>NC_133545.1:26250000-27500000 GCF_048773025.1 Camelus bactrianus | reverse complement strand
AGAACATCCCACACAACAATACAATGCAAACCCAAGAGAGCCAAGAAGATTTGCCTCTTGCCTTGCATGGTGCTGGTCTTCAGTTGCTGCCCTGGACCATGAGCGCAGAAGGATGGAGAACCAGCCCTAGTCTGTGTACTTCTAGGCCTCATGGAAGGAAGGGTTTAGGTGACAGAGATACAAGAGAACAGGAGAGTAGGGGGTGCTGAAGGGCTGAATGGCTAAGCCCATTTCTCCAGGCTTCTAGGAGAAATAACAACAGAAGTCATTTAAGAGACTATTTGAAAGGCTAACGGTGACATTTGCATAATTCAGAGTATTACTTCTACCTATGTTGGAATTGAATGAGGTAGGAATGGGGCAAGAGAGAGACATGAGCCCAAATAGAAGCCCACACGTTATAACAGAGGTATTTGCAAAGTGCTGTAGTAGTTTAGAGCAGAAAGGAATTAACTAACTTAGTATGGGGATCAAGAAAGGCTTCAACAAGGAAGAAATATTTCGTGATGGGCATTTCTAATACACTCAAAGATATCCTGGAACAGCTTTGATCATCTTGGCAGTCGGACTCTGTTAAATAGACACATCTCTGTGACTTTGTATAGTAGTTCACTTGTATTGTAAGGTGTGATAACTTTTGCATTACTGAAGATACAGCAGTTTTGAAAACAGGTTTACTAAATTAGAAAAGCCACAGCAATTTGAAGTGGAAAGCAATGAATGGTGTTATATAGCTGGAATGTGTTCTTTCCCTTGGATCAATTTTTATTTAGATGTATTTTAATTAGAATCTCCCCACTGTTGCTTAAGAATAGTTGTGTATACTGTTACATAGAGCCCTAAAAGCTACACCAGACTGTTTTGGCAATATGTGTATGCTATGATGGAACCACTAGTTATCCTGGCCTTCGTTCCGCCCTCTGATCCTGCCACCTGGACACTTCTGTGTATGAAGATGAAATGTGGCATACACTCAGGCTAGGGATGGAGTCAGGAAATCTCCTTTCCGGCCTCATCTCTGTCCTTCTAGGTTTGGGAATTGGTTAAGTCATATAATTTCTCTGGTCTTGCTTCTCCTTCGAGTTGTGATCATCAAATCAAAGAAAATAAGATACTATTTTATATTCTCCTAAATTAGTATTATTACTAATAGAAATGAATTCAGAATATTGACCCTTTCTTTTCAAGTTTCTGAACTATTAGAAATTAAGAAATGTTAAGAAAGATGGTATTAATCAGAAGTATTTAAAAATAGATGATATACATATGCTAGTTTCAAGTCTATCTTAATTTATTCATTTAATGTCTATTTATGTTTTTCCCATTTAATTTATTAAATAAGTGTAGTCTTGCATTCTAGTTCTAAGTAATGAAAAAGGAGAAAAACAGAAGAAAGTCCACAATGATTGCAATTTTGTTTACAAGTTATAATGAAACACAATTTCACACACTGTGGCACTGATTTTTATTGTATTTTTGACTTATAATTTTCTTGTACTTTGCTCCCATATTTTTAATTTAATATTTTAGGGGGAGAAAAATGTTTAAATAACTAAGAACATCGCATAAAAATTGGACAAAAGGTGACAAACTAGGAGTGATTATAGAATTATAATTCTATACTGATAAATTTATGATGATCTTCAGCAGAAAAAATCTAAAATAAGATTTGTAATTTATTTTTATGCAGCTGAAGCATATTCTTGAGACAGATTTATAACTCTAAATATTAAAAAGTGTAATGTTGCTATACCATCCATAATTTTTAAAAGAAAACCAGCCTCTCATTCATAAGAAGTGTTTATAAACCAAATGAATGGACTTCTGGTCCCTGTTTCCACATGTTAGGAGCTTGGAAGTCACCAGTCCATTCTAATAACAAGTAAAAAGCTGACCAGAATGAAACACCAAGAACTCTTCCTGGATCCATAAGAGAAGGGAGGACACAGGGCAAACTACTGCCCCCACAATTGGAGAGAAACAGACAGACCAATACAGGGAGTCACTGCTTACTGGAGATGAGTGTAAACTTCCATAGGAAACAGTGTTGGCCTAGGAAAACCTGAACTGTGATTGATGAATTTCTTGAAGTTCAGGTGGACAAAAGTGAGAGTTAAAAACTCCATAGAAATCTATTCATAGAGAGGCTCCTATCATTTTTTGGTTCTCACAGTAAATATAATAGGAAAAATATCCCGAGGCTTCCACCAGGGGGAAGGGGAAAGGAACCGTTTTGAAATATACCAGAGCACTTTGTTCTTGAGGCCTGCCTGCGGGAGAAACTAATAAACCAAAGCCTAGCCTGCTGGGGTTTTATCAGAGCATCGCAGATGTGGGGGAGGGGAATACTCAACCCCAGCCCCCTCTAGCCTTCCATGTGGGAGAAGGGAAACTTCCATATTTCCATCTATAGTCTACTTTAGCCATCCTGTCCCAACCAAGGGAGAGAGAAAGAAACTGAGAGGCACTTGTGATGTTCACAGTCCAAAGACAAAGGCTCACTAAAAGACTCAGACCTAATCATAGGACTGTGGAATGTTTCCCCAACCCCACATCTTACCACAGCATTACTAAAGGCTTACTTAAGCAGTGTCTTTCACCCAAGACATCATGCCCTGCTATCTTGAAAAATTACAAGGCATACTAAAAGACCTAAAACATAATTTGAAGAGACAGAACAAGCTCAGATGACCATTCCAATTAATACTCACATAAGAAGATTGATGTGCACCTCACACCAGTGCATGCATGTTGGTCAAGCTAATCATATCCTGATTATCCTCGAATTAATTCCTCTTTGAATGAAGTACTTAGAGCTCAGCTCTGCTAGTTTTCATTAGCCAGTTATAATAAAACAGCATACGTATTTAGTCATCGTATCAGTTTGCTTGGGCTGCTTGTAACAATGTACCACAAACCAGTTGGCTTAAACAAAGAAATTTATTGTCTCCAAGTTCTCAAGGCTAGAAGTTTGAGATTAATATGTTGGCAGGGTTGGTCCCTTCTGAGGGCTGTAAGGTAAAATCTCTTCCATCCTTCTCTCCTAGATTCTGGTGGTTTTCTGGCAATCTTTGTCATTCTTGGCTTGTAGATGGCATCTTTTACCGTGCCTCCACATCGTCTTCTTCCTGTGTGTGTCTCTTTTTTTCATATTATTCTTTTTATAAGGACACCAGTCATTGATTTAGGGATGCACCCTACTCCAGTGTGACTTCATCTTAACCAATTGCATCTGCACTGACTATATATCCAAATAAGGTCTTATTCTGAAGTACTCAGGGCTAGGATTTCAATGTATGAATTTTAAAGGAACACAATTCAACTCATATCAGTCATCTTGACTGCCAACTTGTCATTCAGCATCTATTAAAGAGAGTAGAATGTCTCAAGCCTAAATTAATACTTAGACAATTTGCCTTACTCTCACTGAGTGTGTGTTTGTACACACATGTACACATGCACACACACACGTGTATATATATATACATATATACATCACATAAATATAATAGAATATACAGAAGTATTATTTGAATCCATTTCTTTTCCTGGCCTTACTAAAACTGCTAGATGCCATTTCAGCATTGTTTCCTTTTCTAGAGGAAACAGCTCACATAGTGTAAATAAACAATAACAAATAAGATAAAATAATTTTAAAGGGGATACCTACTCTAGTGCAATCCACTATTTAGTCACTACTAATAAACATGCATGTAATTGTCAGATTTTAATATTACATATATCAGTTTTATATTAATACCTAAGATTTATTTGCTGTGTAATTACAATAAAATCTATCATTTTGCTCATAAAAGAGCTCATTAATCAGCACTCAGCCTACTTCCTTCCAGATATATTTACTCTGGAGCTCTTAAATACCTTGGTTACTAGAATTAGAACATATTAAGCTAATAATTTTCTTCTGGGCTCATAAAGTCATTTGATGATGTGTCCTTCAGAACATATTTATTACCAATGAGGAATATACCCAAATACCAACTCCTACTTGTCTATAATACCAAAGTAAATTATTAATAGATAACATTAAGACAAATGTTTAATCTATCAATGACAAAAATTAGGTTGTGATGGTTATTTCATTCTAGGTGCAGAGCTATAAATACAAATGAAGTAAGAATGTGAATTTTTAAACTTTGAAATTGGTTTTCCATATTAAAAGAGTCTAAATGTCCTACAGAATTCAGTTCAAGGTTCATCTGTTTACTCAGTCTATTGCCTGAGGGAGTGTGGAAGGAGAAAATTTATTTGAGAAGGAAATTAGATAATCACTGGGGGGAGTTGATTGAATGCTGACAAAGTGTCAGCAAGTTGCTTCTTTAATTTATGGTTTTAATCATAGAAAGTTGGCCAGAGCTGGAAAATGTGCACATACTTTAACCAATATGCCAAGTTTTGAAGGTCTAAAATTAAACTTTGCTCAACTGAAATATTAATACTATATTCAAAGTTCCATTCATTTTTTCATTCATTCATCCTTTCATTCTTTTGTCCATTAAATAATTATTGAATATTTGATATGCACAATGCTTCGGAGATCCAGTTGCCCTACAGATTAATAATACAGTGGAAGTACATAGCAGGAGCTTTGTTCTGGAAGACTTCAAGAAATACTTTCCAGACAAAATTATATCTCTGCTAAGTCGAAAAGGATAATCAGGAATTAGCCAGATAAAGTCAGGTGGGCTGGCGAGGAAAAGCTGGATGAGATAGGGAACTAGATGTTTCAGGCAGAGAAAATAACACATATAAAGATCTAAAGAAAGCAGGAGTAGGGCACATTCTGACTGCAGCCGGCCAGCATGCAGGTTCAGAGGTGGAACATGAGGCAAGTAGGTATATGTAGCATTTCAGCCACATGAAAGAAAATTAGAATGTATGATGATTGAAATAGGAAGCCACTGAGGAGTTTTCACTTGGGAAAAGTATAAACAGAATAGCATTTTACAAAGGCCACTCCAGCTATAGAGTAGAGAATGTATTGAATAGAAAAATAACCAGAGGCCAGAAGACTACAAGGTTGTTGCTATAAAATATAAGAGGTGCTTTGTACCTGGGAACTAGGCAATGAATAACAAAGACAGAGAAAGTAGTAGTTGTAAAAATACATATTGGGTATTGAATTTTTGGCCTGTTAATGTGAATAAGAAAAGAGAATTAAAGTCACGAAAGATAGGAGCTTTGTGATTTTGAAAATAAGTGACAATTCAATCCAGACCAAGGATGACAAATCAATACTGGTCATCGCAAGCTGCAGATTCAGGCTGAGAAGTATTTTTGCTCATCTGTAGTCTTTTGCCTCAGACTGTTTGGGCTGCAGTTACAAAGTACCACAGACTGGGTGGCTTATAAACAACAGAAATTCAATTCTCACAGTTCTGGAAGCTGGAAATTCCAGTACCAAGGAGCAGATCCAGTGTCTGATGAAGGCCTGCTTTCTGGTTCATAGAAGGCACCTTCTACCTGTAACTGCACATGGAAGAACCTCTCTTATAAGAGCACTCTAAAACTCCCAAAGACCCCATCTCTTAATCCCATCTCCTATGTCAGTGTTTCCGCAAATGAACTTTGGGAAGACGCATTCAGACCTCAGACCATAGCACCCTTGTTCTAAAAAGTGCCATGATTTTAAAAATTACATATATGATGTTGATGTTGGGTTTGAGTGGTAAGAATGCCACAATTTTGCTGACTAATCTCCAGCTTGGTGTAGTTGGCCACAGCACATTACTCACATCTCACTCCAGTCTTTCTCATTGTAGAGTTCACCGGAACTTTGTTTTACAAGCAGTTTTACAGTTTACATATTATAAAATTGTTCTATTGTAAGTGTGCAATCAGTATTTTCTTAGTAGATTTATAAACTTGAATTATTATCACCATAATCAGTTTTAGAACATCCTGTCACCTCAAAAAGTTGCTTTGTATCAATTGTTACTTAATCCCATTCCCACACCCTACTCTGTACAACCAATGATCTGTTTCTAGCTCTATAATTTATCTCTAATATATTTGATATAAATGGAATCATACATTATATAGTCTTTTCATTCTGGCTTTTTTCATTTTGCAAAATGTGTTTGGATTCATCTATTTTGTTGTATGTATCAGTAGTTAGATCCTTTTTATTACTGACTATTATTCCATTGTATGGGTAAATGACATTTTATTTTCTGTTTGCCAGTTTACTGACAGTTTCTGGCTGTTATGGAAAATGCTAGGAATATTTGCATGCATGTCTTTATGTGGAGATAGACTTTTATTTATTTTTGATCCTAGAAATGGAACTGGTAGGTTTGGGGGTAAGTTTCTGTTTGACTTTTTAAGAAACTGCCAAGTAGTTTTCTAAAATAGCTGTACCATTTTACATTCCATACCTACCAAGAATGTATGAGAGTTCTAATTTCCCCACATGTTTTCCAACACTTAATATTGTCTGTCATTTTATTATAGCTACTCTAGGTATGAATGAAGTAATATGTCATAGGTGCTTTAATTTATATTTCCATAATCACTGGTGTTTGTTGTTGAGCGTCTTTTCATGTGTTTATTATTAGTCATTCATATATTTCTTTGGTAAAATTTCTAATAAATCATTTTACCCATTTTTTAAATTATATTATTTTCTTATTATTAACCTGTAAGATATATAGATATATCTTAGATATATATCTCTTATCAAATATGAAACTGTAAAACTTTTAGAACAGAATATACAATTTTTATGTATCACATAAGTTAAGAGCCTCAGTTATTTTTTATTCACATGAACATATATTTATTCTAGTACCATTGGTATAAAAGTCTGTTTTTCCCTATTGGAAACAGTTGTCAAAATTGTTTTTGCTATTTTATGTCCTTTGCATTTCCATATGCCTTTAAGAACAGTATCAATTTCTATTAAAAAGAAAAGCCTATCGGTAATTTAATAAGGATTGCATTGTGTGTTTAGATCACTTAGGGGGAGAATTACCATCTTGACAGTATCATGTCTTTTATCTATGAATGTTTATTTAGGGTTTCTTTAATTTCTCTGAGCAATATTTTGTTGTTTTTAGTTAACAAGCCTTGCGCTTCTTTTGTTAAATTTATTTATAAGTATTTTATTCTTTTTGATTCCATTATGAATGGAAGTGTTTTCTTAATTTTATTTCTGAATTAATTGTTGCTAGTGTTCAGAAGCACACTTGATTTTTATAAATCCATCTTTTTTTAACATTTTTTATTGATTTATAATAATTTTACAATGTTGTGTCAAATTCCAGTGTAGAGCACAATTTTTCAATTATACATGAACATAGTCATTGTCACGTTTTTTTTTCTCTGTGAGCTACCATAAGATCTTGTATATATTTCCCTGTGCTATATAGTATAATCTTGTTTATCTAGTCTACATTTTGAAATCTCAGTCTATCCCTCCCCCCTCTCCCGCCCCCTTGGCAACCACAAGTTTGTATTCTGTCTATGAGTCTGTTTCTGTTTTGTATTTATGTTTTGTTTTGTTTGTTTGTTTGTTTGTTTTTGTTTGTTTTAGATTCCACATATGAGTGATCTCATATGGTATTTTTCTTTCTCTTTCTGGCTTACTTCACTTAGAATGACATTCTCCAGGAGCATCCATGTTGCTGCAAATGGTGTTATGTTATCGGTTGTTATGGCTGAGTAGTATTCCATTGCATAAATATACCACATCTTCTTTATCCAGTCATCTGTTGATGAACATTTAGGCTGCTTCCATGTCTTGGCTACTGTAAATAGTGCTGCTATGAACATTGGGGTGCAGGTGTCATTTTGTATTGTATGATCTTAAATTCTTTAAGATTATCTATATACAAGAGCCTGCCATTTGCAAATAAAGAGTTTTACTTTTTTTTGTTTTTCAGTTGTGCACTATTTCATTCTCTTGCCTTATTTCACTGGCTAAAATGTTTCAGTAAAATGTTAGATAAAACAATGAAAACTAACATCCTTCCTTGTTCCTGACCTTATGGGTAAAGCAATTAGCATTTTCACTATTAAGTTTAATGAGAGCTATTGCTTTTTCACAAATGCCCTTTATCAGGTGGAGGAAGTTCCTTCTATTGCTAGTTTGTAAGGAAGTTTGTTGTTGTTGTTGTCAAATCCTTTTTCTGCATCTGATGTGATTTTTGTTCTTGTTCTAGTTATATGATTAATAAATCATTACATTATTTTCAGATATTAAATCAACCTTATATTCAATTTGGTCATGGTGTCTAATCCCTTAATATGTTACTGGATGAATTGTTATAATATTTTATTAAGGGATTTTTGCAGCTATATTCATGAGGGACATTAGACTGTAGTTTTATATTGTTGAAATATATTTGTCTGATTATGATTTCGGGGTAATAAATATTGGCCTCATAGAATAAATTAACTGGAAAATGTTCCATCTTCTTTTATTTTTTGTAAGTTCTTTGGCGATTTGGTATTATTTCTTCTTCAAACATTTGACATATTTGATAGAATTCACCAAATAAGCCATCTTTTTTTTCTTTGTAGGAAGATTTTTTAATGACTTATTCAACTTCTGAATGTGTTATATTGTCTTTTAATGTTTCCTATTTCTTCTTGAATTGATTTTATTAATTTGTTTCCTTCTATGAATTATTCTACTTCATCAAAGTTATCTAATTTATTTTCTTGAATTTTGACAATATTCCCATATAATTAGTTTAATTATGCCTGGTCAATAGAAGAATCTTCTCTTTAATTTTTAATTTTGTTAACTTGAATTTTTTTTCTTTATTATTCCAGTTCTGACTAGACAAAAATTTGTCAGTTCTGTTAATCTTTTTGGAGGATGAACTTTTGGTATCATTAAATTTTCCCTATTTTTTTCCTTTATATTTGATTGATTTATGGTTTAATCTTTCCTTTTTCTTGCTGTGTGTTGTCTTGCTTTTATTCTAGTTTATTAATCTGTGACTGTAAATTATTACTTTGAGACTTTTACCCTTTTCTGATACAGGGATTTTAAAGTTATACATACTCCATAAATTTGCAGTGTTGCCTTACTTTTCATTCATTCTAATATTTCTATGATTTCTTTTTTACCAGGCTACCCAAAAGTATTTTAACTTCCAAATATTTAGGGATATCCCAGACCAGATTCCTTTCTAATTTTAAATTCTTACTTAATTTCTTTGTGGTCAGAGCATGCTTTGTATGATTTAAGTTATTTTTTAATATATTGAGACTTGTTTTATTGCCTAGCATATGATTTATTCTGGAATATGTCCCATGAGTGCGGTAAAGAATGTATGTTCTATAGTTGCTGAGTAGTGAATTCTATATATGCCAATGCTTTTTTGGTCTTCTTGATGATTGTAGTTCTAGTTGTTTTGTCAGTTATTGAGAGTGGGGGATTGAAATCTCCAATAATTACTGTGAAATATTTTTCTTTGTTCAGTTTCGTGAGCTACTGGTTCATGTAGTTTAAGACTCCTCTGGGAGTATATACTTTTACAATTATTATATCTTCCTAATGAATTGATTATTTAATAATTATGAAATGTCAGTCTTTTCCCCTACAAGTATTATGTCTATATTTATGACATAATATATGTCTATATACTGTATGTCTGCTTTGACTAATAATAGCAAAACCATTCTAGCCTTCTAATATGTACACTTTGTTTGATATATCTTTTTCCATATTTTTGCTTTCACCCTCTTTGTGTTTTGAATCTGTTGGATGTCTTTTAAAGACAGCATTTAATTGGCTCTTGCCTTTTCATCCAGTCTGATAATTTCTGCTTTTGAGTGGGATACACAGAACTTTCACATTGAAGGTAGTTATTGATATGCTTGAACTTGTATTTGCCATTTTGTGCTTTGTTTTCTATATGTTTTCTCTTCTTCATTTCTTTATTTCTTCTTTACTTCCTTCATTTATGTTACATAATTATTTTTATTTTTAAAAATTTCTCTGTTGATATTTTGTACTGTATTTTTAGTTACTTTTTGGTGGTTTCTGTAGGGATCAATATATACATCTTAACTTATCTTTCCTGTGCACGCACACAGCATCAGCCAGGAGTATGCCTGAACCACAAAGGTAGCCTCCTCAGGCTAGAAGGGTCATTGATACTCCCTGGTCATTTGCCATCGAGATCATCACTACTGGCAGCAATGCCACTGGGTGTGGCTATCACTTCCCAGTCTAAACTGAAAGAGTCCTTTTTTGACTGTGGCAGTGAGTTTGCCTGCCTTGGCCTGGCAGAAACTGACTGACTAAACTGGAGGTAGAAGAGTAGACTCAACAAGAATGTCACAGACTACCACCATTTTTACCTGCATCTAAGCAATTTTCAAGAATAAATGTTTCTCATATAATTTAGAAGCCTTTGGTTGATATCCAGAGTAATGAAACAGTTGTATTTGTAAATTTTTTCATCTGTATTTTTTAATTTTTGGAAATGAATTGTTGACCTTCTCACTTAGACATAGTGGAAAACCCCTTAGAGTACTTCTGGATCGTAACTTATAAGACCTTGAATAATTCAGAGTAACTGAGGTGAAGTTTTGTCCCTAAATGTTAAGGGGCAGAGATGGCTTTTCCAGGGTAGAATATAAAAGATAGCTCAATGTGATAGTCACTTTTTTTGTTTGTTTAGAACAGTTTAAAAAGCAAACGTCTACCTTTGGATGAATCAGGTTTTGAAAATATTCCAAAGTACAGTGACCTGTTCTATCAGTCATGCTCTATCACTGTGTCAGTATTAATGTCTAGAAATGCTAAATGACATTTTACTTGGACAAGAATTGAATGTTACTTTCTGACACTTGTTTGTTTGACTAATGGCTGATACCATACTGCAAAATAGCTTGAAAAAACAAAACAAAACACTACTTCATTTCTTTAGATACCCACTTAGCCTCAACTGATCATGGTTTATTTCCAGCAGAATAATAATGAGACCAGTTAGGGAGGAGAAATAGAGTTTGAACCTGAGTAGATATTGATCTACTTAATGCAGCTTGTCATTATCAACATTTTTTAACAGTATGATACATCTACAGATATGGGATAAATTTATTGACAAGGACAACATGTTCAGTTAGTCCTGCAAGTTAAAATGAGTATTTTCTGGGTAGATAGATTTAATTCATATATGTATGTAATAATCATTTACTAGTGCCTAATTTATCAGGCACTGTGCCAGTGTTAAAAGGTCTGGAAAAGAATAGGAAATAGTCCTAGCTTTCATGGGCTTTAAAGAAAATAAAGAAGCAAGTAAACTTGTTATTGCAATCATTTTGTGAATGACCCTGTAATAGAGATCTATCAGAGTCTTAACTGGGTGATAAAAGGAGAGAGTGATCAGCTATACCTAGGGCAGGAGCTGATGGTTAGCAAGGACTTACAAAATTCTGTACTGTTAAAGTATTTGCAGTGCTCATATGGAAAAAGGAACTAAAATTTTCTCCACACGGCCGTATCACAGACAGCATGGCCACCAGTGACCCCATGTGTATATTCATGTTTATTGTATATTTAATAAAATAAATTTACTAAAGACTAAGTTACTTTCAGTTTCCTGAGTATTGACACATATCCTTTTCATTGCTTAGATTTTCCAATTTGAAATTAATTTAGGTACTATAGATGCTACTACCTAACTATTAGCTATTGAGGAAATATTTTGCTATTTCTTTAGCAGTACCTATTGATTGAAGATACACAGATTATTTTTGCACTAATTTCCCTTCTTCTTTCAATTCTGCCTATTTATTTTATTTCTTACAAGGAAAATAACTTTTTTCCCAATTTGATTCTTTAGTTCAGCCCCTAACATGGTCCTGTTTATCTGTGTCACTTACTGTAGTATAACTTAGTATTTTATTAAGCATTCAGAAATGAGATAACCCATTTATAAGCCAAGTATCAGCAAATTTCAGTAACACTACATTAAATCAAAATCATATGAAAATTATAAAAAATATTTATATTATTCTGATACGTATGTCCAATGTTCAGCCACTTCTTCAAAGGCAATATTATTTCAAACTGTGATATCTAGTATTCCATTCAACTCTATTGTTTTCTTTACATTTTTATTTATTTAGTTACATTTTATTTAGTTAGTTCTTTAAAATGATCTGTTATATCCTCCAAAAAGATGAAATTTTGCCATTGCTGCTTACCAAGTGTGACATAAATCATTTTACTTTAAGCATATTTGGTAATGCAAAACATCTTAAAATTTTTTCGCTAATTTTCTTTTAAAAGTTCTTGTACGTTTCAGACTTCAAACAACCATATACCTCTAGAGGATTTTCTGTGCTTTATTTGATTGCAAGAATCAAGACCAGGAAAGCTGACTTGATCCAGCAAAATCAGAAATGTGTTGATGTTTCAAGGAAAGACAGACATAGTAAGATTGGAATATTTACACCTCCAATAGAAATTACAATTAACACTGTGATACAAACTAAGCTTCAGGTGGTGATACAGACCGTTCAAGTGCAGACAATCACTGAGAAAAATAAGGTGACATTTAGCAGGTGAACATGACTCAATGAGCTGTGAAAATCAATTACCCAAAAATAGCCTGTTCCAAAGAAATGAGATACATATGAATCATACTTTAACCTTTAACCCATGTTTATCCTGACTTATACACAGTACTCAAAATTTTTCATCCCTTTTCCCTGAAGGCTGTTTCTTGAGAGCTATGTGTGCATGACCACCATCCCTACACACACACACACACACACACACACACACACACACACAGTGCACTCACATCCCACTACATGTGTCTATAACATTCTTTGCCCACTAACTCAAAAATGTCTTCAACCTTCAACCAACATAAGACTATTTACATTTGGACAAAATCTTGCTCCAAGACTTTACTTATTAAAATGGGCATTTGGATACTCTTTCACTTTTAGAGTTGATGCAAATGTGTTTATTAATGAGCTATTTTATGCTAGCCCTACTTTGACTCTACAGAAAATATAAAACAACAACAACAAAAGAATATGTGCCAAGTCACAGTACTTTCTCTCTCACTTCCTCTGCCCTTCCTCCTTCCCTCTAGTCTAAATTTCTTTTTTCTTCCTCCTTTCTCTATTTTTCACTTCCTCTCTCCTTCCTTCTGAGAATAAAATTATTATGAGACATAAATTCTCATAGAGGAGATACATTTTATGGAGATTTTATTGGTAGCTAATATATGTGTAATTTTGTGTCCACAAAAATATTGTGGCCAAAAATGAATAGGTGATTGAATATATAACCTTAACAAAAGAATTTGAATTTGGCTATTAGCAACTGATACACGAAAATAATGAGTTTAAAAGTATATACAATATTTATAGAATTGTTTTGTATTACTTGTAAACTGTCTAATTTTTTCATAATTTAAGGCCAAAGAAGAAGTCATTACAATATAGAAGCAAGATTAACTTGTAGAGAAGTTTTTAAGTTTTTAAGGATGTGTAAGCCTTCATTCAGGGGTCAAGTAGAGACTCAGTGCTACAGTTACTACTGACTTCTTAGAACATTTTGCTAGAAAATATGTGATCAAACTCTTCCATTCAAAAGAGTTACTACCCTTGAAGTATTTTACCATATTATTTATAAACTCTTAAATCATAAGCATAAGATTCAGTTAGACAGCCATTAATTGCAAGGCAGAGAATATACGTATATCTAAAATAACTTGCTATCAAGGCTACTGTCTGACATCATACTAGAAGTTGGCTGTTGCAAGGCTGATCATTTCAGGGTGTCAGTGATGCCATCTAAGGCCCAAGGTCTTCCTCAGTTTTGGTCATTATTAGTATAATAATTTTCTTCCTCAGGCCAACACTCATGATTATAAGATGGCTGCTGCAGCTCCAGAATGACCTTCACTTAAAAATGTATCCAAAGAGAGAAAGAGAGAATGATTTTCTCCTCCTCTTATTCTTTCTTTTTTTTCTTCTTACTTATCATTTTCTTGTTGTGTTCGTCTTATTCAAAGAAAATGTTGTATTGCACACATGACCTAATTTAGTTTTTCTTTGTCAGACTGTGTTTGGAATACTATTTCTCCAAACAACAAAACTAAGATGGTACCAGAACATAAAGAGGGAATGGACGTTGGGTCGGTAAATAACAGTGCCTGCCATTGCATCCTTTACATTAAAGAAAAACAAACAAAATTGCTCTTAAAACATTTTTGTAGTGATAAGGAGCAAGTGATATTTAATAGCAGTATAAAGTAATAATGCTAATCTCATAAAATATGAGGGGCAATGTGCCCTGGCAGGAACGAAATGGAGACAAAAGCATGTAGGCTATATTTTAGTCCTTAAGCTTAATAGGTGTCTGACATGGTAAGCTGAGACATGGCTTTTTCATCTATAAAATGGAAAGAGGAGGAGGGTTTGAGTGGGGACTATTATGAGATATGCACGGAAATGTAGAGAGAGAATGAAGGGATTACTGTTCTAATGCAACACTTGGAAATTTTGAACATATGGAAAGACATGAGTTCTTGAAAGAGCTGCCACCAAACTAGAGACTCTTGAGTGTGTATTTTTTCAGAGTGAATTGTGGAGAAAGGTGCTCTGCAATCTCTAGCATGACTAATCCAGGGAATTTTGAGGAAGAGATAGTGAAAGTTATAGGTTTAACTCAAGGAGATATTGATCTCTGGGTAAAAAATGCCTTCTGACAAGAATCAGTGCTGGTATTAACAGCAAATCCAAGCTAATTCAGGAACCACTGCTACTAGCAGTAGTGACAAACAGCTGTTGGGTTTTTGCCAGGAGCAACTGCTAGGATTGCTTGATTGAAATAGTGGGAGTCCATCTGTGGGGATGAAGGTAAGCCTTGCTACTCCCTGTAAATATTCAGAGCATTTTACCTTGAGAATTAATCAGCTCAAATTGCATTCTTATTTGGGAGTTGAGTAGAGAAGATGGCTATTTCATTGTTATCCTCAATGAAAAGAGAAAATTACAACTGCTTAGCAGGAAACCTGGTGGGATAAGAAACACAAAAGCGTCTATTAAGAGCTTAGATTATCCAAATAGACCATAATATCTCTTTCAGATTGCTGGACAGAAGATGTGTCCTGGGGAAAAGGACTAACACATATATGAATAAATAGCTTAGTATTATCATCATAGCCAGTTCTCATAATTAGATACGGTAAGATCGAAATACTTTTGGTGATTTAGTCCATATTTTACATGGATTCTGTAAGGTTTTATTGTCTTATAAAAATGTTTGCTAAAGTGATGTTTTTAACAAAACCAAGAGTGTTCTCACCAGGAAGTGGGTAAATTTTTAAATTTTCAATTAAGAAAATTAAATACATTAGATCATGTTCATAATGCTATTTTGATAAAAATGAAAGATTAGAGGCACAAAGATTACATGTATGTATATATGTAAACAGAAGTAAGAATGTATTCAGTTATAATTTTTTTGCCCTTTTGGCATGAATTTAAGGTTAAGCTAACTCTAATAATGCCAAGATATTTGCTTTATAAAGTCATTATTCTTTGTGTTTACTTAAAGAAATTTAAGATTGCAAATACATTCATACAGCCAGCACTCAGTTTGGTTTCAAGCAATATGTTCTTAATAAAGTTGTAATTGTTCATTGCTATCACTTCCATTTTTTACAGTTTCAGTAAACAGACATAGCTCAGAGCTACCCTATCTTTCTAATCTCTGGCTGCCTGAAACGTTCTAGTTACACCTCAAAAGTAAGATGTAGTATCACTAGGAAGCAATAGACTCTCACACTGTGATTGTCAAGAGAACATTCACTTTCTTTGAAATGCTTCTTCCTTTTCAATGCCCAGAATACTGCCTAAGAGCTTTCACATACTTTTGTCAGTTGAATTTTAGATGCAGTTTTTGTAAAATTTTAATAATGCAGAGTACTCGTGAGTAGATGCATAATTCACATTCTGGTGATTCAAGTACTAAAATGTAAAAGGAAAAAATGCCATGCAATTTGGCCCTTTGAGTGTGTGATTGTTGGTGATAATGGAAAGTCAGGTCTAATGGGCTTTGTCTAATGTAAGATTCCTTCTTTCTTTTTCTGTTCCTTCTTTGTTTTTAAAGCTATGTCATATATATCATTAATATCACCATCATTGTCAATAGTGTCAATACTGAACCATATTAATGAAAGCAAAATGTCCACCATGGAATTTGATTGTAAAAAATAATGATTTATAAGTATGCTTATATGCATACATTTTACACACACACACACGTACACATACAACTACTAACTCACAGGAAACTGCACATTTGATCATAGTTTAGATTAGTTATTTTTTATTTGTGATTGGCTGACTGTGATCTAGTAACTGCTATCATAGTCTATTAATGGTCTATCAGTTCTGCCGAGGACCAGTAATCTGTACAGTTCAGATATTAAGTTTCTTATTTTATTTCTGTAAAAAATAATTTTATATGACAAGGAATCTTATTACCCAGATATGAACCCACTACTGCTGCTATTGCTCCTCCTCCACTTCTGCCTCTCCTCCTTGTCGTCCTTGATCTCTCTTTAAATCCAGTTGAGTTGTTAAGTTTCCAAGGGCATGAGCATACCTGGATTAACTAGGAAACCCATTCGAGATGAAGTTAGCCTTCCTCCCCCATCTATGTATGTATGGACCCTAGGCAGTTTAGACTGGAAGATTCTATGGATTCGTCCTGTTTCTCTGTCCTCATCATAAATCCAAACACTATCCCAGTGCTCCCTCATCATGATTTCAGTGTTCGCTGACTCACAAGCCACTGACAATAATTGTGAGTATTCCTACTGAATTCTCATTTGCAGTTTCTCTGTCCTGATCCTTGTCTTCAGTCTCTAGCCTGATAACTCAATACTGATTCCCAGGAGTTCCAAGTGGGACAATTTTCTTTTACCTTCTTGACTATAATTGCTTATTTAACAAGCACTAATCTTATCCATCGTTTCATTTCTTTATGGTAAGTGGGTATGTCTAATGCCAGTTGATGCAACATGACCCACAAGAAACTTTTAAAACATTAGTACCTACAATTTATTTAGTGACTGGGGTTCAATTTTTCCAGTTTTGTTAGGCAGAGGGTGTGATTTACTCATGGAATTGTAGGAATTATAAGGCAGATTTAGGAAGGAACTGGCATTTACTCATCATCTAGGACTTTGTTGAGATGGAAATGTAGGAACAGAGTGATATGACAGACAAAGTACAGTCAACTGGTAAGGCAAGTCTCTATTCTCTAGGATAAAGGAAGTCACAAATCTAGATAGTGTTATTGTCCTAGGGAGAGCCTAGACGTTTAATAAAATAGATCACTTATTATATCCCAGAAAGGGCAACAAAGTTAAAGCTTGGTTTTAAATACTGAGGCACATGATGACAATCTGTTCTGGCAACACATTATAGGAACAGAATATTAATCTTTGTTTTTGGAAATAAGGCAGGTGTCTAGTGACCAAACCAGGAAATTATATCCTTGAATTGACTAAAGGAGAAATAAATAAACAATTGACTCTTGTATTGAGATTTTTTTTTTTAACAGTCCTGCAAGTGGGCTAGTCTGACAACTATAATTTAGCCGTGGACATGAAGGTGTTTTATAGCCTTGCAGGAACTGGGAAAAGCAGATTCTAGGGTCATGATATGATGAGCTGCTAATAGATGTTTTTGGATTTACATTTCTTTAGCATTAGGTTGGAAGTTCTCTACATCTCTAAAACAGCAGGGGTAGATGTGTACCTTCAAGATTCACTAAGTACACTTTCTTACCGTGCCAAGACTTTGCTAACCCTTTCCTCCTCCATTTGGCAATATCTGCATAATTAGGTCACTTGTGATAATCAAGCCCAGATACATGTGCCATGGATATTTTATGTAAATCCTTAGTAAATCTTAATTTCCAAATGTGTTCAGTAAAGATCATTAGAGCATCTATATATATGCTTCTGTTAAATATAAATGAGAATGTATTTCACAGTGCCTGATGCATAGTAAGTCCTAAATAAATATTAACTATGGCTAATAGTTTGAATATATTTCAACATGTGATAAAACTAAGTTAAGTTATTAACATAGTGATAAGTTGGCATGATAGAAAATCAGGACATCTTATTTTATTTAACTTGTGACTTTTCTATGTCCTCTATGTAGAATTAAATGTACTATTATAACAGGAAGAACTTGATATTAAAACATCACATATATGACATAAAGCTGTTTATTCACTGGAAACATTACTTCAAGACAATTTTGTTAAATGATGTTTTTGACTCTTTCCTAGGGTAACACCAAGTAGGAGCTTTTAAAAATGAGATGAAATATTATTCTATATATACTGAAAAAATGGAGGAAAAACTAATTACATTTTATGATAGTTTAATCTTAAAAAAACTACTAGGAAAATACTTTTAAAAATAATTTCAATCTTCTTGGAAATCAGAAACCCTTCTTAACTTTCTAAGGACTTGCTGTTATAATAACACAAGAGTTATGATCTATCAGGATAAAGAGTCTTTAATTATCAGGAGTCTGCTGTATATCTGTACTTGCAATGATATGATAAATTTGTTTATATTTTTATTATAATTAGTATTATGATGAATTATTTAAGTGTGAGCTTGCATATAAAAATGTATATTGTTTACAGGAAGAAATACTAAACAAAATTTTTAAAAAGTTGTTACCCAAAGCAATGGAGAGATCTTAAATGCTAGTATATTAATAAACTAACTTGTTTCAACAATTAAGGTAACTACTTTAGCATCAATAAGGAATCACAATAGCAAGTATAAAATAAAATTTTCTCTAGATTAGTATAGAAATGTTCTCCAAGGTTTACTTAGTGAAAAGAAATTAGATTATTCTATGATAGAGAATAATTAATTTACAAAGTGAACAACATGAGGACAAAGTTTCTTTCCATGTTTGATTCTACTGAAGATTGGAACCCATAATTAACAGCAAAAGCTAGCTGAAGACACACAAGTGAATAAATATCCAACTGAGGATTTTTTTCTGGTTTTCTGCCTTTTCTTGAACACAGCTAATAATAGCATTACTTTAACACTCTTATGTTGGGAAAATTAAAATGAAAAAAAGCTCTTCAGTTACCATATTAATATTTATTTTTAAAGTACACATATCACCCATCAGTGAGTTATGTTTTATTACTAAGAGTCTAAATTTGATTCAGTTGTCCAGACAAAACTTATATATTAGGATCTGTTTATTAAGTAATTAGAGACACATTCACATATAATGCTTTTCAGAGTACTCCAAAAATAGCTGCATAAATAATATGTTTCTTCTGTTCTAAGCTATTCTAATATAATTTTTTTAAATATTCATTAAAAATGGGTGACAAATGAAATATTAAATTCTACTGGAACATGAAAATCTTGATTCTTGACATTGTAACTGTTCCTTTATAAAATCCCTATAAAACTAACAAAGAATCATTTAGTATCTAACTGAAGGAAACATGTTTATCTATCAGTAACAATTTAGAAATATGCTGTTACATATATTAGATAAAATCCAACCAGTAGCAGCCTCATGATTGTGATATACTTTGATTTCAATTGGAATTGACATAAAATTGATAAACACATATTGAGCATTTACAATAATCTAGATTGTTCTTCACAGGATCAAGTTTCCTGGTGAATGTTAGACTATGTTCTGACCTTGTTTGCTTCTCATACTAGTTGCTGCTACAGAAAGAGCAAACACAGGGGGGAAAAAAACATGCAAATTGTAGTGTGTGAACATGGATTGAAATAGGAGGAATAAAAGAATAATATGCTTTAGGTAAGATTGTTAGAGATGAGCTATCTGAGGTGTTTCCATTAAATTGAGACCAAAATAGAGTTAAACATGTTACACAAAGGGGAAAAAAATTCTAGCTAGAAGAAAAACCATATACAGAGATATTGACATATGAAAAAAAGATGGCTGCTTGTGAAACTAAAAGTTAGAGATTGTGATGAAGATATAATTGTCCAGTTAGGAAGTGTGAATGCATCTGAGATTTTAGCCTACTTGAAAGCTAACAAGTTAGTCTGCCAGAGTTTTTTAGGTACTGACAAGACAGGAGACTACTGGGTCAGAGACAAAAGACAGTTTTATTACCCGCAGTAACAGTGGAGGCCAGAGTAAGTGTCAGCTCCTTAAGTCTCAGTTCCAAAAGAGCAATGTGCTGAGGGTCAAATGTTTCCTGTACATTGAGTGGGCTGCACTACAGAAAGGAAATATTGATACTAGAAATCTAAACATTATACAGGGTATACTGGCAAGCTTGTTTATCCCCTCAATCTGGAGAGAGCCATTATCTTTATTACTCTGGAATGTCATGCTAATCTTCTCTAAGGGAGTGGGATAGCTCTGTCTTTACTATCCAAGGCTGTCTGCTATGTGTACATTCTTGAAAAGAGAGTACAGAGTAAATTAGTTACTAATGACTTTGAAGATGTACAGTAATGAGCTGGCACAAAAGAGAAGGAAAATTATTGGATGGGACAATTATTCAACAATTTGTAGGCCATGGAGATGAGTTAGGAATTTTTTCTGGGTGCATTGAAAAGCCATTGAAGGGATTTATATTAAAAAGAGTTGACATATTACAATTTATATTGATAGTAACTTCTGCCATTGTTCAGAGAATCAATTGGAGAGAAGCAACACAGAGGCAAGAAGATTAGTTAAGATGTAGTTGATTTACACACAAAAGAAATAATGATAACAAAACTAAAATGGTAGAGCTGTATATAGAACAATGAGGGTATATTTTAAACATTAAATTTGGAGTGAGAGAGTTGACATACCTTTTTCATGGATTGAACTCAGGGAGTGAGGAAAGGTTAGAGAAAGAGAGGGACACAAGAAAAAGGCACGTCTTTGTGCATGAAAACCTGGGTAGATGATGCTTCTCTTTGAAACAGTGCATAGTAAAACAGAAAGTGTTAGTTTGTGAATCATCAGCCATAAGAATGTATAAAAATCAAGAAGAAAATGACCTAATAGGAAGAGAGAAATCAGAGAGGAGAGAGAGAGAGACAGAGAGAGACAGAGACAGAGGAAGAGGAGAAGTAAGAGAAAGAACAAGATGGAGTTCAACAAAATTTTTTTAAATGTTAAATATTGTGTAGAAAAATGTAATGAATCAGACAGTGAAGAAAAGAAAACAGGAAAAATATTTCCAGTAAAGACAAGAAATAATAGTACCAAAAAGAAGCAGTATTTATCTCACTATAGTAATTGCCTCTGAAGGAGAAAATGAAATAAAGACAGAAAACAGAAGTGTAGTTGGTAAACTTAGCAAGAGCTGTTGCCATAAAATTATGGTGGCCAATTATTTTTTTCTAGGAGTTTACAGTTAAGAGAGGAAAGAGAGACCAAGGTGATTTTATAGTACAGAAAATTGCCATGTAATATAAAGGAAAGAGAGATATAGTCCAACTCAAAATATCTATGTAGGCTTCCCATAAAGAGTAGATTTTTCAATTTTGCCAAGTATTTCTTCCTGTAGTTTCATGTGTATATAAATTATAATAATGGAATAGACTAAAAAGAATGCTTCTAATTATAGATGTCTCAGGTATGCTCTGTATTTTACTGGTGATGCTATTTCACCTTGATGGACTCTCTAAAGCTACTCCCTGTTGAGATACCTGTATAATTTGGAACAAAGTATATACAGCATCTATAAGCTTGTTATTTTGGGAAAGCCTCTTTGTCATATGTCAGAGATTGCTGAAGTTAATAAGAAGTTTGGAATCTAGTTAGTAAGTCTTACTGGTTAGATTCAGTACATAGTCCTTTAAAACAATAATCTTTTAACATGATAAAGAAGTAGTGTGTTTCAGTTTTATATTTTCATATATATCCTCTTATTAAACTGTAAGATTTTGCAGAGCAAAAGCATGAATTTATATCTTTGTAACCCAAGTAGAGTACACAGTGCTTGTGATATAATAACTACTTCAGTGGTAACCACTTAGAGCTAAATAGATGGATGAATGGCCAGTGACCGTGGCGTTTGAGATGGATGTTAAATGAGTGGAATGAGTGTAAATGCAAGGTACAGAGGTAAAGAGAGAGATAATTTTCCACTTACAAGGAGCACTTTGAGGAAAAGCTTAGGACTGGAAGACTGCAAAACACAATATGGAAAATTATGGTGGCTGGAAGTAGAAGTACCTGAGGAAGAGGAAATGTGGTTTGAGGTGAGCCAGGACAAACTGTAGAAACCAAATCAGCATCTTCAGGCAGTGGAGTGAACTGAACAGATTTATTTTTTAGGCAGATTTAAGCAGTAGTTGAACTCATAGCCAGGGCCATAGTCAAAGGTGAGGTCAGTGATGGGAGATTTAACACTAGGGCTCTGATGAGTACAGCATATGTGGGGGCGGGGGCAGTAGCACATTTTAGTTTAGTTAGTTTCAAGTTTGAGGTTCAAATAGTATGTTTATATAACATCTGTTAGTAATTCCAAAATATGAATATGGAGCTTGGAAAAGATCTTGTGAAGTCAATTTAATTAACATGGGCATATGTTATTTCTTCTTGTACTGCTGAGTATTCTAGAAACTGGTGCATCTTAAAAACTTAAATATTAATATATTTATTTGAAAATCATTTAAACCAACTATTTGACATCAGTCACTATCATAAACATTGGAGATATAAATATGAGTATGATTAGGAATCCTTTAATAAGGAACTTGAAGACAGATATTTTCAAGCTTAAAGACCCACACATGCACATGTACCCACACACACACACAGAGAAACACACAAACACACACTTGCAGACACACACACTAAAATAATATATCTATTTCAAGTCATACACATAGAGGTGAGAATTTTATAGGGTATTTCAATTTATAGGACTAATTAAAATTATAAAAATGAAACATTAAGGAATAATGAGATAAAACTCAAAGGAGAAAGAAAATATGAGACTGTAACAAATGAGATGTCTACTGACTATAGAATTGAAATTTGTGACCCGAGGCTGGCTTTCTCCACTAATTTGTTTTCACGTCTTTGGAAGAGTAGAGCCAGTCAACATTACCACTATCTTCTTAACACAATTTTTTAATGCCTTCAGTATGCTTTCCAGGGTAAATTGTGCCTCACAGAGCTTCCCAGGCTGGGAAAAAATTTGTTGGCTTTTTCACATGGAACAGATCAACAGATTGCCACCATCAGTGGCTAAGGGTTGCTCTTTAATCATGTTAAGTGATTGAAAGCATATCTGAATGTCATTTGCAATGTCATGAGCATAACATGTTCCTGTAAGAGGTCAAAGAACATTTGATTTTTCAAATAAATTACTCTTTTAAATGTTCATTTCTAATAGAGCTGAACTCACTATAATTAATGTAACCGCACTAGTTGAATTGACTATAAAGAAAAAGAACCTTGACTTATGTCTAATGTTTTGAGTCTGATATTGCATTTTTGTTTTCTGAATTGATAATGAGGCAATTCAATTAACCTTTTGCACATATGTGTTGGTATAAGCAATTTATTTTTGCCATCTCTTTCACTTTACAGGATCAATTTCAGTCATGATATTACCATCAAATGGAAAGGATTTGAATATGCTAGAAAGCTGCTTAATTTACCTATATTTTTAATATTTAAAACATTTTTCCAGTGATCTTAAGTGTGTATAATCTTTGTTAGGTACATCATTTAAAGAGAGCACAATTTCAGCATATGTGTTGGAATACGTATTTTAAATATCAGAAGGTAAATTTCCTCTTAGTGTCTACTGTTACTACTGTAGAGATTACCTGGAAAATGATTTGCACTTTTTTTGAAATAACTTTCTGATTAGAGCATAACAGCCTGTATTGATGGAATGTCTGTGTGTGTGTGTGTGTGTGTGTGTGTGTGTGTGTGTGTATAGTGGGGGAATCATAGGCCAAAGCAGCCCACTGAAAATGAAAAGCTCTTTGTAAGTATCTTGATGGTATGAAAGTTAACACATTTTAAAATGCTTGTTAGTATGTTTGTTTTATCATTATTATTAATCTTAATAGGATAAGTCTTGGATAAATGTTAGTTTTTGTATTGGTGATTATTATCTATCTTGGAAGTTCTTTTTATATGCACAGTATGATAATTTTAAGCAGAAGATCTTCAGATATTAGCTAATTAAATCTCTAAATTCATTAAATAAAAATTCACCAGGTGGTAATAGGAAACACCGTATTTTGGTAATTTTATATAGAAAAATAGTATTAAAGTATCTTTAGTCTTTTGAAACTGTAGATATCTGAAGTCTCATTTGATCATCCAGTTAAGGCAGGAATGGACTGAAGGCATTCCAACAAACTGCCTCATTTATTCTTTTTTTCCTGACCTGGAATCGATTTTCTTTCACTTGTGTGCTCATTAGTTTATCTTTCTTTTTCTGATGAATGTGAATCAGTTGAGCTGTCTGCCAGAATTCATAAGGAAGATTTTACAGAAGTATTGATAATGATCACACTATTAAATGTTCTTATTCTTTAATCCTGAACAGCCACACACCTTGTTGGTGTTTTATCCCTGATCTACTTTTATTCAATGAACATTTTTATGTGAATAAGCATTTACTACTCTATATAGGATTAGAAGTGTACCCTTATATAGAAAAACGGGATGCTCTGAATTGTATAGAGATATTCAAACAGACTGAAGCTTTTGTTCTTAAATTGCCTACCTGTACCCAGGATAACTCTATATTCAGATATTTCTCTTTGCTCCAAAATCTACATCTCCACAGATTAGGAGCTCAAAATAGCAAGATATAAATTTTCACTCTCCAGTGATAAACAACAATTTAGTTCTCTCTAATATTTCATTGCAAATATGTTTATAATGTATGTTTCTATGAAATGATTTCTTAAAAGCACTGAAAAGCAATTGGGAGAATTTTATATGGAATACTTTTTAAAATCATAACTTCACAAATTATAAACACAGAAAATACATCTGGAAATTCTTGCAGGAAAAATAAAACACATTATTGATTATCTATAGTCTTCTGAAACTTTTAAGCATTGACAGTCTGAAATGACTAGCCAGTACTGGATCATTTTGGTAAAAATCGTAAAACCAGTGGTAAAATCAATTTAAAATATAAGTGTGAGGCTAAAGGTAACAAGATCACTCGTGTTGTGGTCTCCTTGTAGTTTCCTATTACCTCTCTAGGTTGAGTGATTTTCTCTGAGATAGTGATAATGATATTTTACCTCATGGGATTTTAAAGAAAATTACATAAGAAATAAAATAGTTAGAAAGTGAATTGTAACTATTTTCAGAATTTCCTGGGTGTGTAGCCTGGTGTCTGTCATTAATTTTGCGAGACTCGCAGCCTTTATTACTTCAAGTATTTATTTTCCTTTCTCTCTTTCTGGTATTTTCATTACAAATATATTACACCTTTTGGAATTGTCCCCTTGTTTTGCGGGTAGTATGTTCCATCTCGTCCATTCTTCTTCTTTGCACTTCAGTTTTGGAAGTTTCTGTGGACATATCCTCTTGCTTACTGATTCTTTCCTTGGTCATATGCAGTCTACTGATGAGCCCATTATTGTGTTTTTCATTTCTGTTTCAGTGTTTAAATTGCCAGCATTTCCTTTTGATTCTTTCTTACAGTATTTATCTCTGTTTATATTATCCATGTTGTCCACTTTTTCTACTAGATCCCTTAGCATATTAATCTTAGCTATTTAAATGCTCTATCTGATCATTTCAAAATTTCTGCCATCTTTGATTCTAGATCTGAGGTTTGCTTTGCTATTTCAAATTCTGTTATTTATCTTTTAGCATTCCTCGTAATTTAGCTTTCCTTGCAAGCTGAAAATGATGTATCCCATAAAAGGAACTGAGGCACTAAGGCATATTGACCTTTAGCGTGAGGTTTTACATTTATCTGAGTAGAAGTTAAGCTGTGTTTTCTGTCTGTTATAGCTGTGGTATCAGAAACTAAATTTTCTTTATTGTCCTTGCATTTGTCAGCCCTGTTATTGAATTTTCCTAGAGACTTGTAGAGTCTGAGGCTTATAAATTTTTAGCTGTAACTTCCTGTTAGCATAGAGTACCCATTGATGTTGTGGTAAGGTGTGAAGGGGAGGCGAAGCATTCTGTAACCATAGGGTGGTAATTTCCAAGCTACTCTGTCCTGAGCCTCCAGCCATTTGTCAGTTACGATTTCATCTTCCTACCAGTATTGATTGCAGCTGTGGGCTTCTACTCCTGGGTTTCCACTCCTGGTAAGCGCTCGCGCGCTCTCTCTCTCTCTCTCTCTCTCTCTCTCTCTCTCCTGTTTTGGGGGCATCCATATTCTGATGGATCTAAGAAAAGTTGCTGATTTTCAGTTTGTTTAGTATTTTTCTTGTTGTGAGAATGGAAGTGATAACTTCCAAGCTTATTACCTGTCAGAGGAGATAACACCTGGTTTTTTTTCTTTAAATATGCAAAATTTCAAAACAAATTATAAAATCAATAAAATGATTTATTTACCAGAGAGTGGAACTTCACTTAATATATTTATATTATCTGCTTCAGTATCTTAGAACCTAAAAGATAACTGGACCATGAAATCTATTAAGACATTATGAAATTTATTTTTATGTTAATGTAGTTGCTTTCTTTACTATAATTCATCATCTACAGATGCCAAAATTCACAAGCATTCCATGCTTATTATCAAAGGAATTTAATGTGATATTAGTCTAGTCTCAGATTTTGACATTAACATTTAACTTTAACATTAATGTAAATTTTAGAATGATTTAACCAAGTGACTAGAGGATTTTCATTTGTTTTAAAGACCACAGCAATCTCTTGTTGGCTTTAGAGACTTATTAAATAGTAAAATTAAATTGTATAGGTTCTGGACTTCAGAAGAGTTTGAGAGCTTAAAATAAATAAGCAAATATGTTTTAAATGCTGTCATGACACAGCTGATACATTTCTTGCACCCTACAACTTGCATTTTTGCAAATGCTCCACAGGTCTGGTGCCTGTGGCAGTAAATGATTTACCATCAGCTTGTAAATGACTTTGGAAATTAGTTGGAGGTTAATTCTCTGCCTCATTGGCCCCCCAAAATGGACAAACAGTAATTGATTTTGATAGCATTCACTAAGTACCTTCCCCTGTTGAATAATGGAGTAGCACTCACAGAGACATCCCAGGGTACAGAACAATTAAGTGTGTATCAACGAGGTGTCATTAAGAGTTTACGCTTGTGCACGTAATCAATTTCTGCCTACCTGCAGCAGTTTTTGTTGCTTTAAGGAAACTACGAAATGGTTTATCTCTTGTACCAAATATTCCACACTTAAATAAAATATGCTGGATAGATTCTAGTTACTATTTAAAACACACCAAAATAGTATCATGATTACTTTATTGAAGTAATGAATTTAATATTATCTCATCATTACTGATGTATATGTATCATGCTGAGTTTATTAGAAGGAATAAAGCCAATATTGAATCCGTCATAGACACTGTGTTTGGCAAAATAATCACCACCTTTTAATCAAAGATACTTTTAAATCGCCCAAACCTTTAAATATGTTACCTTACCTGGCAAAGGGCCTTTGCAGATCTAATTAGGAACCTTGAAATGCAAAGATTATCTTGGATTATCAAAATGAGCCCAATATATTCACAAGAGTTCTTGTAAGTGAATGAGGAAATCAGGAGGGTCAGAGTCTGAGGGAGAGTTAAAGATGCTATGCTTTTGACTTTGAAGATGGAGGAAGGGGCCATGAGCCAAGGAATGTGGAAAGTTTTTCCAGAAGCTGGAAAAACAAAGAGAACAGATTATCTCTAGAGTCTACAGAGGAAATACAGCTCTGTCAATAACTTGATTTTAGCTCAGTGAAACCTTCTATTTTTGACCCCCAAAGTTGTAAGATAATAAATCTGTGTTGTATTAAGCCACTAAGTTTGCAGTTATGTGTTACAAAAACACTAGGAAATGTGTAGGCACGTCGAGTTGAAAAATTCTAGGATATTCTTGATAACTGGAGGCAATGTAATTATGAACCACTGTTATGTCATTATTATGTGCTAGGCAGTATGTCAAATAAATGCTATGAATAATTTAGCAAACACATTAATATATAGATTTAGTTATCGTCTCCATTTTACAGATGTCAAAACAGACACTATGAGAGTTTATGTAACTTGCCTAAGCAGATTTGGATGGGCCAGAGCTCGAATTCTAACAATGGGAGTCAGATGTGGAAGACCACGCTCTGAGCCACTAAAATATACTGTCTACTTCTATACAATGATTTAACAGAGGGCAGGACACTGAGCTAATATATTCATTCTGTTGACTCCCCAAAAGCACTTGTTGGACTTAAACCTAGCTCCTTTTGTTAGGACTCCAAAAATAGTAGGAAAAGTAATTTAAAATAATCAACTAAAGAAATGGAATAGAAATTTTGAAGGCTGCAAATGAAGAATAAATTATTCCTGTCCTCAGAAAATTTATACTCTATTTGAAAATTGTACAACCTACAGTATTCAGATGAACTTTTGCATCTTTAATTAGAATCTAATCTTAACTACTAGCCCTTAGCCTAGTGTTTCTATATTAAATAACTGGGGGGAATGAATGACATCACATTTTGTGAAGTGTCCAAATGGTGAGGGGAACTATTAAATTGAATGTAGAGTCCACCATAAGCTCTCAAGTCTCTCCTACTTATTGCAGCTTGTCCTCATTTATTTCAATTCCATTTAAATATCCAAATTCTGAATCTTTCAAATGGTGAAATTTGGTGTTTGTGAAATAGAATGACTATTGGAGCCAAATTTACCTATGACTAATTCAAAATATGGAGTGTTTCAGAGCATCAGTTTTCTCATTGGTAAAAATGGAGGTAAAACTGCTTATGTTTTTAAATTAGTGTATGATTTCAATGAAGCAATGGCCGTAGTGCTCCTAGGACAGTGCCAGAAACTCAATAAACAGAATTACTGTTATTCTGTATCTTATATTTTTAAAAGTATTATTTAGCATAAGCTCCAATTTCATCTCAGTTTATAGGGTTTGTGAGATACAATTTAGGCCTCACCAACCAAGTCTGCCTGCTTAAATTCTATGGCCTCTGCCTTGCTGAGATTATTTCGGGGGAAGGATTAAGGGCTCTTCCTTCCTTTGTGCTCCTAATTCTCTTGAACTGTGTTGGACATAGTCGAGTTCAGGGTCTTTAGAGCTGGAAAGTGCTGCTAATAGGTCTGTTTGGCATAATGGCTGGGATGTAATTGCTCCTCAGTTCTGTAGCTTTCCTAGAAGACTATTACTGCTCTCTCAGAGCTATCTTAGAGCTGGCTGTTTAAACAATGAGTTTTTCTCAAAATAGGCCTTCACCGACAATTTTCCTCTTTACAATTGAGGCTACTGCTTCCATGAACTCAGTTTATTTTCTTCTTTTAGGTGGTTAATGGCTGTCAGAGTTCTTTCAGAGATGCTGCAAAGGATTGAGTATAGTTTTCTTCCTCCCTTGCCTGCCTATTAATATGAATAATAGTTGGATTCCAGATGTGAAATGCAACAGGAAACACTCAAACAATAGATGCTGACTTAATAAAGTTTGTTAATACTATGGTCCCTTGTACATGTCGTCCTTGAGATGTTTGGAAAGTTATTTTATGATTTTTTTGTTTTATAATTTTAGCAAAAATGCGGCCTACTGCATTTTATTTCAGCTTGGCTACTCTCCATACACTGTAGTGTTTTTTTCCTGATGATTCGCAGTCTTATACTTGATAATTTATAAATACTTTAATGAATAAATGAATGAATCAAAACAAAATTAGAACATCCAGAACAGACTTTAAAATGTTTCCAGACTCTGATCCACTTTGTCCTTCATCTGATTACTGTAAAATTCTAAGTTATATTTTTTGCAACAGCAATAACAATCCATGTTTTATATTTGACTCAACAGTATTCCATGTAAGACTTTCTCTGTAGATCTGTCTCTCAAAAATTGGAAAGTATCATCTCTATTAACTGTTTTAGTACTTTAAGGATGATATGTTAGGAAGATCAAATGATATTACCTGAGTGGTATTTGTTGGTATTTATTAATACAAAATGTTATTGCATATTTACTTTTAATCTATTTTAAAAAAGAATACACCACAGGTAACATCACTTTCTTAGTGTAAGATAATGTTTCTGTTGATGTACAGTTGTCAAAGTTACGTACTAATTAATGAACAAACGAATAAATGGATAGTATAAACTTATATCAAATTCTGAAGGAAATATTATATATGTCATACATAAAACTTAAATTAATAAATTCACAAAACAAATTTTGTAAAATGTACTCAGAGGCAATATTACTATTTTTTACATGTTTTGTAGGCCACATTAATGGCATAATTTAAGGTCAGTGCAATCATATTTACTTTATAGATGTGAAAAGAGGGTAAAGACTAAATATGCATCCACTTTCAGGATGTTAGGCGGGAAAAATGGGATGATTCCCATTATTGTGAGTACATCTAATACCTATCCAACTTAAATGCAAGTAAGGAAGAAAGTGCTTTGATGAAATACCATTAATGAATATAATTTTAACTACTGATGCAACCTGCTGCTTTTTCATGTATAGGTATAAATTGGTTCACATTAAAAGCATCCAGGCAAATTTCACTGAAACATTTCCCTATCTGCATAAGGTAGACTATCAGATTCCTTCAATTTCCTCAGTTCAAAACATTTCTTGGTCTCTCAAGGGTACATCACACACACAATTCTCTTGTGTCCTTTTGCTCCAGTTCTCCTCACTGACTTTTCTTCAGGAGCCTCTTGAGATGGTATTGCTCTGCTTCTGTTATCCTCCATTACCACCGTGAAGGACTGTAAAAGTTCTTTTGTTCCCTATGTCAAGGTGCCAAGCCATGTCCTCTTCCACATGGAAGTGGGAGGAACTCTCTTTTCTCTACCTGTCTCACACTGTTAGCTGGGCACCAAAAAAGTGGTGCTTGTGTTTTACAGAGTCCTTCACGAAAACAGTTGCATTATTTCCTGTAACAAACTTAATTTTCATAGGTTTTCTCTGGACAATACAGCCGTGAGGTTGTGGTGCCTAGGGAAGTTTGATTACTCGAGATAAACCACACGAAGATATCTAGGGCTTCATATAAGCCCACCTGCAAAATCTTTTCTTGTTTCAATAATAAACTCTCTATCAGACACTTCCAGGGTGGCTCCATTTGCTCTCTTACACTGGAGAAGTATTTCAAGTCAGAAACAAGAGGCAAGTTAGGCTGTATTTGCACTGAAACCTCATCGAAATTAAAACAGCCTCCATAAATGACTTTTAAAGTTCTCCTCATCAGAACATGTGCAAATGCTAATGAAGGAAATTACCAAAAGAAGAAATTCTTAAACAACATTTTGTGTCTCTGGTGCTTGGAATGTTTAATATTTTTTCTGAATTTAAGATTTTAATTAAAAGGTAAGAGGCCTGTGGGCTTTGTGGTCATTTCCATAATAGACTGACTTACTTAATCTACTCTTTTATTCAGTTCTTTCAATAAGAAGATAATTTTGTTTAAGTAAAAAAAATTTGAAACTATTTTAATATTGCTATCAACTTTGCAGTAGCAATTCACATTGAGTGAGTAGCACCGTATTTTACTGTGTTCCAGACATTATCTACAGAAAGCTTTAGAAATTTGTTTGGCAGTTGTCAAATTAATATGCTAAAATACTTCTTTAAAAATTATTCTTTTGAGAGATTTACTATACCAAGTTATCGAACATAGTGCAAAATTTTCAGTAGAATACTTTATGCTAAAGAAAACCAAAGTACACATTTAAATTTAATATCATATGATTTCTCTCATGTGGCCAAAAAAGAAACATATGAAATGATGTAAATATTAAAATTTTGTAAATCACTTGAAATTCCAGTTTATTTACATATTTTTCAAATTTAGTTTTATTGAAAACTCAATAGAGCATGAAAAACATGAAGCTAGCCAGTGATACCAGATAATATTAGTGAGAGAAATTAGATTTCCTATTTATATATTGTCTCTATATTCTGTATATCTCCAACAATGTATGAAATATTGAATTATGTACTGGCAGCTGAGAACAATGACTTTATGTAGCGAAAGACTAATTTGTCATTATTAAATCAATAGATTGTTAATTAGTTTGTACATTACTTAAGGATTAGATAAAGAAAAATAGTAAGAATAGATTGAGAGTTTGATAGCAGAACAGTATTTTTTTAAGTCAGTTTTTGTAGTCTTTTCAGTATTATAACTAGCACTTGTATAATGCATTGTGATTAATAATGTTTTCACATATATTATTTGATTTGAGACGCCTCTAAACTTTGTGAAGAATATTAATATTTAAATGTGCACTTTATTCTTGAAGTAGGTAGATTCAGAGATGTTAAATTACTTATTCAAACTAATATATGTTAGTAAAAGCAGAAAATTACACACTTCTTCTCATTCTGTGATGTCCAATAATCATTAGCCAGATGTGTCTATTTACGTTTAAATTAATAAAAATTAAATACAATTATAAGTTCCGTTCCTCAGTCTCACTAGTCACTTTTGAAGTGTTCAATAACCATATATGTAGAAAATACTATCAGAAAATAAGATAGAAGCAAGTAAGACAGACTTGGGGGCTCTGTGAAACCTTAGTGGTGATGGTTCTGCTGCTTCTTGGAGAGTTAATGATTGTAGGCTGAAGAGTGAAAGGAAAGGGAATGATGATGGGTTGTAAACAGAAGGAAAAATGTATGTCATGCTGTGGAGGCCTGGAAAAGCTTGGACCACTCAAGGCCCTGTGATATATTTAATATGAGCAGGGCATACCAATGGGGTTGCGTGCACAACAAGGCTGTTATGAGGTTGGGATGTTAAAACAGAAGCCAAGTTATGAATGACTTTGCATCACAAACTGAATTTTTTTTGTTGAAGTATAGTCAGTTACAATGTGTCAATTTCTGATGTACAGCATAATGTACCAGTCATGCATATATATACATATATTCATTTTCATATTCTTTTTCATTAAAGGTTATTACAAGATATTGAATATAGTTCCCTGTGCTTTACAGAAGAAATTTGTTTTTTTAATCTATTTTTATATATAGTGGTTAACCTTTACAAATCTCAAACTTCCAAATTTATCCCTTCCCACCGTCTTTCCCTGGTAACCATAAAATTGTTTACTCTGTCTATGAATCTGTTTCTGTTTTGTAGATGAGTTCATTAGTGTCCTCTTTTTTCTTTTCTTTTTTTTAGATTCCAAACATGAGTGATATCATATGGTATTTTTATTTCTCTTTCTGGCTTACTTCACTTAGAATGAAGATCTCCAGGTCCATCCATGTTGCTGCAAATGGCATTATTTTAGTCTTTTTTATTGCTGAGTAGTATTCCATTGTATAAATATACCACAACTTCTTTATCCAGTCATCATCTGTCAATGGACATTTAGGTTGCTTCCATATCTTGGCTGTTGTAAATTTAGATTTTCCTCCCCTGAAGGCTATTTTTGAAGAATACAGGTCGAAGTGTCAGATAATTTAATGTATGCCTTTGAAAGATTACTTTGGCAAGAGTATGTTGGCAGGCAACAGTGGAGGAGATGATCCAATCAGTAGGTTGCTGACATTATCTAGACAAGAGATAGCTAAGGCAGAATCAGTAGAGATATATGAAGGAATGAATCCATCAGTGAATTCAACAGAGTGTGTTTCCTTAATATTTATCATTAAAATTTATATTCATTTGGTTTTAACAAGGTCTCAAAATATATGTTGATACAGAACATTAACTTTCATGTGTACTGCAAAATATGTGATCAGCAGGATTTATAGAAGTTTAGCATGTTTCTATTGTATACTATTTTATAACTTTCTGTTTTTCCAGAGCCGATTCTCGATTATCCTGGACAAACAATGATATATATCAAATAAGCTTTAACACAAAATTATTATATGATGTTGGTAGAAATTGAAGACTTGCTAAAAAAGAAAGATACTCAGAAGGCTACATACTATACTCAGGAACCAAGTATCTGGAATATCCAAACTGAATATCCACAATCAATTTAGCCAAAAGGAATAGAACTGAACTTACAGGAATTAAAACATAAGCTTTTCAAATTTAGAACTGAAATTGAATGATTATATTTTTCATTTCACAAATACTTATAGAGAGTTTCCTATGTGTACTCTTCACTCAGAAACTAAAAGATGTACCTTCCACTCTGATTCCGTGTATCTGGAACATCAAGATAGAAAATTCTCAATCAATTTTACTCAATGGATTTCAGAATTTAACTCAGAGAAATTAATATAAACACTTTCTAAATTTAAAATTGAATTTGGGTCATTGCATTATTAATTTATTCTTACACATATATTTATTTATGCAACCCCTGTTATGTATACTGTGCAACCAAGAGCTAGTAATGAGAATGAAGATATCTTTCCTTCCTACTGTCATTGAATTTGCAGACTGAGATATGGCTTCTGTACAACCCAGCTGGCTGGCAAGGAGGTCTCTGAAGGGTGCTTCATGCTATGATAGGAGGTTCAAATATGTTATCTTGCCTTATAACTTTGGGTAAGGTGGATGTGATATAAGTATGTGGAAGAATAGTAGTTTAAAAAATGGGGAAGAAATCCCTTCCAATATCATGAATTTTGTGGCAGGGCTTATATTCATACCCAGGAGTAATTTTAACATTTCCCTCCACCATGTATTTTAAATACCATAATTTCCTTTTTATTGTATATTATGTATAATTATATATAATATATGTAGTTTTATTCGTGTCATTAATTCACCTTCAGCTATTCTAAATGAAAAGGAAGAAACTGGTAGAAGGAAAGGCAGAAGCAATAGCATTGTAACACAAGAACTCTGATAAAGATTTGGTAATCTTCTCTCTGAAGGTTTGCTAGCAATACTCACTTCCTTTCTACCAGAAAGGAAAATAATTTTATGACAAAAAGGGAAAACTGACATCTGATTAGCCAGATGGCCCTGTGGTGGTAGCATTTCAGGTCCAGGGCATATCTGTTACTGCCCACAAAGTCACAAGTAGATAAAGAAAACAGGAGATTTTAATTTACTGAATATGATAGACATCCTACTAAACACTCAGAAAATTTTATTCGACTAGAATCACACATGAAAATGCCGATTCATCTTTTTATAGGCAGCCTTTAAAATATTAAGTATCTGATTAAAATTAAAGGAAAATATAATCACCTTTGCCATATATTCTAATTTATGAGGCAACATCCCCTGAGCAGAGACAGTTGGTTTAAAGGAATCTCCTGAGTAGCGCAAAACACCAACAGACTAAAATTACTTTCCAGTACATCACCTTCCAGCTGGTGCCTAGTTCCTGTCTTCTTACCTTATGTTTGCTTCTCATCCCCATATTGTGCCTGTTGCCTTCAGTTGCCTCAGTAGGAAAAAAAAAAAAAAAAAAAAAAGACAAATAAAACCTACAAAACCTCACTCTTCTACCCTCTCCCAAAGGTAATTCCTTGGAGATCAATTTTAATTTGTTATATTCTTAAAAATTAAAAATTATTATACTAAGAGGCCTAAATATGATGGCTGTTAATATTCTCTGCTAGAGACTCTAACATTCTCTAAATTTCTTGGTTTCAAAATTTTGGCATATATCATGGTGTATCTTACATGTTACATCCTTCATCAGTCACTCCTTGATTCTGTCCTTTTAGTATCCATTTATCTTTTCCCCTCTCTCTCACATGTCAGTTATTATATATAACTATGTCCCAATAAGCATTTATTAATTACTACTCATTTTTAAGGACAGATACTTATTTAATGTTTCTATGCACGAATTCCAAACACTTTCAAACATTTTAGTAATAACATATCCTCAATAAATGTTGTACTAAACAGAGAAACTTAAAATAAGTTCACTGGCCATTTGTAATAAAATTTTATTTCTATTTAAATGAATTTTAAACTTACAGATACTCTAGAATACTTTAACTACATGTTTTTCAAAATAGCATTATTCACAGAGACTTCATCTCATATTTGATTCTGCCTCAAAAACAAACATTAGAAGAGAGATGACTTCACTTAAAATAATAAAGTTATAGATAATTTTGGAAGTTATTTTAGATTGATAATCAATAAAAATAATGATAGTTCCTGCATTGTTCTAGTTTAAAATATGCCATTAAATAGATTCCCACACAAATAGAACTTCACTGGACTTGCTCAATTTAATATCTTGAGTTTAAATATGCCAACCATCTTGAGAGATTTACAGTATTTAAATCCAAATTCTTCATATCATTCTGTGATTACTTGTACATTTACTCTGTGTCGTAAATAGCAGGGGAATAATCAAGTCTTCTAAATGCCCTCGTATCTTCTCCATTCCCAGGAGCATTTGTAAGTGTGAAAAAGTTACCTATTCTGCCTCTTTGCCTTGCCTATATGGCTGAGTATAGCAAATAGCGTTGCAAAAAATGTTAGCTAAACAAGTTTAAATTCATACACTTTTTAAATTCCAATTTTTGTATTTCTGAAATCTTGTATCTAGAAGAACACTCTAATGTCAATGAAAATCAAATTCCACTTGGAATTCATTGAAACTAAAATGTCCAGATAAAATGAGGGTAAGAGTCAGGTATTGCTTTATCTAAAGATGGTTAGCCATTCGAATGTTTCCAAATAGACCAAAAAAGGAAAGAGGTGGAGTCTCCAAGAAGTCTTTATTTTGTGACTCCCAGGGAATGCAGACTACCTTTTTTAGTGGAAGTTCAAAAAAATTAGCAGTCAGGTGAAGAGAAAGTACTGTGTGTGACATTCATTCCTTAGAATAAATTACTGAATCTTAACATGACTCCAGAGAATCCGGAAATTGGGAGTTGAGATCATGAATATTACACTATCCTGTAACAACCCTTTGGAATCTTAGCCAAGCCAACCATCACGGAATTGGTGATCTGTGTGCGCTAGGTACCAAGAGCCTTGTGCCAGTGAGAATTCAAGTTCATCAATATTACGTGAAGACTGGATCTGGCGGGAGACTTGGAGAGCAAGTTAAGTAGTCCAACTAGTAAACAATGTAAAGCGTAAGGTGTAATTTTTATTAAAAAAACAAATGTAAATTTTTTACGATGAGGAAAACAAAATTAACATGACTTTCTCATCTGAAAATTGTCCTTTAAAATAAATTTCAAGATATGAGGAAAAGGAATCAGCCTTCTGGGGTAAAATATATTCACTTGCCTCTGGATATATTTCACCACGAATGTTTGTAAGTCACTGCTATAATATGATCTAATCTCAAGAGATAATGAGTTTTCCCCATAAAAATTGAGGTTGAATGTGTAAAGTTAATCCCATAACTGTGGCAAGTCTGAAATTTTACCTCACTTGCTAGCTAATATGTGAGCCTGCTTTCGGTTCATGAATGCTGATAGAAGACACACAAGTCCTGGGTCAGAGTCAAAGATCTTTACCACTCATTGCACAACAGGCAGCATAACCTTCATGTTGGTCCCAGTTTCCCTTGTCCCTCAAGTCCCACCGGGGTGGTGTGAATGGCCCGGAAAGATGCTGTCTATGCCTATGCCCATGGGCCAGAAGCAAACCTGCCTGATCTTTGCCCCTGAAGGAGTCATTATCTTTCTTATACTAAATAGTAAACCCACCTTCAGCTCTGGAAGGAGGCCTTTGTTCTGTATTGGTTTTTTTAATGACATAGCAAAAATACTTAAAAGATAAGAGATTTTTGCCTTTTTTAAGAAGGGTGATAAAACATCCAATTCTTTTTCCTAATTATTACTCAAAAAGTGGCTGAGAGATGATCCCTTTCTGGTGACAACATATTCGGTGACCAACCTGCTTTACTTAGTTGTGGAGGAAGGAAGGTTGGTTTCAAGATCATCCTGAATTAATTTTTGAGGATCCCATTCTAATACTCAAAACCAGAAGATGCTGTGAATGGGAGGGAGTTTGGAGTTTCCATCAAGTTCTTTGCCTTTTGGCCCATTTTTGAGTAGTTTTTGTAATAAAAGATGTGTCATCAGACAGAAAATTGATGATGAATCTGAAAATATGACACAGATTAATTTCAGTGTTCAAAACAGTGTGCCCAGAGTTAATTGCTCTGGCTGGAATAGAAACTCTGTAACCTGAAAAATAGAAAGTATTTCAAGTGAAATTCTATGAAGGATAGAATGAAAACATTTTCAGGGAATTTCAAGGTTGACAATGTGGCCACAGGTGTAGATGGCTAAAAATGGTGTGGGATCAGTGATCACTGAAGATGGATATGCAAAGTAACTGAAAGGCAATAGGACATCTATGTATTCTTTTTATGTATCCATGTAATGGACTGAATATGGTCGAAGGGCCAGGTCATCAAAGAATCTGAGAGAGTAACTCAGTTTCCTGAACTGACAGTAATGAGAAAGAACAGTTTATTCAGACAGGCTGAGTTTAAGATGGATTAAAAGCAAAGTAAGCAGGGCATTTCCGAAGTTTAAAGGAAGAGTAAATGCTTTAAGGAAGCATTAGGATGAGAAATATGTGAGGGGAAAAATCAGAAATAAATTGAGTAAGACATGTCAATGGAAATATACAGTGTTAGAGCTGGAAAGGAATTTTGATATCATCTTCTGCAATGCCTATCTTAAGCTTTGTAAACAATGTGTATTTTTTTGTGTGTGTGCATGTGTTTGATGGGCAAAATGTTACTGGATGATAATGACTTCATGGTGTTTGTTCTCTCTGATAAAAATGTACAGGGCATCTTCTAAATGATGAACCATATGTTAGAACAGCTGCTTCTAGGTTTAAACAAAACACAGTATAGCATTTTTGCCTTTGAATACAGACAAATACGAAAAATTACGGTGATTAAGATGGATGATGCCTATTTTCTTTGGAAAGTCAAATGCCCAAATATGAAGTTGGAGTTGAATAGTAAAAGAAACTTCAATTTTTAACTCATCCAGGAACATTCACCTCCAAAAATGCAACATGGTCAATTATTACTTCAAATTGCCTTTAAAGTGTTTAATATAATAAAATGGGCATATATATACACATATGTAACTTTCAGTGTTTAGTCTTTAATTTTCTTCACTTTACATAAATATAAATTTAAGCTAGGATCTTTAGTATAATTTATTTAAAATGATTAATAGGAACATAAGAATAATTATTATGTAACATAATCATATGAATTATAAGAAATAATATTGTATATACATATATAACTTAAAATCTTGGATCAAATCTTAAAGGCTCAGCCTTTAAAAATAACTTTTTATCAAGGCTAAGGATCTATTATAGGCTATAATAATAGGTAATGAAATTATCAAATGCCACCTAGATATGTATTGCCTGTTTTTCCCCTGGGAGAAAAATAGGGGCATACCATGGGGATTGCTAACTGAGAAACATGATACAGTAAGTATTATTTCAACTTAAATTCATATACTTATATTAACTGATAAAATCACATTTTTTTTCAGTGTTCATACATACATTTCAATTCAGGTTTTTAAAGAATGTGGGGACTGTGTCCATATATTTTGTGTAGATGTTTAAGGAAATATAAAGATTTTAGATCATCATCAAAATTACAGCTTTGGAAACAATTCTATAGTAGGATCAATAATTTTTAGCTCCCAGAAAATAACAACAGTAGATCCAAGAAATACTTATATGTAGCAGTGGACTACCAGTTGAGCACATTTTTTTAAAAAATTAAAAGATATAAACTATAGGGGAAAAAAGTATACAAACAGATGCAAAAAGTAAATAGGAAAGAGAACAAAAGGAGAGAAAGAGGAAAAAGAAAAATTAAATGAGCATTTCAGTTGGTAATCTAGTCATTAAGAAGCTGAAATAATTTGTGAGAATATAAAAATGATGACATGTGACAATCTTGCAGTCAGAGAAGATTAAGAAATTATGATCACTTATTGAAATCCTTTATTTTCTCTGTTATGAATTACAGTGGCACCTTTGTCATAAATTTAGCAACCTTTATGTATTTTAGATGTTAACTCTTTATTAGATGTATGGCTTGCAGATACTTCTTCCTACTCCATAGGCTGCTGATTCACTCTACTGATGGTTTCCCTTGCTGAGAAAAAAACTTTTTTTTTCGTTTGATGTAGTCTCACATGTCATTTTTTTGCTTTTTTTGCCTGTGCTTTTAGTTCTGTATTCTTATGTTTGATAAGGAGTTAAAATCCAAAATATATAAGGAACTACTAATCTTTTCTTTTTTAAAAATTTTTGAAGTATAGTTAATTTACAATATTGTGTTAGTATCTGGTGTACAGCATAGTGATTCATATATATATATATATATATATATATATATATATATATATATTGCCTTTTCATATTCTTTTTCATTATAGGCCACTACAGGTATTGAATATAGTTCCCTGTGCTATACAGTATGACCTTGTTGTTTATCTATTTCATATATAGAAGTTAGTATGGGCAAATCCCAAACTCCCAATTTATGCCTCCTCACCCCCTTTCCCTCAGTAGCCATAAGTAAAGTTTGTTTTCTATATCTGAGTCTGTCTCTTTTTGATAAATAGTTCATTTGTGTCCTTTTTTCAGATTTCACATGTAAGTGATATCATATGGTATTTTCCTTTCCCTTTGTGGTTTACTTCACTTAGAATGACAATCTCCAGGTCCATTCATGTTGCTGCAAATGACTTTAGTTTGTTATTTTTATGCCTGAGTAGTATTCCATTCTATATATTTACCACAACTCTTAATCCAGTCATCTGTTAATGGGTATTCAGGTCACTTCCTTGTCTTGGCTATTGTAAATAGTGCTGCTATGAATGTGGGAGTGCACATATTTTTTCTGATTAGAGTTCTGTCTAGATATATGCCGAGGATTGGTGTTGCTGGGTCATATGGTTAATCTATTTTCAGTTTTTTGAGGAATCTCCATATTGTTTTCCATAACAGTTGCACCAAATTGCATTCCCTCCAACAGTGTAGGAAGATTCCCTGTTCTCCACTCCCTGTTCAGCATTTATGATTTGTGGACTTTTTAATGATGGCCATTCTGACTGGTGTGTGGTAATACTTCATTGTAGTTTTGATTTGCATTTTTATAATAATTAGCAATATTAAACATTTTTTCATGTGCCTATTGGTCATTCATATGTCTTCATTGGAGAATTGCTTGTTTAGGTCTTCTGCCCCTTTTTGGATTAGGTTGTTTTTTTGTTATTGAGTTATATGAACTGTTTTTATATTCTGGCAATTAAGCCCTTGTCATTTGCATCATTTGAAAATATCTTCTCCCATTCTGTAGATTGTCTTTTCATTTTATTTATGGTTTCCTTTGCTGTACAAAAGCTTGTGAGTTTAATTAGGTCCCATTTATTTATTTTTACTTTTATTTCTATTGCCTGGGTAGACTGCCCTAAGAGAACATTGTTATGATTTATATCAGAGAATATTTTGCCTGTGTTCTCTTTTAGGACATTTATGGGGTCTCGTCATATATTTAAGTCTTTAAGCCATTTTGAGTTTATTTTTGTGTATGGTGTGAGGGAGTGTTCTAATTTCATTGATTTACATGCAGCTGTCCAGCTTTCCTAACACCACTTGCTGAAGAGACTGTCCTTTCTCCTTTGTATATTCTTGCCTCCTTTGTTGAAGATTAATTGACTGTAGATGTGTAGGTTTACTTCTAGTCTATCTATAAGAACTGCTAAAACTTAATATCAAAGAACCAAATAACCTGATTATGAAATGGGAAAAAGACATTATACATGATGTAAGTCAATTATTTTTTAATAAAACTGGGGAAAAATGGGCAAAGAACATGAATAAACACTTCTCCAAAGAAGACGTATGAATGTCTAACAAGTATATGAAAAAGTGTTCAACATCACTAATCATCAAGGAAATGCAAATCAAAACCCAATGAGATGTCACATCACACCTGTTAGGATGAACACTATTTAAAAAAACAAGTGTTTCTGAGAATGTGGAGAAATTGAGACTCGTGCACTGTTAGTGAGAATGTAAAATGGTGCTACTATTATAAAAAAAAAAGTATGGAGGTCCCCCAAAAAACTAAAAACAGAACTACCATATGACCCAGAATTCCCTTATCTGGGTATACATCCAAAATAATTGAAATCAGAATCTCAGAGTGATAGCTGCACTCGCATATTCATTGCAGTATTATTTACGCTACCTAGTAAAGATATGGAAACAACTGCTATGTCCATCAGTAGGTAAATGAATAGAGAAAATGTAGTTTATACATACAATAAAATGTTCAAGCTTAAAAAAGAAGGAAATCATACCTTTTGCAACAACATGGAAGATATTATGCTAAGTGAAATAAATCGCAGAAGGACAAATACTTTGTGATTCCTCTTACAGGAAACATGTAAAATAGTCAAACTTACAGAAGCAGACAAGAGAATGGGGATTGTCCGTATCAAAGGAGAAAGGGAAATGGGGATTTGTTGCTCAAGGAGTATATATTTTCAATCATACAAGATGAATAAGTTCAAAAGATCTGTACATCATAAGCATATAGAGTGTATAGTTAACAGTTCAGTACTATACACTTAAGAATTTGTTAAGAGGGCTCATCTCATGTTAAGTGTTCTTGTCATAAAAAAAAAAAAAAAAAACCAAAGGAGCACAAGGGAACTTTTGGATGTGATAGATACGTTTATTACCTTGATTATGACGAAGGTTTCATAGGTATATGCATATCTACAAACTCATCTAAGTGTATACATTAAATGTGTCCAGTTCTTTTTAACAATTATACCTTAATAAAGCTGTTGAAAACATTAGTAAACTGATATATATGAATTTATTTCTGTACTTCAGTTCATCAGCCTGTTTCTCTATCCTTGTGCTAACAGCACATTATTAATTACTGTTATATAGAATAGGTGTTAAAATTTAGTGGTAAAATCCTGCAGATTTATTCTTCTTAAGATAATCTTGGCTATGCTTTGTCTCCACATTTCTATAGACAGTTATGGTTCAGCTTATTAATTTACACACATACAAAGAAAAAAACATTGATACACACACAACCTCTGGGAATTTAATAGGGATTGCTTGGAATCTACAGATCATTTGTGAGATTTATATAAAAATATTGAGTTTCTTGGTACATGAAAATCTCAGCAGTATTTTATAGTTTCCAATGTCTTGTGAATATTTTAGCAGATTTATTCCTAGAATTTTATTATTTCAGAGCTGATAATATTGCAAAAGCTACTTATCCACTCTAGTTCATACATTCTTTTGAATTTTCTAGTTAGGCAGCCACATCACCTTTAAACAGACAGTTTTACTTCTTTCTTTCCTGTATTCATATCAATTATATTTGTTTAAAAGACATAGAATTATTCATATTTTTAATTCTCTACTTATATTGTAACAATTGAAGTTATATAAGTAATGGATTTAAAGTATTTAAAATTTCAAATATATTATCTCAAAATTATTTATAATATCCATTCAATAATCATTTAAAGTTTTTAGTGAAGTCCAATATTTTATTGTTAATATTGACAGTTCCTTTTTTCAATTTTTATTGTTTTGCTAATACTTCATCAATTTGATAAACTCTCAAGGAGCCTGCTCTTGACTTTAATTTTACCTACCATAGATTTGTTTTTTCCTCTTCCGTAAGTTTCTATTTGTGTATTACTTTTCTTTGAAGTTATTCATTTCAGATATTAAACCAACCCTAAATCCCCATCATGATTATCATCTTTTGCTGGATTTGATTTCCTAAAAATTTGTCAAGGCTTTTTCTCCATGTGCATAAGAGATATTTCCTCATATTTCTCTTTTCTGATGACCTCCTATTCTGGCTTTGGCTCATGAAATGAATTGGAAATGTTCTTTCCTCTGTTTACTGAAAGAGAATATGGAATTTTTTTCCCTTAAATAATGGGATTTATCCAAAAGCATCTGCTCTTAGTCTTCAAGCCTCTTTGTAGAAATGTCTTAATCCTAAATAAAATTTTTTATTGATATTGCACTGTTCAGTTTTTTGTATTTCTTCTTCTCAGTTTTGGTTTACTTGTGTCTCTCAAGGAACGAGTCCATTTCATCTGTAAATGTTTTTTAGGACTACTATAAAAAAGTACTACCTCCAGGTGCTTAAGACAACAGAAATTTCTTGTTTTATGCATCTAGGGACTACACGTCCAAGATCAAGGTGTTGGCAGTACTGGTTTCTTCTGAGGGCTGTGGGGGAAGATCTCGGCAGGCCTCTCCTTGTCTTGTAGAGAACTATAGCTATTGCTGGAACTTATTTCTGTGTTTTTGTATCAGTTTCCCTCTGTTCATGACTCTTTCTCATCAGATGACATTCTTTCTGTAAGGACACCAGTTATGCTGGATTAAAGGCCCACCCCATTCCAGTGTCACTTCATCTTAGCTAATTACCTCTACAATGACCCTACTTTTCAAATAAGGTCACATTCTCAAATTCTAGGGGTTAGGACTTCACCATATGAATTTTGGTGGGACAAAACTCAACCCATAACATTATTTCAACTGTTAAATTTATTGCCATACATTTATTCATAATGTTATCTTATAATTCTATAAATGTCTTCAGGACCTATAGAGATGTCCTGCCCCTTGCTTAGTTTAGCAAGGTTTTGGAATTTGGGTTTTGTTTTTTGGAGCCTCTGGGAAAAATATTTTATAAATTTTATCTTCTCAAAAACCTATTTTTCTTAACTTCCACGTGACAAAAAGTATATATTTTTCAAAAGCAGGGTAAAAAAGAGGAATGATTATTCATGATTTAATTTCTTTTTTACTCAAATATTTTGCTGAAAATCTTGTATTGGGCAGGCACCCTTCTAATTGCTGATGATAGTTTCCTTAAGCAACGTAAGGGATCTTCTTATCAAGTTTTCCTCTTTCTTTTTCTTTTTAAAATGAATTTACTTTGCTCTTAAAACGCACACACACACATACAAACCCACCTCTATCAGAAATACACTTTTTTCATTTGTAAGGACTAAATGTGTGCTTAAAAAGAGTATTATAGGAACAGAAAATGTGTTAGTCAAAATATTTTAAATAGTTCACTCACCATGTAATAGCCTGATTTTCAAGGGCGCTTTCACTTCATTTCTTACCGTATGAGTGCACATTGTGTGCTCTAAGATGGGCCCATTTGGGCATGAGTTAAGAGTGTCTTATTTTCTTTGCAATGGTGTTCACACCAGTTACGATAATACAATTTCACCTAGATTCACAGTTTATTTTGGTATCCTAACTTTAAATGCCAAAACGAAAGCTGACAAAAACTTCATCAAGACCTGTCAAAATTGTTTTACCTGATTTCAATCAATTTAATGTTTTCTATTTATAAATGAATTGAAATGAATATCACACACTGAATTAGATTCAATTTAGAGTTCTGCTGCTGAATCTAAGTAAAGATAGTTAAGTTAGGTATCTGAAAATTCTATATTTAGCTAGTCATTAACCATACTGTATTCTCCTTAGTTTTATACTTTTGGTATATTTCTTATACTCCTTTATAAAAAGAATAAGAGATTTAATTTTTTTTTTTTTGGAATTAACACTGTTGTGTTAATTTCTGATGTACAGCATAGTGAATCAGATATGAGGAAGCGATCACACAGGTAAACTGCTATTTTCATTATGGAACAAGAGTACATATGGCCTACATGGCTAAAGATGATTGATGCTGACCTGATAATTTGACTGAAGTAGGTTTTGCCAGGTTTCTTCATAGTGATAATGCACATTTTTTCTTCCCTTTTTTAAATTGTAATCTGTGGAAAGAAGTCAACAGGCACAGCTAAAATTCAGGGGGAGTAATGTTTCCCTTTTAGGATAGAATAAAAATTTATTGGATGTCTTCTTCATGAGAGATTTGTCTCTTTATCATTTAATTTATTCAATCATTATAGATATTAATATGGACTCATAAGTTTTATTTTAAGTTTTAGAGTATATTTCTATAATCCTGTATAGAAAAGTGTGTCATCTTTGAACATAGACAATTTTATTTTAATTTACCAATCTATATTCCTTTATTTCCTTTTATTTTCTAATTTCACTGGCTAGGACTTCCAGTATAATGTCCAATAGGGAGAAATGGATGGGGAAATGTTTCCAGCCTTAGGAGAAATGAACCAGTTTCTCACTACTGAGTATGATATCTGTAGGATTTTGAGTAGGTATCTTTAATTAAGTTGAGGAAGTTTCCCTTTAGTCCTAGTTTGTTGAGTTTTTTTGTTTTTTGTTTTTTTTTTAAATAATCACCAGAATTTCTTCTTTATTGTCACATTTTTTTTTCACTGTGAGCTACCACAAGATCTTGTATGTATTTCCCTGTGCTATACAGTATAATCTTGTTTATCTATTCTACATTTTGAAATCCCAATCTGTCCTTTCCCAGCCCCCTCCGCCTTGGCAACCACAGATTTGTATTCTATGTCTATGAGTCTGTTTCTATTTTGTATTTATGTTCTTTTTTCTTTTTTTTTTTTTTTTTAGATTCCACACATGAGCGATCTCATATGGTATTTTTCTTTCTCTTTCTGGCTTACTTCACTTAGAATGACATTCTCCAGGAACATCCATGTTGCTGCAAATGGCATTATGTTGTCAGTTTTTATGGCTGAATAGTATTCCATTGTATAAACATACCACATCTTCTTTATCCAGTCATCTGTTGATGGACATTTAGGCTGTTTCCATGTCTTGGCCATTGTAAATAGTGCTTCTATGAACATTGGGGTACAGGTGTCATTTTGAAGTAGAGTTCCTTCTGGATATATGCCCAGGAGTGGGATTCCTGTGTCATATGGTAAGTGTATTCCTAGTCTTTTGAGGAATCTCCATACTGTTTTCCACAGTGGCTGCACCAAACTGCATTCCCACCTAGTCTGCTGAGTTTTTATCATGAATGGTAATTGGATTTTGTTATTTTTTCCTACATCAATTAATATGATTATTATTCTTAGCCTATTGATGTGAGGACTAATTGACTTTCTTCTTTCTTTTAAAACCACTTTATTGAGGTATGATTGATCTAGCTAAAGCTGTACATATTGGATGTCTACAACTTGATGGATTTGGAGCTAAGCATACACCTATGAGGGCATCACCACAATCTATACCATAAACATATGCATCACCTCGAACATTTTCCTTTGCCCTCTTTATTTATCATTTTGTGTGCATGTGAGTGACAAGAACACTTCCCATAAGGTTGACCCTCTTAGCAAAACTTTAAGTATGTAATATAGTATTGTTAACTCTAGGCACTATGCTGTACAGTAGACCTCTAGGACTTACTCATCTTGCTTAATTGAAACTCTGTACCCTGTGATTAATATTTCCACATTTCTCCTTTCCCTAACTCATGGCAACCCCCATTCTACTTGCTGCTTCTATGAGTTTAATCCTTTCAGATTCCTCATATAAGTAATATATAGTGTTTGTCCTGTGTCTGGCTTATTTCACTTAGCACAGGATTCACCAGGTTGATCCATATTGTTGCAAATGGCAGGACTTCCTCATTTTTTAGGACTGAACAATATTTTACTGTATGTATATACCACTTTATTTACTGTATGTATATACCACATTTTCTTTATCCACTCATCTATTGATGGACATTTAGGTTATTTCCATATTTTGGTTGTTGTAAAAATTCTGCAATGCATATGGAAATGCAGATATCTCTTTGAGATCCTGTTTCAGTTCTTTTGAATGTATACCCAAATTTGAGTTTGCTGGATCATATTTTTGATGAACCTCCACACTATTTTCCATAGTGGTTGCACCATTTTACATTCCCACCCACAGTGTACAAGGGTTGTATTTTCTCTACAAGACATATCTTTTGTTTTTGTTTTTGATAGTGGCCATACTAACATGTGTGGTTTTGATTTGCATTTACCTGATGATTAGTGATGTTGAGCACATTTTCCTATACCTGCTGGACATTTGTACATCTTCTTTAGAGAAACATCTCTTTTATTTCTATTCATGTCCTTTGTCCATTTTGTAATCATGTTATTTGCGTTTTTTTAATATTGAGTTGTATGAGTTCCTTATATATTTTGGATATTAACCCTTTATCAGATGTGTAGTTGGCAAAGATTTTCTCCCATTCCATTAGTTTTTTTTCATTTTGTTGATTGTTTTCTCTGACGTGCAGAACCTTATTAGTTTGACGTTAACACCTGTATCTGTTTTTGCTTTTGCTTCCTGTGCTTTTGGTGTCATGTCAAAGAAATCATTGATAAGATCAGTGTCAAACAGTTCTCTGGGAATTTTACGGTTTCTAATCTTACATTTAGTCTTCAATCTATTTCGAGCTTATTTTTTTTATGATATAAGGGTGTAATTTCGTTCTTTCATATACAAATATCCTATTTTCTCAATACTGTTTATTGAAGAGACAATTCTTTCTCCACTGTATATTCTTGGCATCCTTGTCAAGGATCATTTCACCATATTATGTGTGAATTTATTTCTCTGCTGTCTATTATATGTTACTGGTCTATGTGTCTGTTTTATGCCAGTACCATACTGTTTTGTAGTTTTGTAATATATTCAAAATCAGTAAATGGGATGCCTCCAGCTTTGTTCTTCTCACTCAAAATTACTTTAGGTGTTTGGGGTCTTTTGTGGTTCCGTATGACTTTTAGTATTGTTTTTATATGTCTGTTAAAAATGCCCTGGGGATAGTGATATGGAGTGTATTGAATAGGTAGATCACTTTTGGGAGCAAAGACATTTTAACCATAATAATCCTTCTAATCCATGAACATAAGATATTTTCCCATTTAGTTGTATCTTTAACTTCTTTCGTCAGTGTTTTAGAGTTTTCAGTGTACAAGTCTTTCACTTCCTTGGTTAAGATCATTCCTTTGTATTTTATTTTATTTTTATGCTGTTATAAATAGGATTGTTTTCTTGATTTTCTTGTCAGGTATTTTGTTGTTTGTGCTTAGAAATGCAACTCATTTTTTTATGTTGATTTTTGTATCCTACAACTTTACTAAATTCGGTTATTAGTTCTAATAGATTTTTCTCATAGAGTGTTTAGGATTTTCTATTTATAAAATCATGTCATCTCTGAACAGAGACAAGTTTTCTTCTTGCTTTTCAATTTCAGTGCTTTTTATTCCTTTTACTTGCCTAATTACTCCATCTAGGACTTCCAATATTTAATTAATTTTTTAATATTGAACCAGCCTTCTGAATATCAAACTCCAAAATGAGATAAAGTTAGTTTTGTCTTGGTGTATAATTCTTTTGATATGTTAAAATATATTTAATTTGCTAATATTTTGTTGAAGATTTTTGTATCTATGTTTATGAAAGATATTGGTCTGTAATTTTCCTTTCTTCCAGTGTCTTTATCTGGCATTTATAGTAGCATAATGGTTGCCTAACAGAATGACCCAGGAGGAGTCATTTCTGCTTCTCTTTTCCAGAAGTTGAAAAGAATTGATATAATTTATATATTAGGTCAATTTAGCCATTGAAACCATCTGAGGATGTTGCTTTCTCTTTTTCAATGTTATTAACTATTGATCCATTTTCTAAAATATACATGGGCCTATTCAGGTGATCTGTTTCTTCTCAAGTGAGTTTTGACAGATTATGTTCTTCAAGGATTGTCATTTCATTTAAATTATCAAAATGTGAACATAGAGTTGTTCAAAATATTCATTTAGTTTCATTTTAGTCCTTGGGATCAGTACTGATGGCCCTCTTTCATTTATGATATTATTCATTTGTGTGTTTCTCTTTTTTCTTTGTTAATATAGCTAGTCCTAATCAACATTATTGCTCTTTTCAAAGAACCTGCTTTTGGTTTTGTTGATTTTTCTATTATTTTGATATTTTCAATATATGCTCTAATTTTTTAAATTTATTTTCTTTTGTTTGCTTGAGTTTGTATTTCTCTTATTTCTCTTGTTTCCTAAGGTAGAAACTTAGATAATTGATTTTAGCTTTTTTTCATTTCTAAAGTGATTATTAATATTATTGAATTAAAAATTACTGTATTTGTAATAGTTTTGTACTTGTTTCCCTTTCTTTCTTTCTTTTTTTTTTTCTTTTTGGTACATCCTCATATTCCTCATTATGTGTTTAAATTGAGAATTTTATATGATTCAATTTTCTCTTTTCTCTTAGCATATCAATTATACTTCTTTTAAAATATTTGGGGGTTACCTTAAAGTTTAGTATATACATTTATAACTAATGTATGTCTATTGTCAAATGATATTGTAGTGATAGGTCATACAAGTACCTTATAACAATATCCCCAATTCCTGCCTCTCATCCTTTATAATATTGCTGTAATTCCATAAATTATAATCAGACTAAATTATATTCCATAAGAATAAACTATATTCCAACAAGCCTATATTTCATAAGCTATAACAATATATTTCTACTATCATCGTTTTGAACAATTCAATCAACTAAGAACAAAGAAACTGAAATTTACCTTTTTTTATTCTTTCCCTATTGTTCTTCCCTTGTTGATGTAGATTTTATTTTCTGACCTATATTATTTTTCTCCTCTCTGTAAAACCTTTTGTAATATTTCTTCCAAGGCAGATGTGTTGGCAATGAGCCCTCTGTTTTTGCTTGCTGTAGAAAGTCTGTATTCATCTGCTTAAGCTGCCATGACAAAGTATCATAGACTTGGGTGGCTTAAATAACTGAAATTCATTTCTCACAGTTCTGAAGCTAAGAAGTTCAAGATCAATGTACCAGCAGGATTGGCATCTGGTAAAGACTCTCTCCTTGCATTGCAGATAGCTGCTTTCTAGCTCTGTCCTTACATACTTTTCCTGGCTGCGTGTGGATGGAGAGAATGAATGCTAGGAGGCAAGCATTCTGGTGTTTTTTCTTATAAGGACACTAATCCCATTATGAGATCCCTACCCTTGTGACCTTATCTAAAGCTAACTTGCATCCTAAAGACAAATACTATCACATTGGAGATTACAGCATCAATAATTTTAGGGAAACAATTCATCCCATAACAAAGTTTTTTGTTTGTTTATTTTGTTTTTGTTTTTTGTGTTTTTTTAATCTTTACTTTAGAGTTATTTCACTAGGTTCAGAATTCTAGGTTGATGGGCTTTTCCTTTCAACACTTTAAATATTTCATTTTAATCTCTTCTTGCTTGCAAGTTTGCAAGTTTTCTGACAAGAAATCTGATGAAATTCTTATTCTTGCTTCTTTCTATGTTAGGTGCTTTTTTGTTGTTTTGTTTTGCTTTGCTTTTTCACTTTAACTTCTTTCAAGATTTGCTTTTTGACCTTGGTTTTCTGCAGATTGAATATTATGTCTACATGTAGAATTTTTTTGAAATCATTCTGCTTCAATTCTCTCTGCTTCTGGGATTTGTGATTTGGTTTCTGTCATTAATTATGGGGAAAATCAGCAATTATTATTTAAAATATTCTTTGGCTTTTTTCTCTCTTCTTTTGTTTTCAGACTACTCATATATCACACCTTTTGTAATTGTCCCACAGTTCTTTCATGTTCTCTTCCATTATTTTTTTTTCATTCTTTCTTTTCTCTTTACATCTCTGCTTTGTTTCTATTGGCATAGCTTCAAGACCACTGATTATTTCCTCAGACATGTCCATTCCATCGGTAAACCTATTAAATGCATTTTCCATTTCTCTTACATTATTTTTAGTAATTCCTTTTGATTTCTTTTTAGAGTTTCAGTCTGCCTGTTTATATTACCCACCTCTTCTTGAATATTGTTCACATTTTCCATTAGATCCCTTAGCATAATATACATTGTTATTTTAAATTACTGGTATAGTCATTCCAAAACTTATGTCATATCTGAATCTAGTTCTGTTGCTTACTTTATCTCTTCAGAGTTTTGTTTTGTTGGGTTTTTTTAGTTTTTTGTTTTGTTTTGTTTTTTGCCTTTTAGCATGGCTTCATAATATTTTATTGGGGGCCAGACATCATGTATTAGGTACTAGGAATTAAGTTAAATAGGCTTTTAGTGTGAGAATGTATGGGGTTGCCTAGAAGGTACACCGCGTTTACTGTGTTCTGTAGTAGCTGTTTGAGGCTTCAGTTTCTTCTGCTGTTCTTTTTGTTTGTTTCTCCTGTTGTCTTTGGTTTTCAGAAATTCTTCTTAAATATAATCTGAGCCTTATATAGTTCTTTCAGTTATTATTTTGCAGGAGCCCCATTGATGCTATGATGAGAGGTGATGAAAGGGAAGTGATCTATAATCCTATCATTAGGTCTCAATATTTTAGTGAGAGTGTGTGCCTAGGCTATGATCTTCATAAATCCTTCTCAATCTCCATCTTCAGTGTAGGTGATACAGGAAGGTTTGAGGGGACTAGATATAGGTATTTCTTCTCCCCTACATTAGTTAGGCTTTGGTAAAGTAGTTTCCCTTGAGGGAAGTTGGAGAACAGAAAGCTCCATGTTAATTTTGAAATGGTTACCTTTCCCCATTCTCTGTGGTGAGCATGAAGGGTTTTTCTCCAGTCTTCATCATGAGAACCTCATGGGGCTCCCAGAAGTAAAATTCATTAAAGTATGAGGCTCCCCCTGAGACTAGGTGCCCCTGATGGAGTTTTTAACTTTCAAATTGAGAGTTTGAGATCCACACTGAGCATGAGACAATTTATCAATTACAGTTTAAGTGTCCCTATTGGCACTAGATACATGGTTAAGTTCTGCTCCTGGTTTTCCACTGCCTAGCAAGCTGTGATTCATTGTAACTGCCTTTCTCTCCTAGTTTTCAGGATAGTGGTTTGCTAGGTACTTCAATCCTCCAGCAGATCTAGGAAGAATTATTGATTTTTAGTGTGTTTAACTATTGTTTGTTATTTTGAGAATGAGAGTGAGAACTTTCAAACTCTGTATGTTGAAGCAGAAACTGGAAGTCTCTAATATTTGGATTTAACATACAAAATTTGTATGCTATCCTGTTTTGTCTATAAAATTGTAATTTTATCCAAATTCCTTGTAATCAAGCATGTTCCTACAGAAGACACCCATTATACTATGAAGAAACAACACAAGTTAAATATATATAGATATGAACATTTAATTTATTTGTCAGGTCCGTCTTTTGCACCATCTCAGATCCTCTTCTCTTAGTCCAGTTGCCGTCATAGCAGTCAAGTCTGTGTGTGCCATACCCAACCTACCACATACGCAACCTGATCAGCTCTCACCTCATACCCCTGAACCCTCCCTGCTGACCTCATTGCCTTAAGTCTCAGCACTCACCCACACTTGCACAATACAGAAGTTCAGAGGAGTTATCTCCATGAGGAAAAGGTCTGAACAGTCAGAGAAATAGGCAGGTGAATAAATTCTTCCTCCCTCTTCCCTTTGCAGGATTGTCTTGATAAGAAATATACATGGTTTCTTGAAGCACAGTACCTCCAGTTGATGCCATCTGATAAACTTAGCTGTGATCAGATCAATAATGAACTCGTGTAGTGCTCTGTCTCCTTCCATACTTTATCCCTCTTGTACTTCATTAATGTGCACTTAGAAAGTTAAAAGCACAAAAACACTTTACTCAATAATCTTTCCCCAGGGGATCTCAGGACAAGTAGATGGGGGAAAAAATAAAAGATTTGTAGAATGTTTTTATTCCTAAATGAAATCTAGTGATATTTGCTTTTTATGTCATATTTGCATTTCTAAATATATGGTGATAACCGAAATTAGATTTCTGCAATTAGTACCGTAATTTGCCTTGCTTTGAAATGTGGATCTGGGAATCATCACCTTCCAGATGCAGATTTTCTGGATTATATTGAAGAACAAAGATATAAACATATGGGAAAATGTTAATGAGAGACAATTATATGCAAAAAAATTTACTGTAGATTTTTTCTTTAAAAATTTTGTTCTTAATGCTTTAGTTTAGAAAAATTAAAATTAAATCCACACTAATGTAAAGTATAAATTTAATAACGCTTTAATGATGAAAATAAATAACAACTGCAAATACATATGGAAAAATGTTAAAAACAATTCAAAACAATATTTTATATGCAATGAAAAATAATATGACTTTATTTTATAAGACTAAACTCTCATAATTTATTTTTAGTTCTTCAGTATTTTCACTTTCTATCTATATATCAATTAGATATTAGTCAAGATTAATATTATCAATATGGATAAAGTATATGTTTTTATTGAAATCCTTTGGTCATTAAAAAGGAATATATATGTGTATAACTGAACCACAATGCTGTATACCAGAAATTAACACAACATTGTAAACTGACTATACTTCAATAAAAAAAGAAAAGCTAAAAAAAGATAAAATTACTATCTATTCATCTTTCTCTCTATTATTATATCTTTTGTATCTATTTCTTTATCTACTTATAATCACTACTAAACCTTGTTAATATATAAGTTAAAAATATTTTGAGGAATCATCCAAATTGTTATATGTTTTAAAATGTTTAAAAATTATATACTAGATGTGAATTGATCCATGGGACTCTAGGTAGAACTGAATTATTTTATTTTTATCATTATTGTAATTATAATTAATATATTCTTATATTGATGATTTATGTTCACGTGGACTGTTAGTGACGCGTAATAAATGTAGAACTTCTACCACACCAAGTTTCTGTTCTATTTCCATAGCATTATTTTAATTAAAAATATGTCTTGTAGTTTTAGTATATAGCTTACTATTTTCTTCTCAGAATTATACATAGCATGAGTTAACTAATTAGCAAGTCATAATTAATAATTTAACATTTATTCATTGTTATTTACTCCTGCCTGAAGTCCAATTTTAAATTCTACAGCTTATTTCACTTATAAAGAAAGGTCAGTTTCTAAACTGAATTTAAGATTATATCCCCCTAGGTCCCATACATTATCTGAAGCACTCTTCCAGCCCTCTGGATCCTCATCTTCTTTCAAAGTGTGTCAGGTTCCTCTGTGACTGATGCCATCAAAAGCAAAAGGAACTGAAATGAGTAATGGCAATACCTTTAGAATGCTAAAAGTTCATATAGAATTTTAGTGTTCAAAAGATACCTTCTTCTCCCTCCTTATTTTATAGGTCTACAAATTAGGTATCTAAGATATTAAACGACAATTTACATTTCCTGAGTCAGTTTGTGACAGAAGAACAAAGTACTAATACACACAACAGAACTAACGAATCTCAAACATTAAGGGGGAAAAAAAAAGCCAGACCAAGAAGTTACAAACTGTAGGGGTCCATTCATATGGAATCCATATACGGTCAAAGCTAAGTTATGGCAATAGAAATCATATAGCATTTGGTGGACAGAAGGGGAAAGGTGAGTAGGGGGAAATTTACTCAAAAGGGGCAAGAAGATAACTTTCTGGGTATATAAAATGATCTATGAGGTGGTGTCTTTGTAGGCTGGCACTACCATAATAAAATGGCACACAGTGATCGGCTTAAACAACAGAAATTTATTTCCTCACAGTTCTGCAGGCTAGAATTCCAAGATCAAGGTACCAGTAGTTTCTGTATCTCCTGAGGCCTCTCCCCTTGGCTTATAAATGATCACCCTCTTGCTGTGTCCTCACATGGCCTTTTTCTGTGTGCACTCTTGGTATCTCTTCCTCTGTTCATAAAGACCCCATTCCTTTTGGATTAGAACCTCACTCTTATGGCCTCATTTAACCTAAAATTTTTAAGGCCTTCCCTCCAGATACAGTCACATTAGGGGTTAGAGCTTGAAAGTATGATTTTGAAGGGTAGTGAGGGAGTCATAATTCATTCCATAGTAGGAGGGTAGAAAGGTGCATTCAATTTTCAGACTCCGTGAAATAGATCACTTAAGAACTGTGCATTTTTTCCCTAATTATTCAACCTAAATTTAAAAAAAAAAAAGGCAGAATACCATGGTGAAGAAATCTGAAAGTTGATTTTAACCATAGGAGGTATGCTATTAATTTCAGTAATTTTTATCCTTGTATTGTTTTCAGGATACACAGAGGCCTGGTTATATGCAAAGAATAACAAATAATACCGGATACATATATGCATTTTGTTGCTTTCAGTACTTTTATCCATTAATGTTGATGGGCTACTCTTTGCTAGTCAGATTTTAAAGGAGACCCTAAGCCTTGGAAATCGTATATATTCACTAAATCACCCAGAGTAATCTGGGACAGTATAATCCTAAAATGTGACTTAAAAATATGAACTGGCCAACATTTGCATAGAACCCAGACTGCAGTGGCTTGTATGATCTATGAGCTTATAGACTGTATTATATATGCATGAAATCAATTACCCTCAGAGGGAAAAAGGATGTATAAAATAGTAATAGATAGGCTTGTGACGCGTATTTCTTCACCCCTATTAGCCACCCACGCCTAGGGCATTCAAGAACAGTGTATTTACTCTATTATTGCCAATTTTAATGAAGTGTTATAAAAGCTTTCTTTTCACAGTTACAGGAAACACTACTGATTCAGTAAATCCAGTAAATTTGCCAGAATTTTTTTTTTTCCTGTTACAGAAAACTGTTCAATAACAACTATGGAGGTCATCCATACATTGCAATGAAAAATCCTATTAGGTCTTGCCATGTGGGTTGGGGGAAACTTCATTTTATAACAAAGAGGATTTTTCATCAATGCCTGAGGGAAAGTTGCTCATTAAAATGATTATTTGTATCCATTTTGAAAATATTTAAATATTTTCAAGTATTGATTATGCTATTTTCTTCATCACATATCTGATGATGGTATTTCCAGGTCAACTTTCACAGCAGTTGTGTATGTGCTGATAAAAGTGCTAGAGACATTTCCTGTGCTAGTCTAGTGACTAGTTGCACTAAGTATTTTGAGAGAGGGTCTCATTCAAACCTAAATAACTGGTCTTAATGGAAGAAGTCGGGGTTCTTGCTCCTCAGCTGGAATCTAGTGCACTGAGAATGTTGGGTTTGGATTGTAATGATACTATGTTTGTAGGATCAGGCATTTCTAATTCTTACGTAACCTGCTTTAAAAAGGCATGAAGAAGTATGAGAGCTTTGTGTTTGGAATCATCAATGTAGATATGAGGATGAAGGCATGAAGAAACGATGTATTTGTAGAACAAGTGCCTACCTGTAACTGCCAAGAACCTAATCTAGCTTAAATTATATGGGGTACACAATCTCAAGCATTCACTGTCCAACACTCTGAGAGAAATGCTAGGCAGTCTCCATGGCATAGCTAAAATCAAAGAAATGTTGGCATTAACTCCCAGTGTATGAGATAGTCTAATACATTTTTAGATTTTTGGCAAATATTTTAGGGCAAAAACACAATTTTTTCTCATTTACAAACTACCGCTATGTCTTTGAAAACTGAATGACACCGAATTTTATTTTCAGTGGTAAAGGAGGTATAGATGTCTTTGTTGGAGAAAAATGCAACATTTGATACACATTTCCTATGGGAATAAACGAGTCTTCCTTTGGCCAGCCACATTAGAAAGAAAACTGCCAAATCCCACAAAACTGTGAGTTGGAAACAATAGTTGTGGATGGGTAGTATGTTGTGAAAATGAAAGTTTTAAATTACAATAACTTGGAATAATTGTTTGCTTCTATAAGACAGTAATGCTGAAATGATGTTGTTTTAGCTGTGTGCAAAACAGCTATTTCACAAGCTAGCTAGCATTATACAGAGTATGTATTTATAGACAGTTGAGCAGCTAATCAGAAGAGAAGAAAATGATGAAACTCATGAAAATTCAGACTGAAGGCATTGTGATATTAAAACATACACCCAGACCCTCCCCAACCCCCCATCCACACAGGAGGGAAAAAAATAGAGTGTAAATCTCCTGCCTGAGAAGGAAAAAAATGCCTTTTTTAAAGCATAGATTAAAAGGAAATTATGGGCAAAAAAGTTTTGCACAGGGAGAAATTAATTCCCATGGAAGTTATATACCTCTTTTATTCAAATGCTGCTCTGTAAAAGCTTCTGTAAACTGCATTTCTTTACTGTAAGGAAGCTCACTTTATAACCTGCTGAACTTTTGTTCAGCATTTAATCATAAGGAGGTGAAGATTAAATGCTGCATCCTTTGCTGTTTATTTTATGTTTTATATTTTCTCTGTTTTTTTCATTCACTTTAAAAAAATAATAACTATCTTCTTTTAAATTGTTATATAATTGAGCTTATTTCTACAAAACTGGGTAGTAACCTTTGCCCTAAAGGCTTATATAATTTTTTTTTACATCTGCAAAACTTGTTGAGAGAATCGGATATACTCATAAAATATTTTATTTTATTTTGTTCATATGAGTTGTTTTTTCAGCAATTTACATACCGCCAATAGAGCAGTGCTCTGAGATATAAAGGATATCACATCAATTTAAATGATCTGAAATACAACTTGTTTATGCTTTTTTGCTTTTGCTTTCTTTACTCTTCTTTAAAAGAGGTTCATCTTTTGATACCCAAGATATGGAATGCTTTTCCAAGTTTTAACAAGAGAAGTACATTAATATCAACCTAGAGAAGAGTTTGGCCTTACTAAAAGATGGTCAAATTTCTTGTGCAGTGAGAGTGTAATTACTCTAAGTTTTTTACTTATTAGAGACACAGAAATTCCAGTAGGGTTCTGCTTTGATCTAAGGGCTTCATCAGGTTCCCTAATGAACACTAGCTCTCAGTTCAACAGTGAGAGCAGGAGCAACGTATAGCGGGAATTAGAAAGGAGAGAGAGGAGTCAGAGAATTATCGGGCTGTGATGAAACTTGTAATACAAAACAATGTACTTGGAGACATTAGACTTGATATTTCATCCTGGAGAAAATTTATGAATTCTTCCGTCTTTCTTTATGTCTGTGTAGATATTAGATTTCCTCCCCTCCTCTCAGGCTTCCTCTGAAAAGTTAAGTTAATCATATGTGTAGGAATTTTTATATTGCCTTAATAATTACATTTTAAATTGTAGAAGTGTTTGTAGAGCAGAGGAATAGAGGTCACACTGCCCTGGTAGTCTTCCTGTTATACATAAAGAAGTGACACATAAAAAAACTTGAAAGCCCCAAAATAGTGTTTAGTCTTTGAAATGACAAGTCATAGGCTACTGCTGTGGCAATGGCGTTGCTTCTCTTTAAAAAAAAAATCCATCAACAAAAAGGTAGCAAATTGAAAATGTTTACATCAAGTACACATTGGGAAAAGTTTTGGTTCCTGTCTCTTCTGGCTTTTTTTTAAAAGACTGTTTTGAAAGATGTGGAACTATTGAGTGTAATATGATTTTAAAATATCACTACATGGGTTGTGTCCTTTCAATCAGCCCAGATGTTGCCCTCTACCTCCCATGTGGATCAATGAACTAAGCAGTAATTGAAGATATTAACTAGATAGGAGCCTTCCCTTGCCTTAAATATCAGTATATAAAAATAACAAAGTGAGAGAGTGACGAGGATTGCAGTAGAAAATCTCAGCCCAACCAAATGAGAAAAAGAGCCCTTTATGTTCCTAATATATTTTTGCTCAGCTTTAGCACAAATGCTGTCTTCACTATTCACTCAGATTTGAGTATTAAAACCCACTAGGACCCATTCAAATAGAATAACAAGATAAATCGTTCCCAGTAGCTGTACGCCTGTTTTTCCCTAGCTTCCTTCAACTATGTGGACCGCTCAACCATGGGATCTAAGGAAGGAAAGCAAAAGCGATCTGGCATTGTGCAGGGAAAGATTCCACTTTGCTACATTTTAGGCCTGTGACCTCTGCTTTTGTCTCTTTTTAGGCCTGTGACCTCTGCTTTTGTCTCTTTAGTGGTAAACTGGGATCAAGAATATGACACTGCAGGATTGATTTAAATTATAAGACCTTAAATGAAGTAATAACTATAAGACATAAAATGAAAATTTTTAATGTTTTCTGAAATGTTAGACTGAGAACAAAATAATGTCAAGTTATTGGGTGGTGTTAGGATATAATGAGTTGAAAAGGAAATCAATAGACATAGAGATGTGGATTTGAGATTAGACACTGCTGCTATTTTGGTTGTTGGAAGAAGTCAACTACCCAGCTAATAGCTGCTTTTTATCCCACATGCATAAAGGGTAGGTGCGGGTGGAGGATCAACATGGTATCAGTGCATCACCAGATAGCAACAGTCTAAGAGTTTAGGCTGGCCTGACATCAGAAACTCCTCTTGTGTCATTTTCCTTCATATTAAAGATGAGACAATGAGTTAGTGATTACTTAAATCAATGTTTTCATAGCAGCCTCTAGTGAGTTATGTGTTCAAAACCTAAATTTCTAGATGAATTTTGATTTCTGGGATATGCCCCACTATAAAATACTTTATTAAAAACCATTTAAAGTCTTGCCAGTATTACATACTTCAGACAAGTGTGCTGAACGCTTTGGTACATAAACAGAAATTATAATATTCCTTAGTTTCTGAATTTTCCATTCCTTAAGGCAAAAAATAATCAGATAGCAGAAATGACAACAAATCAAAATGTTAGCAAAGTATCTTTAAATGAGATGTAAATACAGTGGTGGTCAATGTACCACTTCTTAAATTTCTGTAAAGTTTAGATTACATTTGTATATTTTCTTTCACCCAAAATTAGTCCTTTTAGAATTCTAACAGACATGGTTTCTTAATCTACACAGGGAAAAAGATCCACAGAATCACTATAATCTTCTTGCAAAATTAATTAGCTCTTTCACAACTTTAGAACTCAAAGAAGTTAAATTTTTGAAAGCTTTGGATTTATTTCTGTGAGAAATAGATAAGGAGATGTGTGATTTTTAAATGATTTTTAAAATAATGTTGACAATGCCATAAACAGTGAGCTAATTTCTCTCTGTAGTGCCTAGATGTGAGCCGTGGAGATGTCACTGAAGGAAATAGACTCTGTCAGGCATGAGGGGTATCCCCTTTTTCACCCTCTTGTGTGGTTTTCTTTTCTCTGGTCTGTGGAAAAGCCCTTACTGCAGTGCTGGCGAACAATGTGTTAGCTCTCAGACAAAGGGCAGGTGTGGGAACTGTGTAGAAACAGTTAACCCAAGCATCACAAGTGACTGTATTTAGAAGCAGAGAATATGTCATTTTCATTGTCAGCAGAGAACCTGCTTTTTTCCTTTTTTAATTATCAAAATGATCCTAATGATTATTTCTTTTATAATACTTTATTGTCATGGAGGTTTGAGGTGTGATTTTACTATGTACACATTAATGATGCTTTAAAATGACTTTATTTTTGTTATGTCTTCAAAACATCTTTCTGATCTAAAATGAATAAATTGTATTTTAATTTTTGGCAGGTAACTATATAATCATATAGCTGCATTCTGATTTTGTGTTAATTATATTTTATTATGAATTACATTTTTATTATGTAAAAACAACATCCACAAATGGCACATGCAGACTTAATCTGATACAAATGTAAATAACTTAACTGAAACTCCAGCAGATTGAGTCAGACAAATTCACTGCTTGAACTGCATCGTAAGACCGAGAAAGCATCAGAGCCCTTTTGCATCTCAGTATATAACTTACTGGCCAAGCCAGATATTATAATGGGAATATCACTTGGAGCATTTGACTCTCACTTTTAATTAATTCAGCTTTAGTTCCTATTTTCCAGTATGAGACGTTGATGAGAGAAAAGTGAGTATTGGGGCCCAGGGCACGATGCCCCCAAATGTGCCTCAATGGCATATTGATTATTTTGAATCAAAGTTACTTCAGAAACAGCCAATGCAAGAGGGACACTGTGACCTACCAGCCTCCCTGAAAGCTGGAAGTACATCTCCCATGTGAAATGTGCACTCCCTGCATCTGGAGGTAGAAAAAGGACACCTTCTCCCCAGAGACAGGGGCTTCAGGGCCGAGAAGCCTGTACGAGCAAAGCTGTGACTTTTTAAATTACTACCCCAGGCCCAAACTGTTTAGAATCTTCACAACTAAGCACTCAAAGCTTGAGTTTCTTTGTCTTGTTAGTTCCTCATAAATTTATTATTTCTTTGTCTAAAAAGTGTAAAAGCTGCCTGTTTGGGCCACTTCTTAGGTCCCATTTCTATGAGACCTCTATGTGCTCAAATTAAAATTTGTTTCTTTCACTCCTGTTAATCTATCTTGTGTCAAATTCATTATTAATTAAGCCATAAAACTCAAGAGGGGTGGAGGGGGAAACTACCCCCTTCCCAACGTGAGGAAGGAACACATTAGCAGTCAGGGGATCAGTATTCTTGGGAAAATTATGTCACCAATTAGCTCTTTGATGTTGGGCAAGACCCCAAGCCTCTCTTCTTTGCAGTTTTTTAAAATCTTAAAATGGAGAGTTATGTGGATTCTCATTTTTCACAGCACTACCATGAGAACCATATAAGTACCTGCAAGATCTTTGAAATCTATAAAGGATTATACCAACACTGGCCAATATTATTAATCATGAAGATACAGGACTAGACAACATGCTTTCTGGCACTTTGTAACAATCTGAAATCAATAATAGCCGATAGTGCTAATAAATAACATCAAAATGTCTCAAAGTACTAAAAACTCACAGGTGTCTTCTCAAACCCTGCTTGACATCAGTTTTGTAGCGATGTTAATTCTATTTTACTGTGAATATTTAGATGTTAAAAGCTTGATGTTAATACTGAGGCGTAGGGAACATCAATTCACTTAGCAAATATTGTTGACCCATTATTGTGCATGATGCATTGATAAAGCAATATTCATGAGTCAGGTAACGAACCTGATGTTGATAAATCAATATGCAAGAATCAGGTAAATACTGGTTGCTCTTAAATATATATTTACTGTCCAGGAATGTACATGCCCAGAGGAAAGACTGTCTTCAAGCCAAGGGGAGGGGCCTCGGAAGACATCAGACCTTGGCGTCACCTTGGCTGTTTTAAGTCCAATATCAAGGTGACGGCAAGGTTTGCTGTCTTCCGAGGCCCCTCCGCTTGGCTTGAAGACTGTCTTTCCTCTGGGAATGCACATTGCTGATTTCTCATCTTATGTTGAAATCTCCTCTTCCTACAAGGACACCAGTTAGACTGGATTAAGGCTCACCATTGTGATCTCATTTAACCTTAATTACCACTTTGAAGGCCCCATCTCTAAATACAGTTGCATTCTGAGGTACTAGGGGATAGGACATCAACATACGCATTTTGAGGGGACATAATTCACCCATAATAGTAGAAGATGGAAATCTCAAGGCTAAGGTTTGTAAGGGAAATAAAATTCTGTAAAACTACATATGTGAAGACTCTGAAAGCTACTTCTTGAGGTATTTTATTTATTTACTTTCTGTGTTAAGTACTGAATTCTAATTACTGATTAGTTTAAATTAATCCTGTAATTATTTTGTTTTTATTGTGTTTTTGATTTATTTTTTTCTTTTTATCTTATTTGGATTAATTGTATATATTTTTATTATTTTGTTCTTCCTCCTCTGTTGGCTTGTTAATGATTCTTTCTATTCCTTAAGTTGTTATCCTAAAGAATACATTCATTTAACCTTGCCATTGTAGCCTTCTAATATGAATTGTTACTTTTTCCATTTTCCACTTGATGCTAAGATATTTATGCTTTTCCCTTCTTCCATTGGTGCTATTCCTGCCATGTGTTTTAGGTCTCTATATAATTTAAGTCCTAAAATAAGTTATAATTATTGAATTTGTAAGTCAATATTTATTCTTATAATCCAAAATTTTTGCCCTTTCTTCCTTCTTTAATTCCCATTCTTCTGTCTGGAATAATTTTCTTTAGTTTGAAGAACTTTCTTTCATATATACTTTACTTTAGAAAAAAATCGCAATGAATTATGCTGATTATGTAGGAATACATTTATTTGTCTTACATTTAAAGGATAATTTTGAAGGTATGTAACAGTTTTCACTCAATATTTTAAGATGTCGTGACATTTTTCTGTGGCTTCCAGCTTTCTTTTTAAGTCAGCTTTGAGTCTTTTGTTGTAACTTCTAGGGTAATGTGATTTTTGTTCACAGTCTGCTTTTAATTTTTTATTCTTAGATTTTCAGAAGTTTTACTATGATGTGCCTAGGTATGTGTATTTATCCAGCTGAGTCTATGGGTTTGATCTTGTGTGTCAATTATTGGAAAATTCAAGGGTGTTATTTCTTTAACTATAGTTCCTGTTCTTTTTTCTCTGTAATATAATTCCAGGAATCCAGTCATCAAATCTCATACTTGTCTGACAGTCTTTTCACATTTTTCCATTCTTCCGTGTTTATAGATCCTCCTTTGATTCAATGTATCAATGCCCCACTGCACCTTAGGCTGAATTGGCATTTGTCTCAGCTACTCATGACAGCCCTTTCCCTCTTCCAGATTTTATCCCCAAGTGTCCTCACATCACCAGTGTCTGTGATTCTAAGTTATGACCAATGGAACAGAAATGCTGCAGGGATTTTTGACAGTATTTTGCTACATGGCTAAAGAGATGAAGCCTTCTGCAGGTGGGGAGAGCTTTTGCCCCTGCTCCTTTCTTCCATTAAGAATACTGGCGAGAGGATGTGATTCCTGGATTTAATGCAGCCAGTTTGTGAGTTTGAAGCTGAAGTGTGAGAATAAAAAGCCAACATGGTTAAAGAGTCTGGTCCCCTCCAATCTTCTTCTATCTGAAATAGTTAAAGGGCTTTGTGGCTAAGCTATCAACAGTAAGGTTTTTATGACTTAAAACCAACAGATGCAAGTGAGGAGGATATATCCAGATAGTCAGGGAAGGGTTTAGGAGGCAATAAATGTCCCTAGGCAGAATTGTCTGCTTATGCCAAGAGACAAGGCATAAGGAGAGGTTACACTAAAGAACCCAAGGATAATCCAGTATTGATGCTGATAGTAACTCTGACTAACACGTGGGTACTTCATAATGATGGGTTTTCTTTGTAAAAGATCACTCTGGTGAAAGTATTCTGGCAGAAGGGGAAGTGAATCTAGAAATACAGAGAAATATGTTTTGAATGCAGGTGACCATAATGGAATGGAGAGGAGATATTTGTTCCATAAATATTTGTTTTGTATGTGACCAGGATCTGAATATAAGATGTTAAATGGATTGGTGATGGAGGTGATACAGGAAAGGGAGTAATGAAATGTGTCTCCCCAGATTTGTGACTTAGATAATTATGTGGATAATGGTAAGACTGATCAAAAAGGGTAAGGAACACAAGAAGGTGAATAGGCTTACTTTTTTTTTTTTTTTTTTTTTTTTTGCTAATACCAATGTGAAGTAGTAGAAAGAGTTTTAGAAAACTGAGTAATTATTCTAATTTTAGTTGTTGCCAATAGAGTGCCTGTCCATAGATAAGCCACATAAACTCTTGGCCTCAATTTACTAACTTATAAAATGAAATGGCAGTGCTAGATAAAAATCTAGTTTTTCCCCCAGATTTAAATCTTAATTGTTTACATATAATAGTGTTACTAATATATTAATTAAATGTTTACATTTAATTTTATCCCAAATTATTATTATCCTATTAAAGTTGCATGCCTTAAATAATAGAATTCTAAGAAATAAATTTTAACACAATAATATGACCAAAATGCATAATTAATCAATAATATAAAACAACTTATTCAAATATAGAAAAATGAAAGAAACTAATCATAAAACAAATAGGCCATTAGCTAGTGTTAGCTTCTCCAAGTCAATAAAAAGAGTTAAAATTAGGATCTACCTTTATCATCTTCATCTTCCCCTAGGCATACTCATATACTCGTATATTTTAAGCTCTGATGATACAAAACCACTTAGCTAGTTTTCGTTATTAAAACAGATGTGTATATGTGTGTGTATACATATATGTATATACAAGATATGCATATATTTTATTTTCATTTCATCTTTTTGTAAACATCATCTAGGAACTTGTTTTTCAAGATCTGGCTTGAGAATTTCTCCTTGGAACCCCTTCACAGAGCTCCCTCCCCCGTGTAAGACTAAACACTCATTCATGTGTGTTTCGTGCAACTTTCCATATTCTTCCATTGTAAGCCATTCCTTGCCAAATTGCAAATAGATAAGCAGTGTGCCATCCTTATAAATCTCTGAGACACTTTAGTAAGGAGACTAATTTTTCCTTTTTGATAATGGAAATTAGGAAAAAAATAAGATTAAAAAAGTGTTTTGAGGGGGGCAAGATTGGCAAAGGATTGGACAATTCTGCTGTCTAGTCATAAGCCTCCAGTTATATCTTAGACACCAGAGCCATTTCAGTATAACAGATAACTAACTGCTTCATTCACCCAGTGTCACATCATTCCGTGTCCTCCCTCTTGCCTCGGTAGCAAGTTTAACAGTGACTAGGCTACGCAAGGGCAATTTATTTATTCTGACATTATGTAGACATCCAGAACAGATTGTTAAGTGCTGCATTATCACATGAAGATGGAATATATTAGCTGCTCTTGTCATTGCTTTTTTTTTTTACAACTAAGATGTTATAGCAATGTAAATGCTAAAGCAAAATACAATGTCAACACTGCATACTTGGGTCTGCCAGTTGTTATGGCAATGTTAGGGAGATTAATTTGTTTTTGGTTTTAATGATAGCAATAGAAAGATTAAATATAGCTTATCCTATGAATTAAAATGACCTTGGTATTAATAATTAGCCTCCCAGCTATTTTTCACTGATAACAAAAAATGATAAATGTGTGGAAATGTATCCTAATTATATTTGATTGCCACTGTAGCTGTTTTATTCTCACACATCACTACATCATTATTCTGTATATAGGGAAACTGAGAGACATTAGTTCAGCCATGGCCTAAACTCCCACTTGTCTGGATTAAAGCCAAGGATATAACTGTTACAAAGTGTTTTATTCTTCTGATTCACATATCCTTCACTGGTGGACGTCAAGGATGGGTAATCTGGCTTCTACTTTCTTCTCTTCTGACAAACATGATTTTAAAACCAGTAATACTCATCAATGACTTTATACTGAAATGAACCTTCATTGGTTTTAGGAGAATTCTGAAGATACAGTCTTATTCTGTACTTGCTAAATGTGATCCATTTGAGCAACAAGATATAATACAGATGGCCTCTGCCTACTTTGAGTTTATATAAAGGCAGAAACCTAGGTGCCGTTTGCCGAGGACATGTACCTATTTATGTTCAAAGCAGTCTAGGAAGCACTCAACAATTCATTTCAGACATAACATCTACACACACACACATACACAAACATACATACACACAAAAACACTGTAACGCTTAAGTCATTCTGTGTGCATTATACTCACTAATGTTTTACCTCCTACATAAGCTTCAAATACCTTCCCTTCCTGCTGGAACAATTCTGTTAGAATATTCAATGAAGATACTGGGGTTAAATTTCAAAATCTGGATAGTATCCAAAATAGCCAACTACCTGGGAAAGTTCTTGTTAGGTTTTGTTCTACCTTTCTGTCCTTCAGTGTGTATTTTCAGTCTTTATCAAAATTATTACACATGAAAGTATTTGCCAGGAGGTATAGTATAAAGCAGTTGTATTTACTTAAATTAAAATTTTTGAAATAAAGTGATTTAACTATCAGTAATAACAGACATCCTTTGAAATCCCCATAACTCTCAATATTTTAAACGGGATATTATCTCAGAATAAACACCAAAATTAATTGAACCATCACAAGTAGTATGTAAAATTATGAGCTCTTTTTTTTATCTTGACTGTTGAACAAGAGGTACTTCAAGTGTAACAGCGTGTATCACTCTTGTGGAGGAAAATATACCTATTAACACAGAGAATGGATTTGCTCTCTCACATTTGCCCAGGTGCATTCCTTCTTAGCATTAATCAATAGCCTGAAGCTCAGGTAGAGATTTCCCACAGAAGGAAGAGTATGGTAAAAAGTGGAATTCGATTTTCAAACCTATAACTTAAAAGAATGGGATTCTGCCTTGATTAGGATCTTTTGCTTTTGGTTTTGGTTTGGTTTTTTGTTGGTGTTTTTAAGGATTATTTGTTAATTCTTATTGAAATATGGTAGGAAGTACTGGAATCATTTAAGTTGATCACTGAAGCTTGTCTGGTGAGTTTTTGGTGAGAGTGTGAGACTTGAATAGGAGAGAAGTATAGTCGTAAAGCAAAACAACTCATTTTTATTCAAGTATGTATATATTTTTATTTTCAACCCCTGGATTGGGTCTTCTTGAGGATGATCTATAAGTAGTTTTTACACAATGACCCTCTTCTGCTTTTGCTCCTTTCAGAGTCCCTCATAGCCTATGTAACTTGCCCCAACTCCACCACCCACATTTAATGCTTATGCCTCTGTTATAGAAACTAATAGTTACTCCAGTTTTATAACATTTCTTAAACCTTGTCTATGTGTATGGTTTTAAATGTAACATGAGTTTTCACTAAAATTGAGCCTTCTCTGTGCTCCTTTATAATTCTAGACAAGGTTAAGCTATCTATTGCTTAACCTACAATTTTAGACTATTTGTCTTTTGAGATAAATTTCTCTCTGAACTTCCTTGGCATAGCTATATTGAAAAGCCCAAAGCTGACTGCAATGTTATTTTAAATACTTAATGTGATAGGCAGAATAATGGAACCCAAAGATGTCTGTGTCCTAATTCCCAAAACCTTACAAGGGAAAAGGGACTTTGCAAGAATGATTAAGTATCTTGAAATAGGGAGATTATTCTGGATTATCTGGATGGCACAATGTAATTACAAGGATCCTTATATGTTAGTCTACTAAAGTCTTATTCTTCAAAAACTAAGATAAATTTTATATAATCACCTTATCTTCAATTAAAATGGATCACGGTCCTATACATTTTATATCTAATTTCCATAATGTTTATTAAGAATTATCATATATTGATTATTTAGTAGTTCAGACCTAAAAGATCTTTTTGGTTATTAGCTATTAAATTGTCTATGAAATGGGTAAATTCCACTAAAAATTGACCAAAAATGCCCAAAACTGTATGGTTAGTAAGTCAAAATTTTACCCTGTCTTTAACATACATCAATTAAAATTCTACAAAAATTAATTTGCTTAAAAAAGAGAAAACTGTCTAATTGATAGCAAAAATCTTCAGTGTTTTAAAATTTCTAATAAAGTATATTTATTAACATAGAGGTAACTTGTATGACTTTTTTTTAAATCGTGAATATATGTGCTGATGGACTCCACTCAATTCATGGCCACACAGCTGCCTGTGAATTGGTCAGAGCCTGAATACAGTACTTTTGGTGTACATTTATTTAAATGATCTGTATATGTAAGCCTCAAATAGAACTGGTGAATTTATTTTATTGATATAGTTAATTTTAAACCATATGAAAAAATTAATGAATTAATTTTGTCAGTCTATTAGCTTCCTAGGGCAGCTGTAACAAATTACCACAAACCAGGTATATTGAAACAACAGAAATTTATTCTCTTACAGTTCCAGTGGTCAGAAGTCCCAAAGCAAGGTGTCAGCAGGGCTGTACTCCAGTTGAGCCTCTAGAAGAGATTCCATTCCTGGTCTCTTTTAGATTCCAGTGGCCTTCCAGCATCCCTGGACTGTCAGTCTAACCTCTGCCTCTGTCCTCACGTGGCCTTTCCTCTGTGTGTCTAGGAATGCTTGTCACTGGGTTTAGGGCCCACCCAGATAACCAGGTTGATCTCATCTCAGATATTCTTAACTTAGTTCCTGCAAAGATGCCTTTCCCAAATAAGGTCACATCCACATGTTCTGAGGCTTGGATGTGGAAATAAATATCTTTGTTTTCTGGAAAGAGGGGGCACCCCTCAAGTCACTGCAATCAGTTTGTTTGTAGTCACTTATTTTTACGTTTCAAGGTCAAACTCTTCAGGAAGTTCAAACACAGTATGTCTCTAACATCATCATCTTTGCAAAGCATGCAAATGCATGTGATTTCTAAGGAAGACAGCCTGATGAAACTTTAGATAGATTTCTTCCTGGCTATAGGCACCTGATTTCTCTTTTCCTAGCACATTTATTTTAGAAAAACTGCAATTGTAAATTCTTTCTCTACTCCTTTAAGAGGTAAATCTCTCAAGGATCTAGCACCCATCCCTTTGAATGAAACCATCAAGAACTACAGTGTCCCTGTTTCCCAGCCTGGAAACTTCAATAGGTGCCAATTAGCAAACACAGACGACCTAATCGCATTAGCCAGCTCCCTCCTCCCATGTCTCGCACTGCTTTTCCACCCACTGGCCACAGATCTTCTAAATTCTCTCACCATATTTTTTCACAGAAGAATTGATTTCAATCTCTCTCCCTAATTGCAATGTTTTAACTCAAGTTGTGCTGGCCCATTCAACCTCTTTGTGCAATCTTTCTTTGACACATCCTACTATACTTGCAAATACCCAAGCTAATTACTGTGCTGGGTTCACCTGCGCACTCTCTCTCTCTCTCTCCTGTATCTCCAACAACCAGTCAGCACTTGTCCAGTCAATTTAGCCTCTTGCAAGTCTCAAATGGGTCTTCTCCCCACACCTGTTGTCATTGTTTTAGTTCAGGATTGTACCACTCCTTGTCTGGAGGGCTGAAAATTCTTTGCAAAGCTTTTCCTACTTCCAGTTTATCTCTGTTATAATCAATTAGTGAAGAATTGTGAAGAAACAGTCAGACCTCTCTGAAGATCATCATGGTTGGATATGCTGGCATTGAACACAGAAGTGCTGTCCTTATTTTGTCCTTATTCTACCTCATTCCATGGCCAGATTTCCTCTCTGATTTCTAGTCCTGCTGAACAGCAGCAGCCAGTAGCTGTCCAGGTGTGACAGCCCTCTACACCCTCTTCACCAGCTTCATTTCATAGTCCTGCTCTGGCAGCCGGACGTGGCTATCTTCCCAGAGTGGCCTGCTAGCTCCAGCATGTCCACATATACCAGTGTTTCTGGAGGACTAGTTAGTGATTTTGATGCAGGAAAACAGATGTGGGGCTTGAGGAGGGCCGTGTCCCAGGCTTCTGTTGAGCCCCTGGGATGTGCCCCACCAAGTGTGGGTCCTTGGCTTCACGCAGGAAAGAATTCAAGAGCGAGCCACAGTTGAGTGAAGGTAGATTGATTCAGAGAGATACATTGAAAGGCAAGAGAAAGGACACTAGGTGTGGGCGTTGGGTGCTCAGATTAAAAGTAGGTACACACTCCATAGACAGAGTGTGGGCCACCTCTGAAGAGGGAGAGAGAGGGGCGGCCAAGAGGCACCGTGTTGCTAGTTTTTATGGGCTCAGTGGCTTCATATGCTGATAAGTGGAAGGACCAGTCTAACTAGTCTGGGGAAGGGGCTGGATTCCCAGGAAGTTGGCCATTTCCCACTCTTTGACCTTTTGTGGCTAGCCTTGGGACTGCCATGGTGCCTGTGGGCATGTTATTCACCATGTTAATATATTGCAATGAGCATATAATGAAGCTCAAGGTCTACTAGAAGTTAAATCTCCCACCATCTTGAGCCTCAAGGCCTACTAGGGGTTAAATCTTCTACCATTTTGATGTTAATTGCTGTAGCATTCCTTGAATGGCTGTGCCCCGCCCCCTTCCATCCTGTCGCAATTTTACAATGAATCTCCAAATTCTCCCTTAATTCTTACTTGCCCAGCTTTTTCATACAATTGAGTTAAGGCTATTACTGTAATACTCATATTTTTTCTACTTCCTTAACTGAACCTTAATGGATAAAAACAATTTTAAGATCTTCACTATGTTATCTCTGCTTACTCTTCCAAATCCAGACACATTATAATGACCTTTGTGGTTCTGCTTATGCTCTTCCCTCTACCTATAATTCTGATAATGATTATCTTACTCCTATCTGCTTAATGAACTCCCACACATCCTTTAAGATACCAATTTATATTCAGCCTCCATGAAGAATTCTAACCAACCCAGCCATTGATGGCATCCTTTGCTCTATTATCTTCCTTTCATTTTAGTTTGTGCTTTGCTTCTGCTTTTATTTTGTCTATGAACAAACAAGACATTAAATATTTGGCTCAATGACACTGATATCTTTTTGAACAGTTTGTTTCTTTGTTAATGATTGTTCTACCAATGTTAAGCACAGTGTTGGACACAGTCATTTTTCAATAATGCAGTCAGGTCTAAGATCTAATTTTCTATCTTTTTAAAAGTAGATTTTTTTTTAACTTTTTTTATTGAGTTATAGTCATTTTATAATGTTGTGTCAAATTCTAGTGTAGAGCACAATTTTTTCAGTTATACATGAACATGTTCATTGTCACACTTTTTTTTCACCGTGAGCTACCACAAGATCTTGTATTTATTTCCCTGTGCTATACCATATAATCTTGTTTATCTGTTCTACATATGCCTGTCAGTATCTATAAATTTTGAACTCCCAGTCTATCCCTTCCCACTCCCCACCTTGGCAACCACAAGTTTATATTCTGTGTCTATGAGTCTGTTTCTGTTCTGTATTTATATTCTTTTTTTTTTACTTTTAGATTCCACATATGAGTGATCTCATATGATATTTTTCTTTCTCTTTCTGGCTTACTTCACTTAGAATGACATCCTTTAGGAACATCCATGTTGCTGCAAGTCGGGTTATGTTGTCGATTTTTATGGCTGAATAGTATAGAAGTAGATTTAAAAAAAAAAATAGAGGTAAAACTACTAAAGTTGGTGGTAATTTCTCCTTTGAATATAATAACTTACATGTACATGCTTTGTAGAATCATTGTTTTATATCCTTTATTGTGGTCATTTCTATCTGTGACTGATTTCTCCTACTAGGTTAATAGTATTTGAATGAAACACATCATATATATGCAAAGAATTTTTTGAATACCTAGAATGTTCACATAGAGTGATATATATGTTTTCTATAGCTTAATTCAATCATCACATTGAAATTAGACAATTAACTTTCAGAAGAAGACTACAAACACAGGAAACCTTCAGCTGATTAAAACTTTGAAGATGTTTTATTCTGTTTTCCCTAAGGTATCAACTACTGAGAAATTAAAATTATCCAGCTGTCAGGTTCTGAGCTCATCTATGCCTAGCACATATTCATCTAAGTAGAAAAGCTTTTTTATAGATGATTTTATTTTCATGCATTAGTGGTAAACATTTTTGATGCTTTAATTCCTACACCTTCTTTAGTAACAGATGTTGTCAATTGACCTTTTCTAACTACTTCACCAGGTGTGATTCTGTGGGTGGGCTGCTCAGATGGTGTGTTTTGGCTCACTGGCTCCATAAATTTTTTTTAAACCTGTTTTGACAAAAATCATGTCCTTTATTCTAGATATACCAAAACCCAAAACAGGTCTATTGATAATTAAGTAAAAGTAGGGGGAAAAAAAAGTTTAGGGGTGGTGAAAGACTGAGAGTAAGAGGAAAAAAAAAAAAAATCCCTGTGTCATTGGTTCCTAACGTGGGCTTCTGATGCCAAGGGAGTCTTGAGCTCATTGGAAGTCCAAACACTCACCAAGCATCTTTTGTAGACTGTTGGAATAACATTTCCCATGCAAATATGAGTCTTTCAAAGTATATAACTGGTATGATTAATAATATGTACATTAATTAAAAGAGTACTTTGTTACAATTATATATTTTTATAATGTAGTTTTTCAATGTACAGTTGTTAAAAGGAAAATTATTGTCTTGCATGAATCTATTAAAGTTTCCCCAATATAAAGCAATAGCTTTATACAATTGAAGTACCAAGGTGTATTTTCCATATCTATTCAACTGAGTAATATCTGCAGAATAAGAATTATAAGAAACAAATAACATGTTTGTAAACTGCTATTTATCATATTATACATTACCCCTTAAAGACTGTAAAAGAATAATGTGAAACAATAATAATACCAAATAATAATTCCAAATAATAATACCAAAATGCCTTCACTATTTCCAATTTTACCATTGATATCAAACCCAATCATTTTGCAATTTGTACATAGAGGAGATGTTAATGAACAACTGAATTCAAGACTAAAATAGAGATTTTAGGTTTGAAAACCAAATGGAAAATGAAAATGAGGCAGGCATTCAACAGCATATTTTTTAAACTTGGTTTTCACCTCTTTGCCTTAAAAAAAAAACCTTTGTTTTAGCCCTCAGTATCCAAGTTAAGGTCAAGCTTTATCTGTTTATTGAAAAGTTCCAGTGTGCTACAATATCTGCAATATATTATTACCTTTCTTTATCCTTAGAGTCTAGAGTTCTGAACTGCCAACTTGTCAGTGTGAAGCACGTGAGGTTCATTGTGGAGTGTTGAATTCCATGCAGTACAATTTTTAAATACTTTTAAAGGTGATGGCAATACACACATTTTTAATGAATTTAATCATAGTTCAGTGACCTTCAAAAATAATGCCCCCTAAAATATTGTTTATCAAATTACATTTTTTATAAAAACAAAATGTCATGTTTATGAGCTATGGATACATCCTTATCCAAAATGCAGACAGAAGGTGCTTAGGATATTAATGGAGCAGGATCAACATCCACTCAGCAAATGACCAAAGCTCTGTCGGCAAAGGTCAGTCAAATCCCTAGTGAATGACTCATCTCCTCCCTCCATCTGCCTTGAATTTTCCATTGCTTTCATTCTTTGACAATCTTAGGCCCCACTTTCTGGAGAACCTAGACTAAGACAGATGATGTCAAGTATCCCTGAGAGTGAAAAAAGCAATTCTCTGAGGCTGTTACAGATTCACTCTTTCTACAAAGTTTGATTCTTAGATAGACCAATAGGAATATATAAATTAGCATGATCACTTTTTGGCAAGATCTATTGATATTAAAATAATTTACTTATCTTGCAACCCCTCTACTGAATATAAGAAAGTAAGTTTATGTATGCAAAAGCAGGCATATTTAAAAATAATTATTGCTGATTGTTCATAACAATTAAAAATCGGAAATAATCTGAATACCTGTCTGAAAAAAGCCAGATACATCACTACAAACTCGTGATTTCATTTATATCACATTCTAGGAAAGCCAGCAATATAGCCCAGAAAGCAAAGACGTACTTACTAGGGGTAAGAGGTGGAAAGCGGGCTTTCACTACAAAGGAGCAGAAAGAAATCTGAGTGTTAATGAAAGTGCTCCGTACCATGTTTGTGTAGGTATTTCTATTATTATACATATTTGTTACTAGTCATGAAATTGAACAGTTAAAATTGGTGGATTTTATTGCTTATAAATTATATTTTAGTAAAGCTGATTAAAAACAGAGAGAGAATGGTGATGATAAATATTGCATCTTGCTAACCTAGGTTGCTGGATTTAATTTCTTTAGGAACAATGGGACCAACTTAGAATGAATACTAATATTGCTTAGAAGCTCACCTTCTCCTTGTGTTGTTCTATTTCTACATTCCAAGGCAAGCAATCTGAACTCAAGTATTTTCCTTCCCAACTTTTCTAAGGAGAAGGATAATACTTTTAGGGGTCATTTTAATAGGTGATAATTAAGAGAAGAGTAAGGGAAAGCATAAAGGATGAGCTGCAGAAGGCTACATTTGGATTCTAAAGAGACACCCATGAAACTACACTAAAATGTCTATAAAGTAATAAAGTATAAACCATCAAGAGAAAATAAAAACAAATGAATAAACAAACAAACAAATGAAAGAGGGGACCGGAGGCTGTGATGACTGAGAGCTCAGTTGTGCCTGTGGTCTGAAGGCCAGAGCTGAGGGTGGGAGATGCTGTCATAGAATTAAGCTCACTAGGCTCTGCATATCTACCCAGATGCCACTTCCCCATTCTCAAATGCGTGTTTTGAATGGACTTACTTAACAATCTGCAGAACACCACTTTGACACTAGAGGAAGAGCTGTTGTAGTGGAAAAGGGCAAGATGTCCTAAACTTCCCTAGCCCGTATTTCAGCAGGGTTCAGAGGTGGGCACATACCATGGAGCCACTGGTCCTACCACATAACATCTAGAAACTGCCAGTTAATGGTGACCAACTGTCCTTTTAAGGTGCAAATTAGTTGCCAACGTAAAGATGACATTCTGAGAGTATACAGCATAATTCTTCAGTATGCCAGTAGCTCTCATACTAGTGCCCGTTATGCGGTACCATGTCCCCAGTGGTATGACATATGGGTTCGGTAACCAAGTGTTCAGGGGAAAAAAACAAGAAGAAGAAGTAAGAATGATGATACTTTTCTCACCTAATTAGACCCATTCTGGGAATTTGAGCTTTTCATCCCTCAGCTCTAGTATACAGAGTGGGTTCCTTGGTAAAGTGTCTAGTAGTTCAGTTTCACATCTGTTATAACCTGTCTGGTCTTTGTAAATGTCTGACTAGTAAGGTAAATGTGGCTATGAAGACAGCTATCACCTTTGCGTTTTTTTAATTATTTGAGGATTTTACCACATAGGAGGCCTGAAACCTGGAATATGATTGTATGGTTTTCCTACTCTGGTTGAGTTTCAGTTTCCTCCTGTAGAAAATCTAAGGCTTGTATATTAGTGATGGTTTTAAAATGATGATTTTAATGGAAGTTTTATTCCATGAGTTGAACTGAGGTATTCAGGCACTTGATCCAAATGATTTTTGCTTTTGTTTATTTCTTTCCAAAAAAATTAAGCTTATAAATAAAATGTGCTCAGTTTTGCTTTCCTCCCATAATATTTTAATTTTTTCTTTAAAATGTTAACATTCAGTTCTTCTGCCTGTCTTAGATCATTAGATACAATGTTATCTGACTTGCAAAAGTTATAGCCGTGATTACAATGCAGATGTACCACATCAGTAATTCATGCTGTTCTCTAAGGAAACCATTGATCTCCAGGCTCTTCACCTCATGATCAGTTTTAAGGACAACTACAACTCATGATCACCAAGGTCCTTTCCAGACTTAAATTTTAATAAGCATCTGCCATCTGCTTCCATTTTTCACATTTTCCTGTATCACCTGCTAATACTATTAGTTCCACTAATGTAATGGCTGAAGGCTTGTGGGAATAATAGTTGAAAGTGCCTGTTTGAATAAGTCACTCGTTGATTGATCATCCTAAGTCTCAAGAGTTTTCCAGACAATGGGATTTTTTTTTTTTTGTATAGAAATATAAGAAAAATTTTCTTTCTTATATCTAGACAAGATAGTTTTTAAGGGAATATCATTTGTATTTGGATTGAACTTTTCAAAAGGAAGCCTTTTTGAGATTTACTGAGAAAATAATTCCAATAGAATACCCCTCCTATGATGGTTCATCTATGTATATTATATATATAATTTTCATAGTCACTTAGCTTTAAAAGAGCTGAATAGATTTCCCTTAATCTTAAAAGAAAATTTTCTCAGGGTTGACTAGAAGCGCAGAAAGCTTATGCTGAGAAAGGCATTCTAAGAAGTTTATGATCCAGATAGAGAATTATAAAAGTAAATTTTCTATATTATTTGCTTTCCCTAATACACATCTAAACATAGATAGATGTAATATCTATCTGCCCATGTTCTCATGTTACACGTGCATACCATTTACATTGAGTCCCCAGTTGTACATGAGCATAGAATACCATCCATGAAAGTATATGAAAGCAACAATGATCAAGTGTCTAGGGTAGGAAGTGGTGTATGTGGCCATGGAACTGACTTTTATCAAGAGGTTATATCTAGATACTAGCTTAGGACTATGCATATGTGTGGAGATACTGGGTTAAATCAGAAACCAAAGTTCTAGTGTGCTATGGTCAACTTGCTTTATTCATCCGAGTCATCCCCTGGTCTGCAAATGACCTGAACCAGGAGTGCTCTTGTTACTGTTCCACGGGGAGCTCAGACTGTCAGGTAATGTGACCGTTTGCGCTGTCATTCTTTTCATGCTAAGGCCACTTTTTGAGGTCAATTCTCAATTTGTTTGTGTCCCAGGTTTATCTTTGTGTATACTTTTTTTTTTTTTTTGGTAATTTAAACTTCTTTGGAGAGTGTTTTTACTTATTCTACTCATTGCATCACACACTATTCATTTCAATTTATGTAAGTGGTGACTTGATGTAAAATAGAGATTAGAGAAGATATTTAAAATCAAGATTTCAAGTTTGTTTTATTTGTTGCAAAGATAACACATCTACTAAACACTGTCTCTGCATGTAGTTTTTCCATATAGTTGCTGGGATTTGGCCCTGAACAAGTGTCTAATAGAGACACTCTCTAACAGAGTATGAAGCTAGCTGGACAGTCACACATTGAACAAAGAGCTGGCCTGGTCTCCTTTGTCCACTTTTTTCTGCCTTCAAGTTGTAACTGAGTCTCCTATCCACAAATTATAAGCAATCAGATCTGTGTTATGGGTTTAACTCCAAGGTATCTTTAAGCCTTTGGGTGCTAATAACTGATCCTTCTGTTAAGAGGACAGGTCATTAGGTCCTCATTCTCCATAAATGTTGCCACCAGACTGAGTCACTACGTGTGCTCCAGTCTTTGCCTCAACCCCACAGAAGTTCCTCAGAATGAGGGCGGGGAAACATTGGAGCACTTTTCTTAATACGCTCGTAGTAAGCTTGGCCTAGCATTTGCTTCCAGTTTTCACATAATTTTCTTCCTTAATAGCCCAAAATCACAGCTAGGATAAGCACCATGCCCAGATCAAAGAATAAACAGCACAGTACATTTTTTAAATAACCCCATCATTATACAAGGAATTTTTTTTTATCTGTCTCCTTCTGGGCAAATTATTTCTCCTTTCAGATCTCAGGCAGGGTAAAAGTAGAGCTTAATAATAATATTAAGGAGGACACAGAATCAATCTACATGCATGCAGATGTATTCAAATTTAAAGTGACCTAGTGTTTTCTTCAAAAACAATGTGTGTGTCAGACTTTATAATTGTCCAAAATGAGAGCTTATCACTGTGAGTTTCCCTAGATCAATGGAATGCTGGAAATTTTCTCCTAACACAGGATCTAGAATGAATGACCAAATAATCAAATGCCTACAGGCTTCCAAATAGCAATTCTGTGTGCGTGTGTGTCTGTGTGTGTGTGTGTGTATTTCTGAATAATGTGAATGACATTGAACTTACCTATTCTTCCCTTAATTCCACAAATATTTTCAAGTCCCTATCTTGTATCATCACACAATGCACTATATGAGAGGGATAAAATGGTGACTAATAACATTATCCTTATTCTAATGAAATTCACAGTCTCAGGAGAGATATTAATTTAAATGTAAAATAGCTCTGATCAGTGCTTTGAAGAAAATATTCAGTGTTCAGTGAATGTCTATAAGAGGACACCTGGCCTCATCTGAGGGGTTAGAAAGGCTTCACAGAGGAAGTGACATTTCTATTGAAATTTGAAGAATAAGAAGGAGTTAGGCAGACAAAGAGGTGGAAAGCTTTTAACACATGGAGACTATCAAGTGAAAGAGATGAGGTGGGTAAGGAGCATGGCACTTTTAAAGGCCAGCATGGCTAAAATGCATGTTCAAGGAATTACAGTAAGTGAGGTGAAAGCAGTCAAGGAAGTAAAGGGTGTGAAGCTAAAGGGGAAAGAAGCCAAACCATGCGTGGCACACAGGGCCTGCCGTATGATCTCCAAACCTGTCCTTCCTCCTGGGAACTTCCTCCCACTCCCACGTGAACCAGACCATGAGCAAACGTTCTGCTGGGTTTAATGTGCACCGTTTCATTTGTATGCACACTTGTAAAACATGTATCTGTTTCTGCCTTATGTAGAGCGGGATCATGGTAGAAGTCCCTGTGTTTCACTTTTTGTTCACTTAGCACTGTTGTTTTTAAAACCCATCAGTACTGCTACATGTATGTCTCATCCACTGCTTCTAGATCCTGCGTGGTACTCATCATGTCATGACATGCATTTCCAATGTTTTATCTGCACACTCTGTTAAAGATGAATACTTCAAAATCCTTTAGCATCCTGTTACTGCAGTTATGATTTATTAAATATTCATGTGTAGGTCCCACCTTGGATATGTGTAAGGTATTTCTTTGAAATACATGTGGATAAAATAAACTCCTGGATGACAGAATGTGGTAAATTGCAAAAATGGCCACAAATTCTTCCCCTTGTTTGTAATTAGTTTCTATCATTCTTCAACCCTTGAACCTTTGCTGGCCTTCTGACTTGCTTTGGTCACTGGGACGATAATAAATGCGATGCAACCAAACACTTTTAAAACTTTTGCATATCAAGGCTTGCGCTATTGATGTTTTGGACACTTTGCCATATAAGCCATCCTAATGAGGTTATGAGAGATCTATGGTCTAGTCACCAGAGTCACGCAGTCTGGCAGAAAGCCAGCTTGCAGATGCAGGGCAGAATAAATGACCCTCAAGTGATTGCAGACACATGAACGAGCCCGGCTGGAGGTTACCAAAGAGAATACCCAACTGAATCCAGTTCAGTGATGAACTAAATAAGGAAGCTGTTTTGAGTCACTGTTTTCGGTGTTTTAATTATTGTGGTTTTTAATGCGGTAATAGATAGCTGATACAGAAATGGGAACCTGCAACTGGAATGCCACTGTAAGAAGAGACTGAAATACGGACAGAAGCAGAAAACGTGATAAGGAAACTTCTAAAGCAGGTTGGAAACGTGGCAATCCATGACATATAGGAGCAGAGCAATTAAATACAACACCTGAAATAACTTGGAAATTAGAAAGTGTACCTAATGAACTTGTAGAACTTTGCAAGGTGATTTCTATGCTGAATGTTGAAATGTCTCTTGGATTCCTTCTGCCGCCCGTGTTAAGGTACTGGATAAAGATGAGCTCAAATCAGGGTTTCTTGACCTCAGCACTACTGACATTTAGGATGATAGGTCTGTGTTGTGGGAGGTTATCTTGTTCATGTTTATCAGGACCCGTGGCCTCTACCCACTAGATGCCAGTCACATCCCCCCTCCCAGCTGTGCCACCAAAAATGTCTCCAAACGCTGCCAAATGTCTCCGAAGGGGGAAAAAATCACTCCTGATTGAGAACCACGGAGCTAAGTAAAGAAATTTTCAGTCTGTAAGCAGCTTTTAGAGAGAATATTGGAAGTCATGCAATTACTGGGCTGGAAAATAAGTGTTTCTCATCCTCAATCTTACGAGCTTGGAAAAGATTCTCAAAATGAAATAAGGTCTATATTAAAGATAATATTAGTCATGTGTCTGTATGACCCTATTATGATAACACCTCTAAAAATTTGCACACCCTCTCAGCGAAGCAAGACTTTAAGGGTCAAAAGGGTCTTTTTCTAAAGAAGTCCAACTTAGGGAGGTTTTTAATTGAAGAAAATTGTGATTGTTTTATTGAATAGAGTAGGCTATTCTGTGGTGTATAGAGCTTTTTCCTTTCATATGAATTTTAGAATTTCCCATGCAAAAACCCAACCCACCTATTTTATTAATTTGATCACTTGACAAATTAATTTGGAGAAGACAGGCATATACCTAATGTTAAATCATTCCATCCAAGAACATGTGATATCTATATTTTTGTATTATTGTGGATGGTTTCTTACTTTTATTGTAGACTAGCTACTGAATGGTATCTACCACTCCGTGAGTTGCATCTGCTTATTTTTAGTGAAGTCCTGTTTAATTTCATACTTGATCTGTTATCTCTCAACCCTGCTGAGTTATCTTATTTGTCATAACAATTTGCTGATTCTTTTGGCTTTTCAAAGTAGTTAATGTCACCTGGCAAAAAATGAGGGTTTTGTTTTCCTTCTCTTTCTCTTAGCTCTCATGGTTTGTGTTTTATTTCGTTTTATTTTTTGACTTATTGCATTGGCTAAGTCTTCCATTCCTGTATTAACCAGTGGTAGTGATAATTGGTATTTTGTATGTTTCCCAGACTTGAAGGTACTGTTTTATTTTTTCCTCCATTAAGAATACCTCTTCCAGAAGTTTCTGATATACAACATTTAGCATGTTTTTAAAATACCCTTTATTCCTACCTTTCTAATATTTATCATTATAAACTATGAACCTTCAGAAGCTTTTTGTTCTTAATTGATTTATCATAATATACTTTTCTTTGTTCTGTTAATGTGGTGATTCATTTTATATGTTTTCTAACACTGAACCATCTCTGCATTCCTTGTTGTGTTAGTCACTCCAAGCTGCCAGAAGAAAATACACAGACTGGGTGGCTTAACCAGCAGACATTTATTTTCTCACAGTTCTGGTGGCAAAAGCCCATGATCAAGGGGCTGGCAAACTTGGTTTCTGGTGAGAGCCCTCTTCTTTGGCTTGCAGATGGCTGTCTTCTCACTGTGTCCTCGTGTGGCCTTCACTCTGCACATGCATAGAGAGCACCCTCTAGTGTCTTCTCCTCCTATAATAAGGACACTGATCTCATGGGATTAAGGCCTCACCCTTATAAAATCGTTTAACCTTAATTACCTCCCACAAAAACCTCTATGTGAATGTTTACAACAACTGTATTAATAAATCCCCCAAAGGGATTAAGGCCTCACCCTTATGAAATCGTTTAACCTTAATTACCTCCCACAAAAACCTCTATGTGAATGTTTACAACAACTGTATTAATAAATCCCCCAAAGTGGAAGCTACCAAGATAGTACATGATAGGCAGTCCCAAAAATAAATACATAAAGAAACAAATAATTCTCATGGCTTGGCACAATGCAGGTTTATTTCTTATGCTAAGCCTAATGCAGAGTAGTAATAATCCTCTTCTATCTGGTGCCGTAGGGATTCATGCTCACTCCGTCTTGTGATGCTGTTATCTTGTCATAATCATCCTCATCTTACATGTCTTCTCCAATTAAGAAAGCAAGAGGTGAAGAAGAAACACTGTTTCTATTGTCCTGACTGACAGGGGGTACGTGATATTTCTGTTCTCCATTGTGGAGGATTAGTTGCATGGCCACAACTTGCGCAAAAATTTGACAGAAATGGAAGGAGGGTACATGGATTATATGCTGAATCTTAACTCTGTCTGCCATGGACATCATATTTTAAAAATTTCTCTTTTGTGAACTTAATTAGAATGAAAAATTCCTGAGTATATTCAGTGGATTTACCTTGTTTTAGGGAAATTTCATTAAAAATGCCAAAATACCACTTTTAAGTTGATCTTTATAAGGACCACAGAGGCATGTATTAAGAAAATTTCCACCCATAGTACAGACTAAATTTTAATAGCAAGCACCAAATATTATTCAAGTGAAATAATAATTATTTCAAGGTCAATACCAAGGGTAGAGGTAAATTATGTAATCTCTGTCACTTCAACTGGATTTACTTCTTCATGGTGCTTGATATGTTAAAATATGTTTTTCATTTTCTTGTTTATTTTCTATCACAAATATCATAATGAAATCTCCATGAGAGCAAGGTCCTTTGTTCTCTTCTGAACTCTTCCAAGCTATAATACTATATGTCACATTATCATAAAAAATGCTTATTAAAAATGTTTAATGAATGAATTAGTGGTTATATTTTTATTTCTAGTCCTAATATAGTACTTTTTTATCATCACCTAAATTCAGTGTAAATAATCTATATATGATCTATGAATTATGGTGGTAATTCTCATTTTGTTATAAATACTAACTCTATAGTGAACCAAAACTCCTGCTTATTAGAACCTAGTAACTACGACAGGAAGAACTGATGTCTTACCAATTTGTAGGATAGGGAAGTGCATTACGGGGAATCCTCCTTAATTGATTTTATTTTGGAGCCAGTAAGAGAGAATGCTACTCTCTTTGAGTTGTGTTTTGTTTTGGTTTGGTTTTTCCAGTTTTAAAATTTTCACATTTTTGTAAATTTAAGTTTGGCGTATAGAATGTCAACAGATATGCTGGTGGCAGTCATTAACATTGAATGGAATCAGTAAAAATAAATAGAAGTATAAGAGTTGTTAAAGGAAATGGAAAATGTTGGGAAGAAGTTAAGATTGATTGATACAAACTGATCCATTCAACAAACTCTGGTAAGAAAAAGATAATGGGTTGATAGACAATATGGAAAAAACTGATGCTACAAGACCACAATCAGATAGAGAAAATCCATATTCTTCTGAACCAGGCAAAATTTTCAGCAAAGATATCATCTGCTTTTTAAATTTTTAAAAATCTCAGGTTTCACTGTTGGTGGGAATGTAAATTGGTGTGGCTGCTATAGAAAGTAGTGTGGAGATTCCTCAAAAAATTAAAAAGAGACCTACATTATGATCCAACAATTCCTCTCCTGGATATTTATACAAAAACAACAAAAAGATGCTAATTGTAAAAGATATATGTACGCCTCTGTTCACTGCAGCATTAGTTACAATAGCCAAAGTATGGAAACAATGTCAGTGCCCAGTAGTAGCTGAATGTATAAAGAAGGTGTGGCATACATGCACGCGTGCGCGCACGCACACACACACACACACACACTGGAATATTACTCAGCCAAAAAAAGAATGAAATCTTGCCGTTTGTGCCATGTATGTATCTAGAGGCTATTATGCTAAGTGAAATAATTCAGACAGAGAACAAATACTATGTGATTTCACAATATGTAGAATGTAAAAGAATGTAGAATGTAAAAACAAATTAACAAATGTAACAAAACAGAAAAAGAATTATAGTTACAGAGAACAAAGAGGTGGCTACTAGAAGGGAGGGGGTTGGAGGGAGGAAAGAAATAGATGAAGGAGATTAAGAGGTACAAACTTCCAGTTGCAGAATAAATGTCATGGGTATCCCATGTATAGTGTGGGAGAATATAGTCAATAACTATGTAATATCTGTGTATGGTGACATATCATAACTACACTTAATCGTGGTGATCATTTTGAAATGTATAGAAATGCTGAATCACTATGTTGTATAACAGAAACTAACATATTGTTGTAGGTCAATTGTACTTCAAAAACAATCAAACAAACTCATAGAAAACAGATCAGATTTGTGGTTACCAGAGGCAGGGAGTAGGGGGAGGGAGAACTGAATGAAGGCAGTCAAAAGGTACAGACTTCCAGTTTAAAGATAAATAGATCCTACTTGAGATATAATGTACAATATTGTAAATATAATTAACACTGCTGTATGTTACATGTGAAAGTTGTTAAGAGAGTAAATTCTACAAGTTCTCATCGCAAAGAAATAAGTCTTGTCATTGGATCTTGCAAGTGGATCTGCCACTTTCAAGTTGTGTGACTTGGCAATTACCAGAACATTCTATGTCTCAGTTTTATCAACTTTGAGATGGAGCAATGTTAGTGCACATCTATTTTGTTTCCTACGATGATTGAATGAAATGGTATATGTGAAGAATGTAGAATAGAGTGTAACACAAAATAAGATCTTAATATTTATTTTATGTTTTTATTATTTTGCCAACAAATGTTTGCAAGATTCTACAAGATGAGGAATAAAAATGAAATCAAAGCCTGTCTAAACAGGGAAGATGATTGATTATGTTGCTTGTGTTATTGGGGACAGATGCAACAAGTGTGAACAAACTGAAATGATTCCTTACTTTTTTTGTGCTGAGAACCCTATAGAGCATTCAGGAATTAAATAAAACGTTGAGTCACAAGTTCTGATAAAATGAATATGAGAATACAAAAGGATTTTTTACCATTTTACTTCAGATATCACAACATGCATTACTGCAATAACCGTTATTTTAAAACAAAATTGATTTAGAACATCTCAAATCATTCTGAATTGTCACAAAAAGTGTCCTTACTTAAAGATTGTTTTTCTGTCTACCAACAGTACAAACTGTGAATCAATCTCATTTTGTCCCCAGGGTCTATTTTTTTCTTCAAAGAGCTTTTTAAAAGCCTGTCTGGATTAATCAATAAGGAAAATACAGCAAAGATCAAAGGACTGTGAAAGACATTCAGTGAATATTTTAAAGAATTGTTAGTAAAGCTTAAAAGTTGATCACTGAAATATTAAAATAATTTCATAGAATATCACTTGTTTTCTTTAGACAATTTAAAAAATTTTGCCTGAAAGCCTGTAACAAGCATCGCCCAAACTGATTGATTATGTACATCAAATTAAACAAGAATTTTCTCCTCTAAAGGTTGTTAAATGGTACAAATCTCAATCACACAAACTTAATATTGAAACAAAAGTGTATAAAGGAAGGAAAGAAAATAAAAACAACAAGAAAAACTATAGGGAAAGGAAAAAATAAGAGCATTGAAAGCAGGAAGAAAAGTGGGAATAGGAAGACAAATAGTGGAAACAGGAGGAACAGAACAACTCTTGGAAGTTGTTTCTATGGAAACTGACCTCCTTGTAGAATTTTGCCATTGTTAAGACTTCTGAATCAGAAAAAAACTGAGAGTTAACATTAAATTTTAAGGGATTCTGAAGTTATTCAGATCCATAAAAAATGCTTATTTTTGTCACATTAAAATGTATCAGGGAGAGTGGGTACCATCTCCTGTCCAGAATTCGATGGGCTCAGATTTAAGTCTACTCAGTCGGGACAGCACAAACATACAAATTCTGCCAAAGAAATACATTGACAGATTTTGTATGAAGTATTTTATTTTGCATAGTTAATATGTATTTGAAAATCATGTATTAATATTTCTTGTTATTTTCAAATTTACTCTTATCTACTTTGGTAAATATGTTATAACAATGGATATAGAACATAACATTGCAACTATAGAAAATAGGGTTTTTTCCAAGACACTTTAACTTAACATGTTGGTACAGATAAAAAGCAAATACTGTATCTGATTCTGTGTAAGCGTATGTGTGTGCATGTGTGCGTGTGTGTGTGTGTACAGAAGATAGCGTTGATCTGTTCAGTTCTTTCCTTACTTCAGCTAATATTTTTTGAGTCCCTGTATTAAATCAGACACTGTTCTATATGAGAAGACTAAAATGACAAAAAAAACATGTCTTACTATAAAGAAACTTACAGTGTGGGTGAAGACAGGGATATTAATTTAGATGCAAAGTAACAACGGTTAGAAGTGCTATGAAGAAAATACGCAGGATTCGTCAGAGGCTACACACGTGCCCACAACCTAGTGTGAAGGGGTAGTGAAGACTGCAATGAGGGAATGACATTTGAGGAGCGATCTGAATGATCAGGAGCTTACGGGCAAGGAAGTGGCATACAGAGGTGAAAAAGGCCAAGGCTGTAAGGATCACAGCAATTTTGTGGAACTGAAATTTAGAAAGTCAGTGTGGCTAAAATACAGACACGTGGTAAAGAAGGATGTAGGCTAAATAGTTACGAAGGGACCATACTGAGTGGAACTGCATACATTGGCAGAATAAGGTGACAACTGCATCTTAAAATGATTGAGTCTACTCATACATGATCCAGTGCATCTCTGTTTACTGAGGTCTTCATAAATCTTTTGTTTTTAGCACATAAAACTGGAAGGTATTTTGTCAGATTTAGCCCTAATGACTTAATGCTTTTGAAGCTATTATCAATGGTAGTTTTTTTATAATTTTCAATGAATCGTTAGTATATAGAAATAAAAATTGATTTTTATATGCAGATACTGTATCCAGCAGCCTTGCTAAGTAATTTAATTTGTGAAATGATGCTTAATATGAATATTATTTATCTTTTTAAAATAAATTTAAAATTTATTATTTTTATACTAATGCCAACAACTTGTCATAGAATTAATATAGTTGGAGGATCTGTGATACCAGAACATCTCTTTCAGTGCCTTTGTAGGCAAGCCACCTACAAATCCAGTCTCCCCAGTTGAGATTGGTCTGTAGTCCCTGGCATGTATCCTTTTAAGGAACAGCTGATCCTAGATTTTAGTTAGTAGGCTTACTTATGATCCCCAAGCTTCTTGTTTCAAATACAAACTAAATAGAGAACTGAACATTTATCTGGAAATCTATTATATTGCAAGCAGTTCTGGAAAATTTCTTACACTCAACTAAAATGGAAAAAAAAAACTTAAACAAATCTAAATTAAATGGGGAAAGCTTTGATTGAATTAACTAGCTGCTTTAACTTTCTTTTCTACTTTGTAGTTTAAAACTTAGAAGTGCACCAATGTTTTAAGGTGCATAGAAACTTGACAATGAAACTTCTGCTCCAGAAAGAATACAAATTTTTTTTTATTATGAAGAAAGCATTAGTGACTATTATTGCCCAATAACATTATGACTTCCTGGCTATATATAATTATTTATTGTGAGACTTAAAGCTTGTTAGATGTAGACTAAAATCTAAATGTTTTACAATGTGATTTCTTTTCTTATTAACCCAACTCACTGAGACTAACACACGTGTTCATCATCTAGCACTGAAGTTAAGGGCTCTTTAAAACTCAAGATGCACATGAAACCTGTAATTTTATTTATCATTGTTATTATTTAAAGCTTAATTATAGCAGATCTTGCTGGCAGCATTTTATTACAGGCAGTTTTTCAGGAGTTTATGACTCAATGTGTTTGAATTCACATAAGAACAAAACAGCACACAAAATTGCCACCCTGTATTTAATTTGTTTTCTAAAAAAAAAAAAAGAGTTAAATGGATAAGTTATTTTAAACACAAATTATATAGGAAATAAATGAATATATAAATTAATTCACATTTTTCCAAGATTCATATTTTATTGTCACAGAAAATGAAGCAAGTTAATTTTAAAATACAATTTTTTACAGTTAAATCCAGTTGTCAATTGTAATTCTATGTAACTAAACTTTAAATCATTGTAATTACTGTGATTATTAATAGTAATTCTAAAAATACTATTTTGCACAATATTATACCCCTAAAAATGTTTTAAAGGACATTAGGTAGACACTGGTAGAATCATTGTTCATCAGAAATACTTATAAAATAGTGAAAAACTGAAAGTTACTTATAATTCTGTAAATTAAAAAAAGTTAAATATCCTGAGAGAGTTGCATATAAATTATTTTTTAAAATCGTGTTTTCTACTGTTCCATTTATTGATATCGTATTTTCTTTTTACTATGACCTAAAAATGTGGCAAAATAATCAAGAAAAATATAAACCCTCATTATTATGAAATAGAATGTAGCATAATATGTATGACCAGGATGCCTTACACAGGATAACTGTTGGTGGTCTCAGAGCATTCACTCGGTCTCACTCAAAAAATGTCACCAGGACGACATTACAATAATAGTGAACACCCTTACAAATAAATAAAGATCTTTTAAAAGGCAAAACTACTTGAAAAGATCAATAAAACTGATAAATCCTTAGGAAGTCTGACCAGAGCTAACAAGCGAGAGAGAGAGAGAAGACACAGATAATTAGTACGAGGCAGGAAACAGGTGGTACGACTGCAGGCGTGCCAACACCAAGACGGTAGTGAGGGAGGGATACTAACGCTAGATGTCAGGACCGGGCGATTCAGATAAAATGGACCAACTCCTCAAAAAGTACAGACTAACACAAATTATCCAATATAAAGTAGATAATTTTATGGCCCTATAATTATTAAGACATTTAAATCATACTTTTTAAAACTCCTTGGAAAGAGATCTCCTAACCCTGGTGATTCAGTGGAGAATTCTACCAAACATTTCAAAAGGAATTAGCAACCAATTCTATACTGTTTTCTCCAGAAAATGGAAAAGAAAAAACTGTTTGCCTACTAATTCTGTAAATTCTGTATTACCCTGATTTCAAAACCAGATAAAGTCAGCACAGTTCACTCACACACACACACACACACACACACACACACACACACACTCTCACTCTATAGACCAACATCCTTCATGAATATAGATACAAAATTCTATACAAAATGTTACAAGTAGAATTCAGCAATATATAAAATTTGTTATATACCATGACCCAATGGCGTTTTTTTCAAGGATGCAAGGCTAGTTAGGTATTTGAAAAACAATCAATTTAATCCATCAAATTAACAGGCCAAAGAATAAAAATCACGTTACCATATTCATTAATGCAGAAAAAGCTGTTGACAAAATTGAACATCCATTCATGATTTTTTTAAAAAAGTGAAATTCAGAAAATAAAGACTAGAGGAGCACTTCCTTAAATCAATAATAATAAAAAATCTACAAGAAACCTATAGCTGACATTATATTTCACAGTCAAAGACTGAATGCTTTTCTCCTAAAACAGGAAACGAGGCAAGGGTGCACACGTTCATCACTCTTATTTGACATAGTTTTGGTGCTTCTGGCCAGGGAAAGGAGGCAAGAAAAGAGAGCAAAAAATATACAGTTTGGAAAGGAAGAACTAAGACTTTTTTTTTTTTTTTTTTTTGGCAGATGTCATGATTATCTATGCAGAAAATCTCAAAGAATTTACAAAAAATCCTTAAAAGTAGTTAGTGAGTTTAGCAATGTCTGCAAGATACAGGATCACCATTCAAAAATCAGCTGTATTTCTGTATACTAGCAGTAATCATACAGACACCAAAATCGCCAACACAGTGCATTCACCGTTACCCAAAATGTGAAATATTGAGATGTGAATCTTAAAAAAAAAAGTACAGGATGTCTTTGCTGAGAGCTACAGAACATTGATGAAAAAAAATCAAAGATCTAAATTAATGAGAGATGAAGATGAACCTTCTTTATGAATTGGAAGACTCAACATAGTAAATATGTCAATTCTTCTCACATTCAGGATTAACACACATCAAAATCCCAGAAAGATATCTGATAGACTTGTATGGGTACAGTAATCAAGGCTGTGTTACTGGTGGATATACAGACACACAGATCAATAAATAGGTTATTTTCTGATAGAATAGAAAATCCAGAAATGAACCTGCAGAACTATGTCCACCTGATATTTTTGACAAAAGCACTTCAATAGAGGAAGAATAGATTTTTCAACAAATGTTGTTGGAAAAATTATATCCATAGGCTAAATAAATAAAATAATAACCTTGCCTTATAGTACTTTACTCAAAATTAGCTCGAAGTGGGTGATAGATTTAAATACAAAATACAAACCAGTAAAACTTTAAAAGTTAGATAGTAGAAAACCTTGAGGATTTAGGGCTTGGTGAAGAGTTCTTAAATATAATACCAAAAGCACAACAAATAAGATAAAATAACTGATAAATAGGACTTCATCAAAATAAAAATTTTTACTCTGTAAAAGGCCCTGTTAAGAGGATTAAAAGACAAGATATCGAGTGGGAAAAAAATAGTTGCAAACTTAGTATGTGACACATAGGAAGCATTACTAGAGTAGGTGAAGAATTCCCAAAACTCAGAGTATGAAAATCAAACAAGTCCCAATCGAAAATGTGCAAAAGACATGAAATATTCCACTGAAAAGTAAATACGGATATCTAATAAGCACATGATACGCTTCCCAACGGCATTAACTGTAAAAGAAATGCAAATTAAAACAGTGATACCACTACACACCTATTAGAACAGTTAAAATTTCAAATAAAACAAATCAGTGATAGTATTAAATGGTACTGAGGATTCATTCAAACTACATCTCATATATTGCTGGTGGGATGCAAGTAAAATGATATAGCAACTCTGAAAAACATTGTGGTATTTCTTACGAAGCACTTACCATATGACCCAGTAGCTGGCCTCCTAGGTTTTTATCCCAGAAAAATGAAAACCTATGTCCACATAGATACTTGTACATAATTGTTCATAGCAGTTTTACTTGAAATAGCCAACATATGGAAACAGCAAAATGTCTCTCTATAGGTGAAAAGTTAAAAATAACTACCATACACCCATTGCATGGAATACTGTTAATGAATAATAAGAGACTATCTATTGATACGTGCAATAACTTGGATGGATCTTAAAGGTACTATGTTGATTCACAAAAACCAGTCTCAAAAGTTACTAGTGTATGATTTTATTTATATAATATTTTGGAAATGACAAAATTATACAGATGAAAAATACACTGGGGCTTAGCAGCTGTTAGGAATGGTCAGCTGGGTATAGTTTTGATTATAAAAGAGTACCATGAGGGAGATTTTTGTGCCATGGAATAGTCCTGTATCTATATTATGGTGCTGGTTACACAAATCAATATATATGATCATTACATAAAGTTATACACATGCATTGTATCAATGTCAAGTTTCTTGTTTAGATATTGTATTATAATTAGTAAGATGTAGCCACTGGGTGGAACTGGGTGAGGAGTACAAGTGTCTTCTCTGTGTTATCTTTGTAACTTTCTTTGAGTATATAATTATTTCCAAATTAAAAGTTAAAAAGCAAACAATAAAATTGAATACAGAAAGAAAAACAAATAAACCTGCAAAATTCCACATAGGTGGAAATGTAATTCAGCACTTGTAAAGACATTTCAGAGGTTTATAGCAGTTGAATAATTAAATAAGAATTATTAGATCTGAGAACTATAAAAGGATTATTTTCCTAGCACTGGCTTTGGAACTGCATATAATTATAGAGCATTATTTCATATTCTATGTAAAATCCTACTGCTATTGAAAAAATATCAGTTGGTTTTTAAGTATACCAGTATTTTAAAATTTATTACTGAAATACATTTTTATACATGTAAGCAGATCATAAACAAAATTAAGTACATGCATGTTCCTTTGTAAAATCAAATCACATTTTCAACAATTTAATCAAATATTTGAAAATTCAACGTCTATATGAAATCAAAATGATCGATAAACCCCAATCAGAACAACCTATCTATACGTATATTTACTCAAGGATTAAAAGTCATAACACACACAAGACAACACAGATGTTGCACTAAAAATGCAACATCCATCATAAAAAGTGGAAGGATTCCTAGTATTTGTGAATGCGCTTGCAGATAGGGGCTTTGCAACATTGCCAGGCATGGTGTGACAGCTGGTCTTAGCAGAATGCTGAATAAAATCTTTAGTTAAATTTAACTCTGTACTATTTTTTTTTTTTAGGAAATAATTGTCAAATGTCTATAATGCTAATAAGTCTCTTAGTAGATTAATAGTGAGTAACTCTTTGTCTTAGTAAAAGTGAAAATCTGTGGGATTTCATGCCATTGCTTGTGACATCCAAAGCAAGAATTTACATCTTTGCATCACGTCTCAGCACTTTTGAGATACATTCTCCTGGCGTCTTTCAGGGTAGCTTATCTTAGGATTCTTCACATGTGGTGGGCTTTTATATTACATTTTGGAGGCTTAGATGCTGGCAAGGTGACACAAGTGAAAACTTGTCAGAGGGTTCTTACTGCATCACGGAGAATTGAGAGGTTATCACATGGAAGTGAGGCTCTACCTTCATTTCACACCCCCGATTCTTTTGGTCTTTTAAATGCTTATCCAGGAAACAGTATGTATCAAAAATAATAATGATAGTAATAATAATAATCACAACGACATCATGAAATAATGCTCTTACTGTGTGCCAACCCTGGAGTAATTACTTTACATGCAGGAACTAATTTAATCTTCACAACCTCCCAGTGAAGAAATAAAAATTATTACTGTTACTTTTTAATATTGTAAGTGAGGAAGTTAACTATAGGACAGAGATGTTGACTCATGACTATTTTCATAATTATACATTTAAAATAATAACATTTGCTAGGTGGTAAGGAGTTACATATTTGTTCTTTATTTCTTTTCCAAGATTTTTATCAATGAGGCAGTGTCTTTCTCAAATCCAGTAATATGAAGTGCCTTCTGCATAGTACATCTTTGAGAAATCTTAGCCACATCAGATATTGTAGCCACCAGTCCAATATGCTCTCCCCACCATCACTGTTTAAATGGGAGGACCACATAGTATATTTTATATTATTGAGCAAAACTGACATATAGCTCATATAAGTGAAGATAGTTGAACAGCTAAACACTCTTCTTACTCTCATTCTCTATCTCTTGTGCAGAGCACTCTGAGGCCCCAAAAGATGGTGGAGCCACAGAATTGAAGAAGCTGAATCAGATCTTTAATATGTCTGTTTACTTTGGGTTATGTTATAGTGACTTCTCTAGCTTTGGGGTATTTAATGATGAGCTCTTTTGTTATCAGGATTTTATACGGGCTGAACTCATCTTTTTAAAGAGGATTTGTATGCCCCATTAAAATCCTGGAGGTACTGTCAAAACTGTGACCTCTTAAATTCAGATTATCCTGGATTTTATCAGAGCTTCAGACACCAATTTCAGGGTGAAATCTTTTTCATAATTTTGAATTCTTAGTGAAAGATGTTTTTTGCCCTCAACTTCAAGGTTTATGTCATCAGGTTTAATTATGATCTCATTGTGCAGAATGGATTTTTTTTCTTGTTCATACTTTCATTGAAAGTTGTGACAATTATGGAGTTATGTGTTATCAGTGACTCGCCATTCTGGCTTTCTGTCTTTTGCAGGCCCCGGGCCAAGGTTATGCCTCTTGCCTGTCCATTAACATCAGAAGTTCTGCTTACCGCTCCATATTTTAGAATTCTGCTGCGTCGTTTACTTTTCTGCAAGGTAAGTTAATGTTTAAAAATATATATTTTTATAGTGTGTGTGAAATATATATAACATTATATGATATATAATGAAGCATCATTATATATACTTTATACTTTTATATAAATAGAAAAGCATTGTCCTTTTTTTTTTAACATTCTTTATATTTTTACATTGATTTATTTTTGCCACTTAAAATACTAGTCCATTGCTGTACCACAGAACATTTTAGATAATAAGTCACTTAGTCAACATTCAGCCATCAAGTATTTATGGTATTCCTAGTAGATTTGTGGCAGGCTGTGACTTTGGGGTGATTTTCTTTCTTATATCTAATAATTCATTTACAATGCCTTCCTAAAAACTTACGTAAGTGACTAAAACTGTCTTGAATGTAAAAGTCCTTAGTAAAGTCCAGTAGAAATTATATGTGATCTGGTACAAGTTTGATTAGTTATATAGTCTGAAAATTTTCTCTGCTTTGGTGATTTTCTGTCTTGCTTAATGCCCCTTGACTATTGCCTCATTCTGTATCCCTCTCTTCGTAAGAATTAGAGGGTAAATATAAACCACTTTCAAAAAGAGAGAACATTTGTTCTACTTACTGTTGCTTTCTGAGACCTATTTATTTTTTTCCTTTCTAGCATCCACTAGAAATTTAACTCTGTTTTCAAAAATGAATCTATCCTTGTGCTTAGTAGATGCTCATACTATCAAACTACTTTTAGCAAAAACTACTGAAAGTGTGATTTTGTGAAGAGCTAATAATTTCAGACAATTGTGAACTTTGTCTTCTGGATATGTATGAATAAATATTCTATTTAAAGAACATTTGTTTTAAGAAGGTAGTTAGTAATTTAATGTTTTAAGTACATATGTATGAATTAAAACTTTCAAATACATATATATTAAATATCAGCATGATAAAATTATGATGTATGAACTTAAATATGGTTGTTCATCATAAGTGAAAAAGATGTAGAAAAGTCCTTTAAAATAACTACAGCTTAATATTAAACTTGGCTTTTTACCTAGGCTGAGACAAAAAAAATGTTTACCTTATAAATAGCTATTAAATGCTCTGATAGATTATTTAGCATAAAATACACTTATTGTTAGTAATATTTTCTCAGTTTATATAGAAAAGGTTTATAAAAATATCACATTTTGTACTAATGTTAATGAATAAATCTGGAAAACTAAATAATGAAATAACAAGATTACACTTATTGAAATAAGTTATAATTGTAATGCTGATGGCTATTTTAGAAATAATTTTGTTAATGGGAGAGTGATTCATTGTTAGCATGATATTTAGACCTACTGACATCATTAGGAATGGCTTGCTAGATTCCCCAGAGCTTTTTAGTGTTCTCTTTGACAGCTACTTAAAAGTAGAGACATCAATGTCTGCCAGTTATCTTCAAAGGAAATGGAGAACACTGATCATTCAGGCATATTCAATTTGGTTAAAGGAAAAGAGGATTGGTACAAGTTTTTCTTTGCCTTTAAAATTCAACTTAGTGAAACCCTACAAGGAAAAAAGGTATTTCTAAACAGGAGCAAATTGATAGATTTATAGTACACAACAAAATAAGACATTAAAGAGAATCAATACATTATACTTCTCACTAAAGGTGTCAAATAACTATAATAGGTAAAAAATTAGCATATGTTCTGCTGGAATGGGGCTGCATTAGATCATTGACTAGAAATTTGATGGGCTTTTCTGAGTAATTCCAAATTTTCATCTGATAATTAGCAGTAAATTAAAAACAAAACCCAAGATTACTAATAATTATATTAAGCCTATGTTACCATTTATCAGTTCAGTCCCTTGTCCTTTTCCTTCCTCATTAAAAAAAATTTTTTAATTGAAGTATAGTTGAATACAATATTATGTTTCAAGGGCACAACACAGTGATTTGATATGTATATACATTATATACATTATAATTGATCATGATGGTAAATGTATAACCATGTCACCATACAAATTTACTGCAATGTTATTGGCTATATTCATTATGCTGTACATTATATTCTTGTGATGTGTTTGTCTGATAACTGAAAATCTGTACCTCTTAATCCCTTCACCTATTTCCTCTAACCCCTTATCTTCTTCCCCTCTAATGACCACCAGTTTACTCTGTATATATGAATCTATTTCTGTTTTTCTTGTTCTATTGTTGTTTTGTTTTTAGAGTCCATATATAAGTGAAATCACATAGCATTTTTCTTTCTCTATCTGACTTGTTTTACTTAGCATAATACCATCTAGGGCACTGATACTGTCGCAAATGGCAAGATTTCATTCTTTTTTATGACTGAGTAAAATTCTATATATATATTAATATAGTATATCTACTTTACTCATTCATCTATTGATGGACACTTAGGTTGCTTCCCTATCCATTGTAAATAATGCTGCAGTGAACGCAGTGTTTCCCTTAGTGCTTCCAAATTAATTTTCATTCTCGTCAGATAAAAACCCAGAAGTGAAATTGCTGGATTGTATGCTAGTTCTATTTTCAATTTTTTGAGGAAACATCATACTGTTTTCCATACTGGCTACTTGAATTTATATTCCCCCAACAGTGCCAACACTAGTTATTTCCTGTCTTTTTGACAATAACCATTCTGACAGATGCGATGTTATATCTCATTGTGGTTTTGGTCGCATTTCTCTGATGATTAGAGATATTGAGCATCTTTTCATGTGTCTATTGGTCATCTATATATCTTCCTTATAAAAATGTCTACTCAGGTCCTCTGCCCATTTAAAAAAATTTTTTTCAGATTATTTTCCATTATAGGTTATAACAAGATATTGAATATTGTTCCCTGCATTATACCTCTGACCATTTTAAATCATACTGTTTGTTTTCTTGATACTGAGTTTTATGAGTTCTTCATATATTTAGGATATTAACCCCTTATCAGATATATCATTTGCAAGTATCTTCTCCAATTCAGTCGGCTATCTTTTTGTTTTAACAGTGGCTTCTTTTGCTGGTAAAAGCTTTTTAGTTTGATGTAGCCCCATTTGTTCATTTTTTACTTTTGTTGCCCTTGACTGAAGAGGCATATCCAAAAATATTGCCAAGACTGATGTCAAAGAGCATACTGCCCATGTTTTCTTATAGGAGTATAGGAGTTTTATGGTTTCAAGTTTTACATTTAGGTCTTCAGTTCATTTTGAGTTGATTTTTGTACACGACATAGTAAAGTGATCCAGTTTCATTCTTTTGCACGTGGCTGTCCAGTTTTCCCAAAACCATTTATTGAAGAGGCTGTCCTTTCTACATTGTATATTCTTGACTATTCCGTTGTAGACTAATTGGCTCTGTGCTTGTTTCCATGTTCTCTAAGCTGTTCCATTGATCTATATATGTCTGTTTTTGTGCCACTACCATAGTTTTGATTACTATGGTTTTGTCATACAGTTTGAAACCAGAGATTGTGATACTTACAGCTTTGTTATTTTTTTCTTAAGATTGTTTGGCTATCGAGGGCTTTATACAAATTTCAGGATTATTTTTCCAGTTTTATAAAAAATGTCATTGGTATTTTGGTAGGGATTGCATTGATTCTGAAGATTGCCTTGGGTAGTAGGGATATTTTAACAATATTAATTCTTTCAATCCATGAGCACAGTATATCTTTCTATTTATTTATGTCATTTCAATCTCTCTCATCTATGTCCTGTAGTTTTCAGAGCAAAGATCTTTCATCTCCTTGGTTAAATTTATTCCTAGGTATTTTATTCTTTTTGATGGAATTGTAAATATGAACTTTTAAAATTTCTCTTCCTGTGAGCTTGCTATTAGTGTACAGAAATGCAATAGAATTCTGTATATTATTTTTTTATTCTGCAACTTTACTGAATTCATATATTAGTTCTAATAATTTTTAGTGTTGTCTCTAGGGTCATGTCATCTGCATATTATAGTGATAGATTTACTTCTTCCTTTCCAGTTTTGATTCCTTTTATTTCTTTCTCTTGTCTGATTGAGTCTATGTTGTATGATTCCAATACTGTGTTAAATAAAATGGCAATAGTGGGCATGCTTGTCTTGTTCCATATCTTAGAGGAGAAGCTTTCAACTTTTCACTGTTGAGTATTATGTTAGCTATGAGTTTGTCATATATGGTCTTTATTACATTGAGGTATGTTCCTCTACACCCACTTTGTGGAGAGTTTTTAATCTTGAATAGATGTTGAACTTTGTCAGATGCTTTTTCTGCATCTATTTACATGGTCATATGATTTATATCCTTCGTTTTGTTAATGTGGTGCATCGTATTTATTGACTGAATCATCTTTGCATTCTGGAATAAATCCCACTTGATATAGGTGTATGATCCTTTTAATGTATTGTTGAATTTGATTTGCTAATAATTAGTTAAGGATTTTTGCATCTATGTTCATCAGTGATATTGACCTATAATTTTCTCTCTTTTTGTGGTGTCTTTGATATCAGGGTATGCTGGCCTAATAAAATGAATTTGGAAGCATTCCCTCATCTTTTAATTTTTTGGAATAGTTTGAGAAAAATAGTTATCAACTCTTTTTAAAAAATATTTGGTAGAATTCACCTGTCAAGTCATCTTGTCCTAGATCTTTGTTAGGAGATTTCGATTACTGATCCAATTTCATTACAAGTTACTGGTGTGTTCTGATTTTTTATTTCTTCCTAACCTAGTCTTGGAAGATTTTATGTTTCTAGGAATATGTCCATTTCTTCTCCCTTGTTCAATTTGTTGCATATAATGTTTATAGCAATTTCTTATGATCATTTATATTTCTGTGGTTGGTTGTAATTTCTCCTCTTTTATTTCTGATTTTATTTATTTAGGTCCTCTCCATTTTTTGATGAGTGTAGCAAAACACTTACCGATTTTTTTTTTATATTTTCAGAGAAACAGCTCTTTGTTTAATTGACCCATATTTTAAAGGTAAGAAATTGCCACATGTCTTTCCTTTCAGAAACACCACTGTTCTTTCTTTTTGTCCCTGGAGAATAGTTTATCTTATTTATATTAAATGATAAAGGTGACTACGAAATATATACTTGCTATCAATCAGAATGATCAAAGGAAATGGTACGGTTTTAACTAAAGAAGTACAAATCCAACCAGAAATAAATTAATGATATTTAGCTATTGTACAATAAGCAGTGCCAAACCGTTATTACTCATAAGGGTTAAATAAATGATATGATTGCTATGGTTGTACCTAATAAGCAATTAATGGAAATGTAAGCTTAAGTCTATTGTTCTGAATATATGACAAATACCCTTCTACAATTTTAATTTCATATATGGTCACTATTAATTAATTTTTGAAATTTTGAAGAAAAAGCAATGCAAGTGTCAATTTTTATTAACAATTTATTTTTGCATAAAAGTTCTGTATTTTTGTAACTGCTTTCATTGACAATGGGGAAAAATTTGAGCCTATCTCCAGTTGCCCATACTTCAAGTTTGAAGTATCATGGAATCAAGTAGAAATATACATTTACTAGTTTCAAAAATACCAGATTGTTTTACCTGTCATTTCCTTCTCAACTGTACTGAAGCCAGGGTGATTAAACAATAACAATATACTCACAAAAATTAAAAACAAACAAATGAAAAAGCAAAAAAAATGGAATGGGGAGGCTTTTCGGAAAGGTTAGTAGAACGAGTTACCTAAATTGATAGCTACTGAGCATAAATATAACATCAGTGTGTAAATACTCAGTTTATACAATTGTGTGCTCATTGTGGCAGGTGAGGCCAATTCTCTTAGAATTCCCCTTTTATTTTTATTTAGAGTTAATGACCATTCACTAAAAGTTTAAAACTAAGATTCTGTTACAATATAAAACACAGAAGCCATAGCAGTTTTGATGTGTTTAAGATGATATATTTTAGAAAACAGACACTGACACTTTGAAATTAATTGTAGTTGTATGTATACATATGTATATATATAATAGATAAACAATAAGGATCTACTGTGTAGCACAGGGAACTGTATTCAATTTTTGTAATAACATATAATGGAAAAGAATCTAAAAGATATATGTGTATGTATATGTGTGTGTGTGTATATATATGTGTGTGTGTGTATATATATGTGTGTGTGTGTATATATATATATATATATATGAATCGCTTTGCTGTACACCTGAAACTAACTTTATAAATCAACTACACGTCAATAAAAAATAAAACTAAAAAAAGAAGTAGTCAATTTCTAAAAAATTAGGCAATGTAAGCAAGTCATAAGATCATTCTAAAAATAATTCTGATTTTCACAGGCTACTCATAATTCCTTGTAATGTTATAAATAACTATCGTTAACATCAATTTCAATTTCTACTAAGGGTTAAAATAAAGTAATTTTCTTAGAATTTCCCTTTTATTTTTATTAGGTTTAGAGTTAATGACCATTTACTAAAAGTTTAAAAATAAGATTCTGTTACAACATAAAACACAGAAGCCATAGTAGTTTTAATGTGTTTAAGATGATATATTTTAGAAAACAGACATGCTTTGAAATTAATTGTAGTGCCAGCCATAGAATGGAAGATGCTTTATAAAGGTATATCAGTGTCAATATGAGTGTAATGTACTGTTCATAACACATCATAGGAGTCCACAGATGGCCACAAGAACTGGGCTGACCTCCTTCTAGTCTCATAAAGTTTGCTGAAATTAGCAGGAAATGTATTTATCTTCTCAGTCAATTCATATTTAGTTAAAACCATACTATTTCCTACTATAATTTTCATTCGTGAAAGTATATATTTAGTAGCCGCCTTTCTCATTTGATATTAATGGTATAAATTCTTCTCTAGGGATTAAAGAAGGAAAAAAAAAAAAAGAAAAATGGTGTTTCTAAAAGGACAGACATTTGAATCCTTAATTTTAAAATATGGGTCACTTAGGATGAAAAATGTTCTTAAGAGGGGCTTGGAATAACTATTATTTTTATAGAAAATAATTTTAAATCTATATTATGGAAAATAACCTTACATAATAGAAAATATTCAGATGAATGTTTTTGAACATTAAAACATACTGATTTAAGGTTATGGATCAGTGGCTAGAAACACAGAGAGACCACACACTCACTCTAGTTCCTCCAGTCACAAGGAGGAGAGCCTGCCACCTGTGCGCCACCTGCTAGGATGCCTTCCTATCAGGATCTTCACAGAATTCTGGGTGGTGGTTTTGAGCTAAAAAATAGTAACAGGATTTAGATTCTCCAGAGACCAACTTAATTCACTCACCGTGCCAGGAGTTGAGAAGTTTTGAATCATTTGTCCTGACAGGCTGTTAATTTGCCCTTTTCAGGTCTAGGATTTGTTTTCTTAAAATTTTAAGTGTTGTCAGATATTTAATGGTCTTTTTTTCATCCTCAGGAACTAATGTTTAGTCCTTTGTTTTGTGAGCATCCTTCCCATGAATAAGGGTGATACTGTAGGGAGTTTATAATCTAGAGTTGGTTAAAGATAGTGTCTGGCACTGTTTTCTATCCTGTTAAAAGCTCTGATGCTTGAAGTCTGTAACACGGGGTTCCTCATTTTGATATAGAGTACTTGGTTTTTGTAGCACTCTTCTGTTACTAGATAGTGCTCAGAATTATTTTCAAAAGTTGAGATGTAAAGTAAAAGTAAACATGCACTCAAGGGTTGGTTCATATGTTAGGCAATAGGAAGACGTTTGCAGCAATCATAGGCTTGCATGACATTGCTCATTTTTCTTAGGGGTGGGGTGCAGCGGTTCAGCTATCACTTTTGAGAAGTGTCAGCCATACAGTTTTGTGACAGTATATTACTTGAGATTCATATTTGGGTAGTTGGGAATAAGATAAACGGGATAACTTCAAATAGTAATTTGTGATGCTAGTTATGCAAGCTATTGATTTTTGTCAGTTAGAGCTTGGAGTCTGAGTTCAGATAGACCACAGTTCCAATTCTGGCTCCTATAGTGAACAGGCCATGTGGCACTTGAACATGTTACTTGACTGCTGCAAGACTCATTTATTTATCTGTAAATATATGATAATAAATATCACAGCCTCGTCGGAGCTTTGTGAAGTTTAAATTGCACAGTGCACGGGAAATTTTAACATAGTACATGACACATTTTTCTTGCAATTTAGCTGATGTTATTAACATCATCACCATCTTCACCATCATTATTATTATTATGACTTGCTCATCTTTCTCTCCACTGTAAAATCACACATGGAAACTTGCCCAGATAAGTTTCTTCATATTTTCTAAATAAATTGAGTAAGATATCAACATTGATTCCATTTTATATTACTTTAGGGCCAAGTTACTCTTTCTCCTTATCTAATATAGTGGGTTTAATTTATCTAATATAAAAGTATTTTCATAATGCTGTGTAACTTTTCAAGCTACATACACTATAAATATGGAAATTATGTGGAACATCTACTAGGCTCACTTCTCTCTGCCAACAATGGCAACTAATTTATAAAGAATCTAAGGTGAAAAAATAAAAGTTATATACCCATAAAAACTACTCCATCCAGTATTTCTGAAGAGGCAGTATGAAGTCAAAATATATTTTTAAATATTTCTGATTTTTCTCATTCTTTAAACACATGAATGAGACCTTGGATGCCTGCAGGATTCTAGCATCATGGCACTTCTCCCAAGAATTATGATGACTCTCAATTATTTTCTTTGTAATTGATATTTTGAAGGAAGAAATATGGGCCTACCTTGATTTTTATTTTTTTGAAAGTAAGCTAATTTTGCTTACTATATCCTGGATAAAAATTTAACTGGCAAGGCAAAAAATTATGAAGATATTTGTTGCAGCTGTCAGGAAATAATGTTCCATAAATATTTCCATGTTACCTCACATTCAAGGCTTACTGAGCAAAGATTGCTGACAACCTATGTAAAGGATGACTGAAGGGAAAATGAGCCTTGGAAGTTAAATATAGAGACCTCCTGAGAGATTTATAGCCAGTCTTCCCTGGAGCCATTTGTTTACATTCCCCGGGTTGTAAACCTAGAGACCTTCCCCTTTCCCCAGAGAATATTTATTTGTATTCCAGAGCAAACCTCAATTTCTTTCCATCTCTAGAGCGGTAGATGTCCCAGCCACCTTATCTGAGTCTGAGGTTACGCTCTTGTGATGCAGACCCCGCACTGCATGCAGCCGACATCTGCTTTCACCCCTTCCCTTCGGGGCGATTTGGAGTGTGGGAATGGGCACAAGGTATTTTGTGAGTAATTGGAAGTCTGTCTCTGATCCCAGGGAACTCCTGATTGTTCATGTGTGTGTGTGGTATAATAACGTATGTGGTGGAAGTAGGGTACCATCTCAAACCATTCTTTCATAGTTTCAGACTGGCTAATTACAATGAATGCAAAATTTAAAGCATAAACCCCCTATAAAGGTATGATTTAGGTCCATGTGGATCATTCACCTTTGGTAGCATTCAAATGTAATGTAGAAAAAGAAAAAAGTTACCAAATAATATAGAGAGTTTGATACAATTTATATTAAATGTAATTTGTGTTTGAAGTATTATATGAGAATATTAAAATCTGCTCCACAAAACAAAACAAAAAAACAGAACTGATAAAACACGTAAGACATTAAGCAACTATAGACAATAAGCTGATGGCTTATAAGACATAAGCAATATCTTGTAAGCTGTGTTAAGATATGTAATAACTACACAAGTCAACAAGCTTGTGATATAAATAGAATTCTTAAGTATGTTAAATACAATTGTAAGTTATAACCTTTAAGACACGTGAAAGATAAATGGAGTAATTCAAACAAACAGAAGTGCTGCTTTTAAATAGAAATCAATGAAAAGATCAAGTCATAAGGTATGATTATGGCACCAGTAGGCTGACAGTTGTTATCTCTAAATTGGCCATCTATTTGTGGCTCATATTTGTATTTGGTCTCTCCTGGACTCTGTCCAAGAAACAAGTGAAACAAGTAATTGTTCAGTAGACAGCTATCGCTGTGACCAGGACTACTTTCCCTGCTGTCTCTTTGACGGGTACATATACTCGTGTTGACATCTTTATCTTGTTGGGCTCCTTCCTCAAACTTTAAATTTGGTCCTCATGAACCAGCCATCAGTCGGGAAGACTAACATGGCAGAGGGAGATGCAAACACATACTGTGTTGTGTAATTCAGGATTCAGGGAGTTTGGTCTTTCATCATACCCCATGGCTTTCCCCCGACTCTTGCTGCAAGTTTTCAACTGCCTTGTGATTCAAGGATCTTAATTTGGCCTGAGAGCTGGTCTAGTCCATAACCTCTGGAATAGCTTGCCTGAGAATGTGCTTTGAGCCTTCCATTGCATAAAGACAACTTCTCACACATTAAAATATAAAATAATACTATATGTTATTTGTTGGTCATGCTTTATTATGTAAGAAAGGGGTATGGAGGGTTATACTAAGTGCATTAAAATGGCTATCATGAGGCAAAAGGTACCAGAATGGATGAGGGTTCACATTTCTAGAGAAACTTAATATGTATATTGTTCTTATTTCCGCGAAAGAAAGTATATTACTTGAGTAATTGAAGATTAATAAAAACTGTCACAGCACTATTTTCTCTTTTGGTGTGTACTGACCTTTTTGAATAATTAGATTATAGTCTTAAATCAGGGATGTATTTTTCTATTATGTTTGACTTTAGTTTTCATTCCAGTAATTCTGGTCTGTTACCCACAAATGCCCTCTCATTCTTGCTTCCACAGCCACGCTGGTTTTCTTTTGGTTCTGCATACTCACCATGCTCCTTCCAACTTCCTGGCTATTGTGGAAGCTTTTTCTTCTGTCTGGAACACTTCTCTTTGCTCATCGTCTTAAATCTATTTCAGATATCAGCTCACAGACTTTTGCCCTCCCTTATTTTGTACTCATAATGTACTCTGTAACTTCCCTATGATACCCTTGATAATTGTGATTATTCTTTGCATCCATACTCTGAGCTTCATTAGAGTAAGGACTCTATAAGAGTTTGATCACCATTATATTCTAATAACCAGATACATTGCCTAATAGATAGGTGATCAATAAATAAAGTAATAAAAGCACCATGAGAGATCAAGAAAGATGAGAATGGGAAGGTGTGTCCATTGAATTTAGAGATATGGAAATTGTTTGAGTCTTGAATGATTAAAACTATGCTGGACTAGTGCATTGAAAAGTTGGTACAGAGGATATTGGAATAGTAAATACATAAATTTTATTTCAGAAGTTTGGTTTTAAAGAAAAGGACAAATATTACAGAGTTCCTGAAGGTAGATAGAGTGGGATTGAAAACTTTCTATTGGTATTTGTCTTGTTGTTTTTAACTCTGGGAGAGCATATATAAGTGCAATTCAGAATAATCTAATAGAAGGTGAAAGCTTTAAGACATGGCAAGTGGGACGAATTTAAAGCAAAAGTTCCCTGATAAGGTTAAAGTAGAGGGTGTATAGGGCAAAAATGAGGATATAGTGTCATGAAATTTGGATAAATGTGCTTAGACACTTGTACTAAGGCTGAGAGAATAAAAATGTGGGTATTGCGATAGAACACTAAAGGGCATCCCCTTTAAGAAAGGTTGAGATAGGGAGGTGGTGGCAGGGTAAATGTTTGAGAAATACCAGGAAGTTTTTACTGGTATTTGTAAATAGTTAGAAAGCTAACTGGTCTTCTAAAATAGCAAGATTAGCTTGTTTAGATTCTCATTAAGGTTAATACCCATTACTTAAATAAGTGGGGAAATATCCTTAATGGGAAATTTTCTCCAAAAGTATTCAACATATTAGGACAACCATGGAGACAGAGGATGTTTGCTGCCTTTTGTCACTTTAATATAATAAAAAAGAAAATGGATAAAATACCTTTCAGGGTACTGAAGAGACTACTAGAATGATAGGTGTTAATTTCAAGCAGGAGGATAGTGGATGGAGAAAAGGGTAAATGGAAGAAGGTATGTTATTTACTATCACATTATAATTTATTTTGATACAATCTAAGGAAAATTCTTTGGTTCTTTCTTCATCTTTTTGTCTATCCTTGGATCATTATTCTTAATCTAAATTAAGGATTGTCATTATTCTGAGTTCCACTAATATCCCTTTGGGAAATGGTACAGAAAATACTCTGAGTTTTAAAATTATTTTGTGCAGACTTGTTTTCATTGAGCTTTCACATCCATGAATGCAATGTGTCATTTCATTTGGTCAAGTTTACCTTTACTTCCTTGAATAATTTCTAATTTTTTAATAAAGTTTTGTGCATCTCTTTCACTAAATTTATTTTTTGTACCTTATGATTATAGTTCTTAGGAAAAATAATTTTTCTAAATCACTTTTCTAAATTTTGTTGCTGATATATTGAAATGATTTGTGTGTTTTGCTCTAATATGTAGTCAACTGGTGAAGCTTTTTTTCATAATTCTAGCTATTTTCAGATTTTTAAAATTCTTTGTAGGTAAATCATATACTCTTCAATAATGACAGTTTGATTTTTTCCTTTCTAATCCTTATATTTAACTTTCCATTTTTACTATACTGGAGAGGACCCACCTTACAATGTTGAACATATATAGTGTTAATAGTCGTCTTTGTTTTGTTCAAATCTTCACATTATTTTACTTATAATCTGAGAAAAATATACTGAGTTTTCTTTACAGTTTAGTTCTGAGAGTTATTTTGTTTCCATTATGATTTCTTGTATGACTTAGAAACATATTTAGATGCAGAATGAAACATACAGTAAGATGAATGTCAAATGCATTTTCATGATATATTCAAACAGGCTGTTTACAGGTTGTTTTTGAATTGTCCATGTGCATAATAATGTCACCTGTAAATAACGACAGGTTTATTTCTCCTTTTCCAATTATTATGCTTAAAATGTTTCTATCTTAATTTACTGCTGCAGTAAACATTGAAGAGAAGAGTGGATGGGGAACATCCTTGAATCCTTCCAGAATTCACTGGGGATTTTTTCAGTTGCTATAAGATTTTTGCAGAACCCAAGAATTGCTGCCTCACAAGTACAGTTCTTCCTTGCTTGGAAAGCAAATAAATCAACATTTTTTATTTGCTTCTTTTAAGTATTGAGTAGTGTTCTCTACCTTTGATGTAAGTTACCTGACACATCAGCTAAATATATATTCTTCAAAGTAAAATAACTGGTCTGTTACTGGACTTTGGTAGAAAACAGCTCCCAGCTGCGGGCTGTCAGAGAGAAATTCTAATTAGGATGGAATGGCTCAGCAGTATACACTGATAAAATGTAAATGACGTATATGGGAACATGCCATTCTACAAACAAAAGATGGAGACTGTGAGGGTGTTTATTGTATTTATGGACAGTGTTATATCTCAGTCTTCTTTGGTATTAATGACTGAAACCATAGTTAAGCCAAAAATCTCTGGATTATGTGATACCCCTCATATTGGAGAGAGATATGGAAATAATAATTATAAGGACCAAAAATGTTTGGTTTTTTTTTTTTAACTGTATTGAAGACAGAAATTTAGAGTCATAGAACACAAAATTACTAATTTAATGGATAAAAAAGCACCTACGGTAGTTTTTATAGAGACCCTCATCTTCCACAGCTGAAGGACAGGTGATGCTGTGGCAAGCAACTTGATGATAAGAGTGTCAGAATTTCAAAAACGCCTGTATCCACCGGCTCAGCAAGTTTCTAACCAAAGCTGGGGCCCTTATATGAAAGGAATTGGACTCTGAGATTTGAGGTGAGGGCATGAGGGTGGATAAGCTTGAAAATACTGAGCCCCTGATTCCCATCCTCAGTGCCAAAGCTGGTAGGCTCCACTCTGATGAAGTCTTTGTAGATGACTTACAAGGTAACACCTGTCCTCCTCAAGACTTTCCCCCGCTTCTGTCTTGGTCACTAGCCTGTAATAAAGGGTCTCAGCGTGGTTCAGTGGGGGATGGGGCCAGTGCAGACTCTGCTAAAGAAGAAAATGAGTCATTCATGAAAGGAACAATAGGACCTAGATAAGATATACCACCAGGGTCTTGTAAAGCATGATGGAGTTATCTTGAAAGTCCTGGACAAGTAGAATAGAGTATAAATCTAAATAAGGGAGAGTTTGTTGATATGAGTACAACTCCTATTTCAGTGTTTAATGCCTCCGGAGACTGCCCTATCACAAGGCTAAGATGACAGTTGGAACACTGGAAAAAGTTATTGCCCATAATGTATGAGGTGGAAATGTCAGAACTATCTTGGTGGACTTTTAAGGAAGGAACCAGATATACATTAGAATAAATCTATTTAATAAGACCCAAAGACCTACCAGATAACTCTGTTCCTTCCTTGGGAAATTCCAGAAGATACTTCCTTTACTGAAACAATAAGAAATTCTTAAGTGTGACACTTGCATCATTTAGAAGTTCCTAAATGGTCATAACTGATGATAGGAGATACTGTTTAGTAACTAGAAATAACCAATGATGAACAAATAGATTTGCAAAATAAATAGGGGCAGGAACCTGCCTATGGGAAGCTCTTTGAATATGAGATTACGTTACCTAAAAATCTCTTCTCAAATATTTGAGAACTTAAATATGAGATATTAGGAGACAGCTGATAATGGAAGGAGAGGCAGAAAGCATACAGAGAAAAGCTAGTACACATTAATATTACAGTTAGTTTGGCCAAAATCTTCAGAGGACCCAGAATGAATATTCAATTGATTGTGCTGTGTCATTTTCTGAATTGCCTTTGAGTTCCAGTTCAAATGAATCCTTGCTTTACTTGTGTTTCTCTTTGTAAAAGGGCTAGTTTCATGGCTATGCTATCATTTTTCTTTATTATCCTCTATCTGTTACAGTGAGTCCCCTCCCCATTATGTAAGTGAATTCCCATCTCTCAAAATACCCAATCGACCATATTGTGCCATCTATTTCTGGCTTGAGTGTTTTGGTAAACATCACAGTGTATCTGCACTACCCATATGTCTTGGCTTCAAGATGATAGTCAGGCTGTAGGTATCTGTATTGTCAGTCCCTCACAGATAGGCAGCGTGGAGAGTCAGTACCAAACCTCCCGACAGAACTGTGTGCTGTGTGTATGTATACATAAATTCATAATTTTGAAACAAAGTTATGACTATGTTTTTCCAAGAGCAGAGCTAATTTTTATATAATAGGAAATTAAGGGTTTTGACCATATGTGCTAATTAACTTCCTGAAACCTTTACTTCTGAGAGAGTTGACGTGATCTGTTTAGTAAAAGAGAAGCTTTGTGAAATTCCCTATATATTGGCATGCATACCTAGCACTTTCCAGCTAATTTGACTATTGGAATGGTATTACATAGTCCAAGTCAGCTCTCTCCATCATGGTTAATGCTGAAATGTGTTGAATCTGCCATCACAAAACTGCAGAACTTTATAAATGTGCGGATTTGAAAGACCATCTGCATGATTCCTTTTAGGAGATTTTTTTCCATTTCTTGTTAAAGTGTTTTCTATATTGTTCTTCTACTTCACTAATTTAGATACTAAACCATATGTAGATGTCCACTTTATGTCAAATTACCATTGTCCCAGAAATCCAGTTTTAGTGAAGTCGAAATTAGTTCTTAGGTACTAAATCAAAATAGTTACATAAAACAAATTAAAGCAAATCATATTATTCAAAATAGCTGCTTTTTATACACTTCTAATGATACTCTTAACATGTGAATTTGAAGTTGTTAATATCCCTCTTGCACATCTTATATTCCCACATTCGTGTTTTATGAAATCCATTCATTTCCCTCATTATAAAATATTTTTGTTAGAGCATAGAAGGCATAGCAGCATTTTCCCAGCATCTCATCTCTTGAGGTTAACCCTGAAGTCCTCCAAAAATCGAAAGCCTCATGGATAGTCACCAGTGATTTAGTTGTTGATATAATAATTTTCTTTTGTTTAAAAATTCACAACACTGAATTTAATAAAATGTTGGCAACCTATGTTTCCATAATAAGTATTGCATTTATAGTATAATGCAGAAAGTTGCGCTTCATGACTTTTTTTTCCATTTGACTCAGAAATGGTGATGCTCCTTAATCCACATCTCTCACTACAGAAGCTCTGTATTAGCAAAATGAATCAGTTATTCCGTGGAAACCACAGATACACTACTGTGGGCTTCATTTGTCACTACAAGAAATAACCAGTGTATGCAAATATCTATCAGTTTCTAATGTTTTCAGTACTGGAAAATAAAACTAGGAAGAAAAATGATCACATTTAACAGACTGTTTATTCAGCACATTCATTGGTCCCAGTATTACTGCTGTGGATGGTGCAGGTAATTTTCCTTTATGTTTTTTATTAAATTGCCTGAAGAGATTTTTCACCTTTTTAGAATTTACTTAATGAGAAAGATATTAATCATAAATTAAAAGGTTAATTAAGGAAGCAGCAATAACAAAATGCCTGCTTATTTTAATATAAAAGCAATAGCAAGTAGGGGGAAATAATTCCTTTTCTTGGGAATAAACTGAGTATTATTTTCCAATTCTTCCTAAAAAGCCACTAAATTCAAATCATTCTCAGACAAGGTGTACCAAGACCTTAAAATGATAAAGCTCTAAGAAGCCATCTGAAAAAAAAAATAACAGATAACCCCCTTGTAACCAGTTATCAGATTCTCCTTTATCTTCCCACATGGAGCAGAAATTTTGAAAACTAATGTAGAAAAAAGAACCAAAAAACTCACTTTATTTTAGCAATAAAAAGTGTAGTCATAGATTATCTTAAACCTTATCAGAATGACCAATGGATTTCAGATCAAATATATATTTCTATCAAATATACTGCCTTAGGTACTTTTTTTTTTTTTTTTTGCAAATTCTTTACTCTAGACTTAGCCAGAATGAATAAGTCCTCTGTTCTCAGATATGTGTGCTGTTGATTATAAGTAAAAAGTGGCCCAAGTCACATATCTTTGTTTGTCTTCGCTTTTCTAGTTGAATCTTTCCATTAGAGTATTTTATATTTATTTCTGATTACTGTCTCTTTCTGTGCATAAACCTTAAAAATCAGAAAAGGAAAAAGGATTAATCAAGACTATTCTGGTAAAATTTTTGTTGTAGTTACACTCCATGGATTTTATAACAGTTGTTAGACAGCTAATGTCCAGTTACTCTGTTCCACACACTGGACTCTTGGTGAAGAGTTCCTATTGACCCTCAGTGATTCCTACTTTTGGATATTTACAACCTTGAATAATCCTCTCTTCTTTAGTGTGAGTGAGACTTCTGACTTAGTTCTAACCAACAAACTGTGACAAAGATGATGAGGTTTCACTTCTGTAATTATGATATATTATGTAAGATTCCATCTTCCTAGTAAATTTGCTTACTCTCTATTGCTGTTCTTGAAGCAATTTGTCATGAATTAAGTGGCTATGTTGTAGAAGCCTACATGGCGAGGAACTTATGATGCTTCTAGGAGCTAAGTGTGGCCACCAGCAAAAACCCTGAGTCCTGCAGCTGAAAGGAAATGATTACTGCTCACAGTCTGAGAGAGACAGAAAGGTTCTTTCTCTAGTAGAGTCTTTGGTAAGACCACAGCGCTCATTGACATGTGGATTGCAGTCTGATGAGAACCTAAAGTTGAGAACTCAGCTAAGTCATGGAAAGACTCTGACCCACAAAAACTGAGATAGTAAGTGTGTGTTGTTTTAAGCTGTGTGTGTGATGACTTGTTACACAGCAACAGAAAACTATTATACAAATTTATACACATTAACTTAGCCAAGTTTCCAGTGACTCTATGAGTCAATCACCTACAGTTTCCTTATGAGAAAACTAAGGATAAGAGATTCTATTCAAGTTCATAGAATTAGTAAATATCTGAGCCAAGATTCCAATTAAGGGTTGCTCTCCCAATATTTTATACACTTAACAACTTGCTGTATTCCTTTGCTAAAATACTGTTACTAGAAATTTGACTGACTTACTAGCCAAGAACACAGATACTTCTTTACATATTCAATAAATCTGGTTCATGAATTGTTGTTGATTTATATATATTTTCTCTGGTTTTGACTAATATAATACAAAAGTATGAGGCTGATTTTACCATCAAGTCAACAAAATATAATTTAAATGAATATGATTACTTCAAATTATTTACTAAAATTAAACATGTGGTTGTAAGTAAGCTTTAATTAATTACTTGGTTAGCTGGAAGCTGAAAATACTAGACAGTCTTAGGTGGCTCTTAGGGAGGCTTCTCTCTCTATGTGGTCTTGTGTCCTAAACTGTAAATCTCAAGCTATTTTCACATGATAATCTCAGAGCAGCAAGAAAATGAGAGCAGAAGATGTAATATTTCTTGAGTCCTTGCTCAGAAATCACCCAAAGTTCAATTCTGTGAATTTTGTTGGTCAAAGCAAGTCCCAAGGTCAAGGATACGGAAATAGCATCCACCTTTTAATGGGAGGAGCTGCAAATAATGTATTGTCATTTTAATATTGTACCCAGATAGTTCTGAAGATGACTCCTGAGCCTGTGATTGAAATAAAATTGGTAAGCATTAACTAGGCAAAGGAAATGGTTAGAGAAAGAGCATTCTAGTCAGAATATAATAATAATATGGTATGTACACCAAAACTGGAGCTGCCTAATTTTAGAATGTCAGGAAAATAATATGGTATATCATCTCCACAAGGTGATATATCCTTTCTATAGACTTGAGAAGTTACCTTGATGCAAGTGTGTATTCTAATCATACTCTGAAATATTAAAAAACATGGAGAGAGTGCCATGTGTGACTGCAAGTGTCAGTGTGCAAAAGGATTTATGCGAAAGTATTTTATGAAAAGAAAATTATATTTCTTGTATACTTATATTAGAGGCACACTTGTCTTAAAACTCAGCCTACCTCTTTTTCATTTACTTGTAAAAACACACAAATCCTCAAAAGTTTCCCTAGGCAGAGTTACTATATATAAACATATATATATAATATATAAAAATAAATATATAACCCACTATAAATCCCAATATAGTTCTTAATAGAGTAAAAGCTTTTAATAAACATTTAGCTTAAATGTAATTGAATTTATTTTTAAATGGCAGAAGAAAGAGCAAGTGTTTTAGAGAAGTTACATTACTCAGAAATCAGGCAGAATTCCAAGATGGCCTCCCAAGGTCAATGCCCCTGATGTATGTGCCTGAATAATCCCAGATACTGTGAATGTAATGGATTTTATTCTCATGATAAAGATACTTCATATGTCACGATGGACTTTAAGAAAGAGATTATCCAGGCAGGCCTGACCGAATTACATGAATCCTTTAAATCTGGGTTCAGAGGTCAGAGACAGAGGAATTCAGAGATTTAATCATGAGAGAGATTGAACAATGTAAGGAAATTTCTCCTGGCTTTGTAGATAAAGAGGATAATCCCTCAGTTCATGGAGAAACTTAATTTTTCCAACAACCTGAATAAGCTTGGAAGAAAACCCTAGCTCCAGGTGAGATGGGCCTGCAGCAACTTGATTTCTACCTTATGAGACCTTGAGCAGAAAACCCTGATACACCATGCTAAATGGTCCAGTTTCTGACTAATGTGAGCTAGTGCATTGGTATTGTTTTTAGCTACTAAGTTTGTAGTAATGTTATAGCAGCAGTTGAAAACGAATGTATCCAGAAAGGAATTAAAATCACCAAAAGAAGAAATACACTAAAAATCATCATTCTTTGCTACCTTACTCTTCTATAGTCTATGCAAATTAAATAATGAGTTTCCTAGTCTGTAAGGTTAGTTAAATAATATGAGGTCTATTTCCTACATAATTCCTTGTCCATATTCACAGGCTGCAAGGCAAAATGTCTGGCTTCCTAAAAGATAACATCAGCTACTCTTAAAAAGTTATGTCAGTATTAATGTAAGAGGTCTTTTGCACAAATGCTACTATTGATAAATTGATTTCGTTCTTCTCATTTATTTAGTTTATAGACTATATAACATACATCAGTTTTAATTGTGTATGTGAACAATTGTGTTTCTAATAGTTATCATTCACAAGATGAATGTAAATGACAATTTCACAGTGCATACTTTAGATCTATAGAACAAAGAGGTAAAATATAATCTCGATGACTAAAAGGTTTCTATACTAAAAATACCATTAAATATTTATATGTTTTTGAGCAGAATGTGCTTTTTTCCCAAAGCAACTATTGATCTGTGTACTACTTTCTTCCAATAAACGATTTCGCATTAAAGTCAACTCAGTTCATGGTTTTATCACACAGAACACTTATCACCTTCATTTAAATGACTGGAATTTGTATTCTCACATTTTCTCCAAGGTTCAATTAAATTTTAGCTCCCAAATAAAGTATATATTTTATATCTATCTGAAGTAAATTCAACTCCAATGAGGCTATGTTTTTTTACAATGTTTAACTATGTTCCAAATAATACCCCATCACCATCATAACTTCATTTTATTAATACTTTATAATATTTGTAATACAATATTATTTTCTGTTTGCTATGATCAAAACATAGAGAGATAAAATGTTTTTTGGTTTCTGCTACTTTACTCATATTGTACAGCAGAGATTTTATTCCTTCTGTTAAAAGACAAAGTTTCTGCCTTAAGGAACTTACATACTAATGGACGAAGATGACAGTTAAAAATTAAACTAAGAAGATTATAAGAATAAGAATACAATTCCAGATGGTGAGAAATGCAATACAAAGGGATAAGGAGAGAAAGAAGGGTGGAAAGATGGTAGGAGTGGGCTATGATAGATTGGGTGATCAGAGAAAGTCTCTTTGGGGTTTTGCTGTATGAGGTTAGACCAAAGTCATGAGAAAGAGAGAGCCAAGCAAAGTGTTACCCCAAAAGGTGAAGACCCCAGTTCCTGTCATACTCAAAAGACAAGTTTACAGTCTGGAGACGGTGCGTTGTGTAGCAAGACATTTTTTAAATTTATTTAAAAAAAGGAAAAGTACACCTCCAAGAACGGGAGGCAGGCTGATCCAAGGGAAGAAAAGCGGCAGGTTTTGTCTCCCCTTTTCCTTATACCCTGGCTTAGAGGTGGTCTCTTGATTGATTGACGGCTCTCGTCCCTGGAGTGCTTAGTCATGTTCAGCCCCTTTGCACATGTCCTTACCCACGGTGTATACAGAAGAACCCATGGTGGGGGTGGGGGGGTTGTTAAACCGCAATGTTAATTATAATACAATGAGCGTTGGGTCGTGTCTCCTTAAGTCCTTTCCACTACAAAGCATTCCTGGCTGTCGGGTTTTAACCAGTTTTTTGCTGGCACTCATTTAGAAGAAGTAAAGTCCCTTTATGCTGGAGGTGGGCATAACGCCACCTTCTGGACCATCCTCCCTCCCCATCTATCTGCCTGGTGCCCCCACTTACCTAACTAGCTAACAAAAGAGGATGCAGAAAAGCCTGAGAGGCATACATACAGTAAATAAAAAGGTCCTTGCAAGGACAAGCTTTGAATACTCAACAGGAGAAAAGATCTTACTATCGAAGACATAGTAAGAAAGGGAGAGAATGTTTTGAGATGAAGTCAGGCATGTAGGTCAGAAACAGATTATGACGGCCTTTGGAAAAAGAGACTTAGCAAGTGGCAGTAAGTCACATATAGAGAAGGGATCTGGTTTATGCATTGTAGTGCTCAATTTATCTGCTGTATAGAGAAGAAGCTTTAGGGGATAAAGATTGAAAGAAAGGTGATGATTAGGAAGTTAAAGATACACTCCAAGGAAAGGAGTCCATGTAGTCCAACCATAAAAAATAAAGATTGTATAGTTAATTAGAGAAACAGTAGAGGTGGTGAGACAGGGTTGGGTTTGAGATATATTTAGAAGATAGAGTTACCAGTAAGGTTCAGATTGATGGCTTGAATATAGGTAATCACGATCAGAGAAGTCAAGGATGTCTAAGTGAATTTAGATTCCCCCAAAAGTAGACCCTGAGAAAAGTATTCAGTTTCAGATATTTTTAGGATGAATTAATCTCACTTTAAAAAATGTGAAAAAAAGTACGGAGAATAAGACAAGGAAGGAAGACAAGCAATATAGGAGTGTGTTGATTTTGGGATTTGATGCTGTTGGGATCTGCCTTCCAGAATTAACCATATAAAAGACAAGAGACAGCAATTTCCACACAGTAGTCTCTTCATCATTGACTGGCATTGGGATATTCTCTACCCACACAAACATACTGTCCATACTTCAAAGCTGTGCTACCAGATGTCATCCAGTGCTTTTTTGGGCAGGAGTTTAGGGTTTCAATATTTGAGTGTATAGTGGGGAATACTGAGATGGGAAAGACAAGAGAGTCAGAGATTTGGAGAGAGGCTAAATGAAGGTTTCAGCTTTGAACATGTTAAGTAGGAAGTACATTAAGTAGATAATTGGGTATATGGTTCTGGTGCTGCATGTAGAGATCAAGGCTAAAAATATAAATTTAGAAATTATTAGCTTATCAATGTTTTTTAAAGTTATAAAGCTGGTAGAGATCATCTTTGGAGAGAACATATACAGAAAAGAAATATGAGAGGATTGAGACAAGGAGCAGTATAATATTTAAAGTTAGGGAGATGAGGAGAATTTAGAAAAGGAGACTGACATCAGGACAAAGGCAAGATTCAGAAGCTGTACAAATAGAGCTTTGCGATAAGTTATATGCTGAGTCACTGAGACAGCGCGGACTCAGTTGACCATATTGTCACAAAAGCCTTCTTCCTCTCTTCCTCTTGTCTACTGAAAGAAAAATGCATAACATAAAAGTTGTGAGTTAAGCTTTATTTGGGGGCCTTATTGAGCACTATAGCCCAGGAGACAGCCTCTCAGATGCTTCTGAGGAACTGCCCCCAAGAGGTACGGGAAGGGTCAGGATATATATGAATTTTTTGTCTTGAAAAACATGTAGTTGAATATCAGAAGATTACTGTTGATTATAAAGAGCAGACATCTCAAGGTAATGATTTTAGTGCTTTTCTTTGTATGAGAAGATGCAAGAATCTGCAGTTACTGAAATTTTTCCTTAGATACGTATATTAACTATCTAGGGTCCAGTATATACAAAGCACAGAATGCTTCCTGCTTTTCTCTGTCCTGAATTCCCCCCAGGTACACTGTTGGTGGGCATCTGCCGTGCCTAATGGCTTGATTCTTACAGAACTAGAATAGGAGACATTTTTTCTTTATACTCACATTTTATACCCATACTGTGTTTTCTTTCCCTTCGTAGCACACATCAGTACCTGAGATTACAAATTATTTTTCTTTTTTTTTTTTTCTTCTATGATCTTTCTTTTCTGCTCTAGGATGTAATTTCCGTGAAGGTACAGACATTGTCTTGTGCCCTGCTGTCTTGTGCCTAGAATAGTGCAGAGCATTGAATATGCACTCATGAAATATTGGTTGAACAATATAATGGTTAAAATCACTTACTAGTTAGCTGTGCTAAAAGCTGCGGAGAGTTCAAGACATGAGAAAATAAAGACAGTGAGCATGGAAAACCTCCCTGAGTGGTTTTGCTATGATAATGGAATATAAAGGAGCAGCAGCTCGAAATAGGGTGTTGAATTTTGCATTAAGGAATATTACAGCTCTTAGTAACTTTTCAGAAATGTTCACATAAGAGAGAAAACTGATGGTCGAGTAGAGGAGTTACTTACAGGAGAATCCATTTAGTAGGAAAGAAGAATGGGGTCTCACTGTAACTCAGGGGTCCCATACTGGAATGAAACTGGAATAAAGCCAGAATTTGTAGGTAAGATGTAAGTGTAGGTAGAGTGATAAATTTGAGGTGGCAAAATTAGGTTGTTATATTCCTGCTTCTATTTTCTTGGTGAAATTGGAAGCATGGTCATCAACAAAATTATGGCAAAGAGGTTGAAAGGTTGGTGGACATCTGATGGCAAAAGAGATGATGTGACAGTTGATAGAAACAAAGAAATTGAACAGACTACACTATACAACAATTCCTTGGAAACACTTTCGAAGTTCACACCCCGGAGCACAGATCCAATGAGACTCACATTTAGTCATATGATTATAGAACGATTCCCTCCCCGAACCTCTTGTGACCGCATCAGCAGGGCTCCAGTGTAATAGCAACAGATTACGGCTGAGAGGGGTACAAATCTCCAACTCTATTTAAGAAGTTCTTAAAGAAACACGAAGACAACTGGTGAGGTTTAAACAAGGACCCTCAAGGAATTTGAAACCACTGGCACCTACAGCTACAACAAACGTTGAAGAACAGCCCAGTTTCTAGCCAGATTAACATAAAACCTCACCCTGAGGGCCTATTATCTCAGTGCCTTTTACCCAATAAACATATCTGGGATTTAACAGGAAAATATAAAACATGCTAAATGGCAAGAAAAAGAACATAATCTGAAGAGACAAATCTAGTTTAAAGCCAGACACACATATGAAGCAGATTTAGAATTATCAGACAGGGAATTTTTAAGGTTTATTTTTATGTTTATTTTTAACATGTTTTTAACTTTTATATGTTAAGAACTGTAATAGAAAGAGTAGGCAATATGCTATCTACCATGTTGTCTGGCAGAATGAAAAACATGATGCTTGAAATAAAAGGGAGCATTTGGTGATGTGGACATGAGAAACAGAGTTGCCATATATGCCATTTTTATTTGAGATAATAAATCACGAAACCTGTTTATTTTCTCAAGGAATGTTATTAAGGAGAATTCACAATTTCATTTTCTGGTGTAGGAGCAGCTCCCAAAATCTTGTTAGCAGTGTGACTTTATTTTTATTTGTTTAGTTTGATGTAAAAGAATTACTTCTTCTGAAATTTGTTACTGGTCACCTTTATACTTCAGTTTCTATTAGGAAATTCTGAATTTGCATCAAGCCCTGACAAGATCCAGAATTTATTCTGATTTTGCTCGCATATAGGGAAGGAAATTGGAAAGTAAATTTGATCTCTTTGAGGCTTAGATAGGCTTAACACTTTATGTCCTCAAATATTGACAAAATAATACTTTCTGAGGAGAAAATGAACTTTTATTCTTAATTTTTATTGCCAAGCTGCTTTTATGTTATTAGGCATTTTAAAATAAAATATATGAAAATGTATTAATGTTAAATGAGTCTTGTGACTTTGTTCCTATCTTTTTCAAAATTGGTTTTGCCATTCAGTTGTTTTTCCATATGTATTTTAGAATTAATTTCTATAATAATCCTTGCTGGAATTTTGATTGAGAGTGTACTAAATACATAGATCAAATCAGCAAGTCTTGGCAGCTTGACAATATTGATTCTTCTAATCCATGTTGATAGAATATCTCTTCATTTATTTAAATCTTCTTTGATTTCTTTTATCAGTGTTTGTAGTTTTCTAAATATAGATCCTACACAACTATTGTCAAACTTATATGTAAGTATTTTTTGAGTGATATTATAAATATTGATTTTTAATTTCACATTTCAAATATCTATTCCTGGTGTAAAGGAAAGCAATTGATACGACATATTGTGACCTTGATAAACTTGCTTATTAGTTTTAGAAGGGTTTTATTTGTAAATTCTTTGAGAATTTCTTAGAGACAATCATGTCAACTGTGAGTAAAGACAGTTATATTGTTCTCTTGCTGACATGTTTAACTTTTTGTTTTCTTGTCCTATTTTGCTAGCTAAGATTTCTAGTACAATGTGATGAGGGAGGATACCCCAACTTTTTCCTAAACTCTAGGGTATGTGATAGTTTTATATTTCCAGTTGGCAAGATATAGACCCCAATTAATCAATCAAAGACTAAGTAAGGTGTTGTGAAGCTGTTACGTAGTTATGATTAACATCTATAATCTATTGATTTTAAGTAAAGGAGATTAACCTTGATAATCTGAGTGGGTCTGATCTAATCAGTTGAAATTACTTCAGAGGAAAATTGAGGTTTCTTAGAGCAAGAAAATATTCTTTCTATGGACCACAGTAGGTTCTTCTGCACAGTTTCCAGTCTGCCCTTTCTGACATCATGCTCTAAGGATTTCAGACTTGCCTAGTGCGTCCTCACCATCACCTGAGCCAGTGTATTTCAGAAAAAAAGCTTATAACAAGGTCAGTGTATTCCACTCAAGTCACAAGTGAAATATGGACATTGTATGGATAATATAGAACCTCTAACCCAGTTGTCTATTTAAGTAAAGGTTATTCCATTTTCTATTATATATTAATTATCTATCTCTATATCTTTATTTGTATCTTAATGATTCTTTCTTCTCTGCTGAAGCCCTGATTGATATAGAAGTATAATACCTCCATTGAATACTATATTAGCTAGAGGTTTTCAATTTATGCCACCTCTTAGGCTATCCATGAGATGTTTTAAGCTATGGGTAACTGTAAAACTATTTAAAACTGATTTGTATATTTATTCTGTAACTTACTGAATCCTATTATAATCATATTGGACTTTACAACCCAAATCTATTGTTGTAGCCATGTATGACAAGTCAAGTTAGAAATAAATACATTTGAATAAGAGTTCTGAATCATGGATGGCTAATTACATTTACCAAGGGCCACCTACCATATAGAAGCTAAGAAATTTAACTTTTAGTGTGGTCAGAGTTGGTCTTTACTGCAGAGATAACTACTTCCTACAAAGGCCACAGCACAAAAGAAGGATGTCTTCTGTAATAGGTTCAAAATAATCAAGTAAACAAATAAAGCACAACAAATCTGAATGAAACATATAATTATAATCAATTTTGAGTTATAAAATTTATAGGATAGGCTCAGTATTTTCAACTGAAACATTCAGTACTGCCTTGCAAAATGTTTTAACATCTGTCGTAAATGGGCCATCCCTACATTATATAGATATTTTTATTAAAAATAAGCACAATTTGCAGTTGCTTGCTTATTGATTAATTTCCAATAATGATAATATATATATAAAAGTTTTCAATTAATATATGCCTATACTTTTTATATTAAGGCATTAAAACATTTGTTTTTATGCATTTCAACTGATAAGACAGATTTAGAAAATGATTAATCAGTTATCGTTTGGATTTGTAAATATAAAAAATTACATATTCTTGAAAGAATAGAATTACCCTTACACAAATAGGCAACAGGGTTAGAGAGTCTATGTCCATATTATGTCAGTGTCTTGAGTGGAATATGTTGTCCTTATTATAAGCTTTGCCCTGAAATAACTATGATTCACATGTGCTTATGGATTCTCATATATCTTCAGCATAATACAGGTGCTTTGTACATTGTTGACCAAGAAATTGGATGAGGTCCCAGTCTCAAATATTTCAGGATTACTACAGGTCACAAAAAGATTCCTTAAGATATGTGACTCATCTGAGGAAAATTGTTCATAGTTAGATTCTCATTTAAAATTTTCAAAATTGTTTTCCTCCTTTTCTACAATACAACACAGCAAAACTGTTTCATTTTCATCCCTTGAGGCAAACTTTTTTTTTCCTGAAAGATAGTATCTCAGATTTGGTCAGTATATTATTTCTTCCACTTCTTTTGCTTAAGGTGTATTTGTTTCATAGTTTATGATTAAATTATGCCTGAGATTGCAAAATCTGCTCATCTCCATTTTATCATACAGATAAAAATTTATTTAGAATTCCCTAACTAAATATTTTTACATTTAAATCTTATTTCCCACTATTTTTGCCTATCTTTATTTCTTCTCAAATTAACTACCAGCTAATTTTTATACACACCAAACATATCCCTGCTTTGAGGATTTGTCCATGTAATTTCTTCTACCTATACATCTAGATTCTCAAATATATTCTCTTCTGCTCCTTCTCATATTCAAATTCTCTCCATGTTACAGGACTCAAATCAAATGTAATCTGATTTCATAAAGCATCCTCATGTTGTAAGGCGAACAATCATTCAGTCCTTTTATCTAACTCAGAACTTTATAATTTTATGCCACATATGCGGCCCACTTCCAACTTTCTGTTATGAGCTTTTGTGTGTATATTACCCATAATATACTATAATATTCTTCAAGGTAGAGTGTACCAAATTGTACAGTGTATTCTGCATATAATCACACAAAAAAGTCACACGGAATGAGTAAGAATAAAGTACATGTAGATATTTAGGCTAGGTGGTTGTGTAGTTTCTGATAAAAATGACTCTGATATTCAGAGATAAAAATAGCTCTAATATACAAAGAATTATGGCATATGAGTTGTCTATTGAACCCTTTATTTCTAGGGCAGAAAGGATTCTATCATTTGCTGTGCATGTAATTGTCTTCTTTTTTTTATAAAAAAAAAAAAAGCAAAAAAAAATACTGTTAAAGTTCTTGGCCCTGGTAATGAAAAGATAGATAGATAGATAGATAGATAATTTTAGATATCTCTGTCCTTATACTAATGAAATTTATTTCAGCACTTTTTGCTACCTTTCACGCCGTCTATTGGTCAGAACTGGATTATTGTCTACAGTCAGAAATAAGAAGTTCCTCAGTAGACTTTTTTTTTTTTTTAACAGTGTTTCAGCTGAAAACACAACCCCTTCCACCAAAAACAAACAACTCCACATAACAGGAAACAATACAGTAAACATGTCCATGATTCAGATTATATTAGGTTGAGATAAAATTGACAGTTTTCTTTGCAATTCTGGTGTATGCTGTAGCAAACAATTTAGTAAGCTTGTTTACACCGGTTTGTATTGATAGACTAAAGGGAGATATTTCTGCCATGTTTACATAAACAAGTCTCTCCCTCCCACAAACAGAAAACTTCTCTTACTGCTTTTTCCCTGGAATGTTTATAATTTTTATTCTTGATGTGCAGTAACTGAAACTTTACTTTGCATAGAGTATTCCAGTAGAACAGGCACATGGTTGAGGAGTGTAAATGTACAAGTTGTTTGGTTTATAACACTCTTTGTGATGAATTCCTCCATTTTGGCAGCCATTTTGGCCACAGCAGCACATTGGCATGTGGTCTTCAGGAAAAAACCTTCCAACGTCCCTTTGATTTCATCTTCTGGGTTTGTTACTCGTCACCCAGTGTCAATCAAAATCTAAATGCAGCATACTTCTGACTTTACTCAAAACAATGTACCTATTCTAGAAATTTTGTAAATATATCCCAATAATACTTTATTAGTTATATATATATAATATTAGTTTTATATATTATGAACATCTCTCTAAAAGCATATAAGTGATATAGCACTAAATCACCCCCCATGGTCTGATAAATGCTTTTTAGGATTGGATTTTTAAAAATTTATTCCCATTGGGATTTGTTTTATATACCATAAAATCTACTTTTTAGAAGAAATACAGAATTGCCAGTAGCTATCAAAGGCAGATTTTTCTCTTCAGGCCTCAAGCTTCATGAACCATTAGTCAGTGTCAAGTGAAAAACCATAATATAAGACAGATAAAAAAAGGAAATCTGGTGCTTTATTGATGAACAAATACATGATAGAGTTCTTTATATATACCATTTACCAGTATTTGTTTTACTGAAACCTAAAATGAGTTAAGAATGTTTTTATATTTCATTAATGTTATCATTACTATTTATAGATGCTTTTTCATTCAAACAAAAAGCATTTCTTCTTTCTTGCTATGTTCCAGCACCTGAGTTATGAGTAAGAAATATAACACCAAATAAGTAATCTTTTGTCTCTTAGAGTCTGTAGGTCTAACGAGAAAGATAGCAGTATAAGTGAATACTTGCTAAAAGCTAGTAAATGCTACCTTAGAAACTTGCTCAAGGATTATGGAAGATTAGCAAGGAATCAACTGATTTGACCTTGACAGTGTTGAGCCAAACAGGAGATCTGGAAGAAGAAAAACAGTGTAGTGCCTATTTTTTACGTGAGATATATTGAGGGTTTTGATAATATTTTAATGGATTTTAATTGTTTTAGATATTTTGAAACAATTGTTTGTGTTTGTGTGTGTGTGTGTGTGTGTGTGTGTGTGTGTGTGCATGCCCATATGTGCCAATATGTTTCTGCTATTTGATTCACCTGTAAGCAGTGTCTTATTATATGTAAGGTGATTTGCTATGCTGGACCAACCGGGCATCTGCATTTCCCATTTGAGGTTCAGTAGCATCTGCATTTTTCTCTTAAAGAGTCTAGTGTATTCCCACTGATGTTGAGCTTCTAGGGACATCATCAAGGCATTCTCTCAAGATTTCCTTCCAAAAAAATACATTGATTCTGGTTATTTATGGCATCAAAACCTGTATATTCAGTGGTCCATTTCTTTAAAAGGCTGAATAAAATGATGAATTACATGTGCTAAGACGGCAACAACTTAAATTTTGATCCCAGCTTCTCAGTATTATTTTAATTCTAACAGTGCCTTGAATACTTTAACCAAAGGGATAAGTAACAGTGGAAAACTCAGATTATGAAATGGCGATTCTTTCTGGGTAACCTATACTCTAAAATCATACCTTATAGTTAATCATTTCTTAAATTCTTTAAGTTTCAAGTACAAACAATAGCCACTTGGCGGGAAGTGGCAGTGGGGAGTAAGATATAGAGGAAAGAGTACTTTTCTGGGTTCAGTTCCTAGCTCCGGTTATGCCTAGGTATATAATATTGATCAATTTGGTTAAGCTAACTGTATATCAAATTATCAGGAACCTTTTCTTCACTTTGAATAGGGCATGTGTTTACACTGTGAGATTTTAAGGAAGAAACAATTAAATCTCATACTGCCAGTAGTCAATGTTCTTTTCTCTGCACTCTTTTCAGTATTCCAAATAATAAAGCAGTTCCTGATCATTAGCATTCCCCAAACCAAACTAAACCTATGACATGTTTTCTGTACTATCTTTATTTTTTTTGTTTTGTTTTGGGGTTTTTTGGTGTGTGTTTGTTTTTTTTTTATTTCTAGTATAGTCAGTTACAATGTGTCAATTTCTTTTAATTGACGTATAGTCAGTTATAATGTGTCAGTTTGTTGTATAGCATAATTGTGTAGTATCTTTAAACTTCTCCTCTACTCTCTATTTAATGGTTTCCTTTTCAAAGTCCTCTCATAGATTGCTTGCTGCTTCATCTGTGTCCTTCCAGTCTTATGATAGTCACACAAAGATAATTAAACAAACCAAATATACACATCCAATTAAATTTAAACTCTAAGGAGTAGCCATTTGGTGCATATTAATTTATGATTAAAGATCATGGCAACTAATGTTGGCAAGCTCGCTGTTGAATTGATAAGTCCATACATCGATAGTATGAATTGACAGTAATAGTATGAATTGATAGTAATAGCATGAATTGAAACTCTTTTAAAAATCTATTTGGTTTAGTGTTTTTCAGCCATAGAAATGGTGATAAATTTAACCCCAATTTCTTAATAAAAGATTTATTAAAAATAAATAATTTAATGGAAAAATGTATCTGAAGATATTAATTGCCACATTAATAACAATTTATTACAAAATCATATACAAAGTCTTTAATTTTGGCTCATTAAATTGAAGATATGATATACTCATTTTGATGTAAATGTTGTTATGGATACTATGATTACTTTGAAAATTATAACTATAAGAATTGGTAATAACAAAATGTTAAGTAAAAAAATTCAAAATTGCAACTGTGTTCCTAATGCTATTGTGCAAAATTATATAAAGTTAGCATGGTAAAAAAGTTTGTAAAAACTTGTCCATGTATCAGGTGATGTGACTGTAAATACTTTTCTTGCTATTCTTTTTTTTTAAGAGTTAACATATTTTAATTTAGTTTGAAATATCTTAAATGCAAAAAAATGAAATAGATGAAAATATACCTGATGCATATACCTGCCCTTTAAGCTCAGAATAAGCTCCTTTATAACCCTAGAGTAATGCAGTTAATGGCACTAGTGAGTTTATAATTAACATATATTTTCTTAAATTAAAATAGTGATTATAGAAAATGATGAAGCTCAGCAAGGTTGATTTCCCTTCAGTGACAGAGATGGGACTTGGTACTCTTTGCACAAATATTACGCTAGTTAGTATTTCCATGCATTTGCAAGCCTGCTGACAAGTATCTTGATACCACAGATATCATTACAGCACTGATTAATGAACTGATTGATTTTAGATTTTGCTAATATGATGTGCATTTTCTACTTGCATACAGGCCTAATTCCATTTAATTCTTTCTATGTTTTGGTGGCCAATGAATCAGTTATTTTGAAAAGTTTTATGTGTGTCTGTTTTATTTGCATGAACAGAGGGCTATTTAAAAGACTAAATTTCATAATCAGATTTTAAATACTATCTAAAACACAACAGCACTATACGAAGACAACGTTGAAAAAGAAGCAAGAGTTATTTTTGCCTTGTGGTGAGTAGTTGCAGTTTGTCTGACTTCATAAAATGTTAGTATATATGATTGTGAACACTTTTAAGAAGATTGTCCTACTTTGATTTCCAGAAATTTCTAAAACTTTTCTTCATGTGTTACAAATAGAGAAATTAGCAAGTTAATAAGTTACTTAATATCATCTCTAAACAAGTCACTATATGAGAAACTAGAGAAAGTTACCATAATTCTCCAATCTGAGATGATCAAGGAGGAAAAATGTGTAGGTATTGTTTCATACACAGATAGAAATAGAGCTAGAAATTATACATACACACACACACACACACACACACACACATATACTGTTCAAGCTGTCATAACAAAATACTACAGTGTAGATTTGGTAGTTTAAACAACAGAAATTTATTTTCTCACTGTTCTAGAGGCTAGAAGTTCAGTTATAAATGTGCTCTCAGAGTCAGTTTCTTGCAGACAGCCACCTTCTTGCTATGACCTTAACATGACTTTTCTTCTGTTCACGGTCAGGGGTGGGGAGATGGGGAGAGATATCTGAGTGTCTCTTCCTTATCTTACTAGGTCATCAGCCCTCCAGGACTAAGGCCTCACCCTTATGACATCACTTAACTTTTATTATCTCCTTATAGTCTTTATCTCCAAATTCAGTCACACTGTGTATGTGTGTGTATGTGTGTGTGCATGTGTGTTTTACTAGTCTGTTGCTGGGGAAAGGGAGGTAGGAAGGCAATATACAAAATTTATTAACATCCAAGAAATGGGTAACCCCACCAGATTTTCTGTGCATATTCCATTTCGAGCATCAGTGATCCCCTATTAAGTCCCCTTATCGCCATGACATTAGCTGAGATAGGAAGGCAGTCATAATCAGCACAGATTGGACACATTATCATTTGATGTAGACCTCATCCCAGTTATACCATAAACTTCATTGCTATGTTCTGGAAAAACACTAGAGAACGGAAGTCTATGCGCTGGAATTTAGTAGCTTCTCCCAATTGACAAGGTGTAGTTCGTTAAGCTTTTCCAATTCTGCCAGTGAAGAATGGTATCTGACATTATTTAAAGAAGATGAAAGCCTGTCACTTTAATTTTCTGGAAACAGTTTTACGATTTTTTTAAATATTAAAAGCAGAATTATTTTAGCATTTGATAAAATGCTAATTCTAATAAAGATGACTTTCTGTATATTTTTTAAAAAAAGAAAAACCACTAAAGAAAATTCAACCTAATACTCAAAAAGAAAACAGTAAAATAAGGAATATCTATTATATTATTAGCTAGAATAATTTATATTTTATACTGAAATCAATCTATTTGCAATGTGACTACTTTAAATAATGAATTCCAATATCAAATTATACAGTGATTCTTTGAATATCTTCAATCAGTTCATTCCCTACCAAACTACATACTGTTATTTTAAAACCTCAAGTTGGCTTTTTTCCAATAAAATGTACAGTGTGTTATTGAGAGCAGTGACTGGCAAGACATTTATTTATGCCCAATAGATTTTTCCCTTTAGAGTGGCCAGCTGATATCTTATCCATATTTGAATATGAACAGTTAAAGTTTAAGTCCTTTGACCCATAAAAATTTAAAGTGATGTCAGATGAATACCGGGAAAGGATTTTCCATTTATGCTAACACAGCATTTTGTTAATTTTTTTTATTGTGGAGTTTATCATATTGCATATCATTTATTCTCTCTTTATACTCCTTTATATTCTGTGTTGTTTGAGAGCAAGTAGGGTATTTGGTTCATCATTTTGTTCCTTATCCAGAGACTGTCATGACACAGGTACCGAATTCTTGGTTGAAAACTGAACAGAAACAAATTATAAAGTTCTACTAAGGTCCTTTCTGTCTTCTCTTACACTTATAAAATGTTCATCTGGAGTACTACGGAAACCATTTGGTCTCCTTTAAGTCCATAAAATGCTCACATTCACGTTAAATCCACACTATATGAAGAACTTTGAACGTTCAGTGTTTATCTGCTTTTCCTATCATGCTCCATTGTGAAGATCAGTGTCATTCTAGATTCATCATACCTCTTTGTAATTACTTCTGAAAAGAAATTACCTTAGATATTAGTTGCTATTTTACCAGTATCCCGGTCAATGATGTCACCGTCAAGTAACAAGCGTATTCACCAGCAGAGATTTCACTTCCACCACTTTCCCCACACAACAAAGCTTTTTTTTTCTAACTCTCAGAGATCATGGCTGCTACAACTAGATCCAGTGCCAGAGGGATTCTGAAAGAGGTCACTGATCCTCTGTTTGCCTGGATTTCAGATCTTTCTGACTTGAACCTTTATTGCGTGACTCTCCAAGATTTTCCATGCCGTAGTCTTACTATTTGCCTACTCCTCTTTTCCTGGCTGATATTTTAGTTTCTGTCTGTCTCTCTTGAATTGTTTACCTGCAAAATTTTCCAGTCTTTTCCTGGTTAGCTCTGCCCTGTCATCATCAGTGTAAAAAATATAGCAATTGAGGAAAGATATGCAAGATAATCATGTGGGTGATTGTGTCTCCAACATATTATGGAATAAATCACAGAGACTACTATTTTATTTTCTTTTGGTTGAAAGTAACGCCATTACTACATTTTTCTTTGTGAAGCTCATGTGTAGATTTTCAATTTTCCACACCAGAGCTTTATATAGAATTTTCTAATCACAGGCAATTAGAGCCACAAGTATCTTTACATTTTCATCTTTTGAACTATATTTGTAAGGTAAATCTTTTGTGAAACCATAGAAGATAAGTAGAACTGTATTGACTGAAGAGGGACAGGCAGGGATCTCCGAAGCCTGATTTTACCACATCATTTTTGCTCTCACTGACACTCAGTGGGTCACTGTCTTGTCCAGCTTGAATAAAATGAGAATCTGCTCAGGATATTTTACATTTGAAGAAAACTGAGTCCCAGTAAGATGCAAATTAGTAACAGAACTTTCAGACTGCTGTATCAGGGGATACATACGTCCAGTATACAGTCTATGAATATTCGCATAAACAGGTGTTAACTTTTGAGCCAATGGCATTATCCTTCTTCCTTGTTCTCTCAAGCAACAACATTTCTACTGCAACACCAGAAAAATCATTCATTTAGTGCCAAATTTAAATTGTCCTATAGGAAACCCTAAAGAATTTTGTATACCAATGAAACATCAGATATGGTCCTGATAAAAGTACATTAACTTATTTTAGCAAATAGAATCCACCAACACATAAAAAAGATTATACATCATGACCAAGTGGGGTTCATCCCAGGGACACAAGGCTGGTTCAACATACGCAAATCAATCAGTGTAATACATCACATCAACAAGAGAAAGGACAAAAACCACATGATCATCTCCATCGATGCAGAAAAAGCATTTGATAAAATTCAACACTCATTTATGATAAAAACTCTCGCCAAAGTGGGTATAGAGGGAACATATCTCAACGTAATAAAAGTTATATATGACAAACCTACAGCCAGCATAGTACTCAACGGGGAAAAACTCAAAAGCTTCCCACTAAAATCTGGGACAAGACAAGGATGCCCACTATCACCACTCCTATTCAACATAGTCCTGGAAGTCCTAGCCACAGCAGTCAGGCAAGAGAAAGAAATAAAAGGGATCCAAATTGGAAAAGAAGAGGTAAAAGTGTCATTATATGCTAATGACATGTTACTATATATAGAAAACCTAAAAGGTCCACACAAAAGCTACTAGAGCTGATTGAAGAATTCAGCAAGGTAGCAGGTAACAAAATTAACGTTCAAAAATCAGTTGCATTTCTTTACACTAACGATAAATCAACAGAAGAAGAAAGTAAAGAAACAATCCTCTTTAAAATAGCACCCAAAGTAATAATATATCTGGGAATAAATCTAACCAAGGAGGTGAAAGAATTATACACAGAAAACTATAAACCACTGATGAAGGAAATTAAAGAAGACTTTAAAAAATGGAAAGATATCCCATGCTCTTGGATTGGAAGAATCAATATTGTTAAAATGGTCACACTGCCCAAGGCGATCTACAGATTTAATGCAATCCCTATCCAATTACCCAGGACATATTTCACAGAACTAGAAAAAATCATAATAAAATTCATATGGAACCATCAAAGACCTAGAATTGCCAAAGCATTACTGAAGAGAAAGAAAGAGGCTGGAGGAATAACTCTCCCAGACTTCAGACAATACTATAGAGCTACAGTCATCAAGACAGCATGGTATTGGTACCAAAACAGACATACAGACCAATGGAACAGAATAGAGAGCCCAGAAATGAACCCACAAACTTTTGATCAACTCATCTTTGACAAAGGAGGCAAGAATATACATTAGAATAAAGACAGTTTCTTCAGCAAATGGTGTTGGGAAAACTGGACAGCAGCATGTAAAACAATGAAGCTAGAACACTCCCTTACACCATATACAAAAATCAACTCAAAATGGATTAAAGACTTAAACATAAGACAAGATACAATAAACCTCCTAGAGGAAAACATAGGCAAAACATTATCTGACATACATTTCAAAAATTTTCTCCTAGAAGAAATAAAGGCAAGAATAAACAAATGGGACCTAATGAAACTTACAAGCTTCTGCACAGCAAAGGAAACCAGAAGTAAAACAAGAAGAAAACCTACGGAATGGGAGAAAATTTTTGCAAGTGAAACCGACAAAGGCTTGATCTCCAGAATATATAAGCAGCTCATACGACTCAATAAGAAAAAAATAAACAACCCAATCCAAAAATGGGCAGAAGACCTAAATAAGCAATTCTCCAAGGAAGACATACAAATGATCAAAAAGCACATGAAAAAATGCTCAATATCACTAATTATCAGGGAAATGCAAATCAAAACTACAATGAGGTATCACCTCACACCAGTCAGAATGGCCATCATTCAAAAATCCACAAATGACAAATGCTGGAGAGGCTGTGGAGAAAGGGGAACCCTCCTACGCTGCTGGTGGGAATGCAGTTTGGTGCAGCCACTATGGAAAACAGTGTGGAGATTCCTCAAAAGACTAGGAATAGACTTACCATATGACCCAGGAATCCCACTCCTGGGCTTGTATCCAGAAGGAAATCTACTTCAGGATGACACCTGCACCCCAATGTTCATAGCAGCACTATTTACAATAGCCAAAACATGGAAACAGCCTAAATGTCCATCAACAGGTGACTGGATAAAGAAGAAGTGGTATATTTATACAATGGAATACTACTCAGCCATAAAAACCGACAATATAATGCCATTTGCAGAAACATGGATGCTCCTGGAGAATGTCATTCTAAGTGAAGTAAGCCAGAAAGAGAAAGAAAAATACCATATGAGATCGCTCATAGGTGGAATCTAAAAAACAAAAACAAAAACAAACAAACAAACAAAAACAAAGCGTAAATACAGGACAGAAATAGACTCACAGACAGAGAATACAGACTTGTGGTTACCAGGGGGGTGGAGGGTGGGAAGGGATAGACTGGGATTTCAAAATTGTAGAATAGACTACACTGTATAGCACAGGGAAATATACACAAAATGTTATGATAACTCACAGAGAAAAAAATGTGACAATGAGCGTGTATATGTCCATGAATAACTGAAAAATTGTGCTGAACACTGGAATTTGACACAACATTGTAAAATGATTATAAATCAATAAAAAAATGTTAAAAAAAGTACATTAACTTACAAATATTCAGCACTCTACACTTAAAACAAAACCTTTATATTATTTACTTCCACTCTTCTCATAATAATTCTATAATTATGCCTATGTTAAAGAGTAAAAAAGAATCTCAGTCAAATATTTTGTAAGTAACAATGTTTAGACTCAAGCTCAAAAACAATACTGTTCTTCTCAATGCTCTTGCTAGTATACTGTACAACACAAAAACCATTTTTTTTGATATGTGCAAAGATGCACTCTTAAACAGAGCAGTGGAATCTCTCAAAAACTTTTCCTCCATCTCACTAATCTCAAGAATATAAAGTTTTGGTTGTAGAAGATGAGTAAGTTCAAGATATCTGCTGTGCAACATTGTCCCTATAGCTGATAATACTGTACTGCACACATGACCTTTAAGAAATTTGTTAGTCCCATAGTGTGCTCCTACTACAATGAGAAAAAAAAAAAAAGGAATCAGATGTGTAGTCCCTCTTTATAAACTTGTCGTTCCTACCAAATTTCAATAAGCAAAGTTATATATGCGATGTAGGGAAATTGATTGTCTTCTTTATTATAGAATTTAATAATAGTCTTGCTTTAAATGCCATCATTATCGTGTGATTTTAGAGATGATCTCCCCTGAAGCTGACAAATCAGCCAGACATGAAGTGACGGGGCAATTTTCATGGATGAGCGTATTAGGAAGTAAACTGGTATGGAAGTTCAAAGAATGAAATCTGTTTATGATATAGAAATTTTACAACATTTGTCTATATTCATTTTCATTAAAAATGGGTAAAGTGGATATTGTTGAGTTTAAACAACTACAAACAATAGGGCAAACTAAAGTTTTTGAAGCAAGAGTGGTAACAGGAAAAATAGTATGACTTAGAAACTGTAGTTTGGGAGATAATGCAGTTGATATGCATAACCATTCTTTCAGCTAAACTAAATGTGCACAGGTCAGCTTTACTCAAAGTAAGCATAACATGGTTTCAAGAATTCTGGAAAGGTCTAATGGCCTTCTTATTGTCTCTCTGATATCTGACCCACAACATTCACACTTCAAGTACTTTATAAAATGTAAATGCCCTTCAGATAGCACTCTAAGCCATGATCAGTCAGGCAATATTTAGTGTGTGTGAAGAAATGTTACAGTAGATTTTAAAGAGTAGGAAGTAGAGAATTAGATTTCAAAGGTGGAATTAAGGGAATATTGATGACATGCAAAATTCACTACATATTCTAAATTCTGCCTAAAATTGACACTGGTCAATATAATAAAATTCCTTTCTCCTAGCTCAATAAACTCACAGTTAACATAGCTATCCATTAGGAAATATATATATATATATATATATATATATGATATAAACCTATAAAAGCTGTCAGGTGTGAGAATTTAAGACACACACACACTTGCTTTGATTTTCTCTATTAAATTTACACTCTAGTTTTCTCAAAAAGCTCATCTATTCACCTTTTGTCCTTAAAAAAAAAAAACCTCTGACTTCTTTTCTTAAGCTACTGTGACTTGTAATTAGTGTTGATATAATTATGTGGTTTTATTTCTATAAAATCTAGTTTCTTACCAATTTCATCTTCCATTTTGATTCAAAATTGAAACATGGTCTTAGGAGGTCAAAAAGCTTCTTTCCCCACCAGAAACCTCAGGCTAAGAGAATTAGTAAAGTGCAAGATTAAAAATATACACCTTCCTATTGGGTCTTTTGTGCTTGCTCTCTCAATTTTTTAAGAGTTCTTTATATATTGGGGATATAACTCTCCATAGTATATGTCTTGAATATTTTCTGTTATCCTTTGACTTTATGCTTTGTGCCATATAAATGCTTTTTTGTTTGATTTTTTTTTAATAATGAAAAACTACCTTCCTTTACCTTTTTGAAGAATGAAGACCAAGTCTGTAAAGAGTATTTAATTGAGGAAAAAATAAATGAAGGATGTAATGTATGAAATTTGGGGCTAAATGAAAGAATATATAATCTAGTCTGAACTTTTATTCTTACCTCCTTTGGCAAATGTGTCAAAGTAAGACAACCTTCTTTTTTCAGAAACAAAATGAAAATGTTTTTAACGTTTATGTAGCTAAAGTAAGTCTACAGGATATGTAACTATAGAGTATGTGTTTAGATGTTCTTCTTACTTAATTTGTTCACTTGCTCAATCTTCTACCGAGAGAACTGAGTAAAGTTTCCTGGTATTAGTGACTTTCTAGTCTCCTTGAAACACCTGTAGTTAAAATTTCATAAAAGTCATTGCTGTGTTATTTGATGCATAAATATTCCGAAGTATTCCTGTATCTCCACAGCATGTTCTAGATCTGTGCATTAAATCATGGGTTTCTTTGACATCTCTAATGCTTGTCTTGAACTCTTGAACTCTATTTAGATATTAGGAGCAGTATACCTGCTACTTGTTCCTATTTGTCTATTTTTTTTTCTTATCCTTTGTATTTAGCCTTTCTAATTTACTTTATTTTACATGTGTAAAACATACAACATACATCTAATATACAGCATATAGATTAGTCTTTTCTAGTGTGGCAAATTGAAACTCGTTTTCTGTTAATAGATAATTTATTTCCTTTTTATTTATTGTCATTGCTTTGACTCTGTCAAAATATTTTATAATACTTTGTATTTTGTTAGATATGTTTCTTGAAGCAATGCATTTTTTTTTTTTTTTTTTTTGCTCTTTAGGAAGGTTTGTATTTTTGTTCTACTGAAGGATTTTATACTTAAACTTTTTAGTGCACTTAATTTCCTGTTTTCTTATTTTCCTTTTTACTGTCTGGTTTACCAGTTGTTTTGGCTAACTTGTAACATCTACATATTTGCTGTACCAAAAAATGACCTTTCTTTCTATTTTCCTCATTTTTCTACTCTTTCCCAATGTTCTAGTTGCATTAGTTCTACTTACCACAGTGTATAACATTAGTACATTAATATTCCACTATCACCCCCATCTTTGTCTTATATGTACATTCATATATTTTTAAATGTCCACCATCAGTCCTCTTGCTGAAGTTTTCCCCAGTCATCATTTGGCTGAGTGAAGCTTATCATGTAGTACAGATGTTGACAGACTTCATCCTCTGGGCCATATATGGCCCTCTGTGTATTTGTATGAATACTATTATGTTGGAACCCAGTTTACGTATCATCCCCACTTGTTTACATATTTTCTACATCTGCTTTCTCACTAATGAAAAACTTGAGGAATTGCAACAAATAGATATGACTGACTAAGTGAAAACCATTTCCTGTCCAGTCATTAACAAAAAACCTCTTACCTAGTATGTTTCTCAGGAAGGCTAATGGATTCAGAAAATTTTGAAGTTCTCATGTGTTGAAAGAAAGCTGATTTAATATAATTATTAATTATTGGTTCACTTTTATTTATTTTCATATTTTAATTTTTTCTACGCTACTCCATCATTGTTCCCTTACTTTGATGGTGGCCTTAAAAATTCTGGCACTAGTATTTTCACTCTGCCTTTGTATGTTATTTTATCTTCCTTCCCTAGAGGCCTAAAGAAACCTATCTTTAAAGAAAAATAAATAAATCTAAAAGATTATATCCAAGAGTTTTCTCAGGTTACAGTTTGGAGTTGATAGTTGCATGTTACTTTTTTTCTAGAAAGTTTTCTTGAATGTTGGTTTTAAATATTAACTGCAATATTATTTTAATTTTCTTCTTCATGTGCTTCAAATTTTAAAAAAGATCATTTCTTCTTTTCTTGTCTTCTGTTTCCACTATTAATTCTCTGAAATATATGTATATGTGTACACACACACGCACACACACATTTGTGCATGCGCACACACACACGTATGTATATAATCATCTAACTGTGCTTTCATTCTCTGGTTGTTTTCTTATGTATACTCAGTCCCCTTATTAAAGTTTCTATTTGCATTAATTCTCTCTTGGCTATCATGTAATTTATTTTTCATATGTGAGATAATTTTCTTTTTCTATCACATCTTAGAATTCTGAGTTCACTTAACTTTTCTTTTGACCTCTCCCTATTTTTTTCATTCTACTTTTTAGTTTTTGAAAACGTAATTCGAAGTGATGTTCCATGTCCTTATGTGAACGATTTCATTCTACTACATAGTTGTTTTTCTTATGGACAGCAGGAGGATTTGAGGTGTGAAATTGTGATTCCTTGTTTTTTGAAATAGTTCCCATGGACTTTATTTTCCTTTTATTAATTTTGTTATACTGGTTTGTTTCATGAGACTCTTAGCATCGGTTTCTGTCAGTTTAACAGAGTATAAGCACTTTAGTGATAACTTTTATGTCTGTTTGACAAAAATGGGGGAGAGTTGCCCACCCCACAGAAGGGTTACATCTGACTCTGTGGTTTACTTTTGTCTTGAAAGACCCTAAAATTTCCATGTTTCTTCTCTTCCCTTGTCAAAGAGTAGTTACTCCTTTCATTCTGCTTTTTAAAAAAATCTCTCAGAGCTACGTGTTTGGAGACAGTCCTTTTAAAACATTCCTGTCTGCTAACATCAACTTTTGCTAGCAAACCTATTCCATTTTTACAGTAGTTTTCTGGGAATATGTGCCTATTAATACAAGTTAGTTTACAACAAAGTTTCTATCAATATGGACAAAATCGTTAAGGTGTACTATAGAACAGGAAAGATAGTTCTTAATAGTGCTGATGAAGCAACATTAAATACTTATATTGATTCTCATGTCATATAAATGCAAATTCTTTCCAATTAGCAAAAATGACTGAATCCCTCTTTACATCTCCAATGGTGTCAGTTTTGACCACCTGCCTTCCTGGTGCTTGCTTTAATAGTCTGACATGGTGCTGCTTCTGGCAAGCAGGTTCTTTCTTTGAATATGGCCCTGCCATATTGTTTTCCCTCTTTTTACAGCATTTCCACCATGTTGTGTCTTTGGTAGCTAAGATGCTCTTTTAAAATGTATGTTTTTAAGTCTATAATTAAAATTATAGCATGGTCTCAAACTGTTTTTTGAGGACAATTTCATGTTAATTTAAAAAATCCTTGATGGGAGCTGAAGTATACTATCAAAAAATAAAATCCTACTGAAATAAATGTATTTAGAATAATAATTTGCAAAATACAATTTTCAAATAAGCCACATTTAGAAGGGAACAATGCATGACAATTACATATAATTAAAGACTTCAGACATTTTCTGTTTCAAGTGAATTCTACCGTTACACATATTCACTTGTAAATATTAAAACACTGAAAATGTATGCTCATAACTTCTTCATAAAGTGTCTACTTTTCATTAAAGATGACTGATTTAAATACAAAATATGCCACTTTAGCATGATAAAAGCACATTTATATCTACTTTATAATAAAACAAATCAAGTTTATCAACACATCTTCCTCAATGGTGTCCATTAAATAAAACTTAAATTTATTAATGGTATTAAACACATATTCAAAATGCTGCATAATTTTATATGCCAAAGAGTGCTTAAGTCATCCCCTCCTGTATGACTGGTAGTGACTGTAGAATCACACATATGTCAAAACAGAATTCACAGTGTACCAAACTCAGTACTTGTATAATGGCATAAGAAGATCCTGCAAAGCACACACCTAACTACCAAGAAGGAATTCTCTTTATTTTGGGAAGTAGTTAAACTTTAATTTCATGTTTTCATGCAGATAGTATTAATATATTAAAGCAATTTTAGAATCACCACTTGTACAATTATATCATTTTAGAAAAGAGGATTGGTAGCATCTGCTTATTGATTGACCATAAAGATAAAAAAGAGAAAGAAAAAAATGGGAGAATAAGTGATGGTAGCCTAGAGTCTAGTGGGGCTTTCACTGACAAGGTATCCCAGAGAAGCAAGTTGATACGGTGCTTTGAATGATACTGATGTGATAAATTCAAGAGGAGACACCTAATAGCAGTCAGATATATGATAGTCATGTCTAGTTGGTAGAAATCAATTTGGAAGCCATCAGACACACATAGTTAGTGAAGACAATAAGTAAAGTGGTTGAGATGCTTAGAGACTCAAAGACATAAAGCAGAACCCTGAGGAACACCAGTCTCCATTATATACGCCTAGGACATGATGCATGCAAGTTTTTTGCAGAAATAGAAGCCAGTGAAGAATGAAGAAAACCCAGTGAGTGTAGTAGTATGGGAGACAAGAGAAGGCAGTGCTTTCAGAATGCAGAAGAAGTCAAAAGTGTGGAGTCAAGTGATCCTGTAATCATGTAGTATCAAAATATTTATGCATACATTTCAAGAAAATAAAACTTCTTTCAAGCATTAACTTAAGATACTTTTACTTTCTCTGTATTTTTAAAACTACCCCCAACACAATTTTGAGAAATGAAATCAATTCTTACATACACATGTTTTTTTAATCAAGACAGTCTAGGTTGCAAACAGATAAACCAAAAAAAAAAGCACAAAATGATTTTTGCACTTCCCTACAAATGCTTAACTACAAGAAAAAAAAAAGTCAAGCTGATTTCTGATATTTTGTAGTGGAATGAAAAGAAGCAGTTTTATATTTATGTTCACTACACTTTTTATTACCTTTACTGATTCTTTTTCTTTCTTTTCCCATTTTTTGTCCTCTCTGTGAGTTGAAATTCAGTTTAAAGCAAGGTAAGGATGAATGAAGCATTGAACCCAGCAAATGCACCACCAACATACTCAGGGTTTTCAATGACCAATTTTTCACACTGTTTGAAGGAAGTGAAATATTAGTATTCATCTCACATATGGAGTAAGCCGAAAAGGCACAGTTACACTTTTCAGTCTGCTTGTTCTTTATTTGAAGTGTAAACTCACAAACTGTAGTTATAGAGAGGAATACAAAGTGTACAGAACAGAAACTGGATTGTTTTTTCCATTTAATGCAAGATCTGTGCACTAGGCTTCTATCTACCTAAAAGGTTTGAACTTGCAGTTTAGAATACTATCCATTTTAATTGGTTGATTGATATTCGTAAAAGGTATTACTGTCCTAAACAGATATTATATGGAAGGAAGAGGGGTGGGAGGACAGAATGTGTCTGCCTCTTTGTTCATACATCAATCCTTTGTGTAAAAACAAGCTAAACATAACATTAGCCTGAGCTTCTAAGCCCTGGAAGACCTTAGCTGAAACAAAATAGGAAAGAAAAGCTTCGTAGAAATATTTTGGACTGTGCTCTGTAGCCTCAAATAATTTCTGCCCAATTCGCCTATCAGCATCTGGGGAAAAATTGATACAGTCCAATTATTATGAGCCTGTCAATTTACGGAGATAGCAAATATGAATGGAAAAAAACTCTCCTTAGTTCCACCTATGTAGACTGACTGGTGCTAGCACAATAAAATAGTGTTTCTCTTTCCTTTACCCATCAGAATATGACCTTTTCAATTAAAAAAAAATTGAATATGACCATTTGAAATGTGCTTACTGTATTTTTTAAAAGAATTCCAAATAATATTTTAAAGAAAAAACAAATATTTCATGACTACAAAAGACACTTTACTAAAGTGCTTAGTTTGAAAATACAAGGTATTTAAACAAATGCCTAAAATAAACAGAACATTTCTCTGATTAATGAAATTGAGCAATTCAGTTCATTTCAAATCAAATTATGTCCAAGTAATTTAATAAATATTCATTGATTTTCTACAATATATGTATGGCATTGTGCCGGGTGGTAGGGAGATATTCAATAAGAAATAGACTTAGTCTTGCCCTCAAGAAGTTTATAATCTAAAAAAGGGAGTGAAATTTTAAAACATACCGATTTTACCCAATCTTATGTATTTTTCAGGAAAAATATATAGAGAAAACAATTTTAAACTATTATATTAGGCCAGCATATCCCAATATCAAAATCTAAGAATTTATACATTTTAATCATCTTTTGAGAGAGTCAATAGATGCAATCTGGGATTGTTTCTGTTAAGTGACTAGATCGGAAATCAATATGGGATAATAAATGTAGAGGGTACTGGTGGCCCAAGAACTTGACCTTGTCTTGAGAAACTACATTCCTTCTGAGGGAAAGAAAAATTGCAAAGAGTGTGGAATGACTTGAGCCTATTGAAAAAGTGAATTTCTTTCCACAATTTACTTCTTAGGCCCAAAAGTGACAGAAATTAAGATTGCTTAGATAGTATTACATTTTTTCTGTCAAATGCTTACATGTTATGAGTATAGTATTATTACTGCTTTATAATGTATAAATATTCCTATTATCTTTTTTTAAATTTCACCTGTGCATCCAGCATACTGTTTAAAACTATTCTGGGTCTCATCTTCTCTCAAGATCTGTAACACAATAAACATTTTATTCTTTTGAAAACTTTAAAAACATGAAGTGGACTAAATTAACCCATGTAGTCTTGTTTCATACAGGCTCCCTAATTACAGCATGAGGTCAAAGTACTAGATAAATAGTCTCCTAGGCATTTGATAAATGAAATCAAGGGTAACCCCCTTAAAGTAGGCTTACTTTGGTTCTTTAAAATATGCAATGATTTATAAATTTTAAAATGGCAAGAGAAGTTGGTTAATCATTTTAAAAAGCTTTCATTTTCTACTTATAAAAAAAATAACATTCAGATATTACCTGCATTATCTTCTTAAAATATCCTTTCTTTTTTTAGATATATGGAGGGAAAATCTCAGTGTTCTGCTTAAAATTGAGAATCAGGGTATTTTAATCCCATTTATTACCTTTTTTGATAGAAAAGATTGGCTACATTGAGGTCTACTGATATCTTCACGAAGTTATTTCATCATTTGAGGTGGATACAATAGCTGGATCCTTTTCAAGGACAATATTATAGAGCAAGGTGGCACAATTTTGGAGCAGAGTACTCATAGAAATGTTACAAATTTTACATATTGTTGTATTTCAAATAATGTAAATTTTGTTTTTTCAGAAGGACACATAAATTGGTGACTTTCTTAACAGTCACAATATTTTAATATTTAATTGGTTCCTTTGAGAGAAAAAATATCATTAATTATATAATAAATATTAAGAGATTTTTAGGCTTTAAGAAATGTAACTGAGAGTCTTCTTGAGCAAATACAGTCAACAAAAAACTATGACCCCCAAATGCTCAATCTCGTATTTTGAGCATTGCATACGATAGACACGTGTTGTTGCAAAAATACTTTTACTGATTTTTGTCATGTGCAGCTAGTAGATCATTTTTAGTAGATGAAAGTAATCTCTAATTGTTGGCAAGGATGAGTCACTACCCAGAAGTCTAACTACCAGGTTAAAAGAAAAGTATGTCTAGTCAGATTGAATTTCAAATTCTGTCTAAAAACTGATTCTCAAGTAAGCGTAAAAATAATTATTTAAATTTTTCTGTCACCTGGATAAAGTTCTAGCCCCTCTGTTGTTTAACTGTTCAGATCACCTTGTTCAAGAATAATTTATTTGATGTAAACAGGTCCATGTGCTGGAGGCAATTTGAGGTAACCCTATTGGCTTCATCAACCATAATCATAATTATCCAATTCAGGATAACCCAGGAAATTTAAGAAACAAGCCTTATTATCCCTAAGATTGTAAACTGCACAATTTCTAAAGTTTTTACAACCTGTTCCTGCAAAAGTAAAGACTGTTTCAATGATATGTAGAAAATCCACATGCTTGAACTCTACTTATTTAAAACGTAAACACACAAAAACAAAAATAATTCTAACAAAGTTTCATTATTCTACTCAAAAAGCCGCTGGTGTCAATCAAATATAAAGATAAACGAAGCACTTTTGGAAGCTGCTTGTGTTGTGTGATCTTTCTAATTAGAGTGCTAACTAGATACCTCTCAGGTATAAATTTCTATTAAGAAATCTGAGTAATCCTAGAATGCAGCTTTAACTAAAGAGTATATAATACCACACTGACTATGCTGAACTATTTTTAAAGTACACTGCATGCCTCAAAGCTCCTACCATTTAGGAATATAATTTTTGAGTTCACATAGACTTGGAAAAATAACTTGTATCACATAAGCTATAAAACAAAGATACTAGAAGAGAAATCATTTAAAGGACAGCATTTGGAATATTTCATGAATGAAATGCATGGACCTTTATAACGGATTAGTAATGTTACAAAGTGCTCACAGAATTCTAAATGGTAGTTTAGGCAATATGTTAATGCTTAAAATTTGTGACATTTCCACGTTTTTGGTTTTTTTTTTTTTGGAGATTGCACCATGTAACTTGAAATGTATTGGAGGCAGTAGTTCATGAATGGAGGAAACATGGCAAGAATGACTAAATTATCCTCACTGCTCAATTTGAGGACAGAAGGAAGCAGTGGGCAATTTTGTAACTATCCAGTTCTTGATAGAAGGAAACAACCACAAGCCATGCTTAGACTGAAACTGGTCTGGAGTAGGTGACTACAATCAATCTATGTCAAATGGCTATTCCTCAGCCTAAAGAACATGAAAATGTACCACAGTCGAGGAGATGTTGCACAAAAGGTTTTCATGCACATTTAGAATTTCATGTTTTTTAAAAACCCTTCAAATCTTGCTAATCACTGAAAATAGAAAAACACAAAATCTTCCCAGTGTAATTCATTTAATTTAGCACAAGTTTGAAAAAGGAGGAAGAAAAAGCCATAGCAAATGCTACTGATTTAACTTCTTACCTGCTTAATTTACCTTACTAAGGTGAAACTTCAATTATGTATAGACTATTTAAACATTAATAAGGATTTTCTTTTTTTCCCAGAAAGAAGAGTTAATGGTATTGGATGCAGATAACAGTCTGTTAATGAGTTCTAAATGTTAAGTAAATGCACAGATTAATATCAACATCCATATGTTTCACAGGTTATAAAAGCAGCGTACTATAGCTTAAATAGTGAACAAATTATCACATATGATTGCAGTGCCTCATTAATTTATTAAAATAAGATTCAACCATTATTTTCAAAATAGACAAGCTTGTTTTTTTTTTCAATTACAATTACTAGACTGATTATAAAGCCTCATTATTTGTACAATCTTCTCAAAAGGACACAGAGCTATGGGTAATCTTCGGATGCATTTTTTGATATATGTACACTGTGATCTTTGCCCCAAACTGGGTTTTGAGTTTTAATAGTTCAATTTTTCTCTGTATTCTCTTATTTTAAGTAGGCCTATATCTGCTTCAGTTCCTTTAAGAACCTCTAATTGAAAATCACTTTCTTAAGAATCAAGTAGGAGGTGATCCATAAATACCTCAAAAGACAGCCATTTTATAACTTATAACATACTACTTGAATTGACTAAATCCACCAACTTCAACCCCGCTTCTTATAGAGAACATAAAATGCTAAGAAGAGTCTTTATAAGCAATTAACCAATTACTTAGTAATGGATCCAACACAAAAGTGTCATTTTGTTCTATTTATCATAAAACATGAATATAAAATTCAGATGTGGTCTAGCTTTTCAGTGAACACAAATCCACTCACAACCTAGCAAACTCATCACTTCCAGGATGTTCAAACTAGTAATGTTAAATTCATAGTTGGGTCCTGTGTGAAGGCTAAGGTAAAATAACAAACCTAGTCAGAAAACTTCTTAGATAAAAATAAATATCAGCCCTGGGAAACTCATATTTAAGAAGTGTGGGGAGTAGGCAACTTGAGTCTGTTCCTCTGGCATTCTTCAGATATCCATAAATATCTGGTGCCTTCAAGCAGTTGAAAATCTGCACTGTGCTCTCACAATCTTGAAGGATTCTCCATTTTTCTTTCTTACTTTTCTTTTTCTGCTTTTATCCCATCATAAAATTAGCCTTTGAAACTTTTGAACTTGAACTGTGAGAGCACAGGGAAATCACTCCATAGACAAATTTTTCTTTTATTTTTTATTTAACCAAAAAAACTTCATTTAGCCCAGAAGCATATGGAAACTTAATTAAGCCTCAGTCTCCAAGTCTCTGAAACTCAAAGAAAATTAAACAAACAAATTAAAAAAGAAGCAAGGACTTACGTGATCTGCTTCAGAGCTTTGAGGGTCAACTGTTATATCCCTAAGTTTCAAGTCTCAAGTAAATGAATGCCACAAAGGGAAAAATAAAGCATCATACAAGAATCAATTCTCCGTTATATGTAAACTGTCTGGAGTTTATAGGATTATTTTCTGGGACATCAGCAAGATGGCAGAATGGGAAGCCTCAGGCCCTCCTTCCCCCATGGAGACATTGATTCAACAACAATAAACAAAATAGTTCCCTTTGTGAAAAAGCTGTTAAGAAAAACATATAGCTGTTAAGAGGCTTCGGCACCCTGGGTGAGCACAAAACCAGCCATAATGAAGCTGATAGGAAAATTTGTGGCATTTACTTGCCCTAGTCCTTCCTTCTGGCTAAGTGTTGCATGACTCACTAGGAGAAAGCTCCCAGCCCCCAGCTTCTTGGAGAGGGAACGGGAAGACTAGAACATAAGTCCAATGTGCAGACGTTTGGGGGAGCTGCACGAGGGACTGGTTTCTGTCATGCCTGAGTTAACTCACTGGTAGGTAAAGGCATCAGACTGAGGGCTGCTGAGAATGAAAGTGAGGGTTTGGGTTAGCACGCACTCACTTGCCTCAGTTCCTCCCTCCAGCTTGGTGTGGAATGAGTGAGAGAAAAACCCAACTCTTGGGTTTTCCTTCAGGAGTGTGCTTCCAACATTTTGGCTTTTCAGAGGATTGCCCGAGGGACTAGTTTCTGTCTTGCCTGTCTTGGAGTGCTGACAGGACCCAGTGTTCTCCCGGTGCCTGCAGACTGCTGAGAACAAGAGTGCTGGGCAGCTTTCTGATGCTCCAGAGGACCTGTGATACAGATGATAGAAGCCCATACAGCCCTGCATGTCCATGTGCCGATGGAGGCAGAAATTAGAATAAAGCAGTCGCAATCTAAGGAGCACCAAGGACTTCTGAGAGCCAACAGGTGCTGTGAGAGGAAAGGGAGGACACTTCTTTGGAGCCTTTAGAGGGAATATGGCCCTGCTGACACCTTGATTTGGACTTTGAGCTTTCACAACATTGATAAAATTAATTTCTCTTCTTTCAAGTCACCTAGTTTGTGGTCATTTGTTACAGCAGCCTGGGAAACTAATACCCTGCATAATGCAATGATTATAAAACAGTGTTGATGATATACTGGAGGAAATTTTTTATACTACTGAAATTAAATTAGTATCATCCTAACTAGATTGTTTTAAGTTAAGATGCTAATTGAAATCACAATGAAACCATGAAGAGTTTAACTAAAAAATAAATAGTAAAAAAAGAGGGGGACTAAAATGGTGCCCTACAAAATACCTTTTTAACACAAAAGCCAACAGTATTAGAGGAATAGATGTAAAAATTATGTGGAAAAGAAGGTGAAATGACAAATGACAGAGATAGCTTCTACTTCATCAGAAATTACATTAAATGTAAATGGATTAAACATACCAATCAAGAGGTAGAGATTAGCAGAATGGATAAATAAAATCTATATACAAATGGTCCCCAACTTACTATGGTTCAACTTAGAATTTTTAAACTTTACCATGGTGTGAAAGTAATATGCATTTAGTATAAACCTTACTTCAAATTTTGAATTTCAGTCTTTTCCCAGGCTAGTGATATGCAGTAAGTTACTCTCTTGTGATGCTGGGCAATAGCAGAGAGCCACAGCTTTCAGTCAGCCATGTGATCACAAAGGTAAACAACTAGTACACTTACAACCATTCTGTAACCATACACCCATTCTGGTTTTTACCTTCTGTACAGTATTCAGTAAGTTCCATGAGAGATTCAGTTCTTTATTATAAAATAGGCTTTGTGTTTGATGATTTTGCCCAACTGCAGGCTAATACTAAGTGCTCCAAGAACATTTAAGGTAGGCTAGGCTCAGCTCTGACGTTCTGTATGTTAGGTATATTAAATGCATTTTCAGTTCACAGTATTTTCAATTTATGATGGGTTTATCAGAATGTAACACCATTGTACTTCAGGAAGATTTGTATCTAAATATGAACAGAGGGAGGGAAAAAGAGAAAGAAAATGTGAATATTAAAGTATCTGATGAGTCAAGATACCGATGAGTGCTTTCCCTATTTTTCCATGGTGCCTTTTATTTACCCCCATCATATTAGTCATCAGCCATTTTGTTATAGTTGATTTCCTTATCTATATATTTGTTAAAGATTCTTTCTCAGTAGGATGTGGGCACAAAGACACTTTATATAGGTTTCCTTCGAAACTACTCAACTGCTACCTCTGGTTATCATTTTCTGCTCCTGAATCTAATCTGAGAGAGGCACTATAGGTTTTCTAATAATTGGCATGTCATAAAAACCTTTTTTAACTTTCATTAAAACTTTGAATTTTATGTATAAATTTTTTAAAGTTTGCAAAATTAATGTAAAGTTTCTGTATGTCTGTCATCCTGCATTCCCAAATTTTAACATCATATATTCGCGTGGCATAATCATCAAAATCAGGAAATTAATATCAATAAATGCTATTAATATATGTGTGAGCTTTAAAAAATGCTTGTACAGGCATACCTTGTTTTATTTTGCTTTGCTTTACTGGGCTTCACAGATATCACATTTTTTAAAAATTGAAGATTTGAGGCAACCCAGCATAGAGCAAGTCTGTCAATGCCATTTTTCCAACAGCATTTCTCATTTCATGTCTCTCTGTCACATTTTGGATAATTCTCACAAAATTTGAAACTGTTTAATTATTTTTATATTTGTGATGGTGATCTGTGATCAGTGATCTGTAATGTCACAATTATAGTTGTTTTGGGGCATCACAAACCACTCCCATATTTGATAGCAAAAGTAATTTGTAAATGTGTGTGTTCTGACTGCTACACTCAATGGACATTTCCCCCGGCTCTCTCTTTCGTTTCCTTTGGGCCTCCCTATCCCTGCGACCCAATAATATTGAAATTAGGCCAGTTAATAACCGTACAATGGCTTCTAAATGTTCAAGTGAAAGAGTCACTTGTCTCTCCATTTAAATCAAAAGCTGGTGATAATTAAGCTTAGGGAGGAAGGCATGCAAGAGAAAAGGGGCCAAAAGCTAGGCCTCCGGCACCAGTGAGCAAAGTTATACAAAGTTATATGCAAAGGAAAAGTTCCTGCAGGAAGTAAAAAGTGGTACTCCAGTGAACACACAAATGATAAGAAAGCAAAGCAGCCTTGTTGTTGACAGCTGTAGCTGTCTAAATAGATCAAATCAGTCACAACATCTCCGTAAGCCAAAGCCTAATCCAGAGTAAGGTCCTAACTCTCTTCCGTTCTGTGAAGGCTGAGAGAAGTGAAGAAGCTGCAGAAGTTAGAAGCTGGCAGAGGTTGATTCATGAGATTTAAAGAAATAAGCCATCTCCATAATATAAAAGTGTGAGATGAAGCAGCAAGTGCTGACGTCAAGGCTGAAACAAGTTATCCAGAAGATCTAGCTAAGATACCTAATGAATGTGGCTGCACCGCACAACAGATTTTCAGTCTAGACAAACAGCCTTCTGTTGGAAAATGCCATCTAGGACTTCTATAGCTAGAGAGGAGGAATCCAAACCCTGGCTTCAAATTTCAAAAGACAGGCTGACTCTTTTGTTAGGGGCTAATGCAGCTGGTGACTTTAAGGTGAAGCCAGTGCTCACTTACCATTCTAAAAATCCTGAGGCCTTTTGAATTATGCTAAACAAGCTAAACAAACTCTACATGTGCTCTGTAAATGGAACAACAAAGCTTGGATGTTTACATCTGTTTACAGCATGGTGCACTGAATATTGTAAGCCCACTGTTGAGTCCTAATGTTCAGAGAAATAGATTCCTTTCAAAATATTACTGCTCACTGACGATGCACCTGGTCACCCAAGAGCTCTGGTGGTGATGTACAATCTCGTGATAAAACTTTTAACAGATGAGAAGTTGTTTCTTATGAATGAGCAAAGAAAGTGGTTTCTTGAGATGGAATCTACTCCTAGTGAAGATGCTGTGAAGATTGTTGAAATAATACAGGATTTAGAACATTACATAAATGTGGTTGATAGAGCAGTACAGGGTTTAAGAAGATTGACTCCAATTTTGAAAGAAGTTCTACCGTGGGTAAAATGCTATCAAACAGCATTGAATGCTACAGAGAAATTGTTCTTGGAAGGAACAATCAGTGCAGCAGACTTCATTGTTTTCTCAGTTTAGGAAATTTTCACAGCCACCCAAACCTTCAGCAACCACCACTCTGATCAGTCAGCAGCCATCAACATTGAGGCAAGACCCACCACCAGCAAAAACTTGCTGAAGGCTAAGATGATGGCTAGCATTTTTAGCAATGAAGTATTTTTAATTAAAGTATGTACATTTTTAAGACATAATGCTATTGCACACTAACTAGACTACAGTACAGTATAAACCTAACTTTTTATGCTCACCAGAACACCAAAATTAATTGATGGAACTCATTTTATTGTGACGTTTGCTTTATTGTGGTGGTCTGGAAACAAACCTTCAGTGTTGCGAGTTATGCCTGTATTAGCTTGTTTCTGATCCAAGATCCAGTCGACAGTCCCACATTGCATTTAGTTATTATGACATTTTATTCTTCTTTATTCCTCTAAATCTTTGTTTGTCTTTCATGACCTGACACTTTTGAAGAACCTGGCCAGGTATTTTGTAGGATGTTTGTGTATTTAGATTTGCCCTGGGCAACTGAAAAGCAATAATTCCCATTAAACCCAAATGGAAAAATTGAGGAGTTGAACAGGTTTATGGTGAAACATCAATTTAGTATTATATAGGTTATGTTTGGAATGCCTAAGATAAGTGTATTCATTATCTGTGGCTACATATTAAGTTGCCACACATGGCAGGTAAAAACCAAATATATTTATTACGTTTTTCTTTAGGTTAGAAGTCTGTTCACAGCTTAGCTGGATTCTCTGCTTAGGATCTCATAAGATAATAATCGAGGTGTTGACCAGGCTACTTTCTCATCTGGAGGTTTGACTGGGAAAGAATCTGCTTCCAAGCTCATTTGTTGTAAGAATTCATTTCTTTGTGGTTCTAGGACTGAGATGCTCAGCTACTTGAGGCCACCTGCAGTTCCCAGATGCATGGCCCCCCTTATAGGTCATCTCACATATACTTACTTCTTTAATGCCAGAAAAGGAGAGTCTTTCTCTTTCTCCAGATTGTCAAGAAAGTCTCATATCATGTAATATAATCATGGAAGTGCTATTCTGTCACCTTTCCTGTATAATGTGATCTACTTAAGGACAACATCTCATCACCTTTGCCATATTCTGCTAGTTAGAAGCAAGTCACAGGTTCTTGCCACACTTAAGAGGAAGGGATTACACAATGGTGTGGACCCTTGGAGGTGATATTACTGTGGGTCACACTAGGGTCTGTCTGAGAAAACAAGTAAGATATTGAATAATCAGTTACTTTAAAAATTTTGGTCTTCATAGCATATATTCAAGTCATTGATATAAATTTTATAATCATCAGCAATTGAAAAAGTGGTATCTGAAGCCAAAAGGTCACCAAAGAAATTAGTTATGTATTAAAAGAGGGCCAAAGAGTGAAACTCCATTCACTTCAGCAAGGAGAAATAGAGAAATTAGTAAAGGAATGATGAGGTGGTAAGAGAAAAACCAATGTATAAAGCAAAGAGAAGAAAGATCTTCCAAGGGAAAGGGAGAGATTTACTGTGCTGGTGATGTGTAAGTTTTAATAGTTCACTCAAAATCGAGATTTGAATCCTGGAGTTGAATGACGTCAGGGGCTATTGCAGATGGGTTCTACTAACAAATGCTCAATTGGAATAGATTTCCAAGAAGACATAAAAGAAGGAATTAGAGAAATCAAAAATAGATAACATTTTCAGGAAAGTTGGTTCTAATGGAGGAAGTATAGGGAGTGTAGTTGGAGAGGAAGTGAGAGGAAGAAAACGGTTTTGTTTGCTTGGCTTTAAGACTGGAAAATTACAAGATGTTTGTAAGCCACCAAGTATGACCCAGCAGAGAGGGAAATGTTGATGATGTTTGTGGTCTGAAAGTATTCCCCTCTGAAATTCACATGTTGAAACCCTAACCCCCAAAGAGGATGGTATTAGGAGGTAGGGGTTTGGGAGATACTGTGGTCATGAGGGGGAAGCATTCATGAACAGAATTAGTGTTCTTATAAAAAAGGCTCCAGAGAGATTCTGCCCCACCATCTACCACTTGAGGACACAGTGGAGAATTAGCAGGCTTTGAAAGAGGAGGAGGGCCTTCACCAGAACATGACCATGCTGGCGCCTTTATCTCAGACTTCTAGCTTCCAGAACTGTGCGCAATAAATTTCTGCTCTTTAAAAGCCAGCCACCCAGTCCGAGGTATTTTGTTATAGCAAACTGAGTGGACAATGATTTAGGGAAAAGAGTGAAGATGAGGGTGGAATGGTGTCCTGAATAATGAAAAAAAAGAAATGCAGTGTCTAAGTGGAGGTGATGTCCTTTACTCAGAAGGACAAAGAGTTACATAAGGGTTTTTATTCTGATATTTTCTAAGCATGACCATTAGTGGAAGTCAAATTGCAACAGAGACCAAAAAAAAGAAAAAAGAAAAAAAAGTTTTTTGAAATTCTAGCCATCCTGGTGGGTGTGAAGTGGTATCTCATGGTGATTTTGAATTGCATTTCCCTAATGACTAATATTGTTGAACATCCTTTCTTGTGTTTATTGGCCATCTGTATAACTTTTTTGGAGAAATGTCTTTTTAAATATTAAATGTCTTTTTAATTGCTTTTTAAATAAATAAACCAAGAATTACTATTTTATGTTTTTACATTGAGGGATGATAACTTACCACATAAGTTGACTGGATCATCTATATTAATACTTCCTTTTATAAACATTTAAATTGTCCACTGTTTATTTCTTTACTATTCCCACAGAGTAGATTTATTTAAATGGAACCCAATGCCAAGTGCTTAGACATTTATCTTAAACTCTTTTTCAACTCACATTTATATTTTGCAGATCTTTGCCTGTTTTCCATGGCTAGACTCTGATCTTCCTGACATAGGGGAATATAAACAATTGATTGTTATATTCACCAATTTTAAATGAATACTTATTGAAATTAAATAAATTATTTAGAACTTTGTTTCAGATCATCTGAAATAATAAAATTATTTCCCCCCATCTTGGGCAAATAAACTTGCTGTCCACTAGTCTCTTTCGAAGGCTAGGAAAAGTATCACTCCATCTGAAAACTCTGAGGGAGAACAGTTAAATAAAAACTCTTAATACTGACTGAGTTTAGTGGGGAAAAAGACAGAAAGGAGCAATGACCATTAGCAGGACCAGAAAGTGACTTTGATAGTCTCTGGAACTAGAATCCTCTTTTTCACATTCATCTTTGGTAGATCTCTACTGGCAAACATACAAGAATGCTTCATATACTGCTGAGAGCTGTATTTTTATTAATGTTCACCTACTTCTGTGTCTACAAAAAAGTATAAAATGAAAATGATAGGCAATGTGTAAAGAGGAGAGCCAAAGTCAAGAAGAAAAATGAAGAAGAAATAAAATGATAGTAAAAATGAATGATCAAATGAAAAAGGCTTAAAGAAGTTAGAAATGAATCTTAGGAGTCAATCTGAGGAAATCTGAATAGAGATGAAAGAAAAAGTGAGAGGATATAATAGAATGATGAATAAAGTCACATAGAAGACAGAAGTGAGAGATATAAAGAATGGTAGAGTTTAAGTAAATAAGCAAACAAAAATCCCTCTAGTCAAATAATCTCCATTTTGTCCTTTCACCTAAAATTAATACCAGTAGCAAATATTATTGAAAGATTGCAAGGTATTCATTGTCATTTTGAAGTAGTTTCTTGGTAAAGACAGTACGTTGATGTAAGGCAAAAAAGAGTATGTTTTTAGTGCTGGTTCCACCATTTGTCAGTTGGGTGACCTTTAGTAAGACACTTAAAGTTATGTTGTTTTTTTTTTTTTGAGGGGGTGACTCTTTATTGCTGTAAATTTTTACTTACTTATATGTATTTATTTCTCATTCATTAACCCACTCCATCGTTTATTTTCTTAACTAAACAATTAATGGATCTACCACAAAAATGATAAAAAAACAAAAATTGAAAACATTACTGGTAACTCACCTCTACCCGTGTTCTCTCCCCCACCTCTCCCACTGTATCTGCCCTCCCTCTTAAAAATATTACTATCCTAGATTTTAGGTTGATCATGTCCTTGCTTTTTTTTTTTTTTTTGATACATAGTTTTATGAGATGAATAAGTAAATCTAAAAAAAAGTATTGCTAAGCCTTGACTCTTCCTTGTGCACATATAACAGTTCCACATGAGTCACTATCTTAATATTTTCTTGCAAATATCTTCTTCATATTTAAAGTTTGTCTTTTCAGTTTCTTTTAGGTGACTTTTGATGAAAAGATGTTCCCATTTTAATGTAGCTACTCTCATTAATTGGATAGAAATGAGGATAACGATGCTAATAGTGCAACTGTGAAGTTTTCAAAAATTAGTGATGTGCCTAACATTGTGTGTGACACATAGCAATTTAGTAAATGATAGCTACCCATCCCCTTTTATATTTTAAAATGTTCATACTGTTTTTGCTCATTGCTCTATACTATAAAGTACAAATTACTTCTGTTTATTGTGAATATATGTGAATTTCATAGCATAGCATTTCAATGCATAGCACAAAGGCAAATACATATCTAATTATTATTCACAATTATTTTGTCATTTATCTGCTCCCAGTTTTCAAATTATGGAGATGTAAGAATGAACCACACACACTAGCAAGGTGTTTCTTTGTCAAAGACAATTTTTTTGCAAGTTAATAGTGAGCAACTCACATTAACTTAACAAAAGAGAGAAGGAAGGGACAGAATGAAGGAAGGGAGGGACGGAGGAAGGGTAGAAGAGAAGAGAGGTAGGAAAGGAAGAAGGAAGCCAAACGGAATGAAGGAAAAAAGAGAAGGAAGAGGAGGGAAGGGAAAGAGTAGGTAACTTTCCTAACGTGTGTGTGTGTGTGTGTGTGTGTGTGTGTGTGTGTGTGTGTGTACGTGTGTACACTTCTCCAAGAAACAAGCTATTACAACTAATGATAATCTTTTCAAAAGAGAACTACTCCTTAACAAATCAATTGTTCATTATAAGCATTGTTCTGGGAGTCTAATGCTGGGAATAAAGGGAGAACTCACCAATAAAGGGGGTCTTTTCTCTACTAAAAAATTTGTCAACTACACGATTGCATATGTTCATTTTTTACCTTTATAGCACTCTATAATTTTGTAAATGGATATCTGTTATAGTTCCATAAATTTATTTAGGTGTAAAATCTTTTATAATAAAAACTAAAGTTAATTAAAACTTCCAAGCATAGTATTTAATCTGCATTGAAATAATTCTCAAACTCTGAAGGGAAAAGAAACCTATTCTCAAATTATAAATCTTTCTTTATTAAAAAGTATTTTGCATGCTATTTGATGATTTATCCTTTTTGGATAATCTCATAATTCTTAGATGTTTCAGATTGAGAAAATAGACCTGCTTCTTGTGGAAGAAACATGCAGTAAGGCCAAGAACTCTAGAGAAATGTGTGTTTGAGGCACTTTTAATTTTCAGATGTTCTATTTGTATCAAGTATGGCAAGAATAATATCAGACAAGGAGACCTTTATAAAACACAGAACCTTCTGCTTAATAAAATGAATCAAACTAAATGGTGGTTTCTGACCTTTACCACAATTTGGAGAACATTAATGCTTGTGGCTGATAACAAGTCAGTCATTTATATAATGATATCCATTAAACCTCATGGGTATCAAAGGCATTACTCACGTCTATTAATCAGCTGCTTTGGCTAAGCCTAAGCTAATTTCTTTCCTCTGTGTCACCAGTATCATTAGTAACATATTACTCCCATCACTCAAAAAGCTTCCTGATGAACCTCTGCCATTGTTTGATATGTGTTACCTCTTTGGCATTATTAAAAGGTGCTGTTTTATTATTTATAATATGCAACCCAATTATTTTTCAACTGAGAGCATTAAGAAAATAAATCTGTCATATAAATGTATGAAGTGACAAATAACTCACAACTGTTTTACAGGAATCAATTAGCCTGATTACTCTGAGGACAGTATGTGACTTGGTAATGGGTTTGACAAGGCCTGTACTTCTAGCTGCTGAACTAGGGGGAGATTTCCACTGATCCACATTAGGCTTAAGTTTGATCTTCTGTGACTGTTTACAGAAAGTGACTCAGTGCTACTGCTTCAAATATGTAGCATATTTCCTAGACTTCTTTACAACTGAGGAATACAGACTTAATTAAGGGAATGGAAAGAAAGTTGAATAATGGTGATCTCCATAAACACAAAGAAGAAAGGATGAAGGATCCATCTTTAATAAAATTGAAAGTTGAAATCTATAAAATTGAATGTCAGAGTTCTGGGAATATAGCTTATAGGCATATGTGGAAGTAACTAAGATTCTCTAAATAATTTTTTCAAATGAACGCCTTAAAAATCATTACTACTAAAGTCATATTATAACCTTATCACTGCCACTCATGCATCAACCCAAAGAACAGATTGCAGTAATGATAATAATTTGTATTGCATTCTTACCCTGCTGAATATTTATTTGTATTATTTCATGTAATCTCAACAATTCTATTACATAGGCTCTGTTACTATCCATGTTTTATAGATTAACAAACTAAAAGTTAAAAGCATCTAAGTTCACACAGCTGTTCACAAAATCGGGATTCAAATCCAGATCAATCAGACTACAGAGACAGAGAATGCTACATTATTCTCGTCATTGACTAGAACCCACCATTTTCAATTCTGATGATATAATCAAGGGTAGTAATGAGAGATATTGAAACAGCTGAATTAAACAATTTTAGAAACAGTGTCACAATTTGTTTTTGAGAACTGAGTTATTTTAAAATCTGAATGTAAAAGACAAAGCATAATTATTTTTTGAAAAGAGAGCATTACCTTCAAGAAACCTTAAAAAAATTGTACATTGTCTATATTGAAGGATACACATTTGTTAAATTAATATTGCTCGTGTAAATGTACATTTACAGATAAGAATGAGTTATCTATTGCTTGAGCACCACAGCAGTTAAACATCATTATCTTGTGTTGATCTTAAAAATTGTTACTTTCCATTAAAGGTGTTTTAAGTCTTAGGTGAGGAAAAGAAAATAACCTCCATTTTAAAAAATTACAGATTTAAAGTAAAAATAGACCTCCTTCCCTTCTATTCCTCTTCCCAGATGTTAGATGTTTCAAAGACTCAGTAGTTTTTTTTTTATTACCAGTCATTACCTTGAATGATCAGTTACCTTAAAACACAGATTATTACAATTAAAAAGACATTCTGATAATCCCAATGTAATACAGCAACACTTTTCCAGTTTCTTAAATAGATTTTTCTTTCTTTGCTAGTATCCAATTAAATTCTTTTTACTCGCACTACTTTATCATACCCATATTTTGACTGTAGAAGCAGTTCACCTCTTATATATATGCCCTAGACAACAAGATGCCAATTTCTTATAATTTTTTATACTTTTGCCTACTTTTGCTTGAATTTTCCCAAAAATCATTTATACCAAAAGTATGTGTATCTTGTTAAATATATGTCTTTATTTCAAAATTGCCTTTTCTGATGTTTTTTCTGCTTTTAAAGATTTCATTTTCTTCACCTTTCACTCCCCAGTTTGTAGAGTCAGAGATTTGAATGTAAATTTAAGGCACTTCAGATGGAATTTTAGAAGGTTATTAGTAAGCCTGACTTGTCCTAGAATGAGGCATTTACCTTATGATATCAACTGTCCTTGAATGGTAGAGTTATTTTTGTTAATATCCTGAGGTTGATGGCGACAAGGCTTTAAAGCATAATTCCAGAAGGAAGATGTATTAATTTATAATGAGAGATACAGTCAAGCTGATCACATGACAGGTCCTGCACATTCTCCCCTCATAGGCAGAGTACATGGGAAACCAAATCATGAGAGTTTTGCTTGACTTATATTGACTCATAACATTATAATTCTATGTAGGACATATTAAATATGCCTTTATAAGTGCCTCTTTTTATACACATTGTTAAACACTCCCTCACCTCGTGCAAACATATACAATTTGATGTACACATATATATACACATGCAACATACATATAACATACACATACAATTTGATTTAGTTCTTAAGGTGATGATAGCCTTAGCCTGGAAGTTATTCAAGTTCTGTAAGACGTATTTCTTGCTATAGGCTGAATATTTCTGTGTTCAAAGAATTCATATGTTCAAATCCTAAATCCTAATGTGATGATATTAGAAAGTGGGGCCTTTGGGAGGTGTTTAGGTTGTGAGTATGGAGCCCTCATGAATGGAATTGGTGCTCTTGTAAAAGAGACTGCAGATTTCCCTCAGTCCTCCCCCAGGTGACAATAAAATGAGAATTATGCTGCCTGAAAGAGGGCCTCATATGAACGTGCTGGCCCCCGATCTCAGACTTTTAGCCTCTAGAACCGTGTGAAATAAATTTGTTTTGTGTGTAAGCCACCCAGTTAGTGGTATTTTGTCATAGCAGCCCAAGCAGACTGAGACATTTGCCTCTTTTTGTCTTTAATGCATAAGTATTTTCTCTTGGTCCCAAGATCACGGGGAGTAGCCACCTTAAGGTCACCTCCTCATGACTGCAACAGTTTTTTTGTTTGTTTTTAGATTTTCATTATATTTCAAGTATTGTTTTTTCTCTGTCTACCTTTTTATTTAATTTAATTTATTTACATTGTATTTGTTTATATATATTGTTAATATAACGGTACAATAATATCAGCAACTAAACTGATTTCATGACATTAACTTAATAAAAGCCAAGTACATCTAAATTCTAACTCAGTGACATTCCACCTTCTTAATTGTTATTATTAATTTATCCTAATATTTAGTATTTTAATAGGAGAGAATTTCATAGTGTCCTTTCTCCTTCTACATTTAAAAAATCTATTTAAGGGAAATTTATTTTTCAACCTATTATTATGGGGATAAATGACTATAATTTGGCACAAGGGAGGATTCTCTGGCAGTGGTAATGTTCTATTTCTTTATCTGGAGGATTGCTATGTAGGGGATATTCTTTCAAATTTGCAAATACTCGTGAAGGTTTATAATTAAGATTTGTACATTTTATGCAAATAAGTTATTCTTTAATAAAAAATTATTTGAAAACATTTTGGGGATTATCTGTAATTTATACAGTGAAATCTGCTTGCATGACTAAAGTTTATGAACAGCTTTGTTAATCATGTTTAAAATGTAATTTTTTTCTGGATATTAATAGAAGCAATTATATTTAGACCCATATATTTGCAAAAATTTTAAAGATGGAAAGCAGTGGAATCATCTATTTCAACCCTCAAATTATATAAAAGAGCAAAGGGGACTTATAAAAATTATAGAGTTAATTAGTAGAAGAACTAGAATTAGAAACTAGCTCACTGGATAATATTCTCTTTTGATGTATTTAAAAATAACATCTGGGTCATTCTGTAATTTAACTTTCTCAGGGAAAGAGTAAAAGAGCCATTCCAAAGAGGATAAATAAAAGGTTAGATATGATACAAAGTCTGAAACATCTGTAGTTGTCTAAACCTCATTTTAATTTGTATTTCATAATTACTATATTCTCTATGATGTGGAATTTTTATATCATGGGCTATCATGAGGTATTTATAAACAGTTATGAAGGGGTGCAATGTCATGTTGTTATCAATGTCATGATTATAAATGATATTCTAAAGTTTAGATGACTACCAATTTACTAGGCTTGCTGAAAGGAAATGTACCTTGTGTTGAAAGTACATTTTTGTATGTATATTGGTTATATGTAATCTAATTTTATGTTCATTCCATTGATAAATTTACAGATTTAATTCCCATTCTACTGTCTCGTCTTCTATTATAAGCCATAATCTCTATAATAGGATTAGGAAAACTCAGGCTGACATAAGCTAGCATTTTTTCTTCTGGGACACTCAGAGGTCACTGTAATATTGTGATCTTTTATAAAGCAATATATAATTAAACTGAAACTTTTTCCAAAAGGATATTATAAGAGATAAAATACTTAGTAAGTTTCCAAAAATGATTAAACATTTATGAAAGAATAGCATATGCTGAGCTAAAAATAAAGACTATTAATAAAACCTTTTATTCAGTATTACTGTCATCAAATCCATCTGTCCCTGTGAGGACTCAGCATGTTCTTTCTAGTGCCAAGAGAGGTGTCCTGTGTTGCAAGGACTTTGAATGACCTACCACCCATGAATACAGTCATACCTCTATATTCTTTCAGTTGAATGACGAAGGGCAAACAAAAAGGATACTGTTCTTTGAGTCCTGTGATTTTTATTCAGTACCATTTTGCCCCAGTGATTTTTATTGAGGTATAATTAATTTTTAATGTTGTGTTAATTTCTGCTGTACAGCATAGTGATTCAGTTATACATACATATATATATATATTATATATATGACTTTTCATATTCTTTCTCAATATAGGCTATTACAAGGTATTGAATATAGTTCCCTGTGCTTTGTTAACTTCAATATGTCATCTAATCAGCAAATGCTACCACTTACTCATGTTTATTCATACATGATATACATATGGTCATTTGGAACTCATCCTCCAAAGTGTATTCTATTATTAGCTGCAACTATTAGAAAGGTTGTCTAATATTAAATCAAGATGTGCTTTGTTAATGTTTATATCCAGTAAATAAAATAAAATAAAACAAAAAACAAACAAAAAACCCATGTGTACACATAAACTCTAGGCCACTAGGAAGTAAATATGAATTGACTTTTTTACAGGTAAAAAGTGATGTATTAAAATTTCTAGCTTATTACCATTTTGACTCAAAAAATTATATTTCTTCCCCATCCTTCTAACATTAAAATTAAAGAGGCTTTTTAATATGAAATAAATTACATAGTAAACATTGTAATTAATTTTAGGAGATTGACTTTATTTTATTGGAGAGATGATTTGTGAGTATTTGATGAATATAAGCCAGTGAAGAATCTGGCATCCAAGTTTCATGCAGAAGTATATGACTGAATGTTCTAACTATCCATCAAATGTGAACTACTTTAAAAAAATAGTGTGAAAGCCACACAATGGAACACCAAGAAACTAATAAAATGAGTAAGGGAATTATGTAAGTTGAAACAGGAAGAATTCCTGGGTGTGAGTCTAGATTTAGAGTTAGAAGAATGCAGAACAATGTGTACTCTTAAGCTCCTGTTTATGTAAGTTTACTGTGTTATGTATTCATATAAATGGTTGTTTGCATTTGGCCAATTTAGAAGTAATGTACAATGTGTTCATGATGGTTTGCTTCTTCTGGTAGGGTAGATGGTGAATTATTTTTTCATTGGATATTATGGTGCCATCAGTCTAATGGCATCTTTTCTACTGCTTGCATTTTTACTATGTTAATGTACCCTTTCTGTTTTGTTTTGCTTCTTAATAATATCTTCAGAGAAAACTAATAAAAAAGGCAGAGAGGAGAGAGAAGGAACTGAACTTTTCCATAGGGAACAAATGTGATGGCTGGAGGAACTTGAAGAAGGGTATTTCATGAGAATTTCAGAGTTGCATCATGTTCAATATTATTTCTCTATTTGGACCCACAGACATTGGAAAAATTACCAAAGATTGGATAGCATTGGTATGATTTTATTTCTTTGGAATTTGGACAAACAGCTAATGTTTTGCCTAGATTGATGAGTGAGTGGTGACAGAAACGGGTCCAGTCATGCAAACCAGGGCTACAACAGCTATCTCTATCTCCACAGTGTTTGACTGTTAAAGCCTTAACATCCCAATGCCACCTCCTGCTCAATCACCATTAGAGATGATGGTCACTAGAATATGGTATCAAAAACAGTGTATGTATACTAATAAAAGATAGTTTTCCCTTGATGTCTTAACATACATTCTATAATGTTTTAGCTTTAAAGAATTATTGGCTGTAATTGACCTTCTCTACTATGTTATTCCATTTTCATTATGCAGAGATGATATTCTCCTAGGTTTTAAATACACTACAACCCTTCCCATAGCTACGTTATTGGAGAAACAAAAGATAAGCAAGAATATGTATAAAGAGAGCATGGCAGAAGGAAGGCTACAAGGGAGAGATAAAGTAACAGAAAATAATTTATAAAATAATACAATTAAATAGATTCTTTATGGGCTCAGTTCACTGTTTTGCAATAATACACGTATGTGCATTTCTTCCCTAGCAGATGATAAAATTCTCCTAGAAGGCGGCACCCTTATCTTAATAGTGTTTGTGTCCTCAGTGTCTGGTAATATTGATACATTCAATTTGTTCAACAAATATTTGTGGAATGGATTCATATAACTTAATATGGACCTTTAAGGAGACATTTTTCAAGACTGTGATAGGTAATTATAGTAGTCTATTTCAGTCAAACTGACTTGGCACATATAGCGCCAAAAAATATAGTAAGATTAGATATTTGGAAATCTAAAGGAAAATCCAATTGCCCAATATATTCCAGATCAATAATATTAGAATAAAGCAAATCATGATATCAATTTTGATTTAGGTTTGAATATGGTTCTACAACTGTTTTGTGTTGCACTTAAGTTGTTATTTTACAGAAATGAAAAATATGTAGATTTGATGAAATGCCTTTTTTTTTTTTAAGAACAAAAGAGTAAGAACAGAGTGGCAGTTCCAGTTAGTACCTTAATTAAAATCCCAAGATAAACCAAAAATAAAATAAGAACCATTGAGAAAAAAATTTTTTTACCCCTTTCTTGTTTCATGTACTTTTTAATCCTGTAGGAATCTGAAAGAACTTAAAGAAACAATGATGTGAAGTATCATGTCTTTTGCCATTGGGTGAGGCTAAGATTTGGAGTCAAAGAACTCACAAGAGCCATAGAGATCTGGCTACTCACTTTCTCTCCAGCCTCATCACTCAGCTTTTCCCTTGTGAGTCCTGTTCTCATTTTAGGCTGAATTCCCTACTGCTCCCAGGATGTACCAGGCATTCATCTTGCGTACTGTTCTCTCTAACTTTAATATTCTCCCATTTATCCGCTCTGTGCCCCCAGTTCGAACCCCTATCATTCCCAAACCCCATACATACTTCCCTCTCACGTTCATACTCTTCTTTGCCAAGTGAAATCTGTATTCCCTCTGTAGGTTCAGTTTAAGTGAAACCTTTCATAAAAGCCTCAAGCAGGAGTCATTTACCCACTCTCTGAGCCTGTCCTTTCTATTTAGCACTTATGCTAAATACCGTGATTATTAGCCTGCATCTCCTTCTCATCCACAAGACTTGGACTTAAGAATAAAGAGTGCTGTGTTACTCATCAGTGCTTTCCAGGCCCCGCACAGCATCTGGAACATTGCGGGCATTTGATCAATCGTGAATGACTATGTGAATGACTAAACGGCTAAGCTGAAAACAGGATAGATAAACCTGAAACCTAGATTTAAACAGCATATAAGCAGTTTAGTAATACAGATATTGCAGCATGTGAAAAGAAAGGGCTTTTAGAAAATGATTGAAAGAAAAACATTAAGAATCACCTAATAGATATTACTAGATTTGCCAGTTGTTAGTGCTTAAGGGAATTGGTATGTGCAGATGAGAGTCAACACATCTGTATTACTCATTTAGTATGTATCTTTATATACCTTCTATTATTAAATGATGTTCTAAGGGCTTTTCTGAAAACATTTTGTAAACTCTTTGAAATCAGTGGATGTTTCGCATCTCGTCCTTCATTTCTGTACTTTCTTAGAATGTGGCTGAACATACGAAAAGTCCTCAGGTCATAATTTTAAGTTCAAGAATGGGCCTGTTTTTCTGAGGAAGTCACTTCAAAATTTTACTGCATTCTAGGAAGTATTATGGGTTGAATTATGTCCCCTCCCCTACTAGATTTATATGCTGAAGTCCGAACCCCAGGTACCTCAGGATATGACCTTATTTAAACATAGGGTCTTTACAGAGGAAATCAAGTTAAAATGAGATCATTAAAGTAGGCCCTAATCCAGTGCGACCAATATCCTTATAAAAGGGAAATCTGGACAGATTTGGAGAGATATGAATGTACAGGAAATAATATGAAGAGACTAGGGAGAAGACAGCTGTCTATAAGCCAGACAGAGAAGGCAGGTTAGGATCTTCCCCTACAGCCCTCAGAGCAACCACTGCTACCTGCACCACGATTGCAGACTTCTGGCTCTCAGAACGGTGACACAAAACACTCCTATTTTTGAAGCTGCCCAGTCTGAGGTAGTTTGTTAAGGTGGCCTTCAAAAGCTGATACAATGAACAATTAGTTAAACATCAAAATGACATAATATATCCCAAATCTTGTGTCTTGCTTTGTTTTGGTAATGACCTCCCCCTTTAAGTCATCCAGAGTGTACTCTCTTGCATAAATTAAATATCATATAAAGATATTTTTCCTTTGTTTGGGGAATTTTTTTCTCATTTTTCGTGTATAACATGTTGTAAGATTTGATTTGTTGAAACTGTTTCCTATTTAGAAACATGAACTGAATGACCCTGAAACAGCAATGTTTGCAACAAACTTTGTTGAAGATTCTTAAGAAGAAAGGCACTTGAAGAAATCAAGTAGAAGTCAGATATTTGGAGTCCTCAGGGATACTCTGGTGCCTTGTGAAAGCCCAATTATTTCTCCCTCTTTATACTCAGAAAATGGTGAGTTTTATTTTTCCTTTAAATCACATCAATTATTAATTGCAGTAACATGATGAGTATCTCAAAATTATGACACTGCAAAATTCATTAAAAGAAATTTCTCTGCTTAGTATAGGAGTTGGATTGATAATGAAATAATAAGTTGTATAATGGGATTTACTATAATTGTTACCTAACTTTCACATTTTCCCCAGATACTGAAAAGATACCATGGCAACGATTTATTTATACAGAAACAAAATACAGCAAGTTGAAAATGGCTTTAGATAAAGCAGTTATTTTTGGAAACATCATAAAGTGAGGTAGTAAAGGAGATGAAGTACAAACAATTATTTTTTTCTGAAATCTCTTAAACTTTTAATAATCTATTGATATTACTCCTAAGAATATATATTTCTAAGCTAAAACTTATCTGCAAAAATATAAAAATATACCATCAAGTCAGTTTATTGTCTTTTTAAATTTTTTTTTAGTTTTATTGAGTATTTTATTGAAGAATACAAATCTCATGCCAAAGCACCTGTCTTCATTCCAGATATATGTACAATATGTACAATATAGATCGGTTGAGACAGATTATTGATCTTGAATAAAGTTGATAAACCTCATTAATTTGGCTTTCCATTTTAATGAAAAGGCTGAGAATAGGCAGTGAGTAATTAAAAAAATTAGTCTGGGATATGGTGGTTGTGTTAGTTTGCTAGGGCTGCCATCACAAAATGCCACACACTGGGTAACTTAAACCATATACATTAATTTTCTTCCACTTCTGGAGGCCAGACATCCAAGATGAAGGTGCTAGCATGTTTGGTTTCTTTTAAGGTGTCTTTCCTCGGCTTGCCTGCATTTTAACTGTGTCCTCACATAGCTTTTCCCTGGTATCTCTCTGTGTTCAAATTTCCTCTTCTTATAAAGAAACCAGTCAGATTGGATTAGGGCCCACTCTAATGGCTTTCTTTCAACCTAGTCATCTCTTTACAGGTCCTATCTCCAAAACAGTCACATTCTGATGTACTTGGTGTTAGGGTTTCAACATATGAATTTGGAGGGTAGACAGTTCAGCTCATAACAGTGGTGAAAGGGATTCTGGATCCTTTCAAATCCTCCTTCTCTCAGATAAAAGGCTGAGTTACTTCTTTAGAAATTCAGGTAGCAATTTACCTGCACATTTAGGTAGAAGGTGCTCAATAACTGAGAAACAAAGTTGTATTAGACTATCATAGTCTTTAGAAAATTCTTCTTACATTCTGGTTCACTACAACTTCTTTTTTTTCCCCATCAGTGAAATTAGGAAGTATTTATCTTCTTCAATTCTACGCTTCTAACATCTCCTCTTCTCTAAAATCTTTCCTCAGTAGTTCCCTTATACTGAACCATTGTTTCTATAGAATGAAAATGGCCGTTTCTTCGTTTATTCATATAAATTAATGAATCTCATATCTGTGACTTATGACAGTTCTTATTAATGAGATTGTATCCCAGATAGACACAGTCTCTGACCTGAGTGCACAGTCTTCTGTAACAGAAAGGCATTATGCAAATTACCAAACAAGCATATCGTTAAAATATATAATAAATGCTATGAAGTAAGCATGCAGGCTGATATGAGAATTATGAGTCAAATGTGCTGAAATTAAAGAATGCTATTTAAAGATATTTATGTAGAAAAAGCATGAAAGACTATTCTAGGTCAAAAGGAATTCAGACACAAATGATTAGGATGGATTAGATGGTGAGACATTAAAGGAAATACTAGATGGTTAGCATGGCTGAAACTGAGAGAGTGTAGAAGAAAGGGTGTAATACGAGGCAGATCGTTTAAAACATGGCAAGGTAATTAATACACACTTGGATAATTCATTAAAGACTCTTTGGAAGATGATGGTCTGTAGGAGTAAGTTGTTTCTGTAAATGATCAGAGATGAACAGACTCAAGACATACTTAGAAGGTAAAATTGATTTGACTAGTTGATTTGACAGTTGGACTTATGGTGTGATTATTGTGGATATTTCAAGGGGGACTCTTAGAATTTTGATTTATGAAATGAGTAGTATTTAATTCCATTCATTGAGAAAGGAAAGTCCTGAAGAAGATTTATTTTAAAGGGGAAATATTTATGAGTGCTGCTTTGGGTATGCTAAAATTGAGGTGTTCATTAGATATTTAAATATGGAGCTCAAGTAGATAGTTATATAAGTAATTCTTAAGCTCAGAAGAAATGGCTAGGCCCTGAAAGTATAAATTTGGAAACCATTAGCTTGTTGTTAAAGTATATAGTTTGTTGTATGTATGTGTATATATATATATATATAATATATATAAAGTTTAGTGTGTGTGTGTGTATAATCCTCATATAGTTTCTTACATTACACATAGGTGCAAGAAAAAATATTTAAAGATATGGATTGAAAAACTCAACAAGAAAAGTGAACTAGAATGAATTCCAGTAGAGCAATAGTTAAAGTACTTTAAAATGATAACTTGAGCTCAATATATCAACATAGTCAAAAAATCATCTTGTTTCATCTGTAAGCTTTTAGGTGGGCAAAGTATTTTTATTCACATTTTACATACAAGTTAATAAAAATCTACATAGATGCTGTGACCTGCGCAAAACCAGATATAATCAGTGGGAAGGGCCTGAAGGAGCAAATAGTGGTTCCAAACCTAAGAACTTCAGCTTCTAATTATCCGCCATGTAAGTAAATTGTAGATTATTATAAATAATAGGATATATCTACTGGTATTATTTTTGCTTGTGGCTAATTCTAATTTATGTAATAAAATTGAATTAATAGATTTAAAACAATTTTAAAACAGGTATTTAATTGCACAGGTGAAAAGGAAAGAATAATAAAAGTGGTCCTTGGTTTTGAAAATATTGGAAACATGTTACTGAATTTTTTACATTCTATTTTTATGGAACATTGTAATTTCCTTGGGGACTTAGAAATGGTTCATTTAGTGAGGGTCTTACCAAAAATATAATTATAGTATAGTAAAGAAAACAATGAATTACAATAAACAAAATGTACAATAAAATGGATAGATAAAATAATGTAATGGGAATTTTGAAGGGTTTGTAATTAGAAGAATAAACATAAAAGGATTCACTGTGATTGGCCAATGTATATATTATTGACACCCAACTTTCACATTTCCCTGAGATACTCTGCATCTTAGGAAGGCAAAATAGCTCATACAAAGACATGGAAATGGGAAAGAGCATGATGTTTTCATTAAGAGTAAAGGCAGTAAGATGTGAAATTAAGGAAGTGAGCAGTGGAAAAGTAGCTGGTGATTTCAATTGCAATGAGGCCATATTTTGAAAATTATTTCCATGTGATTTGATACTGAATACTTGGCATCAAGCTTAATTACTTGAAGTAACTGAAGATTCAAATTATGGTTGATTCTATGAAGTTAGTCAGATAAGGGTTTGATGCGGTCACGCTGGTTGCACGTGATGGCCTTGGTCAGACACTTGTTTCCCAGCAACAGTCACCCTTCTCTCCACCCCTCTTTCCACCCCCACCTTCTTTACTCTCAGAACCATAGTATGATTCAGATGTCCCATGGGAAATGCTCATGAAAGGTGAATACAGCCATGGGGTAAATTGTTTTTACTATGAACTAATCATTGTAATAACACACCTGGTTCTCAATGATTAAAGCGATCCAGATTTTAAAGGAAAATGCAGAGGAAAGCATGATCGTGAATTTTGGGGGTAAGTTTTTCTCTTTAATTTTGCTAATAAGAGGATCGGATGCACAGTGTGGTGCTGCCCTTCCCTTTCTGCTTTTGGGTGTGACTCAGTACAGACATGATGTTGGAGCAGTTATAACCCTCTTGTGATCATGACAAAAGAGTCACTGCCACAATGAGAGAATGGCAGGACAGAAAAAGGGGTCCTGCCTGGGTCCTTGATGACATCACCGAGCCTCTGAACAAAACCTTGAACATATGCTTTCTAATTTATGGCAAATGATTTTAGAAAGGAACTATTATTTAGCGACTTAGAGTATGGGACCTGAAGCCATGTTATTTGAATTTGAAACATAACTCTGACATTTACTAGCTGTATAACCTTAGGTAAGTTACTTAAGCACTCTGCGCTATTGAGAGGAAATAACACAGCCGGTCTGTTTACCTCAGTTCTTGCTCATCTGTTACTGTCATGATGGCCTTGGTCAGACATTGAAAACTAAATTTATGTAATGTTCTCATAATTGCTTAGTAATGATGTGTTTTCTACCCAGTGCTCAGAGCAGTGGGTCAAGAAGAACCAGGTTGTTAGCATGTTTAAAGTGAAACATGAAGTTTCATTACATGTACGTATTGGCTGGTTTGGGAGCTTACATAATGGCTGGTGTTGAACTACAAGACTCAAGTAGACTTCCCTGGCAAGGATACCTCACACGTTTTGCTGCAATTAGCAGCTGGAGAGAAAGATGTGTCCATGCAATCCCCAGAGAAAGATAGGAAAGCTCTCTTTTGCCCTGTCTAGCCTCAACCTATGTATATATTTGCCCTGTCTTTCCTATACTCTGTTCTTTGCTGTAATAAATCTTAGCCATGAGAATTATTTTATGCTGAGCCATGTGGTTCTTTCCCGTGATTCACTGAGTGGACAGTTGTAGGACTGTGGATGCAGCCCTTGATTCCAACCCTACCGCAGAGCTTTATCTTGATAACTGAAATAATTAATATATTTGAGATGCTTATTAAACAAGTATCTGGCAAATACAGGATAAATAAATGGGTTATTTATCGTTACTTTTCAAAAACTTTTAAAGTGAAATTTAGTGGCCATTCACTTTCTCAGATAGAAAGAATCCTACTATTTAAGGCTTCCTATTAAAAAATAACAAAAATCTGAGCTTTCTAGATTATTGGCTTAAAAATGTATGGGAAATGGATCCGTTGATGAGAGATGAGCACAAAGGGAAAGAGCTTCAAAGTGTGTTTATAATTACTAGATTTATGTCAGAACTAATTTTTTTTTTAGTTTAGGTTCATTATTGGTTGACAATATATCAGTGGTTTCACTGTATGCTGCCTACACATGGAGATATATTGCTCCATTAACATTGATAAATTCTGGGTTTGGCCTTATAGCTGTTAGACTGTAACAGTGTATTTTTAATCATTTAATTAAAGAGTAGGAAAAAGTGACATTAACCCTAAAGAAATGAGCAAGTTTATCTTATACCATAGCTAAAAATGCAACTGTTGTAGTGCTGACAAGAGCTGCCTCAATGGAATGAAAACACCATCTGTGCTGAGAAGGCATATACCTGTTTGTATGATTTTCTTCTCAACAGCCCCTTGTTTACAGTGTAAGTGAATTTTATATCGATGTAAAGTGTGAGTTTACTGCTGCAGAAGTCTGTAATGTGGGAAATAGACGTAGTGAAAAACCTAAGATTGATGGTCCTTGTAAAAAGCTTCAACACAGCACGCACCAATGAATATGCTGAAAAGGGCAGAAGAGGTGGAGGCTTACTTACACTCACCAGAGGGTAACTCTTGCGTTATGTGTTCTGGGGGACCTTGTTCAATCACCCTCTGTATTAGAAAAGCATAAAGGGCAAAATCTAATAACTGAAGATAAAAATGAGCATTCAATTTTCAAATCTCTGGTAAGACATGAGCCGTCACCCGAAATTAAGTGAATGGCACTTGATCATACAGTGAGAGTGAGCAGTATCTGCATGCAGGTTTACAGTGTATTTTCACTTCCCATGCTTCATTTCAGGGAGATTAAAAATACTACAGTGAGTGGGGTTTTACTACCTACCAGGCACTGCACATTGTACTGGGAGCTTTTCATGATGGTGTTAGTAATGATGATGGTAACAATGAAAACAATAAGCACAGACTCCGACCTGGCACTGGGAGGCATTTAAATACGTTCAGTTGATGACTGTATCATTTCATATTCATAATGTTCCGGAGGACTAGGAAGAATGAGTGTTCCCCAGCTTTGTGGGGTTCTTCTAAGCTCTAGGTTCTGTTAATCCCTACCTCTGCCTCATAGCTCCCCACGCCCTAGAAAGGCTAGCTGCTTCCTGGCGTTATTATCTCTCTACGCTTTCAGCTCTCCAACACCTTGGTACCTAATTTCCTATATGGAATTCCCTCCCTTGACTTCCTAGTGTGGTTTCTGTTTTCCTGCCTGGCCTTTGACCGTCACAATCACACATGATTGAAATCACATATTCCTTCTTCAAATTAAACTCAATTCCATTCAAGAAATATTTATTTGGGGCATAAATTGTCAGGCACTATTACAAAGAAACCACAGTCCTCAAATTCGACAAACTGAAAGCAGGCTCTCCTTGGGAGCCCAGGCAGTCTGCCTGCTCCTCTGTTTATACTTCAAGCTGCACCCCTGGATCATCAGTACCTATAGGAATCCTTTACGCCATTCTGAAGCATAACCGCTAATTATCATCACCCAATGAAAATATTTTAATACTGTTTCTTCTAACCTCATAATCTAATTTTATTCTCTGCTTTTTGAAGATAGATACATGCTTTTCACCTCAACTCCTTTAAGAAAACTATTAAATCTATTTTAGTTGAGAGGCTATCTGTACAAAACAAAAGTAATAAAGGAGTATTAATGGAAGACTTAACAGTCTTTAACCAGGCATAATTAGGGTAAACATATATGTAGATTTAAATAGTTTAGAACTATGGTTCCAACTTAGCATTTGTTAAGATTTCATTATCATTATTAACACTGTATTAAAATAAGTTTCTTTCCCCTGCCATGGTCTGTTCTAATAATAAGTGGAACTATGTGCAGTAAAAGAATTCTTACTTTAATATGTGTGCAAATCTGAAAGATGGCCAGCAAAAGGTACCTCTTTTCTGATTCTCTTCAAGCACAGTTTACTGATAATTACTTTTCAAGTTCAGTGTGCACAGTGCTTGTTGGAAAATGAATTATCTTGGATTCAAATGGCTAGAAACAGCTGTTTCCAGTGTTAGGTGTTAGTAGGTCTATTTGATATTACTTCCCTTCCTGGTTCCTTAGAGTACCAACCACGTGCATCGTGTCATGGCTGGCCAGCTAAGGTTCCATGCAGGCTATTGACATTGTCAATAGGAAACATGGTAAATTATAGGTTGGATCTATTAAAAAATTGTAGGAAATAAATTGATGGTTGTCTGCATGTCCTTGGTACAATGATTTTGTACTTTTATGTAGAATAAGTCTACTGTTTATTTATGTTATCGTTTGTAAACACTTTAATTTTGCAAGAATACTTTTTTGTAGCAATTACCTCAAAAACAGGAAAGGCATAATTCAATGTAAATTTAAACACCAAGTTCAAATATTCAAGGAGTTTGGTGATGTCCATATGACTTGCACTTATTGGTGTTTACCGTTCTACATGGGCACAGATGATATCATTTATTCATGAAAACCAAATGTCACAAGTCTTCCTGAAAAGCATCACTATTTATTTCATAAGCTTGTAGTCATGTTAAGAAGATAATTTAGCACATGCAGTTGCAGAAGGTTCAATGACATATCACTCTGTGAAGCATTACTTTTCATTTAGATCAAATGGCTTTTCTTCTAAATCAATTTCACTCCTTTCTGATTCCACATTTTCTTGTATATGTAGAAAAGCTGTAAATGTTTTGGCTCCATTAGCTGAGAACCTCATACACAGTTGAATCATGCATTGGATACTTTGAAAAGGAAATAGTTTCTTTGAATAATGTTTTTTCTCTGATGTAATGTAGGCCATAGGATAGAAAAATCCCTGAAGTATAAGCGGGAAGAGAAAAGGGGTGGAAAATACAAACTAGATTATTATTCCAATATATACCTCTCCACATCAAGAATCTTTGGTTTCTCCATTTCACTACTTCTGTCTCAGTTTCCTGATGTTTTATTAACTGCTCAATCCTCTCTGTGTTGTTTCCATTTCAGTATAACTTATGACTTTCACTACCTTAGGCATATGCTATTACAATATCATTCAAACATTCATTCACTATAAATAAAATGGATATAATGTCAAATAAATATGAAGTCAGTGCTTAGAACTGTGCCTGACTCATAATAGATGCTGAATAAATATTTGGTGAATAAATAAAAGGAGAAGACAGAATGTTGGAGGAAATTAGACTTAAGGACATGCAATCAAGATAAAGCACTTTAGAAAGCACAGTAAGAATCATTGACTTTAGGGCTGAAAGAGATTGTAAATCAATGGAGAAATTTCATATGTGTGCATCACTTTAGGATGACCATAAACCTCAGTTTTCATGAAACAGTTTGAAAACAGGGGCCCATTTTCATATTACAGAACCTGAAATATTGTTCATTGAAATAGTTATTTGCTTCCTATCACATCCATTTTACATTGCTCTAGATTTAGTTCACATAAATATAGTTCAGTTGCTGATTCTCCCTCAGTCTGGTGAGAGAGCTCCTGCTGAAGCTGGGAAGATGGTCTCCTGACACAGCTCCTAAAGTTTTAATAATCCTGTACCAGGTACTAAATCTCACCTCTCACCCTCCATGTTCTAATTAGCAATCCATTATTACTACATATGGCTTTTAATCTTTATGGCCATGCATTGTATTTATTTTCACTGTTAAAACTGATAGCAATGTAAGCTCTTTTGATAGAAGCAATTCATTTAAGTGAACATACACATTCTTGCGCTCTACAATCCCATGCAATAAATTCTGATTCCCTTTGCTTCCCTTTATGTCTGTGGATCTTACAGCAGCATAAAATCACAACCACAGTATCTACTGGCAAGAATAAAGAGAGAGTTGCCAATTTTTCATGATCACAGAGGGAAGGTTATATCCTTCTATTAACTGTTTTGAAATGATCTGGGGGAGGGTCATTATTTCCATAAAGTTTTTACTGACCCCCTAAATCATGAGTAGTATACCCCTTCAAACTTACATGTCTTCCTTTTTCTTTCTGTCTTGAAGAAATATTTTGTATATGTCTCTTTTAAAACAAATTGTAAGTGCTTATTCAATAATTTTAATTAAGTATAGAATACATATATGAAATCCCTTTATTTTCAATTCAGTTGAAAAATAGATGCCTTTAGGACTGAAACTAGGCCCATATATTTATGTTCCTCTCTCCCAACATCTATCAAATAACTTTCACGTGCTAGCTACTGAAAATCTTTCTTGAATTAATAAAGAAATGGGTGAATCTATACTTAAGAAAGACATCTCAGTTTAACAGTATCTATATTACGTAGTAGTTACAACCTGATATGTATTTTTATGGTGCTGTTTATTCTTTCAGCTATCAAGTATGTACTTATTACCTAGTATGTGTTGATTCTGTGGCATTGGTGGTTAAAATACTGAAGAATAACACCAACATTTATTTGATTCAGGCACAGCGAATTCTTCCTGGTTCAGTGACAGCAGTTGTGTGCTGCATTTTAGAGTTCTGTTGATGTAAGACACACTTTGTTTAAATTATTGGGACATATTATTTTTTCTCTTCCTGTCTCATGGTTGTGTCAAACCCTTGTGCAGCTTTTGTGGTGTACCCTGCAACTTGGATCACCAGAACTAATTCCAAACTCCTTCTTTCCTTTTTTTTTCCCCCTGCTTGGAAGCTGACACTTAAGTACACAATTTCTCAGCATCCCTATGTATCTAAGAGTAGACATGTGACAAAATTTTGAGCAATGGGATATAAACAAATGACTTCGGTGGTAAGTTCTGGGCAAAGTTTCCTTTCCCAACAAAAAGGTAGAGATGCAGCTTAGGTTATCATTTTGACTGTCCATTTTTTAGCCATAAAATGGGATTTCATGATTGAAACTACAAAAGCATCTTGTGACGGTGCAGTCACAGACAGTCATCAGATGGAACTAAAATCCGCAAAAAGCTTCCGTCTCCGATGGCATCATTGAACAGCTGATCCAACATCAACAGCTGCCTCCTTCAGATATCTTGTGATATCTGATAAGGAAAATAAAATCCAATTTAGTTAAGAAGTGAAGGTTAGGTTTTCTTTGACTTGCAGCTCAGTACATTCCTGATTGATTCACAGTATAATTGTATAACTCTTTGTTCTTTTTAATCATTTCACACAGCATTGCACAACCGAAAAGAAATCACTAATTCACTTTGGTAGAAACGATAATTTTGTTCTCTAAGGTGTCTTAGAATTTATAGAGAAGAATTATGTTTTGCATTTTAGATTTATTAGAAATAATTTGGGTCAGAAATATGTTAGTTACAGGCAACATCCTATAAATAAACTATAGATACTTTAATTTGGTATTTTTAATGGGGAAGGGGCCAGAAACTTTTTTCTCCTTTAAAAGTACAACACTTATTGAAAAATCACAGGATGTGCAAATACAAAGTGGCTGGTAATACTATTCTCTCCCCCTATAAGCGAAGATGTATGAAGCTGGAAGCCAATTTTTCTTCTGTGCTGAGAAATTGAGACTGGATAGCTAGAGAGGACTGAGCACATTCAGGCAGAATAAAAATGCGATGCCATCAAAAGACTCCCAAATAAAACCTTAGCAAAAGAAAGTGTGCTACAGGCCCAGGGATTTTCAGTACTTAGAGAATTATAAAGAAGCAAAGTGTTAAAATTTATTTTTGGTAGAAGAAGTGGAAAAACAGGAAATAGGAGAAAGATTACATTGTTATCAAGGAATGATATTTGAAATAGTGAAAAGGGACAAGGTTATACCTTGCTATCTGTTCTAATTTAAAACAATTATATGTAATAATTTTTTAAAATATGCTGTTTGCAATTTTGAATACAGTAGACCTCTGATTATGTAGTGACTAGAAATTGGTCATTTAACTTAAAAATTATGTCCCTGTAGTAACTAATAAATACCCATACCTTAAATATTTTTAAACATAAAATATAAAAATACAGGTATCCCCATCTAACATAGGCATATATACCAATTTTTAGAATTAAAAATATATTTTACAGTTTTTACTCATGTTTAATTGGGTAGCAATAGGAGCAAATTATTATTATGAAGTTTTACAAATTATTCAACCCAGTTTTAATATAAAAACTTTTTTCTTTATTCATATTTATCAGTTTGTATGTTCTTTAATTAAAGTACATGACTGCAGTAATAAGTATAACTAGCATAGATAGTGTGGCATGAAAAAGATAGCATTCTAAGTATGTAACTCAACCAGCGGGAGCACTGAGTACATGGACATTAGTAAAGTTATCATTATAAATCATTGTCCCAATTACAAAAGTGAAAGAGGGTATTAATTGGATGGGGCAATGGAAAGCAGATTTAAACTGTGGCAGTCCCAGGCAAACCTGGAGGTATATTCATCCTATTAATTCTGAATCTTTGATGTAGTGAACATCCATTAATCTATTATGGGAGAATGGGGCTGTAGGTCTGTTACAGAAATTAAGAGATGCAGATAAACTGTAATTCATTTTTGGATGTTGTTATTTACTTTCACGTTCATAGACGAAGTTAAATCGAATTACATACTACATTTATATATAGTATGTATTCTGTTCACTCATATGAAGAATTTATGGTGAAATATGAGAAACACAGTCATTTGAATTAGACCACCCTTTTTATTTAATGGCATTGACCTGAAATAAAAACATGTAATTCATACTTCTAAAATGCTACAAAGACCTTTTTAATCACGAAACTCATTCTATCCAGGAGAAGGATCTTGTACCAGATGTTTATCTCTGTCCATCTCTCTAAAAGGCCAGCACAACTGTTACCTAGTCCAGACTTGTTCTGCTCACCATACGGCAGGCCAGTAAATCGGGAGACGAGGTGTTGGTGCAAGGAATAGCGACTTTATTCAGAAAGCCTGCAGACCAAGACGATGGCAGACTAATGTCTTGGAGAACCATCCCCCTTCTCTCCCCCAGTCAGAATACAGGCTCCTTTTATACAAAAAAACATGGGAGGGGGTGTGGTTGATTGTTGCAAACTTCTTGGTGTAGGAACTCTTTGTTCTTGCAGCTCTCCACGTGGGCCAGCTCATGGTGCTCCTGCAAAATCTCCAACAAAACAAATGTTATTCTCAATTCTGCAACTTGTTATCTTTACTTTGAGTGCAGAGCGAGCAAGACCAAGCCTCGAAAACAGGGAAAAGGGTTAAAGCCAAAGGAACAGATCTAATATGGAGTCAGATTTGTTCTTTTCTATTACACAACCATGTTCTTGAACACTATATATGATAGATTAGGTAGACTAGACCAGATTTGTTGGAGTCCATACACAAGCTATAAAACAATTTTATTTTCAGTTGGAGAGAAACACTTCTCTTAGGACTGACTCAAATCAATTTCCCTTGTTTGCCATTTTCATCTACTTTCCACATTTTCACTATTATAGATGTTAAGGTTGATGTATTATAAAATGTAAATTGCACTCTATCAGCTACTACTTTATGTTTCTTTTGGTTCTCACTTGAATAGTGAATGGTTATGAAGTGCATGGAAAGTGAATTAAAGATTCATAGAGATAAGAGAAAGATAAAGCAAACTTACTTAATCATCTAATTCTTTCTCCCTAAAAGAATGAAGTTTTCTCCTTAAGGTGTCCTTTAGATTCCCATTTGTGACAATTTAGAGACAAAAATAGGTATACTTTTAGAAATGCACCATTCCAGATTCTTTTCATGTTTTTCCTCCTTCTTATTAAGATTGCATGTCGTTTTCTGGAGAAATCAAAGTATTTAACTTCTCTTCTCTATTTCTTAGATGATGTTTTAGCTGTTCACTATTGCTGTGACAGATAATTCAGAAGAATCATTTTCTTTACAGTTAAATTCCAGTTCTAAAAGAAAGGAGGCATTTGTGTTTTAATTATTTCCATTTTCTTCTCTTAGATTTAATTAGAAGACCCAAAGTACATTTCAAATTTCTTTGTGTAAACTTGACTAGTAATAATTACCCAGACTCCATCTTGTAGAAATATTCCTCTAGAACTAATGAAGCTAGAATATAACATTCTGCAGAATAATTTCAATTAAAAAAAATCAAATATATAATAACCTTCACCTAGATACACCAGTTAAATATGTCTCCCTCTCCCTTCTCTCTCCCTTTCACATTCTTCCCACCTTTTCTTCCTCTTAATGATCACCACTGGAAATTTAACCATGTCACTATTAGTACTTAATATATAGCACAGATTCAAATTTCTAGAAATTGACCCAGAATTCAAAGATTTGTCTCCTTTATTCCAGACCCTCATTTCTTGATATTTCATGGTATTGATATATTTGAAGAATCAAGGCTAGTTGTTTTGCCGAGTGAATCTAAATTAGTGAATCTAAATCTAAATTGTTTCTTCATTATTATATTTGGGTTAAACACTTTTGGCAGGGATTCTACATAAATGGTACAATGTCTTCAATACATCATATTAGAAAAAAAAATTTTTTTGTAGTGAGAACGGTGTTTCCAAAAAATACCAGCATATTAACCAACTTGCTTATTCAAATAGCTTGGTTAAAAAATAGTTTTGTTATTATCAGTCCAATGCTACTAACAACAGCAAAGCTAGTAACTAACTTCAAGATTTAGACTACATCTAGCTAAGAATCTCTAAATTACCATGTTCAAATATATTTGGTTTAATTCTTTTTTCCTTCTTCCACGTGGTTATCAATTTTATATAAGGTTATATTCATTGTTCGGCATGTCTATTCAGTTTTAGTTTTTTTTTTTTCCATCCTGTGCATTTAATTTTCCTTTTTAAATATGGAAAATGTTAATATAATTCAGAAGGCAAAAATGATATAGAAAAATATCCTCAAAGGGATTTCATACCCTTTACTGTCCATTACTTATTCCCACCTCCCCATTTGTTGGTAATCATTTATTTCTGTTTCCTTTTTTTCCCCAAAATATCCTTTCTGTTATATAAAATTGTATTATATATATATACATTTTCATTAAAATGTTATTAATTTGTCTGAAGCATCGGACACTAAGGATGACTGAAAAAATTTGAAACAGGTTGCTGTATGAATTTGTGATATTGGTCTTTTTAATCTCTCATAAATTATTCAATGAGGGCTGATGATAAAAATGTTTGCTAAAGAAAATGCAGCATTCTAGTTTTTGTCTATCTGCTAAATAATTTACCAGCAAAATAACTTTCAACTGACATTTGCAGATACCTTAATTGAGGCAACTGTTTTTACTTTTCTGTTTAATGGATTCAATCATCTGGGCAACTGCATAATCCACTTTTACTTTGCACATTCATATTCAGCACATGTTTGCATACCTACCATGTGCCAAGTTGGAACTGTTTCTACACTATTTTCCTCGTTTAATCTTTCAACGATTCTGGATTTTTCCGATTTCGTAGTTAAGAAAAATAAGTCTCACCTTGGGATGGAGGATTTTATTTTTAGTCAGTGAGTCCTTCTCAATTTTGCCTTTTTTGTACACTGTAAGAAATATTTAAAAAACATGAATATTTGAGGTCGGCTTGTTTTTAAAATGACAATAAAGAAGTTGAACTATGAGTAGTGGGTTCGTGGTAACAAAGTAGTAGTTTGCAAAATAACTGTAAATTGAGATATGGTTCTAAGTGCAATCATAGAAGGAGGGACCTTGAGATGCAGTGCTCCTCACTCAGTTTGTCTTTCTTTTATTTAACTCTGCCAGCGGACTAGCCAAATGAAATGCAAGGGAAGTAATCTCATTAAGACAATACTCCCTTTGATACATAGTCCCATGAAATATATTCTGTGATCAATTAAACTTAAAATGCATTAGAACATATTTTATTCAACTTATACACAAGGAAAAAAATTTGGGGTGGGATTGGAGAGTGAGAAATATTATTTTCTTGTTAGGGAAATTTTTCATTTAAAATGGAGGGAAGAAATATGTAATATCCTACAACTATGATACAGAGATTCCCCTTTTAAGAATCTATCCTCTAGAAGTATATGTGAGCAAAAGTGTTTACTATAAGCTCTCTTTCCATTAAGTTAAGGCAGCCATCATTATTATGTGAATATTCTACTTTTTTAAAACTTTTTTTCTCATTTTCATAAGTGCATATCTTGGGGCATTTTTTTTCCCTGTTTTCATTCTACTACTCCTGCTTCCAAATTATTTCTCCTGTAACTTTTCACTCTGCATGTATGATTTAATTGTTATAAAGTGACTGCTGTGGGTTGATTATGTTTCCCAAAATGATAGGTTGAAGTCCTAACCCCAGGTACCTGGAAATGTGACCTTATTAGGAAATATGGGCTTTGCAGATGTAATCAAGTTAAAATGAGGTCATACTACATTTGGATGCGCCATAAATCGAATGACAGATGCTTTTTTAGGAGAGGGAAACTTGCAGGCCCACAGACGCTCACAGAGGAGAGATGGTTATGTGAAGACAGAATCAGAAATTGGACTGATGCAGCTTAAAGCCAAGGAAAGCCAAGGATGGCCAGCAACCACCAGAAGCCGGGAGATACAAGGAATGATTCTTCCTCAGAGAATTTGAAGGGAGCATGGCCCTTTGCCTTAGGACTTCTAGGCTTCAGAACTGTGAGAGAATCAGTTTCTGTTTTCTGTTGTTTTCATCCACCCAGTATGTGGTACTTTATTACAACAGCCCTAGGAAACTAATACAATGACTAATAGCTTGCTCTTTCTTGCTATCAGATTTTCATATGCACATTCGAAGCACAGCCCAGAATCTCTCTGTTTCTCACACCCCAGGCAGTATTCCCTGTCTGTCCAATCAGGACAGTCTTGGCCAAAAACATTCCTTCCAGAATAACTGACTTAAGTACTGAACTCAGATGAACCAAAAGCATGAAGTTGAATTTTCTTATAGCTTTTCCTCCGGATTCATGGTTCTTGCCTGTACTTCCTGAATTAAACCTTTTTTTAACAGCTTTTTTTAAGGTATAGTTGATATATAAAGAACAGCATATGTATACAATTTTGAAGAGTTTGGATATATGCAAACACCCCTGATACCATTCCAATGATCAAGGTAAAAGATATACTGAACACTTCCCAAAGTTTCCTTGCATCCTTTGTTTTTGTTTTTATTTTTATTTATTTATTTTTTTAGCAGATAAAACTCTCTTTTATTTTGATTTCACCCTGAGACTCTCATTGCATTGAAGGCTCCCCAGAGTTCACAGTCACCAGCATGGAACCCAGGGCCTTTCAGATCCTGTGGGCCTCATTACAGAAAGGTCTTGCCTTCCTGTCAGTGTCAGACTGTGGAATATTGACCCTAAAATCAAAGTGTCTGTCCCACTCAATGCTTTTTGACCATCCTACACACCCAGTGCTAATGAAAATGTTGATTTTCTATTCCTCCTTCCATAATGTGAAATTATAATACAACAGGAATGATCCTTAATTAATAAGTGCATTTTTAAAGTCAGCGCAAATACTGTCCTTACAAGTGCAGTATGTTTAAGGGAAAGATGGATAACTTTCTCTACCAGGGGAAAGCTAAAATTTATAGCACAAAGATAAAATTGAATTAGGTTGACACTATTACAGAGAGAGTATCGGGGCATTGTTTGTCAGTTTCTAAATTATTTTTGCGTGGTGCATTCCTTCAAACATTGGACAACAGCAAATAGGTATGATTCATGACACACCCGAAGGGGCTAGCTATTTTCTACTAAATTAGCCACAACAAATGGAAACGGCAGCAGACTTTCTTCCTACACTGATTCAGGTTTAGAATTAATATCAGTGACACTCATTAAACATACAAAATAAGGTGACTAAGAATGAGAATCTTCTTCGGAAAATTAGCACACTAGACTCATATTTACCGAACCAATTAAAATATTTACCTGGTGTAATTAGGAACACATTTATATTTATATCATTGAATTATGAACCCCACTGGCACTTTATATTTTTCCATTTGTTTCTTTATTTTAGGTGATTATTCTTCTGTATCTCTGTTAGTGAACTTAGATTTCAAGTATACCACAAAAATAACAGACACCACCATTTTAAATGCATCTATCAAATATCATAATACTATGTAAAATAATCAAAGTTAAACTATGATTAGAATTAGGAGACACGCTAAATAGGAGCATTTTGAAAATGAGTGTTCTTAGGGGAGTGCAGTACTCACTGCTTTATTGTTAGTAGCAAACTTCATTCATGACAGATTCATGACAGTCAGCTTCCCCTAGGTTTGTTTCTTACAACAATTTCAGTACATTAGTACCCTACATCCTGTCATAAGAAATGTAATAACATACTGAAATCTCTTCAGTCCCAAATGCATATGGTGACCAGAAACTTTGTGTATATTGAGCAGCACAACTAGCTCTGTGTTCCTGAAAATTGATGAATCAAATGCTGCTTTCTCCAATGCCTTAGCATGTCACTGGGTTTTGAAAAAATTAATATTTTTATTCTATGTGTAAGTGAGGGATGGGGGAGGAGGAAAGTATTTGAATTAATGAAAGCTATGCATTATTAATTATTTAGGGAAGATTAAATTATTTTTCGCTTAATATCATTTAGTAATAGATTGATTATTAACCAGATAAGGTTAAGTAGGGGTCCTGTTGGGTGTACATTAATGGGTAAAATTACTTGTGTTTATTATTATGCAAAATTATATAAAGGAAAGCATTTCGACTATAATATATTTTGTGCATATATTTTTATTTTCACCTTAGAATTATATAAATAAAGTTTGGCTTGTCTCAGTAAAATACACACAGATTCCTCATAACCATGGTTCAATTAATATTAATTTCAAGAATGTTCAGTATATAGTCACTGGAGGCAAAAATTTCTACAAACAACAGTGAGAATATATAGAACATCTAATAAATTAAGGATTAACTTCTTATAGTTTTAGTAAATTTTTCAAAGTTGTAGCAGAAATTAACTTGATTCAAATTTTGGTTAAATTTTTAAGGAGTAATAGAACAATGTTAACTCTTTTATGCCAGAAAACTCTTTCAAATAAATTGTAACTATGTGATAACTCTCTTAAAGTGACATACGGAGAATATTTATGGCCTTTTATTTTATCAGCCAAGTTCATGAGTGCATAGCAAATTATATCACAGTTTGAATTGTTGACCTTCAACTGGCTGGGAAGAAATATTTGAAATGTGATAACAGTCTAGTCAAGACAGAGAAATCAGCATGCAGAGAGACATGGGAAAGAAAAAGGAAATGAATCATTTACAGTCTTTCTAGTCATTTGAGATGGCTATATTGTAGAATGCATGGACAATGTTTTTAAGAAGTGAGCTCAGATTTTGCAAGATCTTAAATGCCAGAGAATTGGCACTTTGTCAAAGTACCTTTATTAAAAGGCTATGAAGAGACTCAAAGCAATTTAAGGAGAAGTAACAATCATATTTGCATTTCAGAAACATTATTAAGAGATCTTGATAAGAATGGATGTGAGGAGGGCTTGCTGGTAGGAAGAGGTGGTTTGCAAGTTTGGGGAGGGCAAAACACTTTTTCTCGAGTTATTTTCCCTCCTTGAAAGAATTTGAATCTGGAATAATACTCTCAACTGCTTATTCCCGTATCACAAGTTTCCATGGACTGATTGGATGTTTTCAAGGCTATAGTCAAAGTCTGAAGTCTGAATAAGTATATGATTCACCCCAGTGTTTTATATACATTCAGGAAACATGGGAGCAAGCATGACTCTATCACTGTCTAGGATCCAAAAAATAAAACTATCATCATCAATTTAGTAAGATTTTAGGAAGAATCACTCAGTTCAAGGGTCTTAAAGTAGCAAGGAAAGTGAATTTGAAGAGATCCACAATTCTGTGACCATCAAAGCTTTGAGGGACCCATTATTGGAGGTTCAGGGACCACTGTCTTTAACCCTAGGCCATGACAGCCGTCCACAGTGCATGCCAAATAAGGCTCGTTGAACTTTTGATATTCTCATACCAATACATGCACACATATATTTATAGTTATTAGTTATATTCCACCTTGGAGTGCAGGAAAAATGGCTGTAAATTTAGGGTGAGGGAAAAAATAGTATTTACTCCAGAAACAAGTTATTGGAAGTCATATAGTGTAATCCAGACCAGGAACAACAAAAGCAGGGAACAAAGATGCTCTCTGAGGAACAGTTTATATACTTTTTTTATACTGTGCTCTTCACATTTTCAATTTCCTGAATATCCCTCTCTTTTTTATTTTTAACCTTTAGTGTTTAATGATTCTGCCTATGAAAGAAGGATAAACACACGACAAGCAGATATCGTGCTGGTGCCAGGTCTTAGGATGTACACATCACAAATATATGAAAACTCCTGTTGTAAATTAATACCAAAGAGTTAAATCCTAATTCTGTAAGAAAGGAGCAAACCTCTTCTTGATCCCTGCATGAAAGAGAGTAGGATGTCCAGAGGCCAGGGTGTGATTTTCTTCTGTTTCCCGACTTTTGTTAAGGAGTTGTGCTGTGCCACTGGCGTGACCTATAAAGAAAGTTCTGGCAGGACTAGGTTTAGCAGCATGAGAGCTTGCACACGGCACTAACATGAGCAGCGGCAGAAAATACCAGAGTGCCTTGTAGGTTAAATGCTAATTATTCTATTTATGTTTTCTTTCTTTCGCTTAAAGAAAGAAAGAAAGAAAAAAGTGGCATCTGCTGTCATGCAGGATGCCAGAGAATATGATCCTGAGTTCACCCGGCTTCTCAAACCTACATCCAGTGTAGTCTCATTATGGGCTGAATTGTGACCCCTAAAAATTCATGTGTTGACACCCTAACTCCCAGTACATCAGATTATGACTTATTTGGCTATTTTACAGAGATAATCTAATTAAAATGAGATTATTAGCTTGGGCCCTAATCCAGTCAAATTTGTGTCCTTTTTATAAAGAGGGAGAACTTGGACAGAGACGTGCATGGAGAGAACAATAGGAAGGGACATAGGGAGAAGTCAGCCAACAACAAGCAGTGTTTGAACAGAAGCCTGGAGCAGATCCTTCCCTCAAAGCCCTCAGAAGGCGCCCACCCTATCAAACGCTGATTTTGGACTTCTAGCCTTCAAAGGGTTAGGATTTCTGTTCAAGCCACACAGTCTAAAGTACTTTGTTACAGCAGCTCTAGGAAATAAGTGTAATACCTTTTTTCCTTCTGTTTCATAAGTACCTCCTGGCGTTAGAGGGATTGAACTTAGTCATGACCAATGAGGCTCTAATATCTGAATGCATTTATATATCCTTCTTCATGATTCACTTCATGGCATGCGTATTCGTAAAGGTCTCAGTCAAAACAGACATGGGGATGCACAGAGAAAGGTTAAGATACCTGTGAGTATGCAGTCTAAGAGAGAAAAGACAAGAGGTGAATGAGAATCAGGTTGAAAACAAAGAATTTTCCACAATAAAGATTAAACTCTGAGATCAGAGTGACAAATAGTGCATCAGGAAATATATATATACATATATATATATATATGCACTGAATTTACACAGGACCTATACATATATTTTTATCATTAATCCTTTATTGCAAATCATGCTCTTACAGAGTTATATGTGGATTTATGTGAAAAAATCAAATGTATTGAAGAATAAAAAATAGACAACAAAAATATAGTACTGTGTTCTAGTGTTTGCACTAGAAACAGTGGGATCCCAGGAAAAAGCTCTTCTAAAACAACCTGGCTTGCAAGCTTTTAGAAGCATCATTTAATTATTTGGTTATATAAGCAAATAGTCATGAACTCAAGTATGTAGCTAGTTGTATTTACATATAGAGAGAACAAGGACAGAGGAGAGGAGGGTTAGCATTCATAGCTCAAACCAAATCCTTTTTTTTTTCTTAATGTCAAATGTCCCAGGGAAGTGACTGACCATGAGTAATTGTTAAAAAAAAACTGTATGTTTGAGGGTAATTGTAGGTTTTAAACTTGAAATAACAGAATTGCTCCTTAGCACAAGGAGAGCAGAAAGCAGAGGGCGAAACTGCTAATGTATTAGTGAGCAGATTGTGCATGATTATCTACATTTCGTGAAATCTTTTGTGGTTTAAGTGGTTTATTGTAATTATTTTGAACCTTCTCATTTTTTATTCATTTTCTTATTTCACATGTTTTATGTATTGTACTGAACTAGCTGAAAGTACAGAATTATGCAAATAACTTGTAGTATATATCTGTGTTTTCCAAGTATGAGATTTTTATTCCAACCAATTCAACATGTATATTGGCAGTCCACTTCATATCAGAAAATATTGTTGGAGATTGGAATATGGCAGTTGACAAAAAAGACGAAGACCTGTTTCCAAAAAAATAAATATGAAAAGAATTATGTGTCAGAAACTGAATTGAAAAGAGAAACATGTATTTGCTCCCTTTCACTCCAGAGTTTTTAATATTCGTAGAAAACTTATGGATGTTATAAATTCATAGATTAAAATGCAAAACCCAGATGGAACCTGCAACCTGCGTGCCGGGACTGCAGGGTACCAGGCTGTGTTGGGAATTAAGGCCTGGCAGATGACGGATGTTGACAGCATTGTTTCACTTAATGAAGTGGCTATGGAAGCTGAAAAGGGGAAAGATGACAAGGGGGAACTGAGTGCTTTTGTCTGTGGAAGAAATAAAAGCTTTACAACATTATACCAAGAAGAACTGAACTCACTACTTTTTGAACTTCATTAGTCTTTTCTGTGAAAAATCTCTCTCTCATTGTCAAGCAGCTCAATAGCTACTTTGGGAAAATGCTTTGCTTCTTCGTAACGGAACCAGTGCCTTCATTGTCCAGAGGCTCCAGGGATGTTCCACCTTCATAGAAATACTAAAGAGATGTGCAGTGCTCTGGAGAGGCCAGTGAAGATGCCAAAATGGTACATCAGAACAGGCAAAACTTGTGCCCCTTGGAGCAGTATTTCTCTATTAATTTGTTTCTGAGAACAACAACGCATAGAAGAGGGAAATAGTATTACTAAGTATCTTCATGCAGAAATGTTTATTCTTAAGTAAAAGAGAGACACTTTTGAAATTATTCTAGTGAATCTTTCCTGTCGGTTGATCTTAAAGATTTAATAGCAGAAACTCGTAACTGTACTCAAAAGGCTGAACTAAATGTCACAAGAAAAAATACATCATGAAAACGTACACTCCTAAAAGCAGTCAAATCATTTTTCAGCCCCAATCCCCAAAGTTTTGCACAGCCCCAATTAGTATATATTTTTATACAATGAAAGCAGGAAAACAGCACATATGAATTACCCAAGACACCTTCCTTTGGAAATGCTCAAAGTCCAGCACTATTTCCCCTCTTTTAATATTAAAATATGGACTTTGATTAATAGATAGGCATTTTTCAGATAAGAATATATATACTAGCAATAAAAATATGTTTAAATGAATACTTCATTATTAACCATTGTTTTTCTTCTGAAAACCATTAGGCAGAGTTTTTAGTTGTGAGATGTGGCCAATTAAACCATTCTGGTGTTCTAACATAGCTCACTTGTATCATACTTTGCCTTCACAATGCCTTGATGTTTTGCCTTGAAGACAACTCTATTTCCTTTTTAATCACAGGTACCTATTTTCAGCCTCATTTTCCCCCACTGGTTCCTGCATCTGTGCGGTGGATGGAACTGGCTCTGTATCAGTTCCAACCCTTTAATGATAGGGATCACAGACTAAAAAAACATAGCCTCGAATGCCAGAGGCAGTGTCGGGGAGGCAGAAAATGAAGACAAAGTCTGCTGCTGGCCTAATACTTCGTCTTAAAAAAATGTAGCATGGTGTTCCTGGGGGTTCTTATTCTTCCAGCATTCAAAAGAAAATTTAGAAAATCTGACTTACCATTGCCTTTATTATTTTGATTTCAACTCATACAAAGAATAAGCCAAAATAGAAGCACTACTCACATCGGATTGTAAATGTGAACATACTGAATAAATAAACTAGTAAAATAGATGTTACAAATAAGAAAACAAAAGGAAGAAATGTGTTTTTTAAAAAAAATTTTAACTGTTAGCCATATTTTTCCCCCAAATGTTCTTTGAAATGTAACTGGCAGCAAGAGTAATCCAGGATTTAGTTCTTCGGCTAGTCACACAAGGAAAAAAATTAATCATTAATTACAGAATTTCAATCACAAAGTCATTTGAATCTGATTTTTCTTCAGCTTTCGTCATTTTACTAAATCAACATGAAAGTACAAGTAACCATACTGTTGACCCAAAGATTCAGGGACTTAAAATTAAGCAGATCTAACATGGGAAATAGATAAAAGTAATTTATAAAAATTTCTTCTTTTATGTCATTTGTCCTTAAAATTTTATTATTTACAAATTTTAAAATCTCTTTGGGGTTTCATTTTCAGCTCTGACATGTTAAGACCTTGGAAATTGTTACTCCCCTCCTTAAACAAGAAAAAAAAAAAAAATCAATGACTCTTCTTGGGCCAGAGAAGAAGTTTCCATAGGCAAATCCAGAAAGGTACAGCTGAGACTTTTTACCTGGAGCAAAAGCTTCTGGAGCTGGAACCATAAACTGGTAAGTACTCTTAAATGGTGATGTTGATGAATTACTAGAGGCTGAACTGCTAGCACGCAACACTTCCCTGGACTTTTTCACCAGGAATCCTACCAGATTCTCAAGGTAAAAATTCAAGAAAGCTCACCCGGTGGCTCTAGCAGGGGAAGAGTAACTACTGTGAAATACCCCTGGAGTCTTCTCTATAACAAAGGTTTATGTCCTGGAAGTGGGTGAGCTGTCATTATCAGAGCCTTGTCCCAGAGCAGTGGAGGAAGGGCATTCTTCCCACTCTTGCCCATTCTGGCCTTCTGTTCTTCCTGAGAGAGGGGAAGCTGCCTAAGAAGAAAACATAGAAGCCTTCTCTCTTAGGCATCTTACCACCATACCAGAGCTCCTGTGCATTAGTGGGTTATAGATACAAGAGCTTCAAGACACAGACTCTGTCTTAGGAGGAGTACTTAGGGAAGCCCTAAACCAAAAGAATTGATGAAGCAAGAATATTAGAATATATATATAGCTATTGCAAACATTGAAGAGTGCCCAAATCCTAGACAGATTAACATAATCATCACACTAATGGCTCATTTACTGCAATTACTCTGACTAAAAAAAATGCCTGGTTTTCAATGTATTACAAGGCAAAAAGGCAAGAAAAGACAAAACTTGTAAAGCCAAACAATCATCAAAACAAGACTTAGATATGACATAGAAGTTGGAATTATCAGAGTGGGAACTTAAAACAACAATCAATATGTTAAGAGCTCTAATGGAGAAAGTAGACAATATGCAAAAACAGATGGGTAATGTAAGCATACACACAGAAATTCAGGAAAAGACTCAAAAAGAAATGATAGAAATAAAAAAAAAAACTCTATTAACAAAGAAAGAATGCTTTTGATAAGCTCACTAACAGACTCAACATGGCCAAGGAAAACAAAGCTTGAAGATATTGCTAATAGAAATTTCACAAATAGAAATGCAAAGAAAAAAAGAATAAAACAGAATATCCAAGTTATCTTCAACAGATAATGTCAAAGTGTAACATATGCACCATTAGAGTACCAGTAGGAGGAGAATGATAGAATGAAGCAGAAGAAATCTTTAAAATAATAATGGCCAAAACATTTAAGGCAGAAATTATACCAGTTCTTAGGGGACAGGGTATAGCTCAAATGGTAGAGCGCATGCTTAACATGCCTGAGGTTCTGGGTTCAATACACAGTGCTCCTCTAAGAATAAATAAATAGTAAATAAACCTAATTATCTCCCCCAACAAAAAAAAATTTTTTTTAAAGAAATTATACCAATTCTTTACAATCTCTTTTAGAAAACAGAAGCAGAAAGAGTACTTCCCAGCACATTCCATGAGGCAAGATTTACCCTAATACCGTAATTGGACAAAGACACTACAAGAAAAGAAAACTACAAACCAGTATTTCTCACGAACATAGATACAAAACTGTCAACAAAATATTAGCAAATTGAATTCAACAATGTGTAAAAAGAATTGTACACTATTCCTAATGGGATTTATCCTAAGGTTGGTACAATATTAAAAAAAATCAATTAGTGTAATCCATCAGTCACATCAAATAGATATAAAAAAGGCATCTGACAAAAATCCAACACCCATCATGATTTTAAAAACTCTCAATTAACTATGAATAGAGGAAAACTTTTTCAACTTGATAAAAGACTGTCTGCAACAACCCTACAGCTAACATCATACTTAACGGTGAGAAACTCAAAGCTTTCCCACTAGGAACAGGTACAAGGCAAGGATCTCCACTCTCACAACTCCTTTAAAGCATCAAACTGGAAGTACTAGCTAGCCAAATAAGCCAAGAAAAGGAAATAAAAAGTATTCAGATAGGGAAGGAAGAAATAAATGTCTTTGTTCACAGATGACATTATTGTCTGGGCTGAAAATTTGAAAGAAATGTAAAATGAATTAATTAAAAGGCGTACATACAGAAAAGGAAGAAATGAAACTGCCTTTATTCAAAGATGACATGTTTGGCTATGTATAAAATCCCAAAGAATCAATAAAAAAGGCTTTCTGAAACTAATAAACAATTATAGCAACATTACAGAATACAAGGTTAATATAAAAATTAAATTGCTTTCCAGTATACCAGCAATAAACACTTAGGATTTGAAATTAATAAAATAATATCATCTATAATAACAGAAAACATGAAAGATTTCTAAAGAACCTATATATGAAAAACTACAAAACACTGATTTTAAAAAATCAGTGAAGATCTAAATAAACAGAGATATATTCTGTGTTCATGGATTGGGAGACTCAATATTGTTAAGATGCTAATTCTTCCCAATTCAATCTGTAACTTTAATGCAATCTCAATCAAAATCCCAAGAAGCTATTTTATAGATTATCAACAAATTGATTCTCTCGTTTACATGGAAAAGCAAAAGACCTAAAATAGCTAATGCAATACTGAAGATGAAGAACATGGATAGAAAACTCACACGATCTAATTTTTAGACATATTGTATGTCTACAGAAATCAAGTCAGCATAATATTATTGAAAATATAGGTAGAAGGCATGGGAAGGAGGCTAGATTTATCTATAGAATATATTAGAGAGCTCAGAAATAGAGACTCACAGAAATATAGTCAAATGATACTTGAATGAGGCAACAATTCAATGGGGAAGGGCTATTCATTTCAAGAAATGGTGCTGAAACTACTGGACACTAATGTGCAAAATAGTGAACCAAGCCACAGACCTCACCCCTTACAGAAATATTAACCAAAATGGGTCTTAGACTGAAACATAAAATGCAAAACTATAAAACCTCTTGAAGAAATTATATGAACTTGAGATTAGTAATGAGCTTTTAAATACAACACCAATAGCACAATTACTGAAAAAAAAAGTTTGACATTATTAAAATGTAATTTTTCTGACACTGTTAAGAGAATGGAAAGACAAGCCACATATTGGGAGAAAATATTTTTAAAACACATATCTGATGAAGTATTGTATCCAAAATATATGAAATACTCTTACAACTGAACAATAAGGAAACAACTGAACTTAAAAATGGGGGCAAGATACAACATTGTAAAATGATTATAAATCAATAAAAAAAATGTTAAAAAAAAATGGGGGCAAGACCTGAACAGACACCTCACCAAAGACAATAAATATACAGATTGCAAATAAATATATAAAAAGATGCTCAACATTGCTTGTTATTAAATTAACTTGTTTGCAAATTTAAACAACAGAGATATTTCCCACACGCCTATAAGAATGGTTGAAGTCCAAAAAAAAAAAAAATTGATAATACCAAGTGCTGGTGAGGATGTGGAGTGTCAGAAAATCTTCAATTGCTGGTAGGAACGCAAAGTGAGATGGCTTCTTTGGAAGACAGTTCAGCAATCTTATAAAACTAAACCATCTTTCCACACACTCATTTTTTTTTATTTTATTTTTTTTAAGCAAATAACAAAGATTCAGTTTAACAGCTTTACATTTTTAAATCTAAGCTTAACATTACATATTTAAACAATTTTCAAAACTTACTAAGTTGCCAGCACTCATGCACAACTAGAAAATATTACCATTAATGTATTAATTACCATTAATGCAATCATGTCTTTCACTACTGAAAATACTGAAAAACACTAAAATTACTTTTGTGGAAGATTCCTCCTGGCAATGTCCAGTCATCATGCTCCTAGGTATTTACCCAATTAATTAAAAAAAGTATTATCCATACCTGCATATGGGTATTAAAAGCAGCTTTATACATATTTGCTAAACACTTGAAGCAACCAAGATTTCTTTCAGTGGATTGGAAAATGTGGCACGTATTCAACACAATATTATTAATCAATAAAAAAATGGATTCTTAAGCCACAGAAAGACATTGATTAATCTTAAATGCATGTTGCTATGTGAAAAAGCAACCAGTCTGAATAAACTAGATACTGTGCAGTTGGATTGCATAATATTGTGGAAAAGGCAAATACTAAAGATGCCCAAGAGATCATTGGTTTCCAGGAGTTGTGTTGGGGGCACTGCAGAGGTTAAGTACAGGAAATTTTAGTGCAGTGAAATCATTCTGTCAAATACTGTGATGGTGAATTTAAGACATTTGTCAAAGTGCTCACAGTGAATAGAACTTTACAGCAAAAATTAAATTTTAATATGTACAATTTAAAAAAATTTACATGTAGAGAATTTCCAGATGCAAAGGAGAACGTGACAAACAAATCTAAATGTACTATAAGAAATGAATCTGTCAGCTTCTGCTCACCTGAAAATATCATTTGTTTTACTTTCTGTCTTGAGAATAGTTTGATCGGTCCACAGCTTTAGACTGATTGAAATTTCTCAACATCATCTTCTGATTTTCAGTATAATACTAAGAATTATAATATCAGCCTACTTATCTCTTTTTGGTACATGATCTTCCCTTATTATTGAATGTCAAAATATCTTATTTGACTTCTGAATTATTGAGCAATTATATATTGTTAACATTAAACATAATTTCTATAACTATCAGTTTACACTTTTGATTAGTTTTTGAAAATTCTTACCATTATGTTTTTAGTTATTGCCTCTTCTCCACACTGTGCTTTTTCTTTCAGGACCTCAGATAATTTGCACATTGATTTTTCTTCTTTCATCTCTTGGTCACTTGTTCACTTAACTTCTCTTTCATATTTTCAACCTCTTTGCACTCTGGTGGTTGCAAGAAAAGACTTAAATCAATTCCAGAGAGAAATAAACAATTTACGTCTGTTAGCCCCGTCCAGTCCTAAATAGATGAGGCTGGCTTTTTATATATAGCAGACAAAGGAGAAGCCTGGCCAGGTTAGTGGGAATGGTCAAGGAAAAGGAGAAACTGATGAAGACATTAATGGTGGTATGGTTCAGCAGAATGTGGAAGAGCATCAAATGTAAAAATGAGTGATTAGGCCTGAAGAGTTGACTCATACAAGGGAGAAAAAAACAAAAGAATTGCAGGACCCTATACCTTTTTACCTCTCCTTTAATTCTAGGTTCTTGCTGGAAATGAATCCTTAAATGTACTAAAAATGTCTGAATCCTGCAGCTCAGATCTCTTACTTTGAATGCTTACAAGGTCAAAAACTTTTGAGGGCATAGAATATTGAAAGTTGGTCTAATCACAGGTGAACTCAATCTAATTGTAGCTCTGGGCGACCACCTGCTTAACACAACTCTAGGAAGAATCTGAATAACTAGCCCTTCTCTTCCATCACAATAAATAGGGAAGTGCTTCCAATCTTGAGGAAATCAGCAGAACAAAACCACATAATTATAATTCCTTATTATTGAAAAACCGATATCTGGAATAAAAATTTGAAAATGTTTAAAATGTGCTAAGAAGCATGAACAAGGAAACCTTAATCAACAAAAATAGTAACACTAGAAGCAGACTTACAGACGGACTTTACTTTTGAGCTTATTAGGATTAGCAGACAAGGATATTTAATATACTTATTATAAATTGTATAAAATAACTTAAGGGAAAAGAGAAAAGTAGATGAAGATATGGAGAGGAATAGAAATTCTAAATACAAAAGGGATGGCAATTAAAAACATCAAAACTTAATTGAGCGGTTTAACTACACATTGAACACAACAAAGGAAAGATCAATTTATGAAGATGTAACTTACTTCCAAGGGGAGAGGAGCGAGATGATGGGAAATCACTGGACATTAATGACCCGTATTTTAAAAATTTGATGTAAAACACCAAGCAAAATATCTAAGAAGCTCTACATATCTACAATAGAATGAATACAAAGCAAAAGACATCCAGGCACATCATACTCAAATAGCTGAAAACCAAAATTAAACACACCTGGAGAAAAAAATTATGTAAAAGGTTAACAATAATGATGATGATGACTGACTTTTCTGTAGAAATAATAGAAGCCAACATAAAATGCAGTGAAAGCTTTGAAATGCTAGAAGAAGAATTAAAAGGTCAAATAGAATTAATTGAAAGTTATCTATATTCAGTGAAAATATCCATCAAAAATATGTTTTATTCATCAAAAAGAAGAAGTAGATAAGGCTGTAAATAAGGAAATGGGAAGCCATAGACTAGGAGAAAATATTTTATGAATACTGAAAATATTCACAATTTATATATGTCCATAAAAAATGAAAATATATGGATATGACAAAGAAATTATATTATGAGTATATACACAATTCTTATAACTAATAAACAGTCCCCACATGAGCAAAAACTTGAACAGACATTTCACAAAGGAAGATATGAAAATGGCCATTATTGGCAGAGGAGGTTGCGTATAGTACTAATTAGTAGAGAAATTGAAAATGAAACCATAAGGAGCTACCACTATATACTCCTTGAGAATTAAAATATCCCTAGAATATTAAAAAGCCTGACACACAAAATTGTAGCAGAAGTGTAGAGCCACTGAAACTCTCCAACATAAATGGTAGAAGTATAAAATAATACCACTTTGTAAGACAGCAGTTTCCTTGTAAGACAGCACTTATAGTATAATATGAAAATAATTATAATTTTCTCAAAGTAATCTAAACTTACATATAAAAGAATTTTTCAAAACAGTTTTTCCCTGGATCAACAGGTTGACTTACATGGCACATGAGCTAACAACTGCCAACACTATTTGAAAAATAGAATAGCACATGCTACCACTCAAAGCAAGATTTTATATAAAGCTGTAATAATTAAGTCATTGTGATATGGTTCCTAGATCAACACATATGTCTAATCAATAAAATATAGGACCTAAAAAGTTACTCCCATGAAAAAACTTATGTGACAGAGACCAGGGAAGAAAATACAGACTTTCCAATAAGTTGTTCAGAGTCACTTGTTTTTCCATGATAAATAAATAGAATCTGATTAAGCAGAAAATATTTTCGGTTGGCAAGTAATTCTAAATTTCAAAAATAAAACTTCACCATTTTTGAAGAAAATGATGTAGAATATCTTTATGACCTAAATGTTTAAAAACATTTAAAAACACAAAATATACAAACCACTTAGAAAAAGACTGATAAATTTAGCCATATTAGTTGTATGAAAAATCTCACGATAAACAATGCACAAATCAAACAGTATACATATGGAAGTTAATTTGCAGTGCATAATTAACTAGCAAAAATTATAGCCGGTATACAAATATACTAATTAATAAAGAAAATATGTTACCTAATAGGAAAATGAAGGAAAACCATGAATCAGCAATTCACAAAAGGAAAACAGAAAGTCAAAATCTATGAGTGATGCTCATAGTCTTCTTATAATCAGTGAAATACAAAATAAATTTTAAATTAAAAATATTTGCAAAAATTTGAGTATGTGACAATAACAAATGAGGCTGAGGTATCAAACAGTGGAAACTTCACATAGCTGTGGAGGAAGTGTAATTTGGTAGAGCCACTTTTGAGAGTAATCTCAACAATAATTAAAAAAACACATAACACCCTAAAATTCTACCTATAATTCTACCTATAGAAATTTAACACCAATGAACAAAAAAAAAATTGCAAGAATATTTATTACACTTGTTTGTAAGAGCAGTCACTTGGAAACAACCTAGATTTCTGTCAGTAGGAGTACAGACAAATATTTTGTGGTTTTTACAATGAAATGACAAATAGCAATGAACATGAATGAACTTGAGCTATATACGTGTATCAATGTGAATAAACTGATACAGAATCAAATGTCAGTGAAGCACAGTTCAGAATGATGGCAACACCACAGTATGTGTGTTTTATGGATATATATATGGTATGATATGAAAATATTTTGGAACAATGGAATTCAAATTTGGGGGAAATTGATATTTTTATACATAGGTGAAGAAGGGTAAACAGGACTCTTCATATGTATCTGCAATGCATAAATAATACATCAAAATCAGCCATATATAGCAGTAAATGTTAAAGTTAAGTCTGGGTGGGGGGTCTGAGGTGGTTTGTTTTATTTTCTCCAATGGCTCAATGGCTGGTATGTTTAAAATGAGAGGTAGACAGAAACAGAGGGGAAGTGAGGAGGGAAAGAGAGAGTGAGAGGAGAGGAGGAAGAAAAGGAAGAGAAGTAGATATTGATAAAGAGGGATGTGTTGGTAAAATGCATTACGCCACAATACATGTTTTAACTTAAGTCTGTGACAAATATATTGAACAGCTACTTTTGAATCTGGTTTAATCAATTTTTGTTATAAAGTTGATATATCATATTACGTGCGGGAAGTGCCTGTTTTATGTCCAGGTAATCGATTCCAGTGGAAATCTAGCCATGCAATATATTGTTTAGGCTACTTATACCTGAATTTCAATTATCTTACTTTGTCACCCAGCACATTCTCGAGACTTGTTCCCAGTCCGTTCAGCGTTTTTGTTTTCCTAAATTTAACCTTAAATAATTTATATCCTTAATGTTCCCTGGAGTTTGGGGATACAGTATTCTGTGTGTCTCTTGGAACTAAATTAAATATTACTCTGTTCTCAGAATTCTTTCCAAACCTCATCGTTTGGAATTAATATCCAACATAGCATTGTGTTTGTACTTTTATCAAAGCACTTACAATATGTCTGGCATTTAGACACATGTCTATCTCTTGAATTAGTTTATGAACTCATGGAGGACAAAAGCTGCACTTTTTAATTTTACGTCCTCTGTTTTACTTTGCAAGGTGCTTTGTCATGCTGTCTTTACTGGCTTACTGAATAGAGGTCAGGTGTGAAAGTGTTCTGTGCTACCACAAAGGTTTCATTGGTGGTGTATGTGTGTGTCTGTGTGTGTGTGTGTTTGTGTTGTTTTTTTTTCTTATACACAAAATAGACACATGATAAAACCGAGATTCCATTTTTACATGTGCAAGGGAAAGAATATGTTAAAATAATTTCGTAGAGGAGTAAGTTTGATGTACCGAGACTTTTTCCCCCTCAATTTTTTGTATTCTAAGCTTTTCCTTTACCATTTAGGAAGAAGTGATAACTTTCTATATTCACTTCTTTGAGAGGCAGGGCATATATACTTGAAGTTAAATAACTGGCGTCTTAAAAGAAATATATAAAACTTAGAGATAATTGTCTTGAAGGCAACAGGTTTTTTTTCTCTATCGAGAGAAATTTTTAAAAAGTGTTTTCCGAGGTCTAAAATTCTGTTCCAAATGTTAAATGCTGAAGTTTAATAAAACAAAAAACTGCACTTTTTAAACAAAAAAATAGTGGGTAATAATATAAAGTGATAAAAGAGCTAGTTCCTGATCACCAAAGGTATATAAGTCACCTGTTGGAGAGAAGCGAAAACGCAAGAAAGGAGAGAGGAACCAGGAAGTGTGAAAGATGTGGCCCGTGTACAGGTGAAGATGATTTCACCAGATAATGACACCGAAACCCCAACTGGATTAAGGGATCTTAGGAAGGTAAAAACATGTACCTCAAGTTCTGGAAGTCATACAATGTGAAACACATTTTTATATTGTTTTAAGTTTTGGATTATCAAGATTCTTTTTGCACATTGCTGCCAAAATCCTTCCAATTATTGGTAACTATGTCCCCCTCCCCTTTCTTCCCCCCAAGAATACAAATTCAAGCCATTAAGAAAGCAGGAAAGGCTGTGAAATGGATTGAAAATGGTTTGGAAAAAATAAACTCCAGACTGTTTTTAGAAACTAATTGTGACATGCTCTGCACTTAAAATTCTGAATGCACGAAATTTTAATTCCCAGAAGTTTTTGAATAGTCTCTTAAGACATTAAGAAAGAAACAAGATCTTGATCAATTTGTTGGATTTGTTACTGACAAATTCAGAAAAAAAGGCAAGTTTGCTATGTGATGAATTTGTTTTTAGTGAAATAATTAGACTGACAGGGCCTTCAGGGAATTGTTATTGGACACTTTATTTTCAGCACATCCGCTGACTTTCACTGATGGAGGATAGGTATGTTGCTGAGTTTCAACATGAATATGGAGCCTCTGTCTGGTGTGGAGTTGAATCTCAATGTCAGCCGCAGGAGGCTGGAGAGGGATCTGAGGCGGTGAGCTGCCCAGCTGGAAGAAGGCTCCAGGAGTCGACATAGAGCAAAACAGCACTCTATTGCAGTACAAGTGGGTGGTGCACCCCTCAGGTGTATGCACTTGTCCTTGTATAATGCCCCCTCAGGCGTATTGTTCATAATGCTTAGTCATGCTATTGGCGCATGCGTATTGTGTATAATGCGTACTCATGCGACTAGCGCAGGCATACCCTTTACTTCCTACCTCATATACAAGCCAGTTAGGGTGAACTTTGACCTGGGTCCCACGGCCTAGACTGTCGACACTCATTCTTGTTTTAGTATAAATCTCTCTCATTATTAGCTAAGTTCAGTATCTTAATAATCTCTTTGCCATTTGCTATTTTCTTGGTATGATGAGTGATTTTCAAGTGAAATGCGGACATTTTGGGAATTAGGCTACGAGATGCTTGATCCTATTTAAACATCGTATTAGCTGGTTTGTTTTGACACCACACCGACAGAGAAAGAGGAAGGAATGTGGTCTTTTTGCTGCTGAGTTGGGTAGAAGTCCAGGTTCCCCATCCCGCCTCCAGTAACACTGGTGAGGGAAGAACTCCTCATTACTCCTGGCTGGGACTGGTTCCAGCTGGTGGTGTCAGGGATGCACTGACAGCACGGGCAAGGCTGCGGGGAAGTGGTGAAAGTCCTAGCTCCCCACTAGGCTCCCTCTGGTACCAGCCACAGTGCGGAGGAGGAGGGTTGCTTCATTACTGACAGGTGAGCGTAGAAGGGTACCCACGCCTTGAAGTCAGCACTGACACTTTCCTAAAATTCAGTTAGACACTGACATCTATTTTGTGCACCTCTCTATGCATATAGTGCTTTAGTAAGATACGTTATTTTCTTACTACCTGGTGGGCTGAAATTCCCAACTCCTTACTCAGCCTCTGAAAGTTCCACAGAGTGGAAGCCTAGACAACTGTGATGGTTAATTTTATGTGTCAAGGTGGCTGGGCCATGAAATCCAGACCCTTAGTTAAACATTCTGAATGTTTCTGTGAAACAGTTCTGTTGTGTTTTTTAATATGTAAATAGTCGGACTTTGAGTAAAGTAATTCGCCCTTAAGACTGTGGGAGGGCCTCAGCCAATCAGGTGAGGCCTTACTGGAACAAACGCTCATCTCACCCAAGCACCCCGGGATTCTGCCTGCAGACTTGCTTTGGGCTGGAGCTCTTTCCAGCGTCTCCGGCCTGCCAGCCTGCTCCATCAGATTTTGGATGCACCAAGCCTCCACCATTAGGTGAGCCAATTTTTTAAAAAATAAATCTTTCTCTCTATATATATGTGTGCATCCTGTTGGTTGCGTTTTTCTGGAGAACCCTAGAACAGCGTCCTACCTGCCTTTGCTGGATTGGGTAGGGATGAGGGTATCAACTTTTTTCTATGGTGTTTGGGTGAAGTAGAGTGGTTATTTTCTAAAAGTTTTCTGGCTTACTCCTTGCTCCTTTAATGGTCCTGGCTATAGAGAACAGACTTTGTCGGGAGAGGAAGGTGCTTTTGTTTGTTTGTTTGTTTTGCCTCTGGGTAAAAAAAAAAAAAAGGACACACCTGTGCCGTTTCTGGGTCACTCCGGCCCTCAAGTCAGGGATATAGGAGGCAACAGGAAAATGCAGGGAAGTCACCACTGTGTAGTTCCTCTGTTCCCCAGTATCCTGTATTTTGGGTATTTGTCTTTTTTTCTATGATAATTATGATTTTCACCTATTATATTTTCTCTACCCCTTTTTCATTTTTTTTAAAATAGTTTTTTAGATTTCTCAGTAGTCTTTATTCTCCGAGTTGGATTTAATCTCCCTTGCACACCTTGTCATGTAATCTTAATTACTGACCATGAGTCTTTCTGGTGTTTTTCTGTTTACTTGGAAATTTCAGTAACCCCTTTCATAATATTTTCCTTTGAGTAGCCATTCATATACTGAGTAATATTTGTTTTGAGATCTTAATGTCACCCAATGCTTGTTTCAGAATATTATGTTGAAGTTTTGCGTTAGTTTTCCTCTGTGATTCAAAGGGATTTTTTCATCACCTCTAGTGCTTTATCATTTTCTGTTTTCTTCCTCTAGTAGCATTTTATGATATTGAATGTTTTTTTATTTTTAAACTTCTAATAAGTTCCTGAAACATCAGTAATAGGTATTTCTGTGTTAGCAGTATGGAAGAATTTGGTCAGCTTCTCAGGTTTCTTAAATCGGTGTGGTGGTTTTCTGTTGTTATAAGTAAGTGCAGTTTCTCTAATGGATGGCATATTTTTGGAGAGAATACTGTTTTCTGATTTTGAGGTACTCTTTTGTTCCTATAGAACTTTAATAGAACCTTAAATGCTCTCCTTCTTGCTTTCTTTCTCTTCACTACCTCCCCCTTCAAAGAAGTTTTTCTTTCCCTGTAACCACTGTCTTCCTTAGATACTGCTTCTGGTCTTTAATTCCCTGAACCCAGTTCTCTCATTCACCAAGATTCAGAGTTTTCCCATTCAAAATAGAACTGTCTCTTACAAGAGTGCTTTTTTTTTAATTGAAGCATAGTTGATTTACAATATATTAGTTTCAGGTGTACAGCAGAGTGATTCAGTTATACATAGATATACATTCTTTTTCAAATTCTTTTCCATCTTAGTTTATTACAAGACACTGATGAATCACAAGAGTGATTTTTATGTTTATCTCCACTTGGCCCCCTTTCCCATCTCTTGTAGTCCAGTCTCCTCCCAGTTGCTTTGGTAAGCTGGAACTCATTTTACAGTTTTGGACATTTATTTACCTGCATCTGTATAGGTTTAATTTCATGGTATTCTTGTAGGTGTGAGTTCTGTGTAATTTTACTTGTTCCCTTTCTTAGTTAATGGTTTAAATATATTAAGAGTTTAATATTTAGGTGCTCATTATGGTTAAAAAAAAAAAAAAAAGGAAACCCGGAAGTAAAATGGTTTAAACTGAAGTTGGTAATACTCATTTGGGACATTTTTAAAGGCTTTCTAAAAGCCTAAATTATTCCTTGCCATCTTCTCAAAAACTAAACAAGCACTGAGACATAATATTTTAAAATATTTCTGGTATCTTTTCCATGGTAAAGTTTAATGCTGTGTACCCGGGTCTGTTGGACCACTTGTAAGAACCAGAGACGCATTTCATCTCTCAGTCTCCTGTCCTTGTAGTTAATTCTGTTCGTACCTTTTCTCGTGGCTTGTATTAGTTTTCTATTGCTGCCATATTTTCTAGAAATTTAGCAGTTTAACATAACTTAATATTAATAGTTCTGTAGGCTCTGGATTGGATAAGCTGGTTGTTGGCAGTCTTAAGTGAGTAGGCCGTGGGACTCAGGTCAAAGTTCATAATAACTTGCATGTGTATGAGGTAAGAAGTAAATGTATGCAAGCACGAGTAGCATGAGTGCGCATTTTGAACAGTACGCATGCGCCACTAGCATGAGTAAGCATTTTGAACAGTACGCATGCGCGGGCATAATAAAAGGCCAAGTGCGTGCAGCTGAGCTTGCGCCACCCGCTTGTACTGCAATAAAGTGCTGTTTTGCTCAATGTGGCGGCTCCTCACGCATCTTTCCAGTTGGGCAGCTCACCTCCTCGAACCCCTCTCCATCCTCCCACGGCTGACACTGGTTTCTCTGCTTTGGGTGTCACAAGACCAGCATCATGATGTTGGCCAGTTTCACCATTATGGGGAAGCTGCAAGAGAATTTGTTTGCAAGTTCGTTCAGATTGTTCGTCAAGTCCGATTCTTGGAGGTCTTAGAACTGAAATCCTCATTCTCTTGCTAGCTAGTAGCTGAGTACTGCATTTAGTTTCTAGAGGCCTGTTTTCTTCATTAAACCTAGAACCCTGCATCTCAGAATAGCAGTCATACAACAAATCCTTTTAAGGGTAGGAACCTTCTGACTTGGGCTGCAGCTCTCTTCTGCTTCCAGCTGGAGGCAATTCTGTTCTTAAGGATCAGGCATTATTGGGTCCACCTGGATAATGCAGGCTACTCTCCCTGTTTTAAGGTCTGTAATGGTAAGTATATATGTAAATTCTCTGGCCTTACAGTATAACATTCACCGGCTCCAGGAGACATCTTTGGAGGCCATCTGCCTACCATATAATTACTTTAATTTTAGGCTGCCCATTTAGATAAACATCTTCCCAGTTTCATCATTGAAATCCTTCACTATCCTCTAATAGATACTATTTGATTATACTAAATATTGCCCCAAAAGTCATACATTATCTCCAATCAAGTAGTAGATAATTGCATTCAGAAAATCGTTAGAAAAGTACTTTTTCCATAGTTCAAAAATATTCCTTAAGCTTGTCTCCTTTTTTTCTGGGCAGTGCATTTGAAACTTTAGCTTCTGTAATTACCTAGGTTACTCTTTCCTTATATATAGAAGAAATGTTTTTTCAGGGATTTTTACATTCTCATGTGATTTTTATCAAAGTCTTTTCACCTGCCATGTTTCAGTTGATAACCTAATCAGCTCTAATAACACTATTTGTGTAATGCTTTATACTTCATGGGTGCTTAAAATATATAGCCTATTTCAATTCTTAAATTGCTGTTTGCTGGTAAAGAATATTCGGAGATTCAGAGAACTTAATTCTTAACTAAAATCACATGACTCTTAAATACAGCTGAGGCTTAGCCACATATTTGATTTTGCCAAGTTAATTTCTTTAAATTAAAGTGTTACCCAAAATACTTTGCTTCTCTGTCCACTGAAGCCAAATCATCCTTTTGAAGCCAAATCCTTTTTTGCAAAACTTTTTTGTGCTTACTACATTTTATGAAAACTCTGATGCCCATGTATATATTTTACTTAAGATTTCAAATGATTCTTATAGTTCCTGTTGATTATTACTAATTTTACTTTTATGAAAGTACTTACCACAGCTCTTTTCTAAAATTAAATATAGTTGAGGCTGTTATTTGCATCCCCAGTATTATGCACTACTTACAAATTAAGTGAAGTCCAGGATATTTCCCCACTGGGAAGTTTCTTGAAGAAATGAAAGTCTTATATCAAGTCAGTTCAATAGCTGTTTATCAACTACCAAGTTCTGTTAAGTCTAAAAACTGGAAGAATTAAAGATGATAGGCATGATCACTGCCTTCAAAAAATGATCTTTGAAGAAACAGATAATTGTAATTCTACCAAAACTTTTTCAAATAGCAGAAAAAGAAGGAACAATTACCATTTCATTCTATTAAGGCCTAATTAGGAAACAAAATTTAATCAAGACACTAAAGGACTATGATAAGTCAATTTTCTTCATGAAATACTGATGCAAAAACCCTAAGCAAAATAATAAAGTTATACCAAGATTAATATATCATGACTCTGTAGGGTTGAGAACAGAAATACAAGGTTGATTTACATTACTGATTATGTAATAAGATTTCCTCTTCCTTACTTTCCAGTAACAATTTCCTCACTTCCTTCTGAAGGCTGTCCAGCAGTATCCTCCAAGTTCAGATTTCTGCTAACAGTCCGTTCAAGGCTGTCTTCTTTATCATGCTCCTCAACATCTGCCAGCCTCTATCCTGTGCATAATTGCAAAGCCATTTTAGATATTTATTACAGTAGCAACCTCACTTCCTGGTATCAGAATTTCCAGTTGGCTTTCTTTTGCTGCTTAACAAATTGCTACCAGCATAGTGGTTTAAAATAGTACACACTGTTTCATTTATTCTGAGAGTCAAGGGTCCCTGCTCAGCTTAGCTGAGTCCTCTGTGTGGGAGTCTCACAAGGGCCACAGCTTCTTGATGACTGTTCATAGAGGCTGCATCCATTTCCTTGCATGTGTCTACCTTCCTAACATGATCTCATCATACCAGCAATGAGAGTTTCTAGCTAGTTGGGTAGCAAAATAAAGCCCTATAGAGTGTAACATAATCTTGAAAGTGACAGCCCATCACCATTGCCCTATTGCGGTTAGAAAGAAATCACAGGTCCTACCTACACTCAACATAAGGGGATTTCATAACACCTGCACACAGGAATTATCTGGAATCACCTTTTTGTCTGACTGCCATACTCTGTAAAAGGCAATTTTCTGAGAATTTTTAGCTTGAAAAGATATGTTGAATTTTGTCAAAGGCTTTTTGGTACATTTCCTGAATCTTATAATTTTTCTTCTTACTATTAATGTGGAAAATTACATTGATAACTACTGATGTTGAGCAAACTTTACATCGTATGGAAAAGCTCACTTGATCAAGATGTATTTTTATATTTTTAGGGTCTGTTTTGAAAATTTTGTTGAAGCTCTTTGTGTGTTAGCTTCTGAAAATTACTTTTCTCTTATAATATCTTTGTTAGGTTTTAATAACAGTTATGCTCACCTTATAAAATTAAAGTGAGTCAGGATATGTTTCCTTTTTCTCTATATTCTTTAAAAAATTCTATAGGTTTTGCATTAATTCTTATTTTAATTGTTATTGGAATTGACTACTGAAACCCTCCAGTCCTGGAGTTTTCTTAGCGGGAGACTCTTTAAATAGTTTTACATGTATATAAAACTATGCAGGGGTTTGTTTGTTTGTTTTTTTTTTTTTTTGAGATTCGGAAAGTTGTGCATTTAAAGGAAGTTTTTCATTTCGTCTAGTTGAATTTATTGACATAACATTTCATAATATTCTCTTATTCTTTTCATGTCTGTGAGAATTGCCATGATAACCCTACTTTCACTTCAAATACTGCTAATTTCTATCTTATTTCTGTTATGGACTGAATGTGTGCCCCCAAAATTCATATGTAAAGCCCTGACTCTCCATCTGTTGATATTAGGATGAGGCCTTTGGGAGGTAATTAGGTTAAGATGAGGGTGGAGCCCCTATAGTGGGCTTAGTTCCTTTAAAGGAAGAGGAAGAAATATCAGAGTACTCTCTCCTCTATATGAGGGCACAGTGCTAAAGGCAGCCCAGCCAAGAAGAGGCTCTTACCAGAACCCAGCTGTGTTTTTTGTTATGGCAGCCCAAGGAGACTAATACAGTTTCTTCTTTTAAGTAGTAGTTCTGTGGTTTTATCAATTTTACTAATCTGTTCACATAACCAATTTCAGCTTTGCCTTTCCCTAATGGTTGTCACTTTTATTTTGGATTTCGCTCTTACCGTATTTTCTACAACTTTCTTTAGGGTTAGTTTTCATTTACTAGCTTAATAGGGTGGACATTTAAACCAGTAGTTTTAAGACTTTCACCCTTGGCAATATTGATGTTTAATTTTATGCATTTTCCTCTAGTCACTGCTTTACTGGGCTCAAATTTTCTTTAGAAATAATGTATTTAAAATCATTTCAAAATTTCTTGTGATTCCTTCTTGCCTCACGTTTCTTTAGATAAGCATTATTTCCCGTGTGTATGGGAGTTTCCGTATGTGTAGGGATTATTTTTTTACATGACTTACTGTTACTGGTTTTTAATTTGTATGATTGTGTTCTGGCCAAAAACCCTTTTGAAATCTACTGAGATTTATTTTATACCCCCTGAAAATAGTCAGTTTTTGTGAACGTTCCAAGTATACTTAAAAATAACATGTATTCAACAGGCATTGAATATAGTATTTGACAGGTATTGAATATAACAATCAGTAGAAGTCAGTTCAAGGGATTGATAATGGGTTTTTAGAATTTTTGTATAGTTAATCTTTATGGACCAATTAGTGATTAAAAAAGGACTGTGAAATCTTCCATATTATTGTGAATTTGTCTTTTTTCCCTTAGTTCTATCAATTTATGCTTCATGAATTTTTATATTTTAAGAAATACTTAGTCTTCCTAGAAATCGCTCCTATTGTATAATGTTCCTCTTAAGTCTTATAATACATTTTGCTCTGAGGTCTCATATATCTGATATTAAAATAGTCTTTTATGCTTGCTTGCTTGTTTGCTAGATGTTTTATGTTCCATTCAGTTATTTTCAACATCTGTGTTTTTACTTAAAACGCTTATTGTATAAATGGCATCTAGTTATGTTTTTTTCATCTAGTTCACAGACTGTAAAATAGGATGTTCAGTCCACTTATGGTTAATTCTTGATTTGTTATTTTAGATTTAACTTTACCATCTTGCTAATTGCTTTTTAATTTTCATTCTGTTTCTGGTCTCTGCTCTTCCATTTCCTGCCTTCTTTTGGGTTATTGAAAATTTTTAGAGTTCCATTTTGTTTCCCCCACAATCTCCTTAGTTGCACTTTTTATTATTTTTAGTTGCTTAGATCTAACAATATGCATCCTTAGCTTCTCAGGTTCAATTTTTGATCAAGTCTTCAAACTTTACACTCCACATCTGGCACTCCACGCTTTTCCACTACACTCTTCCTGTTTCCCACTTCCACTGTCTGTTTCCTGCTTCCACCTTTCCACTTCACAAATTCCATAGTAATTCTGTTTCCATGTCCCACATCCTTTTAGGTATTCTTAACCTCCACATATATTGTAATACCATTTTATTGGGCTTTTACTTCAAATTCTTAATTTTCAAGAAAATTATAAGAAAGTATATTCTTATATAATTGACCAAATATTTATCATTTCTTGTGTTCATTTTTTTTTTTCACAGATGAGATTTTTCTGTATGGTGTCGTTAGTCTTTAGCCTGAAAGGCACCCTGTAGGTTTCATCATAGTGTGTTATCTGTGCTTGCAAGGAGTATTCTTACCTTGTGTTGTTTCGGTATTTGTTTACAGTCTCACTTTCTTTAAAAAGACTTAATATTGATATATTAGAATTATAGTTAATTTTTTCTTTAAGTCGTTTAAGAGTTTCACTCAGTTGATTTCCCAGGGAAGTCAGCTGTCATTGTTATCCTCCTTTCCTGGTAGATGATGTCTCTTTCATCTCTGACTGAATTTTTTTTTTCTTTACATTTGGTGTCCAGCTGTATGATTCTGATATGCCTAGATATGATTCTGTTTATACATTTATCCTGTTTAGATAGATAAATCAGTGATAGTCATAAAATTTTGGAAGTGATATGTGATAATATCTTAAAATGATTTTCTAACATTGTTCTTCTTCTGACACTCCAGTTGTATGCAGAACAGACAACTTATTTTGTCCCATGGTTTACAAAGGCACTGTTAACTAATTGGTATGCCTCCTAGTTCTTTGATTATCTTTTACTATTTTCAATCTGATGGTAAGCCCATTGAATACATTTTTCATTTCTGAGATTATATCTTTTGGGTCTAAAATGTCCTGTTGACTTTTTTTTTTTTTTTTTTTTACAATTTTTATTACTCTGCAGATATTCTCTATTTTACTCATTAAGAAGCTATTTTTGTTTTAATACATTTTATATAATCCTTAAAATAAACTTAAAAAATCTTTATCTGCTATATTCACCATCATCTGGTACATCTTATATTCAGTTTCCATTGCCTGTTTATCTTCTTGATTATGAATCATATTTTTGTTTAAATCTATTTTTCGTGAAACATTGGACATATTGGATAAGATAGAAACTGAGTTTCATTCCTTTCATCTGAAGAATCTTAGTTCTTAGAATAGCAAGCAGTTGAAATCGTGGGTGATCAGTTTGGACTTCGGTGGTTTGTTGTAGTTTGTTTCCCAAGCCCCTCTTCGCTCTTGAACCCAACACCACTGTGAGTTTTGTCAGGGCTTTGTTAGGCCTTGTTAGTGCAGGTCTAAAATTTGTTGCTTATTCTTAAGGTTCCTCAGAAGGAAGATAGAGATACTAAGAACATTTACTGTGTTTACTATGATGCCAAATTCTGATTTCTGCATCCTCAGTTCAGTGGTACAGCTGTGCTCTGCTTGGGTTCTATTTCTCTGTGCCACACTGGGAAATTGCCTCAAGCCATGGAACTGTGGTTGTGGGCCCACCTCATTAGTGTCTCTTCTTTCAGACATCACTGTCTCATGCTGCCTATTGTCCATTCTTCTGAACTAATTTCATTAATTTTGAACATTATAGCTGTTGACAGTACATATAACAGTTTTCCCTTCCTCGTTGAAAGCAGAGTTCTTGTTAATCTTGTATACTTACTTGATGAGTCAAAAAAAGTATTACTGTTTTCAGTGACATAAATAAATATTTTAAATTAGTGACAGTAATTATTAATATACTTATCATTTTGTGCCATAGCAGATAGAGAATCACAGTAAAATAGGAAAGATTTTCAAGTATCCCAGTAAGGTCATGATTTTTCTAAGTTGAGAACTGAAAATCTGCTCCCATGACCTACTTCTTAAGACTAACCCAGACCTTAGTTCAGAGAGAGTAAATTGGATTAAATGGCAATTAATTGGCAGTACATGCTGGAGTGCTGTATTGAGGTCACTGAAGAAACATCCAGTGTTATGAGAAGAGTTCATGACTCATTAGCATGAGCCCCAAAGAAAGGTGTTAATACAGAGTAGTAGCATAATTCTTGCATTGCTTATCTACATAAATTATATAGACAAGTCTCAATCATGCTAAGAATACTTAGGGCATATTTTTTTGTAGGAAGATGTGCACCGTTCTATTACTGGATACTATGAACCAATTGTAGAGTACATAATTCTCCCAGTTACAGAAAATCATCTTAAAAGACTGGGAGAATAATCCTTCTTAGAAATAAAAAGGCATCTCAAGCAACATTAAATACAAGCTAATTTCAGGACCTTGGGTTCTGACGAGCGTTATCTCTACCCAACAAAACTCACAGTGTGTTGCATGAATCTTCTTTGCTGCTTTTGTTTGAATCCCGTTAATGCGAATTTGTGTTGGCAGTTACTCATTGGTATGTACACTGATTTTGAACATTGTCAACTACCAGACATTTGATGAAATGAGACTAGGATTAGAAAATACTTAGTTTCACAGCTTGTCTAGAACATTTGGTTGACCATGAGAGCCAGCTTAACAGTAAATGTAGCAAAGAACAGAAGAGTCTGATGTTTGTACAGCTTTGTCATTTAAAAATGTATTAATACATATTAATATATTTCAGTTTACATTAATTCTGAGGATAAGTTAGTCAAGAATGATTATTTCCCTTTTACAACTGAAGAGAAGCGAAGTAATTTGCAACAGGTCTCACAGGTGGTAGAGTTCATAGTCAAGATTTCTGAATCCAAATGCAGTGCTCTTTCCTTTCTGCTATACCACCCTTTTACTCTAGCGAGTATTTCCTTGCATAGAGAGAGGAAAAAAATCCCTCTGCTATTCAGGTTTATATGGTACTTAACTTTATTTTAGCTGCCATTTTTTTTTTTCCTGTTGATTGAAATTTCTACTTGAATGACACTTATGGTCCTACCTTGGTATATTAGAAGAATGCATGATGCCTTACTTCTATTGGATGCAGTCTCTGAAAATTGCTCCAACTAAAAAGTTCAATATAAATGTAAAATATCATTACTAGTAGTATTGTGTAACTACTCAATGGTTAATAAACACTTTAAATATTTTTCTCTCTCACGAAGCAGCTCTTATTTGTAACCTATAAGATATTTAAATAGAAGCTATTCCACCTAGTTTCACATTGCAGAGGAAAGCCCTTCCTATCCAAATGTTTGTAGTGTGTTAGGAAATAAGACACTGGTTTAGGGAACAGGCAAGAGAAACGTGATTCCATTAATTATTGTTTAATGGTTGCATCTCCTTGTTGTGATCTGAAGGTTGGTATAAAATACACATTTTTCAGTACTTAAAAAAATTGCAATTAGAGTAACGGCAATTATGTTTACTAAGCTTCTTGAAAAGACAAAACTTTCCTTATGTATACTTTACAGTATTTGGAAACCACAGTATGAAATTTTTCATTATTACTTAAATTACCAAGATTCTAAATGGAAGCATTTTATTACTGTGGTTACTATGTAAATTGAAAGGGATAAAATTTCTCTTTCTTTAAAAATACTATATAGCAGACCCACCAGTATGGTACCTCCCATTAGTAAACTTCCATAGTGCCTCTCTTAGCATTCGCAGCATAATTTAACTCTCAAGAATATAAACAATTACTTGAAAGGGCAAAATTAGCCAGTTTGGGGGGCATAGGCATCTATTAAAATCTCAGCTTTGTCACTTAGTATGAGGTGAGGCAAATTATCAAGTCTCTCTGAGGCTCAGTTTCATAATTTTCATTAAAGAAAAATGAGGTTAGCATTTCAGAGTTTAAAATAATACATCACAATGTACAACATAAGCTAAGTACCTCATACAGAGGCACCCAGTTAAACCATGGACATTATAACATTTGTCACCGCTGACTAGTTGTATGACCCTTGGGAAACAAACAAGGTTATGTTTTGCTTGCATTTTCCTGACTATTCAATAAAAGTTGAAACACCACCCACCTCTTTTCTACCTTGAAAAAATGAAAAGATTAGACAAGGTTGCTGGCTTGATGCTTAAACCCTTCACTTTAGTTCACTTGGGAATTAACAACCTTGATATGAAAAGAAAAAAGAAACTATTTTTTTTTTACTCTGAAAGAAAGACACTCTAAAGCATACAACAGTATACCCTATTCTCTTTACCTGCTATCTGCAGGTAGCTTTTTAACCATGAAGAGTATGCTTTTTATGAAAGAATTTATAACATGTATGCACTACACACATGCAGAAATGCTTTCTTTATGTTACTTTCCTTGAGTTTTCAAAGCAACTACTCATGGGAAAATTAATTGAATGTAGAAATTATTTTTATCTTTTGACAAAAAAACGCACTTTGCTAGCTAAAAGTTAACAAATGCCAAGGCTGATTGAGGAATTCATGTAAAATACCTGCTCAGCTGTATTTTAAATAATATATGTTGTCTTATGTTCCCAAGCAGTGTTTTTATCCAGAGACAAAAAAGTTCTAGAATGCATTCTACAGTTATGACACACATGGGCAATCTGTGTGTTTAACGTAATCTACTCTTTTAAAAATAGTTTATATGAAATATTTTCTTTTCAGCATTCAACTCATTTTTCCCTTGGCTTTATTGATACACAATTTTTAGTCATTAATTATGTATATTTAAGGTGTGCATTTTGATGATTTAATGTATATTTTGTGAAGTAATCCCTATAATAAGGTTATTTAACACTTCCATCACCTCAGTTACCTCTTTTGTGTGTGTGTGATGAGAACCCTTAAGATCTACTCTTAGCATATTTCAAGTATACAATACAGTATTACTAAATATGGTAATCATGATATACATTAGATTCCCCAGAACTTATTAATCTTATAACTGAAATTTTGTACCCTTGGGCCAACATCTCCAATTTCCCACACCCTCCAGCCCATGACAGCTGTATTCTTCACTCTGATTCTATGAGTTCGATGTTTTAGATTCTACATACTAACTAGATCAAGCAGTATTTGTCTTTTTGTGTCTAGCTTATTTCATCGAGCATAGTATTTTCCAGGTTCACTCATGTTCTTGCAAAGGCAGGCTTTCATTTTTTATGGCCGAGTAAGATTTCATTGCATGTAAATATACCTGTACACACACACACACACACACACACACACACCACAATTTCTTTATCCATTCATCCACCTATGGACACTTAAGTTGCTTCCATGTCTTGGCTACTGTAATAAAATGTTACACTGAACATGGAGGTACAGATATCTTTTCTAGTTTATTTCCTATGGATAAATATCCAGAAATGGAATTGCTGAATCATATAGGAGTTCTGTTTTTAGATTTGTGAGGAATCTCCATACTGTTAACCATAGTGGCTGTGCCAAGTTACATTTCCACCAACAGTTCACAAGGATTCCCTATTCTCCACATCCTCCCCAACACTTGTTTGTTTTTTGATGATAGCCATTCTAACAAGTGTGGGATGATCTCTCATTGTGGTTTTGGTTTGTATTTTCCTAATGATCAGTGATGCTGAGCGACTTATGTACCTATTGCCATCTGTTCAGAAAATGGTTTACTTCTTTTGTCCATTTTAAAAATTGGATTGCTTTTTATTCTCTTGAGTTGTATGAGTTTTTAATATGTTTTGGATATTAATCCTTTACCAGATAAATAATTTAGAGGTATTTTCTCCCATTCTATAGGTTGCCTTCTCATGTTGCTGATGATTTTCTTTGGTGTTCAGGAGCTTTTTAGTTTGATGTCATCCCACTTTTTTTGGTTGTTGTTGATTTTGGGGTCAAATCCAGTATATCATCAGCAAGACTGATGTCAGGGAGCTTACTGCCTACGTTTTATTCTAGGAATTTTATTGTATCAGGTCTTAAGCCCAAGTCTTTAATTCATTTTGAGTTGATTTTTGTATATAGTGTAACATAGTGGTCCAGTTTCATTCTTCTGTATGTGGCTGTCCATTTTTCCCAACACCATTTGTTGAAGAGAATGTCTTTTCTCCATTGTATATTCTTGGCACCTTTATCATAAATTAATTGACTCTACCTGCATGGGCTAATTTATGGGCTCTTGATTTTATTCCATTGATCTATGTGTCTGTTTTTATGCCAGTATCACACTGTTTTTATTACTATAGCTTTGTAATATAGTTTGAAATCAGGAAGCATGATGCCTCCAGCTTTGTTTTTCTTTCTTAAGATTGCTTTGGATATTTGGGGTCTTTTGTGGTTCTCTACAACTGTAGGATTGTTTGTTCTATTTCTGTGAAAAATGCCATTGGAATTTTGATAGGGATTGCACTCAATCTGTAAACTGCTTTCAGTAGTGTGGAAATTTTAACAATATTCTTCCAACCCATGAACATGAAATACCTTTCCAATTATTTATGTCTGATTTTTTTCATTAATGTCACAGTTTTCATTGTACAGTTTTTCCCCTCTCTGTGGAGCTGCTTGACTTTGAATTCTTTTCCCCAAGCCAAAAGCTTTTCTGTGCTTCTAAATGCATTGTTTCTGGGGGCCTTACAAGGGATGTGCTTGTTTATAAGAGTCACTGAAAGTCATTGCACTTACATAGTCCCAGACAGTACTGTCCTCCTCAGACTTTTTATTTCATATGTGCTTCCTCCCGTTCCTGATAAAATTGACCAGTCAGGAATCATTCTTATGAAAAGCAATATCGCCTAGTAATTTTGTTCTTAATATTGCCCTTTTGATGGTAAAGAAACATATTTAACTGAAGGTCAAATTCTCACACAGAAGGGAAAAGAGACTTTACTAATCCTTGGTTTATAGATTCCCTGTAGATCATATAACAGCTGAGGAAAAAGGATTCCAAGTAGAGACAACAGGCAATGCCAAGAATCTAATTCAAAAATATGTCTGCAATGTTTGAACAGCAGCGAGAAGCCAAGAAGTCAGAACATTAATAAAAGGTGGATAGAACTATGATGATATTGTGCCTTATAGAAATTATAAGACTTTGACTTTGACTTTAGAGTGTAAGAAGATAGCAAAAAGGTTAAAAGTATGAGCTGGTATTTGCCATATTCCAAGTAAGATTGTCATGAAGGTAAAAATACAAGGAAATTTTTCTTAAAGGAAAAATGTCTGTTATTTTGCTCTCACCTTAATCATCAGGTGTTGGAATGTTTAGAATTTCTTCAAGTTCCTTCCTGGGTATCTTACTAGCTTCTTTGTTTTATTGTGGTATAATTGATTTACAGTATTATATTAGTTTCAGGTGTACAGCATACTAATTAAATATTTTTATAGATTATACTTTATTTAAAGTTGTTGTAAACTAATGGCTACATATCTCTGTGCTGTGTAATGCATCCTTGTCACTTATTTTATACATAGTTGTTTGTGCTTCTTAATCTCATATACCAATCTCTCTCCTCCCTTTCCCCATCCCCTCCAGGACCCAGTAGATTGTATTCTATATCTGAGTCTGTTTTCTTATATACATTCATTTATTTTATTTTTTAGATTACACACCTTAGTAATAGAGTTGTGATCTTTGTCTGACTTATGTAACTAAGCATAATACCCTCTAGGTTCATCCACGTTGTTGCAAATTGAAGAATTTCATCTTTTATGGCTTAGTAATATTTCATTATATAGATGTATGCCACATCTTTATCCATTGATCTGTTGATGGGCACTTGGGTTGCTTCCATATCTTGGCTATTGTAAATACTGCTATTACGAACTTGCACATTTCTTCACAAATTAGTGGTTTTGTTTTCTTCATGTACATACCCAGCAATGGAATTGCTAGATCATATGGTAGTTTATTTTTAGTTTTTGAGGAATCTCCATACTATTTTCCAGATTGGCTGCAGCAATTTACAATCCTATCAGTGTACTGAGGTTCCCTTTTCTCCACATCCTCGCCAACATTTGTTTTTAGACTTTTTGACAATAACGATTTTGATAGATGTGAGGTGATATCTCATGGTTTTGATTTGCATATCTCTGATTAGCAGTGTTGAGCATTTTTCATGTGCCTGTTGGCTAATATATATATATCTTCTTTAGGGGAAGAAAGTCTATTCAGGTTGTGTACCCATTTTTGATTGATTTTTTTGATACTGAGTTGCATGAGCTATATATTGAGTCATATGAGCTGTTTATGTAGTTTGAATATTAACCCCTTTCAGGCCGTATCATTTGCAAAATGTTTTCTCCCATTCAGTAGGTTGTCTTGGTATCTTATTAGCTTTTATTGTCACACTTACTACTTGTTCACATTTGGGCTTTGAGCACCCAAAATTGGTGATTAAGGTTTAGTCACAAACTTTTTTCTTTTTGAAAAGTGGTTTGTTTGGTAATATAGTAGAACCTAGTAACACAGCAAATGTAGTAAAAGCTTAGCAGCCTTCTGATCTATTTGCTTCTGTGAAGATCCATGTTACAATAACATTATTCTCATATCTAAATTATTTACTTGTTGACTGATACCAATTTATCTATTTTATCTTAAATATGCCTCTGTACACAAACTAAAAAAATGTAAAACTATGTAAGCTTGGTGGGGAAGCCACATTAAATTTCAGTCTTTGCCTTAGTTCACAATAACTTTGCCTAACTGAACAGTCTTCATTGGCCTTGGTTGCATAGATATTTTCAGTCTTATTTCCAGAAGTATTGGGGCCAGAAGCAAATTATCTAGAATCTGTTATTTTTGCATATCTGCTTATAACCTTGCCAAATTTTTCTTGAGCTCTTTTTTATTGTAATAATTGCCAGACTTAGTGGGGAATAGTTAACACCCATTAAATTTTTAGATTTTGCCACAAATACTATCACTGGAAGTAAATGCTCAGGAAGAATTTTAAAGTTATCACAGATGACAGTTTACCAAATACATTATGAAAGCCAACAGGGATTACCACCATTTTAGCCTTTACTACATTCTTCCAGGCTGCTTATTTAATATTGTATATTTTAGTATTAGAGGGGTATTTTTTCCAGCAGCTACCCAGAATGCATGTCAAATTCTGAATAATTAAATGTAAAATTCAGCGGATGGGCTATAATAAAATTAGAGCAGGTTAAAGCCAGCAGGAGAAAGTAACATCAAGTAAGTGAAGTAAGTGAGGACACATCATTATTAATTATCCAATCTGGAAAAAAAGAAAGCAAAGGATAAAAAATAAAGAGGATCAGTGAACTGTAGGATATTATTACATGATTCAAAATATGCATAATGGGAGTTCCAGAATAAGAAAAAAAAAAAAAAGAAGAAAATTCAGCCTACAGTTTTGAGAAGTCTGAAACCCAAGCAGGATAGATGAATGGCAGGTCCAACAGCCAAAAACATGTACAGAGAAAATATCTTAAGCATTGCTAGAGAAAAGAAATATAGATGGGTGGTGAGGGTCGGGGGGAAGACAGCACAAATAATGGATGACTTAAGAACTAAATGGAGCTGGAAGACAGTGGGATGACATGTTTAACTTGCTGAAAGGAGTAAAAATAATCTTTCAGTTCAGCTACCTATAAGCAGCCAACACAGTTCTTCAAAGAAATGAAAGTAAAATATTTTAAAATAACCAAAAGCTGTAAAAAAAAAAATTAAACAGCAGTATATTAAATCCTAAAGATAATACTTCATAGTGAAGGGAAATGATACCATAAGGAAACTGGGATCCTGCAGGAGCCGGGGGAGGGCACCAGAAATAGTAAATACGTGAGTAGTACAAAGGAAGATAGTACTTTCTTTAGTATCTTCTCCTAAACTGACTTGGTCTAGGTCTCATAATGTATATGACATCACTTGCTCTTCGGGTGCATGAAAGTAAATTAACTTGTTGAAATATTCTCATATTTTGCAGAATATAATAAAGTAAAAGAGCAATATCACTCATTGACATAAAAGCCAAATTTCTTAGCCAATATTAGCAAATTTAATCCACCAATATATAAAAATGATATAGAATGAAGGGAATTATTCCACCAATCTGAGGGTTAATTTTACGTGTTGTTTTGTTTTTTATATTTGAAAATACTTCATATGAACAGGATAAATAATAAAATCCTCAATTAATTTCAATGCATTAGTAACAGCATTTGAAAAAAATCTAACATATACCCATAATAGCTCTAAACTGTCTACCAACAGCAGGGATCTTCATTTAATAAAGAGCAATTACCAAAAGCTCAGGTAACATCATACCTAATGGTGAAATACTGAATTTTTTTCCCATAAATTGTGTTCAAGGCAAGGATGAAACCACTATTCTATTCAGCATTTTAGTCAATACGTCCATTGAAATAGTGATTCTCGTTCTAATAAGATAGAGAATAAGTCAAGGATGTCAGCTCTCATTTCTATTTAATATTTTACTTGAATTCTAGCCAGTGAAGTAATTGAAGATAAAATTAATAAAGGACAATTAATTAGGAAGGTACAAGTAAAATTGTCTCTGTGTGATGATAATGTGATTATTTCCTTAGAAATACTAGGTGGCTTTTATATATGTCTGTGTGTATGGATGTATATAATAGATAATCCCTAGAACTAATAAATTTAATTGCTTGATTCAAGGCCAGTGTACCAGTATGTATAGTATGTTTATACATAATTATGGGAGACAATTGGAAAATAAAATTATAAATCAATTCCACTGATAATATTTAAAAACCTTTAGAAATACATTTAAGGAAGGTCATGTGAATTCTGAAAAAACTTCTGAAATCCTGAAACACTGATAATCTCAAAACATTTAGTAAAATGAAAAACTAAATAAATGGATATTTGCTATGTAATAGATTCAAAAACTCAGTGATGATGATACCATTTCTTCTTTTTGTATGTTGAATGTGGATGTGGACAAAATATCTGCAGAACTCTTTGTGGAAATTAGCAAGTTCATTCTAAAAACAATTTAAACATATAGAAGATCTGGAATAGGAAGCATCAAGGCATTTCTGATAAACTGACCTTGAGTCCTGACACCAAGAGACGAGTGAACATATCCTCCAACCATTAATTTCCAGTTTTCTTTAACATGCGTGACCTAATAAGTCCTAGTAACATTCCAGTGAGGAATGCATAAACTTGATCTAAATAAGAAAAACTGACCTTCCAACTATATTTGAGGTTTCTGTTGATTATTTTAACAGAGATAAGGGACATGTCTTCATTTTCTGTCTTGGAAATTGTAGTATCACATTCCTGCACATCTTATTGGCCATAAATTAGTGTTCATATCTACCTAAAAAAAAAAAAAAACGGGAAATGTAGTCTTTACATGAGTGTAAGAATTAGTTAATGTAAAGGCTTTATTGCTATAGAAGAGAACAAGAGATATTAGGGGACAAAATCTCTGGTTTTTGTCACATGAACACACAGATAAATTAAAAAATATTAAGTAAACTTCCCAGCCTCCATACTAAAAAGGAGTATAAAAAGTAGCATATTTTTAATTAACTCTATAAAAATTGTTAGGAAATAGTACAACTGAACTTTTGATCTTAAACAAATAAAATACAATTTTATAAAATAAAATACTTAGTAGGCACATGTATTTTCTTGCCCCTAGAGAAAGAAAGTTAAAATTAGTATAATAAGGAAAATTTTCTACAAATTAGACTGGCTGTGTTCACAAAGTCTGAACCAATTTCAGGCATCAGTTTGGGTCCACCAGAAGCAGCAGTTGAGATGGAGTTTAGGGTGCAGGATATTAAATAGGGATCAACATCTCTGAAGAGAAGGGAGCAGAAGCAGAAGTGATCAGAGGATGAAGCCAAGCTATGGTGTGAGCTTGTCAGAGCTTTGACCAGTTGGGTGGAAGATTTGGGCAAGTATTGCCTCCAGAGTTGTCTTGTGTTGATCTGAAATGCCAAGCCTTTCTAGCTCACCTCTCTGTTGCTGGATGTGATCAGCCCTGAGGAAGGGATGACTTGGGCAAAGCCACTCTTGTAGTTGAGGTGCTGGTCATCACGTCTGTTGTGTTCTTCCTGTTTCTTTCTCTAGCACCCAGGTAACTGGTCCATGTGACTAATCCTGATCAGTCCTTCATGAGCTCAGTCACTGTGTGTCACTTCTAGGCTGGAGCCATGCATTATGTCAGACCCTCCAGAGCTCTTTTTCTTTCCTCTAGCATAGGATCAGCAGCTTATGAGAGAGTAGTTGCTCAGTAGTCTGGGTATCTGAAGGACCATGCCGAGCAGAGCCCTCTTGCTGATCCATGTTATTCATGCGAATGAACAAGTATACCATCCATTAGGGCTTTCTTACCCCAACAGAGCTCAGTCCATCCTCACAGATACCCTTATGTTTTCTCTGATAATAGAATTCTTACATTTAGATAGGTATATTCATATACTTTCTGGCAAAAGTTTATGTCCAGATAGAAGTCATACATGCAAGAATACATTTTATGCATCTAACAAGCAGTGTATACTCTTAAAAATCTAGTCTGATTTTTTTTTTGGATTTAAAAAAAATTGAGGTATAATTGACATAACATGTTAGTTTCAGACATACAACATAATGATTCAATATTTGTATATATTGCAAAACAGTCACTAGTTAACATCTGTAACCATACATGGTTCTAATGTTTTTTCTGTGATTCAGACTTTTAAGATTTATTATCTTACCAACTTTTAAATATGCAAAACAGTATTATTGACTATAGTCACCACACTGTATATTACATCTCTATGACTTACTTATTTTTGAATTGGAAGTTTGTAACGTTTTACCCTCTTCACGTACTCCTACCCCCACTTCTGGCAACTACCAGTCTATTTCCCATATCTATAAACTTGGTTTATGGTTTTTGGTTTAGATTCTACATATAAGTGAGATCATATAGTATTTGTCTGACTTATTTCATTTAGCATAATGCTGTAAATGGTAAAATTTTCTTTTTGTGGCTGAATAATATTCCATTGTATATAGATATATAGATGTCTGTATGTATATAAATAATCAGTTTCTTTGTCCATTCATATGTGGACACTGGTGTTTTCTATATCTTGGCTGTTGTAATTAATGCTGTAATGAACATGAGGTACATACATCCTTTGGAATTAGTGTTGATATTTTCTTTGGGTGAATACTCAGAAGTGGAATTGCTGGATCATATGGTAGTTTTACTTTTAATTTTTTGAGGAACCTCCAAACTGTTTTCCACAGTGGCTACACCAATTTATATTCCTGCCAACAATGCACAGGGATTTCCTTTTCTCCACATCTTCGCCAACACTTGCAATTTCTTGTCTTTTTGATAATGGTCGTTCTGACACATGTGAGGTGATAGATGTTTCCTTGTGGTTTTGATTTGTTTCCCTGATGATCAGTGACGCTGAGCTTCTCTTGATGTGCCTCTTGGCCGTCTGTATGTCTTCCATGAGAAAATATCTAAGTCCTTTGCCCCCTTTTAAAGTGGATTATTTGTTTGTTCTTGAGATGTATGAGTTATTTGTATATTTTGGATATTAACCCCTCATCAGATATGTCATTTGCAAATGTTTTCTCCCATTCTGTAGGTTGCCTTTTTTTTTTTTTTTTTTTTTGGTTTCCTTTTTTTTTTTAAGTTTTTCAGTTTGATTTAGTTCTACTTGTTCATTTTTGCTTCTGTTGACTTTGCTTTTGGAGTCAGATTTTTTAAAAATCATCACTAAGACTAATGTCAAGGAGCTTACCACCTATACTTCCTTCTAGGAGTTTCATGGTTTCCGGTGTTATAGTCAAATATTCAAACCATTTTGAGTTGATTTTTGTGTGTGGTGCCAGATAGTGGTCCATTCTCATTGTTTTGCATGTGACTGTCCAGTTTCCCCAATACCATTTATTGAAAAGACTATACTTTCCCTATTATAAATTCTTGCCTACTTTGCTGTAAATTATTTGACCCTGTATGCTTGGGTTTATTTCTGGACTCCTTTTTCAGTTTCATTGATGTGTCTCTTCTTAGACCAATAATACCATCCTGTGTTGATTATTATTGCTTGTAATATTGTTTGAAATCAGGGAGTGTGCTTTCAGCTTTGCTCTTCTTTCTCAAGATTGTTTTGGCTATTTGGGTTGTTTGGTTTTGCTGTGTGTGTGTGTGTGTGTGTCTGTGTGTGATTCTCCACAAATATAGGATTATTTGTACTATTTCTATGAATAGTGCTATCACTGGAATTTTGATAGGGATTGCATTGAATCTGTAGATTGCTTTGGATGGTATGGACATTTTAACAATATTAATTTGTCCAAGTCATGAGCATGGAACATCCTTCTGTTTATCTGTGTGTTCTTCAGTTTATCAAAGTCTAATAGATTTCAGTGTAAGGGTCTTTCCCCTCCTTCGTTAAATTTATCCTAGTTATCTTTTTCTTTTGAATGCAACTGTATAAAGGGTTGTTTTCTTAATTTCTGTTTCTGATAGTTTGCTTATTTTAGTGTATTAGTCTGATAAACATTTAAGCCAAGTCCTATCTGATTCAAGTGTCAAAGAGTATTAGGAAGCCAATCAGTATAATTCTGAATATATATGATAGTGCACACAGGTCAGCCAGTGACTATATTCATTGTCAGAATGTTTCTGAGAGGAAAGGGGATGGACATTGACACAGCATAGGTACAACAAAATGTACTGGATGTACTGCACAGCACATAATAGACACTGAAATCTGAAACAATTCATTTAACTTTAAAAGCAGAGGAAAAATTGTCAAAGGGAGAGGTAGAAGTTAATAGCTTATATGAGAAGTTAAACCTGGATAGGAAACTGGCGTGAGCATATCAAACCTGCCGTTCCAACTGTTAGCAGAGTTGCCAGAAGCAGGACAGACAGATTTTTCCCTCATTTAAATTCCTACCGTGTATATTGTCTACACCATTCACTTGTCACTCAATCCTGTGCTTTCTGTGAGTTTTCATACTATCTTTATATGTCATTTATAACATGCATGGCACATTTGTTTTTATTGTCCTTATCTCTTTTTCCTAAATAGGCAGCCATTTAAAAGCAGAAACTCTGTGCATAGTTTGTGTTGCCAAAATGTCCAATATAAAATAACACAGAACCTAGTGATGTATTAGAAACAGTTTACTATTGTAAGTCAGTCTTTTTTCTACATTCAGATACTGGCTCCAGTACTCACTCTCTCTGTGATCAGAAGTTACTTAGTCATGTTAACAAGCTGTGTAGACAAAAATGATTAAAATAATGTGCTTTTCCCAGTTACCTTAACAAATGGAGAAGTAGAAATTATTTATCTCATGCCCAAAATTTATCCATAAAGCATGTGTCGTCTTTATCAATATAATCAGATGGCCATTATGTCTAAATATTCATCAGTATGAGTATCTTGATTCTTATATTACCACTGACTTGGATGTACCTGGAAAAGTCACTTAAATTCTGATTCTTTTCCATGTGAAAATGACAGGAAACAATATTTTAAGTTTGTACTTTATCATGTCTCCAGTTATTCCTCAGAACAAACCAAAAAGATAAATATACTAAATTTAGTACTACTTTTATTTCTAAGATGAAAAACAAAGGCACTGAAGGTTGTCACCTGCTTATAATAAGTGAGGAAAATGGAATTTGAATTTAGGCTAAATTTTGAATGTCTTGAGTCCTTAAGTTGAATTGTTGTAATGAATGAAATCATCTATAGGCATAAACATAACAGATCAGAAAGTAGAGAAAGGGCCAACATTTAAACAATAATGCCCAAAATAAATTAATTCACTTTTCTCTTTGAAGTTGGGCTAAATCTAAACTTCCTTGTTATAATGCCACCAAGAAAATAGTTCTGTTGGGGCCTAGGGTAGGCTGCCTCAAATGTGCCTCAATGGCGCTTAATTATTTTGAATTAGAGATATGGAATTCACCCGTAGAAGTCTATTTAAACAAACCTGTTACTTCTTGAATTTACTCCCCCAAGCCCAAGCTGTTTAGATTCTTCACTAATTGGGAACCCAAAACCCAAGTTTCTTTGTCTTGTCAATTCCTCACAGATCTATTTCTTTGTCTATAAAGTATAAAAGCTGCCTACTTTGGCCACTTTTTAGGTCCCATAGGGATCTTTAGGGACCTCCATGCACATAAAATTCTTTCTTCTTTTTCTCCTGTTAACTCTTGTGTCAGTTTTGTTATTAGTTCAGCCACAAGAACTCAGGAGTACCACTCTTGAGGATATTTCCCTCTCTCCGACAGTTACCATACAAAATAAGTGTATAGCATTATCTGACTTTTTAATATGAACTATTTTGAAGAAGCTGACATAATCTAAACTAATGTAATAGAACATAAATCAATCAGTTATATGAAATGAGGTAAGTGATGAAAGATAATCAGAAAAATTCATGATTGGGACTTAAAATAAGCAGTATTATGAATATTTCTAGTTAGCATGCATTCTGTGTTCCAAAAACTTGAACTATGAGGTAATTATAATTCCAACTTGAATTTCTGTTTTGGAGAATTGCTGGTACTTGAGTGGAGAATAAGAACAGAGCTCGTGTCTTCCTTTAGATTGATCCTTATTTTTATATGTAGCTTTGACTTTTTAAAAAACAACTGCCTTTCTTCTTGAGATAAAAATCTGAAATAATGTTCCACTAATTGAAAAAAAAAATCTTTATGAATTACTTATTTGGCATAGCTAGCATATGCATATAGGTAATGTGCATAATTTACATGAAAATGCTAAGGATGGTTCATGTCCCGTAAAATATGAGCTTATCTTGGTAGTGTTTTCACCTTACTTTGCAAAGGGAAAACATGTTGTTCTTAGAAAAATGTGATAAATATATTTATTTAAAACTTGTTTTTGAACACGTTGTTTTTGAGAAAAAATTAAAAAGTGGAAAACATGTTTTTACCTGGAAAGAGTATAACGTAAATAAGATGTTTGCCTGAGAAAGAAAGCACAGGGAAGCAGTAACAAGGATCTATGCTATGCCCCGCTTTCCCCCAGACCGTTAGTGGAAGTTTTAATATTAAGGCCTGTCCTCTTATACTGCCATTGAGCTTTCAGAAGTAAACATTAACCCCACATGTCTCTCATGGAGAATGAGATATTCTGCAGATAGTGACACTAACTGTGAAGCAATCTCGATGTCCTTTACAGGACAAAAAAAAAAAAATCTTGCTAGAACAGTTCTGATTCAAAGGTCACTGTGATTCAAAGGCAATGAGAGGCTGACCATTTCTGATGATGTAGCATGTCCCTAATACCCTTCCTTCTCCTATGTTAACTACAGCTAGTTGAACAAAAATATATATAAATCTTAAACTAAACAAGTCTGTGCTTGTCATCAGTGACATCTCTGCATGTCATCTGCATTTTTGTGTCCTACGTTTAAGCCTAGAGATTCTATGCAGTGTTGAGAGACAGAAAGGTAGGGAAGAAAATGTGGTAAAATGTAAATGCTTAACTGTCTGCCAGATGATGACCCATATGATCCTAGTTCTATAGATTACCTGGTATAAAGGATGATGATGATAATGGGTCTCTGACAGCTAGAGCAGTGATTTAAAGAAAAGATTTTAAAACGGAAAGAGTAACATGAATAAATGTCGTAGAAACCAGCTCATAAGTTGGGGGGACCCACAAAATGAAAGGATTCTGCTGTGAGTCAGGAGCATCAGAAGCTCCATGGTTCCTACTTATATAAAGGAAGAAGATACTTGCTTCTAGCAGATCAAGAAGTAAAGCAAGAGATGTTAGATATTTTAAAAAATTAAAAGCAATAGTCATGCATAAAAATATTACCAAGTCTTTACTGAGGAATACAAAGAGTGGAATAAATATACTAAGTCTTTACTGAGGAATTACAAAGAATGCAAACTTCGATGGCCTGAACCTAATAAAGCTATGAAAACCCATAATAGCCTGAATTAGTAACCATATTGGAAGAATTAAATGGATACACTGATCACAACCAGAATGGTATAGAGGACTGACCTCTATATATAGAAGGAATAGAATAAACTAAAAAGATAGTATTGAGATCTGCACCACCAACAGAACAAAACTAAATTAAGTATAATTAGAGCTGCTATAGAAAAAAAAAAAATAGAAGGATTGATAGATGCTTTGAGAATGAGAGAATGTACAGTGTAAATATTATGCTTTAAAAATTAAATATAAAAAATGCATACCCATACACATGTGCACACATGTATGTTCAACCATTATCTATGAGTAAATGTAGAGGAAAAAAAACCCTGAAATTAATAATGGATAGAAACATCCCTAAAGACAAAATATGTTTATTACCTATAGATAGCATGAAAGAATAAACATTTATCACATTTTCCAATAAAAAAAATAATAATTCAGTGGCAAAGGGGGAATGAAAACAAGAAAATACCCTTAACTGAAAACATTTTATGCCAGTAATACATAAACATTAGTAGAATCCAGATAATTAGAAAAAAAACTATGAAAGCCCTGGTAGAAGAACAAAGGATCTCATATTGGAACCAAGACTTGAATTAAAAAACAAAACAAAAACACAGAGGGAAAAAGAAAAAAAAAATACTCTAGGCTTCAGAGCTGTAAGTCGCCTAAACCCTTAATTAGGAAATAAATGAGCTTTAGTTATAGTGGTCCCGGATTTTGGTCAGGTCAGTGGAATTGCCTCTACACAACCATAACCATTGCACATAAGTCCCAAAATGATAAAATCAGTGTGATGGGCAGATATGTATAGACCCACAAGTAACAATAATTGTAGGGTATGTTGGTCATTGGGAATGAAAAGAAGAGGTGACAATAAGATTTCCTGAAGAACAATAACCAAATGACAGGAAAGTGAACAATGAAGCCAGTTTTCAGGATATCTGTTAAAAAAAAAAAGTTGTAAAAGGACCAATATACCGAAGAATAATAGAAATGGATACTACTGGGAGGAAAGGCTGTGAAGATCAGTGGAAGTTACCCTTTTGTAAGAGAAATTTACATTTATTAGGGAACTCTCCATTTGTATGGGTGTCTCCCTCCCTGTACCAGGAGGAGAAGGATGACTACATCTCTAGAAACTCTTTATCAGTGGAGAAGGGGATGACTTAAGTGTCCACAACTTTATTTACCCTTTGTTTACAACGTTTTTCCTGATTGCCCCCCAATAACTTGCTCCTCTACCCCTAACATTTTCTTTTATCCTTAGCTGGAAATAATATTTAAGGTGGTGGCCTGGGCCATTTCAGCGAGTTACTCAGTCTTCCTAGGTTTCTCTCACGTATAGAGGAGGTATTTATGTTATGAAACTTGTTTGTTTTTCTGTTAATCTGTTTGTTTGTTTTTTTATTATTACACAGGGGTCTCAGCCAAGAGACCAGAAGGGTGTAGGGAAAATGATCACCTACCTTTAAATTATGACTTAAATGCTCTCTCTCTAGATTGTTTGCTACTGCCAGACTATTACATATCCTTATGTTAACCTAGTAATTGTATTTAAGTCCCCTTCCTTTGTGAAGGCAAAGTGGGCATGATTTTCTTATGCTACTATTATTGCAAAATCTGTACCGTTCAAATGTATGATTGACATGCATTTTTAGGGGCTGTTTGAAGTCTTGTCTAATAATTATATGTGATCCCTGGAAAGATGAGAGCCAGAGTAGTTATCCTCCCAGCCTTGTAAATCTCATTTCTATCTTTTTTAACAATGGAAAAATATAATTTTCTATGAGAAGATATGAAATAGTCTATATTTTCCAGACAGGTATTTTCTTTTCATTTAAACTGTATTTTCTTTTACAAGCAATAATTTGAAGTTTTATAAGAGTAGTTACAGTAAAAAAGCTTGCTGTTTTCCTAATTGTGAACAGTTGAAAAGTATAAATGATATAGTTAATGTGTAATTGCTAATTTGTTTTTTGTTCTAAAACTGGTTATTAAACAATCATGCAGAAGTAAAATACAATGGATGTTTTATTCAAATGAGGTATGTTTTCAAACAATTTTAAATATATGGTTATAGTCAGAAACCAATGTGTAAGCAATTATGAGATTTATGAATCTCCTGATGATCTTTAGCATCAGTTCATGTGTATGGTGATGAAGCTTACTAATGTCTCGGTACAAGTGATTGTGACATTACTTAACGGAAACAACTTGTTTATTACTAAACAGACATCCTGGTATTATTAATTTTTAGTCACTTTAGTGATGACTTGAAGTATTTTTAGTCTCTAAAAATGTAGCCAAATACATTACATTATTTCAGGTACTATATGGAAATGATTGCTCTCTCCCTGGATTAATTTCTGAAATACTGCCATCTTGTGGTGTTCTTCACAGAACCTCGAAGAGTCATAAGGACTTCTGGTGAAAACAAAAATTGTCTTCTAATGAGATAAATATGTAGACCCAAGTGAATAGCCTAGAAACCTGGGGAGTGAAAATAATCTTTATCTTATCAATAATGAAATATTTTAGTATTCATCTAGGTGGGGAATTCTAGTACAGTATTTCAGAAGCAGAAGAGAGAGTTTATCATATTTGCCTATGAAAGTCTTAACAGGAAATAATTCAAGGAGAAATTTAATCAAATGCTAACTAATATTCTCTTCAGAGAAAACCTTCTGTTTTTTTTCCCAGTCCCATTTACTTCAGTACAACTACTACTTACCGAGTATATATTATATAAGTTTTACCCTTTACTTGGCATACAATCGCGGGACAGTGGCTGCTTTCTGATTTCCTTTCGGCTCTGGGTGGCGCTCAGCCTTATTTGCATTGCGATTTGGACTGTCAAGTTCCAGGGGGTGTATTTTCATTTTGACGTGGTTGAACTGTTTTGTGCTCCAAGACCATTTAAATTTTCTTTACTCTGTCTAGCCACACCATATAGAAATAAAACTAATACAGAGAAGTACGTTTTAGCTTACAGTCGAATTTTCCATCTTATCAGTGAAATATAATTATTTTAGTTTAATTGTTCCCTTATTGTTTGACTCTAAACTGAAGCTCAACTGTTTCCAGAAAGCAAAGCTCAAAATTTACCTCCAGTAAAAGCAGGTAAAAAGATCCTCAACATGATTGAAGACCACTCCAAAACTTTTTCATAAGGTCTTAGCAAAATCACGATCTCCAGTGTAGTCTATAAACTCTTAACATGTTAATTCAAATGATCAATTATGTTCGTTTATAGCTTATTTTGTAAGAGTTCTTTGTTACCTAAATATTAAATAAAAATAATAAAAATATTATGAAAATTTAGCTTGAGGAAGGAGAATTTCCCTGGTCTTTTGTACCAAGAAAGTGCCTAGACCTGTAATAATGTACCAATAGCATTTGCTAAATTGAGAGCATAAGAACAATGTCTGTAAACACATTTAAGATCAGATTAGGCTTCCTCCAATAACTAAGAAGGAAGCATCTTCAGAGTAAGGCCAGAGTAAAATGCCCTTAAGTTTTGAGTATTGGGCAGTTTTCGCACAATAAAAGGAAAACTCCTTATGAGGCAACTTTGCCCTTGCTCTCAAGACACTCGTTTATTTTCTGCAGTGCAAATTAATGTGAGCACTATCAATGAACTCAACCTTGTAATAAGCTCTGCTTATGTCTTTGCCAATGTTTTGTGGATCTCTGCAGCCCGTCCGAAAAATGCAAGTGCTTTTTACTTTCCACTATGAAACATTAACTTATGGAGAAACCCCAGTATTTTCTTTCAGGATTGAACCTTTGACCCTGAAACATAATCAAGAATATTACTGCTCTTACTTTTCATGTCTTCAAATGCTCAATTTCAAAGTAATCAATTAGGAGGAGAAATCTTACTGGTTTTAAATAAGTACCACTGCCAATATGGCAAGACCAAAATAATCTATTTTCATATGAATAATGCAGCCTCCACTAATGCTCATTATTGTTAATATTTTAGTTCAAAATAACATTTAGCTATTATCCATATGAAAGAAAAGCAATGTTTATAGATAAAAATTCAAGCATGATTAGAAATGACAAAATGAATGAGAATCTTGGCAAAATGCCACTTGATAAAAACATAGAATTATTCCAGTTTTACTGAGATATGTAATTGACATACAGCACTGTAAAAGTTTAAGGTCTGCAGCATAATGATTTGATATACATACATAATGAAATGATTATCCCAGTAAGTTTAGTGAACATTTGTCATCTCATAGGTACAAAATGAAATAAATGGAAAAGTTTTGTGATCTGAATTCTTAAGATCAACTCTTACCAGCTTCCATATAAATATACAGCAGTGTTAATTGTATTTTCATGTTGTACAATTACATCCTTAGTACCTACTTATAACTGCAAGTTTGTACTTTATGACTGTCTTCATCCAGTTCCCCCATCCCTATCCTATGCCTCTGGTAACCACAGATCTGATCTTTCTCTTTGACTTAGTTTTATTTTGAAGTATAATTGACCTACAACAATATGTTAGTTCCTGCTACACAACATAGTGATTGCATATTCCTATACATTTCAAAATGATCACAATGATATGGCTAGTCATAGTTTGTCACCATTCAAAGATATTACATAGTTATTGACTATTCTTCATACTGTACATTTCATGCCTGTGACTCATTTGTTTTGCAGCTGAAAGTTTGTACCTCTTGGTCTCCCTTACCTATTTCTCCTCACCCTCTACCCCAGCCCTCTCCCCTGTGGTAGAGACCTGTTTATTCTCTAATCTATAACTGTGTTTTGTTATGTTTATTCATTTATTTTGATTTTTAGATTCCATATATAAGTGCAATCATACAGTATTTGTCTTATCTCTGACTTATTTCATTGAGCACAAGTGAAATAGGTTCATCCATGTTGTTGCAAATGGCAATATTTCATTCATGTATATGGCTGAGTAATATTCAATTGTATGTGTTTGTGTGTCTTTAGCCATTCATCTATCGATGGGCACTTAGATTGCTTCCATACCTTGGCAGTTGTAAATAATGCTGCTTTTTGGGTGCATATGTATCTTTTCTAATTAGCGTTTTTGTTTTTCTTTGGATAAATACCCAGGAGGGAAATTCTGGATCGTACGGTAGTTCTATTTCTAATTTTTTGAACAATCTCCATACTGTTTTCCATAGTGGCTGCACCAACACCATTTCCACCAGCAGTGCACAGGGGTTCCCTTTTCTCTACATCCTCTCCAATACTTATTATTATTTATTGTCTTTTTGATAACAGCCGTTCTGACAGATGATATCTCATTATTGTGATTTTGATTTGCATTTCCCTGATGATTATTGATGTTGATGATTATTGATGTTGAGCATCTTTCGTGTGCCTGTTAGTCATCCATATGCATCTCTGGAAAAATGTGTATTCAGGGACTCTGCCCATTTTTTTAATCAGGTTTTTTTTTTCATGTTGAGTTCTCTTAATTCTTTGTGTATTTTGAACATTAACCTCTTATTGGGTATATCATTTGTAATATAAAAATGTAATTATTTTTGGAATAGAAAATAATGTGGACATGATATTAAGTATGTATCTTGTGTACCTGATATGACATAAAGAAGGTGCTTTATTATAGTTTGTGTAATGTAAAGGCACATCATACCAGAAAATTGTCTATATTAATTACATTACTATAAAAATATTACAGATTAAGGATAATCAGTATTTTTAGAAAACATGAAAATTTTTAAATAATTGAAACCTCTTCAGTGCAAGTCTTTTTGTAGTAAAGAATACGTATAATTAATACATTGATATTTGAACACAGATGTTGTTATAACTTCTTTAAAAGATACATATGCATATTTTAAACAAGCATTTTGTAGAAGAGAAATCTTCTGAACATAAAACCAAAAAATGCCCCCAAATCACAGGTATTTATTTAAGTCCTTGGACTCAAATGTTCTCTGTTAAAAGATAAACTGAGGCACGTAAAATTTCAAGAGTTCAGCTGTGCGTGCATGGGCTGGAATCCCGCAGTGCCAAACCAAAGATGGTTAAGGTAGCGCCACAGAAGCTAGGAGAGTGGTTTAAACAGAGAAGATCAGGAATTAAAGCCAGGAAATTGATTGGCTGTAGCGTAAACAGTTGGCTTATTTAGTAGAGCCTAGTTGGTTGGTTGTGATTATCCTTAAGTTTTATTTTCTTGGATTCAAGTACATTAACTCTGACATAGGCTTTGTTTTGCTTGGAAAGGCAGTAGAGCCACCTCAGTCTAATGGCCTCTTTGTTTAAATACTTTAACAGAGCTTAAATAATTAGGTTGTATTTTATCTTTTCAGACAGGATGGAAAAGTTTTGCTGAAATCTGTCCTTACACTTGTTACTGTTTTGTTTTGTTTTTGGTGTTTTTGTTTTTCATCAACCGAATAGTGAGAAGGAAAATTTTAGTAATTATCCTTGTTCAGAATAAATATGAACATGACCTTCAGTTGTCCCTTCAAGCATACTTACAAAGACATGTAATGATTAATAATCATTTGCAAACAAGTCACTATAGAAAAATAATTGATTCTTTACAAATAATTAGAACTAATCTAAAATAAAATTAATTCGGATTATATAATTATGGAGAAAATATCCACAGTACAAACATAGATTTGTTCAGCCATATTATGTAGTATCAAAGGAAACATTTGAAACCAAAACAAGTTAAACTTTGAGACTGGAAAACCGTTCATTGAAGTTCTCTGTATATGGGACCTTTGTTGAGATACTTTTATTACAATATTTTCCAAGTTATTATTTACCCTTGTGAAGGTAAGTTTCAAATGCAGAAGAATTTTTGAAATTTAAGAAATTAGATCAGACTTAGTGAAACTGGCCCACTATTTTAACTTACGCAGTGTTCTAGCCCGCATTTAAGTTTTCAAGTTTCAAATCTTCAGCCTCCTCTCTGGACTGGGATATGTGGAGGTGACAACTGCTTAAAACTATGCTGAGCAGGACGACACATGTTAAATGAGCAATAAATAGTGAAAGAACAGAATTCTAGGAGTTTTTCCTCCACTTGGAATAGTTATTAAGCAAGAATTAAGGATAAAGTCCATAAGAAGAGAAAAATAGTGGTGAATTTGGCAGCGATGTGTTCAGTCAATCAACTTTTACCTAGTGTCTACTGTGTGCTATGTATTCAGCATTTAGAGAGTTTTGTATCTGGGAGTTAAACTAAATAACATTTAGAGTGTAACTGGAATATATTTTCCCCTCTCTCAAAAATGCAAACACTACATTCAGGTCATCAGTATCAATATAATCTTTGGTAAGAACCACAAGCGTGTCCCTGAAATAGAGCAGTAATAATCCTGTTTCCTCATTACGCTTGTTTCAGGGTTTAACAGGATATGAAGGTGGATACAAATGGAGACTAAATTAATTGAAAAAAGAAACATTTTTCTAAAATTCCCTCTATACTTTCCCTGATCTCTGATTTATGACGTTATTATTTGAATTTGCAAATCCTTCTTGTAAATTTAAGAAGCATAAATTAAAAGTGGGGATGGAGACAAGGGATTTAGTTTTTCATGTATTTTTTTTTCACTGTTAACCTGTGTGAAGATTGTTTTAAAGAAAAATATTAATATGCTTGGAAAATTTTCAGCTTTACAGACTATCTTACTTTATATAAATTCAGACTTGTCTAATAACAGAGTGAAGGAGAAGGAATATAACCATTAATTTCAAAAATTGGGTACTACACAGTTTTTCTAAGACCTTCTGATGTAACTATCATTTTCTTTAAAGTATATGTCCAGTCATATTTAATAAATTGTTTTGTAAAGAAAGCTTTATTTCCTAATGCTCATTTAAGTTTGTTAAACTGTTCATTTTCTTTCATTTTGCTCAAGAGACGTATTTTAGAATAATTTATTTTAATGTAATACTCACTCCCATTATTTTATATATTAGTGATTCCATCTCTTAACACTTTTTTCTCCAAGTACTACCATTAAATATAGCAGGAATATATGGGAGAAGGGAACGTTAGGAAGGCCAGGGAAGACTGCTCATGAGATACAGCTTTTGATCAATATGTTGTGTTTGTTCCTGGCTTGATTTAAATAGTGTTCAATTTTTGTTTGGTAAGGTGTTTTTAGGTGTTAACTTCCATATCTTTTTTCCCCCCACCATCCTAATCTTACCTAAAATAGTATTTTTCAAATGTTGGATTTCTCATTGCCTATAAATCTTTTTTGGACTATTTATTTTTGGCATTTTTGCTTTTTCAGCATACTGATTTTAGTATCGAACTGGGAAGCATGTTGATGTTTCAAATCACAAGTATTTTATTAAACAGATAGTTTGGCATGTGTAATTAATATGGTATATATTTAATTTAACATCATTAATGATGAATTCTAGGTTTCATAATGGTCTTCCATAAGTAAGAAAGAGTTTTTGCATGTTCTGATTATTTATAAGAAAAATGACTATTCTGTTAATGATTCAAAATGTTAACGTTTGTATAAAATTTGCTGTATAGCATAGATTATATTGCACAAAATATAAGTTCATTCACTCATGAATCTAGAAGAATTGCCATTGGAAATTCATCATTATATTGTGCATAAAGAGTGGCTATCATCAGGCATCTGATAAAATTATTTTTTCACTAATACACTTCACCGCATTTTATTACTTAACAGCAAATAGAACAACCTTGCAAACTTAGTTGAATTTTTGAAGATTTAATCAATTTGAACACATTTAATTTTTGCCTATTCTTTTATTCTAATTTGAGTTTCCTTTACTATCCCCCTCAGTTGTTTATTTTTTTCCATCTGCTTGGTGAATGGCCTAGAATATGTTGAAATTTACAATAATTCTATAAACCAATGTATATGACAAGATGTGACATTTTTATTTTAATCTGCCCCAGCAAGAATGACTCATACATGCATGTATATGTTTTTGTTTGTATTTTGTAGTTTTCTGTTTATAAGATATCTGGATGAGTTAAAATTGGCTCTCAGCATTATTCGTATAATGAGTTTCTATAAAACCAAAATATAGGAGACTTGGGATGTTATAACAAAAGAGTCTTAAATGGATTGCAAAGTACCTGAAACCTAGACCATTCTTAAAATTATCAGAAGCAAATTTAAGGTAAGAGTATAAACTAAAAAATGAGATTAAAAATTTTTTTAAATCTAAGAAGTGATCTGAAATAAAAAAGATAGATGAGACAATAAACATATGGTTTGAAATAACCCAATGCTTTTAAATAATAAATGGCAGATTTTACATTTTTGAAAACAACCACTAATATTGAAGGCAAAACTGAGAAAGTTTCCTAGAATGAAAAGGCAGAGCAAAATTTAAAAAGTTATAACAGAGATTCAACACATACCAGTACAATGAATAATTGGAACTTTATAGAATAAACATCTTTATTTTTCACCCCTTCAAACAAACTTCCTTGAATATCCATTTCCTGTCTCTTGTCGACACCTTGAGCTTATTCTGCAGCTGTCTATCCATGTTCACTAATAAGAACACTATCCCTCTGGTAATTAAGACTGACTTTGTAATTAAAATGAGTGTACTGCAGTCTAAACCATCACTTCAGTTTATACCAGCTCAGTGCTTTGTCCCTCACTTGATCAGAGACTTGATTTGTGGCCAGTGTACCAGCAATGAGGAGGAGGGTTCATTTCTTCTGTTAGTTCTTTTTTTCACTCCATTTCACACAACCTCTACCTTGTCTTGTTCTTCATTCAGCAAAGAAAAAAACAAGGTGAAAGGAGGTTAAAGAGGCTGATTCCTTTTTTCTGGCAGGCATTCCAGTATTGTCCCCTCAAGGAGCACAGATGTGTTTTTGTCCTGGAGGTTTTCCCCATTGAAGAGTGCTCTGGTATGAAAAATCTTCCCTGGCTATGACTGCTTTCTATGCACAGCCTCCGGGTGTCACTCTCCATGGTACATACCACAGCTTCTGGATACAAGGGACCTTGGCCTAGTGACCAGACTTTGGGATGGAACATTAACAAGAGAACTCAAGCCCAGCTCCTTTCTGTGGCATCCACGTGGTCTGTGGTAAGGTCACATCCATTTGAACTAGGGAGTCCACCTTTGGACCACCATTTCATCCTCTACATTACCCAGGCTCCCAGGGATGGACGTTAGGCTCTTTCCAGAAATCTCTTACCACACTTACCTCCCATGGCAGCTCCACAGGGCCCTATGGGCCAGAGTGAGATGCCTGAAGTTTTGTGGGTATCCTCAGAGCCCATGAACAATTGTTGTGGACTTCTCATGACCTTGCTTAGGAAGGTAAGACCCATTCCTTCATTTAATGATAGGGGATGGGAAGGAAAGCAGAAAAAGAAAAAAAAAAAAAAAAAAAAGAATCCTAAGTGGAATTAATATTCCTATTCCAGTGTATGAAGTAGAATCTAATTAATGAGCAAATAATGTTCTGGGGGCTTACTAATGCCTAGTACTTATTGCCAAGTATGGTATTGTGTCCGCTGTTCGCACCCCACATTTATATGCTGTTTTCAGTTGATCAAGTACAGTGAGTTATCCCTTGGTATCCACAGGGAATTGGTTCCAGGATCCCTGAGGTTACCAGAACCTGCAGATGCTTTAGTCCCTTGTATAAATTGGCATAGTATTTACATAAAACCTACACATATCCTCCTGCATACTTTAAATCATCTTTAGAATACTTATAATAGCTAATGCGATGTAAGTGCTGTGTGAATAGTCACTGACATGTTGCAAATTCCAGTTCTGTTTTGAGGAGTTTTCTGAAAATTTTTTTTATATTTTGACCCATGGTTGGCTGGATGTGGTACCTACAGCAGTAGAGCACTAATGGTATACTCACTCTCGTGGCTTCATACAAGCTTCAAATAAAACTCTCAGAAGAGGTGTGGAGGTATGGAAGAGGTTTTAAATTTCAGATTTTCAAGTGAGGAAATGGAGGATCAGAGAAGTTAAGTGATTTGCCATGGCTAAACAGCTACTGAGTCAGAAAGCAGGTCTTCTTAAATCATGTCTGCTATCAGTTCCAATTCTCTCTCAGCCCAAATTAGTTATAAATGTGGTTCATATAAAAATAAAGCAATTGGTTATTTTGATCATATTTGGTGAACTTTTGTAATGTTAAGTATTCCAACATTTATGCCATGTATTAATATATAATTTAAGGTGCAGAAGAAAACCAAAAACATTACATACCCATGCTTGATAAATAAGAGACTTGAGGAAGCTTCCTGCTTTATGCAAGCAAAGTTTCATCGCCCCAGCTAAATAGATGCGCTTGACCAAAGGGTTGGAAGCAAGTGGCTCACTTGCTCTTTGCTTGGCATGCTTATGTATATAAGCATGTTTCTCTGCGTGTGGATAGGTAATATTATATTGAAATTCATTTTATTAACATGTAAAAACACTACATTTGGAAATAGTTATTTTATGTTAATTTAAAATTCTGTCCTTTCAGACAACATTAAAAGAAAAATAATCTGTCACTAAAGACTACAGCCCACTCCTGATGTACAAATCCCATTCCATTTAATTATACTTAAGGGAATCACAAATATATTTACTAAGTTAATGTAACAAAGAGAAATTCCACTGTTTTTAAAATTCTTAAATCATTGGTAAAACTTAAGTAGAACAAAGCAGAAGTTCAGTTTTTCGTAATTCCTGAAGAATATCATCTGGAATGTGTGTTACGTGAATGTCATGTATTTGTAGATCTCAACAGGAAGCTTTATTTAACTATCTGCACATAGCCAGTTTTAAGCAGAAATATAAAATCCATTAGATATTGAATAAGTAAACCTTAGGAAGGAATAATTAGTTTGCAGTAGAGAGAAGAATTAAATATACTGCCTGCTTTGGCAATCGATGTGTCTCCCCTACCCCATAAGTTAAAGGACAGCTACAACCAAATAGCATATAGGGATTTGTCCATTCATGTAGTAAGTCTGTATGTACTTCTTATGCTTCAGAACAAATGTCCTCAAGTAGTACGTGATAATCAGTTCTTGATCTCTTGCCTGATGAGTTTCTGTATTAGTTGCCAGAGTAGGACTCTTGGTTTCTTGATACTTAATCACCTACTGCCTTGCCAGATTTTCCAGTCAACAAAAGCAACCTTGCCATGGGCTTATAACCAGTATGCAGTCTAAGGTTCACGCAGATAAAATAAAGTCCTCACAGTACATCATAAGGAGATGAGTTTTAGTAAAACTAGTAAAGTGAGAAACTTTTGTAAACAAAAGTCTGTGTGTGTGCATGTGTGTGATAGCAAATGCAGTGGAACTGCTCAAAAACCAAAAATCAAATTTGTGTTCTGCTAGCTGTTCTAGAGAAGGCAAATGAGACAAGGAAGTCATTTAAATTCCTGGACTTTCTCATCCTACAGTTCTATATTCTCTCAAACCATTTCTTATTTAGCTATAGTCCCAGGGGCTGGAAGACTGCCAAAAAGTATGGTTTTTCTTGCTCATGGACCCAGAATAATTCCCAAATTTTAGAATGTATTGCAAGTTTTTTTATTGTAAACATGAAATTTCATTCACTGTAAAACAAATGGAAATCCAATGAGTTTGAGGGTAAGCATTACTGTTTCCACAGTAGCCATTCGTCAGCTGGAGAGGACATAGTTGTAAGATGAAAGTTAATCATTTGAATATATTGAATATTCAAGTAAGCACACAATTTTCATTATGTCCCCTATGAAAATTACAGGAAAAATATATTTTGCCCTCATAGAATATTTATTCTATGTAATAAGAGGAGAACAAGACATCCTTTGTGATTTTTACAGTGTCATTAAGAATTAATATCTTAATCATATATTTTGGGGCTTTGTTATATGGTTGTGTATCGCTGGAGTGAATGGTGAGACCACAGGTAAACGAGCCTATTTCTAGATTATTGTAATTTATTGCTCTTTAGAAGTCTCAGTGACTAAAGAGATTAATCACCAAAAAAGCAAATTAAATTATATATCAAATCATTTTTCTTGCTATTTTAAATTATATTTCCCTAGTAGCTAATCCTGGACATCCAATTCACACCAGTTAGATCAATAACAGAATTCGATTTCTTCTTACCTAAGAAATGTACAGGTAATGCTGCTTCAAGTAGAGCTGAGTTCTTTGCTTAAACAATACTTGAGAACAGTTTTCTTAATCCTTTAACGTTTCTGTTCAACTGGCTGTACTCTCAGATTCTCCAAAACAGCCTCCATTTTACATCCTGCAATGCAACCAATAAAAATAAAGGACACTTTAAATAACAGAAGCAAAGAACTACTTAGTTTACACTTTTGATTAACCACATTCATATGCATATATGTATATATCAACATGTATTTCCAGAAGAACATAATAATCTCATATTATCAAAACATCCAGCTTCAAATCTAGGATTTTGAGGGGATGTTAAGCTCAACTGTAAGTCACCAACATCTGATAATTTATGGTTAAGTTGTATATTTATTCAGTCACAAATGTAATAAACACCCAAAAGAAACAGATAAGGGTAATTTTTTAATTTGAGAGGAGAGCATGGAAAACTTCGTATCACTGTTATTTATTCATAGCACGTGTATCCTAAAATACGGAAGAGGAGGGACTCCCCAAACTGGCAGTGAACTAAGTTTTGTTTTTGTTGCTGTTATTTTGTTTTCAATTTTTACATCCTCTGTACTCCCCTGTTTCTTACCCATCTTGAAAATAAATCTGAGATAAACACGCAGATGGCCTTCCATTCTGCAAAGTGTATTCCTTAGCGGCCAGCATCTTATAAGCATGGCTTAGACGGGCGGGCAGAGAGTAGACTAAGGGTTTTGCTAATACAGATATTTTGTAGATCAGGCTTCAAAATATAATTTTCCTAAACTTTTGTCAAAATATAAGTAAGCTTTTTTTTTAAATGATGTTCTTAGATTTGTGGGGTTTTTTTTTTTGAGCCTTTGAAGATTTTTTAAAGAAATTTTTATTGAAATGTAGTTGATTTACAGTGTTAGTTTCAGGTGTACAGCAAAGTGATTCAGTTATACATATACATACATATTTTTCCTGTCAAATTCTTTTCCATTATATGTTATTATAAGAAATTTAATAGAGTTCCCTGTGCTATACAGTAGGTTCTTGTTGGTTTTTTATATATAGTAATATGTGTCTATTAATCCCCAACCCCTAATTTATCCTACCCCACCCTTTTCCCTTTGGTAACCATAGTTTGTTTTCCATGTCCATGAGTCTGTTTTTGGTTTATATGTAGAATTTGTATGTTTTTTTATTCCACATATAAGTGATATCATATGATATGTGTCTATGTGGTCTATATGTATATATATATATATATATATATACAGTAGACTATTACTCAGCCATAAAAACAATGAAATAATGCCATTTGCAACAACATGGATAGATCTAGAGATTATCATATTAAGTGAAGAAAGTTAGACAGAGAAAGCTTCTTAGTTTATTTTTATTAAAATCCAGGGTCTATTAAGCAGCACTGGAGATATTGCCCACTTACACTTTCCTGTCTGGAAGGCTCTCTCTATCCAACAGGCACTTGTGCCCTGTTTATCCTGTTAGGATTTAGGTTATAGTTTCCATTTGGACCATTGGCTCCTTCTTGGCCTCTACACTCATCTTAACCTCTGACTTGGGAAATTCAAAATAATGACTGGGTGGGTAATGAGGTAATGGCTGTGCCTCTCCCACAGTGTTAGGCAGAGAGTTTATGAGAGGAGTTATATTAAATAAGTCCAGGAAAATCCAGCTTTTTTCATATTATTATCTTATTATCTTCCCAGACTTGTCTTTTAGTATTATCTTGGTGCCCAGTGTTAGTCTTCTCTAACCCTACCAGTTTCCAGGTTGAATTAAGTAATCTTGGATTGTAGGACACAAGAATAAATGCTCTCTTCTTTTATCTTCTTTATATATTCAGAAAGTTTATTTTCTTAGCTCTGGTCTTCTAAGAAGCAGAATTTGGGAAAAGAATTAAGGTGATAGTATTTCATTAGAGGGGAGTAAGTCCAAAACTATGAGTACAGTGATGAAAAATTGCTTCTCTTTTCTGATACTTTCTTATGTGCACTGTTTTTTATTCTTCAGTAGAAATTTTTTAAAAACAAATCTTTGTAAGATCATCTGATAGATTTGTTTCTTTTTTGACATATAAAGTTTATTGTTCTAATTATTACCCATTATGAGCCTATCCTTAAAGCCTGTACTTAATGCATCACTGTTTTTAATGGTTGCAGTCACAAGAAGGTATAGTCCATTTCCAAAAAGAAGAGCTAAAAGCCAAGTTATAAAGCCAAAATATGAAGTCGAGAAGATGGTTAAGAGTGGCTGTTTGTTTCTTTCTCAATTTGCTTATCAGCACTAACTTTGATGTCCGCCTTCCTTTCTATTTTGCTGCCTTAAAATACTTCAGGTCTTCTAGCCTTCATCTTCCATTGATAAGAAGAGTTGCAAAAATGTATGGTAGTTATTTTTAATCTACCATAGTCTCAAACTAAACTACTCCAAGACAAACTTAATGTGACGATAATGACTTCCCCTTAAAACAGTTTTCTGCTTAAATCTTTTATTTCTTTTGACATCAAAACTCTCATGATTATCTTTGTATTTCAGGTTTTTGCAAGGGTATTGTAATAATTTATGTTACACACGATGATTTCTTTTATTGGAGTAATGACAGTACAGATGGAAGATTTAAGACTTGTTTGGGGTTTAGAATTGATAGGGCTTTATAGTAAGTATGCTAGAGGAATAAAGTTATTAGCTTAAGCTAATTAAAGGGATGGCAGTTTTTTTATTTCCTATGGTATAATCTTATCTGCACACACAGACATCTGTTCCACCATTTCAGTTCTTGATTGTAATGTATTTAGGTTCAATTAATATAGTTGAGTATTTTTATATCAAATAATAATACCCTACATTATCACAACGATTTATTAACATTTTGAAATTTGTTAAAACCTGAGTATTTTTATAGATATTTCTTAGAATGGCATTAACTAACTTGATTAAAAAAATCGTATTAAGATACTTAGTGAATGATGCTAAACCTATAAATTAATACTTGTAAGCAAGAGATATGATTTCCATCTCTAAATTGCTAAAACATTTTTTACATTTCTCAATAATAATTATGTTTAAGTCACATACATTTTTTGTTCCTTTAAGAAAAATTGGTACCCCAAGTATTTTCTCTAGTTTATTGTTGAGATAAAGGACTTCTTAAGGAAAAGTGCTAATTTTATTCATTTATAATTTCACAATTTTTTGTACTTTATATTTTCCTCCCCAATAGATATTTTTAATCTGAATTGTCATCTAACTTTTCATGCTTCTAGAAAAATTATTAAATGATAATGATAGTGATAGTTTGTTATCTGTGTTTTTATGTTGAATGAGAATACTTCAGGTATTTCTTAAATTTTTTTGCTATAATCCTTCCTCATTTATGACTGCTCCTAGGGTAGATTTTCAGAAACAATAGAGTTCTCCAAAGGATGAGTACCATTTTGAAGAATATCATTCAAATAAATTTTGTATCATTCAAATACAAGTATTTAACTTTCTCAAATAGTCTCTAGTCTTCCCCAATCTCAGTGCCCAAGTATAGTTGGTATAGTTTGGCCACTGTTTTCAAGGTATGTACCACACCAGATTCTGCATCTGATTGTGCCAGAACCAGAGAACAATTTATCTGGCAGCTGAAACCATTTCAGGCCACACAGATACTTCAGATTACTGGCTGGGAATAAAGAAAAAATAAAGGAGGAATATGGAGTGGGGAATATAAACTACTCAAGTGTGATAATTTAAGTGATGGAGAGGAGTATGTTTACAGACTCACTGAGGTATATTTTCAGGTGTGTTGAAGGAACTCATTTTTGGCTGAGAAGGTTGAAAGAATAGCAATAGAATAGCAAAGGGAATTATTTACAAGATCCCGGAAAGCTAGTGGTTATTCATTTACAAAGCCCAGCAACCTGAAGCAAATAATACAGAATCTCAGCTACAATAGTACTGGAGCTTTTGAATAGAAAAAGAGAAATGTGTGGTGACTTTGCACAGGAATATAAGCTTGGACATTTATAAAAATCATCAGAAGTCAGTGAAATCAGTCATGTGATACCCTTAATTCTTACGGAAAAGATTGTATTTGTGAAGGAGGCCTAGATACAGAGAAGGTAGAATTGGTTCTGTGCTTCAGAGCATCATTTTTGTTGCTTAAAAATGATATGATTAAATCGATAAGGATATTTCTATATAAATCCTGAGGGAATTTCCAAAAAAGTATTGAGAAAATCCTTGTATATTTAATTTCATAAATTTGATAATTTTATTTTTCACAAACCTATGTCAAACTCGTTGTTGACTCTATAATAATAAAAAAGATCCATCTTTCATTGCTTCAAACAAGAGGATATTAAAGGACAGAAGTAACATTTTCAAGGTGAAAGGACACCAGAGACTTACCCAAGATCACAAAAAAAGATTTAGAAACAAAAGAAGATACCTTGAAATTTTCCTGGGGTTTGAAATGGAGTAGGAAGAGAGGAACTGAGTTAAGTGTGATATAGTTTTAATTGAGGCAAAATACCAAACACATAAAAACCTTGAAATTAGAATGGCTATACATTTAAAATTGCCAGTGTTTACCTGTGTTTCACATGCTGGCAGTGGTGATCCTAAGTTTTGTGGGAGCTTAAATTTAGGCAGTTTGGGAGACATCTTTAGGTAAAAAATAAATACAAAATAATTATTTTTAATCATGTATGGTAAAGAACATTTATTTCAATAGAAAAAATAGATCATAACACTATAAACTTTAAATAGCTGACACATGACACAAACATAATAAAATCCAGAAAAATATTTGTGTTAATTACATAACATACCATACATTGTTTTGTTGTCATCTTTTAGATACCAGTATTCTATAAACTACCTTTAAAAAGACTATAGAGAGCTTATTCTGTTTCCCCCCTATTTCTTTAGTTAGAATTTGTTTATTAATCATTGTTAAATTTTATTTATCTTCAAAGTTTGTTAATACACTGGTGACCTCAACTTCTGGCCATCATGGAGTAACAGACTTACTCTGTCATCTTAAACGACTAAAGGAGCAGGAAAAAACAGATGAAAAGAATTTTCAAACAGTCGAACATAGTTGGTAAAGACAGTAGTTTCTGAGAGAAAGCAAGCTAACGAGGTTAGCTGTGGATTGTCTCCAGCAGATCACCTGGAGAGAATGTTTAGGCCACAACAAAGGAAGTAGTTTACTGAGTTGTGGAAATGGTCCAGAGTTTAGGGCAACCAAGGTGGCAAGAATTCACAAGGAAGAGCACTGAAGAGAAGAAATCTACACACTCAATCTGGTTGAGTCTTTTGCCAGATACCAAACAGTGTACACTTGTGAAGAAACCGTCTAAAGCCAAGGCAAGCATTCACACCAACAGCAGGACAAGATTCCCAGAGGTCCGTAGGATTGCCAGAGTGGAGAAACCTACCAAGATGCTGCAAATCATGTAAAGTACACAGAAGCAATTTTGCTTTATCGGTGGGGCCAGCTTACCCCTGGAAAGATTATTCTACTCCCTGGGAGTTGAAACATAGCAAAAGCTAAAATCACACATTGAAAGGATCAGATCATTTTCAAGTAATGTAACTAAATGAAAGAAAAATGCTAAAAATATTTCAAAGAATATTACAATGCTCTCCAATAAATCTAGCACCCAAGTATATAAAAGTTCAAATGCATGATACTTAGTTATTAAACTTATTTGAATTTATGTTTATTTTTTCACAAGAAGCAGAAAAAATAATTGATAATTAGGAGGCAAATCAGTGAATAATTCTACTACTCTTCGTTTTTAAATGGAGGTGCTGGGGATTGAACCCTGGCTATATGATCATACAAAGTAAATTTTAAACTAAAGAATAAAGTCAGGGATTAAGAAGAAAATTTTATAGTGACACAGGAGTTGATTCATCAAAAGAGCATACTTCCATTTCCCCTTATTTTGTGCTTGTCACTGTATTTTACGTCAGTGTATGCTCACATGTCTGTTGTGTAAATACACTGAAGTATATGCCTGAATAATGAAATAGATATATGTCTTACTTTTTAGGAAACTTCTTCTGTTTTCCCAATGAATTGTACCATTTTACCTTCTCACCAGAAGCTTACGAGAATTCTAGTTGCTCCAAATCCTTACCAATTCTTGGTATGGTCACTTTTGTTGCTTAATTTTAGCTTTCCTAGTATACATATAGTAGCATACCATGATGTTAAAGTTTTGCATTTCCCAAATAAATAATAATGTTAAGCACCTTGCCATGTGATTATTGCTATCCAATATGAACTACTAGGAATGATAGTGAATTTAGCATAGTCACTGCACATAAAATTGGTATAAAAAATGCAATTGCACTTCTATGTATCAGCAAAAACACACAGGAAAAAATACCATATACAGTGGTATCAAACAAAGAAATAATATTCCATGACAAATAGCTGTAGAATAAGTGTAGGGAAATATATGCAGGGGCTCACTGAAAACTGCAAAAAGTTGACGAGTGAAATTAAAAACAGTAGTTGATTGGATATACTGTGTTCATGGATTAAAATATTGTGGATATGTTAATTATCTCAATTCAATACATTTAGTTAGCACATTCTGAAAATCTCAGCAGATTTTTTTGGGGGGGATGCAAAATTGACAATAGCCATTTGTAAAATTCATATGGAAAGGCCCCAAATTATCCAATAATTTGTCTCCTCTTTTTTCACCTCCAACTTTTCTTACCTCAGCTGAAACATAATGTATTTATGCAGTACAGAAGGAGATGTAATTTGATTCCTTACGGAGTGTTTGGAGATGAGGCACATTGTCTCGAGGTTGATCAGTTCGGTGGTAGTGGACTGTCTGTCCGTCCCTTGGGATATCAGCTGTAATTGTCTTACGTAATTCAGCCCTTTCTCAGAATCACTGCTTTGATTAGTGACTCGAGATTCAAAAATGGTTATTAGAAGGAGAGGAGCTATTTTAAAGTTCTCAGTTATTATCAGCATTTCTCAGCTGTCTGGGATTAAATCTCTTACTTTGTTAAGTGTATTTCTTCCAGGTAGTTCATTGCAAAGTAACTGTATCATAAAACAATCAAAATTATGACTGAATATGTGTCAAAATGAAGTCTAAGGCATTCAGGCACTTACCTGTCAAACAGTTATCACCATTTCTATTTTTAAATTACTGTTTTTAGAACAAATTTTAATTATCCCTGGTAATTAAAAATTATGCTATCCAGATAAAAAGATGGAAAAAAATTCTGTGGCCTCTGTTTTATGGAAAGCTCCCCCATACCTCCGTTTCATACTAGGTTTGTAGTGATGCACGCATTTCAGCATCATTCCTCGTTATTCTTTGAAGTGCTCCTGGATGTTGATTAATTTTGAGCATTCAGTAAATTTAATAAATAAAAAATATTGAGAGACATAACGCTGTGGTAAGGAAATTTCCTATTTATATACCCATTAACTTGAGTTATGGAGTAATGGACTTTAGTTGGGTTCAAAGGCAAATCAATGTCATACAGAATGGGGTAATAAAATTTTGCCCCGTAAAATCCTTCTTGAATATCATCCAAATCATGGAATATTTGGCAGAATTCCTAGAGTTTTCTTGCAGAATATAATTTTAGAATTTCTTAAAATGCTCATAAGCACATTTAATGTATATTTTGCTAGTAAACTAGAAAAATGTAATAACTTTTCATTACTTTTATACTCAGAAGCCAGTTGTTATATGTGCCAGTAGCTCAAAATGTTTAAATCAGAAAACAAGCTGAATCTCTTAAAAAACGAAATTATCCATGTCAAGTGAGTGCACTGATGACAATAGAGCCCCAGTGGCCCCTTGAGAAGTTTGAATGGAACATGGGGGTTACTCAAAGCAGTGAGTGGCTAAAACTGAAAAGAAGTGACACATGGACATTGAATGGGTATATGTTTAGAACTTGAATCCACATTTTGCAAATACATTAGACAGGGGAGTGTAGATGAATAGAAGATTCTCACAGGGCATAAAAATCAAAGACATTAAAAAAAGCTTTCAAGAATTTTGAAGAAGACTAGAACAGATACTGCATAGTTGTGCTTAGAGAAAATTACAGGTTTCAAAAATGGAGTCAGGCGGAGCAAATTTCCATGTTCGGAAATGTGGAATTTTAAATTCCACATTTTCCTAGTCAGTTGGAGATATTATCATGATACATCTAGATGTTGTGTGTCTTCATTTAGTCATGCTGCTAAGTGCTAAGCTGACCCTGTTTTTTTTTTTTTTCTTTTTACAGTTTGCCCATTTGATTTTCTGCATTCTCTTTCATTTTTAAAAATACTTCTATTTCTAAGAGTTCCTATTAGGAAAAAAAAAGGTTCAAAATTCTGTACCTCTATATCCATGCCCTGTGCCCCTGGAATGTATCTTCCTTGCCATATATTGATTGACTTTCATACTACCTGTTAGTTAGAAGCAGTCTGTTGCCAAGTGGCAAGTAATTCACTCAGTGCGTCAATCTAAAAAAGAATTTTTGAGCTCATCTAAATGGAAAGTTAAGAGTAGCTCTGACTACAAAATGGACCCGATGCAGCTTCAAAATCCCAGAATGTGTTCTCAAGTGTCTCTTATCTCAGCTAAGCTCTTCTAAGTGTGTCATCTTCCTTCTCAGAAAATATTTCTCCTTGTGATCTCAAGAGGGCAGCAGCAGCAGCTGCTCCAGACCTCCGGGAGACCCAGGAACTGAGAGTGAAGCAGAGGTAGATTTTCAAAAGCAAAGTAAGATGTTATCACAAGATCTAGAGGATACGGGTGCTGGTTTGCAAAGAACAGCCGAACAGCAATAGAAATCACACTGTAATTTGAATGAATTCTTGGGCTCGGGTTTTGCACTTCAGCTCGTGTTGCTAGGCTGCCTGCGGCAGTAACTATTCTCTGGTTTAGGAGGCTTCTCCATACTCCTGAATTTCCTCTGCCACTCGGTCCCCAGTCCCGCTTTTCCTCGAAGTCTCACACTCACTGATCCTGCTACCCCGCTCACAATTTTTAACAAAATGTTAATGTGCCTGGTGGATTCCATTCCAACACTAAACATTGATCCAGATGTTGGCTTGATGATAACTCTCGTACCCGTATCCAGTGTCTTTTGCGTTAGTCTGTTCCTGCTCCTTTGAAGTTGTGCTTTCCTTTTTTCATTCAAATCCATGTGTCTTTTCATAAAAATACACCTTTTTTTTTTTTAAACATCTTTCAGTTATTTCTAGGGATTTAGGCCAAGATAAAGAGGCTATAGTTCTATCTGCTACTCGGTTTTCACATTTTGCTTCTATCCCTAGGATTAAAATTAACACCATACTCCATTATCATCCATTTCTCCCAAACTGTAGATACTTGATTTTTTTCCCAAAATACCATGGGTTTTCCTTTGTTGAGATGAAACTTCTGTTTTCACTTTCTGGTAAGGACCAGTGTTACTAATGGTGAAACTATCTTTTCATAACATTCAGCTTATTACCTTAGCATGTGCATTTACTGTGTTTACATCTGTATTTCACTTTGGAATATGGCTTTCATTTATATTGTGGGCTAAAATTATTTCTGTGGGACATTTTAAATTATGGCAAATGTCAAGAAATGTTATTAGATTTAAATTGATATATTTACAAGTTTTCATGAAAGTAGCCATTTTTACAATAAGGAAAATAGTTATATAAATAAAATTGAATTTTTATTCTACTTCGTTATTACTTAAAATATTTCTGTATTAATTGTCATAGATAACACTGAATAATTGCATTTAAACTTTCTGGAAAAAGAGCAGTGTGCTTCCTTCAGTTCTTTTGTAGTCGGTGTTCTATATTCTTCCCATGTTTGTTCAGCTTTAGAATTCCGGAACAGTCTTTATATCTAGTATTGCGCTCGCACAGCAGGTGGGAGTTCACCCTACTCATAGGCTACATTGTATAGCATTTAAAGTCAGCTGGTATAATTTACAGTGTCCTACAGTGCAGTTTTTCTTTGTATGTGTATCGTGTATCATGCAGGAGGTACTTGCCAGAGAGACTTCATAAGCATATGAATTCTAAAAAGCATGAGCAGCTAACAATACCGGCAAGGAATTATACAGTTACCACACACTGAATAATCCACCTCTGGCAAATCACCAGAGACCCAAAAACAAATAATAAGTAAGTTAAGTAATGAATGGAGGGTCTATTGCACTATTTTCAATTCAGGTAGGAGAAAATTTAACAAGAGGTATTACATTAATGACATGTATAATCACAACCAAAATACATACTTATGTAATCTTTTTAAATTATTAAAATTGGATAAACTGTTCACCATTTTATTTACTGAAGCTATTAGTTAATTCAGAATAAAAACATTTTTAAAATATTTTCCCTAAACACTATGTGGAAAATATTAAGAGATTTACTGAACTCTAATTTCTATCTGGTGCTCAGATATCAGATTTCAGAGCAGAGTATGCCTACAGTTTATCTGCATGGTGTATGTACTTGTTACAACAGTTATAGGATCATGTCAAGTTTTCTCTCTCCTGAGTAAAATAATCACTATTTCCTGATTTTGTAAAGAGTAAGTATGTCCACAATCCATAGTCCATCTATGGTGGAACAGATACATTGTTCTGCTCTAAAAGACATGTGACAATCATAAGTGGCTCTTAATTGTCTTCTAAAACTGTACTGTATACGCCTTTAGGAAGTTTAATGTTTGTTAATAAAAATCCAATTTTCTAAGAGTGATTTTTGAGAGACTTTTGGCACCAAATCCCCATCTGCCCAATTGAGACCACCAGACTTTTATTGTATTCAGCAAGGTTGACTCAGCCCAGCAAGGGTGCTTACTTAAGGGTTAGAATAAATAGCACTCTTTTCCCTGCTGCCCTATGAGAACGGCAGTGTCAGAACAAGTGAATTGGACTATGATAGAATGAAGTGCCCCGATAAATTTTGCCTTTGTCGTGCCGTGTGTGTGTGTGTGTGTGTGTGTATGGTCCATGTAAAGTGTGAATCACATCACTATTTTGATACATGTCAGGAAACAGCTCGTTTGAATTGCTTTGATTTTCTTATTTGTGTTTTTGGAAAAGACAACTTCAGAGGAGCGACCCATTGACCTAAAATATTTTATTTTTCTGAATAGAAAAGGAAAATGGGAGGCAAGGAAATTTTAAAAACTGAACAAAAATAAAATTTTGTGACCCTTCCTAGGGAGAAAATGCAGAGCCATAGAAGGAAGTACTGGTAAAACATCATGTACAAACAGTAATTCATTTTGCTTGACAAACATCTTAGAGCAGAAGATGAAAATCTCTAAGTCTCTAAGTCCTTATATGTATTTACTCATTTTAAGTGAAAACATACTATTCCCATAGAAACCAGTAGCAGCAGAGTTACTGTCAAATATTCTGTGAATAAAGACCAAAGAAACGAAAGAACTGTCTGTACCTTTCCAGGCTACTTCCAGAGCTTTTATGGAAACGAGATGAAAGACATGATAATCTAAAACCAATTAGACCCTGTGAAAATGCATCTCTTTATTACCGGTTAATGAAAGATAGACAATTACAGCTGATTTGACTATGAAATGGAACCCCTTGCAGTCTTTTTGAAATGTTTGTCAACACTTCAGTGTGAACTCCTCCCAATAAACCATCTGCTTATAATTTACTTGAATCCCATTACCAGCAACTTGTACCAAATTGGTGCAACAAGCAAGAGGATTTATGTGATCTGCCTACTGAGCTGTTGTACCTAATATTTCTTAAACAAATCACCTCTTAATAGTCGCATACCTTGTTTTTATTAACGATATAGCTGTGTCTTTCTTATCTAGGAAATAAATAACAGCACTGTGAAATCATGATTTCCCAAATCATGTGAAAAAAAAAAGTATATTCGTTTCCTCTGTTTCACTGTGTGGTCCCCAAATGCATTGGAGCTTTGTCAGCTGGCCCATTGTAAACTAGAATGGCAATCCTTCTGCCCATCTCCTTTAAAAAAAAATTCAGTCTTCTATGTTAGTTGTCATATTCAAATACAGTGACTCACTGGGTAATGGCGTAATCATCTGATACTGAGTTTTGAAAGCAAGATACTGTTCTGGTTGTAGCTGTCCTTTTAGTCAGTGACTGCAGTGGAAATGTGTTTCTTTTGTCTTCGTGAGTCCATTGTTTCTGTAGGACTCGTATTGCTCATACCTTACAAATTGAGCATGTGGGAAAGTGATGGCAGCTGTATACAGTGATTTCAATTTGGTTGTTCTTGAACCATTAAGGATGTAGTGAACCACATAGATGAAGCAAGGAAAGCATCATTTAAGTTTTTTGATGCTAATACTTGGCCATCGATTCACACATTGACTCACACTCCTACGTAAAACAATGATAGAAGGAAATATTTGAGAGTCTTTAAGAGATCTTTTAGTCAGAGGTTCCTACGTGTGCTTATTATAATTACAACATCTGGAGAGGGTTTTCTTCATTTGTTTTGTTTTATTTTGCTTTTTTAAAGAAGAGGGATTCTAGGGTCCCAACCCTAGTGACCTAGAGATTCAGGATCACTGAACTGTGGCAGCGTCTGAATATCTACGTTTATAAAGTTCTTCATAGGATGGTTGTGACTATCTAGGTTTGGAGCCATCTTTTAAAGCCGATTCGTAACCAGTTAACCTGATACTTTAGTTCATCTAGTATATATGGATATTTAGAATATGCTAGATTTCTCTTATTTGACAGAAATTTTCCAGCAGCATGGGTTTATCATGCTGTTACTCTAACATGAGATGGGAAGATGGCTGTTTAATTTTATAAAGACACGTGGAAATAAATGTATGTGTGTTTCCATTCAGTATCTACTTTTGGAAAATGAATGTCTCAAAAATGTAAAATTTGTGACTGGAAATGGACTGGAGAAAAAGGTTGACTGTGTCTAAAATAACATATTGCTGGGCAAACTCTTTTCCTAGTAATTCATATTTAATTGATTGATTTAACAAATACTTTATATAGTATTTACTATCTGCCAGGATCTTTTCCGAGCAGTTTACAAATAGTGCTTAATTTAATTTCCAGAATAACCCTATAAATTGCTGTTTTTCATTCCTGTTCACAAATGAGTAAACTGAAGCATACAGATATGTTACCAGTGGTTTTTACAAACCACACAGCTGATAAATATTAGCACTATGAAAGATTTTTTTCTTTTTTTTTTCTTTTTATTGAAGTGTAGTCAGTTTACAATGTCATGTCAATTTCTGGGGTGCAGCATAATAATTCAGTCGTACATATACATACTCATTTAATTTCAGGTACTCTCTGGCTCCTGAATCTGAGTTTAAACTCTGTGTTCTACACTTAGATTTAGCTTCAAAACATAGATGAGGCCACTTTATAACGTTGCAGTGATTGATACAATTTTAATTAGAAATGTCTAGAACATTTCTCTTTTCAAATAAAAATTGTCACCTTGTATTTAATTAATGGAATGTAAACATACCTGATGGCCTTATCAAATGATCAAAGCTGTTCTCCTAATTCCTGTATAGAGATTCAAGATTATAGGAAGTACTGCCCAGGGGGTCAGTGCAGAAGGTAAGATCTGACCTACTGTCCTCACCTCTTTAGAGATTCTAAATGAAAGATAGATAGGTTTTCATTCCTCAGTGGTCAGTAATTGATGTCACTGAAAATGATCAACTTGATGTCAGTTAATGGAGGCTCCATGACTTTATTCCAGCATCAAAAGAAAAACAGCTTTTTATCCTCCAAAATGAGGGCATCCTTACACTGTGATTCAAAAATTTCTCAGAAACCTCTTATTTCTAGAATTCTTACTGGCTATCAAAACTTATTAGTTAAGAATATCATTATTTGAGTAAATCATGCTCATGATTTTTAGGGTCCAACTTGAAAACAGATTTTCCTTTCCCTTCCTCAGTTCAATCCAATACCCAAATACATGTATTTAGAATTTAATACATATTTTTCCACAGCTGGAATTTTTTCACATAATGATATCTTGGAACATCTTTCTCTGTCAAAATGTATGGATTTATCTTATTCTTATGAATATAATTGCATCCTTATATTCCTTTGATGAAATATACTGTAATTTGTTACCATAAGAAAGTTCTTTTTTCCTAATACAGTGATGATGTATACAGGTGGTGACAGGTTTCAAATGGCCCAGAAGAACATAGAATTCAAAATAAAAGCGTTCATCTGTGTCCCTCACAAAGGCAATCAGGACTAAAAGTTTGTTTTTCGCTCTTCTGATGTTTATACTTACCATGTATATAAAGTATAACTTTCTTGAGCCTATTTGCTTATTTGTTTATTTTAAGAATATTTGTTGATGTACTGTCATGAATTAAGACCCTTACCGTAATCATTATTCCTTACTCTACTCTTATGTATTATTAGGGATATTTTTATAATTACCTATTGTAAGTGTTGTTTTCGTGATTTAATTTTTGTATTAAAACATTATTTCTTGATTTGTGAACTGTAAGTAGGCCCTGTTCCCTATGTAAAGTATTGCTCTAGCAATTACCATATTTTTCCTCCATCCTCAGTTTTTTTCACTTTTTACTACATCATTTCCATGAACACACAATCCTAGCCCTTTTTTTTTTCTTAAAAAGCACTGCTTTTACCAGCTACTGTGGTACTTGTTTTCTCTACTTTGCAGCAAAACCCCTTTGAAGAATTTGTTGATTATAATTTCTCTCTTTCAATTCAGCTTATCCATAGTCATTTTAAAACATTTGATCTGTTTCTAAGGATTTTGTTTTAATCAAAAGGAATTAGTGCTTACCGAAAGGTTATATATTCATGTTTTTTATGATTACTGATTTCTTTGGAAATCCTTGATAGATTTTATTTTTTCTTGATCCATAAAAAAAAAATCACTGCTTTTTAAAGAAATGTTTTTGTTTAATCTATTCATATCCATTATAATTGCTGATTTATTTGAAATTACTTGAGCTGTATCATTCTGTGTTTGTATTTAACATTACTCTTCTGTGCTTCCTTCACTAACTTTCCCTGACTTGTCTTACACTGACTGGACTTTGATTTTTCTTAATTCTGTTGGTTTGGATGATATATACCTCTACACATAATTTTAGGATTTTTTTCCTTAAGTTTTAACAAAAAATACATACATGTGCATATTTTCAGTAAATTAAAAGCTTGCTGTAATTTTCTTTTCAATTTTCACATTGCTAATTTCTATTGCCAGTATCTAAACTTTTCATTTTAAATATATCAAATTGGATTATTCTAACTACTGTTTTAAAAATACAGTTACATGAGTAAGCAATATAGTGCTCTACTTGCTTACCTGTTCTTCTTGAGGCTCATTACTTTTTTCTGTGGTGATTTTTAATTTTCTTTCTGAAATATATTCATCCTCAGAGCTATGTATTCTCAGATAAATCAAAATATATTTATTTTCCTAATGAGTAACAAGCTATTATTCCCTTGTAGGTAATCTAATCCTTGAAGGTTATTTTTTCTTTTTTTCTTCTGTTTTTGAGTATTTTTGTTTGCAGATCGTTCCTTTTCTAATCCCTAAAGACTTTCCTTCCTTGTTTTCAAGATGCAATATGGCTTTATTCCAGTAGTTAATCATAAATGTTTCCCTTTTTACAGAAGTTGTCTTCTCATTTGAAGTCAGCTAAAGTATTTTAGAATATTTCAGTTAAGTATTTCAGCATACATAGTTCGGAAAATATTCAGAGAAGGTAGTATTGCATCATTTACCATGATAAAATCCTACATCATCAAACACACTCAACATACTGAATTAATTTCCCTCATAATGTACAGTTTACTGAACTGTTTCTCTTTGTACAAGAAGTGCTAGAAAATGCATTTCTTCTGAAGGAGTTAAAGTGCCAGGAGACTTTTTTTTTCAGATACCAGTGCCCTTTCTGGAAAGATAACTTCTTTGTCTTCATCCTCTAAAAAACTAGAACAGAGGAAGCTGAAATCACCTCCTCATTCCCAGTCTCATCATCAATACCACTTCTCAGTTTCCTGTGTCTGCAAAAGTCAGTCCGTTAATCACTGTCGCCTGTCTGCCTGGTTCAACAAATGCAGGACGTTGACCTTGTTGCAATCACCTGAATCACCAGTTTATCTTGTGTCTCCTGGAAATGCCTGCAACTACTATAAGACTTTTCTTGGCCTAGGGCAAGCGTGTTCCTCAGTTCTTTCCTTGCTTCTCTTATTTCATATGGTGTCTTCTACGTTCTCTTCATACTGAGTCTCACTGGGTGCACTGACATGTATGACTGAGCCTGTCAGTGTTCCACATGATCACATTTTAGAGATAACTGTGTGTGCAGAAAATATTATACATATCCTGAAAGTCCCAAGTTCTGTTCTGACTCAAAGATTAGCTTAATTTCTTCTCCTTAAGTAGAAATCGCCCCCTCAGAGAAAACATGTAAGTTGAATTATTAGTCACTGTACCTTTTTAACTTTGAAATACTGTGATTCTTTAAATTTCCTACCTCCTCCTTTTTTCCAGAACATCCTTCCTATTGTTAACTTTTTTAAATTTAAGGCATGTTTTTCTTTCTTCCGTCTTTCATAACATTAATACAGGAAACCTGTGTGCTAATCAATATCTCAACTGCACTTCAGCTCTTCTTTCTGTGGCTGGACTTACCCTTGCAGTTTTTCTATATTGGAAAAGACAGCAGCAGCCATGTGATCCTCCACATCCCTGTTTAAACTATTCTGTTTTTACTTAACATAATAAAATCATTGAAAATACTGTGGCAGCTTCTGGATTATGCAAAACTACCCAAAAAAGTGATTTATTGACATCTTCATGATGAGGGAAAAGATTAAGTATTGAAAGAAGCATTGTTTTAATTTTCACGAACAATTCTTTAGGTGAATAGAACAGATAGAATAAGTATGTTTAAATACTTGAAATACAGTGCTCAGAAAATAATTAGTACAGTAACAACTTCATTAAAAATAAAAATGAGCTCATTTAATTGAATTATTTGTAATTACTAATCAATTAGAAACACATCCAGAAATGTTATGGCATTCTCGGTCTTCAAGTTAGATAACTCTTGGGGGAGAAGGCCCGTTAAAGACTCCCTATTTAAAGATGAAATAAATTAAGACCTGGGATTGTAAAGATTTAGACAGTTTCTTAGAACATTTTAAATAAAATACTAAGAAAGGGAATGAGAACATGAAGCAAATTTCTGTAGTATCCAAGGTTGAAATACAGTTCATATCCAAATACTACATAGTTATGTAGTGTAATTCCTAATAAAATTATTTAAATTGTATGCAGTGAGGGTTTTTTCTTTCTTTTTGTCAAGTCATATCTTCTGTCAGTCATCCAGGACTGTCCTGCAGGTCAAGCTCTGCAACAAACTTAAGCCCTGTATACCACGTTAACACCTCAAATACTGTTTACCAGTTGTGTGACGCTGGTGAATTAATTTTAACACTGTATCTCTGTTTCCTGATCTGTAAAATGAGGTTCATAACAGTAACTGTTTCTTGGTTATTTTGAAAATCAAATAATACAATATATGCAAAGTCCAAATTGAAGAATATTTACTAATTTTAGTGGTTGCTGCTGTTATTATAATAATAGCTAATAGTTGTTAGCAATTATTAATAATTACTATTACCACACTTTGCTTTCTGCCCAGTTGTACATTTCCCTTTTTGGTTTATATGCAAAGGGCAGTTTGTCATCTAGAGCTCCAAGCACAACCCACGATTTCCCTCCAATTTTTAGCTTGTGCATCTCTCCTCTAATGAGGCAGCATCCTCTTGTGACTGTCCTATTTATCTGTGCCTGACATGAGGAAGATTTTTCCTCTCCACTACTTCTTTCTCACGCCTTATTTGTGGGGACTGTACAGTTGAGATTTTTAAAATGTCATCGTTAGCAACCCCCTAACACACACGCTTGCACACACGTTACCCTTCGCTTAGCTTCCATGATTTTTTCTCTCTCCTGAGATTTGCTACCTTTGAATGCAAGTGAAAAATGGTTGGTAGCTGAAAGGTCAATACTTTGTCTAAAAGAAAAAGCACCAGCAAACAGCCCACACCAGTTTGGATTGCTTAGTTTTCATGTCTCAAAAAAGCCTGATTTTTGACTCATCAGCTAGGCTATAAGAAAAATTTAAGGCATCTTCAGCTGTTTCCCAAGCAGCCTTTTGTATTATGAGAAAGAGAGAGATGGAGAGAGAAGTGGAAATAAACAAAAAACCATGCTATCTAATAAAGGGAAGCTCAGTGAATTCTTCACCATACAATGGCTGGGCCTTGGATAGGGGAGCACATGACAAGATTCTGACATTATATTCTTCTGTTGATTCTGATTTTTAGAATTGCGGATTTTCATTATTATGCGCGTACGTATAAGTATTTTAGTGGAGTGGTAGAAGATAATATATTGGAAGTTGCATGTTCTTAAATACTATTAATCCACAAGATTCAATAATTCTGCATATTTCTGGGCTCCAGGAAAATGTCTAAGCTTGAAGTGTGTGTGAGAGAGAGACTCTTAAGTTTTGAGTTCTGTGTGTGCATGTTTGAGGACTAGAAAAAAGAATGAGAAAAATTTAAACAAAATTGTAGTTTTTTTGGCTGGATCTCTGTTAGCAGGCCTTTCCCTGTTAATGCATATATTTATTTTCTCTAATATTTTTATACACCATACATCAATTCAGGACTTATGGCACTGAAGTCAAATTTTTCCTGTAAATGAAAACAACTGTGACTTATCCCAAGCAGGATGCATGATTTTATGGACTGAAAAACACCTAAGGCAAGACAACCTTTTACAGAAACATAATCTTGTTACCCAGCTTATATTATACAATTGTGCTTTCATTAACTTGTTACAGTAGCAATGTCAGGAAAGTGTCAGTGGTATACTGGTAGAAATATTCCAACTTGGAAAGGACCTGGTACTTCTAATACCACAGACTAATAATTAGACAAAAATAGTGCCAACGTATTTTGAAAAGTACCGACAACATGCAGTAATCATAAAGTGGATTTACAGATTAAGCAGCTGGATTGTTTTAGAAGAAAAGACATTTGAAGAGAATGTGTTAATGTAGCTACATGCAGTCTTGGGTTTTCCCAAACCCTAAGAAACCCGCATATGTGTTTGTGTGTCAAATACACTATGTTGTAGGGAAAATCCTTGTAAGTCTAATTCTATGCTTTAGATAAGAAAGTTTTATGATACATAAACCTTCTTAAAATTTTTCAGTGTTTTCGCCATTTACATTTTCAACATCTAAGCTTAAAGATACAGAAGAAAGTACAGTAGATACTTCATGAAGGAGAAATGCACTGAATTGTTTGTACATTATGTCTTTCTTTCAGAAAGGTTTTGTCAGTTTGTAGTCATTGATAAACTATAGCACTATAAAATATATTTAAATGTTTTATAAAATAAAATTAATTTTAGCTATATAGGATGGACTCAGGAGAACAGCTACACACAGTATCATGAAATTATAATTTCTAAAATTGGATCTTTATTTTTTAAAAAACACATTTTATGTAAGTTAAATTCTTTTAGTAAAGCATTAATGGAGAAACATTTCTCCAAATCTACAATCCAGCTATTCCCATCATTAATTTTCTTCTAAAGAGGCTTAATTGTTTAGAGCAGTTTTAGATTTACAGAAAAACTGAGATGATGTAATAGAGGTTTCCCATATCCCATACTCAGTTTCCCCTATTATTAGTATGACTCATTTCTTAAATTTAATGAATGAATTCTGATGAATCATTATTAACTAAAGTCTGTTTTATTTAGCTGTCCTGAGTTGTTACCTAACGTCTCTTTTCTGGTCCAGGACCTCATCTTGGATAACATATTATAATTAGTTTCCATGTCTCCTTAAGGTTCTCTTGACTCTGATAGTTTCTCACATTTTCTTTGCCTTTGATGATCTTAACAGTTTTGATAATTACTGATCATATGTTTCATACAATGTCCCTTTGTTGGGGCCTGTCTTGTTATTAAACTATGATTATGTCTTTTGGGAGGAAGATCACAGAGGTAAAGTACCATTTTCCTTATGTCACGTTAAGGGTGCATACTATCAATATTAATTGTAATTAATTATAATTGACATTGACCTCTGTCACCTTGCTGAGGTGTAGTGTAGATCAGGTTTCTCCACTGTTACTTATTCCCGCTTTACATATTACATTCTTAAGAAGAAAGTCACTCTAGAAATCCCACATTTAAGGAGTGGAGAATTATGCTGCAGTTCCTTAAGAATGTGGTATGGACATAAATTACTTTGAATTCTGCAGGGGGAATTTTTTTCTTCACTGTATTTTAAATTTAGTCATTCATATACATCAGTATGTACTCATTTAATTTGGCACTTTTTCTCCTTTAATTGATATGTTCATGTGGTAGATTCCATTATTTGATTTTCAAATGCTGAACCAGTGTTAGCTCACCTTCAGTAAACCTCACTTGTTTGTTACGTATAATTTTCTGTATATTGATAGAATCAACTTACTAATATTCTGTTATTTATTTTTAAAAACATCAGCCCTGGTATATTTTATGCATATACATTGATAATAGATTGACTTATATAAATTGTTACTAAAATAGTTAAAAATCCTTATGCTGTAAAGAAACTCGTTAATCTTTAACATTAAAAAATAAGCTAAAGTAAAAATAAAGAACTTGTGGACGTTTTAATTTAAAAATATTCACAACAAAACATATTGATCTCAAAAAGGTTATTCTAAGGATAAGAAAAGTAGTTATGGGGCACCTTAAGACTGGAGTCTTTTGGTAATTTTTAACTGTTTTTATTTTAAAATTCACCAACTTACTAAGTCAATGGGATTCTTAAACATCTTCTAAATAATCTTCTTTCTCATTTTTAAATTATTGTTAGTATTATTATAAAATTATTATAACATAATGTGAAGGAAAAGCTGGGCTGGTCTAACAAGATAACTCACAAATCTAAGTATTGGAATACTGATCTGAGTTCTGCTAGACTAACTTGTAAATCTAGGTTAATTAGTGTTGGTTTGCTGTTTATGTGTTTTTGCTAGCCAGCTGGATTTTCAAAGATACATACCTGGCTTTGCAATGTTGGTTTGCTGCCTCCCCACCTCCACTTTTGTGATGATAATGCTGCTAAAGCTGTTCCATGCCTATTGGCCGAATACCCCAAGCTTGTACTTTACCCTATAAAACCTCATGTGCACATCTTGAAGGTGCTCAGAGCTTCGGAGCAGAAGCCCCTCTGAGCCCGCCGGCGTAATACTCCCTCCGAGTGGTGCTTGTTTCTTGACTGGCCTGTCGTTTCCGTAACAATAACATTTTCAATCTGTTAGGTAAATATTTATATTAGTCTTATTTCAACTGGACTCATCTTCCGGGCTTTTTTCTTCTTGAATTCTTTGTTTAGACCACTTCTTAATCAGTTGGATTTTTGTCTTCAAGTAGAGATACCAAGGAAGGCTCATGCATGTTGTCATCCCTGAGTTCTTCCATAGTTGACACTGCCTACTCGTTTATATCCTGAACTTGGAAAACGTCTAAACTGAATGCAGTATTCTTAAGTTATACCTTCCATCATTCAGAGCTTTTCAGTCATCACTGCATTGTTTTTAAGCATTTCACGGTATTAAGAGATGTTTGAGGCTATGCTGACTGGTTTCCCTTTATACAAGTTTTTTGCCTCATTTGGTGACTAAGATAATCTTTTCTCAAACTTGAAGTTCTGTAATGTTTCTCTGTAATATAAAGGACCATAAAGAGCTCTACGATTATGTCGTTTCTACCTTGTGCATTCTGTTTCTTGCTGGTTTGAATTTTATTTTCTCAAATGCTGTTTTTTTCATTGATCTGACTTTTAAAGTCTGCAAAGCTACATTTATATCCCATTCTTCCCTTTACATTGTCCTAGAGGCATTTTTTTTACTAAAATATTGTTACATTATTTTAAGCATTTAAATCATTTGTAGGAAATTTTGTTCTGTTTCAGCATTATACAAACTAGTCTGTGTTGTACATAATATAATCGTGGCCTTTATTCATGAATTAGTTTGCATTGCTACCATTCCGTGTCTTTTCACATGGTCCAGATCTTTTCTTCACTCTTTGTCATGTCCACACTATGATACCACAATATCTATATTGTTTGTTTATTTTCTGCTTTTTTTTTTTTTTTTTTTTTTGCTGTGTAATACTAAGTTATTTCCTTTTTTAACCGCATCTCTGTAACATGAGAGCATGACAGATGAAGGAGAAAGCTCCAATTAGGCAGTGTGTGCAGTCCTTGTCAGAAAACGCAAGCTCTGCTTTGGTTTCTGCAACAATGTTGAATGCCGCCCATATGTATGTCAGTGCCTGCCGTGGAATCTGGCACATTGTAGATGCTCAATAAATGGTTATTAGTGAAAGAGGGAATAACTATCTTAGACCAGAATACCTGTCTTGTAACTGAATGGTTACTGCTCTTCTGCTGTGGGTTGTTTTCCCTATTCATTGTGTTTGAAATTCACACTTCAGGTAGAAATAGCAGACTCATATAATGCTACATAAAACTGGAATTGACACACTGTTGCATTCATTCATAATTTATTAGCCCAAACAGGACACACTGTTGAGCCTGATACTGGGGAAAAAATACATCTGCTATCCTCAGGGAGGCACTAAAAATACCAATGGGAAGAAGTGTATACTTCTCTTCAAGTGAAGGGAATAAATATTCAGGAACAAAAATACAATAGATCTTAAATTGTTCCACTCCTTCCATGTAGACAGCCCTTTATAGATTTCACCAATCTTAATAAACGTAAGATAAGGACACAGTCTCAGATTTTTACTCTTCATTTTTGAGGCTAATATTAAGAATTTTCTGTCCTCTGCCTATCTGTGGGCTTCAGTAATCTTGACTGCCAATACTCTTGGCAGTTTTTCCAGTTTCTAGAATCATATGTTACTTTGCCTAGCAGACATTTTAAAGGGTTTTCTTTATAATGTTCATTTATTTTAATATTTACAGAAAATGGTAATGTGATACAGTTCAGTTCTGCCGTTTTTACATCATCTGTTCAGGCTCAAATTTTGACCAAGCTCTCTAAAGCAGTTACATGTTCTCTAGTATCTTACGTATCATCTCTTAACATTACGACACTATGCGTAAGACGGTTTTATCTGTATATGCTTTCAGATATTTAATATATGATACATTCTGATGGTTAGTCTGATGTTAATGTCTCTGCTAATATCTTCTTTATTATCTGCTTATATTCATATCAGAGATTGAGAATTTTATTTAGTTAATAATTTGATTTATACCGTTCTTTTAAAGGTTCAGGAACAAAGATGCTTTCTAAAACTTGCCAGTGTTTTAAATTTTATGTTAATTTCTTCATCTAGTAAACTAGTTTTTGAAAGCTATTAAACCTTTTTTTTTTTTTTTTTTTAATGTGCCCTTCAACTTAAACACACTGAGCAATATGGTGTTCTGCACATCTTTGCGACGTTCTGTTAGGATCTGTAGGAAAACTGCTGGACAGTAGGTCAGATTTTTTTGTATCAGAGAGCAGCTGCAGAACTTGTACATAACCAGAAGCTACATCCTCACCGTCATTTGTTATCACTGGTCTTTTTGATGATAGCCTTTCTTACAGAAGCTGTGAGGTGATATCTCTTTGTGGTTTTGATTTGCGTTTGTCTAGTAATTAATGATGTTAAGTACCTCGTTGTGTATATGTCGGCCATTTGAATTTCCTCTTTGGAAAATCATCTCTTCAGATCATGCCAATTGTTTAATTAGATGATGATGATGATGATTTGCTATTGGATTGTATGAATTCCTTACATATTTTGGTTATCAACCGCTTCTCAGATGTGTGGTTTGCAAATATTTTCTCCCATTCCTCAGGCTACGCTTTCATCTCTTTTGCTCTGCAGAAGCTTTTTAGTTTGATCATCCCACTTGCTTAATTTTCATTTGATTTCTTTTGTCTTAGGTGTCAGATCATAAAATCTATTGCCAAGATCGAGGTCAAGAAACTTTGTTTTATTCCAGGAACTTTATAGTTTCAGATCTTAAGTCTTTAATCCATTTTGAGTTCATTTTGTGAATAGTATAAAATGTTTTCTTTCTTTTTAATGTTTGTTTTCATTCTTACTCTGTTTTCATTATTTTGCATGTGAGTGTCCCATTTTTTTAAATTAAAGAGACTGCCTTTTCTCCATTGGGCATTCTTAGATTTCTTGTCAAATATTTTTATAGCATTTTGCCCCCTTAGCTATCTCTCTCTCTTTCACATTACAGGATATGAATATATGTAGATACTGTTCTTTCTTTCCAGTTTAGTGTGTAATATATTTTTTCACTGTAAGGCATTTGAGTTTTATAATAGCTTACAAAAGTGTGGAGGTGTTTGATATGTGAAAATATGTCGGCATTGTTAAAGCTAATTGCCCAAAGATTTGCAAGTGAAGACACATTTAAAGGCACAATCATTACAGTAATTGCTGCAATGAATGCTGTGAAATTCCAGTATATTATTAAGCAATGCCCTGGAGAGGTGTCATTTCTAACACATTGTTTTGGATATGCAACTTAGACATTAGCCAGCAAATGCTGTATTTATTATTGAGTATATATTTCTACTATTACTTATTAAATCATCTGTAATCAATGAAAAATTATTGTTCCAACCAACAGATCGAATCTACATTCTAGTTAAAAAGTATGGAGAGTTAGATTTTAATATCTGTGACAATGAAATAGCTTAAAATAAAATCAAAGAGCTTTACTTGGTTGAAAAACAATTTTAAGGAAAAAATAGATGAAGATTATTAAAAGTACAATACACATCCACCTAGTTTTTTAAAGTAAATACAAATGACAGAGTTTGCATAGTGTTGAAAACCAAATGCCTTGAAGAAGGATAAATTATTAATTTTACAGTTTTGTACAGGATAAAAATAATTTAGGATAAATTATCTTTAGAAGGATGAATTATTTAATTTAGAAGGATAAATTATGTTTTTTTACTATTTAGTTTCACGCTCTGTGTAAGGTGAATTGTAACAAAATAAATTTTTACTCAATCCAAAAAGAACTACACTCTTCTAATTACTAAAATTTGTCAACTGAAATAAATGCACAACCTAGAAGTTGAGAGTTATGTTTTATTCAGTGGACAATTTTGAGGACTCAACCTGGGATGACAGCCTTTCAGACTGCTCCAAAGAGGTAGGGGAGGAGCTAGGGTATATAGGAGTTTTACAACAAAGATCAGGTAGCTGGAACATAAAAAGATTACTTGTTAACTAAAGCAAAGCAGGCATCTCAAGTTGGAGAATTTAGCGCTTTTCTATGTATGGGAGGAAGCAAACATTTGCATTTGGGCTCATTGAATTCATTCCTTTGACAAGCATCTAGCAATCTAGGGTGAGTATCCTGTCCTTTCTTATTCTGAGTCCCCTCTGAGTGCACCATTGTGAGTGGCTGCAGAGGCTGGGCTGCAGGCTTGTCTTCCCTAGGGGGTGGCGGCCGCTGCTGACTTGATGGTTTCAGCATTCTTTGTTTACTGATATGGCTTGCAGTATTTTTCATTCACAAATTCAATACATATATCTCTGAATGTAATGGAAACTTAAATATCACTCAAAGGGGCTTGAGTCTCATGCTCAGGTTACAAGTGGCATCATTTGAAAGATCTACATTTAGTTTGAGATTTTCAGTTTTTATTCATCAAGATGGCCTTAATGTTCCTGCCAGCTTCCCTAAGCTTTAGACAAGCTTCTTCGCAACTGCAGGCCCCTGACCTCCCTTTACTTAGAGCACTTACTTGTAATTGTAAATTTCTCTGCCCTTTTGAGATGTAAAACTTTTTAAAAGCCTCTTGGAAGTTTTACAACCTAGGAATGAATGTTCTTCTCAAGGATTTGAGAACCATTTATTTGAAAGATAATCATCAAAGGTGATAGTACAGGCGTACCTCCCTAGTTTTATTGTACTTCATTTTATTGTGCTTTGTAGATACTGCGTTTTTTATAAATCGAAGATTTGAGGCAACCCTGCATTGAGAAAGTCTGTCAGCACCATTTTTCCAGCAGTTTGCTCACTTCACCTCTCTTGTGTCGCATTTTGGTAATTCTCAAAATATTTAAAACTTTTTCATTACTGTTTGTTTTGGTGATCTGTAATCAATGATCTTTGATGCCAGTGCTGTAATTGTTTTGGGGGTGTCACGAACCACGCCATGTAAGATGGCAAACGTTATCAGTAGAAGTTGTGTGTGTTCTAACTGCTCTGGCCACCAGCTGTTCCCATCTCTCTCCTTCTCCGTGGGTCCCTCTATTCCCTGAGACACACAATATTGAAATTAGGCCAGTGAGTAACCCTACAATGTTCAAGTGAAAAAAAAAAGTGCCAGATCTCTAACTTTAAATCAGAAGCTGGAAATGATTAAGCTTTATAAGGGAGCCATATCAAAAGCACAGACAGGCTGAAAAGTAAGCCTCTGGTGCCAGTTAGCCAAGTTGTGAATGCAAAGGAAATGTTCTTGAAGGAAATTAAACATGCTACTCCAGTGAATACAGGAATGATAAGAGGGGAGGCTATAGCTCAGTGGTAGAGTATATGCCTAGCATGCACAAGGTCCTGGGTTCAATCCCCAGTACCTCCATTTTTATTTATACATACATACATACATACTTACATACGTACATACCTAATTACCTCCCTCACAATGAAATGGCCTTGTTGCTGTGATATGGAGAAAGTTTGAGTGGCCTGGATAGAAGATCAAACCAGCCATAACATTCCCTTAAGCCAAAGCCTAATCCAGAGCAAAACCCTAATTCTCTTCAGTTCTATGAAGGCTGAGAAAGGTGAGGAGGCTGCAGGAGAAAAGTTTGAAGCTAGCAGAGGTTGAAATATGAGATTTAAGGAAAGCACCTATCTCCATTATTACCTAAAAGTGCAAGTTGAAGCAGCAAGTTATCCAGAAGATTTAGCTAAGATAATGAGTGAAAGGGGCTGCACTAAACAGCGGTTTTCCAGTGTAGACGAAGCAGCCTTCTGTTGGGAGAAGATGCCATCTAGGACGTTCATAGCTGGAGAGGAGAAGTCAATGCCTGGCTCCAAAGCTTCAGAGGACAGCTGACTCTCCTGTTAGGGACTAAGGCAGCTGATGACTTTAAGTTGAAACCATTGTTCATGCACCAGTCTAAAAATCCTTGGTTCTTATAAATTATACTAAATACTCTGCCTGTTCTGTGTAAATGAAACAACAAAGCCTCAGTAAAAGCACGTCTGTTAATAACATGGTTTACTGAATATTTTAAGTGCAATGTTGAGACCTGCTCAGAAAAATAGATTCCTTTCAAAAATACTACTTCTCATTGGCAATGCACCTTGTCACCCAAGAGCTCTCATGGCAGTGCACAACAACATTCATGTTGGTTTCGTGCCTGCTAACACAGCATCCATTTTGCATGGACCAAGAAGTCATTTTAACTTTCAAGTCTTATTATTTAAGAAATATATTTCTAAGGCTGTTGCTGCCATAAATGATGATTCCTCTGAGGAATCTGGGCAGTCAATTGAAACCCTTCTGGAAAGGATTCACCATTCTAGATGTCATTAAGAACATTTGTGATTCCTGGGAAAAGGTCAAAATAGCAACATTAACAGGAATCTGGAAGAAATTGATTCCAACCCTCATAGATGACTTTGAGAGGTTAAAGGCTTCAGTGGAGGAAGTAACTGCAGATGTGGTGGAAACAGCAAGAGAATAAGAATGAGAAGTAGTGCCTGAAGTTGTGCCTGAATTGCTGCCATCTCATGAGAAACTTCAATGGATGAGGAGTTGCATCTTATGGACAAGCAGAGAAAGTGATTTCTTGATGGGAAATCTACTCTTGGTGAAGATGTTGCAATGACAACAATATTTAGAATATTACGTAAAACTAGCTATTAAAGCAGTGGCAGGTTTTGAGAGGAATGACTCCAATTTAGAAAGAAGTTTGTGGGTAAAATAATATCCCATAGCATCACATGCTACTGAGAAAGTGTTCATGAAATTAAGAATCAATCAGTGTGGCAAACTTCATTGTTGTCTTATTTTAAGAAATTGCCACAGGCACGCCACCCTTCAGCAACCACCACTCTGATCAGTCAGCAGCCATCAACATCACGGCAGGACCCTCCACCAGCAAAAAGATAACTCAATGAAGGCTAAGATGGTGGTTGATATTTTTAAGCAATAAAGAATTTTTTTAAATTAAGGTATGTACATTGTTTTTTAGACATAATATTTTGCACACTTACTAGACTGCAGCACAGTGCAAACATAAAACTTTTGTATGCACTGTAAAACAAAAAAAATTTGTATAACTTGCTTTATTTCAGTCTTCACATTATACAGTGGTTTGGAACTGAACCTGCAGTACCTCTAAGTTATGCCTGTCCTCTTACCTCTCAGTTGCTGTGGGAGAGTAGGAACCTAACTTCTGCAGGCACCTTGCTCCTGTACTTCATTGGAGTTGAGTTTAAACTTAGTTCTAGCCTCTCTCTCCTGTTCAAATATCCTTGAATAATGTCTTCATTGCCTGATTAACTTTGTCCAGTGTAATGTTTGCTTTCAAAGAATAAATATTTGAATTATTTTAGTAATGTTTGAAGAGGCCTTTAACTTATTTAATTGCACGGTGGAAAACAAAGCAAAATAAAATATCTGACCTTGGATAACAAAAATCTGGATTTGAGTTCATTTCCTCCATTTGCAAACTATTGAAGAATGTAGTTCATATTTTTCCTGTAATCACCAAGTGAACACTAGCCACACACCGAAGATGGGATACGTATTTTTTTTAGCACTTGTTATCTACTGGATATTTGTGTCCCCTCAAAAAGTCATGGGTTGAAGCCTAATCTTCACTGTGAAGGTATTTGGAGGTGAGACCTTTGGGAGGTATTTAGGTCATGAGGGTGGAGCCCTTTTGAATGAGATTAATGCCCTTATAAAAGAGACTCCATCACTTCTGCTACATAAAGACGCAGTAAGAAGACAGTGTCTGTGAACTAGGCAGTGAGCTCTCACCAGATACTGAATCTGCTGGTACAGTAATCTTGGACTTCTCAGCCACCAGAACTGTGAGAAATAAATTTCTCACTCAGTTTTAGGTGTTTTTGTGATAGCAGCCCAAATGGTCTGAACCCCTTATACTTCTGTACCATTACCAGATTCATTTTTGTTTTCCTTTTAGTATATCGACTTAGTGATGGCATAATGTATGAATAATTAACCAGGGCCATGATTAAATTTGCTATGAACATTATTTTTCAATATTTTTAAATCAGTATCTCCTAGAAAAAAGTACAGATTTTCTTAATATAGTGTGATTGTAGTTCTGGCCACCATTAGCATATCTAAAGATGAATCAATTTAAATAAGAAGGAACACAACAAGTTTTATGTAAGAAGCATATGCTTATTCTAAAATGGTAAAGTGGAGATGTTATGAGATTTGCATAGACGTATCATCAAATGACAGCCTGTGATCAGCAGTGACAACATGCCTTTGCATATCCTTCTTGGTTGTGTGATACGCCTTTGATATAATACTGATGTTACGATAATTATAATCACATTCACTAATTTACAGTTGCTTTGTAAAAAAGTATTCTCTGAGTTGAATTATTTCATCCAGAGCTCCTGCTGCTTAACTTGATTTTGGTTAGGAAAAGATGACAAGAGAAAATCAGAAGCTATCAGGAAAAAAGGCCAGCAGTTTTGCCTACACAAAATGAAGATCTTCTTTATTAAAAATATCATAAATATAGTTAATAGACAACATTTAGGGAGGAATATTCTGAACAAAGAGAGAAGGCTAATGATTAATATGTAAAGATTTCCTATAATAATTGTGGTTTTGATTTGTCTTTCCCTGATGATTAAGGATGGTGAGCATCTTTTTACGTGCCTGTTGGTCTTCTGCATTTCCTCTTTTGAAAAATGTCTATTCAGGTCTTCTCTCCATTTTTTAACTGGGTTTTTTTTGTTTTTTGTTGTTTTTTTTTTTTTGATGTTGAGTTGTGTGATCTGTTTACATATGAATTATCAATGGTAATTAACTGGTGTCCCAGGGACCCCGTGATGATTTAGTCAAAACCAGGTAAACTCACAGGTTATTTCTGATCATTTCATTCTTACCAGATAACCTTTACTTCCGACAATAACTTCTTAAGTGGAACTCGAATTACTCTTCCAAAGGATATCACATCTAAGGGAGTGGACTGTCAATGATTGCTGAGCTAACCATAATTTTCAGAGCCAGCCTAACTGGCATAGGAGTTGGACATAAGCCTTCACCTACCTTTTAGGGTTTGGCTTCTCTACTTCACAGAGACAGTGCCTTAGTTTGTCACTCATGTAACTTGTTTCTACTGATACTTATTCCTTTGTTTTCAATTAATATAATTAAATCACATACTTTTTTATTTTTTTGTTTCATAAGCACTGTCAGAAATTTTTTTATGTTTGTCCATACTCAAGTAGAGAGAAAGCACTTCTAGCGGGGGTTGCAGTCCATATTTTTTGCAAACCATATGCTAAAACCTGAGAAGCCTGCAATGAAAAGTAGCCCGTTATGTCCCCTGGTTTCTGAATAGACTGAGTGGCAATAATAGCTAATACTTGTACACTTCCTAACATGTACCAGATATGATTCTGAGTTACACTCTTCATGATTCCTCACAGCTGTATGAGGTGACTGGACTTTTATTCTCACTTTACAGATGAGGAAAGTGAGGAAGAAAGAAGAGACATAAGTTATCCAAGATCGTATGTCTGGTAAGTAGACGGGCTCTGATTTGAATTACGGTTATTAGCCTTCAAATGTTGTTTCTTCTTTCTTCCTTTTTGTTTTGTTTCTTGTGATTATTTCAGCCTTTAGACTGCATTTCAGGTAAGATACCAAATCAATTTGTTAATGAAAAAAATATTCACAGAGCTGAGATTCAAACCCAGTTTGACTTGGAAGCCAAGCTCTGAACCACTGTTCTGTACTATGTTTCTGTATCTCTGTGCCTGTGTATACCTATCCGTTTATACTTATGTGGCGTATATATGGGTGTATATGCTTAATTTGCATTGCGTGCACAAACACAGTATCGTATTTCAGGGAAAATATACATGTACCTTATAACTTAAGGTTTTCCTGAAAACTAACTCATCAAGCCTAACAGAGACCGATACGTGGAGCTCCTCTTGTTTGTGGTGCGGGAACTATGTGTGGGATTAGTCCCTTTGCTGTGAACCAGAGACCACTGACTATGGCCATCTGAGATGGAAAAGTAAGAGAGGTCCCTTGTTTCCCAAACAGAAACAGAGAATCTTTATGAAACACTGTAGTCACCCATGCACCACTTCTAGGGAGTAAAGTGAGAGTTTTGCCTCTAAGGATTAAACATAGCTCTTCTGCCTTGTCATCTGTGGCCGCTGGTCATTCACGGGTTGGGGTTTGTGGTGAAAAGAGAGGCTGTGTGGACAGTGGATGAAGTTATTCAATTTCACGAAGCTTAAATTTTCCCCTAACACACTACTGTTTGTAACAAGCTTCTGGTAAACATTAAGTCCCCAGTGAGCACAAAAATTCCCACAAAATAAAAAAAAGTGCAAACCATGTAGGTTAGGGGCATGATCTGAGGGTCGTCCTGAGGAAATATGTCCCTGGGGATGCAGAATTAAAGAATAAGAGCCCAGGAATGGAAGGGAGACCCAAGGACCCCATTCATTCTACACCTACGTTAAAAGAACCTGAAGAGAAATGCTGAAATTTAAAGAACTACCTCCATTTTTAAATTCAGCATGTTTTGGAAAGGTTCAAAGGAGTTTAACAATTCTCTAAAACTGTTTAAAAATTCTTAAAACTAGTTCTTAATTCTTTTATAAAAGAATGTTTACGTTGAAATCTGGGCATTCTCAGAAAAAAAAAAGTTTATAATTGCAAACAGATCATTATGAACCCTTATGAAGAAATCTGTTATAGCTGTAAAAAAAATCATAATATAGATATGGTATTGTTATTTAAAATTTCCTCTTGTTTCAATGCAATAAACAGGTAGAGTGGTGTCCACTCAGGGATAAGTATGAATATTAATGAGAAGTTTAATGACTTACCTTTTATAAGCTGAAAGCAATCAAGCAAAGACATCTCTTACAAGGCAGTGAGAAATACCAGATACAAAAAAAGCTGAGGATTAAAAACATCTATGCAGAAGTCCTAATGAATTTATGAGGAGTGAATTACTACTAATTTTGCCAGTGTTTATACTGACTCAAGTGCATTAGAAGATTGACATATATATGCTTTTTGTTGCATTGTTCTTAGTAGCAAAACTGGAATGAATGTAAAAATCAATAGGCGTGCTGAATTAATTGTGATAATCTGATGCAAAAGCTATCACTTACTAAAGAATAAGGTAGATCAAGGTATACAGACATGAAAAAGACAATCTAAGGTGAAATAGAGTGAGTTACAGATTTGTGTGTGTATATGTGTGAGTATCTGTGTGTATATGTGTGAGTATCTGTGTATGTGTGAGTATCTGTGTGTATGTGTCTGTACACGTACGGGTGTGTGTGTGTATAAATACATATAAAACTATTTGTATGGAAGGTGTGCATATGAAAGTGTATGCTTACATACACTTGTGTTCAGAATATTTCTGGAAATGTATAAGAAAAATGTTGTAAGTGGCTACCCATATGAATTTGGAAGGTGAGAGTGAGAAATCAGAAGATTTTAAATTTTACTATGTATCAGTTTAATAGCTTTTAAATTTTTTTGCCATGCATGCACATATTTTCTCACAATGTCCTAAGGTTATTTGAAAACTCTGTGGCTGTTATTTACTTCCTTGAGAACTTTCTATACACCTTTCCTCCCTATCACGTACAACAGTAGACTTCTCGTTTCTGATGGAGAAAAGGACTGGGTATTTCCCTCAGTCCTGTTCAGCGTAGGCCAAATAAAGTAGTGAGAACAAGGTGGGAAACAATACACAATGGAAAAGCAAACAGTTGAAATTTAAAACTTCCTGAGTCTTCTTCCTTCATGGTTTTATTTGCTGAAATCTCAAAGGACTACACTGGGGAAGACTGATAACTGTAACTATAAAAGGAAATAATAGAAATGTAAGTGGAAAAAGAGGGCAATTATCCTTAGTACCAGAAAAAGGGATTTTAAAAAGAATAAACTTGGAGGAAAAAAAAAGAAACAACTATATAATGGCTATCATGGCCATCAACGGCCAGCTCTGAGGACAGCAGCAGCGAGTGGCAAAGCCTAATACTGGTGTTCTCATCAGGTTGATGAGAAAATTCACATTTCTAGGAAGAAATGTAACCCGCAGCTCTAATGTCTACTTCCATAACTGCTCCATTTTGGACAGAATGGAAAAGAGTGGCTGTTGGACCCATTCAGATCATTCCTTCCCTGCCTAAGGGCCCTATAATGCGGGAAAGCAACGTAAAAGAAATTGTGCCTGTGTCTCCAGTAAACCACTAAACCTCTCAAAGTATTAAGTTTAAGAAGCAGGTTGCAAAGAAATTTATATGAAACAAATACAAAGCAAAACTGCATATTTCTATGCATGCATGTGAATATGAATATGTCAGTGCACACAAACGAGTCTGGAAGTTTAGCCATTAAATTCACCTGGGTTACCTCTTAACGTGGGAAAACAAGTTTGTGTATTTGACATGGAGCAATATTAATTTCTCTGGTTTTTGAGTTTTTAACGGTAAGGTTTTATTAGGATTTCGTGTATTTTAAAAGTGAATAAAAGGATAGATGAATAAGTTAATGATAGACAGATACACTACAGGAAGAAAATTATATGATCTACCAAACTTAAGAGTTTTTTCTGATGTTTTTCATCTAGATTTGAATTTTGAAGAATTCTTACCCCTTTGAGAGGCTAAATAAAATGTGTTATGTTTTTATACTCAATGCCAGTAATAGATACTTTATTCCTTAAAGACAGAGACATAGGTAAGTTTTTCTGCTCTGCAGATTCAAATTCCATCGTGCTGATCTAGAGTCTACACTTCAGGGAAAGAAATGGCAAGTAAATCATTGGGTGTGTAGTAACTTACGTCTTCCAACCCATTCTCTATTGTTAATAAAATTAGTATTTTTTCTCTATCTGCTGACTGGCTAAGTTCTCAATTAGCTCAAAGCTCAGAGAGGAAGAGGGGTGTTATTTATTAAGCCCCTTTCAAATATCTCACATTTCATAAAGTGTAAGGGTGCATGTCTACCTCCATGGGAAATAAGCCACAGTTGTTTCTATTTTGAATAACAAATATAACCTCATAGAATTCCCCAAAATAAGATATCAGTCATTCATATTCTGACTAAAATAAAATAACTCTAGAAATTAAGATCGAGTTTAAAATGAAAACCTACCAATCAAAGAGAATTTGGAATTTGGACAAATGTGTTTGTCATAGCTGAATAAAATGTGGAATGTTTGAATCAATGAATAAAAATATTTTTAAAAACAGCAAACATTATTGCCAGACCAATCCATGCATCCTGAGTATTCAGAATGAATGTTAATAAGCTTTTCAGACAATTCACGTAACAGTGTATCCTAAACTTGGCATCCTAAAGAAGAAAGCGAAGGAGGGCTTACCTTAAAGTTGTTCCTTTTAAGGTCACTTCCAAAGTTGCTCAGAATTAGCAAGGCAATAGAATATCAAACAATGATATTAAAAATTAAACTGGCTAAGCTGTTTACCTCACCAAATAGTATTCTGGTCTCTCTGTTCCTCACTGCACTTCCTTAAACCTAGTTTATATGTGTTGTACATGTGTGAAAACATTCTTCCCTCATAGTCAAGTGGATACTCCTGGGGGAAAGTTAAAATGGGAAACGGTCCTTTGAAGCTCTGTGGCAGGCACAGGGCTTGTCTTTTACTTCTCCCCATGATTTCTCTAACCTTGGATGATGTATCAGTCCCAACATGACCCTCAAATTAAGTAATTGGAGGAGAGTTTAATAAATACACTGCTTTACAGAGATGTGGGCAGGAAACCAAATGAGGAAAACACAGGGAGCCGTGGAGTATCCTCGTGCCAGCAACAGTGCATGAATTTGTGGAATGACCCAGAGAGAGAGCTGTCATTATTACCCCAAAAGTAAAGACCCCCAGTTCTTGTCATACCTGAAATATAAGTAAATAGTCAGGAGATGGTGTGTTGTGTAGCAAAAGATTTTAAAGGATTTATTTTAAAAAGGAAGAGCACCCCTCCAAGAACAGGAGGCGGGCTGATCTAGGGAGGGGAAGCGGCAGGTTTTGTCTCCCCTTCTCTCACACCCTCGCTTAGAGGTGGTTTCTTGGTTGATTGACAGCTCTTGTCCCTGGAGTGCTTAGTCATGCTCGGCCCCCTTGCGCATGTCCTTGCCCACGGTAAAACCAATGGGCGAGGGAGCCTAAACCTCAGTGTTAATTATAATACAATGAATATTGGGTTGTGTCCGATTAAGTCCTTTCTACTACTGTGCAGTCGTGGCTGTTGGGTTCCAACCAGTTTCGTCATCTTCGAGTCCATCCTCCCTCTCCTCCACTAGCTGCCCGGTGCCCCCGCTTATGTAACTACCTAACAGTGGGATGTAATCAGCCAAAGAGCCCACAGAAGAGAGCCAGGATCTATCTTACCCTCCTCCCTCTTTTGGTGCCTCAACCAGTGAGTGCTCTTCATTCTCTATTCTTAACTGGAGCACAAAGGATCACATGGGTAAATCCACAGATTTCAGTCTCCCAGGGCATAAAGCTGGTTGGAGAAGGCAGAACATGTATGTGGAGGGACAACCAAAATAAACCCGACTCAGATCTCATGAAAGAGAGATGGGGAACATGGAAAATGGCATTGGGTATCAATGCTAAGCCTCAGAACTGACAGACCTCTGGAATAGTGAAATGTTTCATCTTTGAAAGAGCAATTTCTCAGCAAGATAAAGGAATGAGGACACTGATAATATTGAACCAGAGGTAAAGTTCAAGGTTTTGCGTTGTGCTCATTTTTCTAGGTAAGCCACCCTGAGAAATATGTTAGCCTCTTAATAAAGTAGATTCACAATTGAGTCAGACAATTTAAGCATGACTGTTTCCTTACCCAAGAGAAAACCTTCAAGAAACACAGTGTGAAAACAAAACTATGACATCCCACAGAGATCTTACAGCACACTCTTCACTGGAGAGGTAGTCGTCTATTTCATGTGCCTCAGGCTAACCGCCTCCCCTACAGCTACAGGAACCACTGTGTCTGTCAGAACGGTTGCAGTATCCTCCTTTTTAAAGGAGAGTGCCACATAGACTTCATCAGTTTCGATTTGAGTATGACATTGCTTAGATTATGCAATGAGTTTGAGATACCATTGTGTAAATTGGCTTAAGGGATTAAGAAGTATTTTAATTGCTAAGTATCAGTAGATTTCTTCACTCTCAATAAGTTGAGCATTATGCCAATAGTAATATAATTTCCTGCTTCTTGGAGCATATCTGAGAAGGGCAGGAGCCAAGAGAATGACTCCCCATTCCTGATCTAAGCAGAGATGTGATCCAGTTGAAAGTTGTTCTACTTTGCCAGACAGAGTTGGAGATGTCATTAAATAGGGCTGGTGTGGTGGATGTTTTAGACAAAAATAAGGGGGAAACTGGAGAAACGGAGAACTAGGTGTGGTGTACATTTTGCTTGTTGAGGTGATATTTGAGATCCAACTGGAAATCCATAATTTTCTACAACAAACACTTGGGAATGAATATAATTAAAATGAGATGATAGTCAAGTAATAGTCCAAGAGAAGACATTAATAATAGACATCAGTATGAATAGATCAGAGCCACATCCACGTCAAGAGATAAAGCCTGGACCATAAGTATATTCTGACATGATACTATGAAGGATAAAGCAGGACCCCTCAACCCTATACCTCCACCCTTAAAGGACCTGGTGTATTTAAATGAGCTAAACTTTAATTACTCTATCTACTTTAAAACCACCTGGGTACCTTAACAGTAATATAATATAAAGATATCTTTATTCATTTTTACTTAATGGGATATTTATTGAGTGCTGTTATATGCTAGGCACTGTTTTAGGCACTGAAGATACAAAATAAACAAAAGACAGACAAGAATCTGACCTAGTGGAGTTCAGATTCTAGTTCCTTCCTTCCTTCCTTCCTTCCTTTCTTTCTAGTATATTAGTAAATTTCTTTCTTTGGATGTTTCTAGTTGAAAGCATCATCCCCAACAATCCACCAGGTTCCCAGCACAATGTTGAATGAACCAAAAATTATCCCACTGATCAGGTGGTTTTGATTTGAACTCGTAGGGAACACACAGTCGTGCTCTCTTGTTGATGCTCTGATACTATTACTTTTACAAAAGGACCAAATCATTTTTGTCCAAAGCAACCAAATTAAATCTATAGAATACAGAATAGATTCTAGTTTCTAAGACAATGAGTAAATAAAGCAAACAGATGGATAACAAAATACAAGCAATGATAAGTAAAGAAAAATAAAGCAGGATAAGCATATAGAGTCACTATAAATTCTATTTCAGATAAGGGGGCAAGAAGGTGTGACATTTGAACATAAACCTGAATGAAGTTTGAGAGCCAATTAATGCACATGTCTTGAGGAATATTCCAGATGAAGGAAACATCAAGGACTAAGATCTTTTTTAATTTTTTAAAATTAAGAAAAAATTTTATTGTTGTTATTTTTAATGGAGGTACTGGGGATTGAACCCATGACCTCAAGCATGCTAAGCATCCGGTCTACTGTTGAACCATCCCCTCCTCCCAACGGCAAGAATCTTGAAATGGATTGATAATTCACATGTTTGATAAACAGCAAGATGTCTACTGTGTTTTCAGCATGGGATAGAAACACGGGCTGAGAGAGAAATAGGAGCCAAAACATACAGAGCTATTCAGGCAAAGGGGAAGGGTTTGAATTTTATTCTAAACATGGTAAAAGACCTTGGAGGATTTGGGGTGGAATAATGAGATGACCTGAGTCAAAAAAAAAAAAAAAATGTCACTCTGTATTCCCTAGAAATAATTGTCTAAGGGAGGAAGATTTATTCAGGGAGACCAGGTAAGGAGTGATTATAGTAGTTTAGGTGAGAGATGATGATCTTATGCCTGTAGAACTTGTGACCTTTCCTTTTAATATTCCTTTCATGTATAGTTTTATGCTTGTTTTGAAATCAGAACTCTGTTCCTTTCTGTATTTCTGAAATAATCATACAGCTTTTTCACTTAGAGGTAAGAGAGTCAATGGAACTTTGGGTCTGGAAGACATACTTAACCTAAATGCAGTTTGACACCTGCAATAAGTCTCTGATGGTTTCTCTTATTACTTGCCAAAACATTCCCCAATTACTGCGTTGCATTTGCTTCGTGAGACTCAGCCTCGTCTTCTGTCATCTCTGGACCAGCTGTTCTGGTTGTGAAACTTCAGATAGTTTCTCTAATCGCCAACCTCCCATGACTGTGTTTTAAGTTCTTAAAACCTGGGATAAGTTTAGAAATCAAGAACAAAGCACATATGAGACTCTAGATTTAACAGTTTGTGGCTTTTAATGGCATCTGTCGTCGTGTCTTTGAAAAGCTGTTTATCACCACGATTCCCTCCTATATTGTTTTGAAATGGTGGCCTTTTTATCTTCTTTACCCAAACATTTCATGTGAGCAAAATCACGAAGATGAGAATAGAGTATCATATTTGATAAATAACTGGTTTCTGTGTGCTTTGGAAAAACTTAAAGGTTTCTGGCATCAGATATTCAGAAAAAAAAATGAAATATGAGATTTCCTCTAGTATTGTAAAATATTTATTTCCGGTATTACCAAGTCACATGGCATCAAGTTAGACTTTTTCAGCTTCACACAAGCAAGGACAACATGCGATACAGCAGAACAGAGTGGCAGGTGAGAGTAAGGGTTCGTATTAATGGTTTGTTCTGTGCCATTGGGCATGTGCATTGTCCATATGGGCTACAGTTACCTCCTCTGAAAAACTAGAAATTTCAATTAAATATATGTAAGTTCCATTTGGGGTATGAACATGTACATATTTTTGAGCAATCAGATCTTCCAGGTTTGGTTCCCAAACGAAATGGTAGCATGAATCACTAAGAAAAAGGATAAATTAGATCTCTAAGTTTACTTGTTCAATCCATTATCAAGATAGATTTTTACTCCTAAGGTGCTTGTTAAATTAGTAACACACGATACAGACTAATTTAGCTTGTAGTAATTTTTAGTTGCACAGTAGGATTCTCTACTATGCTTTTAGAAAAGTAAATTATTTTTACACATCTTAAGAACATAGATCTGGTAAGATTTTCTTTACAATAAATGGCAGGCTTTTTTTTTTCCCCTCTTCCATCTGTAGTAATTCATAATTAATTCATGTTTTCCTCTGCTCTTTTTTTTTTTTTTTTCTTCCTTTTATCATCTCCCTAGTATTCTTCTCTGAGAGTGTCAGAGTTAGTCTGGTAGATTATAAAACAAGCTAATGTCATCTGCATGAGGATGTCATTGGGCGCTCAAAATCTTGCCTGTCTGTGGACAGATTTTCCATCAGGGTCCTGCCATTTCTCTTTCTCCAAATTCTCTTCTACAGGTTCTTTATCTGAAATGAACAAGGCAACTTTGTGAAATGGAACATGCTGTTACTTACTACCTTTTCCCATTATATTCACTTTGCAGGAACTCTGCAGGTCACATCAGTTTAAACTATGAATAAATGCCATATTATCTTGGAATAATAACTCAAGATAATTTTTATTTTATAGGCAATTTCTCATCTACAGAAAATTAATATTTAATTTCACAGGGAATGGTTTGGTGTAAGTATGTGTCAGTTTGCTATTGTGGTGTTCCTGTCAGTTTCCTATCCCCCTGTTTTCTGAGTAAGAGTGAGTGATGCATCAGTAGCACAAAGTGCTCCATTCAGCCCTTCAGGCAGCTCAGCTGGCATCTTCCTGCAGTGAGATAACAGCCAGTATAGGCGTGAGCATTAGCAGAGAACTGGGTTAGTTTTACAACCTTAGAAATAGTGAGCTCAGGTTTTTCAAAGAAAAGACAAATCATCTGTTAGTCAGTTATAAACATGTGCAGAGCAAAATTCACTTTCTAAAGCTTCAACCTACCCTCCCCCCCTGCAAAAAAAAAAAAGAGAGGACCAGTTGAGGCAGCATGAATGCTAGATGTGTTACCATCAGTTTCCAATGACAAGATGTATCAGTAAGTTACCTGGATAGTGATCTCTCTTCACTTTCTTTTATCTGGTTAAATACAGCGTTGTATGCTTTGTAAAAATAAGGTTTTGTTTCATTTTTTCTTAATCAAGAAGACTTTCTTCTAATTCTTCGTTATACTTGGACACTGTCATATCCTGAGACAAGAATACAACAAATACCCTTATTAAACTTGTTCACACATTGGAGAGGTAGATACGTAATAACATAGGGAATATCACCCGTAGCAGTTTCCTTGATTTAGAGTTGGTAGGTTTGATGGTGATTCCTATGTTAACTTCACATTTCAGCTGTCAGTTTTACATTACCTTTCTTCCCTATACACATTATTTCTATCTGTTACAGCAAAGTGCCAATATTTTTGTACTATAGCTTGTTAGAATTTAATAAACCTTTAGTATAGATGAAACTAAACAAGGAGAAATGAGGATCCATGTGACTTATCACTGGGTTTTAAGAAAAATGTACCTAGACATTTATAAAGCTAAATTAATCTGCCTACATATCTCATTTGAAGTGATGAGTATTGTCATACAGACTACAGAAACCCCTGAAATTGGTTTATTGGGTCCTGTGGCTCTTGAAATCATTTGAAACCGTGATAAAATGCATGCTCTATTTGCTGTCTCTGATTTCTAAGTGTGTGTGTTTTTAATTGGCTGAATTTTTAATTGGAAATTTATTTGATACGTATTTATATTCTGTTGATACTTGTTTTGAATATTTGTGATATTTATTTTAATAATATTTAACCAGAATTGTAATTCAATTATATCTGATAAATATACATTTATCCCTTGATTCATATGGATTATTGATGCATCTATGTGACTTTTTAAAAATTTCTGTAAATTAGTTTGTTCTGCCAGCTGCTGTGCTACGCAGAATTTTTTTTTTCAGTGTTCATCTTGTTTCAAGAGTAAAAGGAGTCTGAAACAAATGTCTTAAATGTTAACTATACATTTAGCCTAGCAAACATTCATTTCCAAATCAGTGAGGATTGTTCTACAGTTCAGTATTAAGTGTTCACTACTAAACTGTTAGTTTTGATAATTTATAAAATGTTTTATATGTATCTAAATTAAAAGAATCATTTAAAAAATATATATGCATGGAATGAAATGTTAGTTTAGGGATTCATTTTCAAAATATTCTTTACCCTAGAGTGGCCTCAAGTGTGCCACTCCTGTTTTATAACCCTTGATATATGTATTTAACTGCTTACCTATCCTCTTTTTTATTATACTCTCAGGTGGCTCAGCTCTCTGGAGCTTCCCATGATTTATGTTGTCACCAACAGTTATCTCCATAGGTACTGCTATATATAGACCCTCTCAATCCTTAACCACAGTGCCAAACCGCAGCTTTATATTGGATTTAAACACAATACTAAAGGCTCCTGTATGTGTAACTTCATGTGACCATAGCTTCAGAACCTAACAGCAATATGTGTTCTTACAAATATAAAGAAGATTTCTAGATATGTAAAAGCATATTTAACATTAGGATCATCTTTGAATATCCAGTAGAGAAAAGATTTGAATGAATACTAGATTGGATACAAATTAGGTTCCAGGGTCCCATCTGGGAAATATTTAGTTTCCAAAAGCAGAAATACAAACTCAATTCTAAGTCTTTCATTACATTATCATACCACTCAGACTCAGAGTGAATTATCAGACCTTTAAAAGGCTTTTTATAAGAGTAGCTTTTTAACTTAACTTTGCTATAGATTTTTAATGAATCATTAACTTGTTTTTTATATCTCAAGTCATAACTAGAATCCTTAGATACACAATGTTCTAAAAAATGATTAGGCACCCATCACCACCCATGGCCTCGCATTTCAGGATGATCATCATTAGATAAATTAGGTTCCCAATTGCCATAAACTAGAGATAAATTAGAACTCAGAAACCATTTTATTTTTAACATAATTTGATCTCAAAAGGGTAATCTTAATGAGAGCTTCAAAGTGATTCTTAAGATTCCAATTAATTTACCATGTGAGCTGGAGGGGAATGAGTTACACTAAAATGAAGCAAAAAAAAATTTAAGATTAATATAGCAAAAATTGTCATACTAAAAGCAATTACACTTATATTTTCAACAGAAAAATATTAGAAAACCTCAAGTGCCTTATTAGTGGGTATGACTATGGGACACATTCTTAATAATCAGAAATATAAGTCAGATTGCTTTTTAAAATTAGTATTTATTTGCAATAAATGTATTAGATGAATTAAAGAAAAACTATCTCTGAAATGATTATTTTAAAAAAATTATTCCTTGACACTTTCAGACCAATCCTACACCTCAAAGGCAAACACATTTAATATTTAACTCTTTTGTTTGGTAATTATTTTCATATGTCTAAAGAATCTGAATACACTGTTGTATCTCACTTAATCAATTTAAACCTTAAATGACAGATTCTTATTGTAAGATTTTATCATTTTGACTGTTTTCCTCTCAATATAATTATGCCTCAGTTTTCGCTTAAAAAACCTTTAGTGTTTCCATGATGACTTTAAATATTCTTTACTGCTGAGCCAAGAAATATGCTCCTCTACTTTTGTTTTTCTTTTTACTGGAGTTAAAAATTGTCCCCCTTTTGATTTTGTTTACTTGCAGATTATGAGTGTCACCCCAGAAAAGCTCTGTAAAGTGCTTCATTAATTTTTTCATATGATCGCAGCTTTTAGCTCATTTTCAAGCATATTTTATTTTTCCGAACACCTGCCCAGTGGAGACACCTGACTTCCTACTGAAACAGGACTTTGGTGCGCTCCAGGCCTACAGTACAGCTATCGCGTGAATACTTCCCTTTTGCCATGCTCTTGAGAATTTTTGTCATCTCTCTGCAGTACTACATCTCCTGTTCCCTGGATCACAGTTCTGGGTTGGTTTATTTCCTCGTTTTGATAGAAGTCATCCTCAGAGAGCTTCCTGATTCAAGGTACAGGAGAGTCAAATTTTCTATACTTTGAAAGTCTAAAAATACTTTTATCATTCTCTGTATTTGAGAATCTGATGGGATGAAGAATTTTAGGTTGCAAATATATTTTTCCTCAGAATTTTGAAAACATTGTTCAAAATTTTTCTTGCTCCTGCAGCTGGATTTGAGAATCCATCATTCCGATTCACCATCCTTTGTACTTGACTTTACCTGTTCTTTGAAATATTTTAGTGTTTTGTCTTTTAGTCACCCTGTTAGGGAGGGGCTCACACTCTAGGGTTACAGGGATGTCTGCACATATGACCTCTGACCCTGAGCAGAGGAGATTAACAGTTCTATTAGTCACATGTCCTTACAGCCCAGGGGAGGAGAATAGTTCAGAGAGGTGCCCTTGGGTAAATCACAAGGGGTCGTGGGAGGCAGGCTTTGTAACACCAGGAGGTTGGACTGCCCCTCATTCCTGTAGGAGAATAACTGGCTTGTTTAATCCATGGGCTGACAGAAAACTGAACCCCAGGGATAAGCAGGAACTCTTGGTATCTCTTTGATAAGAAGCCTTGTTTGTCTGGGGAACCTCTTCAGCAGGTGCAGAGTGGGGTGGGGAGCAGGCCATCTGAGGAGGTATGGATTTTCCCAAATATCAAAGCAGTGAACAGTACTGATCTTGGGACTTACGCCCCATTTAGGAACTTCCTCTTACTTTCTATGTTCTAAAATGTCATGGTAAAATGTTTTAGTAAGAGTCTATTTTTCATCCTCTGTGCCAAGCATTTTTTGGACCCTGTCACTCTGAAAATCCAGGCATCTATTTCTGAGATTTTTTTTTTTTTTAATAATTGCTTTCCAAAGTTCACTTCCTTTAGTTTCACTTTTCTCCTTTTGTTGAAGTTCTTGTAGCCAGATTTTGGATGACTTCAATTTCTCTACAAATTTTCTCATCTATTTCCTCCTATTGAACATCATCTTGTCTTCTTTTTATTTTCCCTGAGAGAGAAGACTCGACTTTTCTTCCAATCATTTTACTGTTTTTTTTTTATAGCTGTTATATTTAAAATGTCCAAGACCTCTTTTCTTTTTCTCTAAATGATTGTTAAGTATTGTTCAATACTTCTCCAATATCTCTGAAGACATTACTAATATATACATTTTTTTCTTCACTGTCACCATTTCCTTTTTTCTCTCTGCTTGCTTTCTCTAAATCATTCATCCTTAAGTGTTGGCAGCTCATTTATATTAACAAATGAGGTACTAAAAATTGATTGGAAGCTCTGTGTGCATTGAATTTACTGTAAGGCCATCAGGTGTCCTGCCTGGGTGCCATAAATTCGGCTGCTGTTTTTCTGGATCTGCTTAGGCAAAACAGGCAGGTAGTCAGAGACTAACTTAATACAAAAAAGGTATTTCCACATTGGGCACCTACACTGGGTATAGGACTTAGGGGCCAAATATAGACTGCCCCCCACCTTTAACCACTTTTCCACCATGCTCTCATTTTTTGTACCACTACCCATACACGCACGGTACCAAGTATGTCTGATCCTTAGTTTTCCAAAGGTTACACTGGGTTTCCGTTAGTACTCCCATCCCTTCTTCCTGGCTCCAACTTGAAGGCTGTTAGATGACTTCTTCCTCTTGCTCAGTCTTTCATCATTTATTCTTCTGCCTGGTGTATTCAAATACTGGGACAGGTTTGCAAGTTTATCCTACTTCCATTGAAAGTAGATTTTGTGGGTGTATAGTCTTGAATTTTTCTCCTTTTTTGATTTTCTTCTTATTAAGGGAAGTATTCTTTAGGTTAAGATCGAGGTTCCGTAACTTCAGAAATGCCTTTTTTGAATCCTGAGGTTGTCCCTTCCTTTTAACTCTCTGGGTGTCATTTTCCCCATATTTAAACAAAAAAGGAAAAATAATAATATAGGCATCAGATACATGTTCTAGGGATTAAATCTGAAAATCATTAAAAATAATTGGCAGAGTGGTTAGCACATAGGAGAAGCTAAAGGTCATACTATTCCGTTTTCATCACCAGCAACATCAACTGAACCATTTTCATCATCAGTCCAAGTATCTCTGCTCTTCAGTCTGACTTACCTATTTACTTCGCTTACCTTCTTTCATTTAAATGTAGTAACTTCCTTGAAAGTCTCTTTGTAGTTTCTGTGCTTTGAGCGATACTCACTTCCATTGTTTTAATCATTTCTGTGTTGTTGATTTTTGGCAAAACCTCACCCCTAGAAATTACCTCTTTCTAGAAATCTTGCCCTATGATTATGACTTTACTCTACCTAATTCACCTCAGTCTTTCATTTGCAGTTGAAATTTGCTGTTCCCAAACACCAGTGCCCCCACTGTTTTTAAACTCGTCTTTTAACACCTGTAGGTTGATGACTTGCTGTCCATTCTTTTAAGTCTTCCAGATCAAAACCTTGGAATCAACTTTGACTCCCTCCTCCCCCCCCCACCTTTTTTTTTGCCCCTTAAAACTCTTTCTTTGAATTCATTACCACTGCCCTGTCCTGTCTCATGCCTTAGTTCTACTTGATTAGATGATTAGTCTTCAAACTCATTTAGTCATTTCTGTGCGTTTTATTCTTTCAGTCATTCAGAAAAGCTTTTTTGCTTCCCTTTTTGGGTGTCAGATACTGTACAAACTTCTGTAAATGAGTGCCTTGGAGGTGCTATGTGAGGTGTGCGTGTGAAGTGATGGACTCAGATTTAGGGTCAGTACTCTTTAATTTACATAACAGCCTTTGAAAAATAAACGAGTTGGGAAAGTGGTTCTCACAAGTCATTGTGTATACAGTTACTAAGTTAAACTTTCTTATTCAGAGATACATTTAATCAAGAAGCTTCAGTTTCTCTACTTCCTAGTCTGTAAAATCTAGCATCTCTTCAGCTTGACACTCAGCCTTTGGACAGTATGACCCAATCATACTTTTCAGCCTTCATATCCCAGTTCCTGCTAAGGGTCTTAAACTATTTGCTGAAGTACCTGAATTACTCACAGTGTCTTCTTACACTACCCCTCTTACTTTTGCAAAATTTCTTTTTCCTCATTTGGGGTGTCCACCTCAGGCTTTCTCCTCTGACATTTCGGTGTGTGAAGCCCTGTTCACTTTCACACGGAAGCATTTTCTGATATTTTCCCCTGTATTATCCTTTTCTCCACTACCTTTCCCCACTGCATGTTTTAATGTCTTTTGCAGTATCGGTGGTATTCAGCTTTTTATTCTGTCTGTGCTGGATTGCAAACTGCTCGAGAGCAGTCCCTGTTACTTACTGTCTGTGTATTTCATCACAGACTGTGCTATACTTACTTAACAGGCATTCAAATAGTTGTTGATTTACATTTGATTTTTAATACCAAGTTAATAATATAATCTTCTTCCCCCAAACCAAAACTTTGCTGGAAGTTTTCATTTTCATAAATATTATGTCTTCAGCAATTATGCTGAGTTTAACATCTAATTTTTTCCCCAAGTAAGAGTATATTAAAATAACAATGATTCCTCCAGTGCATGTGCCATTACTGAGTTTCTTCAGAGGTAGGAATTATGATAAGATGTTTGCTATATAAATTTCAACATAAGCTGAACTGCCAGCAGGCAGAGAACACAAGTTGTCTTCAGAGCTAAGAAGAGCCTCGCATTTTCAATGCTGCTTAGAATTCATAAAAGTATATGGTCTGTTGTCTTATGCTAGTTTTGTCCTATTAGGCATATATAATTAATGCAGTTTGTGGTTTGGTGTGTGCATACATATGTGTACAACTCATGCCCATACTACATTTTTTTAATCCTACATAATACAGCACAAAATTGATATTAATACAAAGTTTAATAAGAAACACTATAATTTTCACAACTTTTTGTGAATAACAGTTACACAGGTAATGGTTACAAGGAATGTTTAAAAATATCACCTATTTGAGACTATTTATAGAATATTTACATTTATGTGTAATTCTTCTCAAGTTCCTATACTGCATCAATTTAACAAGGTGCAAAATAATTCTTAATTGACCTTCTTAGTTATTATATTATTTCTATATTTTGTTAAGCTTACTATTTGCTATTCTTTAATGCGTTTGCCTATTTCTATCAGAGATGTTATTTTGAACGTCATGGGTACGTATTTGTCAATTTGAGTGTTTTCTTGTGGAAAAAGTATCTGAGTACATAGAGGATGGCTTGAGTGAGAACTCCAGATCCTACAAAAGAAAGAAATGAATCCATAGTATTTTCTTCCAGTTAGCACCTCTCATGAGATTAGATTTATGCCATTCCGTTTTCAGCATAATAGCTATTTTAGTCATAAGAATGGACGAATATTGTGTCTTTTTCAGTCCCCAGCATAATCTCTGTGATGAGAATATGGTATGGAAATGTTCATGTTTTATATATTTCTGACAGTAATAATGTACAATTCTATTCTGACCTTTCCAGTATGATACAGATCGATTAGCTGGCCACTTTATATATTCCTTTGCCGACTATAATAGTCTATTAAGAAAAAGGACAAAGTGATCAATCAATCAAACTTTCTAATGTATTAGATCGTAGTCCTTCAGTTTTGCCTGGTTAAGGCAGACATATGTTCCTTGTTGAAACATACCCATAAATATATTCATGTCAGCATAGTTTTCTAGTGTGTTGAATATATCATTATAAAGTTTTTCTTATGAATTTTAGTTTTATTTAATATCTAATCTCATGCTTTCCATTGCCAGTTAACAGATTTTGGAAAAAAAAAAAAAAGATGGCTTTTAGCTTCTAATCCCTAAGCGTTTGAGGTGCTTTATTTGACAAAATGGAATGAGAATTCTAGGCATATTCAACAAGGTAACGGGGTCCCTCAGTGTTATTTCAAAATAATAAAAGGTCTGGAGGTTTCTGCACACACAAGCGACATGGCTGAACTGAGTATCTGAATGCACACTTTCAAGTTATTTACTTACGATAATGCAGGCAGAGGAAGGAAGAGCAAGTCTCTCTCATTCATGGAGTCAGCATATTACTATATAGTTTAAACTGATTGGTTCTTATTTGTTCCATACAAAGTTATCTCTTTTCTGAAAACCAAACATTTCACTCCAAAAACTGTATAAGCAGCATCAAAATCACTGCATTACAAGTGGGAAAGAGGTCTAATAAGTGGTGTCCTGCTGGGTCTGGCTCACTCCTAAGGAAATCAATTAATAGCAATATGGTGATTAACAGCACTGTAGGCCAGGCTCCCAGAGTCAATAATTTCCATTTTCGCCACTGCAGGGATATCATAAAAGAAATACAATATGTTATCTTGAAGTTAAAATTAGTGTTTTTGCCACCTATTTGGCAGCCTTCAAAGCAGTGAGGATTATTGAGGGTCACTGCTTATAGAGTCCAGGTGACTGTTACGCTTTTGATTTCCAGTAGGAACATATTATTTGAATATTTGGAAGAAAAAGTGTAGTGTGCACCTCTTTCCAAAGTGAAATAAAAATGTAATACAATCTTACTCTTTTTGGAGGACATAGCGTGGGTTAAGATGCTATGACTCAAAAGAACTGGCATTGCCTATCTTTCCCCTGGTGATCTTTGATGTCCACTCAAGTTTTCCAACACAAGGTGGGTTATAAAATTTCATTAAAGAAAGGAGAAAGTGAAGAAACAAAGTTACAGGCTAACATTTATTTGTGTTTATGTGGAGATAAATGGTACGATTAAACACGTTAACACTCATACCTGTAACCCTTGAGCAATCCCTTCCTGAATTATCTCAAGAAGAAATCTAGGAGTCAGTTAGATAACTTCACCTGCCTCCCCATCTGTATCCAGTGGATGTCAAAGCTCTGCATCCCCTCCTCACCATCTCAGCTACCACTGTCTTCTTTAACGTTCAACCAATATTTGTCCGGGTCCCAGTTTGTGACAGGCACTCTGTCTTGAACTTCACCCATATTTGCACACCTGTTTATGTTGCTCTTACCTCCAGTTTAGCCTCATCTGTGACATTGACCACACTGCTGTTAGGTCATTTTAATGTCTCTGGGTACAGGATTGAAAGGGAGTCACACATCTTTTAAGGTTTTTAATCCATAAACATTGATGTAGTCACATACTCCCTAAAGACTGGCCACTAACTCCCTGGCCAGTACAATCTCTCTTCTCTCACCTGGAGAGTACTTAAAATTACCTAATACTCCTCAGAAATAATGTTTTAGACTAAACTACATTGTTTGCAGAAACTAATCTTTGTGCCTGGACTTCTTTGACTGACTTGCTAATTGCCTGATTTCATTCTACTGAATCTCTTTAAACTACCAGTCTAGATTATGTAGCCCTGTTGTGTGCTCCCATAACAACTTGCGTTTCCTTTTATCTTAGCACTTGCCACATTGCATTTCAGTTTTGCTTTAATTAAACCTTTTAGTCTGAGATCGTTGTAGGTTCACATGCAGTGGGAAGAAATAATGCAGAGAGATTCGTGTGCTGTTTACACAGTTTCCCTCTCTGGTAACATCTTGCAAAGCATAATATTACAGCTGGGATATTGACAGTGATATAATTCAGTGATCTTACTCAGATTTATTGGACTGTGTGTGTTTGTGTTGTGTGTGTGTGTGTGTGTTATTTAGCTCTATGCATTTTTAGCACAAGGATAGGTTTATCACCGCCTCTGTCAAAATACAGAACAGTTCCAAAACCACAAGGATTCCTCAGGTTGACCTTTCTTGTGCTTAATTTTCCCAGTGTTCTAACCTGGCCTGATTGCGTAAGAAATTCCATGAGATTGGGCTTACTGATGTTTAGTAAATACTGGATATTTTCTGGTTGTGTGTGTGTGTATGGATGGATAAATAGATACATATATACATACAAGCATATATATAGTTCTTTGAATTGGTATTCTGTTAAATTTCTTTTGATGAAAGTTCTTGTCAGTATATTTGATTCACACATCCAATTGTTTATTTCTCCTAACATGATAATTGCTATATAATGCTATAACAAAACACGCTGTTGAGAAGAGTGTGTGTGTGTGGTGTAACTCTAGAAGTCTGACCCCACAGAGCTTAGTAGAACTTCTGGCGCACAGAAACTAGTGTTTTGGGAAGCTTGGATAAATCATGAAATGTGTGATTTAGCACTTCACATGATTACTGTGATTCACACATATTTGAATTCATGCTGATGCTCTGTGCTAAATTCAGTTAGGTGCCAAGATTTGGAATTTGGGCGCATCCACAATATTTCCCCCTTTTCTGTTTAGCCGCTTATTGTGACTGGTGATTACCGGCAGCTGCTGTGCATATTTGCTGATAATAAGAAATGTTTAGAGTTCTGTATCCAGTTTTTCTTGCTTCAAACCTTCCATGATAATCAGCTTATCTACATTTGGCTTTGATTCGATAAGATTATCTTTCCCCTCTCAGTTTAGTCCTTCCATCGTGGATATAAATCACTGTGATTGGACACACGGAGATGTTGGCTAGAGAGCAGGCGAGAATATGGCTCATTCTGGCTCAGTAATTGGAATCAGCCCCCACCCCTTACAGAAAAGATTTAGATTTGGTCATGTAACATGCTTGTCTGCATATCCTCTGGTTGTTAACTGGTCCCTGGTGATGGAAGACTGTTTCTTAACAGTGCTTCTGCGAAGAAGACCCAACCAACAGCCAGAAGTCTGCAAATAGATGCTCAGAGATTCCTCATATTTGGATGTTAATGTGAGTGTGAGGTTGCCAGAGGAAAGTTCCAGAGATGGTCAGCAGGCATTCTTTTCTTCTATTTGCATACTTCAGTCCTGACAAGTGATCCAGAAGGGTACATCTGGAAGCAGAGTAAAAGCCCACATTCTCTGATTCAGTTCATGTCCTTGTCAGTATCTTTTTTCCAGAGTAGATAATACAAGAGAGGGTAACACAGAATGAGACAAGTCCATTGACTGAGAGGAAGTGGTGGTCTTTACTCATCTCAAGATACGTCGTTTTAGCAAAGATCTTATTATTAGTTAAGTAGCATGAAAAGATGGCTCCTCATGCTCAGCTTTTAACAGGTTGTGTATTAAAAACATTTATCTGTGTCAACATTATGTACCCAGTAATATGAAATACTTTAAATGCTTCTAAAGCCGTTTTTGTTTAACCTTAGGTAAATGAGTTTCATTCTGTTAGCTTCAGCTAAAGAAAGGATATTAATGTATGTATCCAGTCTGCCACCTGGAAGCAGAGTCCCTGTTTTGCTTCCAGGAATCGCAGCTCACTCACATATTTTCAGTGACTGTGATCAACCCACAGTATGGAAGTAGTATCTCCTTGCATTGTTACTCTCTTCTTGAAGCTAGTAATCATCATATTATGTTGTTCACTGTTCTTTGTGTTCATCACAAACAATGGAGACACATGTCAAAAGAAAAAAGTAATATTATTTGACTTAAACTATTTGCTAGTATCAGTTTATTCTTAATACCTGAGCCTTTTTGGTTGGTTGGTTGTTTGTATGTGCATGAATCTGTGTGCAGATGGGTATTTGTTGGAGTTCAGGAGCAGTTTCAAATTGAGATAATCCTTGACTCAGAGTTATTGATGAAGAGGGCATAGTGGGTGCTTGATTCCATAAACAGATTATGAGAACCCACGCTGCCTTCGCTGCTATTCTGAGATTCCTGTTACTGCCTTTTCTGAATTAAAAATAAATAAATCCCAGATTCTCAGAATCTATAGACACCAAGATACTTCTGTTCCTAATCACAGTCTAAGATAATGAGAAGAAATTGGGCAGCATTAAAACTGGTTTGGAAGAGTTGTAACAAGTTACACTAAGAACACAAGAAGCCACTGACTTAAGAGAAAAGCACTGGAATTTAGTTCATACTGAAGGCCTGCTTCCCTTTTTTAAATTGTATGTTAAGATCACTATTGCACAAACTCTACTGGCAGAAAAGTGAGCTGCAGTAAAAGTCCTCTTTGATACAAGGTCCCTCTAGGTATTTTAGTATTTTGATCATGGCTCACGGAAGAAAGAATTTTTGTGAGGGGTGTGTGTGTTTTATTGGGTTTTTTTTGCTTATCTATACAAAAAGTAAGATAATGGCATAGGAAGAAATTTGCCTTGGCTTATATAGTGGAAACCCTTAGGACTCCTTCATATTCATAGCTCTAGCCCAGAGGCTGCCAGAGACCTTGACCTTGAATGTTCCTGGCATAATATATACAGCTTGATAAGTCACAGCCCTTCCAGAGCATCTTGGGAAATTTTAGTAACTTCAGGATCATGACCAGGATTAATACTTTCCCAACTAGGTGCAAATATATTTTAATAATATACAGAACTGTGGCTTATTAATATGTTTTACATTTTTAAAATGTTTAAGAGTTTATGTGGAAAAGTTTGAGAACTGTGCTTCAGAAGAGCCAACTAAAGTTAAGCATACTTACATAATGTATGTTGAAATAGAGAAAATTTCAGGTCCAAATTAGGATTTTATCATTCTGAATCTTTATGTTAAGAGTTACAGAGAAGTATTATAAGAACTTAATTTCACGTATCTGAAATACATGATTAAGAGTATTAGGGCACTTCAGCCAAAAAGTGGTACTTTAAGAGAACTCTCCATTAAAATAAAACATTTTTCTTGGGTTAATAATGGTATTCCTAATACTTCTAGGTTTTGCTTGTAAAGTGCAAAATGTAATTAGCTATAAAGCAATAATAGCTATACAGTGGGTTAATTTTTGATCTTATCAAATGACTTTATTTGATCAAGAAGTAGGTGAATCATATTAACTGGCTCCAAAGTTTTGTTTACCTGTAGAATGAGAATTTAGAGATTCTGTGCCATTTAAGCTGCAGTAACAAATGTACACAGAATGGTAAAGGCTTAAGCAGAAAACAATGTATTTCTCTCTTACCTCAGTGAGAAAAGATGTGTGTGTGTGGCAGTTGTAGGGATTGGGGGGGTGGGGGGTTCCTGCTCCAAGCATTCATTTAGAGTCCCAGACTAATGGGGACTGTTCCACCTTCAACACTTGACTATTTAATTTCCTCATAAACATTATCCTTCTTATTTTAGAATACTATAAAGCATGACTTAAGCAGAGAGAGCCTTTTCGCTCTCATGCGTGTGTGCGCACACACGCCACACACACACAGATTGATTCTGTACTTGGAACAAACCAAAAGAAGAATTTGAAATCTAAATTTGCTGACCCTTGGGTACCAGCTTGGTTTCCTCTTGAACAATCAGCCATGCTACATCATGCCAGGAAAAGACTTGGGGTCAGGGAAGGTCTTAGGGGTGGGAGAGGCGGCAGGGTGTGGCCACAGAAAGCGGCAGCCCGTTCCTCAGACTCTTGTGCTGTAAGTAGTTGTCGCAGCTCCAGCAGCTTCCCCTCTTAGGAAGAAGGGTGCTGCCCCACAGTAGGAACCAGGGAATTCCGGGGAATTAGGAGCCCAAGGCAGTAAAAGCAGGCAAGAGGACTTCTGTCATCTTACAACCACGGCCTTCTTCAGACCTGCTTCTAAAACCTCCCCATCCTTTGCAGAAGGGTCTATGAAGCACAGAGTTTTCTGACTAAACAGTTAGATTTCAAGCACGTAACCATCTAGTCCTGCATTATCTTTCCAGAATCCTCAGACACTTGGAAGAATCTTCCTTCCATACTGTTCTGACAGTTCTTTTTCTACCTCTAACACCCCCTCAAATCTTTTTAGCTGATAATTGCTTTCTTCAGACCCCAGTACTCTTGATTCCCTGAACATCCTAGACTGAATTAACTCTCCCAAGTAGGGGTTGCTCCTTTACCCAATCTGTGCATTACCTGACAGATGCTACACTTCCTTTGATCTGTTAAATGCTTTGCACTCCCCTATTAAACTGTAAATTCCCTGAGGACAAGGCATATCCACATCGCCACCCAGGGCAGAGCACAGCCTTTGGCAATTATAGGTGCCAGTAAATAGGGTGAAAAAGGTTTTTTTTGTAGTCGTCAAATATATAGCATGCATCGGTCATCACTTACCATAGACCACTCACTTATATGAAGTACTTAGTTTAACTTTAGAGTCCCTATATTAATTCCAGAAAATCATAAAGGCTCAGAATTAAAGATATCCCGCTTTGTTCTAAAACCAAGTGCTCCCCGTGTTTATTTCAGTTGACCAAGCACATAAGCGATCAAGACTTTAGGACACCCATAGATTATCTTGCTAACACATGTTTTCACCATAAAGGATTGCAAGCCTGTGAATGGTCATTGCATTTCCATCATTATAACCAAAAAAATTATTTAAAACAAATATTGCACCCCGAGGCAGTAGATTCTTGTGTTCAGAAGAGTTCAGAGAACTCTTAAAGGTGTTAGGAAAGCAGTATTTTCCAAAGTTATAGAAAGGTGACATATCATAGTGGTTAAGAACATTGATTCTGGAGCCAGATCATGAGAATTCAGATGTCCGTTTCACTGCCTGTGTGACTTTACGGGAGTTACGTAACTTCTCTGTGTACCTTGTTCCCCACTGGTGGTAAAATGGGATGAAAATAATGTCTTTTATATAGGTTATTTCATATCTATTTTGTTCCTTCTCTAATATCTCCTCCTCCTTTTTCTTTTTCATTTTTGCTTATTAATTTTCAGAAGCATCAGACATAAATGTAATTTTTATTTTGGGAAGCAGCAATAGAACGTGATTTCTGGAATTGTGCAGTAAATCGGCCAGTGAAATAAGAACTACTGACTTGTTAATTCAATATTATTTTGTTAGATTATACTTGAATAATGGTTGTATAAATGGCAAAGCTTAAATCAATACCATGATTGTATTTTTTTTTTAAAGGTACCCTAGAGAAACTAAAATTTAGGCCCAAGTTATTTTATCAAGACTTTATCCTTACTCTCAAATAGAGTAATGTTGAAAAATACTAGTTATACCTAATAATAGCTTTAGGATCTCAAATTAAGAAAGTTGTATCCCCAAGCAACATTTTGCTTTGTGAATGAATTTAGGTTTTTCCTAATAAATGCTGATCCATTCTACTGGAATCAACCTGTAGATACTACTTATAAAATATAATATTTTTCAAAGAGGCTTTTAAAAATGAAAGGGAAAAAATTAGGTAGCACACAAGAAAGGCCACTTTTAATACTAACCAGAAAATGTTATGTGTGAGATGATATGTGTTAACAAGTAAGAGACTGTGTTGCAACCAGAATGAACCAGCTTTGGGTACCAACCATAGTACAGTAGCTCTGCTCTCATATGCTGACACACAGACTGGCTCCATAATTTGCCCTGATTGCCATAATATTGCCTCTTGGATTACAATTGTATGATGCACTCTTCTGTGGAAGCATTTAGTATTGTTTCTAATGCTCTAGAGTTTTTCTGTAAGATTCATATGTATTGCATAGAATTTGGCTATTGTAATTATAACCTGAAACTCAATTGCAATGTACTTTAAACTTAGCTATCAGTAGCCTAAAATTTTTTAGCTCACACTGTGTAGAATATCATTCTGACTATATTTTTTAATCTAGATGACCAGTTACAGTTATTCAACAGTATCCTATCACTGTCATCAATTTACCCATGTCTGCTCATGGAAGAAATATGTGATCATCTATGACAGAAAAGGTGGGAAGGATTTTACACTGTAAATCTGGAGGATGTTCCTTCCTGGGAACCTAAGAACAGAGATTTGGCGTAATAATATATACATAACGTTGGAAATGTAATTACTAAGATAAAATATCAGTATTATATGTTTCCCAAATTTATCAGCCCTTTTACAATGCAAACTCTGTCACCTGTGTCTTAGAGTCCCTACCCCAAACTTCCTTATCAAATATTGCAAACCAAATTCATATTTTCACAGCTTTAAATCCATTGGCCGCAGGGAAGTAGAGCTATCCGTGCTCCCTAATATATTCTGGTGACTGAAATGCCTCATGGACTCCATCCACTTAGCAAGACACAATCCAGTACTATGTTCAAAGCCCAGATCTGCCTTTACTTGCGGTAGCTTGGGGTAAATTACATTTTTACTTTGTGCCTGTTCCCCCAAATGCATACATATAATAATGCTAACTAGAGTACAGTGCCCATGTCACAGAACCCTGTGAGGGTTAAATGAGCAGATACTTAGAAAGCATTTACCATGTGTCTAATAAGAGTTTATTCCCTAATAAATATTAAGTATTAGTGTTAATATTTTAAATAAGAAATATATTAACTCATCTTTACTAGTATTCTTTCCAGTATTCATACTCCTGACTAATAGTCCCAAGTAATAGTCTCTTAAAATAATAGATACATATGTGCAAATGTTGTACCTAAATTAATGATGAAATAAGAATGAATGTAGGCAGGATAAAATTTGAGGTGAAATATTTCAAAAGGAGCAATTCTGTGATATATTTTAAGTAATTTCACTTTTACGCAAAAAATCAATTTACTTTTCTATTTTTAAGTGCAACACTTAAAACATTAACAATTCTCTTTTTAAAGGATTGGATTAGCTCATAATAAGCATTTAGAATTCCCTGTAAACTATTTAATTAGTATTTAATAAAATGATCCCAGCCTTATTACATTGTAACTAAGTGAACATGCACATTCCCTAGAGTTCATATGTTTACAGAGCATGCAGTTGTCAAGTATTTTTGAAGAGGCAATCAAAATACTGAGAAACTATTTTTTATGGATGACATAATTCAAAAGCTGAAATTCATTAGAACGTTCTCTGCATATTCCAGAGTTTAATGACCAACCTCATCTTCATTCGCCATTTTTCATCTACTTATGCTTAAAAGGATAGAAGTAATTCTAAAATCATCTCTCATACACAGTATAACCTCTACAAATTGCAAGAGCGTTAGGAAATGCAAATGTAATATGTTACCTGAGCAAAACATTAGCCCCTTACCTCTGATGTTTCTTCACAGCTTTACCTTTGAAAGTCCTTGCCAATTGCAAATCAGCAAAATGTGTGAAATCTCTTTATAGTGGAAGTGCACGAAATCGAGCAGTTACTAAAGTTAGATAAAGTCAAGTACAACAAAGCTGCATGATAAACAGAATGAGACATCTTTCTTATAAGTACATTTATTGGATGCAGATAACATACTGAAATTCTTTTGGCCCTTTCTATTTGGGGTAAAGACCATCACTGAGTTTGGGATACTGAATGATCAGATGTTACCACGCCAAATGAAAATGATCAAAGTGATCTCCTTATCCAGCAATTAAAAGGCTCATCTAACACACAAAAAAATCTTACTGGAATGAAAAACCTCAGTTTCATATTTTTATTTATAGATAATGAAATCCTTTGTTGACAATGTTAGCATTGTTCTTTATGTTAGATTTTAAAATATGTTGTATTTCATAAGCAAACATCTCAATTCATTTCAGAAGACTGAGTTTTGAGTCATTTTTCTGGAGCCATAATTTTTCACTAGTTGATTTGTGTATATCTAACTTTCATCTAATCATCCCAGTTACAAACATCTTCATGGACTAGGTTTGACTAGGGTTTTTGTTTTGTTTTGTTTTGTTTTGTTTTGTTTGGTGATTTTGAATATAGTGCTTTCAGGCTAAGGAAATTGTTGACCAAGCATATTTTTAATTTATTATCAGAGAGCATTCATATGTTAAACTGGGTAAAGAGGTGAAATGTTTTACCCCAATCTCAGGATTTGGGGTTCCTTCTCTTAGCAGTCCCCGCTCATTCCCAGCCCTTTTCCTACTCCTCTGAGTAAGGTAATGCACTGAAAGCAATCCAGTTGGCAGCTTACTCCCTTCCGATTAGTTCGAAATGGTTTCCCCATCATTATTTTCCCTGTTCAACAATCTATTCACTTCCAGGATAGTGATAATGATGTTTTCTCTTACAGAGCTATTGTGTACTTAATTAATGTTTGTTACATAGTTGGAGATCCTTGGATGGTAGATGATATTCTGGTGCCAAGTACATTATTATTTCATTAAAATTAATGCCAAGATGAAACATAATGTGGAAGGTGATGGCCTGGAAATTATTTCCTGTTACCAAGTGGAAAGGATGTATTTGTTTGGCAGCTTTCTAAGTATAGTGTAAGCAGGTGGCCACCAGCAAACGGATATGTAGAAGAGAAATATTTCATCTAGATGATTTAGATTTTAATTGGATTATTTACAAAGTATACAAAGTCTGGGTTTTGTTTGCAAAGTGGAGATTTAGATCAATTACTTTGTGAAAGGACAAATAGAAACCTGTAAGAGAAAAAAAAACAAAAGTTTCAAATTGAACTCACCAAAAAATGCTTATTACTTTAGTGTAGCGCAAGAGTATGAGCTTGGAGTCAAAGGAGATGGCCCTGAATCCAGGGGGTGTCAATGTTGGAGTTCCCTGGGCACATACCAGGGACTCAGCATCTATTTGTAAATTAATAAATGTGCTTGACTTTGGAGAAGACATATAATAATACTAACGTTTACTTCAAAGTCTTGTGAAAACTCAACTTAGATAGTGGATGTAAATGCTTTGTAAGTATCATATGGCATCAGTGTTGATGAAATATTCTGTTGATCTAAAACCTTTCTGTATAACATCACATAAAATTAAAAATAAGCCAGCCTAGGGGGAGGGGTATAGCTCAAGTGGTAGAGTGCATGCTTAGGATGCATGAGGTCCTGGGTTCAATCCTCGGTACCTCCTCTAAAAATAAATAAATAACCCTAATTACCTCCCCCTACCAAAAAAAAAAAAAAAAAATCAATCTACTGACTTTCAGATGCTTTTTGTTTACCCTCCCCAGTTTCAGTTTCCTCCTTTCTGTTTTAAGTCCTGACCTGGTCATTACCATATGTTTCTGACATAACAAACATGAAACAATATAGCTTAATCTGTAAAATACTGATTATAAAATTCTGAAGCCCACAAATGTATATCTTATAAGACATGTAAAATATAGCAAAGGATAAAGAATACATTTGAAATATACTCTGGTCCCACCTCTTGGAGATCATAATCATTGGCCCTTTCAATGTGTTTCCTTACTCTGGTGCACACACGCACACGTGCTCACACACACTCATATACATATAATAAATAAATAAACGTGCATTCTGCATTTTGAATTCATATTCTGAGTCATTAAATATTCCTCAAAATGTTATTCTGAATGACTACTAAATATACTTTATATCACTATTTAAAAATCAGAAATTTATCTCACCAGTGTTTAATTAGCATAAATAATAGTGTGATAAAATGAGTATGTGTCAAACTTCACAATCATAGCATTTTATTTCCTTAGCACATGTCATTTGATGAGGAATTGTTTAAAAGAGCATTAATAGTACATGTCCCTGATACAAAATGTACAATAGCCCTCAAGAGTAAGAATTACACTGCCAACTGCAGTTCCCTTGTACATATGCTTTATTGCTCATTTATATTTCATATTCTGACATATGTGTCCACATTCTTTGCCAGTTTTTAGCATCACATGTGATGGTTTGCATTTGGTTGATAATGAATTATATGTAAAATGTAGAACTTTTTATGTAATAAAAACATTAATTATTTGTCATATATTTTCCCATTTGGAACAAAGTTTCACAAGCAGGAACACGCCCAGAATGTTAGAGGGAAGGGAAAGTGGCCACCTGAATGGAAGGGAGTGGAGCAGATCATTTTAAAAGATGATATCTGAAGTGGGGCACTGAGAGTGTGCAGCCCTTGCAGGATATGTAAGATCAGTAGCATTAACTTGGGGAAAGTGGCGAGCTGTGGCAGGATTTTGAGGCGAGGAGTCACTTAGCTTTCTAAGCTGTAACTCTGCTCTGGCAGCTGCTCTCTTAAGAAGAGCCAATGAAGGAGGCAAAGTAAAAGCAGAAAGACAAGTTAGCAAGTGTTATAGAAATCTGGGGAGAGAGAATGTAGCCGTTAGACTGAGAAGCAGTGAAGGTGGTGAGAAAAGGTCTGATTCTGGAAATATTTTAAAGATACTGCTAAAAGGATCATTAATTAGAAGTTCGTTCTGATAAGGATATCAGCAATTATATACATACAGGTCTGGATGTTAGGAGGGAAAATCGGCCTTGGGTATGTAAATCTTTCAACTGCTGCTGCAGAAACAGTACTTCCAGCACCAGATATGAGTGAGATCTCAAAGGGAAAACAGGAGAAGAGGAATGTGCAGTGAGCTCTGGGCTACCTCAACGCTTAGAGCAAAGAAAGGAGAGCAGAAACAGCGAAGGAAGCTGCGAAGGGGTGAAAAGTGAGCTCTGAAAAAATTAGGAAAAATGGAAGAACATGAATGAAAGAGAAGAGCATGGTCAGCCGTGACAAATGCTAGTTCTAAGTGCGCCAGTGGTGTCACACCGTGAAAGTCATGAGCACAGTGTCTGTGGGGCAAAAGCCTAATTGGATTGGGCTTAAGTGAGAATTACAGTGAAGGAGAGGAGGATAGAAAAGTCATTTAAGGACTGGTGCCATGAAAGGGAAGCAAAACAATGAGTAAATAGCAGGCAGGGAAAATGGGTTCAGGAGAAACTTTGCATATCACGTCATACTTAGAATGGGAGAAATCCAGTCTACTTGTAAACTAATGAGCATTATCTCGTAGAAAGCAAACATTTGAATGTATAGGTTAAGCAGGAAGGAATTACTAGAGCAGTGTTCTTGATACAAAAGAGGCTATGGAAGTTAGCACATAGGTATGGGGCTCGGTTGCACACGGGAGCAAGAACAGGCTAACTGAGCCGTGAAGTCAGGTGCTGTAGGTGTGCGCAGATGCTCGTGGCAGTCGGTGGAAACGGTTCTCACAGTTTCTGATCCTCATTCCTTACCCTGTTTATATATTTTTTCTTGATTAAACGTTCTAAGTTTTGGTGTAGTCAGTTTATACTAATCTTTTCCTGTAGGCTTTATAGTTTTCATACCTTTCATTAAAGTCTTCCTTGACTTGACTTGATTAAAATGCCTTCCTATACAGTCTACCCTTGAACAACACGCGTTTAAACCACCTGGGTCTGTTTCATGCAGATTTCTTTCAGTAAACCCACACTGCAGTTCTGCACCCTCCACAGCTGGCTCAGTTCGAGGCTGTGGACCCAGGGGTACAGAGGGCTACGTGTAAAGTTACACGCGGATTTCCGACTGCACGAGGTGTCAGCGCCCCCAAACCCCATGTTGTTCAAGAGTCAACTGTATTTTATAAATTTTGCTTTTTACATTTAATCCTTTAATCTACCTGGATTGCATTTGTTAGACTAAAAATGATGAAAGGTAGGAGAAACATTAGTAGTCTAATTTGGATTTTTAAAATTAGAAATTTATTTGGGGATATATGTAATATACTAATACTTTGTCTCCTAATAGATTATATTATACCTTTTCATTGTGGCTTACTGTTTTTGTTTTTTTGTTTGTTTTTTTCCAATAAAGTCCTACACATATTTTGTCAGAGTTATTTAAAGTAATTAATTGTGTTAATATTGTAAGTGATATACTTCTTACAAGTTATTTAAATATCTTATTAAAATACTGAACTTGGATGAATACCTCAAGAAATATCTGTATTTTTATCCAACTGCCCTTAAATAAACTGTTTAATCTCCTTCCCCTAATCCGTGTCTCTTGAGTAACTCCTAAGACAGAAGCCAGCACTTTCAGAACACTTTGTTACAGTTACGGAACAAATTTTATCTCAGTAATTATAACTCACTTTTAGGTATTAAAATGATAGTTCCAGTCAATTTCACTTTAAAATTTAAATCTCACTCCCAGCTCAGATTTTCCCTTTCTTACACCTTGGAGACCTGGAGTAGAAGTTCTTTTATGTTCCTCCCTTGCTCATTACTTTTCCAAGCTCTTTGCAATTTCTGGGTTTCCCTTTCTTCTCAAATGTAAGTGTGGTGTCAAAGCAAAGATTTCATTGGACAAAATTAAACAGGCAGGGAAGATTTATTCAAAACTATTGCAATAGGGGAGAGAGGCCAGAGCTCAGTCTGAGACCAACACTGCTGAAATAGAGTTGGAGAGTTTCTTAGTTCACCTGTGTTTGCTAATTGGCTTTAGCTAAGGGAAGAGTAAACTTTGTCTTCTCTTCCTAAGTGGAAGCAGTTTTGCAACTTGGGGCGAGGCTCCTGTCCTCCCACAGAGGCAGGGAGGAAGGCGCTCTGTATTCCTTAGTGATACTTTTTTTCTGAAGTAAATGCCCTACATAAAGGGAGGTCAGGGCCTTGAGTCAGGAAGAAGCTTGTCTAAGGAGATGAGGGGGAGATTAAGGCCATCTCATCAGTGGGCGCACATCACTGTTCCCTGTCTTGTGCGTTAGCCAAAATTTAGAGACAACAGGAAAATCCCCGTTTTTCATCTGTAACTTTTTCTAAGCATTTGTGCTGGTGTTCAGGAATACAATTGATTTGTGTAAGCTGACTTTCGTATTATTCCAGAAAACTTACAGAACTCTTTTTTTTTATTATAATAATTTCTTACAAAGTCTCTTAGCTTTGTATGTAAGTGATAATCTCGCCAGCAAATTTTGACAGTTTTGTTTCTTTGGGATGAATCTCTTTTACCTTTTGATTTTTTACTTTTGGTACCCACTAGTACCGCCCTTACGATGTTCAGTATATGCAGTGATGGAAGGCAGGTATTAAATGAGATGCAAAGTGACTGTTATCAAGCTACTCCTATATTGTTTCATTCACCCAAATCAGATCTTATTTAGTATAGTGTTAGAGTACACATTAATATCTGGTATAAATGTGCTCACGTTACTTTTCTTTTTAAATATATTCTTAGATAGCCTTACTCATTTGTCCTTATTCTGTCAAATTTAAATCAGCATTATATTTATTAGAAATATTTTAACATTTATTACATTTGATTCTACTTTTTTTAATATATTTTATTTATTCTTGTATTATATATTTTATTTTGGCAGAAGGCTAGGTAATTAGGCTTATTTATTTTTAGAGGAGGTACCGGGGATTGAACCCAGGACCTCGTGCATGCTAAGCATGTGCTCTACCACTTGAGCTATACACTCCCACGTATATTTGATTTTATTGATAAAAATAATAGATTTCATAACCAGACAATTGTTATTGAGTATGATTATTATGTTTGTGCTCCCTTAAGAACTACTTTTGCTATTTCTCTTACTCGTATCCATTTTTATGTTACCTTAGATTGGCTTTTCTTTCATTTTCAAGGATTCATGTTATATTTTGTTGCATTCTCTGCCCTTCATATCTGTAATTTACTGTTGTCACATTATATTAATACCCCATATTTAATATATAATGTCCTCTGATTTTAATTCTTTATCTTCTCTAGAATATGAGACAGACTTACATTTTTCTTTACAATACTGATTCTAATTTATATAGTTTGCATTCAAAACAGGTCAAGTTTTAAGAATTTGTTAATTTTCCTTATAATATTTTTATATCTCAGTGAGATCCCCCTTCATTTCTCCCTCTCTCTGCACTTAATTTTTATCAAAACTTTTCATTTGAATTTATTGTTATCATCTCAACTTTTACCTATTTTTTATGATCTTTTTTCTTGAATTTTAAAGAGTACACAATTATAATTCTCATATTTATCTTCACTGCTATTTTAGTTTTTATTTTGCCTTTTTAAAAATTGGTTTTATTATAAAATGCAGGTGCTTTTTGTCTTCTCGTGTTAAATGGAGTGAGCTCCAGTCTAGCTTAGGTCTTGACATGAATAGAATAGGTAAATTGTTTCTGCTCTCCTAAATCTCTGAGTTAGAAAATAATCTGGATTATAAAACATGTGTCCCCAACTGTCTGCTGTTTAAGGTTCATTTATCTAAAATGATTCTTCTGAAATTAAAGGGTTTTCCTTGACTCAGGGAGAGGAATTTATTACTGGGAGATTTGAAGCAGGATGTAGTTCTTTCCTTTTCAGAGACAGGACATGAACCACCGTAACCCTAACATACCAACACTCCAGCTTTTTCCATCTCTGTCCTTCCCTGTGATGGACTTGATGTCCTAGGGTCCATCCAGGTCACTGGGTGCCAGACTCAGCCCTGAAATGGAAACAAGTGAAAACAAGAGCATCCAATGTAGTCACATTCTTGGGGGAAAGAAAAACCAGAAAGCTAATCCTGTAAGGTGTATACATGTATATTTTGGGTGGAGAAAGGAATAGAAAAGTTTCCTTTTTCTAATCTGAGAAGATTTTGCCTTCTTTGTGATTGGACAGAAATCTGCTATCACCTTCCTAACTTTTTATTTCTTGCTTTAGGGTCTTATTTCTGATGTGGTTGGTAATGGTTTCTTCAGGGACTTGGCAAATCTTTGATCAGTGTTCACAGGTTTTAGCTGCTTTATGACTTTGTATCTCTTGTCGTGTTTTCATGGGTATTTCACTGGAATTCAGTAGCTTCAGCTAGCAGTCATCATTTCAAGTGGTAGCCAAATTTTCCTTATTTTCACTATACATTTCATAAACCAGTTAGTAGCAGAAAATCATGTAAGATTTTGGCAATAGATTGACTGTTGACCTTTCCTTGCAAGGCTGAAATTTAGGGTACTATTTTGTATCTTTACAGGTATTTCAAATAATTTATGAAAACTGGGCAGTGCAATGTCTGGTGAAGTCTTAAATTCTGAATTGCAGTTTCATTTTTCTTAATCATCATTTTTTCATTTTTATAATTATCAAATCAGCCAACTAATCTTTCCACGTATTTTCAAGTTATTCGGTCATGAAAAGATATTTTTGAAATACTGTCGAGTTTAGCCACACTTTTCAGCGGAGGAGTTTTTTACAGTTACATGTCAGTAATACACCAGCGTGACCTGGCGGTGGTGATGTGAACATCCACAGGCTGTGTGTTATTCTGGTGCTGTTCTGCCAGAGCAGTGCGACCACATGATGAGATTCTGTGTGGACGCAGACTGGGAGACTACATGTTATTAAACTACTTTTAAACAGTTGACATCACAAAGTCTGAAATGTTTTGACCTGTTTTAAGTAAGTCACAAAGGTATCTCTCACCCAACTTCTCAGTCTCTATTATTGTTTTTCTTATTCTTTTGAAAATAATTGACTTCCATGCGTCCTTTCATCTTTTTAAAAGCTGAAAGAGGGCCTTTAAAAGAAGCAGACTGAGCAAAAAAAAAAGAAAAAAGAAAAGAAAAAAATGCTTCAAAGGAAAACCGAAGCCCAATTTGAAACTGTCATAGAACTAGGAGCTGCTAAAACCAGAAAATGTGCTCAGACTTATGGAGAGCTGCCTGGGTGGACCGTGATTTCTTCAATAACTCTTACAAGCAGCAGTGCATTCACTAAATCACAGCTTTGAACCCAGGTCATAGAAGTGTCTCTCCTTTTGTGCAGCACTGCGGGTATTTGGCATCAACTAGGCTAGCTCTTGGCCCTTTCCTCTAAGACAGACCTCTTATTTATGTTGTGCTCTTCTGTCTTAGCTCTGTTTCTCTCTAAAATCACAAACACATGAAGGGAAAACGGAAATATATCAGGGTATTTGATGGGAGAAACCGTTCAGTGCCCTCTCCTTCTCTTTCTTCCACTCGTACCCACTCCAAGTCATGACCACAGGATATTGTCATGAAATGGAAAATGGAAAATATGCAGAAGCCGTAGAAATAATCAGAAGACTAAGTAGATTTTTCTCATGCCTGCAGAGCATGATCTTTTGATCTACTGATAAGTGGCCGACAACAACATGCCGGACTTTAAATAACCACCGCTTAATATGTCTCACTGTTTGGTGCGGCAGCAGTATGGGCACTAGCTCGGGGTGATTCTTCTGTTCCATATGCGTCAACTCCTCAGTCACGGTATTTTGCTGGCACCTACACTGATCTGTATGGTTCGAGGTGGCTTCACTCATCTGGTATCTTGGGAAGGAAAGAAAGGCTGACGGCTGAGCTCAGCTAGACCCGTCTGTGATGTAATTTCAGGGTCTCTCCAGATAGTCTCCACAGCAAAGTCGCTGGACATCATTCATGGGAACTCAGAGTTCCAAAAGGCTAAGACAGAACTTGCTAGATGTTTTAGAGCTGAAGCACAGAATGTTGCTTTTATTCATCAAAGGAGTCTTGAGCCAGCCCAGATTTAGGGAGAATAAGAACATACTCCAACTCTCAGTGAAAGGGGAATTAAAGAATTTGTGGCTCTTGTGGCATACCTCAGGACACTGTTTTCAGGGCTTAATAATAACATGTAGAGTATTTGTTATCCTTCAGTTTAGTTCCATGTGTGCATTGAGCTCAATGGTGATTAACGCAATGCTGTGTGTGGCAGACAGGACTTCACATTTTAGTATAGTCACTGTGTGTTCCCTATCCTGTGTGTGTGAGTGCATGTGCGTGTGCACGCTTACACATGCACAGTCACACCCACGTGCACGCAAGCAAGTCTCCCTTCCCCCACTCCTCCTCAATATCATCTATGTTACAGAGTGAATTTGAGGCAGTTAGCTTGTGTTCCAAAGCATTTTAAAGTGGTATACAGTAAGAGCCAAAGATAGTGTCTCTCTAGGATAGGAAACAAATACGGCATAAGCACCATACTAGTCAGCAGTGGGTTAACCAAGTATTATTTTAGAATAAGAAGTGAAAAACAAGTTGCCAGTGGTTGATGAACGGAGGCGTAACCTCTCTGAACTCTTCATCTGCCTTCTCCTCAGCCAAAGACATTGGTGGGAAAGGCAGCGTAACAAGAGCTAGTGAAGTTGAAAGTGGTAAATCAAGGTAAAGAGGAGGCTAGCGGGGATATTCTTATTACCCTGTCTGACTATAACAGAATGGAATTCAGAGGAAAGGAGAGAAGGAAACATGCAAGGGAAAGATGAAAACAAGGGGAGATGGAAGGAGGAAAAATACAAGAAAAAAGAAAAAGGTGGAGAAAGGAAACACTACATCTCAGATGCTAATAATTTGTGTCCTGCCAAGTATCCATCAACGCAAGATAAGCTTTATTGCCATGATGACTATCCCCAGGTAAATTTTGAGCTGTTATTCACTAAAAGGGAAGAATTATTCGTTTTGTTAATTTGATGGCCTTTCAGGTACTTGATATAACGCTAGGAACTGTACACACATTAATCCCAGGTTACAGGAAAGAAAGATAATTCAGTCTAAACAGTTGACCAGGTTGAGGAATAATGAACGGATCACAGGTACTGGCTTTATTGTTACATTAAGTGTGCCATTTTATATCACTTCTGTCACTTTATATGGAGCTATCATCTAAGTAAAGAGATTAAAGAAATACAAAAATTAGATATTTTGTCTTAATAATTAGGTAATTATTTTCACTTCCTTGATAAATGGTTGCAAACTTGGTTCAGGATATGTCTAAGACAGCAATGTAAGTATTAACATGTATCTAAAGAATATCGCACTTATATTTAGAATTAGTCTTTTTCGTCCATAAGGCAGTTTCCCATACTCATCGCAGTGCTTATGAAAAAAGCCACCATTGCCTTGTAGCGTAACACAACCCATTTTTCGAAGCAAAATTGTGACTTGCTTCCAGACCTCTGTTCTAGGAATCTGGAGGGAGTTTGCCATCTTAAGAAGGGCTATTCAGGTCATTAAGAATAAATCTACACAAATCTATATTGGAGATCCAAAGGTATCTTCAGTTGAACATAACACCTTGTGGGTGTAGATTTAAAAATGCATCATCTCTAATTATGTATTTCTCCTTTATAATGTATCATATAAATATATAAAGTTTAGGAACATACACATCAAACTCTTATGCAAATCTAAAAGTGTAGCTTGACAAGTATTATTGTGAAATTATATGTCTAATAGAAATGATTCCTGGAAAGTAGTTATCATGTTTATATGACCATAATTTTGGACTTGTTTTGTCAGTTTCTGGAATCAATTATAATATGTATATAAATATTTTAAATACCCCTCATTTGAAACTATCAAATTATAATGGTTTTATACAAAGATTATTAACTGCTGTAGAATTTAGCTAGAGCCTCTACTTGGTGTGTCTGAGTGTGTGTCTATGTGTATGTGTGTGTGTATATAGTACATGTAGTAATTTCCTTGAAATGCCTGGAACTTTATTAGTGCTGTAATATTATGCACCTCATTATTGGTTTAAAATGTTTATCTAAGGCAATCTGTATCATATTTTTCAAAGAACAAACAAGAGAGACTACCTAACATTGTTGTTCTGATATAAAGCCAGGAGGAGGCAAGGATCTCCACTATTTGGAAGCTTATGATTTTTCAACATTTGTTTTTGGTTCAGAGAAAAATAATCAAAAGACAGAAACTTCTTTACCTTATTATACATACTTCTCATAAATTACTCTTCTCCAAAATTTCCTGGGTTTTGTATACAAGAAATACACTTTACATAGACATTTCAGAAACCAGGTGTTTGGGGCATGCTTATTCCTACCAATGACAAATTTCAAAAGAAATATCACTGTGTTCAAAGCTTAAACAGTTTCAAGTGCAGAACATTGTCTTAAATTTTAGAATAATTGAAAATTTTTTTCTCCTCTCTAAACTCTGCAGCCAACTCACTACCAGATTTTATATATATGTAGGAGATAACGTATGCAGGAATGGATTTGATAACAAATGTGAAAGTTAAAATACTAATATAATTTCAAGGTATTTAAATTAATGCTTAAATTGTTTGTGCATATATCCTTTGGACAGATAGTGTAGTGCCCAGTACATACCAGGTGTTATGATGGTGCTGGGGGTTTAAAACTTACACACATGCTCTGTACACAGTTGATGAAATTCCCTGAGAGAAAAGATATATCCAACTTGAAGTATATTCTTTGGTGACATGAAAATATTTCAGATACTCTTTAATTCTAAAAGAGGCAAAGAAGTTTTGAAGAATCAGAACAAATTTTGAAATTCAATCACTAATCAAAGTCAGAAAAGAGTTTACTTATTTAATCAAATAGCTCATGTAACCCACAAATTCTTCATTATCTTTAACATATAAAAATTCAACTATTTAATTCAGGAGGCAGTCTGTTTCATTGTTTTCAGATACCTAGAGGGCAGAGTTTTTACTTAAAATGAACAAAAAACTTCTGGTTGTCATTCCCAGGTTCTTGGGGGAGTGAGGAAGGGAGATGCAGACAATTTATCTAAATCCTAAATATTTTCCTCTGTCTCTTAAATATATAATCATTTGCTTTTTTTTAACACCTGTCTTTCTCGCTGGAATAAAATTTCCATAGGAGTTAAGGATTCTGTTTTGTTGACCGCAGTTTTCCAGACATTTAGAACGGATCATTCCCAATGAAAGGTGTTCCATAAGTATTAGATGAATAGATAAACAGAGGATCATAGGTAGAAAATAGAGTGTGGCAGGTGAGGTCGATGAGGCAGCGCATGGCCTTGAGCCATTTGAGTTCACCTGTAGCTGCAATTTCCAACATGCTCACTGCTTCTATACTCAGGCAGGCCCTGCACCTGTCCCCTTCCCTGCCTGAGGGCTTTCTCCGACACCAGGGCTCTTACTCCGCACCGCTAGATGCAGTCCTGCAGGGTGGACTTAGCACCCTTGAGAGTGGTGCTCCACCAGTGCAGAGTGAGAGTTAGTAGATGAACACTACCTTCCCGCTGGTCAGACAATCCTGGGGTTTGTTCTGCAGTGTTTTTCAGATGTCCCCCACACCCCTGAAAGGTTGAGCCTTAGTTGTCCTTAGGAGCAACTCCCTCATTAACATATTCTTTATTAGCTTTTTCTCTGTCCCACTTTCCCCAGCCCTTTCCCTGTGCTCCTCAGGACTGCACTTGGGAGAACCTAAACTGTGGAAGTGTTAAGTCGTCAATGATGACATTTGCTCTGGGCAGTGTTTGTTATTACATCAAGTTGCAAATACTGAGTGAGTGCAGGAGAATTAACTTGGCTTATTTTGCTCTGTGTCTGAAATAGGAAAAAAACAAACTTGGGAATCACCAAAATTATACATTAAAATAACTTGGTCAATAGTTAAATTAAAAGTACTTACAGATTTCAGATATGCTTTGTGTAGAAATGTGTATTCATCCTTATGCTTTATGTCAGTGCCTAGCACCATGCTACTCTGGAGAGTCCCTCTGGGTTTAAATTGTAGAAGAGAACCCATTTTCTCTGTATCTTTTCATATAGAGTATATCATTTTACAATTAACAATTATCTTTCCTAAAGTTTAAATAACTACATTTCAAGACAAATATAAAACCCTGAATTCTTTATTCTTGTACATTTCTTATCCACAAGGATTTCAGACTTGGTATATAAACAATCCAGATATCATTTTGCATATTACTTGTTTTCAGTGAGTTTTCAATTACATTTGATTTTTGAAACGTCTCTTCTTTAAAGGATAATCTCTAAAAAAGAAATGTGGAATAACTCATTTTAACTTTAAATGAGAAATATCAAAACTGACATGTTTTTGCATACGGATAACTTAGCAGTGGTCCTTTTTGATCTTTGGTGTGTTAATTTTGTGTGATGTAAAATAATGTAAAACAAGGTCCATCTTTTCCATTATCAAAAACATACTAACTAACCCATGTGATGAAAAGTGATAAAAAGAGGAACTCGACATTTGGTGAGAGATTCGATCTTAACATCTCCCTGTGTATGTACTATATAAGAAGGTAATACTAAAATTACTATGCCTTGTTGCTAAATCAAATGACTATAATGAGTTCATTAGTGTTAATGTAAGCCCCATAACACAGTTGTTTGAAAAAACAAACAAGTTAATTTCACTTTTATGTACTAGTTATAAATTAATAGTTAATATTTACAAGACAGTTCTGTTCACATGGACATTCGGAGACTCAGATGTCTTCCATCATGTTGCAGTCACATCCCACAACCCATTTTCACTGTCTCAAAGCTGAATCACTGAGTTCTAACTGTTCTGTCCATGGAAAGGATAAGGCCACCTTCTTGTGGACTAAACACCAAAGTGATAAACGTCACTTCTGCTCACATTCCATTACCAACCACTTAGTCATATAGACACCCTTCACTGAAATGGAAGTGGGACATATAGTCTCACCATGTTACCAGAAAAAAGAGAGGACACATTTTGGACAATAACTTGCTATTCCCTAAGTACAGGGTTAGGGCTGAATCACTTGTCGATATAAAAACATTTTATACAGTTTTAGAATTCTTGAGATTGGTATAAGGTTAAAAGACAATATATATTGTATTCACCCCCACTGTGTTTGCTTAATAAGTCTTGTTTGACCAGCTCTTGTGAACAAGGATTTATAATTTTTAATATACAAGTCAAATCGAGTTTATGACATATTTTAATAAAATATTGATGTAAAGCATTAGCAACCTGTCACGTTCAAAGAACTTTAGAAGCAAAACGTCTCATGTAGGCATGTCTAACTGCTTGAATGTATATATATTTCAGAATTATTAAAGAATCATTCTGATTCATATCATTGCTAGATTTTTTGCAAAAGCTGAAATATAGAAACTGCAGTTATTGTACACATTCTTCCCTGGTGATAAAATTAATGGCACTGAGCAAGGAGACAAAGACAGCTTCACTTTTCAGTGAGCTTATGTGGACATTAATAACCTAACAAATAAAATTCTCAAAACCTCTCCTATTACTACTCCTTAGAGAGCTGAAATCTCAGTAATTTCATCTTTCAATACAGCATACTACAAAGTTGAAGAAATTGACTGGCCAGTATTGGTGGAAACATTTACCTCATCTGGGTATTGTCATAAACTTTATCAGTATATTATAATTGTTATTTAATAATTATTGTATTGGCCTTTAGTTTCAGAAACATCATTTCTTCACCTTGTTCTATTATGTGGAGATTGAAAACTATATAAAATTGATGATTTGTATACAAAACTCTAGCATTAATTTTATAAATAGCCAAATGAGTCAGCTGGATAATGATTTCATCTAACAGTGAAATATTTTTGAATATTATGTATTTTTGAAATGAAGTAGGCCAATGGCAGGGACATAAAAATGCTAGGGTATTTATCTAGTTTATCAGGTATGTAGATCGTCTTATTTAATCATGAGTCTTCCTTTCTCACTCCTGCCATGGTCTAATGTGGGGAAAAAATTATTTTCCCACTGACTTTTGCCTTGGCCAGGTAACTTTTGTGACCAAGGGAAGATGGGCAGAGCAAAATTTGCAGGTGCCAGGCAGAGGTTTTCAGAGATGTTACATGTGTGCATTCACCACTTAATTTCCTCTGTCTTCTACTATGAGAACATGTCTCCTATAAGATTTGCTCCTTCATCCTGGTCTTGTTCCCAAAGCAAGGAGACACGTGAAGCAGTGTTTCACCGAATTTACATCCTACATCCAAGTCCAGCAGACGTAAGTCCAGTAGAGTTCTGAAGAATCATAGTAAATTGTTAAACACTAAAAAATGCAGGGCATTGTAAATGTCAGAATTGTCAGCTGAATATTATGCATAATTATAACAAAACCAGACCAACACAGAAATTGATACCAGATGTAGAATACTGCCATAACACAACCTAAGGTATGTGGCATTGACACTGGAGATACATGGTAATCAGCCATTAGGCTATTATAGACAAAATTTTCAAGCCATGTCTAATAGTGGAACTAAATTTGGCAAAGCATATCTTGAAATAACTTGGGGTAGACATATTCCTAATGAACTCCTGAATGAGGGGACAGAAGTTCCTTGAGCAGAAGTGATGTGTGCTAGTTCTAAGCAGAAAACTTAAGAGGCACTGCATGTTTGTTTACTCCCCTTGCATTTTTTCCTTTCATGAAACCCCACGTCCCAGATGAGAAGTGCTCTTCCAGTGTGTGTCCCACACTGATGAGATGGGTGGAACAGATTTCATCCGAACACTCACCCTGTGGTCCGTCCCAGGGGACCCTAGCAGAGGTAATCTCAGCAAATCACAACATATAAAACTAAGTAGAGAAGCAGCCAAAAATGCATGGATCTGTGAGCAATTAATAATGTTAATTGTTGTAACCCCCTGCTTCCTGTGCAGTGCTATCACAGTGATGCTGATGAATTACACTAAGATGCCATCCCTCGTTTGCTTCTCTGTCATTATTAGATTAGCTTTGTGAATGTAAAGAAAAACAAACAACATAAGAGTTGTGAATTTAAGTTTTATTCAGGATCTTACTGAGAAGTATAGCCTGGGAGGACAGCCTGTCAGCTCTGAGAGAACTGCTCTGAACAGGCAAGAGAGAGGTTAGTTTATATATGATTTTTTGGCTGAGGAATGCGTTCAAACATTCATTTTAGTAAAAGACTACTGCTAGTCACAAAGAACAGATATCTCAAGTTAATGATTTTAGTGATTTTCTATGTATGGGAAGATGCAGGGATCTGGGTTCATGAAAATTCATCCTGAGAGACACATCTAACTATCAGTGGGCCTGTTTTCCCAAAGCACAAAGTGCTTCGTCCGGGTTTTCATCCTGAATTCCTCTGATGATTCACTGTCTGTCAGTACCTGCCGTGGGTTACAGCTCAGTCCTTGTAGAACTGGGAGGTGGGCAATGTTCTTTGTCCTTCTTTGTTTACCCCTAGGTCATCACTTTTACTTTAGTTTGACCATTTTTTCTTAGAAGGTACATGATTTCCTGACGGTATTTACTCTAATACAAAAATAATTGCAAATACTATTTATGGGCAAGGCCTTTTAACATAAACAGGAGTATTTCCTAGGAGGAAGAGAGTGTATGATACATTGTATATGAGGGAAGAGATCTACTGCACAACTTTATAAAGAGTCAGAACACTGCCTCGTGCAGTCTTGGGTCATAGCAGCACACACAAACCTAGGAAAAACCTGAGGTTCACCTTCAACTCAAAACTTACCACCATTATAGAAATTTTATTACACAGATACGGCATGGCAGATATAATCAGATAATAAAATTTCACTTTTACTGCCAGAAATGTATTAATGTTGTTATTAAAGTATTTTGAAAACAAAATTTCTTTTTCTACAATATTTCAAATTTATTGATTATATTTGTAATGTTTAAATGTTCAGACTTTTATAATTTGTCTTTATATTGCTGTCCTATATGTTAGAGAGTTTTGTTATAGATAAGTAAAAAAAATTTTAAGTACTGTTTCACCTAATAGATGTGTGTCTGGGATGTGACTAGCTTCTTATAAGGAAAAAAATTAGTTGTTGGTTTCAATTAGTGGTTGAGGCACTTTTTAAAAAATAATTTCTGCTAAGTTAGTTAGCTGGTGTTTGAATTGCAAGTACTATAATCTCATTAAAGGCACATAGCGGTAATTTACCTAGAGATAATATTTTAACAGGCAGTGCTGAAAATGGTTTAATGAATTACAAAAATCATTCACAAAATCACTCATCATCTGTGAAAGATTCCTTCAATAATTTGCCTAATTTCAAATTTTATATTAGTAATTACAAGGTTTTAAACCTACCTACTACAATCAGCCATGTGCCTCAGTATCTTTCCAAAGGCAAATACTGTATACTAAATCAGACTTTCCACAATGCTTAAGAAGGTAAATCTGTTTCAAAAATGGCTGTATTAGTAGCTGATATTTTATATTTTAATCTAAATTTCAGGCTATAAAAATATGGTAGCAAGGAGATGAAAATATACTAATAGTTTCAACTCTTTCTTGTCAAATGATCCCTAAGTAACTTGTATATCCATTTAACCTGGTTTTCTTGAAGGTGGCTTTGTCCCTGTGTCATCTTTATATTGGGTCAATTCAGTAACTCCTTCAAACAGAATATTACATTTAAATTTCAAATTATTACCAATTATGCAAAGTGAAAGTAATTCACTTTTGTCTCTTCCTTCATTTAAATGTGGATAATAATATCTCACTCATTTAGTTACTATGAGTAAAATGTGCTTTTCCATTTCCCTGGGAAATCCTCATTCCATCCCTATGTGATCACCAACATTGTTTCCAACAGTTTTATTTCTTAGTAAAAATAATTTTCATACTTACCACTGACTCTGAAGAGTAGACAAAAATATTCTGATGCTACCTTATACAAAGGAAACCATTTATCTGTACACATACACGTTATAATTCTCAGTATGTATATATACAGCTGTATAGGGAAATGTATACAGATGTGTGTGTATTTATGTATAAACACTGTGAAGGAGGGAAAAGGATATGTTTATAATAGATGACACAGGCTCTTGTTGGAGTACATCTCCAGTATTAGTTTCTCCGCTTCCTTCCATCCAGCTGCTAAGTCCATGCCACATATTTTTGATTCTCACTAAGGCAGAATCTTACTTCAAAGAGTCACTTTTTATATTAGTTAGGAAACTTTCTGTATTAGTTAGAAGCTGTATGTGATAATGAGAAAGAAAAATTATTTATCAAATAGCCTCCACCCTGGTATTTAAATGAAGTCAAAGAGGCTGTTCCTTAAACCAGTAACTTTATGGTAAATATGCAGATAATGCAAAATATGAAAGGGTGCTCGAGAAGTGTAATGAGAATGAAATATAATGAAGGTGACATTCTCCCCTGCCCCCCCCCCCAAACCCAGAAATACAAAAAATACAAAATACTTCTATGGCACTTTTAAAAATTGTGAACTAGGGGTTATGTATACATAACTTAATCTTTCTCCAGGTATCAAGGAGACAGATTTTTTTTAAAAAAAGTCTTCAAATAGAACAAAAGAAATTGTTTCCTTACTACTTAGCCAACATCTTCATATAATCCTGACTTTTTAGATGAATAATACTTAACAAGTTGTTTAGAAATGGCTACTGATACCTTTCCCCCTAAGTCTAATAAGGATATATCAACAGCTACAGAAGAGAAATATATGCAACAAGGGATTAAAGTCGCCCACCTCATTTTATTCAAGGGTAGAGAGGGAGGTAAGTTTGAATGAGGATTTCCTAAATATAAACAGAGGGAAAAAGGAAATTACTTTGTTAAAGAAATGAGCCTCAAGAAATTGATTTTTACTAATGATAATAAATAGAAATGTTCTCAGGAAAGCAAGTTCAAAAGGTAAATGAGTCCAGGAAATCACAGTGCCACTTTTGGAAATTATTCCAGCTATGTTTTCCACACGGATAAAGAGAATAGGAAGAGGAACAAAAATAAACCATCTAAACTGAGAGCTACATACTAATGTGAAATTTAAATCCACCAACATGGAAATAGAAGAACAATCAGGATAAAGGTAGTTCAAAGGTACACTTCTAGAATATAAAACAGAGGAACATTTTTTAAGATATACTCTGCATTTATGAGGAGATAAACAAAATAAAGCATCAATACTTTATTTGAAGGTCAATGGAATAGATTAGATACTAATGGTAGCAATTAATGTGTATAATTCTTTTTAATGTTCTATTTACATTTTTATCTGTTCTTCCATTGGGAACAGTACCACACGACGGAGAAATGAACCTCTACCTTAACCCTGCCCTGGCTTCTCATTATCCTCCCAGAGGCGGCCATTGTTCTCAGTCCTTGTTTGTGCTTTCAAAGGTAGTCTCAGAAATCACATTGTAACTGACTATACTTCAATAAAAAAAGAAAAACAAAGACAGTCTCAAAGATACTTTAGGTAACAGAAGCATACATGCATATACAATTATCCACATACGCACATTTAGACACCAAAGTTTAGCCCACTCTACACAGCATTCTGAATACTGATTTATTTAATTAGCAGTATATCTTGAAATTTTTATATAAGTAGATAAGCAGCTTCTGTATTCGTTCTAACAGCCACATATGTAGGCATATATACGCATACCTGTGTATGCCTGTATCATAGTTATTGTCAGCCATATACAAATCAAATAATACCATTGCTATGTCAGAACGCATGTGAAATCTCAATTTTGATAAATATTCCTAACTGCCTGATAGTTGAACTCCAAGGAGCAGCGTCTGCATGGCCGCTCCCCTGCAGTCATCACCCCTGCGCCTTTCTGCCTGACAGGTTGATAGCTTCAAAATTCCTTGTCTTCTTAATTCCTCAGTGAACATCATCTTTTTGCTTATCTTTAGAATCATCCCAGACCATGCACAGATATAGCTGTTGTTTCAGATAAGACATGATAGGTTTTTTCAGACAAGGCTTACTCCATTCATTGGAGTAGGGGAGATCTTATTGGTTCTATAGGATTGTCCAACACCCAGAATGGTAAGTAGGCCAACATACTGTGAGTCAGGTATTTCCAAGAGTTTGTCAGGCAGGGCCACTTACATGAGAACTGTTTGATATTACTCTAATAAGAGTATATCTTCTAAAGAGCATTCTAAAGTAAAATACTTGAAAAAATTATATTTTTAATAGCATAACTGTGTGCTATATGTATAAAATAAAAGTTTGGTAAAATATGTTGATAAACTGCAGAGGGCAGAATAAATAAGTAGAGAAGCATTATTCAAAAATTAAGTAAACACTTTATAATAATATACTAATTGTAAAACCAATATTTGAAATCGCCCATTATATGTTTTGTATGAAACGTTTGTTATAAGGAGTGTAATCTAAGAGAAACAGAGACATTGAGGATGTAATGGAGCTTAAATGATCTCAGTATTTTTTCTCTTAAGCAAGTGTGTGCAACAATTATTTACAGTATGCACATCAACCTCTTAGAAGCCGAACTATGACAGAAAACTATAAATGGGTAGAATTCAAGCAGTTGGTTGGAAAAAAAAAAAAAAGATGTCTTTAGTATTTGCATAATTTTCTATTACTGGTGTATGTTTTAAATGAGGGTTATTTACTTAATAATCTGTAAAAGCCATCTGATTCCTCCATAGATTTTTCTCATGCCAAAGCCTATTAGAGTCTTTGCAGTGAAATATTAAACCCCTAGGTTATAAAACTTACAAATGAGCCATTACTGTCTATTAGGTCAGTACAGGTGCTATGTATGGGCCATCTTCTGGTTAAAATGGCTTATAATATTTCAGAGATTAAAATACCAAACCTGTATTGCAGTGATTTACTATCATTTTCAAGAAAAATCTTGGAAGATGTTTGAAAAAGTTAATTCTTAAACATTTTAGAAGCATTATATTTCAAAAAATATTCTACAGCTGTAAATTTTTGGAAAAGTATATAGAAGTGTTATTCTGATCTGTTCCCAGTCATATGGGAATAAAACTGGAGGAAATGTCCTAATTTATACATAAGGCTAGAGGAATATAAGATAAGGGTGGAAATTTAGCAGTGTTGGGAAGAGGAAAAGACCCAGAACTCAGAATTCAGAAATCTGTACTGTAACCTGAGCTCTGACACTAACTAGCTCTGTTGTCCTGGAAAAGCATTTCACTTGTATCTTCAAGCTGACTATCTCTAAAACAAGGAGCTTAGAGTGTAATTTCTAAGGAAAATCTCTATGTTAAATTAAGTTCTCAATTATAAGTACCTTATTAAAAAGAAGTTAAATTTCAAAATCACATGTAATTTTTAAGAAAACAGTAAACGTGGATGCTTAAAATATCTAAATCTACCAGCTTTCTCAAACTAAGAAAGACCTCTACATAGTATAGAGAATATATCAAAACAAGTATACGTTTCTAGGGAATATATCAAAACAAGTATACGTTTCTAGGGAATTCAAAAATTATGTCAGTTAATCAAAAGTGAGGTTGACATTGAATTTGAGAAGTAGAACAATTACTTCCTAAATGCTTCTTTTAAACAAATGTGGTATTCTGGATTGAATTCTGGAACAAGGAAAGGACCTTGTTGAAACAAAAAAATACTAATATAAGCATGAACTTTAGTTAATAATAATGGGTCTATATTGTTTCACTAATTGTGATGTATGTTATTAATATAAGATGTTAACTGGGCATAGGGCATATGAAAATTTTACTGTCTTCAAAACTTCCTTATAAATCTATTCTAATTTTTTCTAAATGAAAATTTCTTGTTAGCCAGACTAGTTGATCGATTTTATTGAAATTTTCAAAAACTAGTTTTTGGGTTTGTTAATTTTTTAAATTCTTTTGTTTTACATTTCACTGATTTCTACTGTAATTTTTACTGCTTTTTTTCTTCTACTTGCTTTGGACTTAAATTATTCTCATTTCTCTAATTTCCTAATGTGAAAGCTTAGATTATTGATTTTAGATCAACCTTCTTTTCCAATACATGCATTTCATGCTGTAACATTCCTTTTAACCACTGCTCTTGCTGCACCCCACAGATTTTTATATATTGTATTTTTACATTCACAAACTTCGAAGTATTTTAAGTTTATTATACCTTTTTCTTTGGCCCATGTAGTATTAGCAGTATTTTGGTTAATTCCCAATTATCTGGAAATTTTTCAGTTATCCTGTTTTTGAGCTCTAGTTTAATTCCATTCTTTCCTGAGAACATAATTTACATAAGTTCTATTTTAAAATGTTTTCAAGTATATTTAACGGCTCTGAAGTTAGTAAATTGTGATGAATGCATGTGAACTTGAGAATAATGTGAATAGTGTACAGTCTGCTGCTGTTGGAGGGAGCATTCTCTAAACGTCACTTAGAACAAGTATATTTATATTGCTGTTTGGGTCAACTGTATCCTACTGATTTCCTGGTTGACTTGTCAGTTCCTAAATGAAAGATGCTGAAGCCTCCAACTAAAATAGCAGATTTGCCTATTTTTAATTCTCAGTTTTTTCCTCATGTGTTTTACACTGTATTGTGGAGTGCATATACATTGTGGGTTTTGGGGGGGGGGTTGTTTGTTTTTTTGAGGATTGAACCCTTTTTTCATTATTAAAATCACCTCTTTAACCCTGATCATCTTTCTTGTTCATAATTGGGCTTGACATTAATACAGCTTATTCATTTATTTTGATTACTGTTAGCATAATATTTTTCTCCATCTCTGCTCTCCTTACATCTGTTTCTTTGTATTTAAAGTAAGTTATTTTTAGACAACACACAGTTGTATCTTGGTGGGTTTTTTTTTTTTAATCAATTCTAATTGGTGTACTTAGACCATTCATAAATAAAGTAATTATTGCTATAGTTGGATCAATATATGCCATATTTGAAACTTTCCTATCTGTTGCATTTGTTCTTTATTTCCCCTATCTGCTTTTTCTGTTTTTTTAATTGAGCATTTTACAAGATTCTCTTAGTACATCAACACTGATTTTTAAAAAATTTTAGTAACTGCTCTAGAGTTTAATACACATTTTAAACTATTCTGTTCACTTTCAAATATTATACTGCTTTATATGCAGTACAAATACTTAAAACAGAATTCCCAGTTCTTTTTTCTCATTCTTTGTAACATCACTGTCATTTATTTTACTTATTCATGATACAATGCCCCAAACACTTACTACTATTAAAGTAAACAGATACCTTTAAGATCAATTAATAATTTAAAACAAAGTATTTTATTTTTCCTTCGTTTTCTTCTTTGTTCTCTTTCTCTTTATTCTGATCTAAGTTTCTGACTCTGTATTCTTTTCTTTCTGCTTTGAGAACATCTTCTAAGATTTGTAGGGCAGTTCTGGTTAGCAATAAATTCCCTCAGCTTTTTTGGCTGAGGAACTTTGTATTTCTTCTTCACATCTGAAGGATGGTTTCAATAGATGTTTTTCAAAATTTTATATATATTTACATATATATATATAAATATATTTACTCCATTCTATTCTCTCTTACGGTTTCTGATAAGTTCACTGTAATCTTATATTTGTTCATCAGTAAATTAAGATGATACTGTTCTTTGGCTGATTTTAATATTTATTAATGAGTTGGGGTTTTTTGTTATTGTTTGTTCATGTTTCTAGTATTTTGTTCAGTGTTGTCTGAACTTGGTTCTGTAGTTTAATGTCTGTCATCAATTTTGGAAACCTCTCAGCCATTATTACTTCAAATATTCTTATACTTTCTTTACTCTGGAATTTATTACACATATTTTACACTTCTGAAATTGTCCCAAAGTTCCTGGATATTCTGTTCTACCTTTCCTTATTCTTTTTTCTCTTTGTGTTTCATTTTGTTGTATTATAAGGTATGAGGAAAGGCAGCATTCTCTCATCTTCCAGTTAAATCTCTTTATTGTTGTAGTGGCCTGTTTTTCAGACCCGTGACCTTCATGTGTGTTTGTCCCCTGGTACAGCTGTGTTTTGTTTTTTTTTTTCCCTTCCTCTGCCACCTATTTCTTCTCTAGTTACTGGGTTCCGGAGCACCATTGGCTCTGTTTTTCCCCTCTTACTTAAAACAGAAGCCTTTATGAAATTAGACTTAGAACTATGCTCTGCTAAAGTTCTTTCCCCTGGACGGTGTATCTTTATTATGGTGAAGGCTCTGGACGTATTGCATACAGATTACTCCTCCCTTCTCCCTGCCAGCGCCACCAGGCATCTTTTCAGATCCTCACTGCAAGAAATTGGTAGGATTCCTAGAGGTATTGGAGTCTTCCAAGATGGTAATCCTGAGGACTTTCTTACACTAATTACATTCAGCAATCCATCAAAATTGTCCAGCAAGTGTTCCTACTACGTAAGGGCTCCAGTGCCAGCTACTCCAGGTAAGCAGATCCCAGTTGTTAGAGCTCTCTGGATATACCAGTTTCTACAGATTTGGGGCTATGCAACCTCAGGTTTTTGATGTGGCTTAGAAATCATTAATTTTTAGTTTTCCCAGCTGTTTTTAAATGTAGGGACAGTGTGATTTCCAAGCTTTTTACATGTAAGAAATGAGATGCAAAGTTTAATTGCTTTTAAGCATAAAATTCTTAACTAGTGATTCCCAGATGCCTGTTTTGTTTTTTGTTTTTTTTAAAACATATGGTTGTATAAGTACCATGCAGGAAAATTTTTAGAAAAACAGATCCCTAGAGATTTTCTTTCAGAAATTTTATGATCCAGACACCAGTATTATTAAAAACTACCCTTAGTGGTTCTTTTGTACAACCTGGTTATAGAAACTAACCTCAAAAATAAAGGTTATCTTGGACTAGAGCTATCAATTTATTCCCTATTTTCCACCTCTTTTAAGTGTCTGACCTATGGTTTAAATTGTTTTAAAGTGGTTACTATGATTGTAGTATATTCTCCATTTTCCTTCAAGAATCTGGCCCCCCAAAATACTATGTAATTAAACTTCTGGTTATCATGAATATGTCTCAAGCTTGACTGGAACCAAGGTACTTATACTAAAATTCTAGAAAGCCCTTCAAAAGATGACACATGGAAGTGTACTAATCAGTTTCCTTAAAACGATATAGAAGTCTATTCAAAGCATTGGCAGGAAGGGACTACCCAAAGACATGTTTAAAATTCTGCAGTAGAAAGTGATTAAAATTAATTAGGAAGATATAATTAGAGAGGTGGAAAATTTGATATGTAAATTAAAGTTGAGGACCATGTTTAATATTCTAGTAATAAAAAAATTAATTCAGATTCCAGACACTCTTGGCCTGTCTCTATATGATGTGAAACTAAACATAAATAGAACCCTGGAATGGAGGTGAGTATAGCTCAGTGGCAGAGTGCCTGCTTAGCCTTCATGAGGTTCTGGGTTCAATCCCTAGTACCTCCATTTAAAAAAATCAAAAGAAAAAAAGAACTCTGGAGTGTCTGATGAAAAATTCTCATAATTTGGATGGTATATTTATTGTTATAAGCAGTATGTGAATATGTATTTATATGTCAACATACGTTTCTCATATTAAAGTGACAGAAGATTTCGGGGGGGCCAAAGGAAGAAACGAGAAAGGGCTAGAAAGCTATGTATGAGAAAAGTTCTGATTTTATTTTCCTCCAGGTAGAGCTGAGTGGAAGAGCTAAACTTGGAGGATGCTGTTCCTTTGAGCTCTGAAGTTATTAGTCCTGCAGAGAATGTTATCTATCCCAACACTTTGATATGGATAAAGGAAAATTTTAAATCAAAAAGTTTTGTGCATCTAAATTATTAGTTCTCCAAGTTTCAGAAGGCTGAGCTACAGATGTCACAAGGCTACAGTCTGTGAAAACTCAGGCTCACCAAAGCATCCACAATGGTAATAATTTCTTTTATCCAAATACTAAGGATATAATGGTAGTAGCCTTGACTAAAACGTTTAGAGACTCATGCCCTCTACAAAGGGTACTGACGCTACCACATTGAATCCCTTCCTAGCCAGTATTCCTCAAAGTAGGAGTTAGGATACAGTGCAGTCAGGTGTCAGAAACAGCAAGCTCACAAGGTAATTTCTCCTTTTCTCCTCCCACAAATTTCAATTCAGATATTTAAGTTTCTCGAACACTAGACAAATCTGAATTTACTCCTTCAATCTTTGATCCTCCTTGTCTAAATTAAGTGTATCTTGCCTTTGGGGGAGAAACGAGGTAGTTGGCTTTGTGTGGTTTGCTGCCTGCCAGTTGCAGTATTAAGAAAGTAAAACAAGATGTGGAATCCAGAAGCATGCTCATGATTATAAACTAATAACTGCAGTGAGAAGATGCTTCATTTGGTCCCATAGGGTGGGTACAAGCTCATTTAAAGTCAGCTTAGCTAGCACGTTGTCTTCATGGTAGATAATACAATTTCCAGTACCCTGGATAAGAATGAGGAGCTCAGACTTAAATCATTGTACATGACACTTCAAAAGGTTTTTTATCTCACCTAATTTAAGATTCATAACTAAAGCCAGGCTATGATTTTATTCTGACATTTCATCTGCTTAGCATAAGGAAGAGTCATCATGACCTCAGAATTGGAGCCAGCCACCGTCTTCCAGCATCTAATTTTATACTCAGTAGGCCGGAATACTTTTCATCATTCTGGAAATGTTCGGGTTCATCTAGGAAACACTGGTTCTTGTATTCTGTCTTCTAAAATAGATAATGGAGTAGTAGCGATCATGCAGATTTAGCTCATTTGATGGTTTTAAAACGTAGATTTTAAAAATCTTGTTCATAAGAATAATCCTCTTTAGGTATTTTGCCAGATGCTCAGTAACAACTGTTCTGTGGTGCAGTTTATCCCGAGATATTTGCTTCTTGAAGTTTTCCTGATTAAGTGAATCAGAAGTACTTAGAAGGCAATTTGTACTCCTCTCAGTTCCAAACTGAGCTGCACCACAAATTGAATTAGTGTTAACTGCTAAAAATTTTCATTTTCATGCTTGCTTTTTCAAATTCTTGTGTACTGAATACTTTCCCTCTGTAACTTTAATCTGATTCAGTTCTATTCAGCATGTATAAAACTGGCCACATAAGAATAATCTAACATTTTTAAAGAATTATATTTCAAGATTCTGCCTCTTCTGCAGGTAGATGAGTAACGTATCTTTGAAGGTGTTATTAATCCTATTAAAGTCCAGATTGAAATTTAGGACCATTCATGATTAAAGCATCAGCATTGAGGGCTTTACGCAGATGAAAATGACTCAGCAAGTTGGGTGTTTGTGGGTAAGATTTTTTGATTAAATGAAAATACTTCTAACAATGACATAGATCTGAACTCGTATAGTCTTAAAATATATATATTTAAACTCCCCACCACAAACCTCCAAAAAGTAGAATACTGTGGCTGAAGCAGAAACTCAAAGGGAGGAATATCCTTCCAGCCAATTATCTATATCCTCTGTCCCCTTGCAGTAGCCCCAGAAGTATCTCCAAATAACCCAAGGGTTATGAGTAACAGAATTGAAAAACTGCTATTCAGATTTTTTTTCACATTCTTACACACTTATCTTCAGCAGTTTTTCAAAATTATTTTTTAATATTATGTCTCTCAGCAATGCTTTTAGAAATGTCTTTTAAAGATGATGAGGTCAAAGAGAGTTATGACATTTATTAATAATGTTTAAAAGGTCAAAACCATTGAGCATGTGAAGCATGAAATAAAATAGCATTCTATGGGCAGATCTATTAATACCTTACAGTTAACAGCTGAGTTGGCTTGAAGCATGTATCACTGAGACTACAGGTATAAAAGGACATGGAACCTCACAGACATGCACACAATAAGATTAATGGTTCTCCAGATGTGACTGACTTACAGGAAACTGGTTCTCCTCAAGGACATTGCTGGTTGTCTGCCAGCCCAGGTCTCTCTGTTGAATTAAACATTAATTCCAAAGGTGATTTGGACTTAAAATACAAACTAGAGGAAAATCGAGTAAATGAGTAAATTAGCTAAGATCCAAAGTATGATATAATCCATGGAGATATTACTTAATACAGGAGGTCCTACATCATTGTCAGAATTGAAATAAACAAATTAGAATGAGTTTATAGATGTCTAACATAAGGAAAAATAATCATGTTAATTATAGTGTCCATGACATAGTACCTATCTTCTCAGTGTTTACAGTCCAGTCTGTGAAACAAATGCATAAATATCTGATTTCAACCGACTTCCTAAATATTATGATAAATTGGCCAAAGCACATGGCCTAGTAGAGTACAAGATAGGACACCCAATGACACACATTGGAATGATGTTCTAGTATTCCAGGCTACTAAGGTAGTCATAGTGGGAACAGAGACATATAAAAGAGATAAATTTACAAAATTTAGTGATTGCTTACATACGGAACATGAATAACGAGGAAGAACCAAGAAAGAACAGCACTGTATCTTTGGCTGATTGCACCATTCTTCAAGACAAAGAAACAGGAGGAGGAATGTGTTTTGAGGAAGGAGAGGTGAGTTTCATTTTGGACAAACAGGGTTTTCAGCTGCTTAAGAGAAGTAGAACTATTTCTAGAACTAAGGTCAGAGTGAATTTTTCCCCACAGGTCTTCTTTGGGAGAAGACAGCATAACACAGTGAGCCACTTCCTCAAAAACGTCTTTATAATAAACATAAAAATTTCCTAGGTCATTTCTTATATATTCCTCTACATAGTCCAAAAATAGTATTTAAATACAGTTAAGTGAAAGCAAGTTTAAAAGCATGTATCATCCAGGTGGGTACCTTAACATGTTGGACTGTGGATGGATAATTTTCCCAAATTCTTGGAGTTATTACAGTGGAAGTGTCAGCGCTTTGGGGATTATTGGGAAAACTATTTTTGCCTCTCCCTTCACCCTTCTCTTTCTTTTCAGGAGGAGCCATTTATCTGACGGGTGGAATGACAAGATTCTCACAGCTGTCGGTACTCCTCTGTTACCTAGGGTTCAGGTGTTAGAGACTGGAGGTGCTTTTCCCTTTTCACTTCTAAGCTAGCTTCTAGCAAAAGGTCATTCCTTCCGGGAATCCAGGTTTCGTAAATTAAGCACATCTGGGTACATGTCTGGGTCTGCGGTTTAGAAGCAGGTTTGAAGGGCAGCCTAATTTATCTCCCCCTCTCAGGATGAGTATAAAACAGTGATTTTTCTTAGGCCACCTTAGTAAACGTTCAGCTGCAGACCAAATCTTGTGCGTGGGGCTCAGATCTGGATTTGGGAAGAAGTGGCAAAATCTTAGATAAAAAGTTGCAAAAATAATTTGGTTTTCCGAGAAAGAAAACTGATAGTTTGATGCCAGTCTGCTTTTTTGTGTTTTTCAAATCTTAACGAATCTGTCGTAGTAGAGGGTACAATTTTACCTCTAAACGAACTCAAGAAGGTCTCTCAGTGGTATGAATTTTGGAGTATTTAGAAGAATGGAGGGTATATATTGCAGTTAAAAAGTTCTAATGTAGCATTTGGTTAGTGTTTCTTTGGAAGTGTTTGTAAGTATTCTGATACTTAGATTTACTGGAGAAATAATGAAAAATGCGTATTTCCCAACTATAACTCCAGATTCTAGATAAAACAGATCTGGAGTGGAACCCAGTTTGTGTATTTTTAACAAGAACCACAGAATAGTCTAGTTTCTATGAACCATACTTTCCTTTGTGTATGTTTTCATTTTAAGACTAACAAAAAATATAAAAAATTATCAGTCAAATAAATCAGTTACCACCCTGAATGTAGAATGACTCTTGAACACAGGATATTTTATGACTATTCAACTTGTAGGTCCATGAAATGTTTCATCCCTTCTTTTCCAATATTTACATTTAATGCTGTGTCTCTATGTGCTGTGCTTCCGTTGCGTCTCACAAGTTTTTAATAAGCCATGTTATTTTCTCAGTTCAAAGTATTTTATAATTATCTTTGCAATTTTTTTTGACCCATGGGTTGTTTTAAACCTTATACTTAATTTCCTTTTCTAATTTTTCCATTGTTGTTTTCCAATTTAATTCCAGTTTGATCAGAAAACATCCTGTGTATTATTTCAGTACTTTGAAATTTGTTCATACTTGCTTAAGTGTCTAGCATATAAATTCGTTTTGGAAAAAATGATGTACATTTTTCTTGTCTTGGGTGTAGGACTCTGTAAGTGTCAAATAGGACAGGTCAATTAATTGTGTTGTTCCTTTTACAGTTTTGTGCTAGCCTTTTCTAACAGTTACCAAGATTTGTGTTCAAATATCCAAATGTGATTGTGGCTATTTTTCTTATATCTTTAAATTTTGGCTTTTTGCATTTTGAAGCAACTTAAGATTGTTATATCCCCATTTTTTTTTCTCTTTTTTTAATTGAAGTACAGTCAGCTACAATGTGCCAGTTTCTGGTGTACAGCATAATGTCCCAGTTATCTCCATTTTACAATACCATTCTATTCTCATAAACTGTTTTTACTTGCCTCTAATAATATTTCCTATATTAAGATTTTTCATATTATACTTACATCAAATTTATTTTGGTTAGTATTTGAATATTTTCACAGTATATATATATATTTTTTTTAAGTCCCTCTGTGTTCACATCTGAAGTGTGACATTGTAAAGAGAAAACGTTTGGCTCTTCTATATTTTTATTCCATCCAATAGTTTTATCCTTGTCATTTAATTGAACCATTGATATGGGTAGATTTAAATCATCATTTTGCTATTTACTTTCTAATTGTTTCATGTTTATTTTTCTTTTCTAGCCTCCCTTTGAATAATTATCTTTACTATTTTATCTCTTCTATCCACTTATTTCTTATATACTGTTATGTATTATTCTTTTAGTGGTTAGCTAGTAATTAATGTAGAGATTATTGCTGCCTCTAGTCTACCCTGAATATGTATTTTTACTACATCTCAAACATGAGAACCTTACAGCAGTTCAATTCGATTTACCCCTTTTCTAAAATTGTGCCATTATCGAAGGTTTTGGTTTCCTTATTTACTTTAAAACTCAAACATTTTGTTACTTTTTTTTCTTTTAAATGTAAAGATACTTTTAAATTTTTCCTACGTATTTTTCACACATGCTGCCATTCATTCCCTTCTGCATTATGAAGCATCCATTGGGATCATTTCCCTTCTGCGTTAAGACGCACTTAAGTAATTAGCAAAAGCAGTGTCTCAGGTGAATGTTAATTTCCAAGGGGAATAGGAAGGCCCACCCGGAAGTTACCTGAAGATCTTGTCTCTGTGCATCCCTCCCCACCCTCCTCTTCATGAACAACAGGCAGTGTAAAAGCCTGTTTCTAGAACTGCAGCACCCTCCAAAGAAACTAGGCAATCGGACCAGAAGAGTATCTAACAGAAAATCTCAAATGCAAAGAAAGTACAAACATACTAGGAAAGCCAGCACCATAGAAGTTTTACAGCTCAAACCGAGCAGGACCCTGCAGGGCCTCCTGGCACAAGCCCCTTTGTGTCCCCAGCCTCTTGTCTGTGGGAAAATCTTTAGTCTCCTAGGTATCCCTGAGTTCCAAAGGACAGGCTCAAGCAGTTAATCATTTAAGAAGGGGCAGAAATGGGAGCAAAGAAAAGGCAGTTGAACAAGGAAAGAGGTAACTTAAGCAATAAGTCAAACTGTGAGGATCAGAGGACCTTAGTTCTCCTCGAGGAAAACAGGTAACAATGTCAGAAACACATTCTCAAGTTGTTTTTTTCAGAAACCAGACCCCCACGAGGTGGAAGCTGCTGAATTCAAATCATTGACCCTAGACTGGTTGGAGTTAGAAGGTTGATGGTCGAAAATCTGGAACCACCACCCTGCTTCTTCACCACCAACCAACCAGAAAATTGTCCATGAGCTGATGACACATCCTACAATACTTTCTCCTAACCCTGTCTTTAAAACTCCTTGCCAAAGAACAACAAAACCTTGCTTTAAAGCCACTGGGGAGTTCAGATCTTTCGCACACTAATCGCCCATTCTCCTTGCTTAGTGCCCTGCAGTAAATGCAGTCTCCTTCACCACAACCTGGTGTCATTAGATTGCCTTTGGTATGCATGGGGCAAGCAGACCCAAGTTCAGTTCAATACCAATTTTGGCGACCATGGAGGGACCACCACCCTGAGAGGGCAGCTTGCCCATGGCACATAGGCCCCCGGCTAGTGGCAGCTCTCAGGTCCTGTTGAGCAGTTCCCTGAGTGCCTCTTGTCTCATGGACAGCCCTGAGCACTTGCCATCGACAGGGTGTCATGGGTCCACAGCACATTTGATGTGGTGTCGAAAGAAAGAAGGCACTGGCTGATTGAGATGTCTCTGGTGAGAAGCAGAGCTCGCCTGAGAGGACTGCAGGGTGTTCTCTGTTGCACTGCATTGACTGCATTGTGCTTTGAGACCTGGTCATCTGGCTCCATCCCCAGCGTGGAGCATTGCACTGATGGATTTTCTCTTTTGGACTGAGGAGCCTGTGGGTCATTTGGCACTATCTGTAGTGATGGCTGGGAATCTCCTGCTCTAGTCAGAGAACTGTGACCCTCAAAGACCCATTTCCTTGCATCGATTTGATTGTTCACTATCTGACAACACTGGCCATGAATAATTAACAGTGGGTAAGCAGAGCTCTGTTGTACCCTGTAGTCCCCCTAGGGTCTATTTTGCAAAATTGGGAACTTTTTAGTTATGCTGCTGTAACAAAAAGAAAATGGCATTTTAAATGGGCTGAAATTCCTTTTGTATAAGCTTTTATTGCTGTCATATCAAAATGAGCCTTTTCGAATTGGTTTGGCTTGGATCGTGTGTGTGAGAGCATATATTTATATGTGAACCATTTTAATTGGCAGGCATGGAAAACAAAAGTTCATTTCCTAAAAATAGTCCTTTAGGATGCATCCTACAAAACTGGACAACCTTCAGTTCTAGTTCCATGACTAAAGCCAAAAAGGCATTTTTTATACTGTGTGGCCACAATATTCTTTAGATTCCAGAAAAAAATGGTCAAGATGGAGCTCTTTTGACACTCTAAAAGTGGTTTTTCATGCAGTTAAAGAAAGCCAGTATGATAAATGTATCTTTTCAGAATCCTGACCCTAAGGAACAGGTCCTTATAGGAGGAACTTGAATTTTTCTCCCCATGCCTTTAAGACATAAATACTCTACCTGAGCTCTCAGGAACTTTTATCTGCTCATCTAATTCCTGGCACTGAAGAGAAAAAAAGGTGGGGAGGGAAGGAGATGCCTTTTTAAACTCAAGCAGGAAAACTATTAGATATCTGTGTCTATATGGATATATATATGTATGACTGTGTACATTATAGATAGGACATGTCTTTACCTTCATATGGTATTATCAAAATTAATTTGTAAATAATCTTTACTCCAATTAAATAAAGGAAATTAAGGACTTATATAGATTTACAGAAACATAAAAGAAGCTAACCCAAATGAATTTTAGGTTCACATGACCTGGGAAATATTTAATATTAATGTCTAGTGTTAAAGTTAGTTTAAACTTTAACACAGACATGTCTTTAGAGTTGACATTAAATATAATATTTTTACTGTACCTAGCCTTACTAGAAGTCAAATATGATCTTATAGATGTTGCAAAAAAGAAAAATAACTTGATATGATGAAAATTTAGATACAAATGAGAAAAGTTATTGAGTGAAGTCTTTGAGAATAATTATGTTTTAGGAGTGTCTACTTAAAAATAGTCTCTAGATTTTGGTAACTTGAAACTTTAGAGTTTTGCTAAATTAAGTGAAATCATGGAGGTTTATAAACTACCTAGATCATTCACAAATAATGTGTTGAAGCATTAATTACTAAAAATAGTCCTAAATATCTTGAATTTCTCTGTAAATGGAAGCCTATTTATAAATGGCACCAGACATTTTCTATAAGGAAATGCATGATTTTAGAAATAGTATTTATACATTTTCCAAGCTACAGAATGCAAGTATGAGACAGTTCATAATTTTTTACTTAATAGTTTTTACTAGAAATGAAGGTTTTTAAGTGTTGAGAATTCTATCATATAATTAAAACTAAAAATTAATAAAGAACATTTTATGTGCAAGGGGAAAAAGTATAAGGAATAGAAATCCTTTTTTTTAGGGGAAAATAAAGTGATATTGTCTTAAAGCTGATTATTTCTCAATGGAAAAGAAAATAGGGGGTAAACTGGTATATAGATAAAGAAAATTATAGAAGATTTATGGAAAAGGAACCCTAAGAGTTTTGTGCATGCTTAGGTTGCAAGTGGATTAAATTAAATTAGGTAAATACAGTTTATTATTAAATGTAGGCTGGTACAGGATTGGAATTTGGTTTTGTTCTGCCTATTAAGATAACAAAATTTTCTTGGAATGTTGACCTGCTTTTGATAAAAGGCAAACTCACAATCTGTTAAGTCCCATGTTGTAACTTTCTGTATTGCCTTTAAAATCTTCTATTGTCACTTTGGTTAAGTAGGCAAGTATTATTTCACAATGACTTATAATCCTATTTGCCCAAGTGTTTTGAAGCCTTTGGGTATTTTTGACAAAATCTTAATTCAATTCCCTTTGACCTCTAAGCTAACTCTGAGTCTTCCAAATGGCCCCTGAAGCATCTCAGAAAGAGATATTAAACCAATCAGGATTATTTGGTATCAAATTATATGGGATACCTTGGTCAAATGAGTGGTGACAAACCTTCTTAGGTTATATTATCTGAGTGAATGTCATAAATAAAAATGTCCTGGAAATTACACAGAAGTCCTAAAAATTTGTTATGAAATGATAAAATGTTAGTCATGATTCTAGTTATCTTAAAATGTATGTCATAGCAGTAACCACGTTTCTTTACCAATTGCATTGTAATCGGACCTTTAACAATGCCTTTGAAAGTCTTTCATCGTTCATAGACAGTTACTATTGTACCCTGATGCTCTTGCAAAAATGCTTCATTTTCAAGATTCATAGAAAGGACTTTTTGACAGGTACTGGTTTCTGATACCTTTCATAATACCACTGAACTGGATAAGAAATTAAAGAATCCTAGTGAAAAATAGGAAGTGTTCATAAAACTATTAGCAGAAAGGATTAGTTAGGTATGACTGAATGAACTAGTGAATGTGATTAATTTTATGGTTTTTGTCTGAAATATTACCGGCTTTTAATCTGTTTTCAAGATATGAGGTAACCTTTCCACCCTCCCAAGCTAATTTTGACTTCCAGCAACTTGATAAATTATACTTTGTAAGCAGAATTGAAACCCTTTTATCTTTTCTTTTCTTGATCCCTCCAGAAATTGGAAACTCCTATGTTCACAGCATTACCAGGTGAATAAAGTCAAGTCACCGCCTGACAGGTGCAGGAATCTCAGGATATTTTGGAGACCTTGGGAAGAGAAGAATTCCCTAAAATCTATAGATATCATAGGCAGAATCTGTGACAAGCCTTTGGCATGGCTTTCCTGGCCTTGAGAGGCCTTTTAAAAGATCAGTCTGATGTAAATCAGACAGAGAAAGACATATATTTTATGATATCACTTATATGTGGAATCAAAAAGAAAATTTACAAGCCAAAAATAGACTCATGGACATAGAAAACAAACTATGGCTACCAAAGGGGGAAGGGTGGAGGAGGGAGTTTGGGGTTAACAGACACACATTACTATATATAAAATAGATAAGCAACAAGGACCTCCTGTATAGCATGGGGAACTATACTCAATTTCTTATAATAACATATAATGGAAAAGAATCTGAAAAACTGTGTGTGTGTGTGTGTGTGTCTGAATTGCTTTGCTGTACACCTGAAACTAACATTGTAAATCAACTACACTTCAATAAAAAATAAAATTTAAAAAAAGTTCAGTCTGAGATTTCTTATGAAAAATTCAAGCACAGCCAATTTAAGAGAGCCTATGTGATCAATTAACCATAATTATTTTGCAAACAAATCAGTCTTAATTTAGTAAACTTGGAAGAAATGAGGCTAATTTCAGAGAGAAAAAGATGTTTTACTGGGTATTCTAGTTTTGCTAACTGAGGTCTATATGTACTGCTTATGACTCAATTACCAGATAGTACCTTGTTGCTGTGTTAATTATTATAAAGTTTAATTGAATTATTAGAAGAATACTCTGATTCTGAAGCTTACGGCAGCAGTCTATCTGTGAGTGAAGATCAAATGCCCGATGATGACTTGTAAAGCCAGCAGATTACACATACTATAAAAGGCAACATTTAAAGAACTGTCTCCAATCTAGATAAAAGGACTCTTTCAGGTGCACTTAACTAGCTCATACACAGTGAAAGAAAAGGAAATTACCTCTTGAATTAAGAAAGTCCCTTAAGAAGGGCCCCAGCACTGGACTGGCCTACAGAAAGAACTGCTGACCTCAAAGGACAGCCACACCAAGACGAAAAGATGTCTGTCTCCCTATCACAACTGAAAGTCACTCTGTTACTTCTAACCATACTGTTGAACTCAATGTTCAGGGTAGAAAGAAAATTCTCTAATGAAGCTGTCACAGAATAACTACTCTTAATATGTATCACTTTGGGTTAACTCCACTGCTAAAAGCACATGTACAATGTTTCTGTGACAATGTGGTATAAATGATAAAATGTGTAGCCTATAAAGTATTTCCCCATTAGCATACCTCTGAGTTTGTTAACTATGTCTGTTTAGCTTTCCCCTAGCATGGAACACTAAGCAAATATGTTTGTGTGTATGTTATACACAGACAGACACACACACAGACATACATACAAGAGTGGACCTAAAACCAAAGGAAAGGCAGCAATCATCCTGTCACTGAAGGATAAGTATTTTGATTATCAATACTTTCTATCAAAAGATTTGCAAACAAAAAGAGGAAATGATGGAAGGAAATTTCACATATTGAGGTAGGGGAAGTCATTCTGGCTTACACATGATTTAACTTAAACTAGAACAGCCTATTTTTGGCTATCAAACATGCACTGTCTATCTATATGCATTCTTAACCATTAAGGAAAAGAGTTCATTTAAAAATCAAAATAGAATAACTGTGGTTCAGGCATCTTACTGAGAGCTTGAATTTTCTGAACTGTAGCAGACTCAAGGACACCACCGACCATTCTCAGAACAGTACCTGCCAGCAGCTGACAACTGAAACCTTGTAGTCTCAAGGTCTCCTCTTGTAACTATGAAGTCTTTCTCTTACTCTAGGGATGGTAGTGGCAAATGAAACAATTCAAGCCTTAGCCTCCCAGCAGAAGGCAGATTCTTGAGACAGAACAGTACTAGACAATAAATTTGCTTTGGATTAATTTTAGCAGAAAATGGAGACATATGTGTAATGGCCAATAGCGCCCATTATGTTTATGTTAATACCACATCAGAAGTTAATACCTTCTTAGATAAAATTAAACTGGCTACTTTGCTACAAGAAGTCTCCCCAGAAGTGCCAGGTTCAGACTGGTTTTCAGGCTTATTCTCCTGAATTCCTCGGGATGAGATCTATTTCCAATGTTCATTAAAAGTTCAGATTATCACTCCTCCTCCTGTTGGGTCTGTTGCACCAAAATGGTAGATCAAGGGACTGAGATCTAAATTATGCAAGACTTAGATCCAAGATTGTGTCCATTCCCAAACTGAGGCAAGACTATGCCCTTTCTCAGCAGGAAGTACCCAGAGCAGCACTGTCCTACTTCCTCAAAGATTTGGGAAAGTTAAAACAGGCGTGAGGATTGAAATTGAGTCCCCCCAAAACCGAATTCCCCTGCCCAGTTTAACTTCTATCCGAAACTTTATTCCCTTCCTCGTTATGCCCTGGTTCCCCTTAGGATTGAGAAGTATCAAACAAAAGAGGGGACAGAAACCAGGCAGGATCCGGGGGCACCTCCCAGCACAATTCCCCTCTGTGTCCCCCACCTCTTATTTGTGGAAAATGCTTTAGTCTCCCAGGTATCCCTGAGTTCCAAAGGACAAGCTCAAGCAGTTAATCATTTAAGAAGGGGAGAAATGGGAGCAAAGGCAAAACAGTTGAACAAGGAAAGAGCAACCTAAGCAGTAATTCAAACTGTGATTTAGGATCATAGGACCTTAGTTCTCCTTGAGGAAAACAGGTAACAATATCGGACACACATTCTTAAGTTGTTACAGAAACCAGATCCCCACTGGGTGGAAAACTGCAGACCTCAAACTGTTGATCCTAGACTGGTTAGAGTCAAAAGGTTGATGGCAGAGAATCCTGAACCACCACCCTGCTACCTCACCACCAATCAACCAGAAAATTGTCCACAAGCTGATGACACATCCTACAACCTTTCCCCCCTTAACTCTGGCCTTTAAAAAACCTTTGCCTGAAAGCCACTGGGGAGTACAGGTCTTTTGAGCATTAACTGTCCATTCTCCTTGCTTAGTGCCCTGCAGTAAATGTTGTACCTTCCCCCACCACAGCCTGGCGTCAGTCATTGGCTTTGCTGCACACTGGGCGAGCAGACCCAAGCTCCATTCAGTATCATAGCAACAAACCAGATTAATTACAATTGCATAGAGTATTATAAGAGTCTACCATGAGCAAAGAGTTAAATCAATCCCTATGTATTATAATCCCAAACTTTCAATTTGTACCTTTTATGCTGACTCAACCTTAGAACTTTCCTATACGGTTTTTCATTATCATTTCATATTATATCTGTTTCTGTCTTCCAGAGTAGAGGCAGAGAAAAAAGCATTTGTGCGTTTACTTGGCCTCTCCAGGGGCTTAGATAAATTTTGATTTTTAATAAATAAGTGTTCATAACATTAAAGTCTGCAATAAAAGTGACCTGTGGGATTCTAAAATGAACATAATTTTAAAAGAAGTACAACAATATAATCAGTAAGACAGAAGAGATAGTTTATCAAAGAAAATATAGAGAAACAGTTGAACATTTTAAATGGCTGTTGAAATATTTTTTAAACATTAAATATTAAAATGGTAGTTGGGCTGGCTTTATTTTTTTAAAGAGTTAAACAGCATATTACTTTCCTCAAGGATCTAGCCATGGAACCTATTCAGAATGCAGCACAAAGAATTGACAGTGAAATTACGGGAGGAAAAGGCAAAAGAAACAGAAAAGGGAAGTAGACATTTTTAAATCCCTCTAAAGGAGACTGAAGGAGAAAAGAGAATCGAAGAAAAATTCTCTTTAAAGAAATAGAAGAATACACCAAGGCTGAGGAAAGATGTGCATGCACAGATTGAAAGGCCAGGAAATACTGGGTGGAAAAGTAAACAAATACATAAATATTTACAAATAAATACGTGTAGTAGAATTGTTAACATCAAAAAAGAAAAAAAAATCAACCCTTTCAAACGGAAGAATATTAGATCTATAAAAAAATCAGATTCAAAGTGACATCTGACATCAAAACCTAGTAAACAACATTTTTAAAAGGAGAATTAACAGATTCTATAAGCAAGTATGAGGTGGGAGGAAAACAGTGAAACATGAAAATTCTCAAAGTATATCACCTATAAATTTTTAATGGAAAAATTCCTAGAGTATACCTTACTTTAATCCAAGAGAGAAGGTTGCAGGAAGAAAATATGAGCAATGAAATTAGGCAAGCTAAATTTTTATGTACAAATACATATAAATGGGGCAAATCAATACATCTGGAAATAAACTGACAAAATCAACAGGGATGCTAAGGAATGACAAAGACTCTTTGATCAAATTTGACAGACGATAGCTAAGAGAATCAACAGAATGATTACTCAGGGTCTTTTTTGTTCTAAGATACAGAATATAGATGCCGAATAGTTCTATACATACTTGGAAAACATAAGTTTAAACACATGTGCTAAATATTGAATGCTAAAAGAATTCTGATTCCTGACAACTATGTATAGAAAAAGACTCTTCTACTAAAATATAAATAGCCTTGAATTGCAACAAACATACTTTTTAAAGCATTCCTGGGCTCACAGGGGGGAAAAAATCACCAAATAGAACAAAATAAATAAGCAAAAATTCAGCTAAAACCAGATTGGTTTAATCAGTGCAAACACTTGTTTTACATTGGGTCAAATGTCAAAAAGAAAGCTAAGATCTGGAACTAAAGCCTGAGTCCACACCAAGGTGTGAGCATATTAGGGTGGAAATTTCAAAGGTAATGTAGTTGATCCAGATAAGTAATACCTTTGTTTCCTAGAAAAAGCAAATGTAAATTTCATCTAAGCTCAAACTAAATCTCCAACTCCACTTTCTTAGGTCCCAAAAGTCTCGGTAGAGACAACAATGCCATTTGACAAGAGGGAAAGTCTGGAGAAGTGGAGACCAGATTGGAAAGAGGTAGTGATTAAGGATCACATATTTTTTACTTGAAAAATTGACAGGAAGAGCTGATCAGCAAAACACTGTGAAAACTCCTATTGCAAGGAAAAACATTTTTCCTGCAAAGGTCCGGCCAAGCTAGGGACCCTAAAATGTCAGCTTCTCTAGCTTCATAGTTCGTCTGTTGCCCTGCCTTCATTCCTCCCAGCATGTATTTTCCACCCATGTACCCTTGAAGGTAACTAGCTTTGCAGTGGCACTGGAAGGAGACTAGGCATATTAATCATCACTTTGTCAGAGTATGTACAGAAATATTCCAGTTCAGACGCTGCTTCTTTAAGTTTACTGTCCACGGCTTGTAATTGCTTTGGCTTCTGGAACAGAATAGCAAGACCAAGCTCTGGAAAGAATACAAAATTGTGGAATAAAACCTAGACCAGGAAACAAAGAGGCTTAGGCTCTCACATCATTCTACATACTGGCTTTCTAAAACAACTTACCTGATTTTTCTGAGATTTTTCTTTTTGGCAAAGAAAAGATGCAAAACTGAATGAAGAACACATTAAAAAACCAAGTATATTTAATGGAGCAAAAAACCTATACTACAAAACTCTCTCAGATATGTCACAAAGAGAACAAAGGAACATGTTACCAACTAGAATGATACACTAGTTTATCTAATAAAATCAGCCACAGCAAGAAGTTATTGCTGAAATCTATATTCCCACTTAAAACACTGAGGAAAAGGACAAAGAGATGAAAATGCTAAGAATGAGATAACAGACACAAAGAGACTGATGATCCCACAGAAGTGTCCCAAAATGGAGACTGCATCAAAGGAGATCTTAGAAATGAATTCAGAGAAATGACACAGCAAAACTTCCCTGAAATGAAAAATTGCCTAAGTAGATTAAACATGCCAATTATACAAAAATGAATTAAAAGATAAAAATCAACACTGAGTTCTATACTGGATGTTAAAAAGGTCATGTATTTTAGAAGTATACTTCATCTAGGTAGAAAAAGAAAGTCACCCACAAAGGGAAAAAAATCAGACTGGACTCAGACTTATTTACAAAACCAGAAATAAAACAGCAAAATTTTGCAATTAACTAGGAAATAACTGTTACCAGGAAAATTATACGCACTCCAATTTTCGTTCAAGTATGAAAACAAAAGGAATATATTGTCAGATGCAAGGAAACCCAAAAACAACAGCATTCATGAATGAGCCCTTCAGGGAAAACCACGTATTGGGATTTGGCTAACCAAGAGACAGTCAAAGCACGCAACTCAGAAATGGAGCAGCCACTTCGAAGGACTGGTCGTGTTTACTGAAATCATAAAAATACGGAACTAAGATTGTGAAACATGGAGGACTGAAGAGACAGACTAGGAACGTAAGTGCTCCAGACTCTGACCAGGTCCAAATATATTCTAAAAAAAAAAAACCGTAAGTTGTAGAGAAGGAGAAATTGGAGTCAAAGTTATAGTGATAATAACTTCATCTCTCAAAGTGGAGAATTAATAATAAACTATTATGAAATAGAAATATAGAATGATCATAAAGAAATAGTAGTGCATTAATGAGAAAATAGGAATAGTTTAAGAAGAAATGATTTCAGCATCCCCCATACCCATTAGAGCAAAAACTCTGAACATTTTGTTTTGTTTTCTCTCCTGAACCTGATACAATCAGTCCTTCACTCCTTCCCCACAGAAGCCACTCTTGTTAGCATCACCAGTGAACTCCACGTTGCCATACCCAATAGCAGTTTCTCAGCCTGCATCTTACTTGCCTTGTCTGTAGCATTTGACACTTAGATGACACCCTTCTTCTGGCAAGACTGACTTTCTTTGTATCACAGAACATCTCCTAATTCTTCTTAGACCTCATGGCTTACAATCTTTTAACATTTCAATGAATCTTTCTCATACTAGCAGCTGTAAAGATTACAGTCCTCCTAGAGTATGTCCTTGAACAACTTCCTCTGTCTATTCTGACTTCTTCAGGGATTATATGTAATTTCCTCAATACATGAAATGAATCGACTGTCCATTTTTTACAATTTTGTATTGCGCCTAAACCTGTCCCTGAATTCTAGACTCAAATATTCAACCACTTCCTTCACATCTAAATTTGAGTATCTAATAGACATCTCAAACTTAGCATGTCAAAAGTGGAACTCCCAATACCACATCCCACCCCACTCCCCTCTTCTCATCCTCCTGCTCATCCAGTCTTCCCCACAGTAGTAACTGGCAACGTGATCTTTTCCATCGGCTCCTGGGCTTTCATATCTCATCTCCAATTACTCACCAAATCCTGTCTACTCTACCTTCAAAAGATAGCCATCTCCACTGCAGCTTTTACAAGTTACTATTATCTGTCCCTGTCATCAGTCTGATCGACTCCTTACTGGCCTCCCTGCTTTTATCCTTGTTCCTGTCATCTACTTTCAGCAGCGCATATAGGAGGAACTTATTAAAATTAAAATCATTTTATTTCCTCTTGTGCTCAAAACCAAATATATTCCTACGTGTCCCATAGTAAAACATGGTAATTAGTAGTAGTAGTAGTAATAGTAATAGCTTTCATTGGTTTTTTTTTTTACCAACGTGAGTCTGACCTCCATTACATCTCTTGGCATTATAAGTGATAACTTCTGGACATCTGGAATGAAGGACTTACTGAAGGCAAGGCTTTGAATGACCAATAATGCTACTGTCATAGGAAAATTATATAAGTAAGCAAGCCAAGAAGGTGCTGGTTTGCTGATTGCTTCTAACCTACTGAATTTTTTTAAAGAAAATCAATTAGAAATTTGAGGTCCAAAATTCTTGGCTCAAAATCTAACCAGGAGATGAGGGATTCCTCTGATTTTGTGTAAGAATTAATTGTAGCAATTTCATTTAATCTACATTTTTACCAAATTATAAAAGCTGAATTCACAGCTTTGAGCAGACTTATATGTGAAAAGAAAAGGCCCTATAAAGAGGCATAACAGAGGAATCAGAGTCTCCCTTGGAAAAAGAAAAAATTCCTGTTCTATTTTATGAGTCTTGATACTTTCCCCGAAGACATTGTGATGGTATCTCTAAGGCACTTTATTGGCAAAGGGAAGCACATTTATTTCACTAGTTCCTTCCAAATGTCCTCCAGGCTTCTAGAATCAGAGTCCAGTATTCCTCTAAGGAACAATATAAATTTAAGCCCCCATAAAGTATAAACTCAACTCTCAAGATAGCCATCATCTTACATAATTACTTTTGTGTGTGTGTGTGTGTGTGTGTGTGTGTGTGGTGAGAAACTCTCCAGTATGTTATCGTGAACTACAGTCCTCATACTATACATCAGATCCCCAGATATTATTCATCTTATAACTGGAAGTTCATACTGTTTGACCATCATCTCCCCATTTTCCAGCCCTTGGCAGCCACAACTTTACTGTTTCTATGAGTTGGGCTTCTTTAGATTCCAGGTATAAAGGAGATCATGCAATATTTGTCTGCCTGACTTATTTCAATTATTAAAATGTCCCCAAGGTCCATACATGTCACAAATGACAGGATTTCCTTCTTTTTTATGGCTGAATAACATACCTCTGTGTGTGTGTCTGTAATATGCATGTGTATGTATATACACATACATACATACACACACACACACATTTCTTTTTCCGTTCATCTGTCATTGGGCACTTAGGCAGTTTCCATTTCTTGGCTATTGCGAACAACAGTGCAGTGAACATGGGCGTATAGGTATCTCCTCGAGGTAGTGATTGCATGTTCTTCACATATATACCCAGATGTGGGATTGCTGGGTCATATGGTAGTTCTGGTTGTAAGATTTTTGAGCAATCTCCAGATTCTCTTCCATAGCAGCTGCACCAATTTCCATTCCCACCAACAGTGTACAACAGTTCTGTTTTTTCCACATCCTTGCCAGCATTTGTTACCTCTTGACTTTTTTTTCCAGTAACAGCCATTCTAATAGGTGTGCAGTGATATGGCACAGCGGTTTTGATTTGCATTTCTCTGATGATTAGTGATGTTGAGCATCATTTCCTGTGCCTGTAGGTCATCTGAATCTTCTTTGGAAAAATGTTTATTCAGTTCCTGTGCCTATTTTTAATCAGATTTTTTGGTTTTTGCTATTGAGTTGTTTGAGTTCTTTACATATTTTGGTTAATAATTTATCAGATATATGATTTGCAAGTCTCTTCTCTCATCCTGTAGGATGCCCCTTCATTTTATTTTTGCTGTGAATAAGCTTCTTATTTGATGTAGTCCCACTTACTTATTTTTGCTTTGGTTGCTTGCGCTTGTGGTGTCATATCCAAAAACTGTTGCCAAGACTGATGCCAAGGAGCTTCTCTGTGTTCAAGTGGCTGTTGCCGGGAGGGGATGAGCATTAGAAACTCCTGTACCACCATCTTGCTAATGTCACTCCCTCATGGTAGCCTTTTTGGTATAAATTGTCAAGCCATTTCTAAAATGTATATAAAAATTCACAGAACATAGAATAGCCAAAATTGTCTTGAAAAAGAAGAACAAATTTGGAGGATTTGCACTATCTGATCTCAGCACTTCCTATAAAATCAAGATAGTGTGGAAAAAGAGGAAATACAGACAAACAGATCAATACCAAGAACAGAATTACTAGAAATAGACCCCCCTACACACAGTCAATTGCTTTTTAACTCAAAGCAAGTTGATAGGGAACGGAAAGTCTTTTCAAGATGGTGTTGAAATAGATAAGTACATAGGAAATAAATTAAGCCTCATACCATAACAAAAATTAACTTGAGCAGTATCATAGACCAAAGTGTAAAAGATAAAATAATGCTTTGGAAGAAAACAAAGATTATCTGCAAGCCTGAGGTATGCAAATAGTTCTTAGACACAAAAAGCACTGACCATATAAGAAATAACTATTAAATATGATCTCATCAAAATTAAGAAAATCTGCTTATCAAATCATTAAGAAATGAGCAAGCCACAAATTAAGAGAAAATATTCCCATCTCGTGTCTGACAACCAACTTGTATGCAGAATATATTTAAACAACCCTAAAACGTAAGGAAAAAATAAGTTTGGGGCCATTTGAACAGGTGAAATTTCTGCATTGAGTTACAATTAAGTGTAAAGTGAATATGGGTAATTGTAGTAGATTTTATAAAACAGCCTTCAGTCTTATCCTTTGCAGTATGACTTTAGAACGTCCCCCATTGAGAGAGGCTGGAACTGTGACTTCCACTGGCCAATAAAATGCAGGGTAATTATGATGTGCCATTTCCAAGCTCACGTACCAGGGAACCTTGCATGTTTCTCCTCTGATGTAATTTTGCCTAGATTTCATACAAACAAGCCCAGGAGCTCCTGCTGGGGATTAAAAGTCTACAAAGAGAAGAGATGAGCTTCCTCACTTTAGACCCTCCTAGGCCAGCCCACTCACTCAGCAGCTGACTACAGATTCATGTGTGAGCTCAGCCAAGACCAAGAAAAGCACGCACCTATCAGAGCCCAGCATACATTGTTTACTCACAGAATTATAAGCTGAATAAATGATTGTTGTTTTAAACCATCTTTTGTAAAACTCCCTCTTTACTTACTAAAGGTCTATTCATATCTTTTGTTTTTCTTCTTTAAATATTTGCTAGAATTGACCAGTGAAGCCATCTGGGCCTGGGCTTTTCTTTGTGGGAGCAATCACTCTTCCATTGTGTTGCATTTCACTCCCTCCACACCCCGCTGTATTCCCAGCAGTTAAAGCAGTGTTTAGCAATTAAAATGCTCTTGGATCAGTTCCCCAGTAGAAAATGGGTGGCACACTCAGCCTGGGGTCATTCAAGGAATGTTTAACGAAGGACAGACTAAATAGATGTGACCGGGTAGAGGGGATCAGAAAGGATATTTTAGTTCCCTAGGTCTTGCTGCACGAATACTCTTATAACAGTGATACCCAAAGAATCAAAATAGTGATTTCTTCTTCTCAGGAAGAAGAAAGGAGATGTGCCCTCCGTGTGAGGGATACACTCAGCCCAAAGATGCCAGTCAGAGACTGAGCTTCAGCTTTACTTTCCTCCCTCTCTCTGCTCTTTTGTCACATATCTGAGGTTGAACCCAGTTGGAAACCAGACCATTTATACAGTTAAGTAGAAGATCCTTCTGGGGCAAAGAACAGGGCACAAAAATGGGTATATAATGATCTGGGAAAGAAAAATGACTACAACTGCTGTAATGCTCAAGGAAATACACATTTTTTTAATTTATATTTTTTGGTGAATTAATGAATGGATGGGTGTCACTGTATATAAATTGTTGAAGTCTCCCTGAAGGCAATTTGGAAACATTTACTGGCCTTGAAAATATTTGATTTCATATTTTAGAAACTATAAAGTAGAACAAATGCACCAAGAGGTAAGTTCTGGAACGATAACTAAAGGAAACTTTGGTTGCCATCTGGGATTAGCATAAACTTTAAAGAGAATCTTTATTTTTATCTATGATTTTTTTAATTAAAAGGATATTTTGTACATGTACTGCTTGGATAATTAAAAATTTTAATTTTAGGAAAACAAATATAGTAATTGTACTATAGCCAAGATAAAATAATTCTTGCCATTAATCATTCTGTCTATTGGCTTTTTGGTTCCTGACTGCCAAAGGAAAATGAAAATAAAAGATTACATAGTGTTGTCTGATGAAATGAAGCAGACCAATTGAGATGTTTTATTTCTACTAAGCTCCTCCCAATATTAAATACTATGCTTCCATAAATTTTTTGTATAAACTATCATATAAATGAAAGAAATAATATTCAGGGTACTATCTTATTAGAAGTTTTAAACAAATTACAAAACCATTCTTCTTCATGAAACACTTTCTTTCACCAAGTAGTTAAAAATGGTAAGACATTACTGTTTGAAGGCTCAGGGAAGCAATTACTGTAATCCAGACACCACACTATATTCAAGTGATATAATCTGAATAAGGATAAAGATACCATGTTTTCATTACTTTTATATATTATTTACATTAAAATGTTTTGATAATGATGGTTACCATTTTTATTAAATATTCTCACCAAAAAGTGGCAGTTCAACAATAAATGCACACTAAGATACAGTAGATAATCTGCTTCTATTTTTCAATTATTCGTCTTTTGTGTATGGGTAGAAAAAGTAATTAATAAAATAATACATCAGCCACAAAAACATGGTTTATAACAATGAGATTGTATGATTTTTTAAATGTATGCACCTCTTCTCACCTTGATCAGCTCACACTTAAGCACTCCTTTATAGAGTGCATTTCTAATGTTTATAGGAGAGATTTTACATTCATTATACATATTTTGGAAACTCACCATAGCCAAACTAGCTTTGGCATGACATACAAAGGCAGTTATATCTTGATGGTTTTCAAGGGTTTTATTACTGAAAGCACCAGATGGAATTGTTGTTGTACTTATAACATTACTGAGGCATGACTTTTTGTAAAGGGTTGTATTTAATCTGCTTACAGATACCAAAAACACAAGTTAAGTCTAAAAAACACAAATAGCAGAATATAAAAACAGGATTTTCTCTTCTGAATAAAAAACAGTAAGATTATGAATATTTAAGCCACATCTCTTGGATTTCCTACAAAAAAATATAACTTCTTTGTATCTATAGTTATTTGATTATATATTTTGGTAATAGAATAGTGATAGTTTATTTTCCATGTATACAAACATCTGCAAAAATTTCAAAGTTGGATAACATGCATTAAATATTTTTAAAATTGTCATGTATTATAGCCCACTCTCACCCCCATAAGCGACTTTAGAAATTGGAAAATTTTTATTTGTAACTCTTGCCTCTCTGGGGCAACTCTTGCCTCTCCAGATGGCAATGAAATCTATGTGTATTTTTATCAGACTTCTAAAAAACAGAACTCAGGGAATACACTCAAGTTTAAAGGAATTTTTAAAAGTAAAGTAACACTGAAGGTTTTCTACTAAGTCAAATAAACCATTATTTTAATATTCACATGGAGCAATCAGCAAAAGACCAAATCAGTTAGGTAACTCAGCTATTGCAGTTTCTAAAGGTATAATGAAAGGACCGAAAATTCCTTGCTGAGTCTTGGTACTGCACCACCAGGAATGGAAAGACAAGAAGATGGTCAGAATCAAAGGTGTTAAATTTGACTACATGGTATCAGAAAACTGCACTAGGTCTGGTGAAACTGGTAAGAGAGGGGAACCGAGAATCTTCATCCATGCAGTATAATGAGGGCTGACTAGATTGACGGGGGCATTTTGGTCAGGATGTGCTATTAAAAAAGAGAGAGAGAGAACGGATAGGGTAACAACCGTTCCAAGTCAGAGGCCACATAAGGTTTCGAGTCCAGTAGGCTGTTACACAAGGAGACCTACAAGCAATGTTGAGTTCCATTAGCAATCACTTGCAGTTTCTTTAAAAATCCCTTTCCAGATCACGCCATGTCTTTATTCCAGATAAATAAATAATGAATATTAACTGCATTATTGATGCTTGATTCACCTCTGGAGGATGAGGTCAAAGTCAGTGAGGAGTTTGAACGGGGTCCTTACAACTTAGTCTTAGGCCAATGCTTAAAGGAGCAAGACTTTTCTGCATGGCAATTGTTTTCTCCCTCTAAACGTAGAGAATTTCCTTAAAGATTATTTTCCTCATAGAAAATGTGTCATCTACCTTTTCTTAGTACTTGAACTCAGTCCAAATGACTATAATGTTGCATTATCTTTCCCAGCTTGACCAAGTGATTTGTTACAGTCTCTCTTCCTTTGGAAATACAGATATAGAGAGGAAGGAGATGGCATCTACTTGCATTGCTTGGTTTTAAATGAATCCATGTGTCTGACATCACCTGAGATAGTTTTCAATCCAGATTTTACAAAGGACAGTGGATCACTAACTGGCCCAAGGTGAAAAAGAAGAAAGAAATTTGAATCTAGGTCTGTCTGATTCCAAAGTTTATTTTTTTACTAATAAATGTCAATTTCTGCTGAAGTACACAGTAAACCTCCTAGAAGAAAACATAGGCAAAACATTATCTCACACACATCTCAGCTATGTTCTCCTAGGCAGTCTACCCAAGAAATAGAAATAAAAGCAAAAATAAACAAATGGAACCTAATTAAACTTACAAGCTTTTGCACAGCAAAGGAAACCATAAGCAAAACAAAATGACAAACTACAGAATGGGAAAAAATATTTGCAAAAGATGAAACTGACAAAGGCTTGATCTCCAGAATACATCAACAGCTCATATGACTTAATAAGAAAACAAACAACCCAATCCAAAAATGGGCAGAAAATCTAAACATACAATTCTCCAATGAAGACATACAAATGACCAACAGGCACATGAAAAAATGCTCAATATCACTAAGTATCAGAGAAATGCAAATCAAAACTACAATGAGGTATTACCTCACACCAGTCAGAATGGCCATCATTCAAAAATCCACAAATGATAAGTGCTGGAGAAGGTGGGGAGAAAAGGGAACCTTCCTACACTGCTGGTGGGAATGCAGTTTGGTGCAGCCATTGTGGAAAACAGTATGGAGATACCTCAAAAGACCAAAAATAGATTTATCATATGACCCAACAATCCCACTCCTGGGCATATATCCAGAAGGAACCCTAATTCGAAAAGACACCCACACCCCAATATTCATAGCAGCACTATTTACAATAGCCAAGACATGGAGACAACCTAAATGTCCATCAACAGATGACTGGATAAAGATGTGGTATATTTATACAATGGAATACTATTCAGCCATAAACAATGACAACATAATGCCATTTGCAGCAACATGGATGTCCCGTGAGAATGTCATTCTAAGTGAAGTAAGCCAGAAAGAGAAAGAAAAATACCATATGATATCACTCATATGTGGAATATTAAAAAAAAAAGATAACAAATGAACTTAAATATAAAACAGACTCACAGACATGGAACACAAACTTGTGGTTGCCGGGGGGAGGGAACAGGAAGGGACAGACTGGGAGTTTGAGATTTGTAGATACTGACAAGTATATATTAAATAGATAAACAAGTTTATAACTGTATAGAAGAGGGAAATATATACAAGATCTTGTAGTAGCCCATGGTGAAAAAGAATATATGTATATTCATGTATGACTAAAAAATTGTGCTGTACACCAGAAATTGACAGCACATTGTAAACTGACTATAACTCAATAAAAATTTTTTAAAATTTTTCAACTGAAGCAAAGCATTGAATTTAGTACTCTAAGCTGTAAATAATGTTATACTAGATTAAACAGTGTCCCATAAAAATCCACATCTACCCAGAATCTCAGAACGTGACCATACTTAGAATTAGGGCCATTGCAGATACAATTAGTTAAGATGAGGTCATATGGATCAGAGTTGACCCTAATACAAATTCGGATATCCTTCTGAGAAGGTCATGTGAAGACACAGAAACACAGACACACACAGCACAGGGGGAAGAGACAGAAACTGGAGTGATGCAGCTACAATCCAAGGCATGCCAAAGATTCCCAACCACTCCCAGAAGCTAGGAACAAGCAAGGAAAGATTCTTCCTGGAACGTTCAAAGGAAGCATGGCGTGGCTGGTGCCTTGATTACAGACTTCTGGCATTGAGAATGCAAGAAAATAAATTTGTTATTTTAAGCCACCAAGTTTGTGGTATTTTGCAGCCAGCCCTAGGAAACTAATACAAAGGCATGTAAGGAGCAAGGTATGACTTGCTTGTCACAGTGCTGCTAGAAATGTTCTTTAATTTCTAGGCTTTAGAAGGAGGCTTTAGAATCTAGTGTTTCCTCAAAATCATAATTAAAATCACTTATTACCAATCACAATTTTATTTTTTTTTAATTTGTTTTTGCCTATCACCTCATTTGATTACCACATTTCCCCGTGTGGCTAAACCCAAGCATTTAACCTAGCATATTCTCGATGCTCAAATGTTTGTTGGAGAAATGATTTAATGAGAGGTTGGCAGAATTCATCACTGAAACTCTCAAGAGTTGATGTATGGAAAAGCTGACTAGCTGAAAATCTTAATAAAATTTTTGGCAAAACATTGAAAGCAAATATGGGACCAACGTCACTGACTTTTCCTCTTACATATACAAAAAACATATAAAGGTGATGAAATGGCTAAAAAAAAAAAAAAACATAACTCCATCATTTTTACTCACAGCTACTGCCACTTGAAGGAATACTTGCCCAAGTGGCAGATGAAGTATGAATGGAATACATGGTTTGAAAAAAATAACTTAGATTGCCCCATCTCAGTAAAAGAGAGGTTATTACCAGAAATATCTGCATACAGGAGTCATGTCTAAAAACAAAAACTGGAAAACTGAAGCTATTCAAATACAGTTTGATAAAGTTTCTGCAAATAAATATCTAAACTTTAAACAATTGCAAAAAATCCCCAGAATTCATTGCAGTTATGAAATTATCTTTATCCAAGGATCCACCTGGAAAAATGTGAAAGGATTTATAACTGGCTTCTTAGAAGAGAAGCCAATTTCAAGAATAGAAAAGGAGCTCTAGACAGGACCGAGATAGAAGAGATCTCCACTGCCCTTAGTTCAGTAATTAATTCTACAACCGCACATTTAGATATATTTATATGCTATGTTTCTTGTCTTTTGTATTTATGCTTAAGTCCTCCGTTTAAACATTGTGTCTTTCACAGCATGTCTTTTCTGTAGTCAGTAACTCTTTTCTTACCAGGCAAGAGGAAACAAAACTCACAACCCTGAAAACGGAGACGAGATCAGCTCAATCTCCTCCTTATGCTTTCTGTTTCCTTGGTTCTGCTCTTCTGTAAAAAAGAGAAATCTTCTCTTCCATTCATGTATTGAACTCATGCAGTCGCTATCAGCTCTGCACCCCACAATTAATCACTTTTAATCAAGCTTGAGGAAAAAAAACTGTGACATAATTGGACATCTGATCCAAGAGTCTAAATTGTCTTTTGTTTGGCTCACTGGTTTCCATAGCTTCTCTGAATCCTCGGTGTCGCTGAGTGTGGTGGACATACATGTCGTAGGTATTCAGAGCTTCCTTGATGTGAACAAGGCAGGACAAGAGAGATCTATCCTTGTACACAGTGCAGAGTTCCACAAGGACAGCCCATTTCCTTTTGTTTTCTAATGCTGTAAAATATATATATATTTTTTTTTCCTACAGCTCAGTGTTAAAAAACAAGATGAAGTTGTCTGAAGTTGAAAATTAAGAAAAATTCTATTTATAAATTCATTGAACTTGGTTAGATGCTCTCAAGAATCTCAGTGCTTTTGATAATTTAAATAATTACTAAATGGATACATTTTTTTCATCTGTTTTCACATCATATACCAATACTTTCATAATGGAAATAAAGCACTGTGTTTAGACTTTTCCAGTAAAATATATCCTTGTGTAGAAAGCATATTAAACTTGCAACCAAAATGTGAATTAATAGCAATGTGTAAAAATAGAACACTAACCTGGAAAGGGACTCAAGTTATACCCCTTGCACCACTTAGGAAAATGTAAACCTAGGCATGTTACTTCATCCCTTTGAGGTTCAAATTCCTATCTGAAAACTCTGAGTAAGAACATACGCCCTACCAAACTTTATGGACTAACAACTAAAAACTAATAACATATGAAATAAATGCATCCTTAAAATATGTAGATTATTGATATTTTACTTTTAAAAATTGTTCATTATTTTTTAAATAGTGTATTTTTAAAAACTGACTAGTGATGAAAAGTATATATCAAAAATAATCTCCAGACTTCTCTTACCCTAAGTCTCACTTCTGAGAGTCAGCAACTTGCAGTACCCTTGAATATTTCCTTTGCCATTAATCTCCAGATTTCTAAATAATGTGCTTATATAATTTTCATATTTATAAATTTCATAGAATATCAACATTCTGTTATGAGATAGTTCTTTCAAATCTTCTGTTCTACCCTGTATTCCAAACTCCTTACTCTGTCCATTCAGTCAAATATTTGATGAAATTTTTGATGGTTGCATTACTGTTGACTGTGTAATATACACGGATTAAGTTTCCATTCCCATAGCTTTGTCTAGAACTATTACTCATTTTATCTATGACTCTGTAGCTAGTTTTTAACATGCTTTAACAGATCTGTAAAAGCACAATAATTGTCCCAAATGCCCAGTTACCTCAGGCTCCTTTTTTCCCCTTGGACACCACCCTTCCATACCTATCTTCCTACTCTGATTTCGCCCGGGCAGCTGTCATTAATGGGAATTCCTGCCATGATTCACCTTTGGGAATCTCTTGTTTCACGAATGCCATTTCATTCATGTTTCCTCTTTAACATTTTCTCTTCTAAAAGAGCAGATTACAGGAGACATACTGTTTTCTGACTCCTTGCATATTTAAAAATGTTATATTACATCCTGTCACTTGAGTCAACTTGGCCAACCATAGACATTTCTCTCTCCACCCTCCCTGTGTGGTCTCCCTCCTGAGAGGCCGTAGGCAACATTCAGCTGTTGTGTGCTACGGTCTTGATTTGACTGATAAGCGCACCCAACAGCATGAACCCTAGTGCGTCCCAGCCTAAACTCTGTCCTTGCAGGGATACAGGTAAGTAGCAGACAAAGCAATGTTGACCTGCTAACACTGAAAAACGTTAAGTCCACCAGCCTCCACGCCTGTGAGAGAAAAAGGAGATTTATGGAACCCATCAAGCTCCCAATGCACAGGTTGGCATTTACCTATACACATCATTCTCTCTGTCTCAGATTTTGACATTACCTAACTTTCCATCTAATGTCTCACCCAGGGTAGGGCCACAGGTAGGCTTGCTTCTCTCCCCAAATCAGCCCGCTTACATACAATGTCATAATATCCTGAGTGAGCTGAGGTTTTAGGCTCTATGTTTCACGCCTCCACAGTCATTTTTTCTTTTATTGTGTATCTCTTTAAAATCTTCACAGAGGAGAACATCCTTTCCTTAATATCTTACAGACAACAGTTGGTATTAAATTGAATCCATCTGTTTTTTCCTACTCAGTACTTTGGGTTCCATTTTTTTTTTTAAACGCAAACCACATTTTTCCCCTTCAGATAATTAGCATACTTCTAAAATGCTATGTTAAGTTGAATCTGCTTAGTGTATGTATGTATGTGTGTGTGTGTGTGTGTGTGTGTATATATATATATATGTACATATATATATACATACATACATATATATACTTTTTTTATGTGTGTCAATTTTACTCCTCTTCAATTTCCACTCCAAGGTAGAAAATGCAATACCTTCAGGGATTTGAAGTCATTTCTCCACTGACTTCAAAGACCCAGTACTGCCGTCTCACTCTGACTCCTATCTGGATGTTTGCTTGTTTTACCACAGTGGACTTCACTAACGGGCAGGCAAATAGTAAGCTGAGCTTTTTTGAGGGTGTCCAGAAACTTCAAGGTAAGAGGGTGAAATAAGCCATTCATAAGCAGAAATAACTTTGCAAGAAGACCCAGGGTTTCAATTACTTCCCCTATTTTTGCAGTCTCAAACTTTAATATTTTATAAGTGTACTAAGAAAATTTTAAACCAAACACACAGATATAGAGACGCTTACCAAAAAAAAAAAATCTCTTTAGTAGCTAAAGGAGTCTGCATTATTCGCTAACTTAAAGAGATACATGTGATTCTTTAGCATAATTCTTACTGTTTATCATTAAAACGTAAAATGCCAATAATTCCAGCTAAATTGCAGAAAATATATCAAGTTTTGCTTGTTGGTCTGTTTTCCTGCTTCATGACAATTGTCTCTGCTTAGCCTTTATTTCTGTTTCTCATAAATCCAACTCAAAGTTACCTATGATCTTAAGACTACTTTAAACAATTGAGGAAAATTGATACCTGTCAAATAGAACTAAATATAAATATATAATCAAGAAAAGCTGCCAAATTAAAGAAGTATATAAAAGTACATGTCCAAAATCTTATATATTGACCATCTGCACAATCTTAACTCACCAGAAAACTGGTCAGATTTTAACCTCATTTTTCAACGCATTTTCATTGAGTAATAGTAAGGGTAAAAGAAATTTCCAAGTTCCTGTCCTTTCTGATCCATTGATTTGCTCTATGACCTTCTGTCTTGACACTGTTGGACCCCAATTTCACAATCTATAAAACCATTCCTGTTAGATTTACTATGGGACCAATTACCCTAGTCTTCAGATACTTTAGGGAAAAGAAAAAGACGACACAATCCATTCTATCTCTTTATAGTATGCAGTTCAAAATAATGCATGATTTCTGTATTACTTATATTACTCCATAATCTAAATTTTTCAGATTAATTTTTACTTTTGTGTATTTATATCAGTTTAAAAATTTTTATTCGTGGTGATTGAAAAAAGAATCTTCAATCTAAATTTAAATAATTTAAAATACAATTGGAAAACTACAGAAAATAGCATGAAAGATTTAATGGCCAAAAATTAGCTTTCTACGATAAATTTTTCTTCTTCTCCTTGGAAGAATAGAGTTTTCTTCTAATAGCACTGAAGACAAAGATACCTAGACTTCTCAGTACAAAATGCAGCCTCCAGGGATCCTATACAAAGACTCGAGGTCCTAGTCTCCTCTTTGCAGATATGAACATTCTTAGTTCTCTAATGTATGTGTTATAAAGTGGAGAAACTGAAAAGAAAGTTTAATGATAATGAAGATTGGACTTTTCCTCCCAAGATGCATACGCAGAATATACATTATACATCAATTTGGTGCAAAATATATCCAAGCTGAGATGTGTTATCATCTCAACTTCTTCAGTTTTTATGCCTTTACATGGCCTTTGCAAACACTGTGATGGAGACTTAGCATCTTCTCCAAACAGTCTTTGTTTGCCCTTCTTCAACCTTAAATACTGTAACATGAATACAGCAATACCATGAGAGGAGTTAATAGTCATTTCATTCATAATTCAGGACTGTTAGTCATGAGATCGGTGTAATTGAACATTTAAGTATTAGCCACTTAATACCTTCATAATGAAAAAGTTACTTTCAATTTTGTTAAAAATGAAAACTTTACATTTATTTTAATTATCAATACGTATGTTCCTTGAGTGTAAGTCAATAAAACTGGTTAAGTGGGACTGGTAAACTAAGAGAGCAAAAAGCAAGCACATATACCCCTGGTATAACCACCACTCCACTTTCAGGGTACTTTTGAGAAAGACTTCCTCACTAACCACAGAAATAGGATTAAGACAGGCTGAACTCAGATTTCCTTACCCCATGCCTAAGCTTCTGGAATCCTTGCCCCCTTCCCTCCTAAGGTCACTAACAGTAAATCACATTTCTTCTTAAAATATTTATAGGCCATTTTTGAAAAACCCAGAAAATTCTAGCAAGAAGACACAAAGTCAAAAGATACTTTATTAATGTTAAATACCTAATTTGTAACTTAGCAAGAATAAACTGGATTTCATAAAATAGATATTGGATGGGATATTCATTTTATAGTTACTGTGTAATTAGTAGTATATATTTGTATACAGTATATTTGTACTAATACAAATACAATGTAATTGGTACAGCTGAAAATGTTGAAATGCAACTGAATCAAACAATTGAAATAATATATATATAATTAATATACTTAGTAAAAGGAATTTGGGAGCACAACTTTCTTTCCATTGATAGAAATATCTCTGGGTTTAAAGACCTAAATTTTCCTAAAGCATTGCTCTCAAAGTATCTAATTGCAATTTTGTAACCCTAAGCATAAAAAAATATATATAAAATCATTTTTATGTAAATATGACCCAACTTAGTTTGAGTCTTATACATTCAGGTACAGTACTCCCAGATTCTATATTAAAGGGTTGTTTGAAGGGTTATCAAAAGTAACAACTATTTCTCTATAATACAGACATTTTAGGTTGTTTGATAATTGTTCAAAATGCTATGCTTTATTTTCTCCTCAAAGATATTTTGCAAATCTCATTTCTTAGATTGACTAAAGCTTAAACATGCTTAGGTACAACTGTTACACTACAAAATATATATATTTATTTTGCTTTATTTGTATGAGAAAATTGCTATGAACAATGTAAGATTTCATCACAGTTTATTGATCCAAGATTCACAGTCCTTGATTAAATGGTCAGGAATGCCTCAGTTAAGCAAAATGCCTCATACCTCAGGTTACTGATTTACCGCTATGTTCAGTATTGGGATGTTGTTTCAAGAATATGAGTAAAAAGACAGCTTCTGGTAAATGAAATTCCAATTTCAAATTGTGTAGTTTGAGGCTAAATTATCATGTTGCCTTATTTGACCAAGCAATTAAGTTAAGATACATATTTTAAGTGTGTTGGACGCTTGCCCTCTTGCCATTATATAAAATGTCCTCAATGCTGCCTACGTGGTTTTATCATCTTAATTGTTAATAACCTCAGGAATGAACTTAACCATCTATCACCTCTATATTGTAGTTCTAGGTTGCCCTATTGTGCACCCCCACCACATTTGGGACACTTCTGATGAAGGGGACAACACAGTGACTTTCTTTTCTAGGCACCTCTCTATAAGTAATTTGATGTGCTACTTAGGCCCTCATACCTCTGCATGGTGTATTTTAATGAGTATAAGAGAGAATAAATTGTCCAGGATTTGTGTGTTCTGCTACTGTACAACATAAGGGCAACAGAAGGCTAAGCAGATTCCAGTTTTATATGATGTATGGCTAGCAATCAAGATTTTTTGAATTGACATGAGTCTACATTAGCTCCAGATTGCAATGCTCATGTCTATTGCATATGATGGCAGGTTTGCTGAAAATGTGGCAATAGTTTGGAATTTAATCTTTAATTTTGAGTGTTTTAATTTTGATGACTCTTCATGGATACTTTAGAGGCAAAATAAAATACCACAGAAGCAAAACCCTATTATGGTCACAAAGCTGTCAAAAGGAGATATGATTCCTCTTCCTTATTGACTGCCGCTGACATCAAGATTCAAGTACTATATTGATATAAAATTGAGTGATAATCTGTAGGGTAATATTGAAATAGAGAGCTATGTATTGTCTAGAGTATAAGGCAGACATTTCTTTGAAAACATTCACATACATTCACTCTCACACACACATATCCACACACAATGTTCTGTTTTATATGCACTACATCTGAAATCTACATTGGAAATAGTAAATAATAAAAGTTTTATCTGAATCAGCAGTTGTCTTGAAGGACAAATTTGTGGGTTTATTATGGAAAGGAAAATGAAAAATAATTTAAAATAAATGTGAGGATAGCATAAGATAGATCAAACAAAAAACTTCCAAATAATTATAGATATTTCTTAGGAAGAATCATAATAAATTCCTAGAAATGTACCATCTACCCAAACTGTATCATAAAGAAATATAAAATCTGAAAATACCATTTATGAGTAAGGAAATTGAATTGGTAATTAAACATCTCCCAACAGAGAGATGTCTAGGACCAGATGGCTTCCCTGGGGAATTCTATCAACTATTTCAAGAAGACCTAATGTCAGTCCTTTTCAAACTCTTCCAAAAACTGAAGGGTAAGGAACACATCCAAACTCATTTTACTAGGCTGGCATTACCCTGATACCAAACCTAGACAAGGACACTGTAACAATAGAAAATTACAGGCCAATATCCTTGATGAACTTAGATGCAAAATTCCTCATCAAAATATTAGCAAGCTGAAATCCTAGAGGACACTGAAAGGATCATATATCATGGTCAAGTGAGATTTATTCCTGGATTGCAAAGATGGTTCAACTTTCACAAATTCATATCCTGACCTAATACAAGGTGGCAGAGTTAGAAGACACTGAGCTCACCTCATCTCAGGGGCACACCAAAATTACAACTATTCACAGAGCAACTATTGACACGAAAGACAATCTATGAGAAAAGATCTTCTAAAAACTAAAGATATAAAGAAGGAACCATAAGTAGACAGATAGGAGCAGAGTCACAGTATAGTCAAGGCCCACACCCCTGGGTGGGTGGCCCACAAACTGGAGGATAATTACAATTGTAGAGGTTCTTCTCAAGGAGTGAGGAGGCTGAACCCCACCTCAGGCTCCCCAGCCTGAGTGTCCTGCACTGGGAAGATAAGCCCCAAGAATGTTTGGTTTTGAAGGCTAACAGGGCTTACTTAGGGCTTACAGAGGACTGCGGGAAATAGAGACAACTCCTAAAGGGGACACAAAAAAATTTCATACTCCAGGACCCAGGACAGAGGCAGTAATTGGAAAGAAGCTTGGGTCAGACCCACCCTGCTTAGAGAGCCTCCTAGAGAGGCAGGAGACAACTAGAACTCACTATGGGGACAAAAAGACACTGGAGGCTGCCGTTTTGGGGAGCTTGTTCTAGCATGGAGACATTGGTGCTGGAAGGTGACATTTTGGAATCCTCCCTCTGGATTATTAACATCAGGACACATCCACAGCCCAACCAACCAGCCTGCATTGTTATCAGGACACTTCAGGCCAAGCAACTAGTCAGGCAGAGACAGAGCCCCACCAACAGGAAGGCTGGCTTAACACCCTCTGAGCTCTCAGCCATCCCTAGACACAACACGGCCCTGTACTCCAGAGGGCTCATGACCCAGGCCTGCACACCAGCATGCAGGGCCTCGACCCTGCTCACCAGCAGGTAGACACCAGCCCCAGGACCACAGCAGCACTACAGCCTGCCTTGTCAAGACTCAGCCCTCCCACCAGCCAGCTGGCACCAGCCCCTGAACCAACTGAGCCCCAACAGCAGACCAACACCAGCTCTGAGACAATTTGGGACCCTCAGACAGCTGTCCCAGGATCTGGCCACCCTCATAAGAGGATGGCACGAGCTTTGGTACGCCCTGGACCCTGTGGCCAGCTGTCAGGAACCAGCTCTACCTACCAGCAGTCCAGCACCAGCTCTGGGGGCCCTGGACCCTCCAGTCAGAGATCCCAGGACCCAGGCCTGCCCACCAGTGAACTGGCACTAGCCCCAGGACTCAGCTTTACATACCAGTGGGTGGCACCAGCCCCAGGATCTCCTTGAACCTGACCCCACCCAACACTGGATACAAATCAGTCCCAAGATAACCTGCACTGTCAGAACCCAGCCAACACACCAGCAGGCCAGTACCAGCCCTGAGGCCTTCCAGGCTCCAGCCCACCAGCAGGTGAACTTCAGCTCTGGAACACCTTGGGTCCCTAACCCAGTGGCCCCTGGATCCAGTGCCACCCACAGCATGCTGACACCAGCTGCAGGACACATCAGCGCCCTGTAACCAGAGACTCTAAGACTTGGCTCCGCCAACCAGTAGGCCAACACCAGTCCCAGGACCACCCACCAGCTCTGAAATACCTTCAACTCCTCAGCCAGCCAGCCTGGGATGCAGCCTCTCTCACCAGCTTGTCAGCATAAGCTTTAGGACACACCAGAACCTATAGCCAGCCATGTCAGGAACAAGCCCTACACAAAAGCAGGCCAACACTAGAATTCTAGGAACACTGCTCCCCAACTACCCACCCCAAATCCTGGTTATCCCCACCAGTAAGCCAGAACTAGTCCCAGGACCCCCTGGGGTTCTGCCATCCAGATGCCTCATGACCCAGGACTACCAAACACTGGCTGTCAGCCTCCACACAAAGCAGGGCTTGGCAACCAATTGGACAGGAGCCAGCCATGCCTACAAGATAAGCCACACCAGTCAGACCATGTGGGACCCATGCAGCCACATAAGGAGAACCACTAGAGCATATAGCTCTGGTGACCAGAAGAGAGTGTGCTGCTAGGACATAAGAGCTTCTGTAAAGGGCAATTTCTCAAAGACAGGGAAATTTAACCAGCCTACAATATACATAGAAATAAAAGCAGCAAATTAGGAAAAGTGAGGAAACAGAGAAACATGTTCCAATGAAGGAAAAAGATTAATCCCAGAAAGAAAATTAAGTGAAGTGGAGATAGGCAATCTACTCAATAAAGGGTTCAAAGTAAGAATCATAAAGACAATCAAAAAAACTTGGGAGAAGAATGAATGAACAGAGTGAGAAGTCAGATGCTTTTAACAAAGAGTTACAAAATATAAAGAAAAACCAAACAGAGAGGAAGAATACAATAACTGAAATGAAATATACATTGGAAAGAATCAATAGTAGATTAAGTGATGCAGAGGAATAGATCAGCTAGCTGAAAGACAGTAGTGGACATCAAGGAACGTGAACAGAAAAAAGAAAAATTTATGAGGATAGTTTAAGAGACTTCTGGGAACACTAAGCATGGTAATATTCACATTATAGGTGTCCCAGAAGGAGAAAAGAAAAAGGGGCTGAGAACATATTTGAAGACATGATAGCTAAAAACTTCCCTAACCTGGAAAAGGAAAGAGATATCCAGGTCCACAATGCACAAAAACTCCAAAACAGGATCAACTCAAAGAGGGCCACACCAAGAAAGACACATTGTAATTAAATTGGAAAAAATTAAAGAGAAAGAGAAAATACTAAAAAGCCACAAGTTACATACAAGGAAACTCCACAAATGATTAAGTGACGTTTCAGCAGAAACTTTGCAGTACAGAAGAGAGTGGTATGATATATGTAAAGTGATGAAAGAGGAAAACCTAAAACCAAGGATACTCTATCCAGCAAGACTTTCATTCAGGTTTGACAGAGAGATCAAAAGTTTCACTGACAGGCAAAAACTAAAAGTTCAGCACCATCAAATTATCTTTAAGAAATGTTAAATAGAATTATCTAAGCCAAAAAGGAAAGTATACAACTGGAAACATGAAAATTATGAAAGGAAAAAGCTCACTGATAAAGGCAAATATACAGTAAATATAATAAATCAACCACAAATAAATTTAGTTAGAAGGTTAAAAGATAAAAGTAGTAAAATCATCTATATCCACAAAAAGTAGTTAAGGGACACACAAAACAAAAAGATGAACAATAGGATTTCAAAAACAGTAAATGAGGGGGGAGGGAAGGAGAGTAAAAATTCAGGGTAGTTTAAATGCACTTGAAATTAAAAGATCAGAAACATAAAATAATCCTCAATATAGACTGCGATATATAAACCACATGTTAACCACAAACCAAAGATCTATGAAAGATACACATACAAAAGTGAAAATAATCTAAACAATATAGTCATCAAATAACAAAGGAAGGGAACAAAAGAACAAAAAGAACTACAGCAGCCCCCAATTAACAAAATATCAATAAATACATACGTATCAATAATTACTTTAAATGTAAATGGACTAAACACTCCAATCAAAAGACACAGAGTGGTTGAGTGGATACAAAAGCAAGATCCATATACATGCTGCCTACAAGGGACTCACTTCAGATATAAGGAAAGATAGACTGAAAGTGAGGGGACCGAAAAAGGTATTACATCAAATGGAAATCAAAAGAAAGCCAGGGTAGCAATACTTATATTAGACAAAATAGACTTTAAAACATAGATGGTAACAAAAGACAAAGAAGGACATTATATAATCAAGGAATCAATGCAAAAAGATAAAACAATTGAAATATATATATGCTCCACAAATAGGAGCACCTAAATACATAAAGCAAATATTAACAGACATAAAGGGAGAAATTGAAAGTAACACAATAATAGTAACACAATAATACTAAAGGAATTTAAAACCCCACTTACATCAATAGACAGATCATTCAGATAGAAAATTAATGAGGAAACACTGGCCCTAAATGACACATCAGATGAAACTGATGTAAAAGATCGATCTATCTATCTATATAGAACATCCCATCTAAAAGCAGCCAAATACACATTCTTTTCAAGGGCACATGGAACCTTCTCCAGGATTGATTATATGCCAGGCCACAAGACAAGTATCATGGTAAATTTAAGAAAGCTGAAATCCTATCAGTCGTTTTTTTCCTGACCAAAATGCTATCAGACTAGAAATCAACTACAAGGAAAACCTGCAAAAACAAACAAGCAAAACCACATAAACACTAAATAATATGCTAATAAACAACCAATGGATTACTGAAGAAATCAAAGAAGAAATCAAATAATACCTTCAGGCAAATTAAAATGAAAATATAGCAATCCAAACTGTGAGAAACACAAAAGCAATTCTAAGAGGGAAGCTTGAAGTGGTACAAGCCTACCTCAGAAAACAAGAATAATCTCAGATAAACAACCTAACCTCACACCTAAAGGAACTAGAAAAAGAACAACAAACAAAACTCCAAATTAGTAAAAGGAAAAAAATCATAAAGATCAGAGTATAAATAAGTGAAACTGAGACTAAGAAAACAATAGAAAAGATTAATGAAACTAAGAGCTGGTTCTTTGAAAAGATAAAAAAAAAATTGATAAACTTTTAGCCAGACTCATTGAGAAAAAAAGAGGGCCCAAATCAAATGCAAAAGCAACTTACCATATGATCCAGTAATCTCACTCCTGGACATATATCCAGAGGGAACTATAATTTGAAAAGATGCATGTACCCCAAGTGTTCATAGCAGCACTATATACAATAGTCAACACATGGAAGTAACCTAAATGTCCATCAACAGATGACTGGATAAAGAAGTTGTGGTGTATTTATACAATGGAATACTATTCAGCCATAAAAATGACAACATAATACCATTTGCAGCAACATGGATGGACCTAGAGATCATCATTCTAAGTGCAGTAAGCCAGAAGGAGAAAGAAAAATACCATATGATATTACTAATATGTGGAATCTAAAAAAAGAAAAAAAGAGGACACTGATAAACCCATCTACAAAACAGAAACATACTCACAGACATAGCAAGCAATCTTATGGGTACCAGGGAAAGGGGGTGGGAAAGGATAAATGTGGGAGTTTGAGATTTTCAAATGTTAGCCACTATATATAAAAATAGATTTTAAAACCCACATTCTTTCTGTATAACACAGGGAACTATATTTAATATATTGTAATAACCTTTAATGAAAAGGAATATGAAAATGAATATATGTATGTATATGCATGACTGGGACATTGTGCTGTACACCAGAAACTGACACATTGGAACTGACTATACTTCAATTTAAAAATTAAAAAATAAATCATAAAAAAAGTAATGGAAAAGCAGAAGTTACAACCAACACCACAGAAATACAAAGGATCATAAGAGACTATTACCAACAACTATATACTAATAAAATGGACAACCTAGAAGAAATGGACAAATTCTTAGAAAGGTACAATCTCTCAGGACTAAACCAGGAAGAAATAGAAACTATGAACAGACCCACTGCCCATAATGAAAGTGAATCAATAGCTAAAAACTCCCAACAAACAAAAGTCCAGCAGCAGATGGCTTTACAGGTGAATTCTAACAAACATTTAGAGTAGAGTTAACAGTCCTTCTCACATTATTCTAAAGAATTGCAGAGAACAGAACACTTCTGAACTCATTCTATGAGGTCAGCATCACCCTGATAGCAAAACCAAAGATATCACAAAAAAGAAAATTATAGGCCAGTATCACTGATGAGCATAGAATCCCCAAACTATTAGCAAACCAAATCCAGATTACATTAAAAGAATCATACAGCATGATCAAGTGGGATTTATCCCAGTGATGCATGGATGGTCCAATATCCACAAATTCATGTGATACACCATATTAACAAACTGAATAAAAATCATGAGCCTCTTAATAGATGCAGAAAAGGCTTTTGATAAAATTCAACATCCACTTATGATAAAAACTCTCCAAAAAGTTGGTATAGAGGGAACATACATCAACATAATAAAGGCCACATATCACAAACAGGTAACAGCATACTCAGTAGTACTATTCAAAATAGTACTAGAAATTCTAGCCTGAGCAATTAGGAAAGAAAGACAAGACATCCAAATTGGAAAGGAAAGAGTAAAATTGTTTTCAAATGATATGATCTTATATGCAGACATCTCCAAAGACTCCACCAAAAAACTATTAGAATGAATAAATTCAGGAACATTGCAGGATAAAAAAAATCAATTTACAAAAATCTGTTGCATTTCAACAGTGTGATGACAAAAAAAATGTATCAAATATCAATTAATTATTGATAGTAAATTCAGGGGCTGGGGGCACTCTTGTCCTATAAACTGTATATGGACATGACTGAATTCAAACTGTTCCCATCTTCTCCCTTTTATCTTGTCTTCCACGTATATTTGCACAACAATAGTTTAGATTTTAATGGGGAGGATGACTGATTCTTTTTCCCCTTTACAAACTTGAGTCAAGAAAAGGGAATCCATTCAGGGAAAACATCCAGGAAAACCACTCATATAGGATGGGGTTGGGGGGTCTACAGGAAAGGTGTCTTATTCCCCAGCTGACCTTTTTGTCTGTATATATAGCAGATTGTGCTGTCCCTCCTGTGCTCATCTGAGCCAAGGCTGAAGAGACTTGGAGAAAAATAAGCTCAGACAGGCAGCCACAGAATGGGCTGCGTTATTCTCATTGATAAGACACGTATACGTGGGTTTCATGTGGGTCAAGTGTAGGATATTGTGGTAGTGGCAGGGATGGAATGTGGGATGAAGAAAGCTGATCACAGACAACTTCCAAAAACAGTGAACTGTGCAGCTGGAGGTTCCCTGTGGCCCTCCCATAATCACTCAAAAGCTCAGCATTTGGAAACTTGCCCCCCAGAGTGCCTTGTTAGATGACCATTGTTACTGAAAAATCATCTCCGTTTCCTCTTCTCCATTCTAACCTGCTGGAGGAGTAAATTAAAAGAAGAGGAAAAGAGGAAGGGCATTTAATGTCAAGGAGGGGGAATTTGTCTTCCAGGCCAAGTGAACACAAGTTAAACAAGTATGGACGGGAAACAAGGAGGCTACAAAGCTTTAAACTGGGTATGGGATTGGAAGTTTCAAATAGACTAGACAGAAGTTCATGAAAATTGAAAGATTTAAAACCTAAGTGTAACCCTGTGGGATTTTCCAAAGATGTCATTTAGGAAGGAAAGAAAAAAAAAAAAAAGGAAATTCACCGGCATGATAAAAGGCAGTGACTTAAAACTAAAACCATTTCTTTTTTGTAGTTCACAGATTACTTTAATACTTGGTTAAAGTAACTGCTTGACAAGAAAATAAATAATGGGAAAATAGCCTAACATTAACAGTTGTACCAAAACTCCACATCATTCTGGCTGCAGTCTACGAAAGGACTATGCTAAATAATTCCATTCAGATAGGTCAGTTACTTAATAACCTAGTTATGGACGGTGTAATTTTTCACGACTAACATTTCATGACAGGCCCTAATTTGGTAGGATTAATTGACTTCTCTTTCAATTAAAGTAGTTAATTTCTAATACCTAGCTTTAGAATTTTAAATACTAAATTATCTATTATTAATCTATGACATGGAAATTGAGGTTTCCAACCAATTATCTGGATAAATAGAAAGGTACTTCCCTAGGACAGTGTTAGCTACAGGCCTCCTTGAAATGGTTTTGTAGGTTGAAGGGTGATAACAATGCCTGGAAACAATTCCTGGAAGCAAATGCAGGCTGATGACTTTATGACTTCATTTACTTTGTTAAAGCGCAGGGATCACCCATCAGTCAGTAACCAGAACATGCATTTACCCAGATCCTAATGATTCCTGATAGCACAGTAGATGCCCTGAGGCAACAGTCCTAGAGCCAGACTGAGACCAAACTGCTTTGCCTCTTCATGTTTATTCCTTTGGGCAAGTTACTTAACAACCCTGTGCCTCAATTTCCTCATTTTTACAAAAGGAGCTAATAGCTTTTTCATAGGCTCCTCATAAAAGAGAAAATCCAATAACATTCAAAAGTCAGAATATTAATACTATCCAAGACACTGATTTTGAGTTTGTTATAAGCAGCTCTTGCCAAAACCCAAATAACCATTATTTAAGACAAATAAAGAAAAAGGATAAGTATATATGGTCCTACCTTCCCCTAAATTTTATTCTTGTTTTCAGCCTCATACCTGAACCATATTATTTTTAACATCCTGACATTTTTTTCTGGATTATATTTCAATATTCAGCCACCTCAATGTAAGAAATAGGTAATAAGGGTTGCATAGTCATGCCCTTTTATTAACAATATACATACTTCTATAATTAAATAGCAGCAAAATTACTTTTCTTCTCCTAATGAAAGGATATACACTGCCTTTCAACAAGCAATAAGATTATGTCCTTTTTTTTCACTCTGATAAATGGGAAACAAGATATATTGATTAACTGAAACCATATTAGACTTTATCATTTCTTTTTTTTTAATGGAGGTACTGAGGGTTGAACTGAGGACCTCGTGCATGGTAAGCATGCCCTCTACCACTGAGCTATACCCAACCCATAGACCAGAATTTTTGTATAATAATCTCTTCCCTTCTTCAAACACATTACATTTTAGTATTACAATTATAAGAGTTCAAATTAATTCAAATCCTATTGTTGAAGCAGGAGTAATTTAAATTATAAAAATAATTTAGAGGACTATGTGTAAACTACTATTGAGGTAACTTTCTCATCCTATAGAACTATCATTTGTTTGTAGCATGAAATGTAGTCAATTAACATTTACCAGTCATCTAATACAAGCAGTATGGATCTGTATCTAACTCAATTTGCCTATGATAAAAAGTCCAGCTAAATCCTCTACTTCTGGTGGCCTAGACAGAGACTAAAATAAAGACAGACTGAAGGGGAGGAAGAGGAGAGAAGGAAAAGATAGGGGGGAGAAAGGAAATTTAATGATTAGGTGCAAACATCATACATCACAGCTTCCATAGTCAGTCATGGGTTAGAGGTTAGTGGGGATAAGTTATCTGTGTCTCATTACTAACTTCCTCCGGAACAAAGCCCTTGGGATTATTTTTAAATGGGAAAATAGCATGCAATTACACATGGACTTGTTAATTTCTGGTGATTATTTTCCATAAGGAAAAAGACTCACATACATGATTTTTTTTTTAATTTTGTTAAATACGTTAAATAAGCCTTGGGTGTTACACAACTGCTGACTCAATTTCAATTTGTCCTCGGTTGGGAATCTGAAAGAAGATTCACAGGACACAAAATATGCCCAGCTCACGTAAATTCAAAGTACACAGACAGTAGTATAGCATTCAGCCAAACAGCAATTGCATCAGGAGTTCTTGAAACATCTCAGGTGCAGATTCTAGGTCCTCTGCCTCAGAAGGAACATTTCATTTCAAGAGATGAAACTGAACTTTACGGAAACCACTTCAATTTAGGAATGGAGCCTAACTCTCATTCCTCACCTAACTTTTATACTGTACAAATAACCGTTCTTGGAGACTATGCTGATTCAGTACAGCTGAAACCCACCAATCAGAGACTTAACAATGAACACCTTTGATACCTGAGTACAGTCTGCTTGATACAGTATGAACCAGTCAACATCCTACATTCCTTAGCTCAATACTTTTCAGAAGACAGAGTTGCAAGAAGGTAAATTCAGTCATATTGCCCAATCATCCTGGAGTTCAGAACAAATGAAGGAAACATTGAAAACTAAATTCTTAAGTATAAGTATTACCTATAGATTTGATTGATTAAAAACCCCTAGACAATTTAAATTGAATACAATTTTTTAAATTATGGGTGGGTGCCTTTTAACATTTCAATCATCCTAAACAGCAGATAAAACATATTGCAAAAACAATTAATATAAAAATTTAAAGTATTATTTACATATAACCATCATAGTAAGTATATGTCTCATTATATCTAATATTTTATTCATAATGTTGTTTATAACTTTAATTGCTTTAGTATCTTTTATGGTTCTAGTAATATAAAGTAGGTACTTTATAAAATGTTTGCAATATTTTTACTAGAAGTCAAGGTAAAAGGGTATCAAATCAAACTAGCCAAGAATCAGAGTTTATCCATCTACTCTTTGTTGGTCAAAATACAGGATTAGGATTATTTTCTTTTGGAGATTCAAACCTAAGACACTTGCCATCAGGGTGACATTTCTTTTAATAGTTAAACTTATTAAAATGTAGAAAGTAGGCACCCATATCCCAAACATGGAGAACAAAGTCTAAAAATTAGTGAGTGCTCAATAAATAAACAAGTATTTGTTAAATTAACTTGTTAGCTTTTTTGTTCATTCTTATCAGTTTTTTGAAACCTAGTTTGAATCTCAACATGTATTTCATCCACTCCCAATTTTAACAGTATTACAAAATCCATTGCCCTAATATCATGTTATATTGACCTGTTATGCCAGCACTATTAAAATTTTATGCATGACTCATTAATATTTTATGATAATTAATAGTATCATTTAGAAAATTCATCTCCTGGGAGGTGAGAACTTTGTGTCTTCTTTATCGATTCTCCTTTTTTGAGACATTTGGCCAGGGAAACACTTAGATCACAGTATTTAAACATGTTTGTATTTGCTCATTATGACAACCAATGCTGATAAACTGTTGGCCCCAGTAAAACCAGTCCTAATATTACCATTACTTATCAAGTTCATCATTTACCCGGAACAGCTGTGATTGCATCTGAACTACCTAAGTGTTACACTCCATTCCCAGTCTTTACTGGGTCCTGCCTACATCCTACATTTTTTTGTATCACTATTGCCTTTTGTAATCACAATTACTATTACCTCTTTCTATTTGAGTATGTGCTAGTTAGAGTAAGTAATATTAGCTGTTTAATAAACAAAGCTCAAATTTTGAAAGACCGACAATATAAATGTTAATTGCTGGCTCCTGCCAAAGTACAAGATGGCCCCCCAGGAGTGGGAAGAAAAGGTTTAATGTGTGGAGAATTTCAGAGAGCCAGTACAACCAACACTTGGCCACTTCTAGTTCACGGCCTCAAATTCACATCCAGTCAACAGAACAGGGAGATTGTAAAGCAGTTTGTAACTGCCATACACGAGATGTGACATCACTTCTGTTCACATTTCATTGGTGGCAACCACTCTTATGACTCCACCTATAATCAAAAGGACTAAAAAACAGTTTGTACAGAAGAAAAGGGAAAGTCTAATAAGCATCTGGCCAATCTTTGACACAAATTTCACATAAACTCATGGATCTTACAGATTCAACTTGTTCCAAATAATTGTTTTTCACCATTATCATCTTGATACAAAAATTGCCGTGACATTTCTAATGTAAGCTTTCACACTACTTTCTGAAAGGATGTTAAGTCTGGAAAAAAATTCTTTCATTCTAGGCCATGATAGATATAAAAGAACCCTACTGATCTTTTCTTTACTCAAGACAGGGATTCAGCTAAGCTCCCAATTCCTTTCAAAAGAAGAATAGTAGTAAAATCCAACATAAAAGTACTAGGGATAGACATGGGCCAAGAATGCTGTAACTAGTGGGTCAGTTTCAGCAGTGACATAATGGAAGACATGTTTAAGACTATAAATTGAAATTTATTTTTTGATGTAATGTAGTATGTCACTGTACTTTTTAAAAATATTAGTGGGGTTTTATTGACAACTGAGAAATTCTACAACTTTAACAGTAGTTATTTTGGATTTCAGTTAAAGCCTTTCCAGGCTCCTTTGGGAGCCTAATCAAAGTATTTCCAGGTGAATGATGCCTTGGTCCAATCATTTTTTAAATATACATTTTCACTGATGATTAATAATCAGACAGTTGGCCTGACTTCAATAAGCCAAACTGTGTCAAAATTTTCCTTATAAGATAAATGGTAAATTATACTAAAGATATACTATATTCTCTTAAAGGGAGAATTCAGCTTACAATTCTGTCACAAATTGTTATAAAATTCTAAAACTTTATGTAACTAAGCTTCAGGTTTCCTTTTTCCCTTCACACTTTGAACGGAAAAGCATCATCACTTATTTTTATTACTGAGGCCTGAAATTCTAAGTTATTTCATATATTTCATTTGCTGGGCCTTTTCTGTTCCAAAATTCATTCATATGCAGAATTACGCATGATATTCTGAAGAAAACAGGATGTCATTCTCTAAATGAAACACTTGGAAGGAGGATTATGTCTATTTCAAGCCTCCAGTTTATTTTAATTTATTTGCTGATGGAGCCAAGTTCTGCAAGAACAGTCCCACATTCTCATGCTGATTCTAAGTGCAAAAATCTACATCATGACCTTTGTATTAACAGACACAATATACCTTTAAAAATAGAGTATTCCAGCTGTAGGTGCCAGGGCCCTAGTGGCTTCAAATATAAACAGACAACATTACTATAGAAAAGCTTCTATCTTGAGAAGAGTGGCTTTCACACAATTGAATGAGAATTTTTTTTAAATGAATGCTGAGCTTAAAATGCATTGTCAAAGTACCAGCATCCAAAATAGAGTGAAAATGTATGCCTCAACTTAAGCAGTTTTTGTCTGTCACTCATTGCATGGTTTATGATCATGTGAATATTCAAGTGAATATTATTAAGAAGGTGCTTTGTCCCCATCTCCCTTGGGTACCCCTCTTTATCTCTATGAACAAACCTCGGAGGAGCCTTAGAGGGAGACAGTTGCTATTCACATTTAGATTGCATGAGCTCCTGGGATGGGGTCAAATCAGTGATTTAGCAGCCTTTCTTTCTGCTCATGCTCAGTCTCCTCACTCTTCTAGGACCAAAGAATATAAATAACGACTAGCACATTTAGAGTAAGCTATATGATGTCAACATAATTGAATACCTGGTTTTTGTCAAGATATATATATATTGTCACTGACTAAATATATACTTGGAGGCCAAAGTAATTATTTTAAAGAAGGGGCTGTTGATACAGAGATTCCTCAAAAGACTAGGAATAGACTTACCATATGACCCAGGAATCCCACTCCTGGGCATATATCCAGAAGGAACCCTACTTCAGGATGACACCTGCACCCCAATGTTCACAGCAGCACTATTTACAATAGTCAAGACATGGAAACAGCCTAAATGTCCATCAACGGATGACTGGATAAAGAAGATGTGGTATATTTATACAATGGAATACTACTCAGCCATAAAAACCGACAACATAACACCATTTGCAGCAACATGGATGCTCCTGGAGAATGTCATTCTAAGTGAAGTAAGCCAGAAAGAGAAAGAAAAATAACATATGAGATCGCTCATATGTGGAATCTAAAACAAACAAACAAACAAAGCATAAATACAAAACAGAAATAGACTCACAGACATAGAATACAAACTTGTGGTTGCCAAGGGGGCAGGGGGTGGGAAGAGATAGATTGGGATTTCAAAATTGTAGAATAGATAAACAAGATTATACTGTATAGCACAGGGAAATATATACAAAATCTTATGGTAGCTCACAGAGAAAAAAATGTGATAATGAATATATATATATGTTCATGTATAACTGAAAAATTGTTCTCTACACTGGAATTTGACACAACATTGTAAAATGATTTTAAATCAATAAAAAATGTTAAAAAAAAAAAAAAAAAAAGAAGGGGCTGTTGAAATCGTTGAGCATGTGGTCAACGGGGACCAGAGAGGACCTTAAAGGAACTAGCAGTTTGGATGTATTCCTAGGAAGGTGGGGAAGTAGGTGCCAATTACAGTATCAACTAACAGCGTATAGCATTGTAGAGTTTCCTGTGGGTGACTTATGTCATGAATAAGTTAGATGGCATAGGTATTACTTATAGTTCTCAGCTGAAGAAATGAAGATTTTGAGAATTTAGATGATTTTGCCTGTCTCCAAGTTAGCATGTGCCAGAGTTAGCATTTTATAAAACTAATCCTTTGATTCAAAATCCTATGCACACTTTTTTTTTTTCTTTTTACTACACTAGTGATTTTCAGATTGTATTCTGCAATGATATGGGTCTCTGGAAAGAAACTTCAAAGGTCAACTGTAAGGGGAAAGGAGAAAATCCAAGCAAGTAGGAATGCCAATAGCATCTTTTCTTACTTCAATCAAAGCAACTCCATTTCTATTAGTTAAGTTGGAATTTGATGTTAAGATTACATCTGATCATGTTCTCTGACTTCAGGCTATACTACAAAGCTACAGTAATCAAAACAGTATTGTTCTGGCACAGAAACAGACATATAACAATGGTACAGGACAGAAAGTCCAGAAATAAACCCACACACTTATAGTCAATTAATCTACGACAAAGGAGCCAATAACATCCAAAGGAGAAAAGACAGTCTCTTCAATAACTGGTGCTGGGAAAACTGGACAGCTACATGTAAAAGAATAAAATTACAACATTCTCTAACACCATATACAAAGATGAACTCAAAGCGAATTAAAGACCTACATGTAAGATGGTATACTCACACTCCTAAAGGAAAATATAGGCAGAATACACTTTAACATAAAACCAAAAAAAAAAAAAAAATCACTGTGATTTATCTCCTAGACTAATGTAAATGAAAACAAAAATAAACAAATGGGATCTAATTAAACTTAAAACTTTTGCACAGCAAAGGAAACCATAAACAAAAAGACAACCTATGGACCGGGAGAAAAATATTTGAAATGATGTGACTGACAAGTGTTTAATTTCCAAAATATACAAACAGCTCATACAGCTTAGTATCAAAAAACAACCCAATCAAAAAATGGGCAGAAGCCCTAAACAGACATTTCTCAGAAGAAGACATACACAGCCAATAGGTATACAAAGAAATTCAAATCAAAACTACAATGAGGTAACACCTCACACCAGTCAGAATGGCCATCATCAAACTATCTACAAACAATAAATGTTGGAGAAGATGTGGGGGAAAAGGAACCCTCCTACACTGTTGATGTGAATGTAAATTGGTGCAGGCACTGTGGAGAGCAGTATGGAGGTTTCTTAAACTAAAAACAGTTACCATATGATCCAACAAGCCCATTCTTGGGCATATATTTGGAGAAAACTCTAATTCAAAAAGATACATGCACACCAGTGTTCATAGCAGCACTATTTACAATAGCCGAGACATGGAAGCAACCTAAATGTCCACTGACAGATGAATGGATGAAGAAGTTGTGGAATATGTATACAACGGAATATTACTCAGCCATAAAAAAATGAAATAATGCCATTTGCAGCAACATGGATGGACCTAGAGATTGTCATATTAAGTGAAGTAAGTCAGACAGAGAAAGACAAATATATAACACTTGTATGTGGACTCTAAAAAAAAAAGATACAGATGAACTTATTTACAAAACAGAAACAGATTCATAGACATAGAAAACAAACTTATGGTTACCAAAGGGAAAGGGGGGAGGGATAAATTAGGAGTTTGATATTAACAGATACACATTACTTAACATAAAATAAACAAGGACCTACATATAGCACAGGGAACTATATTCAATATCTTATAATAACCTATAATGGAAAAGAATCTGAAAAAGAATATGTATGTATGTATGTGTGTATATATATAGCTGAATCACTTTGCTGTACACCAGAAAGTAAACACATTATAAATCAACTATACAACAGTTTAAAAAAAGATTACATTTGAAATTTTTAAAACAGTTTCAATAATTAAACAACAGCAGAGACACTACAAAACACTGTATGTTTTTCCCTTTTCCAAACAAACTGCTCAGAGTGATTGCTAGGTAAAAAGTTCATCGATCAAGCTTACCTGGAACTCAGGACGTTCAGATTGTGTGACTGATGCATTGCTGACTACCCCCAGGATGGCAACTCTAAGTTAACCTAGAGAAACACAGGAATTGTAAAATTAGGGTATTTTTAAGGCTAGCAAATTTATGTATATCTTCTCTCTGCTATCCCTGTTTAAAGATCAAATTGTAGTTAATTTGTTAGATGCAGCAAATGTACTTGTCACCTACTGCGGGTCTGCACACTAGCTCTTCTAAGAGAAGGGCAACGGATCCTTCTATGTCGGGATCCTGAAACTTGGCCACAGCGGATTGAATTAAGGTTGACGTATAGTCCAAGTTAGGCCGATTTTATCACCTTCCACATAGAAGAAACAGGCAGGCAGGTACAGCCAGCTGAAGTGGTCACATTAATAGTGTAGCTTCACCAACTACAAAACCGCCCAGGTTTCTTCTGTTCCTGCAACATTTGTTTTTTGAAGTTTACTTTCATTCCTTGACATTCTCTTTTATTGTTTCTTGGCTCAAGCTTTTGTTTTTCGAGTCTTTTGCAACCAAAAATATTCTACCTAAAAGAGCAGTGATTTAAAAAACTATTTGTGGAGGCAGTTGTGTTCCGTAAATCGGAAGTATATTCTTGCTTTTTATCCTGTGCCATTAATGAGCTTAAGAAAAATACTTAATTACTAGTATATTTTAAGTCTTCAGTCATAAATCCATCAATAAGTATAAGAATTTTCTTAATTTGCTTTTAGCATATTTTTATAACAATACTAAGACTCAAATATAGGTAAAATTATATCTCTGTAAAGCCTATTAAACAAACCACCATTAAACACAAATAAATGACCATGTTTTTCAGATATTAAATTCAATTTCTCTTTTCTTAATTTCTACCACTAATCCCAGAAATCCATTTCTGTATTTGAGGACTCTTTGGTTTTTGTATGGTATTACTCTAAGATTTTGAAAATAGATAAAATGCCATATATAATAATCATATTTGAGACAACACTAAATTTAAATAGTCTAAATACATACTCTAAATTAGGATTATTCTTAAATGATACCCATATGATATAAAACTATTTTATATCACACTCTTAGCAGAAATGTGGACTATACAAAATGAGTAATTGTAAATAGGGAAGATTTTACTGATGATTACATTTCTGCAATTTTATTATATCTCACAGCATGTTATTTTATTAACCTGGGGAAAAGAGGACCTTACACATCTTTTAGCACCCATCATTATTCAATTAAACAACTATTTGAAAATTAAATTCTCATGGTAAACTGCTGAATTGGACCATTCTGAAAGTCTTCTAATCATTTTTATGGTTTAGTTCTTAACAGTTGTACATTACTGCCTTATGTTTCCTTGGTTCGGATACCTATCGATTCACAATTGATTCCAATAACCTCTCCACTGCCCTCCGTATCTCTGGCTCCTTTGTCACCTCAAATCCAATTCAACCTATACCCAACTCATAAGGTAATCCTCGTAAACACCATATTCACCTCTCAGTTTGTTAAATGCCAAAAAACATTTTTTTTTTTTTTTGGTATCACTGTATTTGCCTATAATAAGCTTGAATCATATTACTATTTAGCTCATTAAGACAACCTTGTCTTAGATCAAATTCTCTAGAAGCTTAGTCCCTGGATAAGGATTCTTGAGCCAGTGACTTACTGAGATACTGTTCTCAGATGAAACATATAAGGGAGTGAGAAAAACAGAAGAAAGCAGCCTACAGACAGGTACCTCCAGATAAAACGCAGCCTCAGTCTAACCCCATGGGGAGTTCTAGCACAGGAATGTCCACAGAGCCAGCCTACCCTGAAGCAAAGCATCTCCCACACTCTAAGGGCAATTCTAGGGAGAAGAGTTTAACCGCAGCGGTTAGCAGCCAACATACAGAAACTGGGGAACAGGTGATCTCAAGCTAGTAAAAGTGATCTCGGCAAGGCAACAGCAGTCTACCACAACTACCAGCTGCCTTTCAGACACACTTGATCTGCACAGTATGATCTAGAACTCAGTCATTACAATCAGATTAATCTAGGTTAAATTCCAACTCTGGAATTTAATTTCTAGGTTCACTTGAACAAGTTATTTCACATCTGTTGGCCTAGAAATATCCCTTTGTCATGGCTAGAGGTAATATTTGAAACTTTTGTTACATGGTAGCTACTCAGTAGCTGGTAATTGTTAATACACATAGAAATCGAGCACTTGGTGGCTTTTCTAATCTCTACCAAGTCAAAGAACACTTATTTGATATACAAAAATAATTTAAAATAACTTGAAATTTTTGCTGCAACCTCTCCCTCAAAAAAAAAAAAAAAAAAAAAGAGGCCAGTAGGGATTATTCCTAATGTCAAACTGCTTTACCATCTTCATTCTTAAACTCTGTTCTGTCCTGAATTCCAAACCACAAGGCACCTTCACCTAAAGTTTCAGTCTTTCTTCCTGGAATAGTCCAACCTCCATCCCAGAACACAATCTTTATTTGGCCATTTCAGATTTTTCCTTTTGTGTTAGTTTGCAAGGGCTACCATAAGAAAGTACTACAAACTGGGTAGATGAAACAATGAAGTTTATCTTCTCAATTCTGGAGGATGAATGTCTGACAGTGTGTTAGCAGGGTTAATTTCTTCTGAAACCTGTGTTCTTGGCTCATAGATGGCTATCTTCTGTGTTTCTTCACATGGTCTTCCTTCTAAGGAGGTGTCCATGTCCTAATCTCTTCTTATAAGGACACCAGTCATATAAGGGACCAGCCTAATAACCTCATTTTAACTTAATTACCTTCTTAAAGGCCTTATTTCCAAATATGGTCACATTCTGAAGTACTAGGACTGAGACTTCAACATCTGAATTTGGAGAGGACACAAGTTAGGCCTTAACACAGTCACCTGTCCTGTGGCAATCTGCCTCTTCTCAACTGCACCTGTTTTTCCAGTGTAAACCCTACTGGCCTTTCTGGCTTCATGATATTGCAGGAAAACGCTGTTGGGTACTTTTTGGGCAGGTAAGAGTAATATGAATGGTCACAAATTAACACCTTTTGTCATATTTTAATAATAAAAATAGATTAAAAATTTAAAAATAGATCTTATAGGAAAACACTGAGATTCACCATTGGTAGTAGTAATATTAAAACAAGGCTGTGGGAGGTCATCTTCTCAGGAATATGAGGAAGAGCTGAAAAAAAAAACTTATTTTGTGAACCTGAGAATATTAGTTGAAGACAGTATGACTACTTCACCTTTTTCTCAGGCAGGGTTTTGTTTTACTTTAATTTCAAATCCAGAGTGGAAAACAGACTGAACTCTTACAGAGACGGTGTTCACTTTATAAAATGTACAGCTCTTGCAAACAGGTATGATTACTGGAAAGAAAACGACTAGATCAAGATTATTTTGTTTACATATCTATCATGTCATAGTTTGAGAGAGCTCAGTGCTAATGTTTGCCTGTAACTTCTGCCTGAAGGCACTGCCACGGCCTGACAAGCGCAGTCATCAAAGAGGATCGCTGACATTTTTGTAGTGGGAGCGTCAGCTGGTGGGCTGCCTAGCAGGCAGAAGTCACCAGGCTGGGGAGAGCAGTGTATCCTCCAACTCAGAGGGATGGAAATCACTGCTGAGATTGCCTAAGGACCAAAATCAAGAGCCAAATAGTGAGGAGATGAGAGGTAGAGGCTATAACTTCACGAGTAATTTAAAAGAGAGAGAAACCTAAGACCAGTTATTAATATTTTTATTTAATTTTTTTCTATAAAAGGTGATAGTCACCATATTTTCTTATCATTTAGTAATTTTCCAAGATCTGCCTGATTATTGATAAATAATCCAAAGCTTTCATTCCTTTATTTCTTTCCAGTATGAATTTTTAAAAATGAGCTCAATAGCTCAGAACCTTCAGAATCATCATTAACTTACCAGCCTTTATTTATTAATGTTCCTTCCTTACATCTCATGCTCCCTTTCCTCCAAAGTATTTGTAAAATTCTATTCTCTTCAAACCCTTTGGCTACCATGAATTATTCCTGCCTTTTTCTTGTACTGAAAACTACAAATAATGTAACATGTCTTTAAGTTTCTTCTTTTCCTTTTTTTCCACTGTCAGTGTCAGCTTTTTATAATAAAAAAAGGGACAGTAATCAGATTTTTATAAAATACTAATGATTTACTAGTATACTTTGTTATAATTATCTATATATTTCCAGGCTGTTTGAAAAATATAAACATATAAGACCCATATAATTCATGATAGATATATCTGTACACAAATAAACTTATATATAATGGTATATTTACATGTTGTTGGTGACATAATACTAGCAATATGTGCTAGGAATATTTGACGAAGTATTTTAAATAGATCTTCTGCCAACCTCACTTAAAATACAGCATATTTCTGGAGTAGTGGTGTGTGCCACCTAGGGACTCCTTCTAAAGTAAGGAACACCCTCCCCCAGCCGCTGGGAGTACTAGCTACTGATGGCTCTTAGCTGATTCCATCGCAGGAAACTGTTCTCAGCTGAAAATAATACACTTGTCTGAGGTCACATCTCCCTCCTGAAGGTCAGCATGAAGACAATGACTGGTTGATATCTGGATATAAACAGCTGGTGCCCTTGCCTCGCGTTGGAGCAATTCTGAAGTGGTTTTCCATCTCCAGAGCTCCCAAAGGATAAACTGAGACCTCTAGGTCTGCATCACATTTCAGTTCTTCCCTCTGCTTAACCTCAATTCCTTTACCCTTCCACAGATGTTGACCCTAAGGGTAGTCCCTTATAAATTTTCATCATGAAAAGCTCTGCCTCATAGTCTGTTTCCCAGGCAAAATCACCATAAAACTGTTGGCACCAGGAATAGTCCAAGGAAGCAGGCTCTAAAACAGAATTTTAGAGCTGGACCACCTGACACTCAGGTGCAAAATAAGACCCCACTGGCTGCAGGCTGTTGCAATACAGCTGCTAAATTTTGCCAATAGTTAATATCTTATTTTTGAGATAAGATAGATACACATTGGCGTGTGTGTAACATTTAAGTTCCCTGGAAGCACAAGTTATAAGAACGGTCATAGCTTGACAACTCTTACTAGGTGCCATTTATGTACTGAAGGAAGACATTAAAAAGCAGGTGATTAATCACTGAATAAAAGGAAGTGTGCAAGGCATAAGTCCTCCTTGGCAGAATAAAAAACTCATCTCCTATAGCCAGAGGGCAGTAAAGCTAAGGAAGAAGCCCAGACTTAATTATAAAGGGCAGTAGAGTTCCTGGGAAGAGGGGAAGAGAAATCTAATGAATTGGGCCAGCAATTCAATTTAATTCAATAAGTAGCAAAGTTCAGGGAAGGTTAACTTTTAGCTTCATCTATAGGCCCCACGTTTGTTATGCCAAGCGTGGTTGGGAAAGAGTAAAGTTATCGAGACCTGGCTTGAGGGCATACGTTTCACTGAACTCAAAAGCCTTGAGACACCAGAGTCCAGAGAACTCTCTCTGGACCTGCCAAAGTAGCCCACGCCTTGCTGTTACATGGTAAAGCTACTTTCTAGCTTAAACATATAACTGAAGCCTCTGCCTTTCAAGACAACACATGCACCTTTTTTCACACTTCGCCTCATGGCCAGTCACCAATTACCAAAGCCACAATATGCCTGGGGAAGTGCTGGGCATTCTTCTATGATACGGGACATAATGCTTTGGCAAGGATCTCTGGAAACAGTATTAACATGCAGCTCTTGGACTAAGGAGAGAGTAATGGTCCACATTAACGTAAACAGGAACACCTGTGTAGATGCTGAGAGGATCAAAAGCCTCAGAGAGGTAGGCATGTTAGAGTGGATAGAATGTAAGACTAGAAGATCCTCTAGCTTCCTAGGTTCTGCAGAAGGACCTGAAAGGCACCCCATGTACCAAAGTGATACAGAATGCACTAGTGAGAAGAACACAGCATTACTGGAAAGTTCAGTAGTTGCTGTCCCATAACAGGAGTGGTGGTAATACTGTTATAGGACCAAGCTCACTGATCACAATGAGGATTGCCTACTCCCCCTCCCTCCATAACAGAGGCCAGGTGGACGTATTTAACCAGAAGCAAGTAGAGTTACAATTATCCTAACAGAGACAAGTTGAAGTAAAAGCCAAGAAAGCCTGATTGCAATGAGGTATGCATGTGGTTAATAAAACTCAGTCTCTAGGGTCAAGAGAGTTGGATAGCCAATGACGTCTTGCTCAATTTACAAAATGGACGGGGGGGGGGGGAGGGAGAGGAGCGAGGGAAGAGACAGCGAGGAAGAGGAAGAATAGGGGAGGAAAGGGAGAGATTTATCAGGACGTCTCAAAGGCATGATCCTTTGCCAAGTTTATGGGCCTGAGCCTATTTCCAGACCCCGATCCCACTGACAAAAGGAGATGCCTGCAATACCACATCAGAAACACACAGCCCAGATCCCCGTGGCATTTACCACTGCTGCTGTCGCTATCTTTCACCTGGGGCTACACAGGGGTAGAGCGCAGTCTCCAATCACCAGACCACAGAGGAAGGAAAGTAGCCCGCTTTGTTCACAGGCAGATTAGCTCAGTTTGGGGATGCAGGCTAAAATGACCTGCTGCTGTCCTTCTGCCCCACTGAAGACAGCAGTGAGGGGAATCCTCTTACTGAGCAAAGCTCCAGGTGGTGTGCTTTGTGATGGAGCCCAAGGTAAAAATACTTAAAGACACATGCAGCAACAAAAGACTTGGCTAATCGGTCCAGGCCTGGGAAGAGAAAACTCTGAAGATCAGGCATGGGGAGTGTCAATGAAAAGTTAATCAGTCAATCTAAGAAAGGAATGTAAAATTTTATTTGAGCCAAATTGGGGGATTATAACCCGGGAAGATCACTTTGGAAAGCTCTGAGAACAGTTCTGCATGGCAGAAGTCAAGACACAGTTATGTAAGGTTTTTGAGACACAGGACTGTACTGTACATGATGTATTATGACAGTTTCCACAATCCAGATCTAAGCACCACGTGACCCCTTATAAAGAAAGAACATCATTTTTAAGGAGCCTCTCGTTGATACTAGGAGAATGTTGCTCTTTATAGCTGAGCAGGTATTTCTGCCGATGGGGGAGGTATGGTGGATGCACAGTGCAGATACACAGTGCAAGGTAAGGGGAAGAGAGGAGGCCAAAGGACAGAGGAAATTTGTTTAAATTTTTCTTGCCTTGCCATAAAACATGAATTTTATGTCACAGAAGGGACATGTTGATGGTATTATTGAAGTGGGTGCAGAGGGCGAGGTTCTTTGTATTTCTAACTAACCCCACCAGAGAGTATCCTCTACAGAAAGGGCACTATGACAACCAAGACGACAGAATTATTGGATTAGTAACTCTGATTTGATCAGCCGGCCTGTGTCTTCATCCACCCCAGAGTAGACACAATAGTTTCAAAAAAGACTCCTCGTGTTAAGGATGGAAGATATACATGGGACCAACGGCATTAAGTTCCCACACAGCCAAACTAGTTCAGCCACCGAAACGTCCAACCTGCCAGCCACAGACACCAACACAATATCCCGATACAGCTTCCTACCTAAACGAAACAGATCAGCTACTTGGTGGTGGGACCGAACCCAGTTCCTCTTGCTCGAGCACAGCAAGCCGGAACGCCAAAACCTCAACGTTTGCAGCAAAGTGAGGGTTTACTTACCAGGCAGCCAGGCTTGGAGACGGAAGAACAAATCTCAAATCCACCTCCGTGAAAGCAAGGGAGCTGGACCTGAGTTCTAGGATAACAAAGAAGCAGGGCGGTGTGAGGCACGAGGGCGTGGGCAGCGTGGCGAGCGTGGCGAGCGTGGCGAAAGGTGTTCTGCGCAGGCGTAACTAAGCTATGGGCCTCCCACGCTTCCAAAAGGGCATGCGCGGACACTTGCGCATGCCCAGTTGGAGGGTCAGGGGTCCTAGCCAGCCTTAACCAGCTCAGCTGGAACCAGGTGCAGCTGATTCCAAGTTCCTAAGAAACAACTCAGGCAAACATCTTATTGTTTAGGCTACTTGCCATTTGGAGGACAAGCAAGTTTAAAAGAACCTTGATTAGTGAAGGCAGGTGAAATGGATTTAACCTACGGTTTCAGTGACACATTGATTACATGCAACTCCTTCTACCCTGAAAAAGCCAACAGTTAATTTTGAACAGAAAGAATACGTATCTAGGGCATAGGTTTGCCTTTTCTGCTCCACTATTTAAAAAACGTAAAAAGCATTTAACCCACTGGCAGACTCAGCATGACACTGCCCTGGACTTGGACAAAGGCACCACTTTTTAGCAAAGGGGTGCAGTACGATGCTCATGACCCTCGACTCCTCTGGTCTTATCAGTTATCACGACTCCCAGTAGCTGTGTCCCCAAGGGGTAGAATATATACATCTAGCAGCCATGCATGGAAGGAGAAAAAAGAAAAAAAAAAAAGAAACTATACATAATCTCATCAAATAGTTGCATTATTTTAAGAAAGATTAAGTAAATTCCCAGTGTTGAGATAGCTAGAGTGAGAATTTCAACCTTGAGCTCTTTGACTTATCATTTGTCTCTCCACTGTGCATCGCCGCCTTTCCATATTTACACCAAAATCAAAGGAGTGAACAAAGAGGCAGGACAGCAGAGAAACAGCACGTAAAACATCGACCAGCTTAAACTGGTTTTGCTTCCTTAAAACAGGCTGTTGATTAATCAAACCTGGAGTTACTTTACACCCACAGCACTGCGCATGTGCAAGGCGGGGACCCAGGCCTCCAGGGTGACACGGGGAACAAGAATCTTCAGAATGTGAAACTCAGGGGTGTTGCCACCTGAGCCCTTTATAAAGCGGGAAGTCCCTCAGTAAGGAAAATCCAGTTCCCAGCAGCTTGATACCCACACAGGGGCTGATTTGAGACTACCCAGTCAGCTTCTGCTAAGTTTGAAACTCCCTTAGCCCCTTAAATTTTACCTCAACCCTGGATGAAGGAGATAGATTTGAATCCCGCCTCCCGCCTCCCGACTAGCTGACCTCACAATAAAGCTCTTTCTTTTCTCAAAAGCCTGTGCCATAGAATTGGGCTTCCGGCAGAGAGTCCTTTCTCGGTATCAGCAGAAGTAGCCTCTCAGGGATAGATGACCCATGTTGCACGTTAGGGCCTCATTTATATACAACAATGTTCACATTTGTTTTAATATTGATAAACTGGAATCAACATAAACATCCATCGATAGGGACATTCGTTATATAAAACATGGTCTATACATATGATGGATGAGCATGCAACCATTTAAAATCGTATTTTTTTATTGATTGATTTACCCAGATTATAATTAGTGGTCGCACCTTGCCTAGAATACAGGATGTTTTGGGTCTAATCCAGTGAGCTATTGATCGCATATTATTGGATTGGTCTTGATTTCCTTAGACATAACACACGAGTACCATCTCTCTGCCATCCCCAATCCATTACCCATCCTTCCAAATTATATGTTTTAGGTTGGCAAATGTAATCAAGTCCTGATTCGTAATTATTATGTGTGTCTATAAGTCACAAATAAATTTCACATCTGCTATTATTAAAAACTAATATATTTTATTTTGTTTTTTAAGTACATAATGGTATAAGATAATTATCACTATGTAACATTTTAAAAATAAGAATAAATATAAAATGTATAGCATGATCTCATAAACATTGGTTATTAACCATAATATAAAATTTGGTGCAAATGTATTTCCTTCTTGTACTTTTCCATATTTTTCAAATAAATGTACAATTTTGTAATCTGAAAATGAGAGCTATATTAAGGCAAAAATACAGAAAAGTAAGCAAGAAAAAAGCAAAAAGAACATGTTAAATGATCTAAATCTCTACCCAGGATCTCTTGTGTACCTGATTTGAAACAGTTCAAAAATATTTTTGGAAGCAGTGTTTCTTTGTTGAGCATATTTTCATAATCTATAACTACATTGAAGTAAATAACATTTCTCTTCAGTGAATGCTAGCAAAGTTGCTCTCCAGAGAACAAAATTTGCTTGAAGAAAAACAGGGTCCATTAGGATTTAGGAAGAACACAGAAGTTAGTACCCAAGGTCAAATGTGAGCAGGAATGGCTTCTAAGGTCTGGTATTGCCTCCTTCAATCTCATTCCTCCTAATTCTTCAATATTAGTTACCAGTGAAGTGGCGGTGAATATTTTCACATTCTTTCTCAGTTAACAAGAATTAAAGCTCCACCCTGATGTATATAAAAAAGAAATAAGGATAAATCAGGCAATTTATTACTTAGAAAGCCACTTTCCACCGTTTTGTCTGTGTTCTCTCCAAGTGATACAGTTACATTGAAGACAGCTATTCTCTCCAGTTTTATAACAATTGACATAAAGAAATAAATAAAGCCTTGGACATGATGCATGGTATTAAATGCCTCCTCTTTTCATGCAATGATACTTTGTAGTGGCTGTATCAGAGTCCAATCATTTCTTTTATTTTTTTTTAATTGAAGTATAGTCAGTTACAATGTATCAGCTTCTGGTGTACAGCATAATGTCCCAGTCAATCATTTCCTATTTTACTTCACCACTTACAGGCGGTAAACTATTATGGTTTCTTTGTTCATTGGTATGGTTGACAAATTAATAGATACTGTTTGTTACCTGAATAGCCACATTAAAGTTCAAAATCGCTTTGAAATTACTACCCATACTAAAGTAAGCCGTATCATCAGAAGGCAAGGAAGGGGTTATTTAATGTCTAGCATATTTAACCATATTTGAAATGATTAAATTCCCAACAGGAATCCATTTGCACACTCAAAATAGGATCTACTTCAAGGACTGTTTGTTTATAGAGGGGTTATTTACAAAGAGTGGGAGTAGGGTAGAAAAGCATAGTGCAGCAAGCTGGAGTGACCTGAAGATCAAAGGGAAAAGAACAGACTAGTTCCTAGAATCTGAGAGGGAAGTGTCCTAAAGAATCGATAGTCTTGGGAGAAGCAGGAATCTTCAGTTGGGAGGCAGAGCCAACCCAAGGCATCCTAGCAGGGGCAAAGCTGGGTTAAGCCCCCCAATCTCACTTTCCCCCTTCCCTCTGACTTCCTGCTTTGCTTGCCCATTTTCAAAATCCGATCTGATACAGAAGGCAGGGACACTCCAAAATACAACCTATAAATTTCAGCTTCTCAGGAGGGCAGAGAGCAGGGGAACAGCATAAAATGTGTAACTGGAGGGACAAAAAGAAAACATCCCACGCCATCAGTGATTTTTTTCTCTTTCAACTTGAACATTAAAAAAAAAAAATAACAATAATGATAATGGTTTATATTTGGGTAGATCTTTAGTTAATATTTTTGTAATTTTAGAGAGTCAGACTAACTTGGTATGATTTCTTCATCTAATACAATCTGAGATGATATCCAGAGGAGAATTTTGCTATCTGAGGGCTCCTAGATATCCAATAATAGAAGTCTGAAAAAAAAAAATTGGCTGGTTAACATTGGTTAACCAGTGAAGAAAAGTCTCTATTTTTAAGGTGTAGTTTGAATTGCTGTCAAAATTATTCATGTTCCTATTGAACAAGTCAGTTCTGTAAAGTTTGCTGTGAGAAATAATAGTTCCCACCTCCACTGTGCTCAATTATCCCTCTCTTTTAGAATTTTATTTATCTCCCTTGCTCTACATAACATTCTTGTGACTTCTTGATTGTCCAATTTCAGGTATTTATTAGTTTGCTAGGGCTGCCGTAACAAAATATCACAGGCCTGGTAGTGTCAACAAAGAAATTTATTTTCTCACAGTCCAGAGGGCAGAAGCCTGACTGTTGGGATTATAGGAGACAGATTATAGGAGTTGGGGGAAGGACAGGATGAGGACTGGTTTGTTATGTAGGTATTTGCTTAGCTCTCTTGTTCTCATTTATCCCCATGTGCTCTATCCCAAAGGCCCTGCTATTATATCTGCTCTCTTGCTCTTTTTGGGGGCTGGGAAGTCGCCCCAGCTGTGATGAGAGGGGAGGAGGTCTATGGATCTGACTGCTTGTGAAACAGATTTAAAGTCATCCTCCTTTCAAGCTCCTCCCACCTTCAGAGACGCCTGATCTGACAACTCCCAGGAGTTTGGGGGGATTATGTGATATAAATGGGATTACTTTTTGGTATTTCCCCATTGCTGGATTAATTCTCACTTTTGACAGTATGCTGAGTAATTTACCACTTGTCTTTCAGCATTTCAGCTTTGAAAATTGTGTTGCTCAAGTTTCTTTTCCTTTTCTCCTGACTTTATGAATCTGCATCTTAACAAATATTTCCTTTTATTGTTTTAATGGGTTCTCTGGAGAAGGCAAAAGTGTATGAGATTAATCTGCCAACTTTAACTGAGTGTCCAATTTTTTTGCTGTTTTTTAAAGAACTAAATAAAGTCATAGTTGGCAAATTCTAAAACAGTATTGCAGTCCACTCAGCAACTACCATCAATGTTTTATTTTATTACTAATGTAACAAAGACCTTTTTTAAAAGGGGGGTTAAAATACTCTCAAGCTCATCCTGCCTCTTTTTCTTACTTCATTCTTAATATGGGGCAACTCTTATATTTCCTAATAAAGTAACCAAACCATTCAGAATTATTGACCTAAAGCTTAGTAAACTGTGACTCAGTTCTTTTTTGCTAGTACCCCTTCGTCCTTCCCTCTGCAAAAATAAACCTCCACCCTGACCTCTGCCTTATAGGATCTCAGTTTTTTAGTCTCATTATAGTTATTTCTTTGAAAACTTGCCACTTCCTTGTGTTTGATTTTCACTTAAGTACTGATGATGTCATCACATATATATGCTTGCCTGCTCATTGGTCAGTCAACTTTATATTCACAAGGCTTACGTGGTATGGTGTTGCCATATTCAAAATAAGCTATTGAACATGCTATTTCAGAATAAGCATGTCTATAAGTTAACTCCTCTTCCTCCCAGGATATGTATCTTTTCCGTACTCCTCAATTTTCTTTTAAGAAAGTATCATTCTTCTGATGACTGAGGTTAGACAGTAGACATTTTCCTGTCTCCATCATCTTGCTACATCTAATATGCCAATCAATCCTACCGTATCTTTCTTTAAATAATCTCTCAAAATTTCCACTTCCTCTGCTTTCCTGGTATCTCTATTCTGGCTCATCTTCATGTCGCTGAAATCCCCACTCAGTAAGCACGAGACTATTCAACAAATTTGTGTTATATTATCGAAATGATAGATTTTGCACACATCTTAATCTGAAATGAATGTTGGAAATGTTTCAACCCCAAATTAAGGTAAAACTTGCTTCTATTAATTTAATCCACATGAGTATCACAATTTATTGATATCTGAAAGTGGAAGGAGAATAAACAAGAACGAAGTGAATAAGTAGTCAGTGTTTTATTATTATTACATCATCGATTTAATTCATGTGGACTTTGGAAAACACTTTCCCCCATATCTATTAAGGTAAAAGCATATTAATATTTATTAAACATTGACTGGTTTATTCACTACCTACTATGTGTCAATTATTGTGCTGGGGTTTGGTTGTACTTGGTTAAGGATACACATTTAAATAATGAAGTTGGAATGTGACCTCCCATGTTCCAAGACTAGCAGGAATGACAAGCTTTTATACAACAGGATGTGATATGATGTGCTAAGTGCTAAAATAGAGGTAGGGAAAAGGCAGATGGGGACAGAAAGAGTGTCATTTTAAACTCCAACCAACAAATTCCTGCTGTTAAGGAAGGCTTCTCAGAGGAGGAAGCACTTGGAATGAGCATGGATTATTGTGGGGGAATGGCATTCCAAAGTGAGGGCATCAAAGAGACAGGATGATGTGTTCAAGCAACAGTGTATTAATTATTTTTTCACAATTCATCTTTGTATTTCTATCACCTCGGATATATCACGCCTCATACTATGTACTGATTAAAATGGTTTTGAAAATTCATTACATTTTATTAACTTAAATGGATGCACCATACATATTAATTAAAAAAAAATACACCACAGGGTAATGCCCTTGGTTTTTTAATAGGTATAATTTTTCTGTGCTCCTGGAACTATGTTCTATATGCCTTGGTTCCTTCCTTCTGAGTGATGAATAGCTGTGTTGAAAATGGCTGAGATTCATGCAAACAGCACAAAATGAACAATCTGTACAGTATGTATGCAAAGTAGGAGGTTTTGTAGAAAGAGCGCTGAACCAGAAATCAAGAAACCAAGGTTCTATTCCCAGACTTGTCTCTAATTAGCTGTGTGACCTTTTTAGAATCAATTATCATTCCTGTGTCCCATGTTCTTAATTTAAAGAGTGACTGCACTAGATAGCGACCGTGTTTCTTTTCAGTTCCTAAGTTATATATGTCAGTAAAATGACAAATGAACAATTTCCCTTGCCTCTATTCCTTCATACTTGTGTCTGGCAAGATTTGACCTTTGTTTCTAAGGTCAGCACAGAAGCTGGCGTGTCTCTTTTCTGAACTCCCAAAGAATTGGATTTCTAGCTCTCTTAGGCTTTAGTGTAGAATGAGATTTAGAGAATGAGCTCTGGTGCCAGACTGCCTGGTTTTACAATCCAGCTTTGTCACTTACTTGCTGTATGATCTTGAAAAGTTTTCTTAATCTCTCTGTTTGTCTTCTCAACTATTTATGGGGATTCCGATAATACCTAGCTCATAAAGATGTGACTGAAATGAGTTAATGCTCTCAAAGGGTTTAGAAGAGGAATTGGCACAGAGTTCAACAGGTAATAAATTATTATTTCTTAAGATATTTACATTCCCAATGACACCTAGAACATGCCCTGCAGAAAGAATTGGGAAGATACAGGATGGATAAATAGCTGAACTCTTTTGCAGGTGTATATTTTTGAATGCTATTGTTAAGTGTTTTTAAAAAGTTTTTCAATCTTACAATTTTTATAATTGTTCCTTGTCAGTTATAGGAACACAATCTGACTAGCATTGACTTTGTGTCATGCAACCTTGCGAAGCTAATTAGTCTAGTGGCTTTTTTGTAGCTTGCTTACTGGACTGATTGGATGACTGTTTCAGGTTTTCAATGCACGTGTAGCTGTGGTCTGCATAGAAAGGTGACTTGAATTCTCTTCCAATTGGCAAGGCTGTTTTTCTTACCTTACTGCAGTGGCATGGGTCTCTAACACAATGTTCAGTTGAAGTGGTAAAAATGAACACTCTTGCCTTGATGTTGACCTTAGAGAAAAAGCAGTCAATCTTTTACCTTGATGGATATGTTAGCAGTGTATTTTTCCTAGATTACTATTACCATGGAATACTTGCAACACCCCAAAATGTTTTCTAAATATAATTAGGCATGAATTCACAAAATACAAGTTATAAAACACTGCTGAGAGAAATTAAAGGAGGCCTAAATCAATGGAGAGCTATACTATATTCATGCATTATAAATTGACAATTATTCTCAATTGACCTATAAATTCATTGCAAATTCAATAAAACTTCCACAGGCTTTTTAATGTAGAAATTGACAAGATGATTCTAAAATTTATGCCAATATACAACAAATCTGGTAAAGGCAAAACAATTTTGAAATTATGAACACAGTAGGAGGACTGTGACTACCTACTTTTGAGACTTATAAACTACCTATTATAAAGCTACTACCACAGTCAAAGAAATATAGTGCTGATGTAAGGAGGCAGTTATAGGTAAGTGGAACAGAACACAGAATCCAGAGACAGACTCACACAGTTATGACCAATTAATTTTCAAAAGTTACCAAGGTGCTTCAATGGGAAAAAAACAGGTCTTCAAAAATAGTCCTGAACAAACTACATATTCGTATAGAAAATAATAAACTTTGACCATTATTTTATGTAACACACACAAATTGACTCAAAATGAGTCACACACCTAAATATAAAAGCTAAAACTAAACTAAACTAAAATCTTTAGAACAAAATATAGGAGAAAAGTACAAGGGTTCCTGATAGGCAAAAATTTTTAGGGCACAAAAAGCAGTAACATGAAAAATAATTGGTAAATTGAACCGCAACAAAATGACAAACCCTTCAGAACAGTCTACAAAGAAAATGAAAAGGCAAGTCACAGAGGAGAAAATATGTACAATACCTGTATCAGACTTTGAATCTGCATAATTAATTTTTTTAACTGTTAAACTCAAAAATGAGGAAATAATCCAATTAAAATAGGCAAAAGATTTAAACAGATGCCTTGCAAAAAAAGTGATATAAGTGGACAAAATGTACATGAACATGCTCTACATCATTTGTGGTTAGAGAAATGCAAATTAAATCCAAAATTAGATAGCGGCTGGTTAAAATGGCCAAAATTCAAAAGATTTACCGTGCCTCCTGTTGGTGAGGCTATGGAGCAACTAGAACTCTCATTCCTCACTGAAGGGAATCTAAATTCTATCACCCCTTTGCAAAATAATTTTGGTGGTTTATTAAATAAATAAACATATGTATAATAAAACCTAGCAATTCCTATCCTAGGTATTTATGCAAGAGAAATGAAAATACATGTCCCCAAAATACTTATAAACAAATCTTCCTTGAGCATTTATTCAGACATCAGGGGCATACCCTATGACTGCTTTTATATGAACCTTTAGAAAAGAGAAATTTAATTTATAGTGGAAAAAAAGCAGATTAGTGATTTCCTGGCATTGATTGTAGGGGTTTGAATTGACTGAGAAGGGACATGGAAAACATTTTTGCGTGATGCAAGTGTTCAAAGTTTAATTGTGGTTACTCATTAAAATATACACTTAAATGGGAAATTTTATTGTATGTAAATCAAACTGAGTTCATTTTATTGCAAAAAGGCTTCAGGGTGTGTTTTTTTTGCATAGGATCTTAAATGAAGGGAACTATTCATCTGCAGATTTATCACATCCTTTCATATCCTGTGGTGCGAATTACCTAGGCAAGCCCTGAAGCTAAGCTAGTCTTCTTAACCTCATTCTCAAGTAATCCTTCTCTTTACTAAGATTCTAAGGTGCCTAGTTGTGGGAGCTTCAAACTTGTGGAGGAAAATAAACCCATGTCCTCACACGTAACAGCATTTCTGCTGTCATATCTCCTCTGGAAATAAATTTGCTGATGTTAAAGTTTGTATTTAGAAGATATACTCTGTTTAAGCCCTTCATGCACTCCACTGTATTTCAAATGAGAATTGTCTGATTGAACATTAAAAAAATTTAAAGTGCCTACAACTCTAGAAATAACCTATGATTATATTCTATACAACCTGACATATATTTTCAAGGGGATTTAGAGAGATTTAGAAAGAAATTCTATCAAAAATATAAATTTAAATTAGAATTATTTCCAAATGTTTGCCCTTCCTTCTTTCTGTTCCCAGAAATTACCCCCTTTGCTGGGTCCATAAGCATAGAATTAATCACGATGCAGTGAGTATGGCAGTATAGTTTAGAATAGACAAGTCATATAATCATTCATCAATTTCCTGTAGAAAACATTAAATTTTACTTTATTTCCATCAAGTTAAAATTATCATAGTACTTTTTTAAATGATCACATTTGCCCTTATTACAAGTGTGTGCACTTTACTGTAAAAGTCAAAACTCAGGCAAAGTTTACTGATACTCCATCAGAAAATGATGTAGGGATTAAAGTAGAATATATCCAGTTTTCCATCCCATAAAAGTGAGAACCACGTGATACAGGATGCCGGCTGACTTGACTCTTCAACATGTTATCTAGACAATTTATTTGGTGCCCAGCTGAATGATACACATATTAAAGTGACCTTGTTGGACTGGATGGCTTACAATCTACTGTATCTGTTTATATATCCACTTAAAAACCTTTGGTAAATTAAGCTTTGATTATGATTTTCTTGCCACATATTCTTAAAATCTACGTTTATGACTTAGTATAACATCCTTTTGTTCAATTATTCAAACTCTAACATTGCTATTTTGGGTGTTGCAAATTGTCTGCAGATTTTTATTTTATTCAAATAAGTATAAAATCGCATGTAGCTGGAGATATCCCTATTGACTATACATATGAACAAGCTCAAAAGCTTGATGTAATCCCTCCGAAGATTATGACTCTGCCTAGACATAAGAATTCAATAATGAGCATGTTTTATGAACTGAAATTGATGAGAGAATAGTTCTATGTAGAGTCTAGATACTTTGCAGCTTGTGACTTGAAGTCAAATTGTTTTTCCTTTCATAAAATATATTTCCTGACTACAAGTGTCTATCCACTAACGATATTCTATTCATGGATAAGAATAATGCCACCAAAGTTTTGAGGGAAGAGAAGTACGTAACAGTCTAATGAATTTGGGAGCATACACCATCACTATTTACCATCCCTAATTCCATGTCCAAGTAATACAGCTCATTATATAGCAGAAATCCATATACAAGCAATGTTTTAAATTTATACTGGTAAACTATTTTTATAGTGCCATTTGGGTCTCTCAATCAATTCTGAAATCTTTCATTAATATCTATGCCTATAAACATGCCTCTAAAATGATGGATAAAGTCAAAGTTCTTTTAAGATGATGTTTTATTACCTTTCTGTAACTTAGCTTGTTTTAAATTATGTTTAGTCACTTGATAAATGTTTCTCGTGTATTCCTTTTCTCAAGGAGTAATGCAGGACGGAGCAGTAAAAGGCATTGTATTTAGGGGCAGAAGATGGCGCCTACTATGGATCTATGAAGTGAGATGCAAAGGGAAATTGAATACTATTCCATCTTTGCAGAATTTGAAACATGGTGAATACTATTATACAGGTATCAGGTTCTGTGGGAGTAAAGAGGAGAAAGCATGGAGCTTACGGTTCTGAAGAAAACTATTCAAGAGTAGGGTGCGTTTGAGCAAGGAGTTGCCAGGTAGAGAAGGGGAGGAATGGCATTTAGATCAGAGGATAAGGACACAACAAGAGAGAAATACAAAGAAAATTAGGAAATATTCTGACAACACAGATGTATGTTGGTGGTCGTTTTGTGGTTATGGGGAGGGAAGGGATGTGCGAAGACTGGAGGAAATGAAGTGGAACCACTGCAGGGAGCATTGTAATGTTATGTTCCAGATAATGATGAACTCTTAAAGAAACCAGCAGAGGAGTGAAGTAAATCTGTATTTTGAAAATCTTTTCATTCCTGATATATCCCCATGCACTGTAGACTTTATCTTGGTGGAAAGAGAACTTGTTGCAGGGAGGCCAGTTAGGAGACCACGGCCTTGGGCCACATGGAAAAAGAGAGTATTTAGAAAGAAGAGGAAGGAAAAGGAATGCATAGATTTGAGAGTCACTTTATACCTTGTTACAAGCACTTTACCTTTGCTTACAAAAGGAGTTAGTCAACTTTTCATTGACGCAACACAGAGACGCTACAAGTATTTCACTTCAAATTCTTACTTTACCCTATTCAATTAAACGTTCTCCTGCAGCCAAGGGCCATACTGTTACTTCAGGAAGAACTGCCATATTTTTTCCTCATCCAGGCGTTCCACCTCATTATCTAAAAAATGACTCATCTTGTTAGGAACACTCACATCCTAATACATCATTGTGCTTCTCCGCATTTTCCTACCTACGGTAGACTTCATTTCTCTTTTTTCTTTGCTCCCATGTTACATTACTTAAACCTTCTGTTCTATCTTTTTTTTTTCTCTCTCTCTCTTCTACCTTTACTATCTTATAGGATCCTTGAGGGTGGGGATCCTCCTGTGTTTGATAGTCTGTGACACATTTCTTTGATCATAAACACTCGATAAATGTATGCTGAAAAGAAAGATAATTGACTCAAACTCAACACTAATTAATTTCACAATATTATCTTCAAGTGATAAGAAACTGCCAGCTGATATCTGTCACAACACAGAATCTCTACTGTATGATTTTTATGGGTATATTTATCTTTATTCATGCTTATATGCGAAAGATAAGCATACCTTTAAATTCCATCCGTAAATGTGAGAGTTAACTCATGTTCTCAAAGATATTGTGCAATCTTTCATATTTATTACAATTTTGATTATGAAGAGGTTTATCATAATATCTAAGCTTTGGATTGACTTATTCAGGATACCATTGTTACTAATAGCAACCTATTGGTCATATCGAGTTTTACTAGATTTAAACAACATCATTTCAATGATTAAAACAGAACACTAGATGGAAGTTTATACTTAATTGCACCATAGTTTATTAATAAGACTTTGAGTAATGAGTCTTGACAAGTTACTCTAACTGTACCTTCATTATAAAGGCTATTTTGATATGAGAACTTGACTGTAAAAAAACCCCCAAAATTAAGTCTTTAACGCATGGTTACCCATTACTTCATGAACACTACACCACTTTGTACTCAAAAATATGGTAATATTTTCCCATACATTACAGTTGTGATAGATTGTACTTTTCAAAAATGGCTACAACAGTATTTTTAACCCCATATGATCTTCTAAAATCTTGCCCTCCTCCATCAAAGGTTGGAGGCTATGTCTCCTCCCCTTGACCTTGGAAGAGCCTGCTGAGGCAATGATAAAGTGGAAGTGGCACTATGTGACAGCCAAGGTTAGACACAAAAACAATAAAGCTTCTGTCTGGGTCTTGTTCTGGATGTCTGCCCAGCGAATCCAGCCATCATGCTGTGAGGAAGACCTGGCCACATGGGGAGGCCTGCATGTCTGAGCCCCACCCAACAACTGGCACCGACTGTCAGCTACACGAGTTTATGTCACACGGCTCAGAGGCAAGACTTCCTCGCCAAACCCTAACCATGTTACAGATTAATGAGCAAAATAAAATGACTGTTATTGTTTGAGGCCATGCGGGATTGATAAAAAGCAATAGTAACATGAACAAAAGTAAACAAAATGTTCATAAGAGGTCCAGCTTGCATTTTAGAGCATCTCCTTGTAATGTGAATGTGACCTCCAGAACAGCAGTGCTCGCTCTGTTTGGTTGGCTTCTATATTCTTGGTGCTTAGAACAGGACTTGGCTCAGCATACCCAGTACATAAAGTAATAATAAATTTATGATGAGATCGATATAAATCAAGGATGATAAAGGCTTTTGAAAAAACATGCAATCAAAAATATTTGCAAAGTGACATTTGTCAGAATGTTCCTCAAATTTATGAAAGTGGTAGTATACTTAAGTATTAGCAAAAAAAATGTTTGTACATTTAGAGCTATCAGAATCTCAAACTATAGCACATACCCCCTTTTTCACATTCAATTCATATTTTGTTTCAAATATACATTACTTATGTTGACCCTCAACAGTACTTCTAGTTTGCACACCAATTTTTGATTTAGTTGTCCATATTTGTTCATTTAATATTTTACTAGTACCTGAGATACAGGAATTTATTTAAATATCTCAAAAGTGTATATTCATGCATTCTTTCAAATATTGCATAATACTTGTAATTTTTATTCAAAATGTGTTATCTTCCCCAAAGCAACTATATTTCTGAGTTCTTGATTTTTAATGTAGGTTGCAAAGTAGGTGTGTCTTTCTTAATGTTTTCTCCTAGATGAAAAAGTCCCTACAGACATTATCCAGACAAAGATTCAGATTCAGTAATGTGTTTTTCGCTTTACTGCCCCTTTTTTGATGCAAAACATATCTTCTCTAAGCAACACATAAGGCTTTAGGGAAAAATTCCATAACTATGAAAAATGTTTTATTATTTACTCTGCATTGTGATGCAGAACTCATTCCAAGTGTGACTGACAAGGAGGAACATTAACTAAATAGGCAGAGGCACATAAAAATCAGTGTGAGAAAAATGGAGTAAAAAGTCACTGAGTATGATATTATTAGCCAATTCATATTTCTGTAATATAAATTTATCTATGATGAATCTTAAAAACCTCCCACAAAGATAGTCAACATGTTCTCAAAAACAGCAAAACCAGTCATTGATTCTTGTCATTTATAAGCATTGGGCTCAGTAAATTCAGAAGAAATTTTGAAATTTAAACATTTTTAAACTGAAATTTATTAAAATATCAGAAACACCATCCTACTTATGGAAATTCTATGTGGGACAGAAAATTATGAAATAAAATAAAATATCTTATTAAAATATTTTTATTTATTTTACTCAAATAATTATCTAGCTATAGTAAGTCCCTTAACATTTGTCAAATGACAAGATTCGTGTTTTAAAAACGAGAAATACTCTATGGTTAATGTTAAATTGCAGAGTTCACACTGTTTCACTTTGAAATTATCTCCTTTGGGAAGCTTTTGGAATTAAAAAAAAAAAACAAAAACGAAATAAAATAACAACATCAGAAACCTACCGCGAATGGATTTTGTTCTAACCTGCTGCTCTTTTTATTTTTTCCCAAGCTGGTCTAGCAAAGAATGAGGATGAACAGCCCTGTTTTTCAAAGGCAAATGTTTAAGAGCCTTACCCATGCAGACACTCTATTTTACAGACACTATATTTTAAGTTGTTGACACAGTATTTCACACTGCATACAATACATAAGTGATAAACTTCATTTTGTAGATGCATTACATTCTGAAACTTATAGGGTGGTTCTTAAACTGACAAACACCCCAAAACATATAGAACAAAATGCTAATATCACTGAATAAAAAATGCCAAATTCATTGTCTCTTCTAATATTTATCAGAATTTATGAACAGGATAAAAATGTACCACAGTCTATTTCAAGGAGCTATTAAGTTGAAGAGAATTTCAATATGATTCTCTTCTAGAAAATGAAGAATGCCAAATAGCTAATTTTCTACTTTCCAGACTAACAATTTACAATAATGTAAATAATGTTACTCCAAAGGGTGAATAATGAGGATAAAAATCTATCTTATTTTTTCACGGTCCCAAATATCTATTGAATCCTTCAATTTTATTTAATCTTCTTCTTGAACACTTCCTAAAGTAGTAAGAAGTGATACTTAATAGAAGGGCTTCTGAGATCTGCCCTCTACTTCTATGTTCTGACTCTGCTTAGGAAACAATGAATGGGTTGTAGATCCCCATTTGATTCCCATTTCCATACTTTTTTTTTTTTTTTTTTTTTTGCTGCTGTACCTTCTGTCCAGAAATGGTCTGAATGCCATCTTCACTTGACAGAATCTGGCTTGAAGAACTTAAAACTCAGTTCAGGAGTCTGCTGGGTGACCCCAAGACTGCCCTCACTTTCAGGGCTTGGCTCGAGAGACTCATGGGATACACCACAGAGATTTACTACAGCAAAAGAGTGAGACTACGTACGTGGCTGGATCACCTGAGGAAAAGGCATAGTGCTTGGAGGAATCCACTTGGTGGTTTTCTTATGTCTCTCCATCCCATCCAGTGTCACACAGAGTCCACTTCCTCCAGGCACAAAATATAGCAACGTGTGTCGATGCTTCTGCCCAGAGAAGCCCATGAGAGACCTAACTGGGAGCTGGTCAGGCAGGCACCCTCTGCCCAGCACCTACTAACATTCCAGACGCCCAGAAGGAAAAGAAGCGTTCAGCATAAACCATACTGGTTGTGCCGTCTGGGCTGAGGGAACCTTCATCTGCTAAGTATTGCCTGGGGGCCAGGTTTCCAGGTGCCAATCAAGGGCCAGTCTTTCAAGCAGGCCTTTCTAAAGAGAGCAATGTCAGGCCGGCTATAGTAACTCTTTTCTGCATAGGAAGTAATCCCCTAAGGATTTAACTCTGGTTCCTAGAGAGGGAGATGCTGCTCTTCAGTGCTCCCAGGCCTGGATATCTCCTTGTATTTCCTACTTTGGCACCAACACTAGTACCTTGAGCCTTTTCTCCCACGTTGCTCCTGATATATATATAGGAGTTTAGCAAATAGTAATTTAGCAGATAGTAAGCACTTAGAAAAAGCTTGTTGAAATTGTAAATAATAGATTATCAAGTCTCTTTACTTTAAGGTTTAAAATCTATAGAGTTCATCCCCTTTCTGTCCTGAACAATTCGTTCCTCATATCACTGAAGTGGCTGAACAAATATATGTCCACGTGAGACCTATTTTGGAAAGGTGGGAAGGAGGCTGGTTGAGCTGTGATGACCCCATGCAGGGTGTTGGAGCTGCATGAGGTAATGAGGGATTCCATAGGGTAGGGGAACCTGCATAGGATGTTGGAGCCCAAATATGATGAGGAAGGTGTCCCGATGGGGAGATAAACCAGAATGTTGTGTCACAGCCTAAGGGGTGAGGAGGGCAGCCAAGCAGGAGGAGGTCGAAGGGAAGATTTGGGATCTTGGGGCAGGGAGGGGAGGGGGACCACACAGTGGTGGGCAGTGTCTGGTGGAGAGTACTGGAAGCGAAGTATGGGGAAGAGTGGCAGCAATGAGTGACTGGCTCCACAAAGGAGGATCAACGAAACAAATAAACATATGTAGGGTGATGAGAGATAGGACTCTCGTTGTCAGAGAAAGGCACTCCAACCATGCGAAGCTTGGGCTGGGAGTACTGGGGTGAACTAGTGGTTTTTAAGATGGAGAGAGACAGAGACAGAGATGAGACAGAGAGAGACAGAGATGAGATGGAGAGAGGCAGAGACAGACAACAATTTACATGTATATATTTAAATTATTTATAACTTAACAGGCTACATATTTGTTGCTATTCTCTGTGATCCTACTGTATGAATATGAGAGAATTTTAAATACTCTTTAATGTTCTTTAACCAAATAGCCCACTGGTTATTTTCATGAAAATATATTCCACTGTTAGGGAGAGAGAAGTTATTAAGGAAACAGAATATGAGCACCAGTGAAATGTATTATGCCTCTTGATCGCTAATAGGTTCTTAAAGTGTTTCATTTTCCCCATTTCAGTATTTATTCACTGCATCTAAGAGAACTAGAAGTGGAACCGGAGATCTCGAACAGGATACTAATGTCCAAGTGTTTAACATCAAAAAATAAATCTGGAGAAAGGGAACCATAAACTCAGGTCTTCCATTAAGCCATGCTGGCCTCTGCGTATAAAGCGTACTGCAACCTCTGTCTTAACATGCCAGTATGGAAGACAGTTCTTATTTCCCTAAAGAATTTTTCCTTCTGTTTTCCCGTTTCTCATATTTACTCTCCAGTCGCTGGGCTCACCATCAGTGTCCCATATCTTTTTCTACTTAGTCTTCCATGCCCAACATTCAAACAATCATACACGCTACATTTTTTTCTCATAATTTGTCTGAAGTCCATCCTTCATGTACTTTTTTATTGTACCCTTTATTTGGAGTAGCTGGGTTGGTTGGTTGGTTTTTTCTCAGTCTCCTCTCTTTTAGCTTTCTCCTGTATGTGGCTATAATCAAATAAACATAGTTATTTTCTCTTTAAATCAGTTACAGAAATAGACACAACTGAAAAGTGTTGAGATATCTTTTTGAATTCTTTTCTCCTCTAACTTCGCAGTTTCTTTTCCTTGGAAGCCGCACCTGCTTCCCCTACAGTACACTCACCTCACATCATGCATCACCCACCTTCCTGTTTCCATACTGCATGTTTGGAATGTGTTTATACATTGTAAAGTATGGTTTAAATATTTATTAAACGCTTTATGTTTCCTTCTCACTGTGAAATCTGTTGCTAGGTTAGAAGAGCTGAACTTTCCAAATTTTGCTACTCAGGATACAATTCATGCTTCCGAAAAATGGTGTTGAAAAGTAGACACCTATAGACCAAAACATCAAAGACAATTACTTAATGCGGATTCCACACTTGCTGCTTTCCCCAAATCTATATGCACAGAACTTTTTTTAAAGTCAGTAGGAGTTCTGCCCCAACAAAGGCTTCACACAAGGGGAAAAGGAAAAGAATTCAAATATACATAAGTAGAACAAAGCTTAATAAGCTCTCTCAGTAAGTATTTACCTGAGGGACTAGAACAGCTGCAATATAAAAACCTGTTTAATAACCCTCGATTAAACAATTTTCTCTATTTAAATTAAAATCCAATGCAGGCTAGGCTGTAAACAAACAACATTTACATAATATCAATTTCTAAAAGTACAGCAAGGCAGAGATTTTCTATGAACCAAATATTTTTAAGCATTGCATTGTTCTGCTTTTATTTACACGCTACTATTTCGAGTGATTTATTAAAGCCAACTACTATAATTGTGTATAGAAATAATGAAGCAAATATACTTTTGTGTAGCAAAGTGGCTTTGCTAGAGCATGTCAAGTAGTTTTAAAGAAAGTAAACCAATTAATTGTCAGTTTTCTCACAGAATGTGGCTTCGTAAATGATGAAAACCTTATAAAACTTCTTGAAGGTTTTCCACAGCCATAAACTACTGAGGAGTAATTTATCTGCTTTGCCAACGCTAGTAACATATGCAAGAGTTCACTTTTCTCCGGTTTCAGAAAAATAAGGCTTTTGTTTCTTCAGAACTCTCGCTGCTTCTTTCTCATTGGTAGTCAGAATTCTCAGTTTATGGCACTGGAATTTTTCCACAGCAATTAATCCCAAAGTTATAGATACGATAATGAGTCCAAGAAGCAAATTTACACGTTCCCTCTTATCTTTCCTCTTTCCCCATCTTCAACAAATAAACAGTTTCTCAGAATAAAACACTTAGGGAAAATATTCTGAAGCGAAACGCACAAGCAAGGTTACCTTTCCGTTGAAAGAGATTTCCATGCTGTTTTTTTGTTTTTTCCATCCCAGATGTCAAGCTCCCTTAGGACAGGTTGACCTTGAACACCTTGGGCCATGCTAATGTCCAACTTGGTGCCACATCATAAGTGATCAATAATGACAATACGTTAAAAACTGACTTTGCCCTCGAATTTGCCCCTGCTTTCTTAGATCGTAGCACCAACATGTGCATCACCATTCATGAGGTCATGAATATTTTAACAACTAAAGTGCATATTAAAACAACCACTGTGATTTCTCCTAATGACAGCCAGTCATGGGGCAGAATTGAAGCTGTAACACGAGGGTAAGACTGTACATCTATTTACAAAACTTGCTCGCCTTTACAGAGCTCCAATCACACACAGAATGTGACAGGGTCTCCGAGTAGCACTGTGGGAACTTTCAAAGTCTAGTCCATTTCATTATATAAAATATATTTAAGATTTTCTGTATATGAGAAATAAAGCTCCTGGAAATGGGTTATTTTTAACAGGAGATGTTCAAAGTCTAAAACCTAAAAAGGGGATGATCCTTTGAAAAGGACTTTGAAAAGAACTTTGACAGCACTAATAAAGGGAAAAAGAAGTTAAGCTCAGGTTGCCAACTTATCTTTTTATTAGTGGCCCAAAAAAAGACACAGGGTCACTGCCCTTTTCCTTGATGACCGTATTCTAGGGACACTGTGAGGTATTTGAAATCTCAAGTATATTTTAGGCATTTAACTAGCCTTACCTGTGACTTTCTCATGTCCCCTGTATCTTACTGGTATGTCAGATTTTATTTCTCTTGGGAACAAAGGCCAAAAAAAAAAAAAAAAAAAAAAAAGAAAAGAAAAGAAAAGAAAAGAAAAAAGACAGCTTCTGTATATCTTCCAATGAATGAAGAATCTAAACCAAAATTAACATTGTATAAAGTCCATTTATTAAACACAAAATAATATGGGACCTAAAATGTTAAAGAAAATAAGCTATATGTTTTCCTATAGAATCACAGCTTTTGTGAAATGTTTGCAATTTACGATCAAATATTTGAGGGTAAAAATGTTGATTTCTTTTCTTGAAACTTAACACTAAACAAATGTGTTATTTTAAGAAAATGTCAATGTATAAAATTTGAAGTTGCTGGACCTTAAGATTTAACTCATGGAATTTCAATTGCTGACTAAAGCTTTTGCTTATTTTACCTGTTGATTGAATTTCTTTATTTAATTCAAGATTTGTCTTTCTAATGAGATAATACTATGTTAAAATAACCTAATACAGGGTTATTAGGAAATGGGTGAAGGTAGTCAAAAGGTACAAACTTCCAATTATAAATAAGTCCTGGGGATATAATGTATGCATGATGACTATAATTAACAACCCTGTATTGTATATTTGAAAGCTGCAAAACTACAAATACTGTCTATTCCAGAGTAGATCTTAAACGTTCTCATCACAAAAAAAAAAAATTATAACTACATGTGGTGATAGATGTTAACTAAACTTACAAATTTATCATGGAGATCATTTCATAATATATATAGATATCATATTACATATCAATCATGTTGTACACTTAAAACTAATGCAATGTTATGTCAATTGTATCTCAATTAAAAAAATAAAATAAAGTAAAATAACCTAATATAGACTATTAAAAATTGTAGTCTAAGAAGAGGTTCTAAGAATGTGGTCAGAAATACTAAATGTATACATTTATAATCTATCCATATAAAAATACATATATATATATAAAATCTAGGCATTAAAATTTGCTCATCCTTCTGGAAAGTTAGCAACCCTGGGTAAAATATGGGATGAAAAGTCGTAGTGCTCCCCTTCTACATGGTCACAGACTGATCTCCTGTCCTGCCCAGAGATCTCACAGAGATGAGCCATGGAGGATGGATAAGACAGTATGTGCCTGTCTGTGCAAATTCATCATCAGTACTAAAAACAACAACAAATTGGCAAAGAGAATTAATTCTTGCATATATCGGTGTGTTTATCGACCTAAAGGGATATGTGATTTAGGGTCAGAAGTCCTTGGGATGAGTCAGCTTCTGTGACTTAATGTACCATATAATCTTGGAAAATCATTTAACCTCCTTGAGCTTTGTTCTCTTTTGGCTAAAATAAACATACAAAAAAACACCCACCTCCCAAGGCCTTTTTGAGAATCAACTGTAGTAAGCACATTGAGAAAGCACTTTTTACATAGCTGTACGCATGTTCATTTGTCTCACTGCTAATTTGTTTTCCTTTGTACATCTTGGTATTAGATCGGCTTGATTCTTTATGAATTGCTTGGAGAGTTATTATAATAATCTAAAATGAAAAAAGTACATATTAATTATCCAATTATTCATTCACTCACTCAACAAACATCCAGTGTATTTCTACTGTGTGGTAAATACGATGGCAGATACAGAGGACACAAAGATAAAAGACAATTGTCTTCCTTCAAGAGGTTAGAGTCTAGTGGCTGAGAAAAAGAAGGAAGGACACAAGTCTCATCTAAGCTCTTACAGTCACTGATGGAGCACTTGAGGTGGGCATCATTTTGAAGAGATTAGGAAATGGTTCCTGGAGGATGTGACTCTTGAGCTGAGTCCTTGAGATCTGTGGGAAAGAGATGCATGAATCAAGACGCAGAATCAAGATAAAATACACCCAGTTCTGAAAACTAAAAATAGCTGAGCAAGACTATGACTAAGCTAATATTAAGATAGCATGAGATGAGGCTTAAAGGGTAGAGGAGGTTGACATCCTGAAGGGTTCTATATTCTCTGCTAAGGACTGGTTTCTGAACAAGATGGAAGACTATTGAAAGGGGTACTGACATGATCACAAGTGCATTGAAAAAACACTCTAAATAAAAGTCATAGAAGACTGCAAAGGAAGAAATTAAATTGACCCTATCTTCAGGTGGCATGATTGTCCAAATAGAAAACCCAAGAACTAATAAGGAAGTGCAACAAAATTACAGCTACAAGATCAATACACGAAGACCAACTACATTTCTATATACTAACAATGAACATATAGAAACCAAAATTTTAAAAAATGTACAATACTATTTACAGTTGCTACAAAGAAAGTGAAATACTTAGTTATAAATATAATAAAACATGTATAGGCTCTGAATATGCTGATGAAATAAATTTTAAAGAGACCTAAATAGAGAGACATTCTGTGCTTATGGATTGAAAGATTCAACATAGTGAACACGTCCATGCTCCCAAATTGATTTATAGTTGTAATGCAACACCTATTAAAATACCAGAAAGGTTTTTTGTAAACTTAGACAAGTTAATTCTAAAATTTATATAGAAAAGCAGGGACTGAGAATAGTTAAATCAATTTTGAAAAAGTATAATTACATGGAGGGAATAACTTTACTTGATGTTAAGAGTTATGATACAGCTGCAGTAATCAAGAAAGTGTGGTATTAGTGACGGGATAGATACATATCAATGGAAGAAAATAAAGAACCTAAAAATAGACTACTCACAAAAATATATCCAACTGATTTTTGACCAAGTTGCAAAAGCCATTTGATACAGGAAGGACAGACTTTTCAAGAAATGGTGCTGAGTAAACCTGATATACATAGGCAAAAAACCCAAAAAAACAAAAAACCAAAACTGTCCTAAACTTTATATTGTATACAAAAATTAACTCAAAACAGATCATGGACTTAAATTTAAAATATAAAATTATAAAGACATTTAAGGAAAAAAACAGAGAAAATCTTTGGAACATAGTTCTGGGCAGAATTGTTACACTTGATACCAATAGCATGATCCACAAAAGAAAAACTCATTTTACCATTCTCTCTGTTGTTTATGTATGTTCCCAATTTTCCATAATTTTTGCTGTTTTTTGTTTGTTTTTAGAAAAGGAAAATTGGATAAATTGGACTTCAACAGAGTTTAAAAACGTTTTGCTTTGCAAAAACATCATGTGAGGAAGATAAAAAGGCAAGCTATGGACTAGGAGGTAATATTTGCAAACAACACATGTGATGAAGAACAATCATTTAGAATACATAAGGACCTCTCAAAAATAAACAGTAAAAACAAACAAACAACCAACCAAAACAAATCAAAACAAGTAATCTAATTAAAAAATGGGCAAAACCCAGGAACAGTTTGCTGACGAATATACAGATGGTAAATATGCAAATACAAATATGTTCAACAAAATTAGCCATTAGAGAAATGCAAATTAAAACCACAATAAGATGTCCCTACACACTATCAGAATGGCTAAAACAAAAAATAGTGATAATACCAAATGTTGGTGAAAATGCTGAGAAACCTTACTAGTGGGATATAAAATGGTACAGCCACTTTAGAAAAGATTACGGCAGCTTCTTACAAACTAAACAAATACTTATCATACCACCCAGCAATTGCACTCTTGTGCATATACCCCAAAGAAATGAAAACTTATGTTCACACAATAACTTGCACATGAATGTTCACAGAAGCTTTATTCATAATAGCCCAAAACTGGAACCAACCCAAGTGTCCTCCAGTGGGTAAATGTTTCATGGAAGTGTGGTACTAGTCAGCAATAAAAAAAGAATGAGCTATTGATACATGCAACAACTTGGATGGATCTCAACATACCTCTACTGAGTAAAAGATAATCTCAAAAGATTACATATTGCATGATTTCTTGCATATAACATTCTTGAATTGATACATTACAGAGGAGAACAGATTGACAAGCAGGAAGAGGGAGTGAGGGAGAGAGTTGTGGCTATAAAAGGGATTCTTGTAATGGAAATCTTCTATATGTTTACTGTGATGGGGGTCACACAAATCTACACGGATGACACTTAGACAGAACTAAGTATAAACACACAAAAATTAGTGTATGCAAACCCGGCAAAATCTTAGTAAGTTCAGTGGATTCTATCAATGTCAATTTCCTGGTTGTGAAATTGTACTATAATAAGCAAGAGGTCACCTCTGGGGGAAACAAGGTGATAGACATAAGGGATCCTTGTTATTTCTCACAACTGCACGTGCATCTATCTCAAAGTAGTTTTTAGGTGCAGTATAAGGATAGAATGGTAATGAGGGTGGAATATACAAGGGCCATTGGACTAGTGTGTGCGTTTGTTGGGGGGAAGCAGAGAAGAACAGGACATGGTCTATATGACCACCAATTTTCTTCCTTGGGCTTTATTCATCCTAAGGAGAGAAAACAGAATGGATAGATAATTGGAGAAGAGACGGGATGACTTCAACCTTGATTCTGCTGAGTTTGTTTTCTGTCAGCCAAGCAGAGTATATAAAATGATAATACAAGAAGGAAAAACAGGAATTTCTGGACAAGGGAAGGATATAGTGTTCTGCTGGATTTTGTATGCATACTCTTCACGGAGCATTTCAACACATGAAAGAATATTAAAATATCAGGTACCTGCATATCACCACAGGAGAATTTTTGAACTGAGAGGCAAGAATAAATGTATAAAAATATCTATGGCAATTTCAAATACAGCTGGATCAGTGAATTGCATTTCCGTTTTGCATTAAAATAAAAAGAAATTGAGTTACCTTCCCTGTGTGCCAAGCTCTACATTACTGTTTAGAAGTATTATTCTGCTTAAGGCTCACAATAGACCTAAAAAGTTAAGTTTTATTATCTCTAACTTCTAAACAGAGAAGTTAAGTAATTTGCCAAATGAAACAAAGCCAATGAGTAAGTCAGTTAGTGGGCTAGAATCTCTATCTAAATGTATAATTTCTAAGCCCATATCTTCCCCTTATCTCAAGAAGTTTGTGGAGAGTGGGGGAGAGCAGACCATAAAGACTTCTTAAAAATTGTGGACTCTATATTCTTGCTTATTTAGGGGTTTGTGGGCTTAAACATCTATGCTTATATTTGTAAGTGTTCAGTTTCCTACTGGGAAATTTTAAAGGTTCTGTTTAGGTCACTTGTCTCATCTCTACAAGATGTCATACTAGTTTGGCATCAACTTGATTACTCATGGCTTTCCATTCTCTGGATGCACCTGTCATGTCTGGGTTAGGAAGGAGTTAATTTTCTTACACTGATTTGTAAGTAGTCCCCTTCTTTTTATTTTCCAGCTAACAGGTTGTTGTTGTTTTCAGGTATGCAGGCTACATAGATTCGTTAACAAGCATGTTTCAGTTCAACTAACACAAACGTATAAACAGCAGGTGTCTTCAGTTCTGTGTTCCTAAACTTACATGGTGCATTAGCTCTGACTTCATTAACTATTAACTTGGGATTCCCTAAGCCTCTACATCAGGAAACAAGAAAACAAACAAAAAATATCTTTATCTCTACAGAAATTCTGTGCTTTATAAGGTTTGTTTTCCTCCTTCTTGTGATTTTCTGTATACTCTGTTTTTTAGTTCACATCTCTTCTTTGAGGTATTCTATTTCAAAATTTTAAGGTTGACACATCATGCCTAACATCTCTAGGGCTTGAAAGTTGATTCATTTTAAGACTATACATCACAGTCCACTTATTTTACAAACCAAGAACAGTTAAACCTTGAAAAGGTTTCAAGCCTTGAACAGGTAGTTTTCAGGTAGAAATTGGGCTTCTCTCCTTAATTAACATAGGTGAAGCATCACTGTTTCATTATTATTATTATTATTATTATTATTATTATTATTATTATTATTATTATTACTACTACTATTATTATTATTATTATTATTATTATTATTCCTCCTCCTCAGTAATCTAGATTTAATTTTGAAGCATTTCAACAGGAAACTTTCCACATCTCATATCAAAATACAGACTCAGGTGTGAGTGGTATACCTCCTATAAACACTAAAAAGGTGGGTGGGGACTGGATTTGAAGATATTTATATGACCTGATGCTCCGTTGGGGTCAGTTCATTTTGATCCTTCACCTTTGCAAAGCATCCAAACCTGAGGTGACGATTTAACTTCTCGCCACTCACGCCATCTAGTGGTTATGAATGTTCTATGTTTGGTTTTAAGGAAGATTCCTAATGACTGGGGGGCGGGGTACACGAAAAACAAAACGGTTGGCCGCGACAATTTCCTAGTCTCTCACATCATTTAGCCCTCACAGGGACACCTTTATCCACTTTAACCATTTAAGATGCGCGAAGAGATGCGCGGAGAGAATGAAGGGGACGCACACTTAGAGAGACGCACGCCCCTCGACGCTGACATTTAGAAAACGGTTTTAAATCCTTCCTGTCATTTGCAAAGGACGGGAAAAGGAGTTGTGGCAAGACCCAGACCGAGGAGACTGACTTTTCGGCAAGTTGGACAGATGACATATTAACTCCTGCAACGTTAGCATCTGGGTTGAACAAATAAAAAGAAAGAGAAACAGGAAAAAAACACTTAAAAATTCCGCCGCGGGGCTTTGCAGGTCTTGCCACCCGGTGGCCCCCAGAAGACAGCCAATTCCTGCGCGTTCCGCTCCGTTCACCCTCCTTCCCAGCTTCTCTCTTTCTCTCCCCCTCCCCCCTTTTTTCCCACGCTCGCCTTGAACCGGGACCCAGGGAGGCAGAAGCAAGACATCGGTCCCCTTCCTCGTCTCCTCCACCGAAACCACCGCAGCCGAGCGCGTGAAGCTTCCCTTTGTTCAACGAGGCTCGCTCTCCTCCCCGGCAGATCCACCTGGATGCTCTCCCTCGGTGACATTTTGCGCCGGGGCTGGTGGGTGGCTGGGGTGGAGCGAGAAGAGCCCGAGGGGGCGGGGGTGGAGAAAGGTCAAGCCGAGGGAAAGGCAGGAGACGCCTTTCATAACCTGCGTGGCGGGGCGTGCGCGCGGTTATTTATTTATTTTCTCCTTATTTATTGATCGCACGGGCAGAGCGGCGCGGGGAGCCCGGGGAGATGCAGGACCACCCACTGGCGGGGAAGCAGCCAGAAGCCCTCCCGCGCCCCCGCCCTGCCGAGCGCCTCTTGCCTCAGCGCTCCGGCGACTGCCCGCGTCGGCCCCAGCCCCAGCCCCGGCCCCGCCGCGCCGCCACCGCCGCCCGCCCGGCCACCCCGCAGCCCCGCCGCCCCGCAGCCCCGCACCGCGCCGCTCCGGCCACGGCGACAGCCGCGGCGCAGTAAGTTGGCAGGAGCGAGTCCCCCGGGTGCTCGCCTCCCCCGCACCTTTTGAACTTGTTGCTGCTGCTCGGCTCGCCTGCGCCTGGCTTTTGGAAGGTGAAAAGGAGGAGGGAGGCACGGAGGGATGGGGGAAGGGGAAGAAGAGCTCGCTTGAGCTTTATTTATGCTCCCTCGGCGCATCGGATTCGGCTGCTCGCGAGCTGCTGTCTCGGCTTTTCCCTTTCCGGGTGCACGGCGAGGAGAAAGTCTCTATGCAACTCAGCCCTGGCGCGCACTCTGCCAGGTATGTACCGCGGGCGAGGCGCGTTCTGCGCGGAAGCAGATGCCGCGGCGGCGGCGGCGGCTGCCAGCTCCCGGGCTCTGTAACTGTCACACTGTACTCGAGCTGAACTTGAAAAGAGAGTGACGGGGCGATTGGGCGAACGCTTTTGGCAGACACAGGGGTTGCTGGTAGACGTGGGGGAGGAGGGTCTGTATTAACGCCCCCCACCCCCGCCCCCAGCCGTTCCCGTCGCTCAGCACCTCAGTCTCCGCAAATACGGCGGGAGGAGTGGAGGCGGCGACCGGACTCCCCAAGAGACGCGGGGCAGCGGCTGTGACCGCATTTCGGAAGCTACTACAACAGGTCGCCTTTTTGAGACTCCTTTGGCGGGAAGGGCCACTTGGAAAGGGAAGGTTTGAAAGAGCTAAAAGGGAAGGTGGAAGGATTCCCTAATTCATCAAAAGAATACCACTGAGTGACTGTCCTTCCTCTCCTCTACCCTACACGTCACCTACTGACCCCACAGTATCCAGACTATGTCAGGGGAGAACTCAAAGACACCTGTTTGAAGAAGCTGCAGCATCTAAAGTCACCTGTATACTTATTTGTGCCAGGGGTGGCCTGGTCCCACTGCTGGAGGAGGTTTGGTTCGGTTCTGTTGGGTGTGATTGTTAGGACATTGTATTTTTTTCCCTTCATACTCCAAATACCTGCCTGGGAGGGAAACTTGCCCTTTTGAGAACTGTGACTTAACCAGGAGTCCTACCTTGGAATAAGGGCGATACCTCTGGACCACGTTTCCCAGTTGTCTTTTGTGGACGGAGCGAAGTGGGTGATTGTGGCTATTCTGACTGACCCACTGTAGAGTCACTGACTTGCCCTTCTCGCCCTCACTTCAAGGAACCATGGCGGCGGGTGTAGCAGCATGGCTGCCCTTTGCAAGGGCAGCAGCCATTGGGTGGATGCCTGTGGCCTCGGGGCCCATGCCAGCCCCCCCGAGGCAGGAGAGAAAAAGGACTCAAGATGCCCTTATTGTGCTGAATGTGAGTGGCACCCGTTTCCAGACGTGGCAGGACACCTTGGAACGTTACCCAGACACTCTGCTGGGCAGTTCTGAGAGGGACTTTTTCTACCATCCAGAGACTCAGCAGTATTTCTTTGACCGTGACCCGGACATCTTCCGCCACATCCTGAATTTCTACCGCACTGGGAAGCTCCACTATCCTCGCCATGAGTGCATCTCCGCTTATGATGAAGAATTGGCCTTCTTTGGCCTCATCCCAGAAATTATTGGCGACTGCTGTTATGAGGAGTACAAGGATCGCCGGCGAGAGAACGCGGAGCGTCTTCAGGACGATGCCGACACCGACAACACCGGTGAGAGCGCGCTGCCCACCATGACCGCTCGGCAGCGGGTCTGGCGGGCCTTTGAGAACCCCCACACCAGCACCATGGCCCTTGTGTTCTACTATGTTACGGGGTTCTTCATTGCCGTCTCAGTCATCGCTAATGTGGTGGAAACAGTGCCATGTGGGTCTAGCCCGGGTCACATTAAAGAACTGCCCTGTGGCGAGCGGTACGCCGTGGCCTTCTTTTGCTTGGACACAGCCTGCGTCATGATCTTCACAGTTGAGTATTTGCTCCGCCTGGCGGCGGCACCCAGTCGCTACCGTTTTGTGCGTAGTGTCATGAGTATCATCGACGTGGTGGCCATCCTGCCTTATTACATTGGGCTGGTGATGACAGACAATGAGGATGTCAGCGGAGCCTTTGTCACGCTCCGAGTCTTCCGGGTCTTCCGGATCTTTAAGTTTTCCCGCCACTCGCAAGGCCTGCGCATCCTGGGCTACACGCTGAAGAGCTGTGCCTCGGAATTGGGCTTCTTGCTCTTCTCGCTCACCATGGCTATCATCATTTTCGCTACAGTTATGTTCTACGCAGAGAAGGGGTCTTCGGCCAGCAAGTTCACCAGCATCCCTGCTGCCTTCTGGTACACCATCGTCACCATGACAACACTAGGGTAGGTGCCAACAAGGGAAAGGGGATGGAGGTTGAATATGTATGAAGTGGTTGTGGATCCATTAAAGTCACATAATTAATCAGAGGAAATAATGTTTCTCTTTCCTAAATGAGTTTAGGAGAGTATTATCTAAATGGTTTTGAACAACTCTTTTGATCTATGAAATGGGTATGATACAGTGAGTGAAGTATTTAGGGAGTTGCCAGCAGATGTTGAGTATTGGTGCCTGAAAGTAATAAATACACAAAGAAATTTTAAAATTCTTGAATATTGGGAAAGATCATCGGTATTATATATCTGAATACATACAATTATAACGACAATGAAAACCACAAAATTTGTGTCCAAGTAAAGGTATGAAAATGCATACTCTATTCTGAAATGCCTAGAAAGTGCTTCAGTGTGTTGAAATGAAAAGTTTCCATGTGTCTTTGAAGTATTATTTTCAGATGAATACTTTTGGCATGCATTTTCCCTCTAAGAACCATAATTCTCATTTTACAACATTATAAAACATAGATTATAGATATTATCAAAGGATTTTGTAATATATATGCACATATTCATATATGCATTTTCATTTTGGCTGGTAAGTTATGCAGTGTTTTAGATTATCAGGGCTGAAACTGATCAACTCTACAAAATGCAGTGGAATGATAATTAAGATTCTAGGTTCATAGTTTCAAATAAAGAAGCAAATGACTGTCATCCACACTTGTTTTTTTTTTAAAAGGAACTACAGATCCCATCAGGCAATGGGCCTATAACCATTAATTAAATAGAAGATACAGCAGTATCTGGTGAGATTGATGGTCACCAAGGGCTGATTGCATTATAGAATTTGGGGTCCTGATTTCCTTGTTGAATTCTTTTCTTCCTTATATTATTTGATGGTAATGGTATTTTGCAAGCACAGGGACATATTCTGAATTAATAGGTTTTTAAAATAAAATCTAAGCTAGAGTTAAGACTTTTTGGATGACTGAAGAAAGGTATGAATTTATTAATACTGTTAATCAAACTGCAGGAAAGTAGAAGCATTTATATATTAGAGAACCTAATAAAATGAAATGGGAAGAACCTTTTAGTTTTATGAGTTCTTAGATAAGCCAAGTGGTGATGTTAGTGTCCTTTCTTCAGCTTTATACTGCTTTTCTTGCATAGTTAATCAGTTCAATAAGGATTTGTTAATGGCTGTAAGAAAAAAGTTATTCCCAAGGCTGCTTTTTAAATTCTGTGTTTCTGGCTAATTTAATTGCCTTCTTTAAATGACAGTGTGGTTAAAGTCAACTTAAGTTTATTAGACGTATTGTGTTGAACAGAATTTCTCATGTTGTCATATGGCCAACTAATGGAGTATTTTATATGTGAAGAATTTCAGGCTGATTAAGAAATGAAGGTAAAGTAAAATATAATGATTTGTTATTTTGATTTAGTCTCACATACTTTTGAAGACGTACTGGTGGGTTTTCCAAAATGAATTAGTGAAAATCCTGTATCCTACTGGTTATATTTTCCTTTTATCCTGTTGGTAATTTTGTGACTCGTTTTGAAGAAGATGCAGACTACCTTAGCAGCATAGGTGCTTAGTTCTAACCAAGAGGTTTGTGTATATATATTTGGTCTTGTTGCCTTTATGTCATTTGAAGTCTTTGTTGAGGACAATTAGATAGTACAAGTCACTAGACTTCAGATTAGCAGTACACACGAATAAAAAGAGGACTCTGTGTTAAAAGTAAATAAAGGAAGCAATATTAAAAGGAAATGTATTTCAACAAATGTGGTGTCTGTGGCAGTGTTTTTCACAAAGTATCAGTAAGTCATTTCAAAACTATATACCGTCTATAATGATCTGAATATAGGCATTATAATGAATGTTGATGAGTTGCTGGTTCCATCTGACTAGAAAGTTCTATTCTAGACATGAGAAGTTAGTATTATTTTAAAACTTGTTTTCTGAAATGACTTTCAATTTTTTATTTTATTTTGAAATTTATTTTTGTTTTTGGGAAAAAGATGAGGAAATGTTAATCATTGACAATTTTTATTACATAAACAAAATACTTAGAAACACCTACTTTTTGAAATGAGTTAAGAAACGGAATCATAATGCTTGAGTAAAATCTATGAAATGGTTTTAGTTTACATGTTCTGTATATAAGCATGTAAGAAAAATTAAATACTCACACTTTCTCAGAACTTGGAAGCAAAATAGAAGTTACTCTTAAGACTTAAGTTCCACTAAGGTGGGAAATGTTAATTTTCAGTAAATTGAGCTAATTAATAATCTTGATGAAAAATAGCAGTCATACTTTTAAGATGTAGAAATGTTAATGCAATCAAGATACAATCCATTTATTGGGGAATATATATGAACATTTAACAAAGCACAAGTTGTATGATACAGTAAGATTTCTTTGGAAAATGTCTTCTGTTTCTCATCCAAATATAGTTATAAAGTATTTTACTTTTCTGAAGAAATAAGAGTTTTTAAAAATCCTGCCTTTTTGTGCCTTAACTTTGGTTATATTGTGACTCAAGAGCTTTATTTAAGAATAGGAAATTTTCAACAAAAGCCATGGCTTGAATTTATGTTTTACACTGTAGTCTTATATGAAGAAGTATAAGATAGAAACTTTCTGGAAATTATGCCATAGTTGAAGCTAAAACCAAGCTGTGTCTGATAGATGACCAGGAATTTCCCATTACACCCTCTGAGTTCTTTTTATGTGGCTATTATTTTTAATGGAGCCGATGTTCATCAATTAATGATAATAGAAGTGAAAATGGAATCCTAGACAGTGGTTATCACAGAAGTTCCAGCTCATACAAACATTATCTACATGAGAAGAAAGAGTCAAGAATTTTGTAATTTAGGACTGGCGGAATTATCTGCTACCTCGCAGGTCATTTTAGACAGTATTCATTGGCTTTCTAGTCTGAAGAAATGAGTGAGTTTGTCTCTGCCTTACTGTTGCCTATTTATCTAATTATTTTTGTGCTCCCTGAAATAGCGAATATATCATTATTCTATATCTTAACCATGCTTGTTATGTAAGTCATTATTTAATTTGCCAGTAAAATGAAGGCTTTAAAATATACCTTTCAGGCTACCCTTTCCTATTAATTAAAGTAGGAAATGTCAAAAGCACAACTTAAAAAATCAGTGAAAGAATGTCAGAAAGATTTTTTAAAACAATGTTTACAGTGAGTGGGTCATATCTGTCCCTCCATTCCATCCTTTCTTTCTGGGCAGATTTATTGACCTGCACAGGTCCCTGATTATCCTTTCTACACCCCTGCCTCCCTCCTTACCATGATACATACTTTGATTACCACCTTAAACTGCCTTGGGAGAACAAGAACCTGGAACTTCTCTTTTGGTTAATGACCTCTGGACGATAACATCATGTCATTATTTTTCATTCAGGTGGTAGTACTTAAATGTTGTCAAATTTAGGAAATTTCTAAATTTTCACCAATCAAAAACGATTTTACAAACATATTTAATAAGGTCTCACTTAGTTTACCATCGTACCTTAGGCTCATGACTTGTATGTTAGAAGTGGTACCAGGTGGCACATTAAATATTTTGAGGAGCTATTATTTTAGGCAATACCTGCATTCTTGGTTGTGATCACTAACCATTTCGACCCTTTTAAAAATAGAGATTGTGTTGTTAGACGTAAAACTTGAGAACTTGAGATGTATTATTTCGGTGGTCCACACCACTTCTTTAATTTTAAAATGAAGTTGCTTTCATCAAGGTTTTCCAAATGGGGAAGAAAGCTACTACATGGCATTCTGTAAAGTTTCATGTTCAGAATGAAACTTTATGATTTAGACTATGTGACTCATATTCTGATTTCTGAACAAATCTAGGAAAACAAAAAATTTGTAGTGTACATTCATCAGAAACAAATATGGTAGAATTACATCTGTGTTCTTAGAAAAGTTAGTGTGGTTGTCTAGTTGTAAGACTTCTCAGACTAAATTAATATTTTAATTTTAACATGTTTGGTAAATTGCTATTTTAAGAAACAAAAAGCAAGTTAGTTTATCATTGTAATTTTCCTAACAAAGTCTCAGGGAAATGCCTCTTTTTAGAATGGCATAATTGGAGGGAGATTATATATTTATATAAAATATGTCATATATATTCTATTTTATATAACAGAATTATGTTATATATCATATATCGTAGGCATATGTTAACCATGTTATATATGTTATCTATTTTATATAGCATATGTTGCAAAGTATGTATTATTAAAAGAAGAACAAACTTGTAAATATCTTCCTGCTATTCATCACTGTTCTGACTACATAGCTTCAGGGAATGCTGGGAGTACAATCTTGCAGAATCATTTTGTAGAGACTTCTGGTTTGCCTAGCAATACCGATAATAGATGGAATTATACTTTGGTCTGTGCCAGCATCTGTGCATAAATGTGGCTTAGGTGTCAATCCAATACACCTTTACAAGGTGGGAAGTACCAAAATTTATCTTTTTGGTGAACAGCCACACTACGAGTAACGTCTGTTTTTATTTTGGCGTACTACAATGTATTTTTACGAAGTTCTTTATAGAGCATGTCAATTGATGGGAGTTGAAATGAATTTGAAAGAGGTGTAGAAAATGTGATGTGTATTCCTCTTTTAGTATTACAGGTGACCAAATCTTCATTTTGTTGTTGTTACCATTTAAATTAGACAGAATATTTGGTGCGACAATTTTTTGGAAATGTGTATTTTTTTCTACAAGTGTTTGCTTGGTTGCCCAGCAGGTATGTCAGGAAGGGATAGTAGGTGTTCTCTTGGCACAGAACCCTGGAAGAGGGGGCATTTTCCAATATTCAGTGGGTCTGCTATGATTTTTTTTTTCTTTCCAGGGTTTCCCTTTAGACTACAGATTGACGTGGCCTTATACATGTTTATTTCATTTAATTCTCAGGTCATGTATTTTGTATTTGTGTAGCATTCTGTCCCCATTAACTCATCTTTAAAAATGAATTAATGAAGTTCAAATTTTGTATTACCTAATTTCTTAATTCCTGGTGGAAGGAAACTTACCTGTTGTTTATTCAAAATCCATCAGTTTACACATACAAGATTTTTTTGTGGCTTGCTCACAGTCACACAGTTAAATATCAGCAGTACTTTTTTTGTGAAGTTTTATTTATTTTTTACTAATTTTTTTGAAAACCTTAAAACATCTAGGAATGTTCAATAATAATTATGTGAGGATTACTGCTGATGCTGTAGGGATAAGAAAAGGAATACATTTGTCCTTTATTCTGTTATAATGCATTTCTCTCCCAGTTCTACTCTCTGTGACTCACTCTTCCCACATTCCTCAACATCACTGCTAGCTCTGCACTTGTTCACACAGTACTGGGGTTTATTATGAGGTGCCCAGTTGCTGTAACACAGTCATGTGTTCTCATACAGCGAACTGTTTGGTTCCGCAAACTACTTGATGGTGATGGTGAATGTTGTACCTGGCCTGATGGAGAAGAAAGTAAATCAATTATTTTGTCAGAATTACCTAAAAAAGGGATCATTAGAACTGTACAATTTAACCTCTCTTTCATGGAAAGAATGGGAATGGTGAAAAGAACTTTCACTGAAAAGGAGGTTTTATTCTTCCTTCAGAGCTGTAGCAATGAGTTCAGTCTTTTTTTCCTCTCGACTCTCCATATGGCTTATATTGTTTTCTGAGCACGACCGTATATATAGAAGCAGGCATTGTTCTCCCACAAGCTTCAGCAGCAAGATTTGACGGTGTGGGATATGATCTGGTATTGAAAAGAAACCCAGGAATGAAACGCTGTCTCTGTATTTCTGTGCACATTTGCATTTCTCCTTTTGCGTTAGTAGACGCCATGGAATTTTTTGCTCTTTAGTTTTCTCCTTTGAGAGCCAGTCTTTACACTAACCTTCTCCATGAAGCCCTCCCAACTCCCAAGCCTTCATCATCTGTAATTGGAATTACCTTGACATTAGTTAAGTGCTATTTTTCATATAATTTATGGTTTTACTTCTTGTCTGCCTAACTAGATTGAAAGGCTTTTGAGTTTTGAGTCTATACTTCTGGGGGACTTATTAGCTAGTTAATGTGTTGCTGCTCATGGTGTGAGAAGATAGTGCATACCATGGAGAGCTCCTTAGCCATGGACCAAGTGCCATCTCAACATTAGCAAGAATTGAATAATCTAATCTTATGCTTTGTTCAATGTTTAAAAAAAAATGAAATTTATTATTTGAACACTTTATCTTTGAATGTATTCCAATCCATCCTTTTTAATTTTTCTCTTTTAATTAAGGAGGGCTGTAACTAATTCTTCTCTGCAAAGGTTAGAATTAATGGCTGTCGATGGCTACTTCCTTAATCAGTTTGCTTTTTGGTGAAGGCTGGGTAAATTGCAGATGCTTCTGGGAAGCATATGGAGATATCTTATGATGTAAGTGAATCTGCACAGGAATATACTGCCTTCTCTTTCAGGCTCCTTCCCCCATCTAAATATGAGTAACTCAAGGGGCCTGTGGGTCAAAAAGATACTAGAATGACACTTAGTCTCTGGAAAGGTGTTCTGTCTCTTACCCAGTAAACACAAATTGGCACTTTTCCCTTTTATTCAGGTCCACTCATTTATGCATAACATAGAACTGTTTAAAAATAGAGAACTATGATATGTTAATGACATGAGATAAGTGTATTCTCTGTTCAGGAAGAAGTGCTTATTCTGAGCAATTAAAAGACAGGTATAGAAAATGTAAATATACACATAGACCCATCTTCTGGCATGGTGCAGTCCATTTTGCATTGGAAATTTTGGCAAGTTGTTATGTGAAGAAGATCCGAATCATAAAAAGTGTGGGGAGAATAGGGAGTGAGTAATCAGAAGTTAATAATGAGAAAAAAAATGCCATAAAAGAGTAGGATGACAGTTGAAATGATGTCGAATAGAAAAGGAAGGTTTTGTTCTAAGAGCAAAAGGTCTTGTCCTTTTTGCTCTTATGTGGGCCTGATTCTTCCACCTTCCTCATTTTCTTCACTTTTAAGAATACCAGTAATAGTGCTTTTGGAAACCCAAAGTCTTACCAGCAGCTTAAACTACCAGGAAATCAAAACGTGACTCATAGAGTTCAATTCAATTTAGCAGACGTTTGTCGATCACTTGCTGGCTGTCATTGACCATAGCAGTAAACATAACTCTCAACGTCTAGACCTTAAGCACTGTGTATTCTGGTAAGAGAGGCAGCAAATGAACATGAATACGTAATATAATTCCAGGTAGCAGTGCATGCTATGAACAAAATAAATCAGGGTAAGAAGTGTGCTATTTTGGATAGGGAACAGACAAAGCCTTTCCAAGGGAAATATTTGAGCTGGTGGCTAACTGAAGGAGTGAAGGGAGTCCTGTAAATATCTGAGTAAAGAGTTTAGAAGAGAGAAAAGAAGTACCAAGACTGCAAGGTGAGAGGGGGCTTGGTGTAGTCCCCCTAAGACAACTGTAATTGAAGCAAAGTGAGGGAGGGGCTTAGGAGCACCTGTTATCTGAAAGATGATTGGGATGAGATGATGCAGGACATTGTAGACCAAAGTAAAGAACTTTGGTTTCATTTGAGACAGAATGGGGAGACATGAGAGAGTTGTGAGCATGGTAGGGACAGGATATCGTTTCTGTGTTAAAATGAGCACAAGCCCTGAAACATTTAAATTTTTAAATACTCATTTTAACATTAATTTCTTTACCATGTATAAATTCTCATTCTTTGCTAGATTTATTATACTTACCTTAACTTAAAATTTGTATCCAATTATTCATGAGATTTTCCAGAAAAATAGAGTATTTTATAAGAGTACAAGATTAAATTCTTCCCAGCTGACAAAAATAAATCTAGTTCAAATGAAAAAGTTGAATTCCACATCTTAGCTGAAAAGGCAAAACTGGTTCTCAGTAGAAATGGAGCTATCTGGGAAATGACTGAGGATAATTCTTTATTTTGAATATGGATTTGCAGACTTACAATTGTCAATTCTAATGTCAGTGTTCAAGGATATCAGTGTTCAAAGCGTATCAATGATATGCTTTGGATTCTATTTAAAGAAATTTGATTCCTTTTTCCCCCCTCATTTTACAGTAGGCACATATATATCTTCTTCAGGTGTGTTGTTATTTCAGTGAGTTTGAAAGTAAAATGGATTTACATGTCTTGAAATCTGTGAAAATTGCTAGAGGATCTATATTTTTAAACCCAAATTAAATAGAGACCATGCATATAACAAATGTATAATGAAAAGTAACAGAGGCGTTACTTTGGTAATAATCACTGTACTAGAGAGTAAAACATATTCATGATAATTGGAGAAAACTTGAGTTTGGAAGAACAAGATTGGATAAACAGCATAAAAGTAAAAAAAAAAAAAAAAGTTATATAAGTTTCCCAGATGAGCAACTTGTGAAAATAATTCCTATTTCTAAGGGAAATCAGTGTGGCATCTCGCGTAGTCATGCTGTTGTCATGAAAGCATCTGCCCGCAGATAATTCTGCATCCTGCCTGAAAGTTCAGTTCAGAGGCTTGATTCCTGATGGAATCATCTAGGATTCATGGGGGCCATCAGAAAGGAAAAAGCCCCTGTATTCCCTGTCCTTTGCATGTGATGAATTTGATAATGACAGTCACACTCTCATAATTACTATCTTTTGTATGTTTTGGATGGGGAAGTGGTTTCATTTCATTGTGCTACAGAAATTAAGCTATTTAACCCTATCCTAATATTAATGCATTTGGGGCAAAAATCCTTATGCATATTGTTTAGTTAACACTTTGGAACTTACAAAAATGTTTCCAGTTATTACCAAAGGTGGCGTTTTTGGAATGAAATAAGAGCACATGTGTTTGTATTCTTCTTAAATTAGATGAACCCAGTAATGCACGTTAGACACTTTATGGAGGTCAGAAAAGAATTATTGTGGACTATCCCTAATGGCTGATTTTTCTTAGTCTAATGGTACTAAAATCGTGGAATTTTGATGTGCAGGGCTATTTAGGAATTATCTTATAGAAACTTCTTAATTTATACTTGGAGAAACAGGAAACATAAAATCACACAGCTAGTTAGTGGAAGGACATAAGCTAGATTTCTGGGGATCTTTTGAGGTCTAATGCTCTGTCAAGCTCAATACACCAGAATTCTGTGTTCCTCCATATTTCTTTCTGTACTTTGCATCTATTTTTAACATTAAACAAAATATTACAAACAAAACCAAGCACTGTATATGCAGGCCTAAAAAGGTCTGTAGATGATTATGGAGTTTCCTTATAATATAAATAAAACTCTATAATGACTTCATATTTTATATGTGTATATACATATATTAATATTTATAGATATTTCATAGTCCCCCATTAGATTATACATTATATATGTAACTATGTGTATATATATATATATATAATATGAGTGAAGGGATAGTGAACTAGTAACATAGGTAAACAAATTTGTATATAAATAATTCTTCCTTTTTTACTCTGGTAATTGTTAAATCTTGTTGAAACTAAAGAGATTTCATTATTGAAGTTTCAACTCTGTATTTTAGACCATTATCTAAAGTTATGATTTTATTGTTTTTAATATCAACAATTTTGAAAGCAGGCTGTGAAATCAGTGTCAAATAATTTGTTTGACTTGTTTTGGCCTGAAAAGCAGAAATTCAAAACCTGGGCTATCAGATACATTCATATTTCTCTCCCAAAATATTATGTTGTGTTTTATTCATTAAATGAAAAAATACATATTAAGGTTCAAATAAAGTATATTTTAAAATGTTTTTCAATTAAACATTATAACATGGAATATATTGTGAGGTGATATTCTCAAGCGTGTTTAAATAGTACATTTCTACTCTGAAAAACATACACAATTTTGTTTTAATCCTAGAAATATTAAGGAGAAAACAACTCCTTTAATTCCCTCAAATTTTTTGAAAGTTAATATTCTGGAAAATTAGATGGTGGGCAGATACTTCTGACTCTTTATGGGAAATCTTCAAGATGAAGCTAAATTTGATAAGTTATAAGGGAAGATCTTACATTGCAATAGAATATATTTAAAAGAGCTAAGCCTTCGATACTAACAATTTAAAAAGCTAAGCCAAGATACATTGCTTTTATTTTACTGCAGGTACACAGAATTTAGCTAATTATTATCCGTTTTCATGACACACTTCTATCATTCATGCATTCATGGTCCTCTTTATCATTTTATTTATTTAGTTACTTTTAATAATGCACAGGTGAACCCACCACCAAACTAAAGCTATGGCACTGATATTTACCTATAGCTAACTGTCAGCACCTCCTCTCCCCATTTTGTCCCGCTGTCTTTCTGTGCTATATAGATAGCCATCACCCTGGATCCTGTATTTATCATTCTGAAAGCTGTAGCTTTAGTTGGGGGATTTTGTTAGCTTTATAAAAAGATATCATGCTGCATGCAATCTTTTTTGCCCTTACATGTAATATTATATTACCAAGGTTCAGCCATATAATTGCCATGCACTGTGATTCAGTTTTTTTTGGCTGCTATATAATACTTCATTCCATTATGTGAATATACCACAATTTTTTCAACCACTCTCTTGATGACATTCAGTTTGATTCTAGTTGTCTCAGAAGAAGGCTGGTATGCAAATTGTTGACATGTGCAGAGGCTTCCTCTTGTGTATGTAACTTGGAGTGAAATTGGTAGGTCACAGATCTGAATATTCAACTTTGGGGGTAAAGCCAGATTTTTCCAAAGTTGCTGCATCAATTGATATTTGAACTAGCTAAGGATAAACAAACAAACAAACCAATAAAATTTTCAAAAAGATGATTTCTATGAGGCAGTGGGATGCATTGAGAAGAGGAAGGGCATATGGTTAGATGTAGGTTAAAAGGAAGACATTAAGCCTCTTTTTTCCATTGGTATTGCTTTTACCTTGATCTTCTTGAGATGAGAAATTAATATAATTGTAGCAATTGTCTCTTGCATTTTATTCAACTCCATGACTTGTATTTGGAGTCTTCATATTTTTCCAGCCCCAAATGATTTACTCTGATATATATTGCATTCATATTTTCAAGTGTGAAAATATTTTGTTAAGTTCAACTATATATCTGAACTCAAGGCCAATCCTATCCAAGTCAGTGATATGAAAAACATCAAACCTGAATATATCTCACTTGACTTTGGTTTACTAATTCTTGTGAAATTAAAAAATGAGGATTGAACTTGATATTCAGTTGGTTTTTCTGATATTTCATAGTGTTTTGTAAAATGTTACATGTTATTTTTTGCAAGCATTTACAACCAAGAAAGTATTCACATCTCCATTCATATTGTTTAATTTATCAGAACATTACTGTAATAAGAAAAAATGTGCTAATTTCAAGGCATCTCATGGGCATTCAGAGGGGATACATCACTGTGAAATAGGATATAAGGATAAATGTCAAGAGGAAATTACTTCCACTCCAGGAAATTCTTAATTATGGAAATCAAAATGAACATTATTTCCAATCCTTCATAGGTAACCTTGCAATTTTTTTCATGTTTGCAATAAAAGGCAATTGTTTTGAAAAGTATAATGAATTTACAGTGTATACATGTTGATCTGTTATCGTTAAATATAGCATTGTGCTTTTGTCTTTAAAAATTACATGAATTTGATATAAAATGTCAGAAGACGTTACAGTAAATATTCTAATTAAAGAAGAATGTAATTTAGAAAACGAGTATAAACTCTTCTTCATGGAAATAGGGTACTTTATTCAGGATGGGCATGGTCCAAGAGTAGTAAAAAGCACCTATTAATTTTGCAAAGAACTTTATTATTTTTGTACAGAGTACAAATAACTTTATAATCACCTAAATGAAAAGTAAGATAAGTTTATTTAAAAACAATTAAAAGGAGGTTTAAATCTTTTAGTCAAGTAACAAATTTTGGCACTGTGTTCTGAAATATACTATATTAACTTTGAATAAATTAAGAAATCATTTTACAGACCACTCATCTCTTTTACTTTGTCTCTTCATTATTACCCACATTATTCAGTGCCCAGTTTTTGGATCTATACCTGTTGTTCTAAATATTGGTAAAATATATGTGAATACATAATACTCTTGTATACATGTAAGAAAACAAACATATACATCAATACAAAATGTATAAGATATGTAAGTAAGTATTATACACACATGCATATGTTGATATACACGTACCTTCTCCTTTTATTTTTCTGGGAGGACACAGAATGAACTATTGATAATACTTTTAAGAAGTCTGGACATGTAGGATATGGCAAGAATTATTTTATATTTCAGTTTGTGCCTTTTTGTGTTAAAAATATTTTTCCATTAGGCTATAGAATTTCTTTTAGAAGAAGGCTCTCTGGTGATGTTTGGAGCCTTTTATTTTCATATTTTTCTATATAAAAACATTATCATTGTTATTTAAAGTTAAGTCCCTTCTCTTACAATGACCCTTTGATAATTCACTCAAAAATGATCTTAAATATATACAGTGATAGATTAGAGATAGCCTGGATTTAAGTACCAGCTCAGAGTGGGAGGGGATAGCTCAAATAGTAAAGCGCATACTTAGCATGCATGAGGTCCTGGGTTCAATCCCCAGTACTTCTAAAAAATAAATAAGCCTGACTTACTTTCTCCCCAGGAAAAAAAAAAAAAATTAAAAAAAACCCAAACAAATAAATACCAGCTTAGTGACATTGGTCAATTTACTTAAACTCTACCTGAGATTCCCCATCTATAAAAATAGGTTAGTAATGCCTACCTCATAGGACTTTTGCAGAAATTAAATGTAAGTACATACAGTTCTTAAAACATTACATTCTACATAGGTGCTATACAGGAGTTGCAATTATATTATTATTAATAATATGATATTAAATGTAAGATTAAATATGGTACATATTTTTCTTGCATAAGAAAAAGTAGAAAAGGAGCAGGAGGAAACTGTGGGAGGTTTTGGATGTGTCTGTGGCCTTGACGTTGGTGATGGTTTCATGGGTGTGGGCTTATCCCCCAGACCCATCAGATTGTATACATGAAATATGTACAGCTGTAAAGAGAGAGAGAGAGAGAAAAGAGAGAGAGAGAGGAAGAAAGGAAGGAAGAAAGAAACAAGGAAAGAAAGAAAAAGTCAATGAAAGTAAAGGAAAAGTCTCTAGTGGGTTACCCAATACACAATTAGGCAGGAAATGATTGTTGAATATGAGGAGTCACTGATTGAGGACTTACATTAAATCCTATTCAGAAGCTGGAATTTTGAGTCACCATAGAAAACTTTTTGTTGTTGAAAATTCAACAGCCAATAAATTTGAGTTATCAAAGTATAAAAATGCTATGTTTCCGGCAAACTGGTTTTGAAATTATATACTGAGTCAATCATACCTGTATAATTTTTTTACACTGCCAATTTTTGAAGATGATTTGAAACAATTTACTGTCAAATGAACAAAAAAGATTAGATAAATAAGTGAGAAGGATTAAAGATGAAGGGGAAGTGATGGAGAACAAAAAACTATGTTAAATAAAACTTTACTAAGCATAAATACAGTGCTGAATTTCCTGGCAGCCAAAGAGAAGAAGGAAACTATAGCATGTTTTAGAGCTCTATTTAGCCAAAAAAGGAAAGTATTTCACTGCATGAAGAGCTTTTTTTTTTTTTTGATGACTAGAGTCTAAGAGGGATTTATCATGTGAATCTTTATAAACAGAATATATAACAACATACTGGACAGTCTCTGCACCAGTAGTTTCACAAAATATTTAGAACTGTCTTTAAGGACTATTTTTGATTTGATCATATAGTATACACATTTTATAATGCAAAGTATATAATAATATTGTAAGAATATAAAGGTATTTTCATAGGAAAAATTAATTATTTGATCAAAATATATAACTTCCAGATAACTACAGGAGTCACATGTAGAATTTAGAAAATTCTGAGTGATGTTACTTAGTGTGGATGGGAGACCATCAGAATTAGGACCACATGGGACACATACTAAAAATGTGGATCCTTAGCATTCACCTAAAACAATTTACATAGTGTCTGGAGGTGGGAACCATGACAACTACATTTTTCCTTCTCACATAAAATTTTAAGAACCACTGATCTGGAAGAATATATGCTGAGGATATCTCTAACATTCTCCTCCTGGAATATTAGTGACCTTGAACTGGTATTTGGAAAGGAGATAAAAAACACACCATTTAAAACAATGATCTAGGCAAAATAGCAAAAGTGCTAGTTTTCAATACTACTTAATGAATATATATAGAAATATAGATAGAAATTCAGTAATCTTGAATATAGGTGATAAACTGATTCTTGATTGCAAAAGCCCTATCCTATCTTGTGCTAAGAAACAAGGTTTCATGGATAATGGCCATTGGTCCTAGTGTTCTGCAGAGCAGCTGGAATACTGTTTTCCTAAACGGTCAGTCAGGAGAGGGCTGAGCTTTCCTTAGCAGGGGCACAAATTAACTGATGAGTTGACTGCGATGAAAAATAAAGAACATGAAGTCTTCGATCGGAGTCTTGGAGGAAGAGTTTATGAGAAGCAGAGCAGCACCAAGTAGGAAGTCAGTCTAAATCTCGTGGGACCAGAATCTTTTTAGGTACATTTTTTTCTCCTTTTCCTCTTTGTTTCTTTCTTTTATACAAGTAGAAGATTGATTGGAAAGGATTTACTTTCCAAAGAGGATAGTTTTTAATCACATGTTAGGGATTTTAACTTTGGAAGACCTAAAGATAGAAAACAAATTACTAGTGCATTCTTAGATTATACCGGAGCATAAGGGAAGTTTTATGTAGACATCTACAGAATGGCTGATTTGATGTTGAGCTTTTTAATTGGCTTTCCGTGGTTGTTAGTCTGTCCAAAATGCCTCCATAGTCTTTCCTGGTAAATATAGAGAAGCGTGTAGTAAACCTTTTCCCATGAGGTCTAGGTGCAAAGAGAGAACGGTCTTGTGAAAAGTTGATTGAAGATTCATAGGGCCAGAAATTGAAATTCGCTTCCTGCCTTAGAGGATGCTGCCTGATCAGCTGTGGTTACAGGGTTTCTGGCTATTAACTTTGGTAAAAGGAGGAAACCTATGGTCAAAAGTTATGTTATTCAATCATAAAAGTCCTGATAAATGTAATCTCATGGACACTTAACTGTTCCTTAGTTGTCCAGGTCAAGAGACCTGACATGACATTTTGAAATCTTGGTTTGAAGTGAGATTAGTTAGATGATGCAGGTTTATTCCAAGTCAGATAAATAGGAAAGACAATCTTATAAACCCTCTGTAATGCCTCCTTTCCTGAATACAATAAATAGGGAGAGAGAGAGGAAGAGCGAGGGAGAGGGAGAGAAAGAGATGGGGAAGGAGGGAATATGAATGAATGAATGAATGTGTGTGTAAGGAGATAATCTGACTTTTATAATGGGGCAGAAGAGCCTAAGTTTACGGGTCTCCTAGTCCGTGGCAGGCACCACCTCCATAGACATAAGCAATGATATTTTTCATACCAGGCATCAGCTGTCTTCCTTGTTTTGCGACATTAATAATAATTATTCATAAAGCTAAATATTCAAAAAGCTAAATAATTATTCAGTAAAATGGAAGAGATGAAACCAAAATAAGGCCACTCTTTTAAAAACATGTTGAAGTTCAAACAGCTAGAACTAATATTAAAAAAAAAAAATCAGACATATTCTTTTAGTTAAAATAGGAAGCTAGAAGCAACAGCAGCAGAATGTGTTCTGGGAAGCAAGTCTGAGTTTGATTATGAACTTCTAGGAAAATGTCAGAGAATATTCAACAAAAAAGTTCATGTTCCTGATTGGGTATCGCAGTAGGAGAACCTTGTGCTTCTACCAAAGATTTGAGGCTGGAGCCACAAAATGAACAAGGCCTCTTCTCTTCCTGCAGAAAAGATTGGTGGGTTGGCTAAAAGCAGCAGCTGTCCTTTCTCTGCACCTTAGGCCAGACGTAAACATCAGCCACACACCATACACACCATGCTTCAAATTTCTGACCTGCTATGGAAATCTGAAACATATGCATATGTGTGTATATATATATGTATAACGGAATTGCTTTGCTGTACACCTGAAACTAACATTGTAAATCAATGACACTTCAATAAAAAAACAAACAAAAAAAATAATGGATTTTTAAACTTTTGATCGAGAATATATTTTAATTGGGTCTATAACTTTTGTTCACCTTTATTTCAGGTAATTTAGAAGAATCTGTTTTATTGAAGAGCCACACACAAAATTTATTTTTAGTATTTTTTTCCTAAGCTCACATTGTATTTCTGTTTATTTGCAGTATCCCTAGGAACCAATTAAGAAAAAAAAAATCCATGGATTTATAATGGTCTACCTGTAGCCTTGTGGTGTTTAAGATGCCTTAATATGCCTGCTGACAAAAGCTCTCTCTTCAAAGAACCTCAAACTTTAGTTGAAATCTCCCCTGCAGGTTTTATAGCAATGCCTAGAACATTGCTTTGCAGGCCATAGATGCTGAATGCAGACTCTTTTTTTTTTTTTCCCTTCTTACTGTGGAATTAAATGTCCAACCCACTTTAGATACTTACATCACTCATAGTACTTTCTAGCTACTTCTCTCTCAGCTACGCTTTCTCTGACGCACACGTCTACGTACAGAAATAAAATTCCCGCAGATGCGAAGTCTTCGGCTCAATGTACGTTTAAAAATTATACATGAAATAAATGTCTAGAGTTTTAACACTTTTTATCATGCTCATTTATTCCTCTGTAAAACTGTTTTCAAAATCCTTATTCATTTTCCTTAACCTTTTAAGGAAATCCTCTACATTTCTGTTCTATGTCTTTCCTCTCTGTGTTGTTGGTTCATTGCTATATGTATCCATGCTGGGCCATTCTTCTGCACTTCAGACAACGATTTTCAGATTCATGCCATCAGGAGATAGTATAGCCTTGGCTTTTGTAGACAGTCAGCATAAGAAATGGCCATATAGAGATTATTTCCAAATCTAATGGAAACCATTAGACATAGAGTATTGTCTAGCTTGCATATTACCCACTATCCCATATACTAAGAGCTAAGGAAAAAAGATATTTTTCTTGTATGCTAACTCCATTAGAATTTGGGTGTTTCCTGTGTGACCGATGAGAAGAATTCTCAGGCATATCCAGGGTCCAGTAATGGTGCCATGGCCAGTCAGTTATATCAGCCATAGATGGGGAACAGGGGAGAGTTTCCTTACTTGGCGTAAGCAAAGTCTCAGTGGCAGAAAAATGCAGAGTGTATTCTGGGCACAGTGCATAGATTCATTTGGCAGTCAGATATCTGTTGAATGTTGACTGAACAAAAATCTGGAATCACTTGTCACTTTTTGAATCTTAATAAATTCTGCTGTGAATGTATTTGAAAATAATTATTGTAACACAAATAACAATCCCCTCACATCAGTTATACTTGTTTTCACATTTGTATTTTGATTTTTCTTATGTGCTTTGACCCTTGTAAGTGATCAGTAAATATCTATGGAATAAATGAATGAATAAATTAAAAATGTATTTATGAATGCATGAAAATTCAGCTCATATTTATGAAATCGGAGAAATAGTTCTAGCAGGAGGATGGAATAGAGATTGAATTAAATGACATTTGAATTTTATGGTCTTAACATTTGAGCCCCCCAAATAATCTGTGATACATGACATATTACTTGACCTCTCTGTAATATTGTTCTCTATAACTATCTCTCAGCATCACCTTAAGATTGGTATTTGATAATAATCTGTGAAATTGATGTTCATCAGGTGTTGCATGTACATCATAGTGCATGTACAGTTGAACGTGCTGGAACATTACTGTCTAACAGAAACAAATATGATGCCCAGAAACACAGAAAAACAAATGCACAGTCATTTACAAAACCTAGCAAATAAAGGCAGAATTCAGATTTCATTTAACTCAGCTTATTGACTATTCCTATGTGCCAGACAATATACTTGGCACTATGAAGAAAAGATCAAGGTATGAGAAAATAATTTCTGTGCAGAACTAGGATTTTAAATCCTGGCTCTTCTCACTGGCTGGCTCACCTACAGAGCCTGGATGCAGTTTAAAGATATATTTGTGTTTGCACGATATAAAATGTGTAAGGAACTTTTAATGCTCTGAAATGAGCGACTGTTTGCCTGGGTCGGAAAGAACAAGAGTCAGCCATCAATTCTTGTAGTCACGTTAGTCTGGAGCATATGAAATTGCTAGGACATTTGAACATGGTCTTTCTCCTATCAGTGCCTCCCTTCCTACTTGGAGGGCTGTCCTAGTAAATAGGAAAGGATGACGAGAATGCATGTAACATAACTTCTGAGCTGATTTCTATAGCTGTTGTTTTTCTCGTAAATTTTTGGTGATAAAACGTAATTGATATTTGCCTCTTCTCAAATAGTTTATGATTGCCTACATCCATTGTAGTTTTAAATGATGCAAAATGTAAATTGATAAATAATGCAGTATTACCGTCAAGAGTATTACTCTTACTACATTTGCTCTCTTCTATAAATATGTTGTTTCAGAGATCAGAATGCTGAAATATACTAAATGTCTTTACTGTAATTGTTCCAGTTATATTTTGAAAGATGCATTTCTATGATAAGAAAGCAATTCATTTAAATGTTAAATATTCTCAGTTTTCTTAGTGCTTCTGCTCTCTTTGTCCTAATTAACTTTCACTCATTTGCAGTGGTATCCAAATCCCGTTTGACTTCATACTGGTTGTTTAAGCCGTCATATTCCCTGATACTTACATAAATTCAGTGACATATTCATAGATATAGACATTTACGTCAGATTTTTTCAAATAGTAGTTCTTCGTAATTCTTAGAATCATAGAAACTTGAAACAAAATCTCCTTGTAGGTCACCGGGCTCAAACTTCTGCCAATTGAAAGCCTTTCTATCTAATATATTCTGTATATCTATATAGTATTCTATGAATTTTTTGAATATTCTGGGTAATTGGAAGCTAATGGCAGCCCGTTTCTTTGGAGCACAACTCAAATTTTTTACCAGGTTTTTGGGAATTGAGCTGACTTGCAGCACCTTCCTCTATCACTCATTTGTCCAAGTTAGGTTTTAGAGATGGAGCAGGTTACGTTTTCTTTTTCACATTCTTTCCAGGGCTGTATTTGAAGAAATATACCATAATTACCTCCTTCGACTTTTCTCTGCTGGGGTGAACTTCCTTAAGCCATTCAAACTTTGTCATGTAATGTAGTTTCCAGACCCCCTCATTGCCTTGATCTCAGATCCTCTGAAGTTGGTCTCACTGGAAGGAAGTACACCGAGATGGTGACCCACAGTGACACTAACACTGAGTCTCTCTGAATAGGTCCCACATGTGATGACTTGTACTGATCTTGCGGTAAAATGACAGGTCTTTTATTTTTCCTTGAAATACTATAAACCTTCCTTTCTTCTCTTTCCTTCTACTGTTTACTACTTGAGGATAAATTCTACCAGATTCCTTTTTTAATCCTTGCTAAATTTCATTCTGTGAGCTAATAAAAAAAGCGTTGTTTGAGCGTTACCTAGCTACATGGCTCAAACTTCTCTGTGAGTCTGTTTAATTGTATTATAAAAGTGAAACAGAACACACAATAGACAGTGTTCTTCTGGAAAAGCTATAAAGGAGCCCTTCTCGTCAATGGGAAGTGCTTATCCATATCATGGTATCCGAAAGCATCTGTCCAGTGCAAACAGACATTTAAAATCTGGTAGTGGAGGGAGAAGAGGAGACAGTGTATTAAAACCCCTAATTGAATTGTTGCTGCACCCACGGGCTATTGTGGTTTTGTTTGACCAGAGGCTTAGGTTCATTCAGGTTTCTGATGATTTCTCCTTTCACTCCCTAAGAGGATCATTAATAATGAGCCTAGTAAGACAATTGGGATGGAGAGAGGAAAAGGGTCAGACATGTGCAGTTTTCCTGTTCCTTCTTATTTGATCAAATTCATTCCAGGGGATTAAAAAAATGGTGATCATCCATCATCATTATCATCTTCATCATCATCTTCATCATCATCATCATGACAGAAGCTCTCATTTAATGAGTAGTCACCCTGGGTCAGGTCCTACACTCAGCTCTGCTTTACACACATATTGTTTCTTATTACACGTGATGCTGCAACATAGACTTTACTTTTATTTCACAGGTAAACAAAATGTGACTTGATATTAGTCCTGTCTCCAAAACGTGTACACTATCCACAGAAACACGTAGGTCTAGGAATTATTTATACTTGTCAAATAAATAGTAGTAGGAATGTAAATTCTTTTTCTAGAAGTGGAAATGCTGTAGAAAAGGCTTGGTTCAAGGTGTGTCAGGACTAGCAGTGACAAAACGAAATTTCCTGCTCCAGAAGTGTATTTACAAAGACTCTTGTAATGGAATGCTCTAGGCATTTGTGATTTGCAGTTTTCCTAATTGAAGTAACTCAAGATGAAACACCATGCTTAAAAGAGCCATTCGAAAATACTGAAGTGAGAAGATGGATTGGCTGTGGGAGTCTTGTTTATTTTGTCTTAATTGCAGAAGGAAAAAACTTCTGGGACGTTTTCACACATCTTCCGTTTGAAGTTATCATCCAAGCATCTTTGAAATAATACATGACTGGATAAAATATACGTTCAGGATAGCAGAGGATTGATTGTGTCACTGCTTTAGAAATAGACTTTATATTGACTACAAGGAGAATTTAGTTGTACAGTCTCACCTGACTTGCCTATTAGTCTGTCATATCAACAATAGTGAATGTATATTAAGTCAGAAAATGATGTCAGCTCACCCTTGATAAATGGGCAAACAATATTTTTAACAATCTGAATCTTTTGGAAGTAATTTTATTTATTACATTATCTCTCATTTATAAAATCAGTGGATAATTTGCCATATAAAATAAGATATGATTACAAAGTATATATTTATGAAGACATTTTCATGTAACTTAAAATTTAGAGACAACATACATTTAGGTTATAATAGGTATCTTAAGATGGTTTCAAAGTTTACTAAAAATTAATTAGGACTTGATTAAAAGCCATTCCTGTGATAAAGAATTTTTAAAAATAATGAATGTGGTAAAGATTTGCAAGTAATGTATGCTTGTTAGGGAAACACTTTGGCCTGTACATTTAACTTCTTTACATTTCTATTCTATACATTGTAGCTATATACATAGATATGCACATACATATAAAATATATTTGAAAGTATCTATGTTTATTTATCTTCTACTCTCTCTGTCTTGTATTAAAACTCTTAGAGGTTGGGACCTGTATCTAACTTAATTTGATCTAATATTCCAGGCATGGAATACATTCTTTTCCTGATTTTTATGTTGGTTTTGATTAAAATATGCAGTATACTATTTATAAAGGGAAATTATCTCAGCTTGGAGATAAAGATTTTCAATATGTAACACTAAGAATTCCTATTGATGCCAAGGAAGCATACTTGATAAAACATCAGTTTAGTTTGGCTTTGGCTGCAAGAATAGTAAAATGTTCTGTTTCAGTAGCTATTAGAAAATATCAAGATTCTATCCTTTCCTTTATTCAGCAAATATTTGAGTGCCTGCTCTGGGCATGCTCATACCGTGTTAAAGATACAAAGATTAATAAGGCATAGTTTCTACCTTGAAGCCATATGCCATAGTGTAGTCTCTCTCTCTCTCTCACACACACACACACACACACACACACACGCATGTGTGCATACAACTCTCCCCCCCAGAAGATAATTATACATTACAGTCTGAAGAGTACAGTAATAAAATTATGCCAGGGAACTGTAGGAGCCTTGGAGAGGGACACCTAATCTAGCTGGGAGTCTCATAGGAGGCTTGCTGCTAGTGAGTCTTGAATTAAATATTTAAGGATGAATATGGGCAATTAAATGAGGATGGAGAATGGGAAGATCATTGTAGATGGAGGGAATAACAGAAGCAAAGGCATAGGTAGGGTATTTTAGAAATAATACGAACATTGGAGGTAATGTGTTTAATATTTACCATATACTAGTAACTGTGGTGACAGTTTTACATGGATCCTCTAGTTTTTGTCTTACTATAGCTTTATAGAAATTTGCAGTTTTTAATCACTGTTTTACAGATGAGGTCATGCAAACTCAAAAGAGTCCAAATGTAGGAAAGCTAGGATTCAAATGCAGGCATTCTTGTTCCAAAATCCGTGCTAGCAAGCACCTTCATACAATCTGGACTTCTGTGTTGGGACACTCCCAAAGATGTAGAGTGGCTATAAACTGTTTCCCAAGGAAGGATTTACAATAGGTGGGCCAGACCCCCCCCCCAACCCCCATAGCAAGTGTTCATGGACATTTTCGAGATAAACACTGAATTCTTGAGTAGAACACAAAACAATTTGACTTTTTTCTAAAGTATAGTACTAAAGATTTAATTTAATTCTGTTTTTCACACACTGAAAAAGTTGGCATAACTCTTTCTAGTGCTGGAGTATTTATATATAGTCATTTGGTCTCCTTTTGGCAGGTCAGGATTGCATTCATGTACAGGATTTAAGAAGTTTAAGTGTTGCGTTTGAGGCTGACATTTCTTCCAGTCGTGGTAAGCCATGTTCTGCAAACCATGTTCTCCCAACTGAAGTGTTTGAGGTCGTACATCTAATTGTGACTTTTGTCCCACAAATTTTCAAAAAGATTCAAAGTGCTTGATCTCATTAAGTTTAATTCCTAGGACCATAGGGACAGGCAATCTCTATCTCATTTTAATCTCTTAAAAGTGAGTATCTGATTTCAAACAATTCTCCTGAGAAACACTTTATCCTAATAACTAGCTCAATATTATCCTTCAATTTTACAGAAGCAGAACTCAGTATGTGCCTACAGTGTGATCATACGGGAATATTAATTGTTTATTTGAAAAAGCCTCTTTGGGTCCATTGCAGTCCAAGAATGAATTCTGTGTAGCCATCCTAATTATCTGAGTGGTGCTCATCACATAAATTTAGAAGAATACTTTAAACGCAACACTTTAAATACACAGTTACTGAGAGAAGCAGTTTTCTAATACTTAAAAAAACGAAGACTCAAACATTTGAAGGAGTATAGATCGGTTGGCTAAGGTAGAAGAAACTAGAGCCAGAACTGGAAAGGAGACTTCAAACAAGGAGCCAAGAAAGGACGATTAGAATTCCCAAACACTAAACCTTTCATCCAGTTAGCAGTTTTTTCTAACAATTTTTTTAAGCTGTTGGTTTTTAAGAATTATAATTTTGGTATGATAAGGAGACATGATGCCATTGTTCTTTGTATTAGTTGAAAGCTCTTACTTGACATTTATATTTTCACGATGTCTCTTTTAAATCAGGTTAATAGCTTCTCAGTATCAATGTTATTTTTCAGAAACTCTATTTTTTAAACATTTCTACTCACAGCTGTTTTTATGAATAGCTATCATTTCTCATGGAATTTCAAGCCTCCTGTTCTCTAACTGAAACATTTTGGAGACTTAATTTTTTTTGATATTTTCTGTTTGCTCTGTTGAGCGAAAGCCACTGTAAGCATGCTAACTTTCAGTTTTTCAATTAATACTCCTATCTAGTTCAGCACTGTCCAGTAGAACTTTCTGTGATGATTTAAATGTCCTATATCTTTTCTGTTTAATACAGTAGCCACTAACCACATGAGGCTGTTAGACACGTGCCGTGTGGCTAGGGTGACCGAGGAATTCAACTTTTAATATTATTTAATATTAATTATTTAAAATTTAAATAGTCACATGTGGCTAGTAGTGACCTTGTTGTGCAGAGCAGTTCTAGTTATTATATTTTTAACTGTGTGGCTAGTGAAATTTTGTATTTCCAATGATGCGTAGTTGAGATATTAATTTAGACAGGCAAGCACATCATAAAAGATCTCTACACATCACATAGGTGTTACTGGCTTCTGCAAGGGCTGTCCTCTCCTTAGGTAATTTCATTGTAAGATTGGAACGATCAGCAAAAAAGGAAACTCATTTAACTAGAACACCCCAATCAAGCCACTGTGCTACGTTGTTAATGAAAACAAAAATAAGCTTTCACATTGAGGACAACCAGAAGTGTAAAATAGACCTGTCCACTGACTAAAATTTTCTGGCCATTTAGACTTTGCAGTCTAGCTATTTAGTGATTGATGAGTTCGTGATTTTAAATTGAATATTCAGTGTGATTCAGATGATGGATGAGAGCACTTTCTCATTCAGCCATACATCCCTGGTGCTCCTGCTAATAAACTCTAAAAATAAGTGTTCAAAACCTGTCACAAGAAAGTTTTCTGAGATGAAGACATTGATTTAAGCATTTCTTTTAATGTCTGCTTTAATGAATTCAAAACAACATATGTTAGAGCTAAGTAAGAAATGTTTCTCTCAAAGCCTTGGAGATACCACACAGAACATTAAGATCCATTTTTATTCTGCTCATGCACATCAATAATAATTGAACACTGCTATTAGAAAGTGTAGCTCTTAATATGTGTCCGATATGGCTGTTGGCTCTTGATCCAAGTAAAAGGGTTGAGGACAGGTTTGCCGGTTACTGCAGTATGTTTTGTTTAGCCTTCCTTGTTACTACGGTTTGGTTCTGTTTCATCTTGTTTTCTTAGTAATAATTTGTGAAGATGGTAAAAGACACAGTCAGGCAAATGCGATTCATAAACATAAATAAATAAATGAGTCACAGTCAGTGAGTTAAGAGCTTGGTAAGGAGTGAGACTGTCATCGCTATTATACTTTCACTCTTCTCTGTATATGTGTGTGTGTGTGTGTGTGAGAGAGAGAGAGAGAGACAGAGAGAGGGCGAGAGAGAGAAACTGGTGTGTGATAATTCTCCTGGATACCTGAGGATTTCAGTATCTTGTTATTTTATTAATATTCACTCATTTTCAAGCACCACATTTATGTAGTTGAGACTTAGATTTAACTATGAGTAACAGAAATCCTGAAATAAAAACGGCTTAAACAAGAATGACATTTCCTTATTTCTCAAATAAATGAAGTCAATATTCCAGAGCTGTTTTGGCTATTTCTTCATCAGAGACACAAGCTTCTTATATCAAGTTCTCTACCAAATTCAACACGTGGCTTCTACCTTATGGTCAGGATGGTTAATTGAACTCAAGATACCACATCTGCATTCCAGAGAGTAAGAAGACAAGGGGGGAAAAAAAGGAGGCAAAGTCCTTACATTAGATGTCTTTGAAGAGATTTCCTGGCAGTTTCCACAGGTAATTTTTGTTTCCAGGGCTGAATATGGCCATGCCTGCCTGGGAGGTAACAGATCCCAGGGGTTTTTGACAGAACAGATGAAACATTTAGGTCTGATAATAAGATTCTCTTCTGAAGATTAATGTTGAGCTAGAATGATTTTGCTGCCTTACTGTGGCAATAGATGATTATTCTGGCACATACTAGAACTACTTAGAATACATACAAAGCTCTGCAGGTGAAAAAACAGAACTGGCCCTCTGTCGTAGCAAAGTTGACATTAAGAAAGAACCACATAAAAGGGGTTGGTCCCACTGAAGGAAACAATAAGCCCAGGCCCTGATGAAAATATAATGATAAGGGACCAACTTTTTTTCAGAACAATTGGAAAAGATTCACTACTCTAGATTTAATTAACTTAGAATGGGCTGATTCGTGTTAGTAGGATATTTGTAATTTTATAATTCCATTGTGATTTGTCCAGAAAATAAGAGGCAGGTGATGGAAGTTAGTGATGAACTCCTCGTAACAAATAAATAAAAGAACTAAATTGTGTTTGCACAACAAGGAATCATATATTCATGTAATATCCTTGAATACATAAGGCAGAAAACCTTAGAGCATAAACTAAGAGCATTTGGCTTGCTATTTAAGAATCCTAGTATATGTTGTTTTCCTGTCAAAATTATCTGAAGCATATTGTTTATCTTTAAAATATATAATGAACGTGGATATTACTCAGTGAAAAAAAAACACTGAGTGGTAAACATATGCTAAAATTCTGTTATCTTTTTGATTATTTGTAAAGGGGCTAATGTATTGTAAAATATTCTAATAAGTTTAACAGAACAATTATGGTTAAGGAAAGTCCTCACTATCATCCAGAAACTTAACAATTAAAAACTTCTCCCCCATAAACTCCAAGTTCACTAGGATTCCGGTATCCACAGGCCAACTTCACATTAAGCACAGTAGACGGTTTCTATGGCCCACATTATTTTTAGAGGGTCCATGAGAATGGTTTACTTTTAAAATGAGAAGGAAAAATAAATGTTAGGTCAAAATTTAGTATTTAATATTATTATATTCATATTTATAACAACACAGTGGTAAAATAGAAAAAAATTTCTGGGGCCCAGGGAAGTTACAATGTCCCCTTGGATGGCCAAATAAGAATTTGAAGAAATACTTCCCTTCGACATGATGAATTGCATGTAACGATCACATAGTAACACATAACAGACAATAACTAAAGCTTCTATAATATTAACCATGGAGCAAATGCTGTTGTGTTTTCTATTAATTAAGTCATTCAATCCTTAGAACAAGCTTCTGAAGCAAGTATTGTTATTATAATCATTCCCATTTCATGTGGTCCACACCACTTGCCACTCTTTTACGTCTAGCTGAGATCTGGAAATATCTGCTTCCGAGCAGTAAGCATAAAAATGCTGCAACCACCGCGTTGTTATCTGCTCAGTAAAGCAATGAAGCAGAGTTAGTCATCGGCTGAACGTTGAATTTCTCCTGCCACATTTACCAAAGAGCTCCTCATTTTGGGGGTACATCGCCGTCCCAAAGCTTAAACAGGCTTTAAAGTTTTTTTTTCTGCTGTTGTTGTTTCTAAGCTTAATGAAATGTTAGAATTATCTCTGCCAATTTGTTAAATCCTGGAATCCCTTACTTTCTTTATAAATAAGTACTATGAAAGGGTTCAGATAAGTACTATGTTGGGTTCAGATCCATGGCAGCCCAGTTTCTTCAGAGGAATAAAATACGGCAAAACCTCTGAAAATTTATCATTCTGCTCTTATCTTTACTGACTACCTTATATGAGGTTTCTCAAGTTAGAAATTTTGCTTGAGTTAGGCACCTAAAGGTAGCATTTGTATAAGCTAAGATTCAAACAGATTACAAATTGAATGCATTTTAATTAATTAACAAAAGTGACAAAAATTGTGCTGCCATCGTATTCTGCAGAACTCCCATAATGCTTACTTGAATAAGAAAACACAGTGAATTGAAACAGGTAACCAGATTTTTTACTAAATTTTTGCCTAAAATGCATATTTGCTAGAATCATACGTATAATTTCAGTGTCCCTGCATTACTTGTTTCATCTCCATATACAGCTTTCATTTACTTGTTGGGAGAACAAGCTCCATGGGTTAGTATTTTGGCAGGTTGCTGTAAGAGTCCACCCATCTCTTACATATTTATATATATGATATTTATGATACAGAGAACTAGTTAATTCATCTGCAATAAACCCGGATCACTAGTGAAGACTCCCTGAAAGTTCAAACCAATTCTCTAACAACTTATCTAGCTGCATTATTACTGTAATAGAATGAATGAATTATTGCATATACTGTGCACTTTAAATAATATTGATACACTAAACACACTATTGAAAAGGATCTTAAAATGTTTTATGTATGGTGGAAATGTTTGAATCTGAAAGAGTGATACAAAACCAGCTAATTAATTTTATTCTACCAGAGACGATTATGTCTGCTTGTTAGACCTCATGTACAAACTGTATTTAGAAGCAGTTTTCTGAACTAAGAACTTTACCTATGATCTTATCTGGAATGCCTTTTAACCGGAAACCATTCCAGGACCACGGCCAGTTTATCAGAATAAATCTTATATTTGGAGAGCTTGAGTAGATTTTAGAGGTTATCAAGACTAACACTCTCATTTTACAAGGGAGAAAAATGAGATGCATAAAGATGAAGTGATCTTTACAAGGTTGCACAGCTGTTTGGAGGCAGAGAATGGAAGAAGTAAAAACAAGATATTAGAATTTGTCTCTTCAGTCCCATCCTTTACCATATACTTTGTTACCTCTGCTGCATGTTACACAATTCAAAGTTCTGTTGCTAATATATTTTACATTGTTTGGCAACAACGTGTTATAAAGAAAAGATAGGAGGTGGGTATTACAAGTCAAAATGACATAAGCGCTGTCTTGTAGCAGTAAGATTTCCATAGATTATAGCAAGGAGAAATGGCAGTTACTTCATAAAAGGAGACACTGTAGTTTTCAAGAAAGTGTAGATAATGAGGTTTATTCCCATGATCTGTGATCAAACTCACCTGTAATTGTAAAAAACAGAGCCAGTCTTATCTCTATGGATTATCAAACAACAAAATTCGTTATCTTTTCCTCTATGAATAGAGAACTGCATTTCCAAACAAAGCTATTATTTACTCTTTTGGAAGAACAGATTTTAGAGGTTAAAGAAAAGATCATTAAATACTTGTCCTTGAAAACTCAGAAAAGACATTGCAGTCAGGCTTTCATATCCATGGGTTCCCCATCTGACTGTACTACACCTTTTTATATAAGGGACTTGAGCATCCTGGGATTTCAGTATCCGCTGGGGTCCTGGAACAAGTTCCCCAAGGATACTGAATATAAGTTTGCTTATTGCTTCTCAATATTCTGCCAAGGACAAAGTTTTGATTTTGGCAGGATTAGAGGAAATGCCTTTTATGACTTCAGCCTTTCTTTGGACATTCCAAGATTTAGAACTGTTTTCATGAAATTCCCCTGGAGCAAGAGAAAATTAGTCTCTGTCCTCCTAACCATCTGGAGATGGGTGAAATCATAGAGTATGCACCTTTCTCCTCTCATTCCGAATAATTATACACATACATCTTTCTTCTGTGTGTCAATGTATCTTTTAAAATAATGCCTGCACAAGTGAATATAACCATGAAAAATTGATCTGACCAAGAAAAAGCACAGTGGGATCCTTTTTTTTTTTTTTTTTCCTCTTAGGGCTGTTGGGAGGATTAAATACCATAATGTATGTAAAGCACTTAGTCAAATGCCTGGCACAGAATAAGTGCTCAATTACTGTTATTAATTGTGGTTGCAATGGTACCTTTAGCTGTTGAGTTAATAAGGCTCTTTTCATATGGCACCAAAAGATATTCTGAAACAACTGGGTCAGATTATACTTGCACCAGCAATGAATGAGAATGCTCGTTTTACCTGTCACTACTCCCCATGGGCATAATTGTGCACTGCTTTCTTGGGCTTTTTTTTTTTTCCACATCTGATATATAGTGAAATATAAATTAAATTCATTTAATCATAGCACAAACATAAGCAATAATGATTCTATCATATGCATAGGTAGAAGTTCAATGTCTTGAAACAAAAATAATACAATACATAGAAAGAATAATGACTTTGAGAAAGATGGTTATGGAGACAAATTTTCTTAATAATGTAAAGTGCAAACTGAATTCCTCCTGTTTTTTTCTTGGTAAGACTCCTTATAGATGGAGAACTAAAATAGTGTTCTCCAGTGTGGTCCCCAGACCGCACTGGCATCACCTGGGAACGTTTTAGAAATGCAAAGTCAGTGCCTCTCCCCAGGCAGCATGCTTTAAAAACTCTAGGGGTGGGGCCCATCAATCTGTGTTTTAAAAAGCCCTCCAGCTTATTCTGATGCCCGTTAAAGTCAAGAACCACTAATACATAAACTGGCCTCTCTCTCTTCTTCTTTCCCTGTCTCCCTTTCAGTCTTTCTTCCCTTTACTGCCATCTCTTCTCTCTCTACCCATCTCCCTCTTTCTCTCTCCATTTTTCCCTTTCTTTTCTTCCTGTCCTTCACTGTGAACTGGTGATTGAAACGAGGCAGTGTATTATTGTTAAACTAGAGAAGTTGACTAATTTGACCTAAATAATCAGTTGATAATTAAAAATGCCTGGGGAGGAGTGCCTGCCTCCTTGCCTTCAGCCTGACATTCTTTTCTCTGCACCACAGTTTGCTAATAGGGTGAAATGTTCTTGAAGAAACCTCCTTCTATTGTCAATATTATTGTCCTTGGAGACATTGTCTCTCGGAATGTAATAGGATTTCAAAGCTTACTGATTTAATCTTTCATGCTTCAGATCCAGACACTGTGCTATACTCTAGGTGAAAGATTGCTATTTCTTTATTATTAAAGGAGGAATTGTGTCTTCCTAGCTATAATTAGTTACATCAGCCTTCACATCAAAAGGGTAGTAATTTTCTGAACCAGAGCTTTGAAAAGTAGCAAGAAAATAATTTTACAAGTGTCTTTTTCAAGAGCATGAAAATTATGAGGCTGTAGGTTCAAACCATTCAGTTGAAAATGTGTCCAAGTTAAGCCAGACATAAATTTATATTCTTTCTATCTTTTCTTTTCTTGTGGTCCTTACTATGTTGCTATGACATTTTATCTTACCCTGAAGGCATCATGAGGAGTTGGCTGGATAATCAAAAAGGTAGACAACCTGTAATAAAGGAAGTTAAGTAGGTGACATCCTCAACCCAGAGACAAAAGGAATATTTTTTCTCAAATCTTAATGAAGCAATAATGAAGCATTACCAGATTTTTTGCTTCCTACTTTAGTCTTCTTTATACTCAACCATGAGCTCGTTTTTCTCAAAACAGTTCCACTTACATTTTCCTGCTCAAAATCCTCAGTGGCTTTTCGGGTTCAAGACTACGGGTTCATCACTCTGTCCTCAACTCTCCAAAATATTTCCTCCCTAGATTTCTATCTTTAAATTCTGTTCCTCTAAATGAAGCCAAACTTGTCCATATCAAGTTTAGCCCAGGTTTTCCTGGAGGCGTCCCAAAGAATTAAACGCATTAAAAGCTCTTAGTAATAAATGTTGTTCCTGATAACGTTGATTTCGTGAGCAGGGTCTTCAATTCTGAATGTGAATGCTGTTTAAGGACCTGACCGCGGGCGGCAGACCAGTTTCTCAGACTGTTCAAACTTACCTGGCTTCCACCTTTAGCAAGTTTCTTAACATCTGTAAAAATGGTACCAATCTTAATAAGGCAACAAACATGCTTTTAGGGTAGAGAAATTTGAGGATTTGTTGACGTGACGTAGGAAAAGTGACTGGCCAGACTTGTTCCTCCACCAAGAATCTTGTAACCCTTCCCTTAGCATTAGAAATCCTGTGTTGCTTTATGGTCCATCTCAAATGCCTCTCCATAAAATATCCCTTAGACATTGCCTCACAAAAATTACAGATCTTTTATAACCATACTACACTCTATTTATTAGCAGTCAACTATGTTCTGTTCTCAAACCCAACCATGATTTTTTGTTAGAAATTAATATTTTTGAACAGTTGTTTAGTCATTGTTTTGAGCTCTTTGTGGTACCCTGTTTATAGAAAATGTTCAGTAAGATTTGATGAACTGAGTTTTAAATTTTAAAAAAGTAAAAATTATATAACAAAGTTTAGAAGATGGTGAAACAAAACAAATTGGAACATGACTTCTCGCACTGTATATAAATAATATGAAGCTTAAGTCCATTACTTATGTTTCTTACTGCTATTATAACAAACAAATGTTTTTGCAAAAAAGCATCCCTAACTTTATGAAGCCATGTTCTTCATCCACTAATAATTGCCAGATTCCTCAAAAACTTCTATAAAATTCCAGGTTTCTGTATGTGAATGTAGGGGAGGGGGTTGCGTGACAGAACTTTTCCAAATACTGACTTCTATGTCTTCTGCATATTTCCTCTTTCCTTCAACCCAAATATTTTATATTTCCTATAACTTAAAAAAATATGGTAAGACATGCAAACTCATCAGGGCTAGCTAGAGACTGGGGAAAGAAGAGATACGTGTAGGAGTAGGATAAAGCAGAGAAATAGAGAATATTTACACCACTTTTAAGATTAGTAGCTTGACACTTTACCTTCCAGGATACTGTATTATCATAGAGTAATCTTTGGTTTAATAAAAGTGACTAGAAAGTGAAAATTGCAAAGACTGATAAAAATAGTAAATCGCAAATCATACATGAGTAAAAACTATTAAAATTAGGGATGTATATATATATATACACATGCACACATTTTTAAATAATCCTATTTTATGAACTTAATTTTTTTGTATAAAATTGGTAATAACTCCAGGAAATGGGAAAGACTAAATATTCACAGTAGAAAGCACCGGTTTTCCTCCCAGGCAAGTGCACGCTGGAGTAGTTGCAGGTGATTCCTGGCCTTGGAATACCTCTCAGGTGTTTCTGCCCTAAACTAAGCCCTTAAGGCCCCTGGTATTTCTGGGTATCTGAAATAGAGTACACAGAAGAGAATTTTGTAAAACAGCGACTTCAGCAATAATTTTTAAATGTATTAAGGGAATTTAATTGTGCTTAACTATCAATGATTTAAATTGGGGACACTCTGAAGAGCATACTGTAATGTAACATGTTGTAATATATAAGCCATTCTATATTAAATTGTTAGGCAATTTAGCTGATTTTTGAAATGAGTTAGGTAGAATGTTACTAGCCAGTTTCATGCTAGAGACTGTACAATAATATTAATTACCACCCTGATGAAAGTCTTAGTCAAAACAATCTTTTATGTTAAGGGCTGTTATATCCACTGGTAAGAAGTACCTATTTTTAACAATTGCCTAAATGTGTGTCTACTACTATTTAAATAAAGGTGGTAAATAGACATTTCTTATATAATTGAAGTTTTTTTTAGAGGTTTGAACATTACCTAACTACATGTTAATACAATTGAATATTTAGAAAAATCCAAGGTAATGTTATTAGTTTACAAATAATATTTAGGATCAAAATTATTGAAACATGGATGTACTGAGTATCTGCCACAGTTTTGCACTGTGGTCTTTCCTACGAATTGTGAATCTGGGCCAATACCCTATCCTAACCCTTGAAAAAATAAGATATTTATTCTTAGGGGAAACTAAACTGCAGTTTAGATAGATAGTGAAAAATATTCAGACCTAAACAGCATTTGGTCACTCTAAGGTTTTGATTAAAGTCAAAGTTTATTCAAAGTTTCACTTTATAAGTTCATGGTGTATTTAAGATTAGAAATTTTCATTTCTTACATGTTTCTTTCCTCCACTAGACCGCCCCCCCCATCTGATGTCATCAGATAAACAGGCATCTATCCTTTTTGGGCAGCTTCATTTTTACAGGGAAAGTAAAACTTCCACAGCAAATAAGGGGTTTGTACATTACATAACTAGTCTTTTCCTTGTCTTTAGTTCTTCGTTCAACACGGGGAATTGTCATTTTTAGAAGATAGCGTGTGAGAACTTCTGCTGTTGCTCTTTTACAAGGTTGTAAAGAAATGCATATGGGAGTCGTGATGTAGCTACGTACTCCATGCCTCTCTTTCAGGTTCCCTGTAACTTGTACCAAAATAGTATTATGTCTTGAACATAATACATTCATAACGACATGGTATTTGGATAAAACTACAATAAGCATGATTTCTTTCTCTCCTTTTCTTGAAAATTGTTCCAAGAACGAGGAATTCTACATCTACCTCATTTCTGAAGTGAGACAGTCTTCCCAGTAATAGAAGAAGGTTGAACAGGGAGAGAGAAATGCTTAAACATGCCTGTGTGGTCAGATACCTGTTGTATCACAGCACGCACGACTCGTGTTGCATAATTGACTCAGGAAGCATGCCTCAGCCGTCTGAGTGCAGCATATCAATGTGTAAAAATTGGAGTTACTCTGTAGAATCGAAGCAAGCTTTAATAGACGCTGCACAAGCTTCTGAGACTAGTCACCATGAAGATTCTCTGGGCTATTTCATTAACAAATTGTATCTCAGCAGCCTGCATTTCTCTACTTATTTATTGAAGAGATAATAGGAAATAACTACTTTCTTTGTGAAGTCGTAAATAATATGGCAGAAGGATATTAAGTGCACTGAGATGTGACAGAAGAGCTAAAACTTGTGGGTTTTAGAATTTTATGATGCAAGCCTTTTTTTTTTTCCATGAGTACATGTAAAGTAAACAGATATATTTGAGTTGTTTATGTGGGCAATTACCAACCTAACATTGCAGCTGCTGAAATGCAACTACTTCAAACCCAGAACTTCTTCTTAGACTTTTTTCCTGGAATCCCACTTGCTGAAGGGTTTTACTAAAGAGTAAAAAGAGAAGTTATCTCTTAGACTTATTCATAGTCCAGCTTCAAATGATGGCAAACCTTTTATGATTATAAAGGTGATTTTATGTCCATGCTTCTCATAATCACTGTATGGCTCCTACAAAGGTGATAGGAGGGCACCAGCTCTTCTGGTCTAACATGGCTTTATCCTGTTTACTGAAATAGTTCCAAGCAGTACCACGCCGAGATGATACATTACCATTCTTACTGCTATCAGCACGAGAGCGCTTTTGGTTTGTCTTTTGAGGGCTTGGTAGGATTTTACAATTATTTTTTTAACAGTAAGTGAACAAAACCCCAAATAAAGATAAATTATAGAATTAAGATTTCCTGGGGCATAGACACTGTATATTTTTATCATCAGAATTATCTCAGATTATATTGATCCATGTAATTTGTGGACCCAAGCATTGGTTTCAGTTGTTTATGATTACTGAAATATGTGTTTTAAATATAATCATTTAGGGTTCCTTATCAAGAAGTCATATTTGTTCTGTTCAAAGAAGTGGGAGGTAGGAGAAAGTGACCTTGGAGGCAGGTACATCTAGAATTAATTCTGGGCCAGTTATCAGCTGTGTAAATGACTTCCCCGAGCCTCAGTTTCCCTACCTGAATACAGCAAATAAAGGTTTCTAGTTCACAAGTTAACCTGAACATGTTTATCACTATTCCTTTCTGAGACCTCGTTAAACTGCAAGTAAAGACTAGAAGAGGAGATGACGACAAATGAATGTTTATGGTAAGTTTTTAAGGGATGGGAGAAGTACGGACCTTGGTAAATGACTCAGTAGATCAGATAAGCTAAGACCCAAGTGTTTTCTACAGGGAGCACCAGCAGGAAACAAGCCTGTGTGTGCTTTAGGAAACTGTGCAGCTCAGGAGGTGGAAGAAATGGTTGGGGAGTGAGTTAAAGGTCTTTATTGGGAAGAGTTGTGAAGTACTTAGAACAGAGCTTGAGACATAATGAGCTGTATAATAAACAAACAAACAAATATTTAGTATTATAGTTTAACTTTTCACTAGGGACACTCTCTTATTCATGTGCATGTTACTTTCTTTTTTCCCTGGGGCTCTATCCAGGTGCATATAGCAGAGTATGTCGACCTTCCGTAAATTCTCTCATTAATGTGGTGCATCGCCTCTATTCTCTGTTGCACCATACTTCTCTTTCTAAGAGTTTTCTGGTAGAATTTCCATAAAGAATAATTATCTTACCTTTTACCAGGGTCAGGGAAGAGTAGCAGCTTGGATGCACAGAGTGAAACACTGGGATCCTGTAATCCCCAGTTCAGCCCTGTGGGGTGGTGTGACTAATTGATCCCCGGCATTCAGATCAACCCAGCCCGTCTAATCCAGTCTCTGAGCTTGTCGCTCTCGAACTTCAAATTGGTGAATAACAACTCTCCGGAGATAAAAATCCAAATTTTTAGTTTAGCCTCCAAGAAAGGCTCTTCATTGTCTGCACACCAGTCAGGGGGAATTACAAGCAAAATTCTCATACTTTTTTTACCTTTACACATGCTATCCTTTCTGCCTTTCACTCTTTAAACCCTTGTGTCATTGAAGGATTTCTACAATTTCTTCAAACTTTATTTCAGTTGTTACTTCTTCTGTGACTCCTTTCCCGACTTTCCTAAGAGGAACTCCTGGATACTCCCCCTCCAGCATGTTTGCAGAACACATAGAACATGTCAGGGCAAGGGAGAGAGAGAAAATGAGAAAAGGAATAACACTAACAATGCACAGTGTTGACTTTAGGATTATAAAGAGCTTTAAAATGTGTAAATAAAGAATAAACGATCCATCAGAAGCTAGGTCACCTGCGTTAACCTAAAATTTTAAAAATTACTTATCTTTTATCATAACAAATAAATAAATTCATAGAACTTGCAATTATCTTTAGGTAGTAGCACATTGTATACTATTTACAGTTTCTAAGGACAATGAAGAACAAGGTAACTTGATGTATCCGCCATTATATTTGCCTTTAAAAGAAAAGGTTCTCTTATATATGGATAATTGACTGCTGTCAACTATTATTTGCAAAACGTTCACGTTGATCTGTGGCTTAAAACATGCAGAATGACACAATCAGAGGACTGAGTCTGTTTCTGTGTCTTTATTTCCCACTATAGAATTACTAGTAAATATAATTGTGTTTAAATACTGTGAGTGAAGAAATACCAAAGTATATTATATGAAGTGAAAGTACATACGCTGCAGTTGATATTTTGCTTGGTAGGTGGGTATCTTAGATTCATTGCATTCTTCCTTTCATAGCATGTACAGTTTTTTCCTTTTTCTCTTCTTTATTTAGGTTTCTGAGATACAGAGCATAGAGGCATGCCACATCCTCTTGCTAGAATAACTGTGCTCTTTGGGAATTTTTGCCAACATACCCATAACTTTTAGTAGAAGTTTCAAGAAACTGAGATGAGAATGCACATTTTAAAGATCTTTTCAGGGTTTTGTAGATAATTATTCAAGTGGCCTTTCTTATAAGAAAAAAAATCAGAGAGAATAATATAAATGTTTTAAATATGTCAGAATTTCCCATTACAATGATAGTAGGGATTTTAATTAATTATAGAGACAATTGGGATAGAACGGGACATTTTAATGTAAGGAAGACTTGGGAATGAGCCCAACATTTCTAAACTGCCTTTTTTTTTAGTAATAGCAACACTAATGTTAGTGGAGCACCTACAGTATTACAGTAACTATCCTGAATGGATTCTCTCCCTATATTCTTAGACCTCTTAAGTGGCAGGGAATTCTTTTACCCACATTTTTTTAGATGAGTAAACTGGTACAGAATTGTAAAAAAATTCTAAGTTCATGCAGGTAGAACATGACTGTGTAGAAGATATTTGATTGTGGATATTTAAAAAGTGACTTTCCCACGTATGGCAACAAACATCTTTACATTCAACTTCAAAGAATTACAGAAAAGCTTAGCTAATTTCCCCAGGTATCGTCGTGTATTACCTAATTATTAAATGATAGTTCTAGCTTAGTCTTGAATGGATGAGCTTGAAGAAGCATTATCATTATTGGAATTACAGAAAATACACTCAAATAAATGGATGTTAATAGCAGTAAGAATAATAATCACAGAGCAAAGTTGGATAAGTGGATATACAAATGGTAAATGGGTAGGTGGATGGATCTCCATCAACTGTTTCAAGAAGATCCAAAAGGAGATCTTTTGGTATTTTTTTGAAGTCTGATGGGATCCTTCCCAACATTTTTTCTCAAATGTTGGGCTTCCACCTCGGACAGCATTACCTGGTCTAGAAGGATCTAACATGACACAAGGCATTTGAAGACATTCTGAGGGCTTTACCATGCAGGAATTTGAAAAAGGGAATTTACTGATGGTAGTTGGTTGATCTATATGGAACTTAAAACCAACTTTGCACCCATGAAGCCAGGAATTATCTGCTTACCCACACATTTCTATTTTTCTTTGTGATCACATGAGAAATATTCAGTATCTGATTCAGCAGAAGGTTGGATTGAAGCATACATAGATAGAGCTACTTGTAGAATAGAAATTTAACCTCTGTTACAGCTGACTAGGAGAATTATCTTAAACGAATCAATAAAGATAGTTGTTCATCTTATGATTCTAATGGGTACAGTATTTCTATTGTATGTGTATGTAAATATATGCATGAAAATTAGATAGTGGATAGCTTATTTCATTATTAAGGTAAGGGCTTTTGGGGACTGAATGCATTGTTGTTAAATGTTTTCTTGTGAAAAGAAATGATGTTACTAAAATTTTAAAAAGTACATTGTAATAATATTAAATATAAAAAGCATAGCTATAGTTGACTGAACTCAAACCACATTTTCTGTCCCTTCTGTTTTTTTCTTGCAGTAGTAATTGCAAGATGTGGATGGCAAAGATAGCAAGACTTCTTGAAGTGGTAGCAGCTGGGGCTTTGTTGAATGTCTTGTTGGCTTCCAAATTGCTTCTAGATCTGTCCCTGCTGGTGGATTGCCTAAGCTTTGTTGTTTTTTAGAAAACTCTGCTCAAGATGTCTCCAGGGAATTTTTTTTTTTTTTTTTTTTTTTTGGTAAATTTAAAGAACAGTGTCCTTCTTTGGAAACATGCAATATTTTTAGAATCCTGTGATATTATACTGTAAGACATAAGCCAACAGTTTACACATCCCTGTCCAGGAAGCTGAATAATAAGTAATCCTGGGAATTTAAATCTCTATTTTAAGCCTCTGTAAGGACACCCTCATTTCTTTTGTATAAATACAAAAAAAGCATAGTCTGATCTTTGACTCACTTCTAAAAGAGCCCTATACTAAGGGTAGAAAAAACGAACAAATGTAGGTCAAAAGAGCACTGTCTAGATTGAGTGAATTTACTTCCTATTTTTTTAATTGAAGTATTGTCAGTTTACAATGTGTCAGTTTCTGGTGTACAGCATAATGCTTCAGTCATACATATACATACATATATTTGTTCTCATATTTTTTTCATTACAGGTTACTACAATATAGTGAATATAGTTCCTTGTACTGTTCAGAAGAAACTTGTTTATTTATCCATTTTATATATAGTAGTTAATATTTGCAAACCTTGAACTCCTAGTGATCTCTTCCCAATACCCTTGCCGCATCCCCAGTAACCATAAAATTGTTTACTATGTCTGTGAGTCTGTTTCTATTTTGAAAATAAGTTCATTAGTGTCTTCTTTTTTCTTTTTTTTAGATTTCATATATGAGTGATATCATATGGTATTTTTCTTTCTCTTTCTGGCTTACTTCATTTAGAATGATGATCTCCAGATCCATCCATGTTGCTGCGAAGGGCATTATTTTATTATTTTTAATGGCTAAGTAGTATTCCATTGCATATATATATACCACAGTTTCCTTATCCTCTGTCCTCTGTCAATGAACATGTAGGTTGTTTCCATGTCTTGGCTATTGTATATAGTGCTGCTATGAACATTGAGGTACATGCATCTTTTGGAATTAGAGTTCCCTCCAGATATATGCCCAAGAGTGGGATTGCTGGATCATATGGTAAGTCTATTTTTAGTTTTTTGAGGCATCTCCATGCTGTTTTCCATAATGGCTGCACCAAACTATATTTCCAGCAGCAATGTAGGAGGGTTCATTTTTCTCCACACCCTCTCCAGCATTTATCACTTAGGGACTTTTTATGATGGCCATTCTGACTGGTGTGAGGTGATACCTCATTGTAGTTTTGATTTGCATTTCTCCAATAATTAGTGATATTGAGCACTTTTTCATGTGTGTATTGGCCATTTATATGTCTTAATTGGAAAATTGCTTGTTTAGGTCTTCTGCCCATTTTTGGATTAGGTTGTTTTCTTTTTTATGATTAAGTTGTATAAGTATTTATATAGTCTAGAAATTTAACCTTTGTCCGTTGCATCATTTGCAAAGATTTTCTCCCATTCTGTAGGTTGTCATTTTGTTCTGCTTATGGTTTCCTTTGCTGTGCAAAAGCTTGTAAGTTTAATTAGGTCCCATTTGTTTATTTTGGAGATGTTATGAAGGAGAACATTGCTGAGATTTATGTAAGAAAATCTTCTGCCTATGCTTTCTTCCAGGAGGATTATAGTGTCTTGTCCTATATTTAAGTCTTTAAGCCATTTTGAGTTTATTTTTGTGTGAGGTATGAGGAAGCGTTCTGACTTCATTGGTTTACATGCTGCTGCCAGTTTTCCCATCACCACTTGCTGAAGAGACTGTCTTTTTTCCACTGCATATTCTTGCCTCCTTTGTCAAAGATTAATTGACTGTAAGTCTGTGGGTTTATTTCCAGGCTCTCTATTCTGTTCCATTGATCCATATGTCCGTTTTTGTATTTCCTGTTTTTTGAAATTACTTTTGTGAAAGCAGATTATGGATAATGTGGGAGATAGATAGATAGATTGATTGATTGATTGATTGATTGATTTTGCAAATGCATTTTTTGCGTTATTTGATTATTTAAGGTCAGACAAATAAGAACAACAACCGTCTGGACCTCTTTTTTTCCCTAACTCTTGGTTTAAAATGCTGATTAGTAAGATGGGTAATTTATAGACAGTATGAGGGAATAAATGCGTAATCAAATTAGTACTTAGTAATTCTTTGGCATTTCATATATTTTATTCTTATTATCCCACAGTACCATAAAGAAGAAATTATAAATCCCATTTTATGCATAAGGAAACAGACTTTAGAGGCTTGACTGGTCATTCATTCAGCCAATATGTGTCAGAGCTGGGATAAGCAATAGATCTATAAATAACATAAAGAAAGCCAGAATAATTACAAATTTGTTGCCTGTATACATTACAATGCAAACCAGTACATAATTATAGCCCATCACTAAGATATATGTTTTATGGCTTGAAATTCATAATAGTTTCTACATAGAACACAAGCAGAGAAATCTACACTAAATATGGAAAAAAATGAAATGTTATTAAAAAAAGTTGTGTATTAAAATTGCATCTACCCATTAGCTACAGTAGAAGCTTAAGTCATAGAGTTCTTTCCTAAAATACCTACAGTATCATCACTGATAATCACCACTTGAAGGGAAACACACACATACACACACACACACACACAATGTGCAGAAAATATGAAAAGTATGATTATTGAAAGATACATTTAAATTATCAACCCACTAATTGATTAAATCTTAGTTCAATGTGAATTGCTTTGTAAAGGGGGGATAAAGCATCAATAAGTTTTATTTCGGATCCATGCAAGCTTGAAAGACTTGAACCTTGCTCAGCATTTCATTCGGGCTTCTGCCACTACCTCCCCTCCTGTCCCCCACAATCCATACATACTTGACTTCCACTCACAAAACTGGAGTTGAGCAGATCCAGAATTTTCAGTGGAAATTGGTGCATTCACAGGAAACAGTGTTTGAGTTAATAATTATCATGCTTTAATCTGAAAAATCCTGGTTGTGTGTGGCATGGGATGCTTCTCAGGGTCTCTCGGTTATTTTAGGGTGACACAGGAAAACCAGAAACAGTGGAAACCTGTGATACTTGAATTTTCCACAACAGAATGGAAGACTCAGAACCCAAATGGTACCTAAAATTGTCTACTCCTGCAATGAAGCTTGGTATCAATTACTTAGCTAGACATAGAAAATAGCCCACTTATTGACAATGGAATATTTGACACAGTCTGCTGACACTCTTCTGGCACATTCTATTCTGCAATAGTCCCAAAGCCCCAGAGTGTGGGAGTCACTCTGACTCTGATAATGTCCTCTAGATCACCTTGTTGTAAACGTCATGGTCCTCAACCACTTTTGCAAATGTAGGGAAAGTCAAGCAGTGAGACATCGAGTACCTTGTGGTTTTTCCTTGAACTGTTTTTTTTTGTTGTTGTTCTTTTCTAATACTTAATATTTTTAGAATTAGTGACTGGCTTCAACTCTGGAGTAAGCAGATTACTAAGATCCAGTGATGGTATACAGTTTAGAGTGCACAGATCTTTAAATCAAAGGCAAATGCGTGCAATAAACAATGGGTCTTTAGCATCTCTTGACTGTTTAGTTTATACTGAACCAACAGCTTTTGTATATTTGTTATATACATGTTTACACATACTGTGTTTAACTCTGGAAGGAGTATTTCTAGACATGAAGGTCCAATTATAAGATGTAATTTTGATGATATTTTAAATGGCAGTGACTATATTTTACATAATATTTATAATTCCCTTTTCCCTTACATATTCACATAAACTACCTTGTTAGGTAAATTATTAGGTAAAATTTAAAATTACATTATACTCACCTTAAAATTAGATAATTATCATTTTATTAGGTGTTTTAGGTGAATAAACAAGTTTAAACTAAGACCTTTGGGGTAAATTTCCAAGACTAAATGATCTTATCAATGACTGCTTAAAAATTATGTTTCAATAGTGATTAAAAGTATAAATGAATGGAACTTCAGTTTTCTTCCAAAATAATAGTTGTTGGGCTTATTATCATCAGTAACATGTGGGTTCTAGCACTGCCCAATTTAAGAGGTATAGCAGTAAGTTCTGATTATGTGATGTAGTACCTAAACGGAAAACAAATGGATTTGTCAGTCAAAACTAACTTTTTAAAAAATCTTCCAGACTCTGAGAATTCTTACACTTTACCTTCTTTGAGTTTTTCACCACTAAGTGGCATTTATAACCAATAAGAGCCTATTCTAACTTGTAACTAAATGAGAAATGGCAAATTTTGGTGAAGAGCTCAGAAGTAAATATGTTACTGAGTTCCCTGTGACCAATGAATTTCATGACGCTGTCTCCCCAATTAATTAGGAGAAAAAGATTCTCCAGATGGTAACTTAGATATTGTTATCTGGGCTTTTGTATCTAAGAAGAATGAGTATGGAGATAGGTGATGCTGGGACATACTCTTAGATAAGACTTTTCCCTGAAAATACACATCAAATCAATAGGAGAAAGAGAAGGTGTCAGGACAAATGTAGTTTTAAAAATAAAACACAGGTAAGTTACTTTCTCTGGATGTTACATCATTGTACTTCTTTATAATGGCAACAATTTTGATCTATTTTTGACTTTTGATGTTATAAAAAGTGGTTTCAATGGGACTGCAAAAAGTGTGTCAGAGCTCAAGACATTGTTACTAAAACTTCCTAGTTTGAAGACTAGCAATTTATTACTGAGAAATGACCATAGCATAGATGAAATTTTGACCTCTCATAGTTGGAGAAAGTGAATTTTGCGAATTAGTGTCACACTTCAAAATTTTATATAGCAATTTTTTTTTTTTACCCTTAGGGGAACTTTAGCAGTAGTGTTTGCTAGGCTCTACCTGTTAATGTAGAATTCAGGAGGGATGATAGATTAGCAAATGTTGGGATTTTATTATTGTGGATTTCTGAAGCTTTCCTCAACATATTGGGAATTAGATGGTTCAACAAGACCTGGAAAATTAGTAAGATTTAGGGCTGCAAAATCAATAGTAGATGAGATGAAGAAAGCCAACTAGAGAAGTCAGCAGACTGCTTGATAATCAAAGACGAAGAAAGTGCATTAGGATGTGAACAGATTTCAGCAGCCATGAGACTTCCTCGCAAACTATTAATCAGAAGAGAATGTATGCATTTGCCTAATTCTGGGCAGGTTCATTATAGGAAGAGGGGCAGCCCAAGTACATAGCACAGAATCTGTTAAAAAGATCTTCTAGAATAGTTCGGAAGAAATAATAGCAACATAGATTTTTTTCCAGAACTGTCCAGAGTTCTGGCCGCTACTTGAGCCCTTTAGACTTTCAGTCTTTCACGTCATCATGCATAATGCATGTGTGCTTGATGACATGAGCAAAGCCAATTTTTCTAGTCAATTACTCTCTCTGTCTCTTTTTCTTAAGTACTTTTCACTTAAGCTCCAATGACAACACTAAATGCTTATATTAGCTTTCTTAAACCCAAGGAAACCTAGAAGGTATCACACAGCCTTGCTGATGTTTCGTGTCACTTTATACACACAGTAACTGTGTCCACTGCTGCTACAGTTATTATAGTTGGTGTCCCATCAGTTGTTCAGCAGCAGATTAAGAAATGCATCCTTTGCAAACGGATGAAAATTGAAGATGATTAAATTGTTAGGTAAAAAAGCAGAGTTTTCATAGATGTATCAAAATCCCAGACATCAAAATCGATACATTGTAACTGACTGTACTTCAGTTTAAAAAATAATATTTTATGGAATCAATAAAAGGAATTATCAAAAAATAAATAAACTATATGTAAGTACAAAAAAAAAATCCCAGACATCTGGAAGGAGTAGGCACACCTTGAAACACAAAGAAGAAAAATATAAAGAAATAAATGCATAAATACATCAGTAATCGATTTATGCAGCTCTGAGGGGGAAAAGTTGGAAATATTATTTGTTTACTCCAAAAACTTAAATATATCCATGGTTGATAAAGTCCTAGTACATTATAAAAGACAACTAAAAGTATCTCTGGTTTTAGAAATTTAAAGGATAAAATCATATTCTTTTTCTTCCACCTTAATGTGTCTCACAAGAGATGGAAATTCAGATGCTCCTGGTTTCTATACCACTTTTCTTTGCACCTATTAAAATTCCAATTTTGCTTTGAGAGAAAGAAAAATGATTCCACTTCTAGGATTATTTAGCTCTCTATGTGATGCAAAGGCAATTTTCAGATTTACATTCTTATCACTGCTTCTGTAAGCTCAATTATTTTAACAAGGTCTTTCCAATTTCCCCTAATGTTTTCCATAACTACCTCAAGCTTACATTTAAATCAAAACTCATTTTTGAAATATAACTTATTTCTCCTAGACTTCTGAAGCTTTCAGAGTTGTATTGGTATGAAGTTTCTGCTTCTGCATGTGAAGTCTGGTATAAAGATTCTTTATTCTTTAACTCAATGGGTTTATTGAGCTATAGTCAAAGTTATTAATGTAAATTTTAGCTTTACATTTAACAGGATATTTTTAAATCATGTTGCCTGTGGGTAAAGCTTTTTATTTGGCAAAGAAATGGTATAGCTTTTTATTGTACTGAATTATTGTGCTTTATGTCCAAGATTTAAAAAATCAAATTATGACATACAAATTGCAGATCATTTTTGTAAATCATTTGTATATCCGATGCTTTATTGAGCAGAAATAGTATAGATCTCAAACTTCTGAAAGAAACTTAGGAATATTTTTACATCAATCTGTTCTATGATGAATGGTAAATGTTCTGAGAAAAATAAAACCATCAAAACAAGGCATCACATCCTCTAAAAAAATGCATTAATTGTAAATTAGATTACTTTTACACTATTTCACTAACCTTTAAGATACTTCACCCACAGTGTGTATATGTCATGCCTACCTAGCACAGAGCAAGTTTGTGTCCATACTTGTAATTACATTCTTCTCCAAAAAAAGGGATGTGTTATGTTTTCTGCATTCAGCTGTGCACAGTGTGAATTAGGTGTCTTTTATTGAGAACATCTCACCCTAATTAAAAATACTCATTTATGATATTTGGTCTTAATATGACTTGCAAGTTATAAGTTACCAGAGATTTCAAGATAGGTTTCAAGTACTGCAAAGTGAGACAGATTGGTTTCCATCCTTAAACTTCATCCCAATTGGATTTGTGAGAATGTATGATTTGGCTGAGATTACAGTACATGGCTTAGAAATAAAATTGCCTTTGCAGATTCTTGCCGCTGTGCATGTGTAATTAAGTGTTCTCATTATTGTCTATAAAGCTGTACAAACCTGCAGTTTTATGGGAAGAATGTAAAGCCAACGACTTCAAATCAATCAGCTGGAGAGAGTTCTGAGATGTTCCAACCATTAGTTTTGTGAAAAACTTTAAGAAACACAATCTTGCTGCAGTCAGCCTAGATGGATAAAGTAATAAAAGCTATGCTATATTAATTAAACAAGCATTCATTAAGGACCTGCTATGTGTTTGCCACTGTTTACTCTAAGGTGCAAGGGCTGTGGTGAGGGATGTAAGACAGGGAACGTTAGATCTGGGAAGAACTTTAGAGAAAATCTTGGCCCGGTTTTCCTATTTTATTGTTGAGACCTGGAAAATGTGAGTGACTTAAGTTCTCATAGCTAAAATTAGTGCCAGTACTAGAATTGGATAGGACATGCAAGAGAGAACACCTAAAACAAGTGTACCTAAGAACTCAGTGGGTGTTGACTAAGGATGGTGAAGTGAAACTGTACAAATTACACAGTGATGCCATAGGAAAGTTAAGGAATGATTCAATATAAAATTTGATTTTATTGTTATATCTAGATCATAATCCTCATCTTTTTCAGAAATAATGTCATTCATGACCACTGATTCCAGATGAATCTCTGTTGATTACGGTCATTCATAATGACCGAGACGTGCTGAATTCATTAACACTTTTATGATGCTTTAAATTTCATCATAGCATCAACACAGTTCTTACATGTTTCTGCAGCATATCTATTTGTTCTAACGACTGTGCTCACTGCCCAGTTGGTTTGAAAATACCTTGAACTCACTCCCTTGTGGTGTAAATCCAGAGGTTGGGAGGCAAATAAAAGCTGATGAGGAAGTTCTTCCTTCAGGGATGTGTGCAATATCAGGGCTCTCTTCCAAGCCTCACATCATGAAGAGCAAGGAAACATTTTTTATCAGTCTGAACAAGTAAAATTCATAGTCCATACTAAACTGCCAGATTCAAAAGATGGCTTTCAAAAATTTGTATTGCTCTTTGAGAAAATGCTTTAGATGTTTAGAAACAGATCACCATTAATATAGCTCAGAGCAATCTGGAAATTAACAAACTAGCATTATGTCAACAAATGGTAGACTTCGAATTTTGTAAAGATTATTTGTATTTTAAATTGTTCACTTATAATTTAGAGGCAGTTTAATGCTATTATCATCTCTGTTAGATAGCTTAACTCAGTTTTCCTTTCACCTACTATTTTTTACCCTTTGTGTTCCCTATGGCGTTACCACATGGAAGCAGCAGAGCATTTAGTTTTATATTTTCTGAGCCATGATTCCCTTCCATTAACCTAGTTAATAGAGATGATTCGAATTCCTTCCTTCCTGAATGGACCCTAAGTTTGCTGTTTTGTATTTTTCTTCTTTTTTATGGGGCTCTAATGATAAGCTTTGGCATTCCTCCAAGATCACCATAGAGTACAAGGGACTGGCTTTAGAGCTATTCTTATTTTTAAAGGATACATTGTAGAATAGTAATACACTGTAACCAAATTACACTTTTCTCAAACAAAAATCTAAGCCAAAAATAGGACACGGACCTTACATTCCCTATTCTATAAACTTCATATATTACAATAGACTTTTTTTTTTTTTTTATTAATGTCAGGCACAGGTTCTGGGCATTTAAATTTCTTCGTAAGGTAGAAAAGCTTTTCAAAATATTGGTTATGAAATTGAAGGAAAATGGAATATAGAAGCAAATTCCTTCTTTGCTTCTAAAAGTAGGTCACAATACGTAACACTATAGTTAATTCACCGAAGTGTGCCATGTTTTTGTACCTTCTCACTTTAAGCCATTGAAACAGCAAAATCGTGTCAAAATCACTTTGTAATCATTTAAAAAATATCCATTAGATAACTGTATTGCTAAGTCAATACTTTAACTATTTCAAGGAACTAGAGGTAAGATTTAGGATAATTATATTCTTTATTCCATGAAGTCTTACTGTATAAGCATTCTTGCCTTCCATTTAATGTAGAAGTCATATAGTCAATATTATACTTCGTGTTTCTATCTTATATTCTAATTAGTATCATGTTATGCTTTAAGCAATGAAATATTTCCCTCACATTCAGGTTTTAGTTGGTCAGCATTTAAGTGGTCCTGACACCGATTCGAATGTGTGGGGAGGGGGTTTTCCCCACCTGTGCATCAAACAATGCTCCAGACTCCAGCCGGGTGTCCTACAGTCAAATTCCACAGGTTCAGGGAGAAATCGTTCAGGACCTGCCCCACCCCCTACTTCTTTTGATGCCAGGTGCAAGCGTAGATTGCTTCCTGTATTTCTGTTCAGCTAGCTTTAAATCAGAGGTTTTCACAACCTGTTCTTTAGGTTTGATTAATTTCCTGGAATGGGTCACAGAACTTTGAGAACTTAGGGAAACATTTTACTTACTAGATCACCAGTTTATTATAAAAGAATATAATTCAAGAACAGGCAGAGGGAAGAGATGCATAGGGCAAGGTGTGGGGAGAGGACACTGAGCTTCCAAGCCCTCTCCAGGTGCACCACTCTCCCTACATCTCCTCTGGCTTACCACCTGGGAAGCTCTTCAACCCTAGTCCTTTTGGGGTTTTGTGGAGGCTTCATTACAGAGTTATAATTGATTAAATCATTGGCCATTAGTGATAGAACTCAATCTCCAGCCACTCTCCCTTCCTGGGAGATCAGAGAGTAGGACTGAAAGTTCCAACTCTCCAATCACAAGGTTGGCTCCACTGACAACCAGCCCCCATCCTTGGCTGCTTTCCAAAAGTCATCTTATCAACACGACAAACAAAAAAATACACCTTTATCACTCTCAGCACTTAGGAGATTCCAAGGGTTTGGGGAGCTAGGAGCTAGGGACCACAGAGGAAGACCAAAAATATATATGAGAGATGTATTTTTGTCACCTGAATGACCAAATGTATATTTTTTCTTATGTCACACTATTACAATATTAAATATCAAAGTGCATATATTACTTTAGGCTATGCAAATATAAAAATCGCTTTTAATTTTAACATGAAATATATTGAAATTAAAATTTGTCAAGTCCGTCAGCCTGCCTGAGTGATTCTGTCTCACGTAAAAGCTCCTTCGTTGGTTGGTATCACTCGCATAATAGCAGACATTGAGTAACTTGGACCTGAATGTGCCAGGCACAAGAGGTACACAGAAGCTGAGTAGCTGCGGATATGTAACACAGTAAGTGTAATAATGGATTACATAGAGAAGCAGGGGTATTAAAAAGGGAAGAGTGATCATATCTGCAGAAGGGAATCAAGGAAAGTTTCACAAAGGAAGTGTCACTATAGTCTGGCCAGGTACAGTGCATATGACCCTTCCTGGTGTTCAAGATTGGAAAGAACATCCAAGGACTATCAGATACAAAACCTAGAAGTCTGAGAATTTGGTATGTCTGTGTGGTTCGGTGCGTGTGTGAAGCTTACAGTGCAGCCAGGGTGAGGTCATGCAGACTGCAAATTAAGGAAATGCCTCTCCACTCTACGAAAGGACGTGCACATTATCCTGTGAAAGACAGGGGCTCACTAAGGAATTTCAAGTCAAGAAGTAACAATGCTGCTGCACTTTGGAAAATTGATTGAATTGGGTGGAAGCTGAAAGCAGAAAAGCCAATTAAGAGTTTATTGTAATAGCTGAAAAGGAAGAAAATGAGAGTGAGAACTGTAGTAAAGGAGAGAGACGCGTTCAGAACGTAGAAGCAAAGGGATAAAGTGACAACCTGAAAACCGGAGTTGGAAGGAGGGAGGTGCTTGCTTTGCCTCTAACTTGGGGGAGAACTAGACAAAGAATGCAAGGGCAGCAGGTTTGTTGAGGAAGAGAAGTTCAGTTTGGGATATATTAAGGCCAGGGGTTGTGGAGATGTTTGGTACCTACGACAAAATACTTAATGAATAAATGAAGGATTGTTCAGTGAGCTTGTGTTGCTGTGCTTAGAATCTATGTCCAAAGTGTAGTGTTTGGGAGTGTCCAATCCACACCACCTTATAGTGTTAATTACTGTCATTTCCATCCATATATTCATACGTTCATTAGTTAGCTCATTCAAGAGGTATCAGTAGATTTCACTAGGTTGGCATGTGGATGCGTCATTAAAGACCACCATCCAGACTTCCACTATTTTAATTAATCAGGAAATACCAATAGGTAAACTAACAATCACAGTACTGTGTGACGTACTACATTGGAAAATGATAGTTTGTTGTTTAATTTGCCTTTAAGTGATTGTTAGAACAAACATTCGAATAATTATTATGTAGCTGTGTTTCTATCTATGGCTTTTCTGTGTACATTTTTGGACCATCTATTTGTTAAAAAGTAATGAGTTTTAACATAATATGTCTAAGGCCTTTATTTTCTGTAATGTTAATAAGCTTTGCTTATTAAACATTTTATTGTCCACATTTTAATATTTGATTATTATTTGTTCATATTATTCTATTTATTAAAACTACAAGAATGTGTTTAAACTTTAGATTAAAAAATATTTCAGATAGAGATGGAGATTACATATGTGAAAGCACGTTGCATTGTGCTTTGCAGAGAATATACATGTCAACATATTTTCTTCCATTCTCTGACTTTTCTTTTTAATCTCCTCCTTCACATATACTGTCTAATGTTCCAGTTATGCCCAACACTCTTGCTCTTCCATACTTCATTATTCAGTCTTTGAAAGAAGACACCAAATTTTGGGTGTCTTTCTGTGCTCACCAATCCCTGACACAACTAATCACTCACACAGTAAGCATTTATTGAGTCCCCAGAGTATAACATTCTGGAGATGTTAAGATACGTGAAGTATGCCTGAAGTGCAGGAAAGAAGCTCCAAAGAGGTGATGTTTATAGTAATGAGAAAATGTGAGTAGGAAATAGCCCCCAAAATACCCAGAAAAAATAGGTCAGGCTATTACAAGTAGACAGAATACGTTCAAAGATTCATAGGCATTAAATGATAAGTACATTGAAGGCAATAGATGGTTCTGTTTGGCCAGAGAACCGTACACATAGAATAAAGTCACATAGGGTGGGGAAGGTAACCTGTTTTTTATGCCTAAGAAACTTAAGGTTCTTTGAGATTTTTGTTTGTTTGTTAGACATTGAGAGATGCCAGTCATTTAAATCAGGAGAGTGATATGGATACACATTAAATATTAAAAAAGGTGCCTCTTTTCATATTAGAGAGGATGACTGAAGAGGAGGATGCTGAACATAGTAATACATAGTGATTTTACTGCTCAATGGAGTTTTTAACTATTTGTGCAAGTATTTTGTGTGTGTGTGTGTGATGCTCATGTGCTGGTGTGTGATTTTTTTGAAAAATGCATGTTGACTATGTGTGTTTTGTAGGGAGGCCTAAAGGGTGTACGGTAAAAATACAGAGCTTTTTATAGTAAGTATATTGAATTTAGACAGTTTAGTGTCCATCCATGTTGATGAAAAATGATTGTTGAGTATTGAGCCTGGAACATCTGCTGGAGGAAAGGGAAGATTAGAGTCATTTTTCTCCTCCAAAATTCTATCCTTGATTCTAACAACCATGTTTTGTTTTGTTTTGTTTTTCAGTATTATCAGTACTGTCAAGAGATAATTACTAGTAACAGGGAAAAGTTTGTGTAAAGTAGGTCATTGAAGTGTAGGTTTCAAAAATTGAAAACATACTAAAGTTAATAAAATGCACACTGGCTAGAAATCTAAAAATGAACAATGATTAAAATTAAAAAACCCCAGTATTTGTCAAGCAACACAACTGTAGGATTTTATATTTTCATTTTGGGCATGCCAAATATGCTTTTTTTATGAGATTTTTATAGTTTCAGAACTACAAATGACAAGTTGAGTTTGAACAAATGAGTACAAGAGACATTTTAAGAATATCTTTTGAGCTGAAGAAAGATACAGATATGGGGCAAGAGAGTAAAAAATAGAAAAAGGCAATTTGGACAATAAAACAGGAAGAAAAAAGGATGGCTGATGGAATAATTTAATCCACACTATAAAGATTTGGGGACCTAATTTATTATATGACATTTCTAAAAGGTCCTAAAGAGAAGCTATCATAAAACATCTTGAGTATCTGCGAGGTAATCATTTACTGGAAGGGAACTGGAAGTGGGAGGAGGTGGTTCATGGTTAAGGTTGATGCTCTGATTAATTGTTCTTATTTTATTTATTTGGTCATTCTTAAATTTTGTGACATAATAACTTGGCAAAGAATCTTTACTTCTTTGAGAACCAACTCCAGTTTTTATTGTAAACCTAGGTGAAAATCTAAAATCTCCATTTTACCATTAATTGGTTTTCATTACTAAGTAAAGAAATCTCAATTTTCAGTGAAATGAATCAGTATTGCAGGAAAAAAATTGTTTTAAAAAAGCTTAATTGAAATCAATGAGGTATATAAATGGGTCTAGTTTGTAACACATTTTATGTCAAATATAAGCTACCTTTATAGGCTTATAAGTTTTGGACGTATAAGAAAATTCAACACTGAATTGTTCTAGATACCTTACTTTGTAGGCAAGGAAACTAAGACCCAGGGATATTTTAACAGCACCTCCAGTGACAGGATTAGGAGAAAGTCCAAGTCCCTTCCCCTGTCCATGGCTCTTCTGCTGAACATCATGGATATGTATATCATACATTAAAGTTTAGAGTATTTTATTTATTAAGAATTTTTAAATTGTTAATAAATAAAATTGTAGTATAGTCATTTTACAATGTTGTGTCAATTTCTGGTATGCAGCGTAATGTTTCCATCATACATGTACATACATATATTCCTTTTCATTTTCTTTTTCACCATAGATTACTACAAGATACTGAGTGTGGTTCCCTGTGCTATACAGAAGAAACATTTTGTTTGTCAACTTTATATATTGTAGTATGTGCAAATCTTGGACTCCCAGTTTGTTCCGTCCCACCCTCTTCCCCCACTGGTAACCATAAGTTTGTTTTCTATGCCTGTGAATCTATTTCTGTTTTGTAAATAAGTTCATTTGTGTCTTTCTTTTTTTTTTAAGATTCCACATATGAATGATATCATATGGTATTTTTCTTTCTCTCTCTGGCTTCACTTTGAATGACCATCTCCAGGTCCATCCATGTTGCTGCAAAGGGCATTATTTTATTATTTTTTATGGCTGAGCAGTATTCCATTGTGTGAATATACCACAACTTCTTTATCCAGTCATCTGTCTATGGACATTTAGGCTGTTTCCACATGGAGTGGAAAGGAGACAGTTCATAAGGCATACAAAATTATTTCTAGTTATTATAATGTAACTTACTGGTCTTGAGATTGTTGGTCTAGTCTTACACAGCTTAAATAAGATGTGTATACTTCAATTTCCCATTTGAGGAAAATATTTATTTTTAATTTTGCCACTGACTTCATCTAACATTTAGAAAGTAACACAACATTGTAAACTGACTATACTTCAGTTAAAAAAAGAGAAAATTTCCATATCCTGTTCTCTGGGTATTAGGTCTCTGTAAGAATGAAAAATGGCATTTTCTTCACTTGGAGTATAAATGCTTTAGTGTCACCTTAGGGTCCCAGGCAGTTGAGGCTGTTGCATGTCATGGGTGGGCAGGTACATTGAGTTGATTGACCAGCCCTCAGTGCGCCCTCTGTCCTCCCAACCATCCCTGCCTTCTGTGGCTGGATAGGGTGCAAGTAGTCATTCATAGGCTGACCTCTCTTTGTTGGTTAGTTAGTTATTATTTTCTATGACTCAAGTAGAACTCAGTATTATTGGCAAGATGTATAATGGCTTTCTCTTTTGATGGCAGATAATTTGTTCCAATAAATGACTCTTAGGTGTTGGATCAATAAATACTTGGCTTTTTATCTTGTGCCATTAAACTGAAAGTTTTAAGCTAAAACTAGATATTACTAAAAGTAATTTTTACTATAAATGTAATTTTCTGATTTATAATTAAAAAACAGTCCTGAAGCAAAGTCATTGATCAGCACAATGGCTTTAATTAGTAGGTTCAAATAACAACCTGGAGGGAAAATCGTTAGTATTTAAAAGTAGAGTCAGTCCTTTGAGAGTAACAGTGTCAGCTGGGAGGGAGGTCATTGGAGATTAGTATCAACGCGATGGGGTTGACATGTGCTGCGATGTGGTCGACCCTTGATCATAAAGGAGCCCAGTACTCACAGCAGAAAAAGAAAGCTGACATCAAAGGGAAAACAGGAGAATAATAGTTCAATTATCAGTGAAATTAGGAAGTTGGTTTTCGAAGTTTTTCTTAATTGCACAAACTGATTTCTTTAAAAACACAAGTTTGATGAATGACACGTGGTTGGGCCCATATAAAAACTTATTAATGAAAGCCTATCAGGGCACATTCTATTCTCTTAATATACTACTAAAATATTATTTTTGTATAATTGAAATAGTTTCACAGAGTAAATATATGATGGTTTATTCATATGTTACATATGTGCTTCCTTGATTGGGAGAGGCTGACACAGCACATCTGTGCACAGCTGCTACCTTCTCTCTGAGCTGTCTGAGAGGAGCACTCTGATACACTGAATGTAGCCTTTTTAGGATGGTTCATTAGTAAATGTTTCATTACTTTATGACAGGGGGAATAGAAAAATGACACTTGCTTTATACTTTGATCATGGCCATCTGATCAAGAAAAAAAAAAAGAGTGGAAATTTCTGACAGAAACTAAAAGGTTCAAAAGGAAAGTGGTTACATGGAGTGTTCCCATTAATTTGTTCCTTTAACTAACTTGTTCAGTCACAATACACAAAGATGTGCCTAAACATCCATGCCTATATTTATAGATATGGAAGCAAAATTAAGAATCATTGGTTGCCTACTCTTGTCAGAAAAATGTGTTTTATTCTGTGAATTAAATGGTGAATTAGAAGAATTCTTAAAGAATGTTTTACAGATAATTATAATCAGATGCCACCAGAATAGGACTGTGAAATCATAAATCAAAATAAATATTTATTCATTTTGTTCTTTTCACATGTTCTACAAATATGTACTCAGAGTCTGTTTGCTCATCGTCTGTCTTGCCCACAGGGTGTAATCTGCAGGAGAGCAGTGACATGGTCTGGATTATGCCGCTCCCCTAACTACCTAGACAGGAATAGGCATTCAGGAAACATAGATGAGTGGATGAGTGCTGGATACTGAGCTGCATGACAGACGTATACTGGTGACCAAAACAGGCAGAGTCGGGTCAGCTGCCCCAATGTCTAGCTGAGGGAGTGAGGTCAGATAAAAATATCAAATACTTACATCAATAAATGTTTAGTGACAATTGTGCTAAACACTATGAAGAAACAAATGACATTTTTTTCAGATTTGAAAATGTTACTTTGTTGATAATAAATGTCTCTTTGTTGTCATAAAATACTCAATCTACAAGGATCGCTAAGTTAAGTTCAGGCTCAAAAGGAGAAGAGAGAAAGTAAACGGAATCCATGATTTTTCCTGCAACAGTTTACATTCTAGAATTAAGGGTGTGAATCTGAATGTTGTTACCGTGGTGACCTATTAGCATAAAAGGTCTTCAGAGGTTGCAGGTGGTATTACACGGGAGCTACATCAAACCTTTAAGATGTAGACGTCCCAGTGTGAGTTTTCACACTCTGGGAGGAAACGTTAATGATCACTAAATTCAGAATGTGTTGGTAAACATTTTTTTCTCCACATTTACCTAAAATGTTCCTTATCTAGACTAGTTAATGTTTAGAACTCTATCTCCGTCTCTTTTCTATATCAAGAGTTACTCCCCTAAAACCTCCAATAAGAGGATTTACTATTTCAAGACTATAGACAAAACTTTACTAGAATGAATCCCAAATTACAGCAACTAAATAAATGCATAAATTAGTTAGAATATAGGAATAATCAGTTTTAAGATGAGGCACATAATACACTATTTGACACCTTTATAGCCTTCCTTGATGTTGACTGAAAAAAAATGCACAGCCTGAAAGTTGAGGATTCTGTTTTTCAGTAGACTTGTTGAGGACTTAAGCCTGAGGGACAGCCTCTCAGATAGCTCAGAGGGATTGTTCCCGAGGGGTAAAGGAAGAGCCAGAATATATAGGAGTTTAACAACAACAAAAAACCCCAGGTAATCAGGACATCAAAAGATTACTGTTAATTAAAGAAAAATCAGACATCTCAAGTTAATGAATTTAGCACTTTTCCATGTACGGGAAGATACAAGGGTCTGGGCTCCTTGAAATCATCCCTTTGATATGCACCTTAACGATCTAGCACCAGTATCCTGTTTTTTACTGAATCCTGAATCCCCTCAGGGTGCACAGTGGGAGGTGTCTGCAGTGGCTGATGGCTTGATGGCTGCAACATCCTTTGTTTCCAGGTATGGCAGGTGACTTTCTCCCTCCACATTGCAATTATTCAACTCTGTTTCATCATAAAGAAATGGAAAATAAGCAAGCTCAGATTTTTGAAAAAAATAAAATTGCAGAAATGTCCCCTCTTGTTGTAGAAGATGTCCTTGTTTAGAAAGTTTTAAGCATAACCTTTTAGGTTTTTTTTTAAATCGAATCTTCCTATTTAAGAATGTGGTGTAAGTCTTCAGTTATTGAAGTCTTTATTATTCTGAATGAAGTTTATAGATTCCATAAAAAAAAAAAAACAACTAAGAGCTAGACATGTGTTGCTATTTCCTAATTATATTTGTTATTATTAATGTAGGATTTTTAATTATCTTGTACATAATCCCTTCAAAAGCAAACTGTCCCAGGCCATTTTAAAGTTTCTGGCATTTATTTTTAATTAAGTTATATATAAAACTTTCTGAAAATATCTATAACATGATCGAATTCCCACTGAGTCCTTTCTTCGATGGTTGAGTTTGAGAGAATGCCACAGGAACCACGTCCCTAAATCTTCAGATTCAATGTTGTTCCCGATCTCACTGAGCACCAACTAAGATCTATAACACATCAACCACCTACTAAGATATACATCTTAATTTTGCCTAACTACTTCCTATAATTATTCTGCCTGCTACAGTCCTTGTATTATATTTGTATTTCATGATGTAATATTATGGCATTCCCAGCTGGACCTGGTGGTACCATCTTGTGATAGCTCAGTCTCTGTTGATAGAGTTTTCATTGTTTAGTTCCATGGAATACTACACAGCTCTTATGAGGTGTTGTTATAAAAAGATTTCCTAAGTTCTTTGGTAGTCAAATTCATTATCAACTTTTTACTCAGTATTTGATTTTTTTTTAATATTAACTTTTTGCTAGGCTCTGTACATTATCTCCTTTAATTTTGATAACCACCCTATTGAGTAGATACTATCATTATTCTCATTTTCTAGGTGAGAAAGCTGGTGCTTGAAGAGAGAAAGTGATTTGCAGGAATCTTTAGGATTGTCTGTTTCCTAAGTTAAGTGTGCGAAGGACTGTGCTAGACATAGACGGATCTGTTCAATTACAATATTAAGAGGAGACATTTTATCTTAAATAGTGAATGAATGAATGAATGAGTCAGTGAGAATTAGTGCTTAAAATGTATCTCAACACTAAAGAAAGGCAGGAAAATATCAAGAAATGTGGTAAAATTTTAACCCATAGATAGCTTACCCTCATTTTCAGATTTTGGTTCTTAACTTCAAAATAGGAAAATAATTTTCTGAGCTTTTATGTAAGATGCATAGGCATACTGTAGTCTTAATTTTCCCTCAAGTACTGAGTCTAATACATTCAAATGTGTTTCAGTTACATATTATTTAAATTACGTGGGTTAACAGATGATATTTCAGTAAGTATGTACTTAATGTTTGTGAAACTCAGCTTTCAGTACATTTAAACGCATCATGTTTTTATCTCACTAAAGTCATCTAGGAAATACCGTAAAAATATCTCACTATAAATTGTTCAATTGGTTGCTTATTTGTCCTGTCTTAATTCAGTTATGAATCCCCTTAATCTTGCTAACGGGCAGCTACTGCAATCTGCTGTCATGGAAATAAAATAATATCACGTGCTAAGATGAAACTACAAGATAATGAAAATATAACTAGCTTAGTATGTCTTTATACCCACGCATACTTTCTGATTCAGAACCTTAATATGAATTTTCCTTGCCATTTCAAAATTAAGTTAAATCTCCCAAGAGTTCATTTCTGATGCTATTTTCATGAAAATTTCCAAAAAAATTAATGAATTTTAAAGGAAAGATTCTTGCTTTTCCCAGTAGAAAATGGAGGATTTTTGTCTAATAAAATGAAGACATGTATCTCTTAATTGTCATTTTGTCTGTTCTGAACTAACCTCCTACTTTCTCAAGTCCCTTTTAACAATGACAATTATTCTGAGCTCCAGAATTTGCAGTGATTTGATAGAATCTTTCAAATTATCCTTAAACTGGCCACTCTGGGTGCCAAATAACTGATTCTGTGTAGGGAGTGAAGAGGTTCCATCTGCTATTATCCACACAATTAAGAATTTTTTTTTTAAAAAGTCCAGAGAATTGCAGAATTTAGAAAAATGTGGAAAATGCTTGCTGATTGTGTTGCAAGTTGCTGATTAAACAGCAAGCTGAACTCATGCTGTTTAATTATTCGTAACTTTAAAAGTAGTATATATTACAATTTACTTTACATCCTAAATTACTAAATAGAGCACTCTGTTAATATTCACCACTGAGAAGTGCTTTTCATTTGTTAGTTTCTTTTGTTTTACTATAACTAAAACAAGAGCTGCAGAGGGAGTATATTGAACCAGTCTCTAGAAACCCCGGCTCCCCACTCACCAGATGTGTAAATCTCCGTCAAGCTGCTTAAACTTTGTACATATTACTTTCTTCTTTAAAGTGAGCATCACAAAATACCTACTCTGGATGGATGTTGAAAGGACAAAATGAGTCCATTTCAAATATGCTGAAGGGTGCCTGGCATATTGAAAAAAAATCTGTAAGCATTCGCTAATATGACTATCCTCCATATAGACTTTTTCATTAAACTCAAACACAAAAGATGTTGAAATAAGAAAAAAGGCATGAGAAGCTGTGGTCGTACACTCGTATCAAAAATGATGGATGAGTCCCATTTTAGAACATGAAAAATGACAGAACAATCATGCAGGTGCAGAGAAATTAATGTATGTAGATGTTTGGCTATTGCATTATTTCTATGCTGCTATTTCTAAATAAAGCATGAGACTTTCAGCACCGCAGAAAGGATCTTAAAAATAGATTATAAAGCATCAGTGTTGTTAGCTATGTAAAATCCACATACGAACCTAACTGAAATTGAAGGGAGGAATGAAACAGGTTCCAAACTGATCTGAAGATTTAAAAAAAAAAAGAATATTAAATTGAAAATAACTTTTTAATGAAAACTACATTGTGTGACTGTTTTTCTTCTTTCTTAATCAGTTTTTTAACATTTCAAAACAATATTTTTTTTGTGTTTTAGCTTTTTACACTATTAAACAGCCACATAGCATGAAACATTTAAGGAAATAACATTTTTCCTGATTTAAATTTTAATCACGTCTTATTGAACTTTCTCCTTTAGTATTAGAGATAGATGGTAATATTCAAGTAAAATAATGTTTTAATTATAATTTATTTTTTACGATTCAAATTTTTAATGAAAGAGGATCACGGTAAAGCCCCTTTGCTTTTCCTTTTTTTATGTTATCCTTTTTTTTAAAAAATCTATTTTAATGGTTGAATACTTTTATCTTTGTAGTTTTCAAAATTGTTTTGTCCTTGTCCTCAGACCTCGGGAATGCTTTTTTATTGTGAAAAAGAAAAAAATAGAGAAGGAGAAAAATCTGTGTGTAGTTGAGGGAGGGATTAAAAAGGTAGATTTTGCTGGTGTTTACCATAATCGCAGAAATAACAGAAAAGTGTTTTTGCTTTGTTTTAGCTTTTATAACACTGCAAGTAATTGAATACATTAACAATGATTATAAAGTAGAAACTATGCTTATAATTTATCTTCTGGGACAACATGTACGAATTTGTCCTATTAAAAGAAAAATAAAAAGCCACCATAATAGATTATCTTGTGGTTCTTCTCAAGTAAGTGAAAGAATCCATAGAACTCAACGGTCATCCTGAGGCTTTGGCTGCACGATCACGCACTGTATTCTAAGATTTTAAAATACCTTGCTTTTATCCCACTCTCTCCATCTGTAGCCCCCTCTTCTGTCATGTCCCTGTTTTTCAATTTTGTTTGTGTCCCAGTCTCCTCCTCTGCTTGCAGTCTTCCCCTGCTATCGCCCCCTCTTTGGGGCGGCGACGTTGTGAAGGCTTTCTTCTGTGTCTTCCTCCTACCTGATCCTTCTGTTGCTTTTTAACATTTTAGGAACCAACACCCCCTCCACCTGCAGTCCTATTCAGTTAAAATTGATAGCATTGTCTCCAAAACCTACTGCAGTAGTATCAGTAAAATGTAAAACAGTAAGCAAGTTATATTTGATATACCTGATATTTCAGAAGCAGCTCTTTATCTTCTACCAAATTAAAACAATAATAATATAATTACCCTTTAAAATACCAGAGGAAGGCAAATATCTGCTGTGGAATCATCTTTAAAACGTTCCTATGGCTACCAGGGGGCAAAAAGAGTGGGAGGAATAAACTGGGAGTTTGGGATTTGTAGATACTAACAACTATATATAAATAGATAAACCACAAGGCACAGGGAACTATATTCAATACCTTGTAATGGCCCATAGTGAAAAAGAATATGAAAAGGAATGTGCGTGTGTGTGTGTGTGTGTGTGTGTGTTTATCTATATATATCTGAATCAGTATGCTGTACACCAGAAATTAATGCAACATTGTAAATGGACTATACTTCAATTAAAAAAAGAAGAAAAAACCCACAAATTCCCCACAGGCTATTAAAAAAAAGGTTCCTGACTTTCAGCCAATTATCAACTCCTATTGCAGTGTGTCAAAACTGAGTTTTCAGCACTGCCTAATGTGAGACATAAGGCGATTTGCACGTATATTTTATTCATGCTTAAAAATCAGTGATACATTTATGAAACAAGTTTGAGGGGACTCATTATGTCAAGGAAGGAAAGTAGGTAGATGTGGCTGACATTTCTTAGAAGGTTCTTTATTAAATGTAAGGAACCCAAATGCAGTTAGCTTTTCATTTAATCAAGTGGCGTTTCCAGTGTAAATGAATGGCTATTGAAACCTTTACATCCCGTACTTTTTCTTAAATGCTTCACTGAATGTTTAATACCCTGGCATCCCAGTTTGGAGCTTCTTTTAAAGGAGTCTTTCATAAAACTTGGGACAGAAACCTGCTCTAGCCGCCCACATGGAGAGTTGTACAAAAGAGAGACAAATTATAAAAGCTCAGTGTTACTTGGTTGCTTAAAATTTCACTCTACCCTCTTTCGTTTTACCAAAAAAAAAAAAAAAAAAAAAAGATACTAATCACTGACCTACTTTAGTGTATAGAGCCTAAATATTTCACAACTTTATATAAAGGTTCACAGAAAATTATTTTATAAGTAAAAAGAGAACTAGACAAGTCTTTTGAAGTTAAGCAAAAAAATTTAGCCAAGATAATAAAGACAACTGATTTAGCAGATTCAAAATCATTTCACTTCACATAGTATTTTTAAATGATGTAAACCAGTACACCCATCCAGGTTTGTGATGAATAGTCTTTGGTGTTTTTGGTGTCTTCTAGACTTTATCTTCATAACAAGCATTCCATACACTATTGTCTTGACAGTTGAGAAGAGCGTGGGACTGGAGAACAGATACCTGGGTCTGATTCTGTTCCAGTCACTTACTTATGTTATTCTGACGTGTTCGGAAAATTGAGGTTCAGCAGGATTAAGTTATCTGTAAAAGAGGGTTATTAATAATTCATTCCTTGAATTCTTCATAGGCTTATTGCAAGAATTAATTGAAATATTATTTATTTTCAAATTATAAAGCACTTATAGTAATCAGAGATTTATAAGCTACCAAGTAATTGGTGTAATTATGTTCAACTGTATTCTCACTGTTTGGCTGGGTCACATGATGGCTGAGTTTCTTTCTATACTCAGACCAGCCACCCTGCAGATGGCTACTGTCAATCACCAGAAGAAAAAGATGATAAAACATGGACAGATTCTTAGAAATTCAAATCCACTTGTTGAAAAGCAGCCCAAACTTTACTCAAACCAACAAATGAAGTTTCTAATAAAGCACTTTGGGACCTTTGCCATAATGACATGGTTTGCAGGCTAAGAAACATACAATTTAAAAGTTGTGGAAAGAATTTAAATATACATTCTTTCCAGGATACAATCCACTCATTGCATAAATTTTGACTGTAAAATTTAACTGATTATATTGCAATTATTCTTTTATTTTGATCAATATACATATTTTAACTAGTCAGTTCCATCCATAATAACCTTTGGTACTGGATTCAATAGAATAGCTATTAGCATTAATAAAAATAAATTCTTGTTGCCAAAATTCTACATCATTTCATGTATTTGTGGACAACTTTGAGGATCATTTTCCAAAATACTTCTCAGAACATCTCTTAACAACTTGTTAGTAAGTTTAAAAATTTTCAGTTTAAAATGTCATCTAAATATAATTATTTTTATTTTATGTAAATTAATTATAATCAGAATTTTTGTCTGCTGCAGTACAAGGGTGGAAAGAAGGTAGATTCTTGAGATAATATATCTGTTTAACATTTTAAGCTACTTTTATTTTGGTTTTCTGTTGCGATGGACAGTTCTTTAAGAGGAGCAGAGGAAAACTTAGGTTTAGAAGGAGAAACAGGAGGTCTTAAATCCGTATCACACTAGCACTGAAAGAGGTAAAGCAGCCATGGCAGATTAGCCTGAAGAGTAGAGTATTTAAGCATCAAAATGGAAGTTTTGGCGTAGTTGAGTGGACTCCATTTTGAAGACTGATTGTATGTATTCAACCTATTTACAAAGGCTGGAACCAACAGTACTTCGTGGTGGCCCCAGGGTCCCTTATTTCATGTTGTCTCTTTGACAAAATGATGGATTTTTCTAATCATTTTAATCTGTAGAATTGGTTTCTTTATGCTTCTGACCGTTCTTACTTGTTTGAACTGGGTCCACTAAGTTTCTGCCGTAACTTATGTGTCCTCATCAGAGTAGAAGTTAACCTTCTGAGAGCCTGCAAACAAACCAATCAGCGACATGCAGTAAAACTGTACTTCCCACATTTTAGCGTTTGTCCTAAGAGTCCAGGCAGCGTAACTCAGGTGTAAAAGGTGGGCAGAGGTTCCACTGTGAAAACTGTCCTTCCAGTAGTGAAAACAGAATATGCATCTCACTTCATTTTCAAATTCTGACAGGTCCTAGGGTCAGCGAGGGTCAGTGAGGGTCAGCGGTAGAAGCAGTTTGTTTGTGTCACCCCCAGAGTCCACTGTGCTAAAATATCAGGAGTCTTTCTAGTAAGTAAGTTTTTTAGGAATAAGATCTTAATCTGTACTGCAGTAAGTAAACAAAGACTGGCTTTTCCCCTTTCCCCAACTCTTTTCCCCAGAGTAGGATACAGTCGTGATTCAGGAACCTATTCTCCTGGATGGATGTGATGAGCACCAGACCTGGCGATGACTCCTTGAAGACTACAGCTTGACTGGGCTACCGTCCTCTCAAGTCACAGCCTTCCTTCCCCTGAGGAGGCGCAGGCTGGGAGAGTAGGGTTGGGTTTCAAGAAGTCGTACAGATAGGACACATAAATGACCCTGACAGCAAGCCAGGATGTGTCTGTGCCTTTTTTTGCCCCTTTAATTTACTTCTTTCTTCCTATCCCTGTGGCAGCAATAGTATGGGGATTGCCATTTAATAGTAAAACTTCCCTAAAGTTACTGCATTAGAAGCGCAATTTAATTACTACATTCATTTTAATCATGGGTATTTCCTACTTGGCTCAAATACTTAGTCAAACTTAGGGAAGCACAGAGAAACTATATTGCTTAGAAGTAAAAACTTACCCAAATGTAAAAATTCAAAACCATATATTCTAATTATTTTTTTGCTAACCTTATTGTTTAAGATGGAATAAACATAGTTACTTTTAAAAAAAATCTCCATCTTATGTGTTTATCACAGGAAATCTTCAATAGGAAACCATCAAAAACTTTGTCAAGAATTTATATGATTTATTTAAGGACAGGCTGGATAACTGTATTGGTTAGTGGCTATAGGTATTTCAAAACCAGGTTCGATGTGTGGTAAAGGTTTATATATCTATTTCCTACAGTTTAGTTGCAAAGGGGTATACTTAGTGGCAATAATATTCATGTTAGAATGGACACATGGTTACACAGGTCACTTGGATTCTGAGTTTTGATCAAGTCAATAAAATCCTCTCTCTATATAAAATGCCCCTATATAGAGGCATTTAGCGTTATTCCAGTTCTCAGATTAAGTACTTTCCTGAAACAGTCAATGTGCTAACAGTAGAACACAGGCAAGATGAGAAGAATGTTTCTCCTAAATGTACAGATACACCCAGGGCATTAGAATCAGACAGGGTGCTTGTTAAAATAAGTAAGTGGAAGTAGAGGTAGGATTGACAAGACAGCCCAGATAAATATATTTTTTTAAAAGGATTACTGGACAATTCCCTTGGACACTAAAGTAGGAAAAAATAAAACAAACACTGATCTAAAAAATTATTTTTTCTCCAGCAAGGATTTTCTTACAATCTCAAATTCTGTGTTCCCACATGAACAGGCATGACTGACTATGCATCTCAAGTAATTTTGTCAGCACTAGTTTGGTCTGCTTTTTTGTTGTTGTTTTCTTTGTGAAACTTAGATGATAAGGGAAAGAAAGAAAAATAATAGATGTCCTCACAAATGTACATACTTACCACACTGCAGGGTGTGACCCATATGTTTAAAATAGTATCTTTAGAAAGGGAAGGGCAAGTATATAATATGTTATTTCTTCACCTGGCAAATCAACTACAGTTCTTTTATTTATTTAACCTTTGCAGGTAGGTAATTTAAAACATGAAGGATATTGTGAATAAATTTCCATGCAGGTAGTAATTTTTGCAATTGAAGTTCTTTTTTTTTCTTTTTGCAGGGCAGGGGTAGATGGTTTGGCTTATATATTTATTTAATTTTTTTTTTGATGGAGGTACTGTGGATTGAACCCAGGATCTCCTGCATGCTAAGCATGTGCTCTACCACTGAGCTATACCCTCCCTCTGATGTTAGTTTTTAATCTATTCAAGCAAAGATCGTCAAGCCTAATATGCATAGGACATAAAGCACAAGGGTCTATCAGTGATTCTCTTTAGTGTGGCTCTGTCAGCTTCATGTATATAGTGAAGCAGGTAGAGTACTAGAAAGAACACTGCAGTGAGAGTCAGGAGACTTGGGTTCTGTCAGTGAGTTGGTTTTGTAATTTCCTTCACTTCTTTTTCTCCATCAGTAAAATCAGCAGGTTGGAATAGCTTCCCAGTAAATTCCCTTCCCTTTCTAAAGTTGTATTTCCATAACGTTAACCTTCTAGACCCAAGAAACTAACATGTATATGTGTATAAAGTATGGATAAGCAAATATGTGTGTATTAAGTATGAGTAGAATGACCAAAACTAGAGCACAGGTAGGTGTGGAGAGTCTTCAGAGGAAAAATACTCGAGAGAATCAGTTTACAAAAATTTTAATGAGGTGTGTTTTTCGTTTTGAAAGCAGTGTTTCTGTTTTCTAACATGGTATCAAGAACGTGCTCCTTCTGAGAAGTGATTCTGAGACACTGTGTTCTTCTGAAGTTTTTGTTGAGCTGCACAGAATAAAGTCTATTTGAACATGATATGCTGTGACATGGTACATCAAAAATGTCAAGCTGTTTTACATTTCAGAGTCTCACGGTCATAAAAATTGTCCTTTTATCCATTAAATATAACATCTTTGCAGAAGGTCTTTAGAAATTTGAAGAGTTTAACGATACCACTGAGCACTTCGAGTTTGTTTTTCATGACGGCGGTGTTGTCTTTAGGCACCCTAGTGAGGACTATTTCGTTTTCTCTTGTAAGTTTATCACTTTTTCAGTCGTTTGTATCATAGTGTGCTAGAGTGAGCAGAAGTCCAAAACATAACTAAAACATGAAGAACTTTCACAATCCAGACATATTGTGTGTGGGTTTTGTTTCTTTTTAGTACCTCTTTCTACTCACCTACTAGTAGAAAGTACAGGACTTTTCTAAACAGTCAGCCTTTGCTTGAATTATTTTGGGAGGGAAACTTTCACAGGCTTTATTTTATCTACATTATGTCTGTTCTTGTTTTCGTTCTTGTCTTCATCTTTCCACTGTGAAGGTGGATTTCTTAGAGTGTGGTATAATAGTGTTTTCCAGTTACCAGTGGAATTCTCTACCTCGGATTTTTTTGTGAATTCTTTTTCTCTAGGCTTAGTATCTTTTGATGGTACTATGTTATCAACCTCATTGCCTTAGTATGAAAAAAAACTGACAAAATTCAGTTTTAAAGTAATGAGTGTTTTTCAATTTTTTGAGGGTTGTCTACATATACAGACTCTTGATAATGTTTTTAAATTGACTTAGTTATATAAATATGTCATAACTCAGTTTTAAAGAAGTCATTTGGTTTATTCAGCAAACATATATTTAAATGCACTAAAGGTTTTCTATACAAAGTCGAGTGTGGTGAAGGGCACTGATCTATTAGGCAAGAGACCTGGTTTCTGATTCTGACATTCCTACTTTCTTTAATTGTTGTAAAATATTAGGCAACATTAACTAACCTTGACTTTCAATTTTCTCATTGCAAACTATGTAAAAGGTCCTTCATTACTGTGGTATTCAGGACTAGACTAGAAAACTACATGGGAAAACATATAGAAGAAACATAAACCTCCTATGCATGGTTGGATTATATGACTTTTAAGGTTCTTCACAATTCTGAGTCTATAATTCTATATACAGAATTATTAATTATCCTTTAGCTATAGATTATCATCATACTTCTATTATCAGATATAAGTTTCCAATTCTCTTTAGAGCTGTGTGTGTGTGTGTGTGTGTAGGTTTGACCAAGCTTATACTTCATTATTTGATACATTTATTATTGTATATATTTATTGAGCATATACCATGTGTCTGCACTGTTCTAGGCACTAGGGTTACATCATTAGGGGAACACACCTACACACACTGAATATTTAGATAACAGTAAGTGGTAAGTGCTATGGAAAATATGAAGCAGAGGTACGGAGAAGTGGGTCAGGTTGCATTTTTCACTTAAATGGTCAAAGTTGGTGTCAGTGAGAAGGTGTTATCTGAGCAAAGACCTGAAGTAGTTCAGGGGACTAGGCAAGCAGAGATCTGGAGGACAGCATCCCAAGAAAGGGTTATACTAGTGCAAGCCTTTAAAGCATTAAGTACGTCCAGTGTGTTCATTGAATAGTAAGGAGGTCAGGTAGCTGGAGGTGAATGAGTGAGGGAACAATTAGATCAGAAAGGAAGTGAAGCCTGATCTTGTAGTCACTGCAGTGCCTTGTTGGTGCTTGTATTGACTTGAGTTTCGCTCTAAGCAGAAGAACTAGTAGAGGGTTTGGAGCAGCGAAAAGATTTGCTCTGATTTAGATTTTACAAGGATCACTCTGGCTGTTGCATTGAAATCATGTGCATATAGGTAGAAGCCGTAAAACCAGTTAAGAGATGATTACAGTAATTATTGGAGTAATAATGATGGCTTGGTATCAAGGTGGTAAGCGATGAAAAATTTGAGAAGTGATTGGGTTCTGGGTATATTTTAAGATATTACAACAGGATTTCCAAAAATATTGGATATGGATGTGAGAAGGGAAAAATCTGGAATGAGGCCAAGATTTTTGTCTGGGCAACTGAAAGGATGAGCTGTCCATTTAAACAACAAATAATAAAACTGAGTGGAATAGGTTTGCAATGGCAAGGGAGTGAGAACCTTAGTTTTGGACATGTCAGTTTGGAGATACCTCTTTGACAACTCAGTGGATCTGTCAGGTAGGCAGTTGCACATATGAGTTTGAAGTTTAGAAGACATATTTGAGCAAGAAGTATAAAGTTGGGTGACGTGGACATCTTGCTGTTATTCAAAGTTACGTGCTGATTGAGGTCACAGTGTGTAATGGGTGCAGACAGAACAGGATGAAGCACTGAGATTTAGGGAACTCCAACATGAAGAGGTCTGGGGGAGGAGAAACCAACAAAGAAGTCTGAGATGTAAAAATGATACTGTCAGAAGAGAGCCACGAGTGTGTTATCATGGAAGCTAAGTGAAGAAAATGTGTCAAGGGCAATATACTTGATAAGTATGATAAGAACTGAGAAGTGACCACTGAATTTAGCAACTTGGAGGTAACTGGTGATCTTGACAAGAACAGTTTTGATGTAATGATCGGGGGAATATCTGACTGGAGAGGATTAAGGAGGATTAGGTGAAATGGAATTGGTATTACTGAGTATTATGAAATATCTCAAGATATTTTGCTGTAAAAGGGAGAAGATAATCTGTTATAGCTGGTAGGTGAAATAAGGTTTAAAGGAGGATTCTTTTAAAATGGGAGAAAAATACCATTTTTGCTGGTGGTGATTTTTCTCTACTACATAAGAAAAAATTAATAATGCAGACAAAAAGGAATCAACTTCATTGTACAGTTCTTGAATAGATGATGGGAATTGTATTTAGTGCACAAGGGACAGCTTTAGAGAGGAGTAAATATCATTTATCTCTAGAAACTTGAGAGAGTGCAAAGTATTTGAGTTCAATTCTGGATGGGTATCTACAATTGGCTATGAGAGTTTCTCGAGGTTCTTTCTAGTTGCTACAATTTCCTCGGTGGAGAAAGAAGCAAAACCATCAACTGGAGTGAGTATTAGGATGGAGGTGTTGGAAATTTAAGAACAAAAGGGGAGGTACGATATAGTCCTCTAGGAGAGTAGAAAGTACATGTACTGGTTAAATGTAATACAATTATGGGTAGCCTTCAGGGCCTACGACCCTTTTTCAAATTGAATTTAAAGTGAGATCATTTAGAGTTGTATGTTTCTGCATGCGTATTTAGCTGCACAGGTGTAGGTTCTGAAGAGGCAGAGAGTTAAATTCAGGCAGGATTGTTATTTTGCCTAGTGGAGGGAATTGAGGGACATTGAGAGATACGTGTAGTTCAACTGATTGAAGGTCCCAGGGGGATCAGATGACAGCGTTGAGATACTAGAGTAAATGAGCTGGAAAGATAGGAGATAATGGTCAGAGAACTGGATGCGTGAAACAGAGAGTGAGAGTATGGACATTACTTGTAATGACTAGGTCTAGAAATGGCCAGGGAGTGAACTGGCTGAGATAACAGGGAGGACAGGATATTTAGAGGAAAGAAGATTAAGCAATCAAGAGGCCAGATTTCAGGAAGGATCGTATATGTTTATGTTCAAGTTGTCCATAAATCAAGAGTCATGTTGGAGAGAGTGACAGGCAGGCAGGAGCTAAAATGGTTGGGAGACAGGGAGGAGTTAACGGCTAGGTCATTAAGTGACTACAACCATGAAGGGGATGAGCAACATAATCTGACGACAGGAGGTTGAAAGCTAGGATTTGCCGGGAGGAGGGGAAAAAATGGTATAGAAATTGTCATCATAATGGAAGTGACCATCTTTTAATGTGACCTCTCATAAAAGGCAATTGCTGGTGTGATGTTTAAAACTTTATTCTGCCTAGCATTTTGTTTAAGTGCATTAAATAATTATAATTATTTGACATATGCGTTGATATTTACGATAGAGAAGTAAAGTACTTCAGACAAAAAGTGTCATGAAAAAATATGTAGATGAGAGACGCTAGAGGGAATTCTGTGTTAGAGGGAAAAAATATGAGAGAATAAGGTGGATGTGGGTTCCAGTCATGGCTCTGCCATTTGTGAACCAAGTTCTTCATTAAGGTGTTTCATCTCTGCAAGGGGGATAAAGATAACTACCTCACAGGGTTGTTGTGAGGGGTAAGTTCAATGATTTATGTAAAGCACCTGGCCAGGATAAGTATTCAATTAATGTTAGTTTCCTCCCTCAAAGTAGAGATTCAAATATTGAACATATTTACAGGGTACTGTAACAAAGATAGACTTCTGAGGGAAATAATTCCTATTTCTCTCACGACTGATAAATGATTCATGAACTCATTCATACACCAACTGTGTGTTATTTCAGTGACTTGAGAATGTGTTCATGGACTCTGAGGTTTTCTTTTTTCAATTTCTAGCTTTCTATTACTTATTATAGCACCTACAGAGAACAACAATCAGAGGAAAATCTGGCCACTATCATTCTCTTTTATTGTGAATGCTAAAGAAAATGTTAATCTTTCTTTTACTTTGTAAAATTATGTGGATATATAATTAGCATAATCATTGGACAGCATATGAATATAAAAAATAATTAAATTTTATAATATTTTATGAATAATAGCTTGCATGTAATTGAATGAAGATAATGTAAGTTTAAAGACAATTGTATTTTCTATTAAAAGTATGCTCATGTTGAATGAATGTTATTAAATAATTGTAGTTGTTTATATACAGGATTGTAAAAAGCATTGAGATAGATTCCCAGTCTTTTATGATCAACGAGGGAAGTAAAAAAATGACCCAAGAAAAGCAAGGATACCATATAAAGTTGTATATTGGGGCGGGGAGGAGCTTCATTTGGAGCCTTCATTCATGAAGTACATAGGACCTTTGTCATCGCCTAGAAGCTTATCGTCCTTGTTAAATCCTCTGCATGAAGCCAGTAGAAAAGTACAAAGAAGGAGAGCGAATGAAAGATTTTAAGAGCTTTATAGGTCAGACTTCAAAGTCGTTGAACATCATTTTTGTCCACATGGTGTTGGCCACCACTAGTCTACGGTCCACCCAGATTCAAAGAGGTTGGGCAATGCGGTCTACATGTGTGCGGAGAAGAATAGGTGCTTATGGAGGGACTAGCAAGTCTATTCCAGAGTTGATGTATTGCTAGATGTTAAATTAGAAGTTAGGTATGAACTCTGTGGTACTACTAAAATGTAGAAAATGGGTAGATCATTTTAAGCTATCTGGGCACTAGATAGCCAGGTAATGCTTTGCAGAAGATATGGACGACAGGTAGGCTTTGCAAAACACAGGAAATTTGGTTTGTCAGGAAAGAGTCTGGTATGTTTTTCAAGGAGCAAATAAGTGAGAGTAGGAATGAACTTGCAGTGTATTTCAGCAGTGAAATTAGTCTGAGGGGGAGATTGACTTCAATGACTAATGCATAAAAAATTGTCAGATATGGATAGGATAGGTAAATTGGACCAGACTATTGTCTATATTGGACACCAGGTTGAGAAATTGTGTGATATTGAGAAGCTATATTTGCAGCGATGTTATTTAAAACCATAAGTAATATAATGTTGACAATACATTTAATTAAGAAGTCTATATTAAATGCAAGTATAATCCTGAGTTCTACAGTTTGAATTTTTTATTTTGTATTAATCTGAATGGAGAACTACTTTAACATCATATTCAGGGCAGCTTTAATTACATAGAAGACAATGTATAAACATGTGCATGTGCACATGCAAATGAGTATTTGTGCTTATTGCCAGGCGAGGGTTTAGCACCTCAGCTATCATTCTAGATGTTACTGATAGATGCATAATTTTAGACTTGGAAAGAACTTTGGAGGTAATCTAGTCCTAAGGACTCAAATGACTTTTCTAAAGAATCAGTTTATCCTAGATCTAAATCTATATATAGGTCTCCTAAATTCTGCAGTTTTAGGTTGTTATAATGGAAAACATATTCTCTATTGTCTTAATTATACCAGTGAAAGTGTGCATGTCTTACATAGAAAGGGTCTTGACTAGATTGTCTTATTACTTTGAAAAATAGCTTAATTTAGCTGCAGTTTAAGGAAAAATAGAATAACTAATAGGACACACAAGTGGATATCCATTAGAAAACAAATTATGGAGAACAGACTACACCGCCTACTCGGAACTGAACCAGACAAGATAAAGCGTAGAAGAACAGATATTGCAGTAATGAGAGCACAGCTGTTTAGGATTCTGTGGAAATGTAGGAGACATTATTCATGGAACAAAGGAAAGAAACTAGAGAACAGCTTTAAAGCAGTATCTTCATATTTTGCCTCGTATTGCATATTTTACATATTTTAATCATATCTCGCTTCCTTCCAAAATAGACTTGAGATTGTTTATAACAAGATAATGTTGCAATGGCATGGATTCAAGGGTAAGACAGGATGGGGTGTTGGTGTACTAATACCAGATTACTCTTACTAGACTACTAACACTAGGGATGAGCTTGTATTTAGGACAAACTTTTGGCATTCAGCTTTTTGACATTCAAATCAAAAAAGAAATTTTTGTATTTTTTGGTAAAATAATATATTATTTAGCAAAAGAAAGAACAAGTGAGCTTTTATCCACCCATAGTTTTGATCTCTAACAGGAACTTATTTTGCAGTTACTTAATAAGACAGTTTTACAAGAGATAGCTTGAACATCATCTCATAAATAAGTACTAAACGTCTATTTCTCACCTAGTTCTCTGCTGGGTTCGTGGGACACAGATGAGCATGAAGCTTTCTTAGGCTTGAGGACCTCACAGCTACTATAAAGGTAATTGAGCAGTAAACACAATAAATGAGTTACTTGTAAGACGTAATGGTGGCACAGAGGAAGGAGTGGTCAGCACAGTCAGAGGAGACCTCCTGGGGAAGAGATGTTGAATCAGTCTTAAAGTGTGAATAGGTCAAAGATTCAAGGAGAAATGAGCAGAACTTTCTCTTACCTTAAAAAATGAATAATTTTAGGCAAATATTTGTGAGAGAATCTTTGGAGAACCAAAACAATATAGCTCAAAATTTAGGAAAATTTAGGAGATGCCTTGGATAAAAAGTACTAAAATTTGAAGAATGAGTGTTTGATTGGTCCCTTCAGCCCTATTTGGACATAATTGCTTCTATATTTTTTCACTGGACAGTATGCTTTTCCACCACATAAGTAGTAAGACTGATTCATTTCAAAAATTTTTATTTACTAAAAGCTGTATTATTTTTAATTGCAGTAAAATAATGTTAATTAAATTTCTTCTTAACCATTTTAAGTGTATAATTCAGTGTTGTTAAATATATTTATATTGTTGTGTAGCCAATATCTAGAGCCTTTTCATCTTGCAAAACAAACTCTATACCCAATTTAAACAACTCCGCATTCCCCCCTCCCCCACCCCTGGCAACCACCTTTCTACTTTCTGTTTCTATGAGATTGACTACTGTAGATCTCTCATATGAGTGGAACCATACAATACTTTTTTGATTGGCTTATTTCACTTAGTGTAATGTCCTCAACGTTCAGCCATATGGTCAGAATGTCCTTCCTTTTAAGGGCTGAATAATATTCTGTTGTATGTGTATACCACAATTTATTTAACCATTCATCCACTGATGGATATTTCCACCTTTTAACTATTGTGAATAGTGCTGCTGTAAGCATAGGTGTACAAATATCCCTTTCAGACCCTACTTTCAGTTCATTTGGATTTATACCCAGAAGTGGAATTGTTAAATATATGGTACATCTATTTTTAATTTTTGGAAGAAATCACTTCACAGTTTTCCATAGCAGCTGCACCATTTTACGTTTCAGAGGAGTTTCAATTTCTCCACATTCTCCCTAGCACTGGTTATTTTATGTTTTTCTGTTAGTAGCTGGTTATTTTATGTTTTTCTGTTAATAGGGTATAAGTGATATCTCATTGTGGTGTTGATGTGAACTTACCTGATAATTAGAGATGTTGAGCATCTTTTCATATGCTTCTTGGTTGTTCGTAATCTTCTATGAAAAAATATCTATTCAAGTTCTTTGCCCATTTTTAATTAAGTTATTTGAGTTGTTTGGTTGTTGAGTTTTAGTTCTCTATATAGTCTAGATATTAACAGCTTATTAGATATGTGATTTGTAAATATTTCCCCTCATTCTTTAGGTCAGCATTTTACTCTGTTGATTGTGTCACTCAAAATGCTCTTTGAATAATCTCAAAGGAAATCCAGCAGTTGAGATTCGTGAAATAGGGAAAATAAATCTTTGTCCTGGAAGGATAATTAGAGCATGAGTTACGAATTATTTTTATTTAAAATATTAGTTGTTAATGCTCAGCTTAACAAGGATGAGGTTCTGACAGTTAAGTCCCTACACCCAGAACAGATTACGTTGCCCCAAGCCATATTTAATACAAATAAAAAGACAATTTAAACTGTAAATTTTTAACTTTTCCAAAGATGAGAAAAATGTATTTATTATGAAAGGAAGTAGTTTCTTAAAAATTTCTGCTTTTATCTCCGTTTTTCTCTTCTCTCTCTCCTGCTTTGTTTTTGTCTCTCTCTAGATTGCTTTGTATTGCGCCTGCCTTAGTGGTGCCTTGGTCTCTGTATTATGTAATCTAGCACCCCATCTTAAAAATGTGAGAGAAGCTTCTTTTAGATATTTCATTGACTGATATGAGCAGTATTATTAACGAGAGCTGTCATTTCTGCAGTACATACTAAGTGCTACTTTGTGCTCTGCTCTGAGAAGGAAGAGGATATGAGAGGTTATTTTCCACATAGTTCTTTCCCTCTTAAGGCTTATTAGTTCAATGGGGAAGTGTGAGGCCATCAAACTGGGTGAAATGTGTTTGTGGCCTTCAATGTCCCACAGCTGTTTTAGCATAAAGCTACAGTATGAGCGATATTCACCCTAATCGTTAAGTCCAGATCTTTACACTGTTTTGAGTAAGTTGTTTCTAAGAGGGTTTTAGTTAAAAAAATGTTAACTTGCACCTGCATGTTATGTTGCTTGGATGATTTTCCAAGTCTTTTTTTTTTTGTCTTCTGGTGAATAGTTATTAAACTTATAATTGGGGTCTCTAGCTCTTAAAGACTCAAGTAGTCGTAACAGGTTTTGGGCTGTTATGTATACAGTTATGAGAACAAGGAGGCCTTATTGTCACCCAGCTTTTTAACTTCTGCATCTGGGCCCTTTACTTATGTGGATTTGCAAACTCAGTGGCAACTGCCTTAAGGAGCTGAGTAACCTCAAAAAGAAGCACTCATATTTGACACTGAAAGGTCACTTTCTAGATGAAGATAAATAGGCAGTTTTTGAACACTGTAACGTTGCCTCTTTGATTTCAAATATGGTGAAGATTTCTCTTAAGTGTCCCACAAACCACCATTTAACAGAGTGAAGTGATTGTTGTAGGTGAGTCTGGCCACAGTTCTCCTGTCATAACAGGAGGAGGACTGAATGTTTGTGTCCCCACAGAATCCCTACCTTGAATTCTTAACTCCTGATGGGATGATATGAGTAGGTGATTAGCATTTGGGAGGTGATTAGGTCATGACGGCAGGACCCTCATGATTGATATTAGTGCCCTTATAAAAAGCTGCTCCGAAGAGCTAGTTCAGCCCTTACACCTTGTGAGGTCACATCCACAATGTGCCATCTATAACCAGGAAGCAGGCTCTCACCCGACTAGTGTGCCTAGACCTTGATCTTGGATTTTCCAGCCTTCAGAACAGTGAGAAATAAATTTTGTTATTATAAGCCAACCAGTCTGCGGTATTTTGCTGTAGCAGCCCGAACAGACTAAGACGCTTCCCCAAGAAGGCCAGCGGGGACCTGGCTTCCTGGGACGCTGGCTTCCTTTGGAGGTCTTTCTCCATCGTACTTTAGGAAGCTGTTTCTGATCCTGTTACTAAAGCCTCTCATGATTATTTTGTTGTTCAAAAGATAGTAAAAGACTGAAAAGGCTGTCCTTTAAAACCCAACAAGGTGGATCCTGTGCCTTGACAAAGACAACATATGCTTTGCGAGGTCAAGGTCAGGTCTTCTTACTGGAGTCAGGACGTTAGCGCTAACCATTTTTGTACCTGCAAGGGAACTGAGAAATAGGGCTTCTGATATGAACAGAGATCAGGGCAGCCAGCCTGCTCTCTCCTCCTTAAAACCTGATCAGAACATACCTTATAACCTCACTGTGAGTAAATGCACTCTCCTAGATCCACTCTCCTAGATTCCTTCTAACAGGGAGTATGAAAGACCAAAGTGAAAGGGTCCTATCTCGCTACACCTTAAGCGATGCTGCTTCAGCCATTACCAAAGACGTGTTTAGGGATTAATCATATCTCTACTTCTAGAAATATAAAATTTTATATTTATAATTTTAATATGTATTTATTTAACTTCTGCTACTTAATTCCCACAGTTTAATATGATGTCCTTTGTGGAACAGAGCACGATTTGAACATGAAGAGCCTACCTAGACAGCCCATAATTATATACCAGATGCTCTATAAATATTTGTTGAATATGTAAACAAACATGTTGACACGTGTATTTGTGCTATAGGTGCCAAAGAATAATTTTAACTGACCCTGTCTAAAATGGGTGTCATTTCACTCTGTTAACACCTCACCATATCTCCTGTTTATGAGAGACTTACACTATTCACCCAGTCCTCTCTCTCAATCCTCTTAAGAAATTTAATTTTGTTCCTTGACCTCCACCATGCTTTCCTGATGCCTCTCATGTGTTACTTAGATGAACATCTCAAGTAGTGTGAGAAATATGAGATCATCACCATCACCACCCCCAGTACTGCCACCAGCACCACCATCATCACTGTATCTGAGCTACCACACGTGCGCGTGGGCAAACATACATGATGGTTTCCTAGGGAAGATGGACATTAAAAAAATGTCCTTCTATAATTAATGCATCCATCTTTTGATGTTTAGCCCAGTAAGGTAACTATGACTGAAGTAGCCTAAAGAGCAACCAGTAGCCTCAGATAATATCCTTGGATGGATTTTCATTGCAGAAATACTTAATTTTTTTTTTTTTCTGGACTGTGTAGTTACTATGCTGGTTACTCAAATTTGCCCTGTGCTAATCCTTTCTCAGAAAATCTCAGTATCGATAAAGAGAAGCTTTTGAACATCTATATTATTGAAAATAACCATGCCAGTTCATTTATTCAACAGATGTTTTTGAGTAGCTGTTATAGCTCAGATACTGTTTTATGTACTTTTAATGGACCACTAAACAAAACGTACAAAGACTCTGGCCCCCTTGCGGCTTTAATTTTACTTATATTTATCATTTATGTTGTTGTTTTGCTATCTTTTACTTCTTTTAGTGTGTTGTTCCTTACATATGTTGTAAGAACAATGGAATCTTAATAGTATTTATTATTTCTACCATACAGTGCTTTTTCAGTTCCTTTACAAATGCAGTAGACAGTAACTGAATTAATTGTATATTTGACATGTAGATACACTATATAGTATATGAATTTGTCTCCATTATTTAATGGATAAGAATTTTGATAACATGATATAACATTATATGAATGTTGTACAGATTTTGCAGGCATATATAATAAAATCATTTTATGAAATAGCTTTATCAGTGTTTATAAAAACTACTAAATTATTAATGTTTTCATCTGTTGCCTTTACTGCACAGGTACTCTAAGTATTCCATTCAAGAAAACAGACATCATTTTTACTGAGTGTAGTTCATTTTCTCAACCAGTTTATCTAATTAAATTGCAGAATCCCATGCTAATATAATGTTAGAATTGGGGATTTCAACAGTCATAACTCAGGAAAGTGAAAAGTTAGAGTTTTCATAACAGCATTAATTTCCTTACATTTCTTATGCCTTACAATAAAATGTACATTTAGAACACTAACCAGCAATTCAGGAATTATATATAATCAGTGTTGGACAAGTTAATGTTACTAAGAGGATCTTAAGTTTCATATTCTCTGATTTGTTTTTAAATTTACAGCTTTCACAGTGCACTAATGGAAAGATTTTGCATTTAATTTTCTAATTTTTATGAAGCAGACAAGAATAGATAATAAAGGTAGAAAAGTTGATAATGACTATTGCAGCATGATGACTATTTTATTAGATAATTTAGAGGCAACCCTGTGAATTTTTAATCAGTGTGTCTGATTTCAGAACGTTTATACTTATAACATATCCATATTTTTTTCTACCTCATCTTCTTAGAAAATCTCAGCTGAGGGACGGATTTCTATTCACATGATAGCCTGTAACTGAACACCTTTTAATATGTACTGCAGGTAAAATTAATTGCCAAGTCTTAAATTATGGTTCCAATCACACTTCTGTTTTGACAAAGATTGATTTAACTGATATATATCTAGGTCCACTATATATATTTAAATGTTAAACCACTGATACGCTGCAACAACAGAAATATGAATCCAAAGAAATATCCACCTTAAACTATTAAATGTTGTTGTTAAGATATTCAAATGTAGTTATTAAAATACAAAGAGCTTTTAATTATTGATAGAGTAGTGGCTTCAATTAAATTAATATTTCTTAAAAAATTTTGTAGAACTACCTACATTAAATATGCAAATTATTCTACTATAGTGGAAAAGCCATAATTTTATGAGAACATTTTTATGTATTATAAATTATATATAGCCTATAAACTTTATTTTATATCACATATTACAGTTTACATTTTATATTACATATGTTGTTTATGCTGTATATTTATAGTACATATCATGTCATATGTTATGTATCATATGTATCATATGTATGCTTTTTAAAGTTTACTCTTTCTTTTAAATTGGATCCCCTAAAAATATCTGGGAGAATTCACACACCGACACCCACACACACACGCGCGCGCACACACACACAAACACACACACAGAAACAAAATCCAAGATTAAAATCATCTCAGACTCTCTCTAAGCCCCCAGCAGTGTTGCAACAAACACAAGGTACATGGTGAAAAAGCATACAGCAAAATTGACACCGTGATTTAATGAGTTTGTTTATTGGCTTTTGTTCAGAAGTCAGATGCTTGGATTCAGGGTTGTGGTTTTGATATGGTTTTTATTTTTAAATGAAGTTCAGATAAATGTAAACCTGGTAGACTGTTGCCTTCATTATGTGATTTGACATATTCCAAAAAGTTTCATGCTGAAAAATTTATCTACACCTGTTCGCCGTGGACCCTGCCAATTCCTGGTACCAAATTCTTGGCCTTCTTCTGTAACACAGGTTATTAACCTTGTCTGGGTCACAGACTTCTTTTGAGAATATGAAGAAAACAATAGACATTATTCTATCCAAAACATACATGACATTCACTAAAAATTACATGTAGTTTAATGAGTTTTACAGACCCACCTAACCTTCCTCAGGCCAACCCATGGACCTGTTAAGACTTTTGCTCTTACGAGTCTTCAGAAGAAATGTGTTTTAAAAATGGCTTAGAATTTTGCCAATTGGGAAGAATATGTTAACAGGTTAATCCTAGCATATGGTTTAGCGTATAGGTGTTTGTATATTACAGTATACTTTCTAGTAATTAGGTAGAATCTTCAAGCATTGAGGCATATGACAAAAAAATCAAAGTCTACCTTTGTAGATAATCCAGAGAATCATTAACTGATAATTATTAACCATCAGCTGTGTTTCAAATGCTGTTCTGTGCCTTGGGATAAAGTGAAGATAAGTAAAAATCTCTAACTTCAAGGAGATCATAGTCTAGGAGTCAGAAAGATATGTCAGATAGTGTTTACAATAAAATAGGGAGAATTCTAAGGAGAGAATTGACAAAATAATAATCCTTAACATTTATTAACAGCTTGCTGGATGTCAGACTATGTGATAACACTCTTACGAATTCATCTGGGTAACACTCTGTATGAATTTTCTCATTCTGTCTTTGCAACCATATGTGATAAATACTTCTACTCGTTTTTTTCTTTTCTAAAGGCAAAAGTATAACACAGAGAGCCTGAGTAATTCGCCAGGATCACTCAGCTGAGAAGCGGCAGAAGAGGGAATTGAGGCCAGTGTGTGTCACACAGAGCCTCTTTTTTCTAAATTTGCTTTTTCAAAAGCTAACTTTAGTAGGGGAGTAGAGGGTGAATAGGAAGAGAAGGATATTATGGGAAGAAAACTAGTTATGGGGCAGTTTTTTTGAGATGTTGAAGGCTTGACCTAACCCAATCTTAATAGTGTTGGACAGAAATCAGTAAATGTAAGAGATTGGACTTAGTGACTAATTAGATATAAGAAGTCAAGGAGAAAAAAAAAAAAAAGAATGACTCCTAGGTTTCTGTCCTGAGTGACTTGTGTAATGATGGTGTCAAAGATAAGAAGTGAAAGAAACAGCTTGGGGGAAAGGGAAGAAATATGACCAATAATCAATTAAGATTCTTGAAATAGCAGAGCTCATAGATATCCAGTAGACCCTTGAATGTACACGTTTACAGCTCAAGAAAGGGTTTTGACCTTGTGCTGGAGGCTCAAATTGTGCTCCACATCCCCCTGGGGGTCTCTTGAGACATGGGGTCAAATCTTCTAAATAATGTTCTAAGACTTTGCTTTTTTCATTGATTTCTCATTTGCACTGATGCTGCAAAAGCAGTAATGAGTAGAGATGCCTTAACACAAATGAAGGCAGGGTCACCACATTTTCATATTATTCTTCATCACCACCTTTTCATGGTTAAAAATAAAAAGCCAGTTTCACTTAAGAATTTGGAAGCAACGAAAGTTATTAATTTTTATTAAATTTCAACCTTTGGTGTTTGTAATATTTAAATATTTTGTGTGATGAAATGGTAGGTATTCATAGAGCTCTTCTGCTTCGAACAAAATGTTCTGCTTGTCTCAGCAAGAATCACTTGTGCACTTGTTCAAGTGGCAAACTGAAGTAACCACTTTTTTCATGTAGTATTATTATTTTTTTCAAAAGAGCAATGGACATGCCTCCCCTGGGTACTCAGATGTGGGTATTTGGGAGACATTTTCTCCATAGTAACTGAGGTGAGCCTGTCGTAACCACTGCCATGAGTTTTACAGCTTCCTGGTACTTAAAGACTTTTCTGATAAGGTTGGTGGTGACGTTGAAAATGTGGTTTTGAAAATAGATATTACATAATCAAATGTGGCAACATTTGAAAAATGAGTGCAACTCAGGAAACTAATGTTTTACAAATGTCCAGTGCAAGAGGTTACAAAATTATGCATGGGCAGATTGTTCAGAGTGCAAGGTAGAAGAATGGATTTTAATGTAAGAGAATATGGAAAGTTCATTGACAGGCTTTCAGATTCCATCTTGCACCTGCTCTTTTGGAAGCTGCTGCTTGTCCAGATTGGTATGGTATCAAAGAAGAATAGCCAGAGTTATCTGAGAATGCTAGTAACATGCACCACCCTTTCCCAAATATGTATCTTTGTGAGTCAGAATTGTCTTCATATATTTCAATCAAAAGAACATATCTGAACAGATTGAATACAGAGGCAGATATGAGAATCCAGCTGTCTTCTTTCTTTCTTTTTCCAGCTGTCTTCTATGGTTGATTTGAAAGTGGCTTCACTCTCAATTCTAAGGGAAAAAGGTAAAGCTTAGCTACTCACCCTTCACTAAGGTTTATTTCAGATAATCTTGTGGTCCTTTGCATACGATGTCCAGTGCATAAATGTGTGCACACACACATATACACATAAAGAATCAGATGACTGAGGAGATGCTTGATAGAGGCTAATAAGGTTTAGGAGACTTTTTATTTTGCTTTAGTAACTTTAATTTAGAAATGCTCTAGAGGGAACTCAAACATTTCATATGGGAGCCATACTTATGTAAACTATAATATACTTCAGTTTTTTTAAATATCCAAAAATATGTTCAAACAAATAATATCAAGACAGATTTTTAGAAAGAATGGAGAAATCATCAAGTCAATATCCTGGTAAACAGTCATTCTTTTTAAACTTTATCCATCAGAACAACCAAGAAGGGACCCTCTCTGCCTTGCTTGCTTGTCTTTTGAAGCTCCCTAGCACACATGCATCTTCTAGGAGGAAATTCATGCTGTAGGAACCACATCTTCATCAATTTTTATCGTTACTCATAATTTCTGAGGAATTTCTACTTGATAGTATTTCTAAATTCTCCATGAAAATTCCTTAGAGTAAATTAAAATATCTCTATCACTTGAGCAGATTTACATGATTTGTACTTAGATACTCAAAGAGCATTGCGTTTTTGTTTTTCCTGAATTCTCATAATAAGGAGCATTTAAAGTGCTATATTTCAGAGGTAAGAGCTTCTAGGATATCAAATAACTCATTTAGATGAGGAAGATACTAAGGAAGGGCAAACCAGTCTCATTGGGGGTATGAATTCTGTAATTCCTATGTGTTAACCTTGAACTGAGAGAGGGCACCTAATTCTTTGTCAGTAATGCTCTAATGGAAAACTACTGAGATGTTATACACTCCCTGAACAGACGGAATGTCATCCCTGGTGATTATATAATTACAACATTTTTTACAAAGTCATGAAATAATATGTGCTCCTGGAGGTATGCTGTTAGCATCATATAAAGTATAATTACACGGCTGAGAGTGTAGCTTCTTTAAGGGGTAACAGCTTCTTTAAGGGTAATTCTGTGTTTATAAACATAAAATCGTAGGATATTATAATGGGCATTCTAAATCATAGATGAGTGTTTTGAAGGACCACTGGTCCTACAGCAGTGAATCGTAACAATAGGTAAGAAATGAAATGATCATAGAATTAACACCAGGTTGCATGACATAATTGAAAACGTAGGTGATCAGCATAAAGGATCCCAGTTTGGTTCCCCGTTTGTGTGTAACCAAGTGTGGAATTTTGAAAAGCCATAGTGTAGGTAAAGTCAAGAAATAACTGAAATGGGAGCAGGAAAAAAAATCCCGATTTCCATTTCACGGCCCTCCCTTGCTGTCAGCTCCTTCTTGACGTACCATATTTTCTTATCCAGCGTGGACTGAGACTAATGTTTCACAGTGCTCCCATTCTCTCTGTGGACTCTCTTATTTTGGCCACACTCTCCAGACTGATCTCAAGCCCCAGGTGAATCCAGTCTGTCTCTTTTATGTTATTTCCAGGCTCGTTAGCATTTCTGGAAAGAACTACATGGACCTGTGGATGGATATCTTTAAAAAGTTAGGGTAACAGACTAAGCTGTACTTTTCAGTCCTGCTTTGCCCCTCATTAGCTCTTTATTTATTGATTTTTTTGTTCTTTCTATTTCAGCAGCATCTATCAGACCTCTTATAATACGTTTACCCCTTTTTGTCAGGTTTATTGTTTCCCTAAGTTATTCTTTTTCCAGTTGTACTATGTGAAATTGTCGAAATAGCCAACATTTATTAAGCGAGTGTCACCAGAAATTAGTCAGCGCTTAACAATTTCTTTTAATTCTGTTATTGCTGAAAGTTAAGTGTTATTATTATCCAAATTTTTAAATGATGAAACCTACACAGTTACTAATTGGAGGAGCCAGGATTCAAAGGTAGGGTTTTATGACTCCCAAGTCACAGTCATTTCCATTACAATGTGCTCTTCCTGTTTGATACTGGGATTCTTAAGTGATTTTCACTCTCCTATCCTAGCAGTAGTTTAAATCTTCCTTCAAGAGTATTTTCCTCTGTAAGATTCTGAAATTCACTCATTCGTGTGTGCAAACATTTAATCATCTGACATTATTGCGACAAATCAAATACCCCAAGTAGTATGAGATTTTTTGAAAAACTGAATCATTTTATTTCCTGCCCTGCAGAGGATCAAATTCAAATAAGGGAGATATGAAAAGTATTCAGTAAATACAAGCAGTATATTAGGTTTTCAGGGCTGCCATAACAAAATACCGCAAATTGGGTGCCTTGAACAACAGAGATTTCTCGCTCACAGTTCTGCGGGTTATTGTCCAAGATCAAGGCATATGTGGGTTTGGTTTCACCTGAGGCCTGTCTCCTTGGCTTGCAGACAGTCAGTTGCCTTCTTGCCGGGTCCTCACAGGGACTTGCTTCTATGCCTGTGCACTCTTGGTGTCTCTTACTCTTGAAGGACACAAGTTCTAGGACTCAGGCCCCACCCTTTGGACCTCATTTAACTTTAATTACCTTTTTAAAGGCCCTGTGTCTAAATTACAGTCACACTGTTGGGAAGGGACTTCAACACAGGGATTTGGGGAGGATGTAATTCAGAGTATAACAGGCAACAAATAGAGTCATTGTCTCCAGTGAGTTTTAGGAAACATCCTATGGATGTTTAGAAGATTGAGAGTTAAGTATAGTAGAGGTGGAGGTGATTCTGAAGCATCTCCTGGAGAAAAGGAGACAAAAACTAGAATTTAATGGATAATTATAATCTGAAGAAAATTTGGCACAGGAGAAACAAAACTTCTTATGATGGAAACTGACTCTAAGAGCAAAGGTACTTCTATAGGAGTTAGCAAGGGATGTATACCTGGTGTGTGCAACAGGCTTTAGAAGACGTGCTATTTCAGATGGTGACGGCTTTGAAAAATCCTCTCCAAGTTGGTGTTAGGATAGTCCTTCATCCATAGCAAAATCTAGCTGAGATTTAAGCTGCTTTGTTTCAAATATGAATGCATAATCTAAATTGGATTGATTCAAAGCTAAAATGATCTGTTGGTGGTAGATGAGGTAAATGATTACCATTATTGCACTGAGTTCAAGCTTTGCATTTTAGGGCTGGAATGCCGGCAATGTAAGGTTTCATCTTTCCTACATTATCTTTTTCCCGTCACGAGCTGTGCGTTTCCACTAGCTCGATATCGGCAGTATCCATAGTGTATCTAAGTCTACCCTGATGCATTTGCTCATGAATTTATCTTGCCTGAAGTGCTCCACCCAACTCCTCTTCATTGTTTGGATTGTTTCGTAAAGGCTGCCTTTAAGTTCAGCTTCCATATGGGTAAGCCTTGCCTGAGGTTTGTAATCAGTGAATTCCTAAACTATATGTAGCGAAGTATTTGATAATATGCTATTTTGTGTATGTCTTTGGATATTCCACGCAGGTAAATGTTGTCTCCCAATTAGAAGCAAAGATCTCATTTGCTCCCTCTATGTTCTGTTGTACCTACAATAGATATGCTGTAAACTTTTTTGCTTGCTATAGCAGGGGCTATTCTGTGGCAAAGGTCAGATACTTAAAAAGAGAGAAAAAGAGACCCTCGCAAGCCACAGATGGCATTCAGTCTTGTTGCATAGTGTTTTATCTTTCCCATGGTGCTTCATAAAGGATTAGTAGGGGTGGAATAAATTGTACAAACTGGAATTGATCAGGTTATGATATTCGGTGGTTTCTTATAATGGAATAGACTGAGCTCTGTCTGAAGCCTGCCTTATAAATGGCAACTTTGAAAAAGATTTTATACCCTGTGCTTAAGTAATTTCTTGGGCTTTCTGCCAATAAAGGTACCCCTCCTCTCTTCATAATCACATACATTCTATATATTACAAGGAAAGGTATGCAGACCATATGTGGTAGGAAGGGAAACTGTTTTATATTTGCCTCTCTGGTGACCTTGTGAACACACCATGTAAGCCACAAAATGCGTGACATCTCCAAACATTTCAGATATTCTAAGATCTCATGATATTTCAAGATCTTATGTATCTTCACCTTGTTGAATACCCATACAACAAAAACAAAAACAAAAACAGAAACAAGAACAAAAACAAAAACAAAACCAATGAGTCACATCTATTTTGTATAAATGGTAAGGTAAATTTTAATTCTCATTGTTCCTGTCTCTTTTCCATAAAAATAATTGCTAGTGTAAATAAGAGGGGTAGACTTTAAGAACATCTCCTTTGATGATGAAAAGTGTTTAATTTGGGAAAAGTTCAGCATCATAAAAGCTTTAACCAGAGGATCCGAGAGCAGAAATTATGTTAGTATGGCCTTTCCCTTTGCGGGCAGTTCTGCTCCCCAAGCAAAATGCTGGTTAGGTTACTGAGGGAGAGGGTACCAATTCTTATCACAAACTCATTTTCCCTATGTCAGTTCGATACCATGTATTTTTACTGACCTTTATTGTGTATCAAATCTCTGATAGGTTTTGCAGGGAGAGGGCAAAGAAGTACCTGTCTTGATTTCAAAGAGCTATGTAAGGTTATTGTTTGACCTAATAATTTTTCTGACCAAAGATTTCCAGGTATCTTTTAATAGTGATAAGTTCTTATCAAAGCCACCTCCATCTGCCCTTCATCTTACTGCACCTGCCATACTCTTTTCACATCATATCATACTTTAACCTCTGATCCGGAAGCCTTGGAAAGGTATCAGGTTTAAAAGCTACAAGCATTTAACAGAATATCCTCAAACTCTGTACAGAGATGATGCTTTGTGCCAATATCATTTGGCTCTATATGACATTCACTTTGAAAGTAGACTGAGTGGCTCTAAATAAATTTTTAATTAAACATCTGATTTAGATGATTTGGGACAGAGTGAAGCTTAATTTCTTTTCCCTGCCTCATTAACCTTTTTTCCCATATCCTTTCTTCATTAAAGGAAATGTGATTTGGTCTTTACCTCTAAATACTGATGCTTTTATTGCATATATATTAATTTAAACAAAACTTAAGTTTTAGATCCAAGAAGACAATGAATGGAAGTTTTAAATAAATTCACAGCTTTCAAAAAAGTGGAAATGGCCTTTTGTCCATTTTACTTCATCAGACTTAAAATGATGTGCTCATTTTTGTTTTCTTTCTCTTTTTCTACTTTGCATTATTTATGAGCCTGTTGCCTGTAAACAACAGGTAAAATTCTTCTAAAACATTTGTGTAGGCAATATCATGTATCTTTATTTAAATAAAATTAAGTTCAGTTCAAATATTCACCTTTCCCTATAGACACACATATCTATGGTAGGACTTTCAATACTGGTCATTCACTGTGGCAAGAAAATCCATGCTTGTCTGTGTGACTACATACAGGCTTGGCAGTGCTTACACAATCCCCAAAGTGGTCCCTCTGTGTTGACTGTCACAGCAGCCTTTATTCCAATACAGTAACCCAAGTCTACAGTGAATACCTGACCTAAACCTTGAAACCAAGGGCTGCTTAATGAGTTGCCTTTAGCCCATTCTATCCTAAAAATTTTCCTTTCTAGCTCTGGAAAAACAAAATAAAAATCAATTTCTCACCCCTTAGTATATGCAGAGCTTAGTCTCTGGAAATAATTTCTTACTGCATTCTTGAAGATGAGACAGTTTCCCTTCTTTTTTCTTTCCCTAATGAATATAGCTTAGGAATAAAACATAAGTTAATTTCTCAGTAGATTATCTGCCTACATTAAATTTTCAATAAATCACCTTCCTGTGCTTAAAAGGACAATTTGTAAAAGCCATTGATTCAGGGCTGGAGACTTGGGATTTGCGGCGTTCAGGACAGATGAGAAGAATGAGAAACACCACTGCATGGTGAGTGAGTTGCATGTTAAGCATGTGTGTGAAAAGGAGACAGTCATGATCGAAGACTGAAAAGCAGAAAGGCAAAAGTAAAAGTGCTTGATAACACAGCTTCGACAATTGCACATGCTGATTTGCTCTAATCACATTAATCCCTATTTGGCTCATTAATGTAATGAGAGGACCTGGTTGAAAGGAAGTTCCAAAGTAAGTTCTAATTCTATTGTAAACATTATTGGGCAGCTGACTATTCAATTACCTTAAAGAAGTCTAGTCCATTTCTATACTGTCAGAAGTAAGTAGAAGGTATACAGTTCCCGAAAAATCTAGTACCTTCTTTGTGAATCCAGTAAATGTTGCGGCTGTGTGAGGGTTTCCTGAAAAAGATATAGCAAGTACAGCTAGAAAATGATAACCAAACCAATAACCTTCCATTGTATGTAACTACAGAAGGTTGTAATTAAAGCCTACCTGGGTAGATATTGAATCTATCATTTATTTTCATTTGATCTCAAATTCTTCAGTATGAAATTGCAACTCAACCTGTAGTAGAAGAAGGTGCTGCTGTAAAATCTTAAGAAAAAAATTTTTTTTTCGAAATTATGATAGTCCAGCACTCTCTCCATAAATAATTTTTTGGAACTATTGTAATGTCATGGTTTTTATACAGCCCAACTCTACTCATTTAAATGTCTTAAACGTTAAAAGTTACATTTTCTCTGGTTTAAATCCCAGGCCATCTTATTGGTGCAAATCATTTATCTGCTTGATGTTTTACAGTCCGTAGCCCTATTCATCCTGAGGTTAACTGAAGGTCTCAAAAGGCATTTAATTAGAAAAGGAAGGAAAAGAAAAAGTTTTGTTTTCAAGGCCAGGAAAGTGGTGACCCTATGCTAATAGCCTGGTATTTAATTATATTTCCAAATAAAAATATGTAAATAGAATGTGAATGCTGCAGCATATGAATAATGGCAAAAGCAGGAAGTCAGCTGAGAGGCTGTGTGCTCTAATAGCTTGCAGGATCTCTGGGTGCTCGCTCTAGCTCTGTAATAACTAGATGACTGACCTTTTGAAAGTCATTTATCCTCCCTGGGCTTCAGTTTCCTCAAGTATAAAATAAGAGGTTGCTGTAGATTCTGTGTAAGTTTCCTAAAAGTCTTTAATTCTCTGACATAGGCTGTATATTATGGCTTCCTGTTAGAATCAGTTCAACAATGAAATATATTTTATCTTTGGAAATTATATGGTATATTTCCAGCTTTTCTGTCGAACACTACTATAGGTTGGACCAATGGTGACCAGAAGCAGGAAAGGTCCAGGCAGAATGTTTTCCCAATAAATGATTAATTCAGAGATAAGAAGGGGAGGAGTGAAAGGGGAGAAGAGAGAGAGTTGTCTTTCAGGGTGACTCTGGTATAAATCCTTGGGTGCCTACTAAATCTCTCAAACTACATACGCCCAAACTTAAACTTCTTATCTTCTGCGCAAAATCTCCTCTAACTATATCTTAGCTATCTCAGGTGATGGAAAGCATGTCCTTCCAATTTCCAGGTGAGACACCTTGGAGTCCTTCGTGATTCCAAGCTCTTTCTCACAAGCCACGTGTACACCCAGAAAGCAACCGCTTCAAATTGCTACCACACTGGTCAGAGCCATTGCCCTCACTTACCTGCATCATTGCACCATCCACTTCACCAGCATCTCTGCTCAATCCTTGCCCCATTTCAGCGGCCAGAGTTATCTGGTCAAAACCTGAGTCTGGTCATTTTGTTTCTCTACTCAAATTTGTGCAATAGCTTCCCGTCTGACATCTCGGCCATCCCTGCCATAGTCTTCTCTGACATCCCCTTCCTTTTCTGCTGTTTTTAGGTCTCCTCCAGCTGTTCCTCTTGCTCCCTATGCCCAGCCTCACTGGCCTTCTTACTGCTTTTCTTAACTCTGAAGCACGTGAGCGGCCTTTGTACTCACTGTTCCTTTGTCTGGAACACCTTTTCCCAGGTATCCACTTGGCTGACTGCATCCCCGCCTTCAAGATTCTCCAGTATCGTGTGATTGAATCCTGCACTTCTGTCTGGTTTGTTCACTGAGCATCCCAAGCATCTAGAACAGTGGCTGGCACAGAGTAGATACTCAGTGAATATTTGTTGAATATGTTAATCTTAGGTGCTATGTTTCTACCACGTGGACTTGTCTTCCTTTCTCAGTTGCTAATCTCATCCAGTGTCTAGTTTATAAACTCAACCCTGACATCAGCTTTGTACTTTGTGCTGCCAAGTTCTCTTGGGGGCACTTTACCATTGTCCAGTGTGCCTTCTGCAACTAAATGCACTGAATGTTCTCCAGAAGGAAGCTTGGTTTAGTAAATGCGCGTTTTTGATACCCAGATTTCTCTGGAGAAAAACAGGGAGGAGAGTAGATCAACTTGCAGTACGGAACCATCCACAGACTAGGAGACACACCTGAAGGGTGAGATCAGCTGAGATGATGACAGGAGGTGAACAAAGACTGTAAGAAGCAAAGTAGAAAAGTTAGAAACTACTCAAAGACTGTCTTGGAATACACAATTGATATTGTGGACAAAGGTAGAAAAAGAGGCATTTAAAGATATAGCAAGATAGTGATGTTATGACTAAGCTAAGGAAAAATTCACAACTGTTAACTTCCCTCTTCTGTATTTTACTTTGAGATAGGGAGGAGGGAGGGAGGGAGGGATGGAAGGAAGGAAGAAAGGAAGGAAAGAAGGAGGGTGTTAATTCAAGAGTACTAATTGACAGTGCCTGCTTTTGAGAGGTATCCTGAGTCAAGGAGTCACTTTTAGACGTGAGTAGTAAGAGCTCAAGGCCAGGTCGATGAGTCAAGACCAGGTGTCATGTCAGACAGTCACAATCCAGCGTCTTTCATATTTGATCAACTCAAGGGACCAAGAAGACTGAAAGGCCAGTACAACACAGGCTGAAGTTCAGTGTGTCTGCTGGAGAGCCTGCTCCTCTTTTCAATCTCTGCTCAGAGAGCACAGAAGATGCAGATATGTGTTTGCCTTTATTGCAGCCATGGGTTCAGTCAGTGCCCTCAACAATCCTACCTTCTCCTGAAGAAGGTAAGGGCAGAGGTGCTGGGAGCATGGTGGATGAATGCAGAGATGAGAAAAATACTGTGGCCTGTCAGTTGTGTGATTATGTAATACCTTTCGATGTGCATGGTTAAGGCTACAGAAAAAGAGGGAAATGGAAAATACACCTGCAAGAAAAGATAAATGAGTTTTTTTTCAAACTGAATGCACATGTTCTAAATAGAAGCTCTGTGTATTAATGTAAATTTCTGTAGGTATGAAAAACAGATATTTAGGTAAAGCATCATATATGTGTTAAAAATAACTTGTAACTAAGACAGTCATGTGATCATCACTGTGCTAGTTAACATCTCCTTCTAAAGTGCCTCTGGGAGAATTTGCAGGCTGCAGGCAGATCCTCACATGGCTGCCTGGCGAGTGGCGCATCAGGAACCCAGGCAGGCAGGGCAGAAAGGACTGAACTAACCACTGTTACCAAGCCGCAGACAGGGCAGACTGCGAAAAGCTGCCTTTGGCCCTATAACCAGGGCTGAAAAGAAATCAGGCCGCAGACATGGGGGAATTCAATAGTGGACCTGTTGTCAAAAGGGTTATCACCTGGGCTGCTTCTCTCAGTCTGTTTTGGTTGGCTTTCCTGGCAGATAACTGTGCGAAGAGGATGAGTCGTGAGGGTGGCCTCACCTGCTTCTCCCTGCAGCCAGCCCCTCGGCACCTTGCACAGGTTCTGGACGCCATCTCCATCCTAATGGAACACAGTCCTTAAAGCACGCACTGGCATCCGTGCAGATTCCAGATGCCTCCCAGGGGAGGCAGGCCGGCTCTGCTTGATTCTATATGACCTCGTGTCTACATGAAAGAGGAAGTGTCAGAGAGTCCAGAAACCCGTCCTGGCTCCTCACATCTTTTAGATGGTAAACTAAGTCAGTGAAGGCCAGCCAGTGGAGGGGGTAACCCTTAGAAATATTGGTAGCTTTTGGGCTCATACTATAGCCTGGGCAGAACTTCATTGATTTAATTTCCATGCAAACTGGTCCTCAGACTCTGCCTATTGAGATGGACTGATGGATCCTCATGGAACATTTCTCCTAGGACTCTCTACCATCATCTATCTGCTGAATTCTTCCGTCCTTGAAAGCCCAGCTCAGTTCTCACCTATCTAGTTAAGCCTCCTCCAAAACCCATTTCATTCTAGAGACCATAGCTGTCCCATTCCCTTGGCAATCGTCACATACGCTTTCAGAAGAAATATTATGACCTTTGTTCTTTCTCCCAGTACAATGCACTGCACATAGTAGGGGCTCAAGAAGTATCTGTTAAACTATTTATTTTTGTTTTGGGGGTATTTTTGGGTTTTGGCATTAATACTCAATAATACCACATTGATTTAGCTCCTAAAATGTCAGAAAAGTCAGATGTGGTTTGTGGTATAAAGTGATTGCTATTTGATACAAATTAGTTTTGTTCTAATTCCAGTAAATAGGGCTTGTGTGTTTAAAAAAAATTTTTAGCCTGCAATGTGTGATTACATAATGGGGGCCTAGTAATTTTTCTTTTCCATTAACATTCATTTCACTTAGCAGTTCCTTTTTGTGCCTTGGTTTTTGGTTCAGGCTGTGGTTCAGTGTGTTAAAATGACATTTCTTAAAAAGAAGATCTATAGCAGACTTTTAAACTGATATTCCCCACCCCTGTATTTCTGACTGGCCTGTGCCTGGGGCAGCTCACCTGGTGTGGAGACAGTGGATTGGTCTCTCGTTTTATAGGTGTGTTAACAAAGCTCTGTTATCAAGCAGATGCCACATCCCAAGGTGTCAGCCCTTCGTAGGGAGCCAGTCAGCTACAGAAGGATCAACAGCATGAGTGAGGTGTCTGTGATGAAGGTGTCTGTGCCAGAACTAGAGATGTGAACTCAGACAATTTAACCTCCCCTGAGCCTCAGTTTCCTCATCTGTAAAATGGGAATGCTAAGTCCTAGACTAGAAACAGCACCTGGCAATGTGGCAGGCGCTCAGTAAATCATCTTACCATGCATGGGGGCCCATGTGAAAATCTGTTCAATGCTTTGCTGCTTCTTCAGCTGACTTCATTCCGAGCGCTAAGCCATATCTATCAAAGCCAGAACCCCAAGCTCTGAGCAAGGACAAGCCCCCAAAATATGAGTCCAGGGAGACACAGCAGGAGCTAGTGCAGTCCACAGAGAAGGTAATGACAAACAATAGGAAATGCACCAAAGGGACACATTGCGAAAGGTGAAAATGCTAGAAAGAATGCCTGCTGGGGAAACGGTGAATACGCTCAGCCATATTTGTGGCCAGAACAACTGCACCCTAGAAATAAATGACCCAGTCCTTAGTAAATGCGGAGTCAAGCTACAGCAAGATACCAAGAGGGAACAGAAAAGCCCAATTGATCATGAACAAGAACAAGAAATCACATGGTGACCAAGCCCCTGCCAGCCAGAGAAGATTTGCCGTCTCTGTCTCTGGGGAGGGACCCATGGTCAAAGGTAAACTTGCATTTTTACAGTATATGTGCAATTAGTTGAAAAGCTTAATTCAGCAGATTGGTAAATTCCATTAGCAGCTTATTGATGGTATGCAATTAAGCTATTTTCAAGCAAATCCTTTTTGGCTAGAGGCTCTAGTTGAGAATCCTGATGGAAGATGGTTCATATAATACATACCCCAATCCATGCAGATTCTAGAAACTTGCTAGAGCAGACACTAGTGTAAGCGTCAGGGCTGGCTGTACTTGATTCCGTAGGATGTTCCTATCTAGATGAAGGAGGAAAGATCAGAGGGCCCAGAATCAAATCCTGGCTCTGAAATTACTATGACCTTGAGTATGTTACATCTCTAGTGCTGCTTCCTCCTCTGGAAAGGGTGGACGATAATCACTGCCTTATAGGACCTTTGGGAGAAACAGACGAGGTGCTGTATAAATGGCTTAGCATGGAGTCCTGTCCAGAGGAGTGCGGTCTCACAGAAGCTCGTTGGCTGAAATAGAGAATTAAACCAGAAAAGAATAAGAAACAGCAGCAGAAATGCTGCCCAAGTGGAGAGGGCATCTGATGGCAAGGCCACTGCGAAACCTGGACAGAGCAAGACCATGGGACTCTCTGGAGCCAGGGTTAATACCAAACCCTGTCAGTTGGGCAGATGAAAAAGTCCGGGTGGTGGGGGTGGTTGCACAGCACTGTGCCTGTTCTTAACCGCCACTGAACTCTACACTGAAACATGGTTAAAACTGTAAATTTTGTATCGTGTCTCTTTTACTCTAATCAAAAAAAAAAAAAAATGTAGAACTTTATACTAATTTAAGTTGAAGTAAAATAAGAATGTTTAATGGAAGTTTAAAATTATTTTTCCAATACACATTTAAAATGTTCAAGTGGAGGAAGAATGATGATCTCGAAAAAGGCTGGTAGGGCTTGACAACTGTGCCCTTACTCGTAAGTGATTTTAGACAACTGTTAATTAAAGCAGAGATGATTCCAATTAGCAAACAGCGTCACAGTGAATCACACAGTCCCATGGAAAAGCAAGCTGTGTCTTGACAGATGGGAAAACCTTGAGTTGTGATGACTAAACAGAAGCAGGGAGATGTGTACGAGGAACAGTAGGTTAGGCGCCAAGGAGATTTCCATTTGGTGTCCACAATTTTTGAGGGAGGAAGGCCAGGGATGATGATCTACTGAATGTATCTCCATCTAACTGACTTTTATATTCCTTTCTCATGGCATTTTCCTGCACTGCATCCAAACTTCCAAAACCAAGAGTTCACTTGGTGTCCTGAAGTTCATCTTTGCTACTGAGGATTTACACTATAATAACTCCAATAACTCAGACATAATATTTCGATGCACTATAGATAACTTCATGCCTTTGAGATTTTTATCTTTCGAAATCCTCTTTCCATGAGGCAGCAAGTTCATCAAGCTGGATATAGGCCTGGGACTGGAAGGGTGAGGAGTCTTTATCTCCGTGGAATCAGAGGCAGAAAGTGTAAATGGAACAAATAGCGGGGCTAAAGAAAGCAAAGGTAGAAGAGAAGGGACTTAGCTCTAGTCCGCACTGCATGGCCAGGGTGCTCAGGGTGTTCAGGAGGACAAATGTGTGGGCAGTGCTGGATTGTCCAGATGGCCAACTGAGTGTGTGATTAGGACACCAGTAAGGCAGAGATTATTAGAAAAAACTAAATTAATTTTGTATTTAAAATTTCTAAATAAGTGTTAAAAGGGTCCCATGGGTAGAGTTCTAACTGTGTTGGGCTTCTTGGCTTAATTTTAGGGCTTAGTACTGTTTTGTCACGTTGAATTATGTAACATAATTATGTGTGTTGGGGGATTATTCACGTAATCGTTTTTTCAGTTCTTAGGGCTGGGTAATACAGCTCTGGGTGTGGACATGGTAAGTAAAAAGGCCTTGGGATTTGGGGAGAATCTCCTGACTACTCCAGAATAATGTACCTACTTTTTTGTGCCAAGCTCATGCTTCCTCCTTCCCTGCTCCTTGGCTGGAACCCAACACATGAACAAACGGTGGGCTGTAGGTAGAAGACAGCTGTCCTAGGAAACAGCACACCAGTTGGGTTCTAAGCTTCTCATTTGAAGTTCTCTAAACTTTAATCTATACATTTGTTAAAAGCACAGATTGAGCCAAATTATTTCCAGAATCTGAATTGTTGTCATAACTGTGTGACCTTGGGTAGATTACCAAGTTTTTGGTCATGTTTGCTCTTCATAAAACTAAGCAGGATACTAGTCGTTAGCCTCATCCATCGCTTCCTCCCTCCCTCCCTTCTTTCTTTCTTCTAAGAAGTGAATGAGACAATACATGGGAAAGCACTTTAAGAATTCAAAATGTGGTATATAACCTCAAGGCATTGTTTCAGTTTGTAAGGGAGTCTAGGTTAACAGCTATTGAATGCATGTTCTGTGCCTGGCACATAACATGTGCTTATAATACATGTGCTTATGGCATTATATGCTGTAATAAATAATTTGTAATATATTATCTCATCCAAGCTTACTAAATTGACAAGGTGGTTTTGCTACCTGGGGTTCATGGCAGTAAAGGGATATATTTAAGGTCAAAACATAAACAGCAGAATAAATAGCAAACCCAGGTCTGCCTGACGCCGCTCTGCCAAGCTTGTGGCCTGTGGCTTTCAGAGAAGGAGATTCATGAAGTGAACCAAAGGGATCAAGGCAGCTGGGGTTTTCCTGTTCTGTTCTGACTGAATATAATGGCTACTCTTCTGTTTCTTTTGAAAATAGACAAAGGGGGACTGAATAGCTTCTTCTGTGGGATAGAGCTGGGAGATAGTTTTGAAAATTGGTTCTTTCCCCTTATGATATTGGCATCACTGCAACACCTTACCACTAGAATCCTGAAGTTTTAATAATTGTTCTAAAGTAGGTGCTAAAGAGGATGTGCCTCTATGGGGGATTTCAGGACATGCATAACTTTTAAAAGCCCCAAAGATGATTCAAACAGACCTTCTTCCCAATGAGAACTTCTATTCAATGGTTTAAAGCACTTAGATAAAGCAGGAGGGGCAGCAAGTCCTTACAAAATTTTAGGAGTGTTATTCTAATTACGAAAAAGCTAGAGGTTTGCTTCTCAGAAGAAAGCCAGAGACTCAGCTTGTGGGGTCAATGAGTTTCAGAAAATAGCGACCAATTAATTTTATAATCATTTTGAAAAGGAACACGTAGCAGTAAGGACACAGCTGTTAACAGCTAAATCTTTCTCATTCACTGTCCTATCAAGGTGACCAGGAAAGGTCTGCATCAATCCTGACAAATATCTGCTTTAAAGGTTTAAGTTCCTTTGGGATCTTTGTTGCCAGAGTATAAAAAGGCCTGGGATAGTTGTTTTATATGATACTAATTCAGCCCGGCAAGCCATAACCAGGAATGTCACATCTAAACGTCTGAACACACCGCATCTTCCACCGTGATTGGTCCCAGATTATAGTACTATGTCAAGGTTCATTTTATCCAAAGCATTTCAGCTTTGGCTTTTGCCTCTCACTGGCTTCAAAGAGAGAAATTTTCCAGAATGTAAAGGTCAAGGGTTTCTTAACCTTTAGTAATTTTATTATATTACTCCTCAGATTCTTCTTGTAGATCCAGAGAGAATTTTTTCTTGTTAGTGGTGAAACTGCTAATTGCTAGTTGAGAATAGGGTAAGGAATTTTTATTTTTAGTGTAAATTTCTTGGGTTTCTAGAATTTCCTGACAGTTTAAGTGTGTGTGTGTATTTCTTTTTTTTTTTTTTGGTATGGACACCAAACTACTATATTGAAAGAAACCAATTCATGTATCCTTGATGTAAATTTTAAAAGTCTACTTAAAGTGCTTCTTAGTAAACATGGAAATGACCAATTATCTTTGTCATTCTAAAAGTTAACTTTGTCTGCTAGAGGAAATCTGATTGTAACGTAAGAATATTTGACAGCATTTTTATTTCTAATAAAATTTACAAATTTTGTTTATCCCAAAGTGCTTAAGCTCTCTATCCATTCCATTTACATTTTCAGGAGCAATCATTTTGGCTGATTCTCCTTTATCATTTTTATTTTGGTTAATAATATGAAGGTGGTTATAGGAAATCTGACTCTAAGTCAAATCTCTTGGAAGTAATTATTGGTTTTCATTGAAAATTGAAAAGGGGAAGAAGACGATAATGAAGACATAGAATGCTTTCCTGGAAGATAGGGGACAGGACTGAATTAAAGAAGGCATTGAAGAGAAACTGAACCACTAAATTTCTCCTCAAATATTTTTACTTCATCAGATTTCAGTTATTCATTGTCCTCATGTTGCTGGAGAATAGGTTCTTGTCTTGTGCAGGAAAGAATTCAAGAGCAAGGCATAGTTAAGGAAAAGTAAGTTTATTCAGGGAGATACATACCCCACAGACAGAGTGTGGTCCATCTCACTCAGAAAGGAGAGCGGCTTAGGAGATACACATTCCATAGACAGAGTGCAGGCCATCTCAGAAGGCAAGAGAGAGAGCAACCGTGAGGTGTGGAGTTGTTCATTTTTATGGGCTCAGTAATCTCATATGCTAATGAGTAAGTGGACTATTCCAACTGTTTGGGGGAAGGGGTGGGATTTCCAGGAATTGGACCTTTCTGACCTTTTATGGTCAGTCTAGGAACTGTCATGGTGCCTGTGGGTGTGCCATGAGGCTCAAGGTCCACTGGAAGTTGCTCTTCCACCGTCTTGGTTCTAACCAGTTTGTCTTGTCCTCAATTGCTGTGTCATTCCTTCAGTGGTTGTGCCCTGCCCCCTTCCCTTCTGTCTACCTTAAAAGATTATACTTTCTGTGAATAACCTGCAGCTGCTTATTGCCCAGACAAAACTGGAGTTATTGATTGGACACACCTGCCTATGTTGATGGGCTGCTGCGGTAGAGATGGTATTTGGTGATGGTTTTATTGTTTTTGATCCTTCTTCTTTAATGAATGTACATGAGCTCGAGTTTCAGAGTTGACAGTATTTTGGGGGTTGAGGTAAACTGATTAAAATAGAAAGGAATTTTGAAAAGCATAATAATTTCCAATTAATATTTCATTAAGTTCAACTCAGACTCTCCAAATGTGCTGCAATCCACTTCGTTGTTTTCTCGAGAAAAAAGAAAAAACCCCATAAACAACCTGCAAAGCATGTGGTTAATTAGTTATCTCATATTTTGCTTCAGTTTATTTTCAGCTCTGTGAAGTTAGAAAGATGTCACACCAGTGACTTGTTTTATAAGAAAAAAGGCCCTATTTTGATCTTCAAAACACAGCAGCTTGCGGGGGTCAGTCTTTTAAAGTATATGCTTCCCTGGTTGCAATTATTAATCAGTTTCCTTCAGGAAGTATATGAAATTAAATATCAAAGTACAGATCTAAACAGGGCTGCCGTCTAAGGGCTTCTGAGAGCATGGTTTTCTTATTAGCCTGAAATAACTGGCCTCCCTCAATCTAAATGTAGAATCTGCATGAATATGAAATCCCTTATTCTGTCTCGATACCTCGTCATTTGGGCTTTGTTTACCTGGTAGCGCTTCCTCTCTTTGAACAGGCACAGTTTTCTTAGAAGTTAACTTTCCATGATGGCATAGTTAACTGCTAAATAAAGGTTTTGTTTACAAAAAGGAAGCTTTCACATGATGCCCACCTCGTTGTTGGTTCACTCAGCTAACAGGATTTATTTACCACCTGTCCTGTGCCAGGCCCTACTCTGACTGCTTAGAATTGGTGGATGGAACAAAGGAGCCTACCCTCATGAAGCTTCCATTTTTATGGAAGATAAAATGTGTGAATAATAAACACACATCATCAGCAAATCACATGATGTGGTAGGAGGTGGCAAGTGCTGTGGCAAAACTGAAAAAGAAAATGTAGGTAGGAATAAGCGGAGTCATGAGTGCCAAGTGCACGTGGGGGTGGGGAGGAGAGTTGCAGTTTTAAAAAAGGGTGCTCCGTTTGCCTTATTAGGAAGGTGGCATTTGGGCAAAGACTTGAAGGAAGTGGGGCAACTTGAGGAAGGACTTCCAAGCAGAAGGAGGAGCTAGAGCAAAGACTCAAGAGCAGGAAGTGTTTCCTAGAGTGTTTAAGGATGAGCAGAAGACTGTTTGCCTGGAGTAGAGTGAATGGGGGGCAGGCAGCAGTAGGAGATGAGATTGGGGAGGGCTGGAGGGCTGTGACCCTATGCAGATCTTGGAGGGCATCACTAGCTTTGTGAGGACCCAGTGTTTACTCTGAGAAAAATGGGCAGCTCCTGCCAAGTTTTGAGCATAGAGTAATATCATCTGATTTATTTGGATTCTGGATACATTTTGAATGTTGAGTCAACAGGAATTTCTGTGGATTAGAACTGAGTTCAGAAAGATGCACAATTACATGCATTACCTATGGAAACTGTAGATTTCTTGGTAACTAATAGTAATGGCAAATAATAACAGTCATTGTCATAGTAAATATTAATATCCAAAGCATTGCTGGATGTCAGATACTTCCTCTGTTCTCCATGTGCAAACTCCATCAGTCCTCATGACATCCCACTGGGGATAGAGTATTATTCCCATTTTACAGAAGAAGACTGTGAGGGACAGAAAACCTTGCCCAAAACCACACAGCCAGAAAGGGACAGAGTTGGATTACATAGGGCATTACACAGGGCCCTGCTGATAACCTGAACTATTTATATGTTAAAGCAAAGATTATTTATGAGAAACGCCCCAAATAGGAAAAGGTAATGAATACCTCTTATTTTAGAATGAATATTCTTTTGCTTCTTTACAAGGAAAAGATTACAAAGCTGTAAAGTATTGACAGCGCTGAAGAGGAGTGATTACATGACTTCAGATAGTAATATCTTGTCTATGTTGTGGGAACAACCTCAGTCTCTCAACAAAGGCTTATTTCTCCCTGTTGTTATAAGTCTCTCAAGAGCCTGCTCCAGCTTCACTTCTTAGTATCTTCACTCTGGGAGTCAGGCTGAAGGAGCAGCCCTTAATCCGGTATGTGTCTGTATCACAAATGATGGCAAATAGAATGTACCAGGCCATAGGCTGCCTCTTAAATCTGTCGGGTAGAGACACACATGGCCTCGCCCACTTTTCATTGGCTAAAGCAAGTCACATGACTACTCCTAAGCACAGCAGAGCAGTGTTATACACACATCCTATGGGGACAGGCCCCACAGAGAGGGACAAGGAATTACGAGTAGATTGCAATCTACAACAGTGGCACTGCCTTCATTTAACCACACTTACAAACTTTGTAGCTGCTTATCTGCCGGTGTTTTTCAAGGCTGGCCTAGTCTATAAATAAGGCAACACACTGCACAGCTAATGGATTCCTTGGGTTGGGCAATCTCTTAGACTAAATCAGTGCCTAGGCAGAGAACCCTTGTGAAGAACTTTGACAGATTTCCTGATTGAAGCTCAGTGGGGGAAAGGAGGGAAGAGGTGTTCTGGACTTTTCTCAGCAAATGGATTATAAGATTCCATTCTTCAGAAGAGACTCATTTCTTCTGAAGAAAAATAAAAATATCATTTTCTAAAATGTTGGTGGTTAATGTGAACTTTAGCCAGCTGTATATATCTCATGAAGGGAGAGAATTAGTAGGACTTAGGTAAACTATTATTTCACTATCGTATCTTTTGGGTTTTATTTAGAAGACATGTAATATCATAATGTTTCACTATGTGCATTTCTCCCATGAAATGTGAACTCCTTGAAAACAAGTCCTGTGTTATGATCAGCTTTCTCTCTGAAGAGAAAAAGCTGTGTGTACTGTCTGTCATAGCACTTGGAAAAGAGAAAATTGTCAGAATTCATGGAATGGATGAGTGAATGAATGAATGAAAGGTCTAACTTGAAGCCAGATGACTTTTTTTGATCAAAGTTGTCCTGAAAGAAAGTGGTCTGCCAGTGGTTTTAACAGTTTGACTTTTGCTCTTTGTGTTTCACTCCATGAAATCTTTTTCTTTAAATTTTTTTCCCATTGAATGAAAGATTCTTCAAATTCTATAGTATTTTACAATTTTTAAAAGTTTCACACTCATGACTTCATATAATCCCATAATAACCCTCTTCTCTCCCCACTGCTATATTGCCTCTCCCCACTTCCCTCCAGCCACTAGTTTGTTCTCTGTATCTGTGAGTTGGCTTCTTTTTTTATTTTATTCACTAGTTTGTTGTATTTTTAAAATTCTACATATAAATAATATCATATAGTATTTTTCTTTCTCTGTCTGACATAGTTCACTTAGCATAATGCCCTTGTCCAAGTCCATCCATGTTGCTGCAGATGGTTAAATTGTATTTTTTATGGCTGAGTAGTATTCCATTGTATATGTCTTTATCCAGTCATCTGTTGATGGACACTAAAGTTCCTTCCATACTTGGCTATTGTAAATAGTGCTGCTGTGAACATGAGGGTACATGTATCTTTTCAAATTAGTGTTTTTCTTCTTTTTTTGGAGGGGGGGTATACACCCAGGAGTAGAATTGCTGGGTCATATGGTAGTTCTGCTTTTAGTTTTTTGAGAAACATCCATAATGTTTTCCACAGTGGCTGCACCAATTTACATTTCTAACAACAGGGTAGGAGGGTTCCTTTTTCTTCAATTCCTCACCAGCATTTGTTATTTGTGTTCTTTTTGATGATAGCCATTCTTACAAATGTCAGGTGATATCTCATTGTGGTTTTGATTTGAATTTCCTTAATGATTAGTAATGTTAAGCATACAACTAAACAACAAATAAACAAGCCGATTAAAAAATGGGCAGAAGAACTGAATAGATATTTTTCCAAAGAGGAAATACAGACAGCCACTCCATGAAATCTTTATGAATGGCTCTACAGGATTGATTTTTCTCCACTGAGTTGGACTGTGTGCTAGGCCTTCCATAGCAATGGGCTGTTCAAGGGGGAAGTGGCCACTCTTGAATGTCATTAAAAAAAGGTCTTTTTTATGTCAGAGAACATGTGTTTTTTTGTTTGTTTGTTTTGCTTTGTTTTCTCTTCAATCTCTGGTGTTGTTTTAGATAGGAATTACAAGCTGTTTCATAGCAATTTTCTTGAGATTGAGGATAATTTTATGATCCTTTTAGGGACTAACTTACCCTGTTTATTTCTTGAAGTACTTGTTTTGCTAAAGATTCTTCAGTGTCCAAGGTATTCCATCTAATTTCTCTTTAAACTTCATGCTTCCCCACCCCTTCATTTCTTATACATCTAGAATTGCTCTAAATCACATTGATCTGAAAAGGGAAAATTGTGGAATTCTCTCAGGAACAGTTACTTTCAAAATCTAATACACTATTATTATTCCACTATGCAATGAATAAAGGCTAATATTTAAAAATTTGAATTTATTTTAATTCTGTAAAATAACTTACTTCAGTGTATATGAACTAAATTGATTTGCTTTGTTTTATTTCCTTTTTTAAGATGAAAACATCCTCTTAATTTGTAGACCTAGGGGAAAAAACTGGAAAATTTGCAATGGTTTTCTATTTTTTACAAAGCAAAACTATCTTATTGAATTGTAGACCCATTATATAACAACCCTCATTTCTTTTCCTTTTTTGAAATTATAATTCTAGAACTTTTGCCCAAATAGTCAAAACTATGAATAGAAATTTATTGAACATTTAGGTCCATGGATAGATTAGGTAGTAGACAAAATTAAAATGTCTGTATGTTAACAAACCTGTTTGGCTTTTTCTTTAAACGTTTATTTTATTCGTGTGGGTATTGGAGGGAAGAAAAAAAAATTTTTCTTTCTATATTCTAGGTTCTTGGCTGGGAACCCCCCCCCCCCGCCTCCCATAATAAAAGACAGATTAACAGGACAAAAACCAACAGAATTTTAATAATATGTATACCTCCTATGTATACATGGGAGATATCCAGGAAAACCAAGTAGCTCTCCAAATGGTCTAAGCCAACACCTAAAAGGCTAAAGACAAAAGAAGATGGTTGGGGGATGGAGAGCCATTTATGGGAGGTTTTCAGGCCTTAGTACAGTAAACAAGGGTATGGTTGTTATGTAGATTTAAGTCTATGCCTTTTTCACTGATAAATTTCTAGACATGTAGTCATCTTCCTCTTCCAGTATAGAAAGGAAGACACCCTTATACACTGAGATTTCCCTTATAAACTTGCATGTCTTTTACAAAAGTGTTACTTCTGCTTGGTGTTCAGAGTGTCTTCTGTCTTCTGTTTCTTAAGAAATAACCAGCTCAAAGAGGCATATTTTGAGGTGGCAGATTCTGCTCCCGTTCAATAGCAAGTCTGAGCTCGGAAAAATACCAGGAGAAATTTGCTGACGAATTTTCCTACCCACTATTAAAAAATTAAGGCCGTCTCATTCAACTTAAACAACTCTGAAGTTTTTCTCCCTCAAATATGAATTTTTCAGAAAATTTGAAATCACATGAAAATTAAATATAGACAGTAATTTTGTATTCTATAGCTCTATGTTCTGGGTAGTTAGTAAACCCAGAAAGATAAATAATTGAAATCGTTGATCCTACTACTAGTTTTTTTGTGCTTAAAAAAGTTTGTTTCATAATTAGCATAATTTTGTTGAAAATGCAGATTGAAAGTATTTTAAAAGGTTGCCCAAAATTGCCTTTTTAAGTAGGTTTTTACCTTATTTCATCTATTCTGAGGAGAAGCTTGTCTGTTTTAGCCTGGGATGGCATTGTTTATACTTTGAATAAGTATAATTTTTGCAGTTATCTTCATGATTATCATATACTTGTTTAAACTTTATATTTGTTTATTCGTACTGCAATGGTTACTCCTTAGTAGATATTCAAGTAGCAAATGTTTAAACAAAAGTTTAAAGGAAACTTGAAGTTATGCATTTGTGACCAAAGATTTTTTTTTTGATTGAAGTATAGTCAGTTACAGTGTGTTAATTTCTGGTGTACAGCATAATGTCCCAGTCATGCATATATAGACATATATTTGTTTTCATATTTTTTTATTAAAGATTGTTATAAGATACCGAATACAGTTCCTTGTGCTATACAGAAGAAATTTGTTTTTTTTTAAATCTATTTTTATATATAGTGGCTAACATTTGCAAATCTCAAACTCCGAAATTTGTCCCTTCTCACCCCCTTTCCCCTGGTAACCATAAGATTGTTTACTATGTCTGCGAGTCTGTTTCTGTTGTGTAGATGAGTTCACTAGTGTCCTCTTTTTCCTTTTTTTTTTTTTTTTTGATTCCACATACAGGTGCTATCATATGGTCTTTTTCTTTCTCTTTCTGTCTTACTTCAGTTAGAATGATGATATCTAGGTCCATCCATGTTGCTGCAAATGACATTATTCTTTTTTATGGCTGAGTAGTGTTCTGTTGTATAAATATATCACAACTTCTTTATCCAGTCATCTGTAGAATATACAATGAAGAAAAGACACTCTCTTCAGCAAATGGTGTTGGAAAAACTGGACAGCAGCATGTAAACCAATGAAGTTGGAACACTCCCTCACACCATACACAAAAATAAACTCAAAATGGCTTAAACACTTAAATATAAGATAAGACATGATAAACCTCCTAGGAGAAAACATAGACAAAACATTCTCTGACATAAATCTTAGCAGTGTTCTCCTAGGGCAGTCTACCCAAGCAATAGAAATAAAAGCAAAAATAAACAAATGGACCTAATTAAACTTATAAACTTTTGCACAGCAAAGGAAACCATAAGCAAAACAAAATGACAACCTAGGGAATGGGAGAAAATATTTGCAAACGATGCAACTGACAGAGGTTTAATTTCTAGAATATATAAACAGCTCATACAAGTTAACAACAAAAAACAAACAGCCCGATCCAAAAGTGGGCAGAAGACCCAAACAAGCAATTCCTCAGTGAAGACATACAAATGGCCAATAGGCACATGAAAAAATGCTCAATATCACTAATTATCAGAGAAATGTGAATCAAAACTACAATGAAGTATCACCTCACACCAGTCAGAATGGCCATCATTCAGAAGTCTACAAAGGAGAAATGCTGGAGAGAGTGAGGAGAAAAGGGAACCCTCCTACACTGTTGGTGGGAATGTAGTTTGGTAAAGCCGTTATGGAAAACAGTATGGAGATTCCTCAAAGGACTGAAAATAGACATACCATATGATCCAGCAATCCCACTCCTGGGCATATATCCAGAGGGAACTCTAATTCGAAAAGATATGTGCACCCTGGTGTTCATAGCAGCACTATATACAATACCCAAGACATGGAAAGATATTGTTTTAAATGATCATTTTATAATTCTTCTTAGCTACTTTATTTCCTTCTACAATACAGTTTGGTGTGGGTGGTGAAAAGAATGTAGCTTTAGACTAAAGGTTAGTATAATTAATTATATTTTCTATTACTATTTTGAGATACTTCTTTGTTGAATTACTGCAAGTTCCTCCATATAGTTTTGTCTCTGCTTTGCCCTGTGTCAGTTTCATTTTCCAAATTGCCAACAAGTTAAGCTTCTTAATATAAACTCTGATCTTAATTAAGAGACTTTCTTTAAAGATCACACACTGCTTTTCAGATAAAATTTAGAATGTTTAATGAGCAACCTCAGTCCTTTCTCACATGGCCCTACCTTATCTTTCAGCCTCAAAACCTGTAGGGCATGTTTTAAATTACTGAAGCACTTTTCCCAAAAGCACTTTGCCCTTTGACATTTTAGTTCCTTTACATGTTGTGTTTCTTTTGCCTGAGTGAACACCTTTCCTTTCACCGGCCTTAGTATATTTTAGTAGTCCTTTAAGATACAAGTCCGATAGTTGAGTCTGCACTCCATATCCCCAGATGTGAAACCCGTGGATAAGGAGAGTCAACTATACTGTGCCATTTAAACAAGGGATTTGAGCATCCTTGAATTTTGGTATCCATGGGGATCCTGGAATGCTCTTTGGGGTCCAGGAGCCAATTACCTACCTCCACTGTCTTTGTTCTGATGAGCTTCAACAATCCGTATCTATTCAGGCCAGAATAATAGCCCTTTTCAGTCTTTATGGAGCCTTGGCCTTCCTGGAAAAGGAACTTACATCTCTGCCTTATAATCACCTCTCACTGTGATAAAGAGCCTGAGCTTCTTTAGAAGAGAGGTCACTTCTGTAACAGTTGGCATAGTGCTGGGAACCTATGAGATGTATAATACATGGCTTTGTTGTTGTTTTTTGAATATCCACAACCTCTAAATTAGAATCTCAGAAGTCTCTTGGACTGTGGTGTTTATGATTTGTGTAGATATTGTTCCAGTGGAACATACATTTTTGAAGGAATACATAAAACAGCTATCTTTTTCTTCACAAACACTATTAAAAATAACAGCTTATTAAGAATTATTAACTGAGGACTCTGTCCATGCCATTCTAATCAATATTCTTGGAAATTCAGATTCCTTTCAGTCTCCTATATGTAGGTGCTGTGTGGTGCAATGCTTATCACATATCATAGGAAGTCTTTTCAGATTGAAGAATCATTGTTCAGTTCCATTCCTTGTCAGCTTAAATGTACCATAACAACAGAAATATGCATTTTCAATATGCTATGTGAATTTATATCAAGGCTTGATAGCTGAACTGTCAGAAATCCTAAATTCATCAGAGACTACATTATTTTTACACAGATAAAAAGATACGGTTCTCCATTCTATTACATGAATTGTCATCGTAATATTACAGTTAAAGCTAATGAACCATTCTCTGGCATTTGAATAGCCAGTTAACGTGGAGTTTTCCTGACGAAGCTCAAGTTTATAAATGAATTAAGTCTGTTTGTGTGGGTGTTGTAATGATCATGAAATTATTTCTTAACATTATAAAATAACCCCTTTCTGCCTTCAGTTAAGGCTGGCATGACCTACAAAAAGTAACAAGTCATATTTATTTAATCAAAATAAGACATGCAGGGCTTTAAAGGAAAAATAATTCTGTAAGAAAAATTAATTGTCATAGCAAATGTTTTGTATTGAAATCTGAGTATTTGGCTTAAAACAAAGTTTTGTTTTGTATTGTTTTGTTTCTAATTATTCAGTTCCAACCAATTACTACCACACCCTTGTATATTTCTACTTTAAGTAGAAATACATTCACATTTGATATGCCTTTCTTTCTCTCAAACAAGAAACTATTTTTTAAAGTATCAAATAAAAATTCCCACTGAGTTTTTATCTGTATTCTGCTCCCTCTTGAAATTCCATTGAGTTTTACATGAATTTAAATTATCACAGGAAGGGTGCTATTGACTAGGGGAGAGGTCACACTTACGTTCTGAGCCAAGAACCCACTTACAAATAGACAATCCTTTGCAAAAATCTTTTAACAACTTTTGAGGAAATAATTTCAGATTTTCTTTGCCTTATGAAAGAGAAAGTTATAAAAACTCTCACCAAAGTGGATATAGAGGGAATATATCTCAACGTCACAAAAGCTATATATGACAAACCTACAGCCAGCATGGTACTCAATGGTGAAAAACTCAAAAGCTTCCCAATAAAATCTGGGACAAGACAAGGATGCCCACTATCACCACTCCTATTCAACATAGTCTTAGAAGTCCTAGCCACAGCAATCAGACAAGAGAGAGAAATAAAAGGGATCCAAATTGGAAAAGAAGGGGTAAAAGTGTCACTATATGCCGATGACATGTTACTATATATAGAAAACCCCAAAAGGTCCACACAAAAACTACTAGAGCTGATCGAAGAATTCAGCAAGGTAGCAGGTTACAAGATTAACGTTCAAAACTCAGTGGCATTTCTGTACACTAATGATGAATCAACAGAAAAAGAAAGTAAAGAAACAATCCCCTTTAAAATAGCACCCAAAGTAATAAAATACCTAGGAATAAATCTAACCAAGGAGGTGAAAGAATTATACACAGAAAACTATAAACCATTGATGAAGGAAATTAAAGAAGACTTTGAAAAATGGAAAGATATCCCATGCTCTATGGATTGGAAGAATCAATATTGTTAAAATGGTCACACTGCCCAAGGCAATCTACAGATTTAATGCAATCCCTATCAAATTACCCAGGACATATTTCACAGAACCAGAACAAATCATAATAAAATTTATATGGAACCATCAAAGACCTAGAATTGCCAAAGCATTACTGAAGAGAAAAAAAGAGGCTGGTGGAATAACTCTCCCAGACTTCAGACAATACTATAGAGCTACAGTCATCAAGACAGCATGGTATTGGTACAAAAACAGATATATAGACCAATGGAACAGAATAGAAAGCCCAGAAATGAACCCACAAACTTTTGGTCAACTCATCTTCGACAAAGGAGGCAAGAATATACAATGGAATGAAGGCAGTCTCTTCAGCAAATGGTGTTGGGAAAACTGGACAGCAGCATCTAAAACAATGAAGCTAGAACACTCCCTTACACCATACACAAAAATCAACTCAAGATGGATCAAAGACTTAAACATAAGACAAGATACAATAAACCTCCTAGAGGAAAATATAGGGAAAACATTATCTGACATACATCTCAAAAATGTTGTCCTAGAAGAAATAAAAGCAAGAATAAACAAATGAGACCTAATGAAAATTACAAGCTTCTGCACAGCAAAGGAAACCATAAGTAAAACAAAAAGACAACCTACGGAATGGGAGAAAATTTTTGCAAATGAAACCGACAAAGGCTTGATCTACAGAATATATAAGCAGCTCATACGACTCAATAAGAAAAAAATAAACAACCCAGTCCAAAAATGAGTAGAAGACCCAAACAAGCAATTCTGCAAGGAAGACATACAAATGATCAATAGGCACATGAAAAAATGCTCAATATCACTAATTATCAGAGAAATGCAAATCAAAACTACAATGAGGTATCACCTCACACCAGTTAGAATGGCCATCATTAGAAAATCCACAAATGACAAATGCTGGAGAGGCTGTGGAGAAAAGGGAACCCTCCTTCACTGCTGGTGGGAATGCAGTTTGGTGCAGCCACTGTGGAAAACAGTATGGAGGTTCCTCAAAAGACTAGGAATAGACTTACCATATGACCCAGGAATCCCACTCCTGGGCATATATCCAGAAGGAACCCTATTTCAGGATGACACCTGCACCCCAATGTTCATAGCAGCATTATTTACAATAGCCAAGACATGGAAACAGCCTAGATGTCCATCATCTGGACAAAGTGTATATTTATACCATGGAATACTACTCAGCCATAAAAACCGACAGCATAACGCCATTTGCAGCAACATGGATGCTCTTGGAGAATGTCATTCTAAGTGAAGTAAGCCAGAAAGGGAGAGAAAAATACCATATGAGATTGCTTATATGTGGAATCTAAAACAAACAAACAAAGCATAAATACAAAACAGAAATAGACCCACAAATATAGAATATAAACTTGTGGTTGCCAAGGGGGCAGGGGGTGGGAAGAGATAGATTGGAATTTCAAAATTGCAGAATAGATAAACAAGATTATACTGTATAGCACAGGGAAATATACACAAGATCTTATGGTAGCTCACAGAGAAAAAAATGTGACAATGAATATATATAGGTTCCTGTATAACTGAAAAATTGTGCTCTACACTGGAATTTGACACAACATTGTAAAATGATTATAAATCAGTAAAAAAAAAAAGGTTAAAAAAAAGAAAGAGAAAGTTATTTGAAAACCTCACATATGTTCACTTAATGGTAATTGAGATCTCCTTACTGTTATTTTTTAAAAGACTTTCTCTCATTTTCTTTTTATATAAAAATTAAAAAATAAATATATTGAAATATAAATAGAAAATAATTTATAACATGAATATGAATATATGATATTATATATACACATACATGCATTCAATTAAAATCCCCAGATCTGAACTCACCCTCTTTGAAATACTGAGTTTTAGTTACTACCTGTTAACAGCATTTATTGAGTTCATTGGCTAATTCTACCTGTCAAGAATCATGAAAAATTGTAGGCTCTACCAGTTCTATCTCAACTGGATACTAAAAAAGCAGCATGAAAAAATTCATATATCCTGAGTTTTATTCAAATTTCTACATGCTTTTGTCTCTTTTAGAGCATTTAGATAATTCGCTAGTTTTTAAAAAAATTTCTGCTCTAGTAGATTTGGCAGAACCTACAGCTCAGGTGTTCATCTCTCACATAGGACACGTCTATGTGTAGGTCTTCTGTTCAGACAGTGTCTCTCGATGTTTTGGCTCAAGTTGAAGTTAGGATGCTTTCAAATTAGAAAATTTTTTGAGTAACATTAGAATCGGTAATGAGGAAAGTGCTGAAATGGAAACCTGAAAAATTAAGTTCAAATTCTGGCTCAGCCATGTATCAGCTGTGTGATGTTAGGCTGCTTAACTTCTATAAGTTAACTTTGTCCTCCTAAGCCTGAAAGTAATCATATTGACTTAATTCCCTCTGAGAATTTTTAGAAGGCTCAGGGAAATGTGAGATCTAGATTTAATTTTGAAAGCAAAATTATGACATGTAAGTGAAGCATTTATCACAAAATATTATAGTTTATTCCTTAATTTGATGCATGGAAAATACATCCAGAGAAGGCAAACAATTAAAAGTGTGGTGGGCTCAAAGTTTCAAAGGAGTTTATGCTAGGATTTTTAAAATTTCACTTTCTCACCCCTTGACTAGTTTTCTAAAATATATCCTGTTTAATTTCCAAAATCAGTGAGTAGTATGTTAGCAGTTTTCCTAAACATGACAGGTTTTTCAGAGATAACAATTTTGTATACGTATCATTCCCTATTCCCTGACCCTAATAAAGAAAAGAATAGAGTCAAGGCGGTGTTTTAAGGAGTCTGACAAACATAAATTTATATTCAGTCTTGCCACTTATACTCTTAAACTCTGTCTTATCTTTATTTATGAGAATGGAAGCCAGTATATTTATTATGTACTATTTTAAAAAATTTGTCTTCAGCTTTTTTTTTTTTATAGAAGCGTACTTTTTTGTTTGCCATTTTTTTTTTCTGTTTGTTTGTTTTAATGGCGGTACTAGGGATTGAACCCAGGACCTCGTGCATGCTAAGCATGCGCTCTACCACTGAGCTATATATACCCACCCTCCCTATTCTCTTAAATGGCAAATATCGTAGGAACTTACAGGGTTCTATCATATTTCCATGGGTTTGCATATGCTATCCTGCCTGGAATGCTCTTACCCTTCTATTCTCTAGAAGACCACCTCTGTATATCTTTTCAGTTTTATCTCAAAAGTTATGATATCCTCAGTAATGCCTTCTGTGATGCTGGGGATTGAATCTGTCAGCCAGCTTAGGTGGCACTCTTCATATGCTCACACTGCATATAAAATGTGACCCTCCAATAATACTGTTAAATTATTGATTCATTGTTTTTTTTCTCCTTTTTCTTTTCTTCTTTTGCCTACCCTTTCCCAACTAGACCCTATACTTTTAGAGGAAAGAAAATGATGCATAGGAAGTACTAGATAACTATTTAGTGAAGGAATGAAAATAGGAAACACATAAGCCTAACATTTAAGGCAAACAAAAAATGTTAGTTTATCTTTTCCCTCCCCTTTATTTAAAAAAAGTTATCTTATTGTTATGTTAAGTAACAGCCCCAAAATGCCAACATTTCAAAAATGTAGCAAGAAATATAAAAAGTTTCCTTGAATAATTTGCTTTTTGTTTGACTCTTACTTTTTAAAAAATACAGAATATCATATACTGGAACTAATTGAGGGACCAGGAGAGTGATAAAATCTTAGTTGTAATGTTACTTTTCTCAGTAGCAAATGGTTCATGTCTTCTTCTTTAATCTATGTGGGAAATCTACATGCATGTTTAGGAGGAGAACTCATTTGTTACTGAAAATACAATAAAACTGAAATAAGTGGCCAGGAAATTTTAATAGTTATTTAAAAGCAGGTAGATGTAAACCCATGCGAATTTTTGATGTAAGAAATGTTTAATGTGCTTTTTTCTTTATGGTTAACTCTTTCTTAAGAATGGAATAAGTTGATACTGACATATAGCATATTCCAGGAAAGCAAGACAGTATATGAACCATGGAATTTCTGATCTTGTTAATACAGTTGAGTTTGAAGATGCCACTGATAATATTTCAGTTATTGGCATGCAGCCATGGAAGAAGCCCCTCATTCATATGTAATAATATATGTCAGGGAAATAGAAATGATCACTGAATTAGTATTATTACTATTATTTGGTTGATAGGATGGTGACACAGAAAAATTAGATAAGGGGTTAGGCTTTAAGGTCACAACGGGTTGGTTTCAGCTTAATATTCATGACCCTTGCTCCCTTGCCAGTGACTGTATCGCTTTGAAAAATGATATGTTAATATTGTTTATTTCAATAAACTAAAATACGCACAAATGTCTTTGGGTGACTGCCAGAGGAATTTCAAATTGGCCTTTCTAGGAGTCATCCTTAAAATTTGCACACACATTCATTTCTGTGACCTGAAAATCTTCCTAAAAGTTTTGTTTCTCATTTCTCCTTGTTGAGAACACTTGAAAGTGGACTTTCCAGAAGTCTTGAGTTAGTCAGACTACATAATGTTCTGGCCAATAAAATGTAATTGGAGGAAGTATGTGTGACATCTGGGCAGGGGTAGGGGGACACCACTACCCTGATATCCAGTCTCTCTCTGCCCTGAGGCTACAAACTGCAAGCCTCCTGTCCAGATGGTAGAGGCACAAAGTCAAGTTGGCTTGGATCACCAGGTGCATCCCATGTAAAATAGCCCTCAAGTGCTGTGGAAAGTAACTTTATATCAACGAAGTATAAATTTCTCGTTGACACTAATTATGATGTTATGATATGATACTCTACTTTGGGGTTTGTTTGTTACCACAACAAAACCTATACTATCCTGACATGTATCTTTTTTTATTCTGAAGGAAATATAACAGATGATAACTGCAATAGATACGTTTATCTACTATGTGAAAATATGAATTTATGAGAAAAATATGGAAACATTGTAACGCCAATTCAAAGTGTAGATTGCTTTTAGAAGTACCTACTGCACAGGGAAAAGTCATTGATGGTCATAAATATTTTATACAGGAATATTATAAAACCTTACCAGAATTGCTTTACCAACACCATCATTAACAGCACTAGACAGAGAACCAATGAGGACTGCATTTATGTGACTATTTGTGTATTGGACGGTGGCATTGTCTTTGTCGATTCATGTATGTCTTTCCTCTTGCTGTTTATAAAGTACTGTATTTGTTCTGAAGTGAGCAGGGTCTCTAACTCAGGGGAATGTGTGGATGATGAATTGGTGCCTGACAGCTCAAGACCTGCAGTGGCTTCTGAGGCACCACAAACCCCTAAGTAGTATGACTTCAGGAAATGACAATAATAAAAGCACAAGACAATACGTAGGAATTGAAAGAGTTAATTAGTAGGTTTTCAAATCTAACTCATCCTTAGACGGAAAATATTTAATAAATTTTACTCCTTTTGTGGTTTCTCTATGAGCAAATTTTAGAGCTACAGACTTACTAATGATACCACATTAAATATTTTTGTAAGGAAGATATCCAGTTTTATATTGGCATTAACTACTTTACGGACAAATCATGGCTATAATGTATAGAAAAGGCTGACAAAAATAGGTCTAAGTCCCTTCAAACCCAAACGGAAACAGCATTCTGCCTTACGGTATATAAACAGGTTTGCAGAGTTTAGCTATACATATTTAAATATAATTAAAAATTGTTTTAAATGTAATTACCTCAAGAGCACTGAGAATTTACCAATAAAAGTGGGTTAATTAAATAGATTATTTGAAAGTCACAAAAATGGTTTCTTAAAGAGTTTCTTAAAAACACCAAAGATTTAAAGATGTTAACTCACAGAAAGTTTGAAGATATGAAAAATTCTTAGAATACATTGCTAAAGAAATCAGGTAACAAAATATTACACATAATACAATTCTTATTCCATGAAGGCAATTATATACTGTAATTGGTTTTTGCTTGAGGGAAGTGATTTCTAGTTTTATTGTTAATAATATGATACACAATGAAAATAAGACATGGCAGATTTATTGGTGGCTACATTCTGCCAAATTCTTTATTATCTTTTTAATTTGACATAATGGGAGGGATGAAAGAAAGCCTTTTTTTAGTGCTAGTTGGAAAAATAAGTAGTAAATTAATGGGATAGAATAATACATGGAAATGTTGTTTATAATTTCAGATATAACTGAGGAAGTTTCCAGTATCCTCAGAGATAATATCTGCCCGAATATTAGCCAAAAATATACGTAAAAATTATGAATAAACAAAGTATATAAAAAATTTGAGTAAATGGTTTCTAATGATGTGTAATTGTAAGGTTTTATTAGATTGAAATTTTATTTCTGGTAGAAAGTATTTTAGGTATGTAAAAACAATTTAAATGGAATTAAAATCTGCCATTAAATTTTACAGAAGAGAAAGGAGGGGACCAGTACTTTCTCACTCAGTTTAACAGAACTATCTAAACAATGATGAGACTCAAAAGCCAAGTGCATAATTTTTGTATTTATAGGGGACAAGAGTATAGTCAGTGGTTTTATGTGATTTATTTACTTGACTTTATAGTTCGTCTAGAATCCAATCAACTTTGTCATGCTGAACACATTTTTATTTTTCCTCAAGGAGTTCGAAGATTATGTAGCTGATGATGAAGCATATTCCAACTAAGAGAAAGTGTTTTTTCTTTCTTTTTTAATTTAAGAAAATAAGGAACTGTTTTAGAATCTAAAAATACCCGATTTTCTTTTACTCTCTCTATATAATAAGCTTCTCATTGAATGAAGACTGAATATGAGACCAAGATCCTAACTGGTCAGATATTGATTAGGTCATTTAAGAGCACAAATGACAATTTTATGTAGCATAAATTTCCATGCTGGGAACAAGAACAAGGTAAATTTTGTTAAGCTACTGGAAGAGTGCAAGCATGGAAAAGCATTCTATTCGTCTTGGAGTATTTATAATACATTTTTTTGTCCCAAATGAAATAATCATGTTTATCATGATTAGAATTCAGACACAAGTGTAATGATGGCGATTTTTTTTTAAGTTCTACTGCCCCATGTTGCTAAAATTTCACTTTGGAACAGAAATGTCTGCTATGTTATTCCTGTTAACTTCTTACCTTTTGCTACTCTGAGTTAATGATCAACATTAACATGTAAAGATAAAGTATTAAGTATCTTTCTATGAATATATTTTTCTCATCTTTTTTTTCTTTTCCCACTTTTATTGAGATATAATTGACTTATACAGCACAGTATAAGTTTAAGGTGTATAGCATTATGATTTGACTTACAAACGTCATGAAATGATTACTACAAGTTTAGTGAACATTCATCCTCTCATACATTTTACAACATTTTAAAAAATATTTCCTTGTGATGAGAACTTCTAGGATTTACTCTCTTAACAACTTTGACATGCAACTTACGCAGAGTTAATTATATTTATCATCTTATACATTACATCCTGAATACTTGTTTATCTTATAGCTGGAAGTCTGTACCTTTTAACTACCTTCATTCAGCCCCCTCCACCCCACCTCCTGACACGCACACTCACCTCTGGTAACCACAGATCTTTTTTTCTATGAGATTGTGTGTTTGTTTGTTTGTTTTTGAATTATAATTGACCTACAACACGATGTTAGTTCCTGGTACATGACAAATGATTTGATATTTCTGTGCATTTCAGAATGATCACCATGATAAGTCTAGTTATCATTCATCTTGACTTTCATGTAACTAAGAAGTAGCTACAGCTAAGTAATAGTAAAACTGAATTATATCGTAGTATTGTGAAACTGTTGGTGGAATTTACAAAAAAAATCCTATGAAGATTATCTTTCTGTGTTACTAAAGAATATTTTTGGTTTTAATGACAGTGTGTTGTCCATAATCTTTCTTCCTTTCTCAGATTCAGAGTTTGAAAATTAGCAGTCAGGGTCACTTAGTGGATGTGTTTGCCAGTCACACCATGACCATCATCTTAAATGACATTACCCCTCTGACCACTAGTCACACCTAAGTTTACAACTTTGAATGCATGATACTAAGTCATGGGACTTCATTGTTTCTCTTGAAGAAAATATTTTAAAGTGAGTTCGAAGGTTTAGATATTGCAGAATTGTTCTGGAATCAATTTTGAATGATAACCTACCACTTCTTTTAATAAAATCATCTTCCTTTGGGTTCTTAATGCATTATTTAAACTTCTACTTCTCTTTCTTTTCCTTTCTCCCTTGTTTTCTCTGGCCAGATTTTTTTTTCTGTCTTGTCCAATTCTGTATCAGCCCAGAATCCAGACTGCAAAGATTGCTTTTATTTTTACATTTATTCTTTATTGTCTCATTAGACTTCCAGCACATTATGTTTATTTATTTTTTTGAACAGTTTACTTAATGCACACATGTGGAAAATATTAAAATTAAGTTTGTCTTCTTTTTGGTTAGCAAATAGTAATTATATAAAGTATTGGAGGGTATTAAATGTATACACAGCCCCACAGTGTACTCATCAAGTTAATAAGCACTAATATATTCTCAAATTTAGTCAAAAATCATCCACCTGTTGACATGATGGCTAAATAAGTAATGGGACTTGAATGAGTGAAGCATTATTGAATATACAAAAATAGACAAGCGGGGGAGGGTACAGCTCAGTGGTAGGGTGTGTGCTTAGCATGCATGAGGTCCTGGGTTCAATCCACAGTATTTTCATTAAAATAAATAAAATCCTAATTACCTCCCCCATGAAAATAAAAATGACTAAAATTTAAAAAGTAAATAAATAAAAGTAGACTAGGAACATTTGACCTCGCATTTGATGTGTTTGTATAAAATATATATATGTAAATATATGTGTATGTATACATATGCACGTACACACAGAGATGTGTGTACCATATTATCCCTGAATATGTCAACTCAGAAGAAAAAGATAACAATGCAAAGCTTAATTAAAGGGATATTCTCTGGCAGCATTAAATAACATTTTGTTACTAAGAAGACAGAGTGCATTTCACCTTTTATCTTATACTCCAAGTCATCTTAATTATATGATGGCTTATATGTAAATAAGGCCATATTAGTAAGGCAAGCCCTATCTACCTTACCAGTATGATTAAACTATATGTGGCAAAATGTGACAAAGTTCTTCTAACAGATCTTCTTGACTTATGATGGGGTTACTTCCCAGTAAATCCATTGTAAGTTGAAAATACTATAAGTGGAAAATGCTCTTAATACAAGTAACCTACAGAATGTCATAGCTTAGCCTAGCCTGTCTTAAAAGTGCTCAGAACACTTACCTTAGCCTAGAGTTGGGCAAAACCATCTAACACAGAGCCTACTCGTAATAAAGTGTTGAATACCTCGTGTAATTTATTGAGTACTGTACTGAAAGTGAAAAACAGAATGGTTATATGGTGAGGAATGGTTGTAAGTGTATGAGTTGTTGGGAGCTGCGGCTCACTGCTGCTTCCCAGAGTCATACCACACATTGCTAGCCTGGGAAAAGATCAAAATTCAAAAATCGAAGTATGGTTTCTACCTTATTGCTTTCGCACCATCATAAAGTCGAAAAATCATGTTAAACCATCATGAGTCGGAGACCATCTGTAATGCAGTCTGTCTTCTCAGTTATATACCCATTGGTAACTTTTATGAATATATATATATATATAAACAGGAAGCAAAAGACTGTCAACAAAGTTACTATTTAAATGATGTACATTATTATTTACTAGTAGGTCCATCAGCACAAATTACTCCCCTTCCCTCCATCCATGACACCTATTTTCAGTGTACATCTGCCTGCGTAATATGTTCTATAGTTTTACAATGAATTTTTGTGAGACTACTTTTTTGAAGTTGGACGTGTGTGTCACTTGTCTACTGCTGCATAACAAACCACCCCCAAAACTTCATAGCTCAAAACAACAGTCACTCTTCTTGCTTGGGAATCTTCTCTTTGGGCAGCATTCAGCAGGTACAGCTGGTCTACTCCATGCTGCACCAGCAGGGCATCTTCTCTGGGGGCGGAAGGGGCCATGTCTAAGACAGTGTACTCACATGCTTGGTGGGCTGGCTCAGGTATGCAGGATACTAAATACCACTTGAAACTATTCTCTATATGACTTGGTCTAAGTCTCTTTTATATGGACATACAAAATCTTTTTAGAACTTTGATATCCTGCCTGGAAGGTATTAGACACGGTATAGGAATCGGGCTAAGTGAATCGTTGCTTTAAAATAACAATCCCAGCCATTTTGAGAGAAAAATTCAGAACTAGCTCAGATCACTGCCATTCACATTCAAAAGGTCAGAATTTAATCACCTTGCCATATCCAGTTGCAGAGAAAGCTAGTAATTCAGTCTTAAGTCTCTATTCTCACAGAAGGAAGTCTTAGCGTTCAGTCTCTATTCTTACAGAAAGAAGAAAGAATATTTAACAAAAAATAACAGCCTTTCATAACTTCCCAGACTGTTTAGTTATTCTTTCCTTTGTGGGAGCAAAGACATTCGTACACAACTTCACTTAAAGCGTGGATCCTGCCATTTTGTGAGGATGAGTCTTTTGAATGCAGGCATTCCTTATGTGTCTCTGAACATCCCATGCCTAGATCCATGCCTGGCCCCCCCAGAACAGGTGTCTAGTAATTATTAGAGTGGAATTGATGAATTTCCCAACTTTAAAACATCCAGGTTATCACCAATCATATTTACCTACCCCCACCTTAAGGAGAATTAGCAAATAGATGAATACTGAAAAGGGACAAATTTAACTTCTAATTTGGCTAGAAAAAAAAGCTACTCAATTCTTCCAAATTCTTAGTCAGTAAAAAACAGCCACCAAAGCCAATAACTTATGCAGCAAAAAATTACACAGTTCCAAGGGAATATGATGTTTTCATTTGTAGACTCATTACTGTTCTAGAAATAGCTGAACTGTGAGCCATGCCTAGCCAAAGACAACATTAAAGGTTTTGAGGAAAGAAAAATGTTCTTCATATTACACAGTCACATACCAGTATTTTCATATGTTTCTCCTTTTCTTTACAATTATAGCTCAGTTGGCTTATGCACTGGTTTCCAGTCGCATTGAGCTATTTTGATTCCAGCACATAGTTATTTTCAGACTCAACTGGAAGCAAGTGCAGTGACCACCTGATGATACTGATTCCATCCAGCCTTCTTTGTATTCCAAGACTGGGAACACATTATTTTTGGTTTGACAGTCCTCTGTATTGATCCTCAGAATTCAGTGCAAGCCTCACCTTTTTTGTCCAGCCTCAGGAGTCTGTCAGAATGACACAGCCATTAAGATGTAGGCTTGACGGTTGGACAGACACAGTCAGAAGCGTTTGTACACTGTTTATGTCAGGAGTTGTTGCACTCTGATCTCAACTTGGAAGACGGTCCTGGAATAGTTCAGGATGTGGAACTATTTCACAAGGGTTAAATCATGTTCATTTTTGTGTTTCTTCCACATCCATTGGTGAGATGTGTTTTATATGATCATGTGTAATTGATGTATCTCTGGCCAGTACCCGTTTCCTCTGGCTCTTTGCTATCTCCTTACCTCTCCCTCCTCAGTCGCTCTTTGGAGCACAGAGTCACTTAGGATGTCACCAAGTATTTCAGGGCTGACTGAAAGCCACAGGAGGTGGCCCTGAGGAGTACAAATGGCCCATATAGTAAGAGTAAATACAGTTACAAATATTGCTTGGAAATCAATTAGCAATATTTCTTAAAAAGCCAATAGAGTTAGAATGAAGGCATCCCTTACTTGAATATTTAAGTAACCATTTATGGGAATCCCATCTTCTTGTTTAGGTTTTTTTTTTTTAACCTCAGAAATACAAACTGTTTATTTATATTCCTTTGACAAATGCTGACATTTCCGAAATTTCACTATTGAGTGATCATTCTTACCTCCTCATCAAGAGGTGTATCTTAGCATTCTTACCATTGTCTTAATGTTGCTCATATTAAACTACTTTCCTGAAATCCCTTGAAGGAAACGGAGGGGAAAATATTGAGGAACTGTATTCCACTTAACATTTTCATTAGTCTCTACAATCAAAGTATGACATCAGTTAAAAGATGTCTCTGTCCTTACCAACTTCAGTTCTTTATTCAATGTAATTTTTCCAGTGAGGCCATTCTGACTAAACTAAATCACCACGCCCATCACCACTTCTGGACACATTATTGTCTAACATACTGTCTACTTTATTTGTTGTCCTGTTTACCATCTCCCTTCCCCCACTGGAATGTAATCTCCTTGAAAATAAGGAATTTTATTCTGTTTTGATTACTGCTAAATTCCCAGCTGCTAAAACAGTGTCTGCCACATAGCACACTCTCAATAAATATTTGTTATATAAATAATTGAATGACACTTTGAATAAATAGACATGTGATATTTATTTAAAATGTCATGTTACTTGTGAGATTTTCCCAATTATTGTCAAAAATTTTGGTATTAATTGAAGCCTATGTTGATGACTTGGATAAATTGCCAAAATGGCAAAAATTGTCATTGTTTTCTTTTCTGATGAACAATTTAATGAAGAATATTTATTTTTTAACCAATTTTATACGTAAGTGGCTATATTTTTGCCTCTATGTCCTCGCAAAAGCCAAATGGGAACTTTCGCACTAAATTTCTAAGCACACGGTATTCCTTCTAACTATATCCTTGTCCCCTGGGTCTTCTCATTATGGAAGCTATTAAGAAAGCAGCATGAAACCCAAATCGTATTTTATAAATTGATCAGTAAAATAATTCTTCAAGATGTCCTTTTGTGAATGACAAATAGGGAAACCTTGATCACCAGAAGTTTGGAGTAAATGAATATTCTCTGTTAAGTGTTTTTCTTTACAGTTGAGGATTTATTTTTCCAGTAAGCAATGAAACTTCTATTTGTTTTAATTTTATAGTGCAAAAGTAACCTCTTATGAATGATTGTCTGTCCTTTCTTAATAGGATGCTGGTGATAATAAATTATTATTTTTACCAGTAGTATTATTGATATCCCTAATGAGAAATTTCCAATGTCTCTTGGTCATCATGACAGATGAATAACAGTCATCAACATATATTTATATAATCAAAGAAGGTATTTGAGATTCTTAGGCTAAAATTCTGATGTATTTGTGTTAACTGGCTATTGCCTGTTTTCAGAGAACTAGATTATTACAAATGTGCTTATATTTTTAAAGTTTTGATATGTTTAAATTTTTTATTGAGTGGCTATTGTTTAAGTGTTTACTAATTACTTCTGGAGAAAATGAAAGTTTAAAGCATCTGGTGTCTATTTCAAATTATTGGTAAAGGAGAAAACTTTACAGAGATGTAGAAGTTTACCCCTGCCCCCAGGAAAAGTAGTTTTATATAATTAATTAAAAACCAACTTCTAAATTCAACTATGTAGAGTTCTCTATAATCAGTGAACTATACCTGCTGATGCTAATGAGAGTTTAGTAAGAGACATTTTGACCTAACAGCGTCGGCATAATCCATCCCCTTCTCTCCAGGGCCAACGTGAGGCAGTGTACAAAGTAGATGCCCAATAAGCGTATACTGAATGGGTGCATTAGTTTGTGCATAAATTTCCATTTCTCAGCAAGCCAGAGGCCTGGTCTCTGTCTCAGGTTGGGATAAGAGAGCAGTGTGATAGGGTTGTGGGTAAAACCTCTTTGTAGTTTTAGGGAGGGGCTAAAGGAAACCAGAGTTAAAATCTCAAGTCAGGAAGTTTAGAAATAAAAGAGTTGGAAAGCTTTAAATCTGCGGGAGCTCACTAAGAGCAAAACCCACCCCAATGAAGGTTCTGCCTTAGTAACCAGTCCAGATGATCTAGAACAAATCTGTTCATAGGGGCTTCCATGGGCCTCTTCTCAGAGATGTGTAGATTCTCTGCAATAATTCTGTTTTAGAATGAATGACATCTCTTTGCTGGTCATCTAAAATAAATTAATATAAGCTTCTTTTGTGTTAAATACATGTATTTTGCTGCTAGATGTTACTCCTTGCTTTAGAATTTTTAGGTACAAACACTTTGCTGCCATGTTGTCCCATTTAATTGTCTAGGGCTACTTAGAAGAGAAGTAGACAATACACAAATAATGTATCTTCATTAAAGAGAGGTCAAATCCACACAGTAGAAACAAGAACTTACATTGTCCAATAGGGAATGTGATGGGAAAATGATCTCCCACATAGCCTGTTCAATGGAATAGGATTGCTGAGTTCAAAAGACCTGTACTATACTAGTTACTTATATTGCTATGTGTTGAAAATACTTTTATTTAAAATTATCCTTTACATTAACCTAACTTGTTAATTTAATTTAGAATATTAACCTGATTTGTATTGGTTTTTAGTTTTTTTGTATTTAAATTGTAACATTTAGTTACTTTAGGTTCATGACAGTTATAAGCTTAAGGAATGTTTAACATAGATTATTTTAAAATATAGTTATGCAGTATAGAAACAACTCAAACCTATCCTGGGTTGTTGAAACCTTCATATGAAGCCCTGGGCATTTCTCAGATTTCAGCTCAAGAAGTGGAATCATGAGAAATTCCTTTGGTCAGCGATTAAGGAGAGAGAGAGCTGCTTTGGACTTTTTATCTCATTATGAATTCATGTTCATGGTCCTTATTGGATAAATGGATGGAAATGATTATTTCCTATTAGAATCTTTAAGATCACATTAACTAATGAGGGGAAAATGAGCCCATTAATAATTTCTCAAAGCAAATACTTTCTGTATCATTTTCCTTTGATTTGGTTTCATAAGTATAAGATGTTGCATTAACTACTATTGAAAATATTGAAAAACACATGACACAGTTTCAAAAAGTGACATATTCCTTGTTTATAGGGATAAATTTTGTGATAATGATTCTGATCACAATGATGATGATAAATTCCATTAGTTAAGAGGAACTTAACCACCTGCCAGTGGTACGGCACATGGTACATGGTCAGCGCTTACATATTTTATCTAACTTAAGCCTCACAGTAGCCTTATGAGAAAGATGCAGTCATTATTCCTGTTTTACAGATAAGAAAGACTGAGTCACACAGTTACTGCAAAGTGGAGCTAGATGGGACTCAGTTTATTCCCTATGTTACATACTTCCCCTTCAAAGTTAAAAATATTAAACTTTTGATTAAATATTAAAGTATTTCTATGTTTAAGATAAAGTATTAAATAATGTAATCAAAATTAATTTAAGATAAGCAATCAAATGATAATTATTTTTAGTTTTCATTTTATCAATAAATGTCTTTGTTTATAATTTTTCACTTGTTCAATAATAGATACCAATGAAACTTATGTATCATTCATCATTCCCTGGATAATTAACACTTAAAATTTGTATGGATTAGAGATGAAAGATGTTGTCCTTTTTTCTCCATGAATCCAAATGCATCCAAATACTCAAATATCAAAAACTTGGTTAAGGCAAACAGGATGTTTTAAAAGAGAGTCTCTCTTCAAAGTGAGACTTACAAATGGTTTCCAGACTCATTATGTGAAATGTTGTGAGTAATTTTGTCCTTCTATTTGCTAACTTGTTCTCCGGGCTATTTTATGTAAAAAGATATTTATCACAACAAAGCCTATTTTAATGACTTTCAAAATGATTTCCTTACTGGGGAGATCCTTTTGCTGCTCCATAATCACTTCGCCAGAAGTGTCATTAGCACCATCCTTGCTTTTGCAATGATTATGTTACAAGCAGTTAGTTCACAGGCACAGAGAGTTGGTTGTTTTCATCAAATATATAATCCTGTATATGACACAAAAATTGACAAACACAAATATCATAGGATTTAGAGATACCTTGTTAACCCCTAACTATTTACCAATCAAACCTCCCTGTCTAATACACAATCCAGTGGTAAGAACATATATTTTAAACAAATATTATTTACCATATAAAATTCCTCATTTACTGTCATGCTATGTTGCTTTCACTTTTTTCCTCCAAACACTGTAGAGGAGGTGTTTGACACTCACTATGAAATATGAAAGTTAACAGGGTGAAATTTGATAGCTTCAGTTTCTCTTCTTTTGCTTTCTGAACTGTCCAAAATACTCAGACTTTTTGAATTAATAGACTTGAGTACATTTCCCATCTAATGGAACTTACTGTGTGACCTTGAAAAAATTTCTTTGAGGCTAAGTATACATATAGAGAAAATAGGGATAATAGTACAAAACTATGAGACTTGGAAGAAGAGAAATCGGATACCAATATGTTAATTGCCTAGAATAGTACAAGGCTCAGAGACAGACCAAGAATATTAGTTCCTTTTATCTAATAAAGTCCTGAAAAATAATTTAAAAGTTCTTTACCTTTAACTCTTAATCTTAGATACTCTCAGAAAGAAATTTCTTAGTATCATCTAGAAATAAATTGACTTCTCACATCTCTTTAAGCAGGTGAAATGCACTTTATGTACTGTTCAAAAAGTTTTCCATGAAACAGTGTGGAGATTCCTCAAAAGACTAGGAATAGACTTACCATATGACCCAGGAATCCCACTCCTGGGCTTCTATCCAGAAGGAAATCTACTTCAGGATGACACCTGCACCCCAATGTTCATAGCAGCACTATTTACAATAGCCAAAACATGGAAACAGCCTGAATGTCCATCAACAGGTGACTGGATAAAGAAGATGTGGTATATTTATACAATGGAATACTACTCAGCCATAAAAACCGACAACATAATGCCATTTGCAGAAACATGGATGCTCCTGGAGAATGTCATTCTAAGTGAAGTAAGCCAGAAAGAGAAAGAAAAATACCATATGAGATCGCTCATAGGTGGAATCTAAAAAACAAAAACAAAAACAAACAAACAAACAAAAACAAAGCGTAAATACAGGACAGAAATCGACTCACAGACAGAGAATACAGACTTGTGGTTACCAGGGGGGTGGAGGGTGGGAAGGGATAGACTGGGATTTCAAAATTGTAGAATAGATAAACAAGATTACACTGTATAGCACAGGGAAATATACACAAAATGTTATGATAACTCACAGAGAAAAAAATTTGCCACTGAGTGTGTATATGTCCATGAATGACTGAAAAATTGTGCTGAACACTGGAATTTGACACAACATTGTAAAATGATTATAAATCAATAAAAAATGTTAAAAAAAAAGAGATTTACAAAAAAAAAAAAAAAAACCCAAAAAGTTTTCCATGATGTTTGCAGTGTTCTGTGTACTTTCTTTTCTCTTTATCATACATCAATATGTGTTTGGTAAACTCTAGTTTACTTAAACCATATCCTATGATATTTGATTATGGAAATTTTTGGAGATTTAAGACTTAGAAATTTCAGGCTGATGACTTTGTTTTGGGGCTTACGTTACTTAAATTTTTTTTCATGTGATGATTGTTTTCAGCACCTCACTGAACCATCTCCAGATAAACCATCAAGCAACAAGGCAAATAAGGTGCATCCCTTTCTATTTTTAATGTTTGAAATTTATTCTTGGAAATTTCTTGTCATTCTACTGTGTCTAGTAACCCAAAGATATAAAATGATCTAATCACCATAAATTTCAAATGGTGAAATTTTTGGAAGGAAAGCAACTTTTTAAACTACTTTAAAAAACATAGGCCTTCATGAGAGAGAGAAATGTGATAAATTAATATAGGCAGATAGTATGTTTTAGGGTATAAATAATTGTTCTAAGTATATGCTGTAATGAATTTCTATGAGGAAAAATAATCAGGAACGGAAAGGACTTGTAGTGACTATCTGATTGATCTTCCTGCTGTCATCACTTAAACCATCTAAGTCAAATGAAATGTTCATGTATGTCTTAAGATTAATGTTGCTTTTACCTGCCTTTGGCTGAATAAGAAAAGGATTTTCTTTTAACTTTGCTGGAAGCAGATTCTTCTTTGGTTACTTGATTGTCAGGAACATGCTATTTTAAGCCATTCAGATGAACAATGCTGAGTTTAGATACTATGTTATTGAAACTTTCTTACTTATAACTCTTCAGACTTTTATATACTAGTTGTTTAGCTATGCAGGAGTTTATTCCCAAAGATTTCTATTTTCCCGTACCAGTGGAGGTGACCTTATTTCTGCAAGAATTTGGCTTCATCTGTATTTTTAAAAAATCCCCACTGTATGGTAAACACTAAAAGATTATTCTATATTCTTTAGTTATAATTTTACATTGTATATAATAAACATATTTGAGATAATTTTCAGTAACTATTTTAATATTTAATTTCAAACTCAGTGTCACTCAATATAAGTTAATGTTAACCGGCAAAATAGCCCCAGTTGTTTGATTTCTTATTTAATTTTCAAGGTAGGAACATTAACATTGGCTTTGAGAATTGAGTAAGTAATTTTTCCAATGACATAGAATTGTATTTTTTTCCTCCCTCATCACAATCACTCAAAATTTTGTACTATCCGTGTAAGTAAACTCCCTATTTTACTTGAGACTACCTTTTATACTCACGTAGGACTTCCAACAGAGCAAATTCCAGAAGTTCAGGCATACATTGAGGTAAATAGATCTCCCAAATTTAATAGCTGAACGTCCAAACATAGATTAATAGGTACAAGTCCACAGTCTGATCTGGCCCCATGCTGGCAATTACTTGTTTAATTTGACCTATGTAGATAGTTAGGTTGGTCAATGTCAAACCCAATATTCACTCTTTGACCTAAATGTACATTGTGTTGGTCAAATTAATTGTAAGATCAATTGGTTTTTCTCTTGATTGTTGAGGACATTATGTGAGGCTCTGTGTAGAGCTTCACACAATCAACTAGTGTGCCTCAGCTAATAGTTTCCTGATTTATATCCTCAGGGTTAAGAAGTGTGTTTTAAGTAAAAAGTCCATGACACGCTGCTGACTTAGCCTGGAGCAACCCCAAATGATTTACTCTTTTGGACTGAGTATAATAGTTATATTTTAACATTAATAATAAGACTTAATTACATGATTTCTTTTTCAATAGTCAACTAACATTGGTCAACTAACTTGAATTTGTATTTTTCCTTGGGTTTGTATTTTTTAACTAGCTGGGTTGATTCTTATTTGTGAGTTCTTATTAGCATTAGGAAACAATGTGACTTACAGCCAACTCAGAGGATATGTGTTCAGGATTCCTGAGTTTAATTTTTGTGTGTGCATATGTGTATGTGTGTCCTAATATAATGCTCTAAGTAATTTCTGTATATTTAAAGAATTTTATCCATTGGTCATAGGGAGATTCAATGGCAAAAGCAAGAAACTGCAAGTTTATCTCTGACATACCATGGAATGCCATGAGCATATTACAAAACAGACCAGACAATAGAGGGTTTTTTTGTTATTGTTGTTATTTTATAGAATTACTTGTCTTGCTAAATGACTTTATTGTTCTGTTTTATCAGGATTTAGCATATCCCCTTAGGCTTTAGAAAGCCCAGCTATCCATAGTTAATTTTTTCCAATTTTCTTTGAGTTAATCTTCCTAAGTTATTCCTGCATTGCTTATCTGATTTTCTCTTATTTTATCTACATGTTCTAAGGAATGAAGGCTCTGTATCTAGGTACACATTTCATTCTCCATAGAATGAATAATGAAGTATTATCTTAATTCTTCGCTTTGATGAGAGAGATTATGTACCAGCCAGTGTAAAAGTGCCCATTTTGACAGCTAAAATTAGCAAAATTCAAGTTCAATTTGGAGTCTTCTCAATAAACTCACTCACCAAAGTAGAAAATATCATTTTAGTAAGATTCAAAATGTATCCGGAAATATTACTACAGCCCCTAGTAGGTATGACTGCGTGTTTTGAGCAGATTCTCTACCTATGCAGTGAGTAGTTGGTGCTTCTTTTGCTTATTCCACTATTAGATACAAGGTCTCTTGGCTACGACTACAACATAGAATACAAAGTTAGAAATTCTAAGGGATGCTTCTTCTCTTGCACAGTGGTTCTGCCAAATCACGGACTTTAAAGCTCTCAGTTGTAAGTAGTTTCTACATTTGCTGATTTTAAGAGTGCTCCTTATTTTCTTTAAAATGTGCTAACTAACAACTAAGTCATAACTTTGGTCGGTCTATTCACTTGGTGACTGAGGCCAAAAGTCCAATGAAAAGCAGTGGAACGAACATATTCAGGTTGCAGTTTTAGTATTTCTGTCAGATGGTTTTACTTAAATCATAATGTCCTGGTAATTTGTATCTTTACTAGTTTCAAATACGTATAAAGTGCTTTGTAGCTATTGCTTCTTTATTGTTTGTTGTTATTTAACTTGATATCAACAAACTTTGAATAGAAGTTGGTTTATAGAAAAATAGAAATAGAGATTAGAAATAGAAAAAGACATAGATTCAATTATTTAAACAATACTTTTACGTTGGAGAAATATCATTAAGGATAAATTAGTAACCAATTTCAGTATTAGAGGCAACTGTACTACTAAACTGAGTTTGAAAACCTTTGCTTACAAAAGGGGAATTTGTTGGCAGAAAAAGACATCACACAGAGAATATCTTAATGGCCTATTCAAATCATCATGGCAATTTATATAACATCCAGAGTCCTCACTATATTCTAAAAAGGCAAAGAAAAATAAACATTATTAATTAAGTGTTTAATTGATGTTCATAGCGATGACCATGGTAGTTTTGGTCAGTTCATCTTTGTTTCTGTTGGCCATCCTTCGAAAACTTCTGATTGCTTTACTTCCCTGCTAAAATTACCAAGCAAGCAGCCAACCAGTCAGCAGCCAGCCTACCTGCCTTCGTACCTACTTGCCTATCCCATAAGCAAACAACAAATGAAAACATTCTGTGGCAAACAGACTAACGAATGAAAACATCTCTGGCTCTTTGTTATACCAGACGAAATGAAAATTCATTAGTGTGTGTTTGTTCACTTTTGCACATCTTGCTTTTCCAGAGTTACCTTCTGTAGTTCTTGGGTCAACACAAAACCAGACACAAAGGACCTTTCACTCTTCCCATCCAGTACCTCCTTTGCACTCCCAGTGCCTCTGCCCTTGCTGCTCCTTTTGGGACACCAGTCTTCTTCTCTGTCAGCTCAGCCTAATTCAAACTTTAAAGTCCAATGCATCTCAGTTCTCTAATTCTTTCCCCTCCTATCTCCATAAATTTCCATAATACTCTGTAAATACATAGCGTTATTTTCTTAGGCACTGCTTAGTAGCTAGAATTTGAGATCCATGAAAGCAGTAAAACATCTTGGTCACTATGAATTTAGCATAGTATTGACATGTATTAGAGCCTTATCCATAGGTTATTGAATGAATAAATGGAGGAATAAAATGGTATAAGTGTATTTTTATTAATATTTTTAAGTCACCTGGAGGCTCTCATAAAAATCGGCATTTATCATACATCTGTAATTATTTCATGGCGTGTGGGGCTTATTTTCATCAAAGTTTTATACACACACAGACACATACAAACACATGATTCTACCACCATTTCTTGAGAAAATAATAACCACTTTTAAATCTCTTACATTAAAAGATATGATTTTCTTTGCAGCATAAAAAGAAACATATTTTGGCAAGCATGGGGCCACTTTTACGTCTTCCCAGTGCTTAAGACTCTTTGTAATGATTCCTAAATATTTGTCCATAGTGCCTCCATTTATTAAGTGCTAGGTGTATTTTGACCTTAAAATAGGATGCCTGGGAAGGAAGATAATCATTCTTTTACCCTTCATTTTTTTCCTTTTATTAAATTATTCATTTGAGATTAGGGAAAATGTGAAGCATGACCTGATTTCTAAGAGCATTTATGTGGTAGAAGTTGTGTAGGCGATACTGCACTTCTATAGATCCTTGCAATGTAACATCTACTTTAAGTGATAGCAGATTGATTTTAGTATCAAACATATGAGTGCTGTCTAACACCATTTTAATTATTTGATATATTTTAACTTTAAAAGGTTTCTTTCCTTTTCCTTTTATTTTTAAAATTTATTTTCCAGTGTTGTTTTCTTTTAAATGTCTTCCTAGACTCCCACAATGTATATTTTAGTCAAGTGTCTAGTACAAGTAATTGTCTACTTAACAATATGTAATTACTATTTCCCTGTATGATTTAAATATTCTTATATATTATCATGCTGATTAGAAATTTCAAATATCTCAAGTTTTTAACCTATTGAAAATATTGCTGTACTGAACAAGATTAGAGTTAAATAATTAAATAGCATTACTTTTGGTGAACAGATTTCTAAAAACTCAATTGCTGCTTCCAAGAGCTTGAACAGTTTTGAAATATATATATACATGTGTGAGTGTATATACACACAGACACATATATGTATATTGCTCTTTTGTCTGCCAAATATATTTCAAGTAATTATATCTCACCCAGCTGGTTGTAAACTTGGCCAATTTCTGAATGCATAGCAATACTGGGATAAATGTGTGTGTGTGTGTGTGTGTATGTGTTTGTACAATTTCCTTTAACAATAAAATAATGAGAATGACCTGGTAGAAGTAATAATTGAAAGTGAACACCAATAAATTTTGTAAAAACAAACTAGAAAAAAATATACATTGAGAACTGTCTTGGAAATAATATGAAACTTCTATTCAATGACCATTCATTCAGTTTTGTAAAAAATTATTTACTGAACACACACTGTATTCCAGGCACTGCACTGGATGACTGGGATACAAGGATTAATGACCTTGACCTTAGCCTTGTACTTCTGCACAGTATATACTTGCATAAAACAGGTCCATTTCTGTAAAACATGGCTGCAAGGAATGCCTGAACAAAGTGTTCTGGGAGTGAGTGGGGAAGTGGGGGAGGCTTCACAGAGAAGCTATTAGAGCTAGCTCTAGTAGTATGAGGAGGAGTTTATCAAAAGGTAAAAGAAAAATAAACACGTGCAAATGTATATAGTACAGATATTTGTTTGTTTTTCAAATGAATGAGAAATGTGATTTGGGCCCACATTGTGGAATACAGAGTGGCCCATACCTTGCTAAGAAGTTCCATAATTAGTGTATAAAGCAAGCAAAACAGTTTTTTTTAAAATTTTGATACATTTATATATTGTGGTATGATTGTCATTGAAGTAGTATTTATCACATTATATTATTATGGTACAGTGTTATCGGCTATATGTATTATACTGTGCATTAGATCTCTGTGGCTTATTTACTAGTCGTTAGAAGTTTGTACCCTTAAACATCATCAACCTATCCCCCCCACCGCATCCCCTGGAAACCACCTTTTCACTCCATGTTTTTTTCAGGTTTGACTTTTTTTAGATCTACATATAAGTGATATTGTACAATACTTGTCTTTCTCTGACTTATCTGGCTTAACACTAAGTGCTAAAGATCTATTCATGTTGTAGCAAATGGCAGGGTATCTTCCTTTCTCATGCCTGAATAATATTCAATTGTGTATATATACCACATTAAAAAAATCCATTTATCCATTGAAAGGCATTTGGGTTGTTTACATATCTTGGCTATTGTGAATAATTCTTCAGTAAACATGGATGTGCATATATCTTGTCAAAATCCTGTTTTCATTTCCTTTGGGTATTTACCCAGAAGTGGAATTCTGGATCATATGGTAGATCTCTTTTTAATTTTTTGAGGAACCTCCATATTGTTTTCCATAGTGGTTGGACTGATTTACATTCCCACCAATAGTGTGTGTGTGTGTTCCCTTTTCACCACATCCTTACCAGCATCTCTTGTATCTTGCCTTTTTGATACTAGCCATCCTAACAGGTGTGAGGTGATATCCCATTGTAGTTTGATTTGTGTTTCCCTGATGATTAGTGATGTTGAGCATCTTTTCATGCACCTGTAGGCCATTTTGATGTCCTCTTTGGACAAATGTCTAATTAGTTTGCTCATTTTAAAATCAGATTTTTTTAATCATTAAGATATGTTAATTCTTTATATAATTTGGATATTAACTCCTTATTCAACATATGGTGTGCAGAAATTTCCCCCATTCCATAGGCTGCTGTTTCATTTTGTTGTCTGTTTCTTTTGCTTTTGAATTTGATATAGTCCCATTTGTTGATTTTTACTTTTGCTGTTTGTGCTAGCAAAAGAAGTTTTTTAAATAAGAGAATGACAAACTGTTTATATAAGAAAAGTACTCTAAGACAATTTAGAGAAGAGACCAGAGTGGAGGAGAAACTGGTGGCAAGGAAATAATGAGAAAACTACCAGAACAGGCCACATGACAGAGGCTGTGTCTTGATGGTCATGGCAGCGGAGAGAAGCTGAATTATAGTATCCACTGGATGTGTTAGTTGAAGAGGAGGGAAGAAGTAAAGACATGAGGTTGCAAAGAAATCTTATTACAGAATAGACTCCTTTACCTTTTTGCTAACTGTGCTGTAGTGTACCATCTTCTACTGGGATCCCTATCCTGCGGTAAAAGGATCCCAGAGACATGAGAGGGCCAGTGCCTGCCCTGAATTTATGGACAACAATTTGGAGAGATGAGTATCCATAGCTTTATTAGATTCTCATCTCAGATTCTTGGGTAAACTTCTAAAACTAGTTAGTTGATGTGTTTAATAGGTACTTTTCTAGGGAGAAATTTCATGCTTTTTATCAGATCCTTTTATAAGATTATAACACCAAATAGCTGAAAACCACTGATCTATCTGAATACCCTTTTATTTTCACAGATTTTTTTTTTTTTGTATTTAGATCCAGTGGTTAGGGCAGGGGTACAGAGCAATATGGCAGAAAATGCATGTGGTTAAGTCAGAGAGAGGCATCCAGGCTCTTCAGTGATGCTGTGTGACCTTGGCAAAACTGCTTAAACTCAAATAACTGCATTTTCTTCATTTGTAAACTGGGGAGAGTAACATCTAACTCAAATATGAGGATTCAATAAGAACTTATTATCCCAGCTCTTAGGTGAGTGGCTGGTCAATAGAAAGCATGCAGTAAGTGATAGCAATAATGAACACTGTTGTTATTATCATTATGTCTAATAATGTCAGTGCTAAAGCTCATCTCAGTTCTCTCCCCTCCATGAACGCTTTATTTCTCACTACGTCTAAAGTCAGTCTCACCCTTTTCTAAGCTCTTTGTTTGTACTTCCTCTTGACATTTATCTTACTTTTACTGAGATTACGATGTACATGTCCTTGTCACATCCAGTTTACTGGATACTAGGGCTTTATTCATCTTGTATTCCTTTTCATGTTGGCTATCGTACATTCTACATAGTAGAGGCACAAACTTTAAATATTTTATATATGACACAATATTTAATACTTTCACAGTGTATCTGGTTCAGTGGTAACTGTTACAGCATTTGTCACACTGTGTTATCTTTTTGATAACACTGGATTCTGTGGTCAGAGTCTATGTATATTCATGGTGCCTACACTGCATTAGAGAAAAGAAAAAGTTTGACCATGGGCTTCTTCCACTTGAAAAAACTTGGGTTTTAGTTTTGCTCTTTAAAATAAATATTAGATGTCCTGTCACTTATGCGATATGATATAAAACCTTAAATCTTTATATAGTGTTGAAAGTATTGTATTAAAATATCTCATGTTTGCTAAAATCTCACATATAACACAAATATCTGGAAAAATCCAGCAACAAATAATGTATAGATAGTTCAAAGATTTGGTTTTCATACTGTCGTCCTTCATAATAATTTTCATATTTATTTTTCCAATAGGTAATTATCCCAAACTAATTATGTAAATTAAAATTTCAGTAAGTCTGTGCCTGTGAAACACTAACAATTCAATTCTATTATCTCAAAACATTATATAGCAGCTCACTGAGTAGCAGCAAAAATAGAAGTCAAAGCACTTTGATTGTCTTATCGTGGCTCTTCTGTTTTGATTTTTTTTTAAAGTTACATCTGAAAACAATAATTTTCTATGTCAACAATTATGCCATTTTAAAATATCTAAATGCCAAAGGGCTATACAATAAGGAAGACATTGGAAAAGTTTTAAAGAAACGTTTTATGATTTTTTTAAGTGTATCAACAGCAAGCAGCTGACACTCCAATAGAGCAAACTCATGTTATCATAGTGCACAGCTGTCACACAACAAGTTTGCAGAATCCTCTAACCCTCCTGTGTGCTTAGAGGGCTCTGCATTTATTTATCATAGCACCTGTCATGAACTGTTTCAATCATCCATTGACTTGTCTGTCTTCCCCACTGGAATGTAGTTCATTCTTTTCAAACCATCTTTATGCTCCCAGAGCCTATCCAGTACTTTGCACATGGAAGACAAAAAAAAAAAAAAAAAAAAAAAATTTTTTTTTATGGAATCAGTGGATGGAGTAAATAATTATTTAATTAATTAAATGGCCGCTGTGTTTTCCAGTGAGTTTCAAACTTTAATGTACAGAAAAATTACCCGGAAACTTAGTTGTAAAATGCAAATTGCTAACTCCTGCACGCATGGATTCTAATTCAGTAGGTTACGCAGCCGGAGAGCACGCATCTTAACTAGGCCACCGATGTTTCTGATTTAGGAGCGGAGATCACTCTTTTAAAACATTGATGGAATATCATTCATGTGATTAAGAACACTTCCTGATTCAGGTAAACTTCAGCAAAATCATTGGGCCTTTGTCCGCTATTCTGAATTGAGAGATCCAAAGTGAGTGAGGACTGACAGGGTGTCAGAAGAGGCCTGAGGGGCTCCTGGGGCACACTGGTGGCAGCCTTTGCTCAGACTTACCCGGATCCTGTGTCTGTTAGATTTGTGACGTTGGAATGAATAAAAGGTAAAACTAAAGACAAACGAGATAATATGAGCCAACGACAGGATGACCCTAAGGGTCCAGATAAAGTCTAGTCTTCCAGCTGGGCTGCACTGGGGGGTCACTATCCAATGTTCAAATAAAAAAATAAGCTGGGAGCAAAATCTAGACCGGATAACAGAAGAACATCTCAAGACAGAGACCACGTTAGCACACTGACACTAGAAACTAGTCTGACTTCTGATACCCGGACAGACCCGTCCTTCTTCTGTTCCTATTTAAAGTTGACTTTCCCTGTGTTAGTGGGTGGGAGCTGACGAAGCATGCGCTGCTCCGAGTTGGATGTGCTTTCTTAGGTACTGACCATGGTGGAAGGTTACATCTTCTAAAGCATGTGTATTTTCTGATTCACCAGAATCTCTGAAAAATATTGGTCAAATTCTTGGACTCTAAGCCAGATCTAATAAATCAGCATCTCCAGGGAGCACACAGTGGGAATTGATGTATGAACATTCTTTAAGTGGTTCTGATGATTGCCCTGTTGTGGGAGCCATGACTTTGAAAAGCCTTCATAGATAGTTCATTGATGAAAAAATTGTATTATATTTATAAGGAGTCATATTCCCCCACCCCCATGTTTAGCCACAGGTTTCTGCCTCTTGCACACAATTCCTCTCCTAATCTGTCTTTTAGTTACCTCCTGTCCAAAATTACTTTGTGATAGACTCGGTTTTTCAGATACTCTAATCTTCTAACCATAAAAGTAATTTCCTCTATTAGCTTTCCATCAATTTTCAGTCTAAAGGCTTGTTTTTCTCTTCTTTTTTTTCCTCTGCACAATTTATATCCTGAAGCACATTCAAATTGCGTGTCATAATGCCATACACTTTTCCCCACCCACTTTTTCATGCATGCCCACATAGGTAGTAAATTAGCTGGCTTACATTTCTAAAAAAAATCAGGGGCCGATGACTCTGTGTGAACAAGTGAGCAAGGTCATTATTAATCTACAAGTGTAGGAGAAAAGTTACAAAATAAAGCTGCTTAAAAAAAATGGAAGATGAGTTCAGAATTGAGCAGGACACCTAAGACATTTTACATTCTGACTTGTTTAACAAGATTCTGCTGCTTTGTAATTCGCTTACAGAATGGTTATAGCCTCCCATTGGCTCAGTGCTCCCATTTATTCAGCAATTGTAAATAATAGCCATCAGCAAAGCTTTTGAAATCTTCAGGTGACAGGAACTAAATTAAGGAAGCTTCCCGGGTGCATCCTTTTCCCACAAAATGGTTGCAGACCAGAACACAGAAAGCAAGGAACCGTGAGCCCAGTGTTGTGATCTTAGCAACCTAATGCAGTCCAGCTTTTGAAAACCATGAATGCTTATTTTCTATGTACTGAAGTTTTTTTTTAATAAATGTTTTTCTCAATTGAAACATGGTATAGTGGGTTTTATCTTATGATGTGAGAGATACTGGAGAAGGCAATATCAAGTCAGTTACATTATGTGGATTAATGCTGTGGTAGTTTCTTTCTTTGGTCATTGCAAGCTGATTGCTATTTTAAGATTATTAGTTACATCCTAGTGTACCTGAGAGTGAAATTTTTTCATTACTGTCCAAAGATGCTTCATTTTGTTGCTTAACAGGGGAAACTTTGATAAATGTATTCCAGCATTTTTTTTTTATGTTGCCAGGGACTTGAATTGCACCCATGACTTTTAAATTTTTGTACAGATTATCTTTTTAGTTTGGTTTACTTATATAATCTACATATTTTGAATTATCAGACTGTTGAACTTGCAGTGGATGAGGTTATGATTTTAATGAAGTGCCTTGTAAAACCTTCTCATGATATTGAGGTTGAGTTTTGGAACCAATACCCACTACTCTGGGCCAATGGTGTTTAATTAGATCAGTGTGATAAAATTGAGAAGCATTACTTGAAATATAGAATATGCATAGAATATACCTAATTTAGATAACAGTGGATTAGCAGTTAAAAATTTTGTATTAGAGCTCTTTATCATTTAATCACTTTATTATATCTGATGTCAATATTCAGTACTGCAGAGTGCAGTTAACAAAAAAACGCTACCTACTAAGATCAACTTATTGCTGGGCATTGCATGGGATATGCGGAATGTAGACATGTTCTCAGCCTTCCAGGACCTCAAAATGCTTTTGGTCAGATCAGGGATGGATGGATGGATGGATAGATAGATAGATAGATAGATAGATAGATAGATAGATAGATAAAAGTATAGATAAGATACATGGTATTTATTTTCAGGAGCACACATCTCACACGCCTTATTTTTCTTGCAATTCAGCTGACAATTATTTATACCATATTTCATCTCCTATTCTGTAGCTTTAAATAGTTATTTAAATTCATGAACTTTTTGTACCTCAGAGGAGATTCATTTACTTGGTTTTTTATGTTTGCTTTCTAGAATAACTTAGGTATCATAGATAAAGGAAAACCCTTTTAAGTGCTAAAGTGTTCATTTTATTCCTCATCATCATTTTGTTATTATAGGATGTAAGCATTTAAAATCCATTGTTTATTTCCTTGATGTCTTAAAAAAAACACATCGAGTATGTATATATATATATTTCTATTTAGGGGCATCATTATGTGTGTCAGGGTTTGTGATAATATCAAAGTGAAATCATCAATATATAATGGATATGATGGAAATCTCTTCGTTTCCTGGAAAAAAATACATTATTGATCTACTGTTATGTCATTTTTATTTTTTCTCCTAAAAATGTCTGAGGCCTTTAGGTGATTTCCTGCACCCTTTGTACTCAATTGCTACTAAATTAATAAGTGAATCAAAGGCTAAAGCATACTTCTTCCAAAGGGTAATTTCATTCTGTAGAAAACTATCAACTTCCTTATTGATATCAGTGGTCCTGAGGCTGTCGCTATCTTTGAAATGTCATCACAGAGGTCCTCACCGCCCATGTGAAGGGTCATCTACAACACTGCAGTATTCACCCTGTCCTCTACAGCACTTGCTTTGATTTGGTTTCCAATGTAGGAAGGAGGAGTATTTTTAACTTTCGTAGTTTTTGATAGAGAATTCCATTTTTAGGAGTGAAGAGCCAGAGTGTGGGCAGGGTTTTTGTGACATATCAGAAGATTAATAAAATGAAAAATCCATGCTTAATTTTATGGCAGTAATAAAATTAATAACTATTTGATAATGTCATGCTAGCCTGAGATTCCTTCACTCCTAGATTACAATTTCATTTGTTTTGAGAATATTCCAGGAGTTAGGCTGTATTAAGAAATGAATCTTCTAATAGAATCGTGAAATTCTTCTAAAGCCTCAAGGTTTTACTTAACTATCTTTGTTTAAATGTCTGATGCAATTACTCCCTTTCAAAAGCCAAAGCTCGATTCTGTGATTTACTTATTTGTAAAGTGCATTTCTAATGAATGTGGTAGCAATGAAAATGGTCCCCCCAAAAATGCCTACATCCTTATCCCCAGAATCTGAATATGTTGTGTTACATGGCAAAGCCCTAACCTTGGATAAGTAGATTATCTGTATTATCTTGTTGGATCAAGGGTCCTTGCTTAGAGCGGGAAGAGTCAAAACTAGAGAGATGGCTTTAGAAAGACTCAAATCATTGCTGGTTTTGATGCTAGAAAGGGGGTCATGGCCCAAGGAATAGGGGAAACCTCTAGAACCTGGGAAGTGAAAGAAGACGGTTTCTCTCCTAGAGCCCCAGAAAGGAGTGTAGCTCAGTGGGACCCATTTCAGAGTTCTGCCCTCCAGAAGTGTAAGATGATAAATTTGTGTTTCTGTCAGCCACTGGGGTTTGGTAATTTGTTGCAGCAGCAATAGGAAACTAAAACAGCGAGAATTGGAGTCAAAGACAGAAGCATTCCTACGATGTGTCATGGAGAGTCGGTCAAACAAAATTGCTGAATTCCCACATTTGGGAGATTGTGTGGAAGGGCGCTTCTCTGAAACTCCTCAGCATTCAGTATCTTTGTACAGCAAAGTAGCTACAGGTCCTGAGGCTTCATGCAGAGGCAGGATAGATTAAACGCTTCTGCACCGACGCAGCCACATTTTCCTGTAGTTCTTTTTAAAAGTAGAGTTATACAATGCTGTCTTTTTTGTTTACCATGTTAACCCTTCATGTTATTAGACATCAAATTCAAAGTCATAAACCTTTTCTCTTTCTATAATATTCTTGTTATAAAATAGTATGATGCTCTTAGCTTAGTATTTCTGCGCTGGCATAACAAACAGGTCATGGTGCCAATTGGCTTTGTCTTGATGGAACTGCTCTAAGCCTTTGAGAACTGCAATACTGACGAGCCTCTGGGGCGACTGAGATGCAGTTAGGTTGGGTGCTACATATGCAGGCTAGACATATGCTGAGAAAAATAATACGTAAAAAATAGCTGCAGTGACTAAATGAGCCAGTTGGGAAATGGACCTCGACTCGATTAAGGATAAGCTCCTCTCACCACAACCCTTATTCAGTATCTGAAACTAATTTAACTCCACAGATGAGAACCATGACTCTGAACTTGGAGGTTGGAGATTCTCTATGAAGTAGGTTAAAATTCCACTCTGAGTTCATTTATTGGTTAAGCAGGGTTTCTCAAACTCAGCACTATTGACATCTGGGTCAGTTAACTCGTTACTATGGGAAGGGTGCTGTCCTGTGATGTGCAGGATGTTTGGAAGTATCCATGGCCTCTGCCCACTAGATGTCACTAACAAACCCCTACTCTGGTTGGAACAGCCAACAAGGTGTCCAGATGTCCCCCAGGGGGCAAAATCACATTTAATGGGGAATCTCTGGGTTGCAGTACTTGAACACTTATTTAACCTTCTTTTCTGCGACCAGCCTCCATCTTGTAACCCACTTTTAGTAGCTGTGCTCTATACTTAACCTTCCAAGGCACCTCTACTTATAGCCACAAACGGGACAGCCCCAAACGTAAACACTGCGCTCTCCTTAGCTTTCAGTCACCACAAGCAGTCAGATTCTCAGCTATGAGATTACGCACCATCCTTCCTCCCTCCTCTTTTCCCATGAACCATGTGTCTGTAAAACCTCAGTGATTAAATAAATATTCTACCCTGCTAGACTTTATCCATTGACTTCTGAAGGCATCTTCCCTAATGGACCCAGTCTGATGGATATCCATAGTTTTTTTTCATCTGTAATCTGTACTTTGTCCCATTCTTCTACCAGAGCCTTACTTCTGGCAGTCTAATTTATTACAAAACAAAGCAAAACAGAACTAATCTATCCTCATCACATTTTCACACATACACCGCCACCACCAACAACAGTTGAGACCGGGGTACAATATAAGACTCTGTTTACGGGTAGCAGAAACCAAACTGAGAAAGTTTAAGTAGAAAAGCAATGCAAAGGAAAACAAAACAAAAACGGGGGACTGATGAAATATGAATTGCCTCAGAATATCAAAGCGTGCAGAATGGCCTCAGGATTGCATGTAAGAACTGGGAAGTAGTCAGGACCTCAAGGGATGGTGTGTATCTTTTTCTGTCTCTGTCTATTTTGCATTTCCATAATTTCCTTTTTTCTGCAGACTGGCTTTCTCTCTTGCACTGTCCACATGACAAGATGGCTGAGCCAAAGTCCCCAAGAGTTTATAAGCTTTCCTTTCCAGAGATTGACCCAAACTGAGCTATAAGATCTAAATCCCAACTCCCTGGGAGAGAGTATTGGTGACCATGGTGTGTGAAGGACACTTCTCACTGCCCGGTAAGAAGATGCCCCCAGAGAGGACAGTTACAGAGAGATGCAGAAATTTAGCCACATTACCTGCTCACCAACACCATTCTCCCTTTCTTAAATATAAAGTTTATGATTGAAAACAATTACACATGCAGAATTTCAACTGTGTGAAAGCAGTTAAAATAAGAACGTGTCATCTTTGTGAAAAACACACACTAGGATAATTATGTATCAACACTCATATTTCACATTTTATTTATCAAAGAGACATTTTAGAAGCAGTTTTGCCCAGATACAAAAAATGACTGTTTTCTGTGTAGGGAAATAGAAATTTAGATTTTCTTCTGCATATAGACAAAATAAATAAAAGACATTAAGATATTTAAAGGAATTTCTAAAAGGTTTTGCACATGATTGAAACTAACATAAAAATAAAATCTATTTTCAGGTTAAAAAAAGGATAATACAACCTTTGTGCCAAACTACAAAGATTATTTTTTTTGTAAAGACTGCTTGTTCAGACTATGCTTGAAAATTAATATTTCAGCAGAGCATGTAGGAAATTTCAATATATTAAGACAAAAGACGGAAATTTAGACCTTTGTGTTTTCCTAGTAAGGAGGCTCTGTTTTATCTTCTGACAAGTTCACTGCCAGAGCTTTGGAGGTAACATAACAGTATTTGCACTAACCTGTCAGCCAGGAATGAGCCACTCCTGAACTTACTAAAAATGACATGACCAACACAGCATAGCAGTGACCCCTGGGGAGGGTTTTAAGATGCTGTGTGGCACCAGCCCCTCTCGTTAGTGCCATGGTCTTATTAGTGCATGCCATTTTTCTCACCTCCACAGCATCCCTGGTAGAACACAACACACACTGAGCAGTTCTACATTTGTGACATCTCTTAATGTCACATCTCTTTAGAAAAAAAAAAAACCTGTTTATAGCTTGTTGAATTTTTTAAACATGTTCTAAAGATGAGGAAATAGTGTAAAGCAAGGAAAATGAGAAAAAATCCATAGACTTTGTAAAACAAAAAAGTATGCCAATACACTGAGTGGGAAGAATGCTTGTTCCCTGTTCCCTTATATCCTAGGGACACAACACCCCATAGGGGCAGAGCCTGTGATTCAGGCTAGGGTTCTAGACCCAGCTCTGACAGTAAGAACTTGTGTTTCTCTTAACCTCTGGCATGCATGATACAGGAGAAGAGTCCTAGGGTTCTTTTTTCTTACATTGATTTTTCCCAGGGCTCTTTGTGAATGTTTCCTCTTATACCCCACTCTCTCCTTTCCTTCGTCCATTCCTCCCTTCCTTCTTCTCTTTCATGAATGTTGTGGGATCAAGTAACAAATGCCTACAGCTCATAGGCACTGCGGATAAAATCAGGGACTTTATTCCTTATATGGAATATTGGAATATGCAAGTGGATTCATTCACCCCAAGTTCATACGTGTATTAAGAAAAAATCTTGGGGAATGAATTTAGCAAAGTTTGAATGCTGTTTATTTGCAGTTAACAAGTTGATGGAGAGAAGCAGCAGAATATGAGCTTTAAATGCCTCCTTCTGAATTTCATAAATTACCTAGAGAAAGCGAAGGATCCACATTTTTTAAAAAGACCAGAAATAAAAATATCCAGTATAGCTTTCGTATTTTAAAGGCCAAAGCACGTAATAACGATTGTGTTTAAGTAAGTCCAGTACGTCATTTGTTATTTTCAGTTTTAAAGTTAACATATAGCATGTGCTACTTCAAGCCAACTTTGCACAGCCTGTCACTGCTGGTCTTTAGTGTGGTGAGTCCTGGGGGAGCCAGAGTGTCTTCTCCTGACGTTTCCTCAAGGGTGACTGATGGTTGGGTGGGTTCAGGTGTGCTGAGTGGTGCTTATCGAGATGGGTACAACTAAGGTTTAGAAGCAAGAAAGGGGGATGAAAAATACATCTTGCTAAAAGATGGCATCTTATTCTGATGACTTGTCAAAAATACAGAATAAATTTTATGTAAGTTTAAAGAAAAACCACACTTCTGTGTAGATTTACATAAATATTTCAAGTAAAAATGCACAAATAAGCACTAAAAGATATCATTTACGTGCACACCATTATAAGGTTATAACTGCCAAATTCATAACAATACATGTCACCTCAAAATCAAAATTAAGAAAATAGATTTAAAAAAAAACATCTGATTTGTCAGACAATTACTGAACCGCCTGTCATCATATGACTAATTTGTCTTTCTGAAGGCAGAATCATGACAGATACTAATGCAGAAGGGAATGGGGGAAGGAATATTCAGTACTTCTCAAGGTAGTGGTTTAGACATTAGGAGAGCTCCTGGGGAAACACCATATGCTAGTGAGACTATAAATTGCGTTGAGTGTTTATTGGTTTCTGTCATGGTGGTAGGTATTGGTTAGTGATAAAAGTGAGGGAAAATTCATTTGTTTGTCGCTTTCATTTTTCACTTATGTGCTTTCTGGTAGGTGTATTTGTCTTGTGCATGAAGCAGAAAGGTGCTACTTTAGAATTCAATTCTAATCACAGACAAACTATTTTAATGTAATTTATTTTTCTCCAGTGGAACAGGAGAGGTATAATACATCTGGTGAAGTAACTATGATGCATCAGTAGTTAATCATAATGGATGAAATTTGCTTTTACTTCTTGAATACAGCAATATCTTTAATACATGCATTATTGCTAGGAATCTCAGAGTCAACTTAGTTGGTGCAACACAAAATATGTAAATTCCCCATCATTTGAAATTCTCTTTCACTGCATTAATATAAAAGCTTATGACTTTAGCAAAGCCCTTCTGCTGTTTTTAAAGCAGCAACAAAAGATCAGCCTTTCATGGTGTGCCTGCTATATGTACTGGACTGGCTGAATGGGGAGAGAATTCAGGTAGAGGTCAAGGAGTTTAAAGATATTTTTTGAAAAGCAAAACATATGCACCCTAAAAATTTAAATACCTTTCTAAGCAAGAATAGAAATAGGCGATGAAGTAATTCATGATTAATTGGAAAAGTAATGGCTATCCAATGATTGTTAAAGGAGTTCAAAGAAGAAGGTTGCTTCATTGAAGAGGTGAGCCACATGTTAATCCAAAGGTAGGAACCGAGCCGAGTCACGAAGGATGGGTCAGGGCCAGAGAGGCATTCTAGCCTGAAGAAGTACCCAGAGCTCAGACAGAGACATAAGAAATTAAAATGACTTTTTTTTAGGTAAGAGTGAGTATCGATAGATGAAGCATATTTGTGTGGAGTATAAAGACCAGAAAATTAGCTTAGAGTCAGAGTATAATGTCTTTTGAATGTCTGGCTAAGTGATTTTGACTTTTATCCTTTAAATAAGTATTTCCCAGATCATGGTCTTCAAAACTTCAAAAAGTTTTAGGTCATATGATAACTACTCCTGGGAGTGGCATAAAGGTTGGTGTGAAATTTAGAAGTTAAATATATTTGGGAAATTCTCAATTAAAAAAAAGATTAAACAAGTTCCCATATAACGGTTCTGTATAGAACCCTTAATACATTAATGTGCATCGTGATACTGCAAGAGAATAATACAGGCTAAATGATCCCCAAACATGTTTGACTGTGAGAGTCTTTTCCAGTGGAGCATCTCACAGCATCGGTGTGCATGGAACAACATTTAGGAAACACCAGTGTTGGTCATTGTTGAACAGGATGACTGAAAATATTTCATTAATTCCAAGTTCATTCAACTCTACTGTGTGCCAACCCTATATTAGGGAGTAAGAAGGTAGATGTAAGTTATACGTAGATTATCTTCAAAGAGCTCAGAGTGTGGTCATGAATCAAAAAAGCAGTGTGACATCACTCAATGAATGCAACATGAAAAGGGAGAGACAAGATAAAGTAGTGTTTATGCACAGGGACTTTGGATCAAAATCACTAGATTTTTAATTTTGGTTTCACTTCTAACCAGTTTGTGTGTTTGGATATAATACTGGCCTTTCCTGTGGTTCAGTTTTTTTCATCTGTAGAATGGAGAAAATAATACCAACTTCAGATAGTTACTGTGAGGACTAAATGGTAATGCACATAAAGCATTTTGACAGTACTTGTTATGTAAAACAGTGCTTGCTATGAATATGTAAATATTCATATAATTACCATATAATATCAAAGCATAAAGGAGCAATGACATCTAAGCTACCTACCTTTGGGTGGTGGAATAAAAGGTCATGAAGTGAGAGGTAGAGAAGGAAGTGTCAGGGCTAAGGTATTCCAGAAAGAAGACTACATCTATAGAGGCACAGGCATGTGAAACATTTTCATGTATTCTAGAAATTTTAAATAATTTGATATTCTTGATGGGTACCATATGAAGAAGCAAGAAGTGAAAGATGAGGCTGCAGAGTTACACTGAAGAGTCTTCACTTGATGATGCAGATTCTTGCTTATCTAGGTGATGAGGATCCAAGAAAAAGTTATAGGAAGATTGTCATATCCAGATTTATAGTTTTGAAAAGTCACCCTGGTGACAAGTCAGGGGGCTCCTGTAATCACTCATTAAAGTAATGAGGGCCTAAACCAAGGCAGTGGCAGCAGAAATGGATTAAAAAAAAGGTCTAGTTCAAAAATATTTAAAGACTGTAATCCTAAACTCTTGATGATTAAGGGTTGTGAAGGACAGGAAGGGGTTGAGAATGAATGTTGATCATGGAGCTCAGGACACTGAAAAGCAGTATCACTAATCAATTTAGGGAACAAAAGAAGAGCCGAAAGGGTAGGAATAGTGCAGGAAGACAAATAATGAGATGAATCTGTGGTGAGTGTTGGGTTTGAGGTCCCGGTTGTACATACAGAGGAGTCTATCTAAGAGATGTTCCGACTTATATATCTGGAATCCAGGAGAGTGATCTGATTTAGAGATAAAGGTTTGCAAGTCACTACATGACACAATACAACATATAAGACATAGGAGAGGATGAGAACACTTGCACAGACCATATAGTGAAGACAGAAGGATCACCAAGGACATCACCTGAGAAAAATGCAGAATATACAGCAAAAAGAGATCAAGACTATTATTATCCAAATTCAGTATTAGAAATTGTTTTATATGCTATTACTGTTCAACCCTAAATGGGACTTCCTCATTCTTTCATGAGTTACGAGTGACCAATGCCTTCTCTGCCTACACACACACACACACACACACACATGAACTTTGGTATTCTTACTCACTGAGGAACAGAATCAGATACAGATTGCACTCTTTTTCCTTTCCTGACGTTGTTATATGGGTTTGTTTTCCCAGTAAATTCCATAGTATGTATTTGAAAACTGTTGTCCACCAGACACACTTGTCTTTGTTGTACAACATGTGAATTCTTTAAATTCCATGACCTGAGCACAAAAACAATAGAGCAAAAGGCATTAGAAAAAAAAAAAGAGACAATGACATGCCAGAACTACTTGACACATTTTCCTAAGAGGGAGAGAGCCTGGGAGGCCATGCTGAGAGCAAATGCATATACTCCTTTTTTTATGTATGTCTTTTAATCAAGACCAAGGCAATAACGTGATTTATTCCAATTTAGAAAGCAGTGAGCTGCTGGGAGACAGTGCGAGATGGTGGAATGAGATGTTGGAGTTAGACAGGTCTGAGTTGGATTTATAGCATGGCCCCATTCTTGGTAAGGAAATTTAGACAAGATATTTAAGCTCTGTGAGTCTCTGTTTCCTCATTTGAAATATCTTATGAAATAATAGCTCCCTTATGGGGTAATTAGGATGATTAAGTGAGACAGATAAAACACCTAAAACAGAAAAACCCATGATGTTAAACAATTGTTGACCTGCCAGTGTGTGGTAGTCCAGGGTACAGATGTGCTGAGGAAGGAACTTCTAAGCCTTTGAGCTAATCCATGTGGAGATTGGAGTGTCTGGAACCCACAAACCCATTACCACCAAATTGAGCAGCTTTATCCCATGGGAACATAAAAATATTGTTATTTCCTATTAGTGCTATGACATAAAAAGGCTAAAAGAATTAGATTAATCAAAAGACACAATTTTTTAAAATTATGATAACTTAAACGGTGCACTACCAGAATTGAGTAGGTATTTGATAAATGTATTTTCTATCCATGTTCAATTTTGCTATTTTTAGAGAAACTACTGACATGAGTTCTTCTGGTGGTTAAGACTACAGACCTTATTAGAATTAATTTTCTTGCTCTAGATCCTGCCCTGTAGATCTGAGGGAAAAAAAACCTTTATTGAGGTATAATTTACATACAATAAAATTTATTAATTTTAAGAATAACTTTGTTGAGGTTTGACAAAAGGATACAATCCTTTAACCACTACTCCTGTCATGCATGATAGAGAGCATTTCTGTCACCTCCCGAAGTTCCCTTGTACTCCTTCCACCACACAAAGCCAGGTGACCACTGATTGGCTTTCTATCATTATAGAATTATTGTAGAATTTTCTGGAATTTCACATAAATGGAATCATATAGTATGTAGTCATCTATGCTTGGCTTCTTCAACTTAGAATAACATTTTTAAGGTTCAAACCACATTGTTGTGTCAGTAGTTTGTTCCCATTGTAAGGATGTACCACAATTTGTTTATCCATTCATCAGCTGATGGTCAGTTGGCTATCATTAATAACATACTATGCTGCTTTGAACATTTGTAAACACACTCTTTGTGAATATGTTTTCATTTCCTTTCAAAAAATATCTAAGTTTAACTATATAAGAAGCTGCCAAACTGCTTTCCCAATAGTTTGCCCCATTTTGCATTTCTACCAACAGTGTATGAGAGTTCCATTTGTCGTAACATCGTTACCTTTACCCAAACTTGACATTGTCAACCTTTGTAATTTGAGCCTTTCTGGTAGATGTGTAGCAGTATTTTATTGTGGTTTTAATTTTTATCTCCCTAACGATTATTAATTTTAAACATCTTTTCATGTATTTTTTTGTATGTATAGTTTGTTTTGTTGAAATAGTGTTCATATTTTTGCCCATTAATTTGATTGGTTTGTTTGTCTTCTAGTTATTTAATTGAAAGATTAATGCATATATATACTAGATACAAGTTTTTTTTTTAACCAAATACACATTCTGAAAATTCTCCCCCAGTCTACAGCTTGTCTTCTTTCTAAGGGCAAAGTTTTGCAATTTTATTCAATTCAGTTTATCATTTTTTCTCTGAATTTTTTTTCTTTTTATGCTATTTTAGAAATATTTACCTAACACAAAGTTACATAGATCTCATATATGTTTCTAGAAATACTATGCTTTGGGCTCTTATGTTTAATTTTATAATCCATTTCTCATTATTTTTATATTGTATGAGATTGAAAGTCAAAGTTTATTTCTTTATTTTTTTGAACATGGCTGTCTAGGTCTAGTTTTTACAGTGCCATTTGTTGTAAATACTACTCTTTTTCATTCAATTACATTTGCTCTTTGTTGAAAATCATCTGACCACATGTGCAAATCAACTTTATTTTTATAGGACTATACTATAGCATTATAGTAAGTATTCAAATGAAATAGTGTATTTCTTCCAATTATGGTTACTAAAATTCTTTTGACAATGATAGACACTTTGTAACTCCATGTAAATTTAGGTCAAGTTTGTCACTTTCTACAAAAATCCCTCCTGAATTTTGATTGATATTACATTAAATATGTAGATTAATTTGGCAAATATTGGCACCTTAATATCGTGTTTTCTATTCCATGAACATGGTATATCCCAACACTTACTATGTCTTTTATACTTTCTCTCAGCAATGTTCTGTAGTTTTCAATGTAAATATCTTGAGCATATTTTTATAAGTTTATTCCTATGCTTTTCAAGTTTTTAGATGCTATCATAAATGGCACTTTTTAATTTAAATGTTTACTTGTCCATTATCCTTGAACACTGAGATGGAAGCTATGGGGGAAAACACACATCTTTTTGCTCTTAACTTTACTTGATACCTGGTTATGTACTGTCTTGCTTAACTTCTTTTCTTGCCATCATCATTTTGAACACCTTTGCCTTAGATGCAGATATTGGTGACCGTAATACATTCGTTACAATTCAAATTTAACAATGCTAGAAGAAGTAAAAAAGAAGAAAGATTTTTGTTCTAACTACAGATATTTATCAAGTTAGCCTGATCAGGTCCATTCTGGGTGTGACAATGTGTATGTGTTTAAAAAAAAAAAAATAAGAGGTGGGGAGGTTTACACAGAAAGAAAAGACCCTGTAAGAAGAGGAAGAAATAGCACCAGACCCTGAGTATTGGAAAATATACTAGCAAGAAAATTACATCTAATATTTGTTTTTTACTTCAATATTTTCATAGTACATGCTCAAGAATCACATAATGTATAGGTTATATTACTCATTATTTTACGGAAGAAGAAATTGACGATTGGAAATTTAGTGTCTTTCCCAGTATTATAGAAACAGTAGGTAGCAAATGATGAATCAGTGCTTGGGTCTTGCAAATCCTGTATCTTTTGATTGTGCTGTTTTCCTCTCAGGTTACCTAGTTAGGGCTTTTGCAACTCATGTAACCAATTGCATCTTTCAAGAGAAATACATAAAAATAGTTATCCCTGCCTGAGTACCATCTACTTCTAACTATATCATACTACACTTTATTTTTTATTTATGTTCTGCCTGGTCCAAGAGAATCTTAAAAAGAATGCTTCATTGGGATTGCTCAGTCAAAAGATAAGCAAAAAAGGATTGATTTATAATAATTTAATATCATTGTGGATAAACTTTAAAGTTGAGTCACTGAGAAGTTATACATTTAAATCAAATAAATACATAAATAAATACTAAATTCAGAATGACTGAACTGGCATGAGCATAGTTTTAACACCATCTCTGTTTCTAGTAAATCGATAATGGTTGTCTTATGATTGGGCTATTCTCAGTTCTGTTCTTCTCTTTTAAAGTCTTGGTTCCTTATGATCTGTGTTGCAGAGAATGCTTAAAAATCCCACTCTGCTAAGTTTGCAGCTAATCTGTTACCAAGGCTTTATTTTTTTTTAATTTGGATTCCCCTTGGTTCTTTATCTTTTCTTACTCCTTTTCAAAAAATTTACATATAGTACATGCACTACACCACTCACTCCTCCTGGTCTTCTGTGTAGTTTCCTTTTCTGTAGTTTCTGTTTTTCTCCTCTGAGCCTGAAAATAACTGTGTGGCTGATGTCACTCTATTCTGAGCTCCCCACCTTGTGTGGTCATCAAGGATCTGTGTATTGCTAGCCTTTTCTAAGACAATGCATTCAGTGAAGCTGTAGTATCTGAAATATATTCTAAATGCTCTCTGAGCTATTAATTTCCTCAGGAAACTGTCAGCCTTGCTTTCTGGTAGAATGTCATCCTGGAATATCAGCCCAACCTCCTAATGCTTTCATTTAAGATTCTTCAGGCCACACGAAAACAGCAGCCCTTTGAAACCTATTACTTCCGCAGAAGCTCTGTCCGTGCTCCTTTACAAAACCAGATCACGTGCTCTGCATTCACATGTTAAACATAAATTCCCTGCTTCCATTTAGTTCTGTTGAAATCCTAGCCAATGAAAAAGCACGAAAATTCCCTGCAGTCGAAGTTTGATATGATGTGTGTAGAGTAGGAATTGTGACTACTAGCACCTTTCTCCCAAGACTGTAATTAAGAATGTTTATTTAAGAAGTAGGATATTTAAAGGAAGATTCATCATTCACAACATCACTGTTGATAATGTTGATAGTGGCTAATTGATGGAAATCTGCTAATAATCCAATGCAATGGTAAAGTACTATTTGAGTACAATGAAAATTTCAAGAATCATTGAAGACTACTATTGAGCTATCTACAGTATCAAACAATAATATTTTATCAAGATAAGTTAGTTTTCAACTAGAAAATAACTAACAGTATAAGAATCATCAGGTACTAAATAAACCATAATTTCTTCTGGGTTATTTTGATCAGCTATGCCTGTATTCGCATATTATTAGAGAAGAATGTGTGGTTAATTTTGGACCTTTCCTTGATGTATAATGTTCAATTTTCCCAAATATGTACACATACATCTACATATACACACATATATCTAGAAATATTTCAAACTACTCAGTACTACATACTGAAATATTATTTTAGTTGTAATTTGATCATTTTCATGTAAGTTATCCTTGAAATTCTGAAGAAGCGTTACACTATGCTTAATAATAAAACACCAGGAAAAGTCCTTTAAGTTGATAAGAAAAGAGAAGTTCATGTTATTGCTTGTCAGTTGACGTTTCCTATCTGAATATTTTAAATAAATGCTTCATGTGAGGTGATTAACATTGGCGAGCAAGGGTCTTTTTTTCCTGGGGAAGACTTAGATAAATCAGTGCTTCCAGGATGACTTTTTGGCATTACAATATATATTACTGTTTTATTCCTTAAACTGATTTATTATGTTTCAGATATTTCCTAAGGCAATTTCCTTTTTTTCAGAACATGTAGAGTAAATTAATCTATTAGACTGAAGTTCAATTTTTCCCTCTTGTACTAAATCTGATGATGAGGTTATAATTCTCTCCTGCTGGAGAAAAAAAATAGACAATACAGAATAAAATTCTCTCTTTGGAAAACTTCTTCATCCTTTATCATTATTGACATTTTTTATTTCAAATTGAGAATAGTCCAGTTGTGCCATGCTTTAAAAATAATCACAAAGACTCACTCTAATAGTTAATTTGTATACAAAATATGGTTCCAGAGGCAGAAACAAGACATTATACTTTAAAACAGTTTAAACAGATTATTCTACTTCACCTAGATCAAAAGCCACTTGGGATTATTCCAGAAAGTTTCCAGACAACAGTCACAAAATAATTACCAATTTTTCAGTTACCATTACCCCCATTGGACTGTTTTGCCATTGTGGATCTTTTAATTAATATTTATTTCACACACATTTTGGTTTTTTCTGCAGCCCACTTCCTGTAGTGGTGGTTGGTGCATGTTGATGTGAATGACCTTCAAGATACCCTAGTTACTAGAGTCTAGTGCCTCATTTTGACCGTCTCATCTCCCATAAACTTTTGTGCTGTAATTCAGGCAGTTGGTCTCACAGCTGTGCCATATGTTTTTCCCTCAAAACCATATCACCACTGCTAATTTAAGCATCTTACTTTGGGAATACACCTTTAATGATTGACATAACTCCCATGTGATGATTTTCCACTTCATCGTCGCCTCAGTTTCCTTGATGCTACTGTACTTGACCTGTCTTCATCATCAGCTTGATTGTTGAATGACCATTATTCTGCTCCATCAGGACGCCTGGCTCCTTCTTATCACCAACAGAGACTTCTCTTTACGCATTAGCTGCTCCCACTCTTTCCTGATGTTTTGATTTTTCTTCTTAACCAGTTTAAATTGCATGGATCATCATGTCAATACACAGAATTCCCTTGCTCTGCTGGCTTTGACCTTCTGATCATGAAAACTACCAGCCCCTGGATGAAGTCAGCTTTCTCTTTTATCTGGCCTGTATCTGTGCAGCTGGGCTCAGCGAGAGACAATAGCAATGCACGTCAAATTCGTGCCACTGTAATTAGTGCATATTTATTAACCTCAACTGCACTGTCATTGCCATGTAATCCTGCTACATTTTGTCACTCTGACCTTCTGAAAAGATTATTTCAAGCCTGCTCTATTCTCTACAAAACCCCAACATCCCTTTTACTCTGTTCATTCCCTGTACATAACCTAGCCTAAACAAGAATAGACAAAATGAAACAAAACCTGCTTGGTAGCAACTTTTACAAAGCCTCACTCTCTTACCCCACCTGGATTTACAACGTCCACTTCTTTATCTGAGCATGTTTTTGGGTCTTCTTCTTAGCTGGTCACACCTTCCTTCTTGCAACACAGTTGTTGCGGTTGTTGCCTTCCTCCTACCTCTCCGTACCCACCTTCTCAATAAACTTAGTCCATTTTCCTCTACTTTTCTGTTAAATCCTGGGATCTTGTAGGCTCAGTCTGAGCCCTGCCCTTCCCTTTCCATTCTATATTTCACCCCAGGCCAGTTAACCCTGTGAATGGCTTCAGCTCAAAACCAGTCACTCGTGCCAATGACTGATTATATTTCCAGCCCAGTCCTCTCCTGACCTCCAGAGTGTGTCAGCTGTCTTCTAGATGTCACCACTTAGATGTTCAGAAGTACATCAAATTCAGTGTGTTCACAGTTATACGGTATTGCCCCCCTGCCTTCTTGTTGCGTTGCGTTCCTTAACAGAACAGACAGCCGTCTACTTGTTACAAAACTAAAAACTTGAGAGTTATTCTGAACATCTTTCTTTCTTTCACCTCTTACTCAGTTTGTTAGCAAGCCTTGTTAATATAGCCTCCAGATATGTTTGAGTCACTCCATGTCTCAACATCACCTTCATTATCACACGCAAGTACAAGTTACTCTTTTCTGTTGCCTGGTCTGCTTCAGTAGTGTCCTGTCTGACCTGCTGACATCTTTTCTTAGAGCTCTCTCTTTTTATATAACAGCCAGAAATAGTTTGAATTATTATTCATCTTTCTTTGCTTAAAACTATTCCACCTAAGCTTGTGCTCCAGTGACACTGGCTTTTCTCAGTTTATTTAATGTGTCAACCCTATATCTACCTCAGGGCCTTTGCACATACCCTTGCAAAGGTACCTCCTCCCTGCTCCCACCTTTCTCCCCCACCACCAACCTTGCCTACTTGTTTTTATGATCTTGGCTCAAATATTACTTCTTCATAGAAATCTCCTTTGACACTCCAGATAATATTCGTCTCCTGCAATTGACTTTCACAGTATCTCATTAAGTATTTTCCCTGAAAGCTTATCAATAAGTATGTATTGAAATAATGATACCATCTCATGAGAAACAATCAGTTCCACTCAGCAACCATTTACTGAGTGCCTCCTTTAGCACCAGACCCAGTATTTGCTCTTGAAAATTGCATAAATCTATCAGAGAAGTCATCCACATTTTCAAAAAAGTAAGCAAAATTATACTTTCAAAGAATAATGCAGCCCTCATTTCAAATGAATGAATGTTTTCCAAGCACCTACCATATGCCAGGCACAAAGGAAAGACATAAACCTTGCATTAAAGAGGTTCAGGCTAGCAGGGAAGACATTTTAAAAAATTATAATATAATGAGCTATATATAGTGCAGGTATTAAGAAAGCTTTCTTATGAGGGAAACGTTGGGCAAGCCTGATAAGTAATTTAAAGTAAATACCCTCATAATAGGACATCTGGTTCCTAAATCCATGTTATCACAGGAAACGCTTGTGCCCCTCAGGTAGGAAAAAGGTTAGTCTGGAGAAATGAAATTTCAGAGGGACTTACACGAAATCATACATTTGCTTTTCTTGGTTGTTAGAATAAATCTGAGCTAATCGGGCCCCATCCCCCTCATCCTTCCGAGCTTTTCATTTTTTCAGATGACTGAAAAGATTTATTGAGACCTTACAGCTGTTCACTCCCTAATAAAGTTCTCCCTCAGTCATCCTGCTAATTTGGTTGACTGGTCTATTTTTAAAAATTAGCAGTTTTCAGAAGCAGCCTCCAGTATTGTGGCTGTGAAAAATCTGTTGAGAAGAAATAAAAGGCTAAAACAAAATCTAATACTGTAAGCAAGTATAAATTTTTTGGAATGATACACAATCCTGTGTTGTGCCAGTTTGGTCCCTGAGGCAGGAAAAAAAGCAATCTGGTTTTCTGAAGCATTCAAATTTCTCACCTAAGCTCAGTTAAGAATACATCATTATGGGAAGCAGCGTGGAAAGTCACCATTTTATCCGTTAATTTACAGTGTCAGTGGGAACAGCACAACACAGAATCTGAAGTTCAAAGAAAGAAAAAGATCTGGCTTATGGTGGATATAAACTTAATTTCTTTGAACCAGGTATTTAGGGCCTGATGTGTAGATTTAACACTGGGCATTCTTGACATCTTTTAATGGCCTTTTATAAATTTCAGAAATATAATAAGATATTCTCTTAAAAGAAACCACTAAATAGCCACTTGGTAAAAGCTGATCCAAGAAAAGAGTTCAGTTGGATTATGAAGTATTTTACTTGTTTTAAGATAGAACAACTTTTTTTTAGGTTGTCCTTCATTTAATACAAAAGGTCAGTTCTACTTTCTACCTCAGTTGTGATATTAATCTCTCCTTTTCTCTCTAAATCCTATTAAGAGAGTGCAGAAGCTTAACTTTATCATCTTAATGCCAAGATCTCAGCAAGCATTTATCTAGATATAAACAAGGATGCCTTTCAGAAGGTTATATTCTCATTGTGATAATGAAGAAAGGGGCTCAGACATTAATTACCATTTCACAAAATGGAGTGTTTGGCAAGATTTATAAGCACCTTTTCTATTATTTTCCCAACCTGGTAAGCAAGAAAAGTTAAGGAGAATTTATCTTGTGATGGAAAAAGAATAGCTCAAGACAGACTACTTTCAGCAACCAGGTTCAACCTTGAACTGGACTTAATATGTATCCAGGTCTCAGCGCAGGCAGCTTGTTAGAATCACCCCGGACAGAAAGGGGGTGGCTTTTAGGCATACCCATTCCTCAGATGCCTGACACACAGATTCTAATGAAATTGGTCTTGAGTGGGGCCCCAACATAGGATTTCTCTGATTAGTTTCCACCTGATGATCGTATTCAGCCAGGCTTGAGACTTCGCTGGTGAGATGCTTGACCTCAACCCACCACTCCCTGAATCGACAGAGGAGCAGCATTCGTGTGAAAGGAAGAGCTTTGAGTCACTGAAACTCCGCTCCAGCAATGCCATATAACCCACCCCTAACCCCCATCCCCTTTGAGAAGCTGGACTCTTTTTTTTCACTAAATTGTTCCACCGAGGGATCCATTTGATATTCTAACCATTGCTAAAATGAGGCATTAATTTATTCAGGCAGGCAGGCAGGACATTTGGTTAAAAAAAAAAATCATGAGTTAAATCGCTTGCTTAGCTAAATTGCCACAGGTTCTCTACTGAATATTCAGTCAGATAGCCCTTCCCCAAATCCTGTGTTGGTAAAATAATTTGTCGCTGTACCACTGGATTCCTCTGCCTTTTTAAAAATATATAATTGAATGTGAGTGACTCCCTGCATTATATTTTCTTCTAAAAAACTACTGTTCCTGTTGTCAGATCGGAACATATTGTACTTCATATATATATATATATATCTCACCCACAAGTCATTTTTAAACCTGGATCGCTGTCTATCCTGAAATAAAAGGTCTACTACTAGGGAGGGGCAGCTTTATCCTCCTGCTTCTCTTAAAGCTCCGAATTCCCATCTGCTAAGCATTGCTGAAAGGGCTGCTAATGAATTTCTCATGGGTTCTGCATTTTTTTAGGAAGCACAATTAAAGTGATTGGTCAAAGAAAAGAAAACCCTTTATTTATAAGTGATTTCTGTTAAATTTAAGCATATTTAGAATACAGCTGAATCCCATTTGTCCTGGCAATGTGTTACAGGCATTTGTATGTACAAAGGGATCTCCTTTGCATGCAGTTGCCTAAGCAGTAGGACCCAGTGTGAAGCCTCTCTTGAAGCTGATCCCACATGGGTCCTTGACTATTGGAGCATCTCACTTGACAATATGGAAAATGGCAGTGGGTGGGAGTCTGTGTATACAGTTGACCCTTGAACAACATGGGTTTGTACTGGGTGGGTCCATTTATATGTGGATTTTTAAAAATAGCAAATACTGCAGTACTACACAGCGGCAGTTGCTTGACTCCAAGGTGCTGAAACTTGGTTACAGAGGAACCACATTATGTGGATTTTTGACTGTGTGTGGGACAGCTTCCCATAACCCCTTCATTGTTCAAGGTTCAAGTGTGTGTGTGTGTGTGTGTGTGTGTGTGTGTGTATTCTTGTAAGGACACAGGAGAAGTTAAAACCAAAAACACTATCAGAAGCTGATGTCCATAACCTATAATCAGGATCTAAAAGTTAATTCCACTAATTGTCAGGTTTTTGGAAATGGATTAGAAACAATAAACATGGCTGGCCTAAATAAACTTCACTCCCAGTGACTCTCACTGCCTGAAAAACAGATTGTAGAAAGATACTTTTATTTTCCTCCATGACTCCTCCTGTCTAGACCCTGGGCAGACAATCAAGAACTGAAGGTCATCAGTTTTGTGTAAAAGTGCAGTTCTCTGAATCTGAGTCCTGGCTTTGCCAAGTTCTTGCAGTTTGACCTTAAGGAATTTTCTAATCTCTCTAAACATCAGTTTCTTTTTTTTTAAATTTGTGACACAAGATAAAATTTGTAACGGAAGAGATCTACACTAGTGTTGTTATGAGAACTATGCAGACTTAATCCATGCAAAGCTTTTAGTTAGTGCCTAGCATAGAATAATTACTCCATAATTAGTAAAGATTGATACTGCACAGCAAGAAGGGTATTTTTATAAGCAGATATTATGCCCGTTATAGTTTTACATCTATTCAGAGATGAAAAATGACAGAAAACAGAGAGAAACAAAGCATTTATAAACAGGAACCCACCATCTCCTGCAGTCAGTGGGCCAATAGAAGAGACTCAGTGTAAGACTGCTTTGTAGGTTGGAGGTGCCCAACAATTACTTGCAGAATTAATGAAAATAGTTCTTGATGGGAGACGAAGGGGAAAGGAAGAGTTTGGCAATGGTGATTCTTGAAAGCCAGTTTCCCGGGTACCTAATGAGATCAGCTTCAGATAACCAGTTGGGAGACAGTCGTACCTCAGAACAGCTGCGTGCTCAATAGTCGAGGGCAACTTCAGCGGAAAGGTACATACCCATCTGGAGTGGAGAGAGAAGTGTCTGAACAAGGTGTCCGATCAGCCTGTGAGTAGACAGTGAAACAAAATCCATAATCTTGTCATCCTGTCTCTTGATGACTGAGGAGGCTGGATACATTTCATTATCTAAGTATAGGTAAGAGGGAAAAAATTCAAATATGAAAAAAAAACCCACACATATATAAAGACCAAAGGAAGAAAACAACATCTTCAAATGATTGCTGGCAGATATATGTCTCTGAAAACTATTAACATAGGAGTCAAGCATTTACTATGTAATTTGGCATACGTAAAACCATGAGCTACGTGAGACAGAAATTTATGAGAGCAAATTGGAGTGCTGAGTGATACTGTTACAACAATAACCCATATATTCTACTTTTACAATAGCAACTATGATTATTATTAATGTGACAGGTATTCAATCCTATCAGAAATAAAATATGTCTGTAACAAGAATGAGTTATCACTGAAATACATTTTAAGTTATATGTTTATATTTGACATTGTTAGATTTCCTAATCATTGCACATGCAATCGAGTGTGTGCCACTTTAGTTAGTGACAAGTGTGGCTAACTGAGAGGTGATGCTCAGCCACCAAGAACAACAGTAATGTCAGTGTCCTTTATGTAAGAATTGAGCACTGTTCTCACTATTGTCATGGTAATTCTAGATGTAGGTAATTACCTCTGCTCTAGAGATGATGAAACTGTGACCCAGAGAGGTTAGACAGTTTACTTTGAGGTGGAAGCACAGGACAGTATCCTTGGCCAAGATACTTCAATCTTTTCAGTCAGGTGACCTGCGTACAAGACATCTGCACTGAAACTCAGATTTCTACCTTAACAGTGGAGAACTGGTGAGAAAAACAACGTGAAAGTGCTTTAAACATTTTACCATGTTATTGGGTCAAACTGTCTGTGAAGACAATAGGAATCTTTTTCTCCAAAGACCCATTGGTGATCGCTCATTTTCAGCCAGGTTTGGAGCTCACCATTTGGAAATGCTATTTTGATGAGAATCTGGCATGAGCCACTCAATCTCACGTACTCCTTGATCTCAGTTTATCCAGCCTTCCCGTTTTTAGTTATGGCTGTATGAATTCCAGTCATCATTTCAGGCTGCTTATTGAGGTACCACACTTTGAATTGCTAGGCTCTTCCACTTACACCCTCGATACCAAGACAGAACTTCTCCATCCACAATCCCGGTACCAACCAGCCCAGTACAGCAGCTCCTCACAAGAAAATTGGTGGGGAGTGGTGGACTCATGAGCATGTTTTAAGGAGTTGTAAAGGGTGCAAGGATCACCTGTCAGAAGCGTGGCTGCTGGGAGATTTAGTGTCGCGATTCAGCAGGGTCGCAGAATGGTGGAGGGCTGTTCGGTACATCCTCCTCATGCAATCTTTAGGAAAATTACTAAGTTCATGAAATGCTAAATGTGGAAAAAGAGTGAAGGGGTGGATCCTCTCATCTGGGCCTGACATATGTACCATGGTTGAAATTTTGCATACTCTAATGCAGATATGCCAAAATCTGTACCGTCTTTATGTTCTGTAAGTGATCTGAATCAGAAGCCTTACCATTCTGGCTGGTAGAAAATAAATATACGGTTCTCAAGCTTTCCTTATTTAAAACCTTTTGTTGTTCTTCAAAACCTTTGGAAATGGTCTCGAGAGAATACTCAATCAATTCAAATCCCACTCAGTGCTGTTTTTCCCATTTCCCCCTCCTTCGTCAATGCAGTGATCCTGATGAGACTGGAAAGGGACCCATTTCCCTTGGGCTAACTTCTAGGCTTGGACTGGTCCCCACCTCATGTGGTACGGTGGGTCAGGTGGTATGGGGTGCCCTTTTCTGAGAGTATGTCGTTTTGCTGACGGTTGAGGCATTTTCGACCCCTCTTTGGTTCTCACGTGCTCCTTGTTAGTAGCCCCTCTGGCTGAAACTGTCCACTGGGGAGATGACCATGGTGTTCCTATGCTTCCCACCTGGTTCTCTGGACTCTCTGTCTTCTTTCACAGATGCTGTGAAACCTGAGGCTCAGACCCTTCCTCCATCCAATCCTCTGCTTTGGGTTCCCCAGTCGGTAGCCTCAGCTCCTTGTTCCTCCACTTGCTGTGAAGGTAGCTTCATGGCAGCCCTCTGGCCCTCAACCTAGGTTTTTCCCTCTGTCCTCATTGGGACCCTGTGAGAGTTGGGGATTTTTTTTTTTTCTACTCCAGGGGTCAAGATAGAATATCAGAGTCAATCTACCTCATTGCCATTTTGTATCTGCTCGTCGTGCCTCATGTCTGCAAGGGAGCGTGCTGCTCGGCAGTCTGTCCCAGCCCTCCCTCTGCACCGACACAGTCCACAGACATTTCTGAACTGCTGCCATGTAGCTTCAGTGCCCTCCAGCATCTGAGTCCAGGACTCCTCTCAGAAGCTGGCAGTTGTTGGGTTTCCACCTTGAGAAGAAAGAAGCAAATTCCTGCAAAAGGACTTTCCCAAACTCTCTGGTCAGTTTTCACCACTTTACTATTTTGTCCCTAAATGGAGACCTTGGGGTCAGACCTCTAACTCAACTTCTTCTCTACCCCCAACTACCTCCCTTAGACCACAGGGCATTCATTCACTTAACTTCCTGTTTTACAAAATTCTCCCCATTAGTCTCATTGTCTCCTCTCGGAGAAGCATTATTACTGAGTCCAAACTCGTTCTGCTCACCGCACAATAGGCCAATAAATCATGAGATGAGGTGTTGGGGCAAGGAATAACTACATTACTCGGAAAGCCGGCAGACGGAGAAGAGGCAGACTAATGTCCTAGAGAACCATCTTCCCCAAGTCAGAATTCAGGCTCCTTTTATACTAAAAAGGGGAGGGAGGCGTGGTTGTTGCAAACTTCTTGGTGTGGAATCCTTTGTTCTTGCAGCTGTCCATGTAGGTCAGACAAGCTCTAACAAGACAAAGGTTATTTTCTATTCTGCAACTTTTTATCTTTATATGAATGGAAAAGTGTTAACACCCTTAAAGATCAGAGCCTTGAGAATAGGCTATCCTGTATATTCAGGCTATAGGCAACATTCTTTTACAAAAGGCACAGAACCAGCAGGACGAAGCACAAGAGCACAGGGTTAGAGCCAAAGGAGCAGACCTAATATGGAGTCAGATTTGTTCTTTTCTATCACAGCATGTGCCCTTCTCTCTAACCTGGTGTCGTGCAGTTGGAAGGGTTGCCGTTGAAGATGATTTATTCATCAGCTCAATACTACTATTTAAAAAGATTTTCCTTTTACATTAGATTTAATACAAGAATCTGCGGGGAGCAGTTCTTTGGAGATACCAGAAGTAAATTGTCAGATTAAACCTTAAGCTTAACCCTAAACGTAAGAGCACACCGCCCTCTTAGACATCAGTCTTACATACCACAACTAAACTGATGCCTGCGTTGGTTTGTGCATCTGTTTGTTTTTCTCCCATAAAGCTGCTTACAGAGTCTCCGTACAGTCTGAGCAAAATAACCTCCCCTCATTTAAGACGGGACACAGTTGAAACTGGACTAACTTGTCTTCCTTTACCCTCCATCACAGACAGGAAATATTTCTCTCTCTGGAAGAACCCATTACACTCATGCTGCATTACAGGCTTTTATAACAAAATGATACATTTTATTGCCTTGTTTACTAACCCTTCCTGCTCTGGTACACACTGCTGGCATTTAAAATTTTGGCTTTCTATCAAAACCAAACTGCTTCTTTTAGTGACTTTACTCTTTATTTTCTATCAGAGTATTCTAATTCAACTTGAACAAAATAAGGTGTAATAATTTAGGGATATATAAATCCCCACAGCCTTTTAAGACAAACTTGGCTAGTTTCACATTAGGTTTAACTATAAGGCACTTTTCTTAATTCTTCTCATTTGATAGAAACATTAAAAAGGTATGTTATCCTACAGGCTACTCAGCAAATGGTTAATTGCTCTGTATGTCCTTTAAGTCCTGGCTGTAGCTGTGCTGTTGACAAACTGTTAGAGATTGTGTTAATATGGATGACAAAGTTAATATTGTTTCACCATGAACTTGACTCTCAAGCTGGTGGAGCCTAGTGGCTAAGAAGAGGAACTTGGGGATCAGGACCTTGGGAATTCAGGTCCTAACACAGCCACCATTGGGTTCGTGACCCTGTGTGCATTAATAATGTCTCTAAGGTTGTCATCTCCAGATTGCAGATGATATTTGCTACTTGATAGAACTGGACGAAGCCTACCTGAGACAGAGTACGTAAAGAATCTGGTTCAGCACAAGACCGCTATAGAAAGAGTGAATATGTTATCTAATGATGTGTCAGATACAGTTTGCAGTAACTAATTAAGATGGTGATTTCAATATTACCATGTAAATCAATCACAACAAATTAAAGTGGTGGGATATTTTGGTCACGTTCACGTCTATTTATGGCATGAGCCTAACTCTGCAAACTAAGAACAGATTCCATAGAAAGAAAGATGTATTTGATCTGGAGCTATGCAGTTTCTTGCAGCATCTCCTGAAATAGATCCCCTGTTTAGTAAACATTGTGTTCGTGCAGATCAATTTGACCTCACCTTCCGCGTCACAAGCAGAGACCACAAATCAGCCCTGTGTAAACAATCTGAACCTACCTACTAAAGAAAATAATAGGAGGTAGAAAAGTGAATGAAGTTACAAATAAACTGCCAGCTTACTTGACAATAGATGTGAAGTCAAGTATTTCTACCCATTAATCTAAAGGCAAATTAGTGAAGGACGTTTTTTTCTACACAGCTTTTAAGACAGAGCTAAGTATATTTGCACTTTCGTGTGACATGCATTTTGCTAGTTTACTTCCACAGTTAATATCTCCTGCTATCATAGTTTTGACCTGGAAAAAAAAAAAAAAGGAAACATTTCAAGGCAGATTTTGCTAAAAGGGGAAACAAATCGATTCCATTTTTTTCTAGTAAACCTTCAGAATCATTTCTCTCTCCCTGTTCTTTTTCAAAAGTGTATATAATTAGTTTTCCTTGTATTGCATATTTGCATATTCTTTTTCCTCTTCCTTATGGTCTTCTCTGCTATGTTTATATTTATATAACAGGTGCAAACTGAGCATATAATGGAGTGAAAAACGCAGTAATAAACAGTCATTGCTTGGCTCACCCCCTCCATCTAGGTTACTAGAAATGCACGTTGCCCTACCCACTCCCATTATATAGAACATTCTGCCACTTCCCAAGGTGATATTGGAATGAAAGCATGGGATATAGCTCACACACCTAAACACACAAACACACATAATCCCCAAACAAACAGCACTGCCAAGGCCACAGATAAGTGATGCTGGCCTGAGACAGTGCTCCTCAACATTTGTTCAATCAACAACTATTTTTTGAGGAGTTAATATGCTAAGGAATATGACAAAGAGTGATGAAATCATTGAAATGAATACATGAATTCTGCCTTCATGGTGACCCCATGGTGGTCAACATCCCCTGTGTGATTTGCAGCCACCAGTGCTGTACAGTCTACCTACTTTTACACTGTAGACATTTTCCGTTCTCTGTCACAGGGTTTTCTCTGTAACTCAACTCCTCTCGAATTCTCCCTTTGTTATTTAGCAGAGCAGCGTCTTGCTGTGAGTGTGCTGCAGAGTCCCATTCTCTGATTCTAGGCGGCACCATTCACGGACGTCACGTGATTCTTTTCCTCGATGCACTGGAAGCACATTAATCCTGGCCCTGGCCGTGCTAGATCATGTTTCCACCTGCCTCGTGCAGAACAGGCAAATCAACCTTCTCGATCACTTTGACTGCAGCACTGTTCTTTTTGTATTTCTGAAAAATTCCTTCCTAAATTTCAGCGACTTTCTTTTATTTCCCTTTCTTTCTCCCTTACGTTCTTTTCCCATTCCTGTGCTCTTTTTATTTTTTATAACTTGCCAATTTTATTTTGGGAGTAAGAGAATGGCCTGGAAATAGTCCTTAACTTCTCTGCTTATATAGAAATTATCTTAGGTGTATCAATAATTGATCATATTTTTAAAAAATGAATAAGAAAATATCTCTCAGATCTAAATTGAAAAGGGCACATAATTCAGTTTATATGCAACTATAATGCTTCACTAATTGAAGGGAAAAAATAAAATAAAAATTAAACTATATTGCTTATACATATAACATTTCCTTAAACTGAAATATATTCTTTACATGTTACCCTCTCGAAACTATCAAATCCTATCCAAACGTTACTTCCATGACACTTTCATGTCTCAAAGACAAGGATGTTCATGTAATAGAAATCAAATGGAAGAAAGAATTTAGGATATCTCCATGTTCTAAGAGACATATAACATTGGAAAGTGATTTACACTTTTGTGTTTTAAAGATGTGGATAATCAGTTTAATTTGTGGGTTGGCTCTTAAAAGTTAGATTTAAATGTAAGGAGCAAAGCTAAATTTAAATGCAGTAATCGTATTGACTGCTACTTTGGAATATACAGTACTCTCTTTGGAGAATATTGTGAAAGGCTATGTACTCTTTATTTGAAGGTCTCCCTTGCATTTATAATATTACTTCTGGAAAGTAGAAGCATCTCCATGGGAAATGTCTTCATTGTCAAATGTACGTGACAAATACAGAAAAACCCTAGATTGGCATTTTAAGCTAGTCATGTTTTCCTGTTTGCTTTGATGTAGAGTGTGGTCTCAGAACAAATCCCCCAGTGTTTCCCAGTGCCTTTACCGCAATTTGCTTCATGTTTGCTTTCCCTAAGTCAGTGTCATTTTTACTGTTTTGATCATAAACCGGCATCTGCCAATATTTCACACAAATTTAAATTACATGAAGACTCCAAATTCCTAGGGCATAGCACACAGTCCTTTCCCCCAGCCCTTTTCCCACATTCCTTGCCACCACTCAGGAATGTCCCTTGTAAGCAGAGTCTTGTCACTCTGCCCCTGTGCACTGCACACTCGAACATAATTCAGGGGACCCGTCATCTAGTTGACTTTTAGCCTCAGCCTTGGACTGATCATTTTTGGTCTCCACATGAGAATGCTCTCAGACCATTAACATCCACAAATGGGAAGGACTTAGCTGGCATATCAACATTCCACCCACTACTCTAGCCATGCCAAAGCTCTATTATCAAGTACAGTGAATTGTGAATGGACTATTAAAAGCTGGCAACTGTGGTTACCAAAGGGGAAAGGAGGGGGAGGGATAAATTAAGAGTTGAGGTTAACAGATATACACTACTATATGTAAAAATAGATGAACAACAAAGACCTACTGTATAGCACAGGGAACTGTATTCAATTTCTTCTAATAAGCTATAATGAAAAAGAATTTGAAAATATATATGTGTGTGTGTGTGTCTGTATACATACAGACACACACACACACATATACACATGTAACTGAATCACTTCGCTGTACACCTGAAACTAATGTTGTAAATCTACTACACTGCAGTTAAAAAATAAAATTAAAAAGGGGGAAAAAATCTGGCAGCCAATGTCTATTTTTAACATGTGAAACAAATATACAAATCTAAGAATATGAAAATATGTGAGAAAATGTTTATCCAATTTTATAAGAAACTTTGTATCAAGGAATCCTTTAACTCTAGTAAAAAGATAATACTGATATATTTTAATTAAAAAGTTGAGATTCTTGTTTAGTGTGCCACTAGAGTAATTTTTCACTCCAGTGCTGCCATGTCTCTTTTCACAATAGAGATAACACAGTTACCTAATAATTGAAAAAGACGCCTGTATCTCTCTCTCCCTCCTTTTACTTTTAGTCTTTGGCATGTCTGAAAATCTTTCAGGATTATACATTTTTGTGGTAAGAGTGGCCTTCCGTATGATCATAAAATTGCCCCTGTTTCCATTTTGTATAACAGTGAATCGCTGCATTATAAGGTACATCTGACAAGTTCTAGGTAATTCAGTTGGTTTATGTCTTATTAATGGAAACAGTGTATAAATATAAAGCAATTCCTATTAAATTCTCAGAGCTATGCTTTTCAATTTGAATATTACAAAGAGTTGAACATTGGGCGTTAAAATGAAGCACACTTATCATATTCAACTTGATGTTTTATATTAACTATATCAGCCCAACCTCTAAACATCTGCTCTACAGTTCAAATTCTGTAAAACCAAGTCAACAGGTAACTGTCTTAGTTGATTGTGTGAGTACTTGCTCTCATATTGCTTAGTATCTAAAAGGGGCTGCATGCAATGGAGCAGTTAATTCCAACATATGTAATAAATGTTATGATGACAGAGGTGCAGATGCTGGAAGCAGGACTGGACAATGAGGAAGTGTTGAAACCACAGCGTAGAAAAGGCAGGCGTAGGAACTGAGTATCAGGAGAAAACAAAGAATGGTCCACTCGAAGAGGATAACACATGTGATTACTAGGAACCTGGAGAGAAAGAATGTCATATTTAAGAAACCGAAGATGTGTTTGACTTTACCATGAAGTTTGATGTAGACGTGGTAAATGACAAAAGAAGAAACAGTTAAGCAGGGTCAAATTAGAAAGCATTAAACTATGGGAAAGCATTTGGGACTTTATACTGAGGGAAATGGAGAACTACTAAAGAATTGTAAGTGAATCAGTGGGTTCTGGCTCTAGGAGGAGGAATAAATCAGAGGGAGGCAAGGCTGGTACAGTACATAACATCTAGACACATCTTGAGATAATTTGACTGAGGGATGTTTTCTGAATCAAGTAAGCTCAATGGTGATAGATTTTCAATGAAAAGAAAAGATTAAAATTAATTTCTAACTTAACTCAGTTTCTTGCCTTTAATTCTGGACTGTGAAAAGAACACATAAAACCCTTTAATATTTTTTTAGAAGGCCTCTGTTTTGCCTCTAAAATTGTTAACCTCCATTTCTCCTGATTCTCCATCATAAAATCCAGGAACAGGGGATTGAGAGGACTCTAGATTGCAGTCTTAAGAAAATATGTACCTGGCGGTACCGACCCATGAGAGAGGAAGAATGGAGAGGCTCAGTCCTAGAGGGAAGGAAATGAGGCCAGTGTTGGGTCTTTTGAATGTTAGGTTTCTGGGGAAGAGCCAAACTCCAGGTGAGGTTCAGTGACCTCTTGGGTTCCCCAGGATGTTTCTGGGAATTCACAAGATCAAATCTAATTTCATAACATTACTAAGACACTTCTTTTTTTCCCACCATGTTGGGTTTTTTTTAACTAATGGTGCAAAAGCAGTGGTGGGTAAAACTCTTGATAGTTTTGCAGTGTCACTTGTAGTCATTTTATTCTTCACAGGCAAAAGAAATTTTAAAAGCCACTAAATTACTGATTTTAATAAATGTCAACTCTTGGATACTGATCTTTTTAATAACCTTGTGACCAAATGGCAGGTATGCGAAAAGAACTTGTACTACATACAGATTATCTGCGGGGACGAGTAGAAAAAAAAAAAAAAAACTAGTGGGATTGTTTCAGTTGTGAGCTGAACTAGCCAGTTTTTTCATGGAGTACCATTTTTATCTGAAAGAACAAATGATAGGCCATCTCTTTTCAGATTTGGGCATCTGGCTGACATATGATAATTGAATAAAATTAGCCCTTCACTTCAAGGAAAACTACTGACAGTATTTGTCAATAATAAAATTCAGATTTTCTGGTGAAATTCAGAAAGTTGGAAGCCTAGTGCCTGCCACTGTAAGCTTGGTATCTAATAAAGACATTCTAGATGGCACTGGAATAATAGTTTTTTAAAATATGACTTATTTTATTTGATATAATGAAATATGTCAACATTTGGAAAATCTGTGTATCTCAATGAATGAATATTTTTCAAACGAGCTATGCATGATTTTACAAAATTATGCATAGATAACAGAGCCATTCAAAGTGTAAGCTATCCCAATGAATTTTATTGTATTTAATTAATTAATTAATTAATTAATTTTTATTGAAGTATAGTTAGTTTACAATATTGTGTCAATTTCTGGTGTTCAGTCATACATATACACGGATATTTTCATTTTCATAAGAGGTTATTGCAAGATATTGAATATAGTTCCTTGTAGAAACTTCTTGTGTATGTATTTTATAGATAGTAGTTAGTATCTGCAAATCTGGGACTCCCAATTTATTCCTTCCCATTCCCTTCCCCCCTTGGTAACTATAAGTTTGTTTTCTATGTCTTTGAGTCTGTTTTGTAAATAAGTTCATTTGTCTTTTTTTTTTTTATTAGATTCCATATATAAGTGGTATCATATGGTATTTTTCTTTTTCTTTCTGGCTTACTTCACTTAGAGTGACATTCTCCAGGAACATCCATGTTGCTGCAAATGGCATTATTTCATTCTTTTTTCTGGCTGAGTAACATTCCATTATATAAATATACCACAGCTTCTTTGTTCAGTCATCTTGATGGACATCTAGGTTGTTTCCATGTCTTGGCTATTGTAAATAGTGCTGCAGTGAACACTGGGGTGCATGTATCTTTTTGAATTAAAGTTCCCTCTAGATACATACCCAGAAGTGGGATTGCTGGATCACTTAGTAAGTCTATTTTTAGTCTTTTGAGGAATCTCCATACTGTTTTCCACAATGGCTGCACCAAACTACATTCCCATCAACAGTGTAGGAGTGTTCCCTTTTCTTCACACCCTCTCCAGCATTTATCATTTGTAGAGAAATGAATTTTAATGTTACAAGATTCTAAATTTTCATTGATCTGTGTATTAGTTTGTAGGTTTGCCATAAAAAAAAAGCACAGGCAGGATCTCTCAAGCAACAGAAATTTGTTTTCTCACAGTTCTGAAGGCTGGATGTTCAAGATCAAGGTGCCAGCAGATTTGGTTTCTCCTGAGGCCTCTTTCCTTGACTTGCAGATAGCTGTCCTCTTGCTGTGTCCTCACATGGCCTTCCCTCTGTGCACATGCATTCCTGGTGTCTCTCCCCTTCTTACAAGGATAGCAGTCATTTCTGATTAGGACCTCACACTTATAATCTCATTTAGCCTTAACTGCTTCTTTGAAAGCCCTATCTTCAAAAATAGTCACATTGAGGGTTAGGGCTTCAACACATAAATTTTGGGGGACATAATTCAGTCCATAAGAGTCTGTTTTCAGTTTCCACATTGAAATCGACTTGTAAACATCTACCACTCGCCAAGTTTTGGTGTAGTAGGTGTAGTAACAAAGAATATCCATAATTACCTGATAGTGCTGTTGAAGTACTACTCCCTTATTTTTTCTGAAGTCAGATTTTTTTCACATACATCAACCAAAACTGCATATCATAAAAGATTGAATGCAGATATCCAGCTGCCTTCTATTAAATCACATTTTTGCAAAAATGTACAAAAATGGCACTATTCCACTGAAGTTTTACTTTCAAAGATATTTATCTTGAAAACATGCTTTAAAAATATGCATTGGAATTTTTACTATCATTTTTAGTGAATCAATAAATTTGTATCTTAATATCTGACATGGTAAATACCAATGAACACAACACATATAAACAAAAGCTCTTTGGGGGTCTTCATTAATTTCTAAGTGTCCAAGAGTTTCCTGAGCCCCAAAAGTTTAGCATCTGCAGCTTTAGAGTATCAGTATGGATGTGGGCTAGGAGGGTTTAGAACTTGTGGTTATCCTGAAAATGATTCATCAAAGTCAAAGAACAAGTAAGAAGCAATCAGTAAGTGATTCAAAAAACAAATGCCTGAGAAATACCCATATTTAAAGGCCAGATAGAGAAGAATGAACTGGCAAAGAAGAATGACAAGGAAGATTTACTTTTTGATAGGCACTGTGCTGAGATCTGGGTACACAGAAATAAGCAAAACAAAGATGGCTCATGCTTTCACTGAGCTTATAGTCCCACAGAAAAAGAGAGAACATCTTTTCTTTGAAGGGCTGGGAAAACTAGCTTCAAGGGGGGAGTGGTGAGTGTCCATGACTGCAGAGAATTCAATTAGGTCAGGACAGAGGAGTACTCCCTGTGGCATCAGGTAGGTTGGTTATGATGAGCTTGTTGAAAGCAGAGTCAGTGGGTGAGGAGTGGGTGCAGGATGCTGAAGGTTCTGCCTCGTCAGCACTCAAGGATGGGTCATCTTCTGGTCCTGTCTCAGATGAGAAAGAAAAGTGTCCAGAGTCTTTGGTGCCCATAATCTTAGTTTTCTGTCACTTTAACCATCTTTCTCCATTCTCTCACTCTCTCTCACACGCACGTGCGCGCGCGCGCGCACACACACACACACACACACACACACACAGTCTTCCATTCCCAACTGTTCCCTGAGAGCTTAGATTAGTATGCAGTGGTAGGAGGGTTATTACTCCATTCATTGGCATAAATCCCTGTTGATCAGTTCTAATTCCTAAAATATATGGCCTCAAGATGAATCTACAGTTAACTCCACTAAATGTATGCTCGTTCATCCTAGATGAATCCTAGAAGACATCTAAATCAATCAAAACATTAATATTTTCACTATGACAGACCTTCAAATATTTAAAGACAATCATTACTTATTCCTTTAGTATTTTGCTCCCTAATGTAAATATCCAATTCTTTCAAGCAATTCTCAGATGACAAGATTTTTATTACGTCATCCATCCTGATAGCTTCCCTCAAGGCATATCTTGGAATATTAATACCTCTATAAAGATTGCCCAGAATTGCATTTTGTGTTTTCAGGTGTGTTTAAAAATACACATGTACATTGGAACTATTGTCCCTTTTGACATAGACACACATTTTCTCTCAATAAGTTAAGAAAACATCATATCAATGTACATTTATTTATCTAGCATGGTGAGAATAATAGTTTTGTAGAGACAAGTTGAAATGGAATCCTATTCTACTTCTTATTTATGTGTGTGTACATATTGTATATATATACATGCATGTGCATACATTCACCATTTTTAGAAAGCAACTTGAAAATATCTTCTAAGAGAAATGAAAAATAGTTATCACGTTTTACCAAGTAATACCATTCCAGATAATTAATTTTATAGTGATAATTTTTAAAAAGGAAAACCCCTCTGCAGTTGTCTTAGCTTGAATATTATTGTCTCTCCACTGGAGAATTATTTGTCTCAATTGTACTCCCTTCCTCAGTCTGTCCACTAGATCATTCTCAGACTTGGTAATGTAAGTTCAGATTTAATCCACTGTGCTACTTCCCCCAAACCCTAAATATTACCTCTTCTCTGAAGCCCTGTCTGTCTTCTATCATCCGGGGTTTTATACACATTGTATTCAGTTGGACGATATCAAATGGCTATTATTTGGTCATTCTTAGCCCTCAGGAAACTCACTGTAATATAATTCAGTCTACTAGCAGACCTCTGAACACACATCTCACTGCATTTAAACCTTTGTTTATAAATAAATCTGTCTCCCACTTGGACTGTTACCTCTGACGCATAGAAACCACATTGTGTCCCTGATAACCAGCACTATTATCTGACATGTAGTAACTGCTCAGTAAATGAGTATTGAATCAAATGATGCTTAGTAAGAAATAATTTAACGTCATATTCAACAGTAGAAGAAATATGACATTTTATAGTCATCAAATAATTAGTTCAGTATTGAGAATATGAGCAAACATGAAGTAGTACTTACAGTATATTAACAAGATTAAATATAAGAGGATGTTTTATGCAAGTGGACAAAATTTGTAAAGAAACATCAAGTGTTAGGGTAAGTGATGAGATTATGGTTATTTCCTAATTAAAAAATTTTTTTTTCTTAATATTTTTTTAACAAATACTTTTTTTTGTTGAGTATAGTTGACTTACAATGTTGTGTTAGTTTCTTGTGTACAGCAGAGTGATTCATACATGTTTATTTTCCTTTTCATATTCTTTTCCAATATGGTTTATTGCAAGATATTGAATATAGTTTCCTGTGCTATCCAGTAGGACCTTGTTGTTTATCTCTTTTATATATGGTAGTTTGTATCTGCTAATCTCACACTCCTAATGTATTCCTCCCCGACCCCTTTCCCCTTTGGTAACTGGAAGTTTGTTTTCTGTGTCTGTGAGTCTGTTTCTGTTTTGTAAATAAGTTCATTTGTATCATATTTTAGATTCCACATATACGTAATATCATGTGATATTTGTGTTTCTCTGTCTGGCTTACTTAACTTAGTATGATAATCTCCAGGTCCATCCATGTTGCTGTAAATGGCATTATTTCATTCTTTTTTTATGGCGGAGTAGTATTTCATTGTGTGTGTTTATATGTATACCCACACACATGTGCAACATCATCTATATCCAGTCATCTATAGATGGACATTTAGGTTGCTTTTATGTTTTGGCTATTGTAAATAGTGCTGCTGTGAACATTAAGGTGCAAACATCTTTTCAAATTCGTTTCCTCCAGATATATGACCAGGAGTGGGATTGTTGGATCATATGGTAAGTCTATTTTTAGTCTTTTAAGGAAATTCCATACTGTTTTCCATAGTGGCTGCACCAATTTACATTCCCACCAACAGTGTAGGAGGGTTCCCTTTTCTCCATACCTTCTCCAGCTTTTAGAAAATATGTTTTTAAGCTTGCTTTAAATACAGGTTATGCATGTGTCATACTGTTTATTCACTGTTGAGGGCCTAGAATGTTTTAAATCTTTGCGTCACCTTACATTTTGCATAATGCAGGTAGTTATGGATGACCAATAACCATCTGTTAAGTGAATGGAAAATTTAAGTGCCTTGAAAGATATGTAAGGGGAGCGATAGCTAGACAATCTTTTGTTAAGGGATTCCACTGAGTCAGAGCTAAACTTGCTTCCTTGCGTTTTGAAGCACTGATGAAACAGGTAAAGATAAGTCTCATGCTGTTGGATGTCTTGCTCTTTTAGAGCCCCCACCTGTACGCTAAGGGTGGTTGTGAGGTTAAGGTTCCTGGAAGAGTTTGACTAAACCACAGGAGAGATCTACCAGAGGAAAGATGGCAAGATTGTGCTGGCTTTGCTTTTTGACTCTTTTTTTCCTTTTGTACAGTGGGTAAAATTATTAAAGGAAGAGAAGCAGTTTTGTCCATGCCTGGAATTTCCATCTTCTTGAGTGCTGCCAGTGTAGAACTTTCACAGAATCCCGGGGCAGCTGAGGAATAACATTCCTGACCCCTGGTTTGAACACTGTTTCTTATAGGCCTTGTAGTGCTTGGGTCTGAGCAGAGGTTATGGTTCTAGAAAACACCATTTCTTCCTTGTTTCACTTTCCTTTCTTGCATCTTCTTCATCCGTTTTTTTTTTTTACCAGTTTTCTCCTCTGTGAACAATGCCGAAATTCATATGCAATGAAACACAATGGCAGCTACACTAAAAGGAGAAATGGGTAAACCAAGAGTGCCTGTTCTGGCTGGAGTTTATTACTTATTTGCCTTTGGACAGTGGTCTCTTTTGGGGACACAAACTAGAGAGACTGTCGAAGCTCATGGGTCCCAATGTGATGCTTTGACCTAATTAGTTTATTTTCACTGCTGTGTAAAAAGAGCTTGGAGAAAAAATAGACCTTTCCAGGTGTGAGCTATTACCCTGAAATAGCATTTCCCACCTGCACTAGTCTGTGATCATTGTCCATTAGTAGATGTCAGAGGACACATTGTCTTCTATTTAAGACTCAGACTTTTTCACTGCCAGATTTTGTTTTTGAAGGAATGTGATATATTTGCATGGTAGAAAACTATTCATATCTAATCTGTATGGGGAAAACATGAATAATTTATCTTGCAAATATTAACATTCATATGTAGAATATAAAAAATATATTTTAGACTAGCTACCCTCCCATTCCTTCTAGTTTACATTATGTTTTAGAAAGCCAGTGTTTCTTGAACTTTAAGAGTAACTGGTTACACGGGAAGGAAATTATCTCATTTTTATAAGAAATGGTATACAGCACAGTGTGATGATGGTTATAACAAATGAAGAACCTTATTAAAAATTAATTGTACATTCATACACTTTAGAACCAATCAACCTAGATTGGACATAAATAATAACAATAATAACTAACAACAACAGCAGAACTGAAAGGGGGTCTAAATCACGAAGCTGAACTACCATTCCTTCTGGAATATATAACCGTTGTATGCATGTTATCGCTGCCCTCAGTGGAGCCCAGCGTTTCTGTCTTTTCGCTTTTTCCCTTTCTCCATAGAGTATGTCTATTTGAGGATTTGATCAATGCAAGTGTTTTCTCAGCTCCACTAGCAGAGTTTGCTGCACCATTAAGGCACTGTGTACTATATTAAGGAAAATTAAGATTCAGAATTTAGATCTACAGCCACCTGGTCTAATCAGATGAAAATGTTAGGAAATTGGTCTTAAAGTATGGAGGATGAAGTGTTGACCATAATGAATTATAATATGACTGCAGATATGAGAATACAGTGCTTGAAACCAAAATAAAGACACACACAAACAATAAGAGAAGGGAAAACCATAGAACTTTATTATACTTCTGAGACTGATAAACTACTACTGTTGTTATATATAAAAAGATTACATTATTTGTGGTAGAAATTGGCCATAATTACTGTTGACAAGCTTAAGGGGAATATAAAAAAAAAAAAAGTAGGGGGGAAACACAGGGTAGAGTAGACACATATTCTCATGGTAGATTTTAATATGTACCATGATTAAGGAATGAAGGGTAATCTATACATAGAATAATGATGATATGTAGTTCAGTTAGGAAATAGAGAGTAGTAGGTAAATAAAATAATGAGGTATATTATGTAAATACAATAATTAGAATGCAATGTCTGATTAATAAGAATTGTCCTGTGTGTCATTCAAACTTGTAGCAGAGAGAAATCTCAGTGTATAAGCTCAGGTGTTCAAGTAGGCAAGAAACACAGTTTTCTATATTTTTCTCTAGCTTAATTTGTATTCTGGGCCCCAGTTCCACCAAGTGGCAGAAGCTCAATCTCAATCAGTCTTAACTGACTTTCCTCCAGGACTGTGTCTACAAAATGCCAGGTGGGGGGCCATCTGGCCCTCGGTGTCATCAGCTATCCCTGCTGGCACCCACTGAGACGTCCTTCTTTCAGTCTGGTCTGTGGTCACTGGTCCTTGCAGGTTGCCACTGCAGCCTCCTTGTCCTCATTCCAAGGACACATTAAGCCTGCTGGCTTTCTGTGTATTTTCCACTGGAGAAATTTTGCTTCTCCTGTACTGCTCTAGGCTAAGGAAAACTCTTAGCGCACATGCCTACTCAGATCTTGCTGTTAGAGAGCCCCAATTCATCTGAAGTTTTTGTCATTATTCTCCCAACCTTGGGCTTGTTCTGTGGGCATTGGGAAAGCAAACACCCTTTCTCAGTGATGTCACCAACACCTTGACTCTTCTTTTTTTTTGCCTCTGACATTCTTTTTCTTCCTAGCCTGTGGAATTTTGTCCTAGAGAGGGAGCTCATATTGGAAGAACAACTTTTCTTTACTTACTCTGCATCCTTCCAAATCTTTTGGATTTTGACACTCAAAAATCTAGTAGCTAAGTGTGATTTCCTTTTATTTCTAATATGTTGATCAATAATTGACACAATGAGAAAGGAATATTTTAACTGAGTTAGGGGAAAGGGCATAAGATAAAAAACCAATACCAAGAACAGAAGTCACATCAGTAATATAATAATATTCTAACCATCAAGAGATAATTTTCAAATAATCAGATACAATTAATTAAACCTAGATTATGTATTTGCATATATGCTACTGAACAATTTTAGTGATATATTTATTTCACCTATTTTAATATCAGATACTGAATAATACAGCAAATATGTTTCTAGATTTGAAACTTTTTTCTTGTAATCGCTGGAAACAAACTGAAGGCATCACATTAGAATGCAGCTCTGTATAGTCAAATTCCAAATGGCTAAACAAATGTGATCCATCTTTATCCAATAATAAATTTTGGATGCCTCTGGGGAACGCATGCCTCTTAGATAATTCTCCCTAAAAAAATCACTTTTCTGACTTTCTGAATCAGAAGTAGAAGAGCAGGAGTTTGGGATTGTGCTACATACAAAGCCTGGAAGATTCGGCTTTCATTGCTCATAGAAAGTAAGGTATGTGCTTTGGAAACCAGATGAGCAGCTGTTATGCTTGGCGAGTTATTTTGGAACTGAAGAGACTTTACAGAGCACCAGCTCACATCCAATCAGAAGTGTCCATAGGCAGCCTCATTTTCTCCAGTAACAATCCGGGATGTGTGGCAGCATGGGATCAGTGCCTGATTTAGTAGCCAGACTCTCACAACATAGATAACAGCAGTAAGTGGGGAAAATTCAATCTAGGTGTTATCAGGAGTTGGCCATAGTGATGGAACAATTCCCTGAAGCTCTCCTGGAACATCTTAGACTCATTGGTAAGATTCTTGGTGTATGCATTTGATAATAAGTGTTCAGTTTTAAATGGAACCATTTCATGTAAGTCAATTTGAATGGTTTTTACCAAAGATAAAGACAATAACTGTGTAGAATATTTATGCAAGATAAATAGATAGATAGATAGATAGATAGATAGATAGATAGATAGATAGATAGATAGATAAACTAGCTAGCGACTGAAGGAAGGAAGGGAAGAAGGAAGGAAAGGAAAGAAAGAAAAAGAAGGAAGGAAGGAAAGGAAAGAAAGAAAAAGAAAAGAAAGAAAGGAAGGAGGAAAGGAGGAAGAAAGAAAGATGGGTGGATGCTTGGAAGTAGATAAATATTTAGACCTTCAGGAAAGAACTTGATAGGCACTAAGACTAGTGTGTTTGTTTTCATTGTGGCCACTTCATGATCAAAATAGTAATAAAACCATATAACATGCATTGCAAAAATTACAACAGCCCAGTTAAATCTAAAATGATTTGAAATCATAAAGTCATACGTTACAAAATATATTGTGAGACTGGGAAGCGGTCTGCCAGGGCATCTCTCTGTCTGCCTTGATTCTGGTGGCATTAGAAGTCAGATTTTATTATGTACATTCAGTCTGACTCATAGCTTGTTTTTGTTCATTTTTCAATTCATTTATATACAGCTATGGAAATTATGAACCACATGATATTGTTTTAAACAGCTTTTTTCCCACAGCATTCATGCAATTTGTCAATTCGCAGGTATTTATTAACTTTCTTATTCATGTCAGAACCCTTGTTCTAGTAACTTAAACCTTGTTCAGGGTGGCTGGGTCTTAGTTCAAAAAGGCCAGGAGTGCATAGCCACGTCTGACACCTCTTTGATCCATATATGAAATATTGGGAGAGAATCAAACCTCCACTTAATTAAGAAAGCAGACATATTTTGAAAGAGATTGAACTTTGAATTGCCTTTTAAAGGAAATTAGGGTGTACTGTGCTTCAAATATATGTTATAGGTAGCACATTTAAGGAAATAATTGAAATAGATTTTTTCTCAGGATCTAGAGTCTACCAATTAGAATAGGATTTAAGTTAGTTTTGAGTCAAAGGATCTTCACATTGTGTTTTGTTTTGAAATATTTAGTCAAAATAGTAGTTTTAGGAGGAATAATTGAGTTCCAAACTCAGATGCTTCTTGACTCTATAAAAGTAGACACATTAATATAGAACTCTGAGAAATACTTGAATTTCCATTCTCCACCAACAGTTTCATCATTTATTCATCATCACCAAATAAATACTGAATATTAAGTGAATCCCCGTTCTGTGTCGGTCAGGGTGGTAGACCAGCAGTACTGACAAGGCTTCCTTTTTAGAGTTATTCGTCTTATTTTATGTATGCATCTGTGTTTCCCACAGCCTCTCTCCTGAAATTATAACATAAAAACTTACCTTCATCATTAGTTCATCAGCTATTTCCTATACTACAAATTTTTAGGGAAAATAGAAACCTAATAATGAGATCTGAATGTACACAGCTCCTGCGTGGCCTTTCCCGGGTTCTCTTCTCGCATGCTACCTTGCCAAAAAGGAATGTGTGTGCGTATATCAGGGTGCTTTTATTTACCTCTTAGAATCTCTACTCAAACCAGAAATTGGAAGGGCATATGTAACATTCATAATTCAAGCTATTTTAAATATAACCCTATGTTTGAAGATTCAGAATGCACAGAGGATTTTAAGTGATGCTTTCATTGTTATGAAACATTATTTTTCTATCTCCTGTAGATGTACTGAATGTTAGATAGTAAGGAGTTCCATTTGCTCTGTCATCAAATACACCAAGCCAAATTGGAATGGAATTCTAGGATTCCTTGAATTGTGTTTCCTTTCAGTATAGAATTTTATTCATTGGGACCCAGTATAGAAAAAGGAATGCTGAAGCTAACTCTGCAGTCTTTGTTAGCCCTCTTTAAAGGATTGTTGAAAACAAATATTTTCTTTCAAGCTCATGTTCTAGGGAAGGACGAGTAACAGGAAAAAGATATAATTTAATCTTTGACTTTTAGATGAGGGCGTTTACAAAATTAAAACAGATGGCTAGTGATTTCAGATGAGGGATGATGAACAGTTTTCAAAAACGTGAGAATTTATGTCATTTCATTCATTCAGATAGAAAGTAAGATTTTCTTTAGTTACTTGTTAAGCTTCTGAATGCACTTTGCTTTACGGAAATTGAGGGAATAAAGGCAGGTAATGAAATACTAACAAACTATTTTACAAGCAGAGTAGTTAACCCAAAATGTGTACTTAGAACTTCTATTTCTCATTTATTTTCTTTCATAGCCCTCCCAGAGAGGCATGCCAGAACTCCTTTGTATAACCAGCTTCCTACCTGAACCTCTGACACACTGAAATGTGCACACATATGTCTCCTCCTGAAATGGATGCATAAATATTTTCTGAATCTCAGGGTTCCTATGATCCTGGTGAGCTTTTTTATATTCCTGAGTTATATCTTTCCAGGATTGCTCTTCTCTGAAGATATCTCTAATTATTCCATCTTTGTAAAAAAAAAAAAATCTCTTTAGTATCAAGGGCAGTTTTTCAATAAGCAAGCAACCAAAACGCTCAGGTTTTGAGGGTATCCTTTTCCTGTGTCTGTAGTAATCCTTCAGTTGAGTGAGAAGCAGTCAGAACCTCTGTGCCATTGGTTTAGCTCCCGGGACCCACATTGATGGTTACATGAAAATAAAGTAATACAAGAGCACCTCACCTTACATCACAACTAGTGATTTCCTGGAGGACAAGGTAAATGAAACCAATTGCCTGGTTTTGGGAAGGCAAAACTAGTTATTGAGGGAGTGGATAAGTTTACAGATATTTTAAAATTGAACAATGAACAGAGGGACCTGTATTTGAATCCTGAGTCTTTTCTTTGTAGTTGTGTGAGATTGTCCAAGTTATATAACTTTTCTATTACAAGTTTGATCACCTATTTTAATAAAATATGTCTAAAAGTTTTTAGGAGAATTAAGTTAGTATGAAATTTAACACTATGATTAACATGAGAGGTATGTGAGTACATGGCACACCGTAGGACCTTAATATATATTTCTTTAATTTGTTGCACAACAGGTGGGCACAATCCTATTCATTTTATTCTTTAGGAGACAGCTCTTCGATTTTGAGGCTTGTTTATCCAAGTCAGGGTTTACTTTTAATACTGGGAACAAATGGCAGGGTGGGCTTTGTTTACTTTTTCTTTGTGGAAAGAATGAGTATTAGCTTTGTAATAGTCTGTAAAATAATAAATCAACTTGTGAAACTATATGGATACCTAACAGGCAACCCAGAGAATGAGACATAGAAAATTCTCTGTTATTCAACATGCATTTAATCTATAAAAGATTTTCCTATAGCTAGCTAGACAACAGCTGATTGCTGAGTGAGTTTAACAAATGGCTAAGTATGCAACTAAAGTTAATTAGGGGACGTATCATTGTGCTTCAAGGAAGAAGCTTATCTGAAGATAATGTGTGTGCTCAAGATGTTTGGTTACCACACTCTGTCCGTGGCTGCACCTTTCTTTCTGGCACCGTGGCTATTGTGGGATTTGTGTAAACTACTAGCAAATTGGCAGCTAGATGATATCCAAGAAAGTCCTTCCTAGTTTCCACTTCTTATCTTTTCTCTTTGGTTAACTGACAGCCAGGGAAGCCCATTCAGAATTGGGGACAAGACCCAGTTCTTTGTAAAAAGCACCACAAACACTGGCATATACTTCCTTCTGATTGAAACAGGGACTGCATTACCACAGCTCCTTTCCAGATTCCACAGAAGTTCAGAAGTTCATGCATCAGGGGACACTGCCTATTACCAACAAAGAGAATCTTCTACCAACTGTACTGTGTGGAGCCCCCATTAACAATGAAAGAATTGAAGGAAGGAAGCATTATGGTTCCATGGGTCTAATGCAGCCAGCACATCCATTGTGTTCATCCAACATGGTGATTGCTAAGAAAACTGAATGCGAATGCCTTTAGTCAGGTGCTCTCTGCCTAGTCTACTACAGCCCCCTCTGCAACCTATTTATTACTTTAAGGTTGTAGATTTGAGTTTGCAACTCGATATAGAACCAAGAGTTGCAAACCCAACTCCTTCTTTTATTGAGTTAAAGAATTAAACCTTTCTTTATCTGAGAAGGAAAATAATAAGTAGAAACTACAGAATTTTAGAAAATACAAAATGCTATGCAAAAAATAAGTGGGAATCTTAAAGTCAGTAGAGTGAGAAAAGAAAATAGCAAATCCTTTTTGAAGCCACATGTAATTAACCTATTGAACATTATGATTTACATAGTTGGAGAGGAATTAATTGCTGAGTGGGTTTAACATAACACACATCAAATAATTTTTTAAAGACACTCATCTAAGAAGTCACAGAAGAACATTTTCAAGAACATGAAATGGCTTTGTGACTGGTTCCAACAGCATACTGTACAGAGCCATCCACATCCTCTGTACAGAGCTGGCCAGTGTGGTTTGCTGTATGTGTCCATCATTTCCAGCTTTTGCTTTAAATAAGCAGACTCAAGAAGAATTAGTCTTAAGCTATTTGAATTTTTAGTTAAAGATAAATTAAAGGAAGAAATTTTAGGTCCATAAATGTTTTCGGGATTATTCATTGTCATTTTCGTTTTGTTCTGGGAGAGAAAGAGTGTGTATGCTTGTGTGTGTGTGTGTGTGTGACTCACTCTGTCACTTCCAAGTATTTCTGGGCTCGTAGCTCTGAGTCAGGAAGAACTGAGCTGTGTCAGGTTTGACAGACAACCTCAGGTGTGTAGTCCTGGAGCAGCAGCCCCTGTGCTTGCTTTTTACAGCTAATCAGGGTGAGCTGTGCCGCTGAAATTGCATTTCTGACGCTTGCTTTCCCGCTATCTCCCTCAAGGCAACGTTATTGTGACAGACTAAAGAGTAAGATAGAAGAAATTCTGGCTTTGAAAGACTAGATAGGATTTTCATCTCCTTCTCAGGTCCTACGCCCTCAGAAAAACCTGAATGTTTCGCTGGTGGGGAAAGTGAGTTGTCCTACAGAGGAAAGATATTGGGGTCTCAGTCTCTTTTTCATGGAGAAGTTGACATTGCCATCAGTTCTCTCCTATTCCTCCTCATTGCCTATAAACTCCACCTGACTCCCCTCCCCATTGCCAGTTTTCTCCCCAACTCAGTCACCTGGCCAATGAATGCCAGATTCATCTTGTTAAATCATAATATTCCTTATTCTCAACACTTTCAAAGACTCATCATATCATTCCTCAATTAACAAAACTTTCAAAGCCTCCCTGTTGTCTACCAGTTAAGACCCACTGATGTGCATGGCATTTGATCTCCTGTACGTGATATTGGAGCCCACTTTCCGACTTCGTTTCTCATTACTTCCTTTCATAAACCCTATCCCTTAGTTTTTCTCAACTGGAATGCTTTTGGCATTCTTGCAGGGACATTTTGTTGTTTGGCTGAATCTTTAGCCTCCTTGGCTTCAGCACAGTCAATGCCAACAGCACGTCTCAATCGTGGTGACAAGCAGTGAAAAGTGTCCCACCCATTTCTGAAACATCAGATCTGTCCTTGAACTTCATTTGCCTTCCTGCCTTCATTCCTTACTTATGCTGCTGCTTTGGCTTGAAATGTCCCTCCCTCATGTCTTCATGTCCTAACTAATGATGCCTTAATGAAATTACCTCAAACTCTAGTTCAAAGAGTTTTTGAAAACCTTCCCTCTGAATTCCCGAGGCAATTCATATTCATTGAGTGTCTACACATGCCAGGCAGTCTTGCTACTTGCTTTATGTTTATTATTTCCACTTATCATTGTCCTTCCTTCCTCATAGTGAGTGGTATTGAAATGAACTGACTTTGCAAAAGCCACCCCTTCCTACCGCTTCATCTCCTTCCCATCAGGGGGCAAGTTAGAGGTTAAATCTAAGTTCTCTCATCTTATTGGACCTTGAACATTCAGCTTTTTCTATCCTAGGTACAAGGCACCTTTTACTAATTTTCACAAAGGCAACATATTGACTTAGTCATTGCCTAGACTTCCTATTTGCATATCTTACCTTCTGTACCAGATAGTAGCTCCTTAAAGTCAAAGCATGTGATTTTTCTTACTTCCTAAGGACCCCAACAGAGTACACTGGAATCTCAAATAGGTCTCAAAAAATGTTTGCTTTAAAAATACTGGATACTGAGAAAATGACTAATGTATTCCAATTTTAAGTGCTTATTTTAAAACCCAGGGCAGTTCAAAAGAGTCAAGATTTAGAATATCAGATTATTGGTTAGGGGGTTGAGGAGGTGTGGACAGTTGGGTGAGAACAGCCTCAAGAATTAAAATTGAAGAAACTTAATGAAGTTGGCTTCAGTTTCTCAAACAAATACATAATAACAGTGTCATCCTATGAAACCAACATAAAATGCCAGGAAAAATTTGATATTTTGAGGATGTTAGGGGTAACGATTCGAAACACATTAAGAAGGGCAATTGCACAATCACCATTACCATCGATGAAACTCGTATGGTAAAATTCACACATACTTCAGTGGAAGCATGACCTCAACTGTCACTGAACACGTTACTTTTCGTGGTGTGTGATTTTCTCTTCTAATTTGAGGCAATTTAATTTTCTGCCCACTTCACAAAGAGATGTCAGGCTGGATGACTGGAGCATTGATGTTGAACATCTTTCTTCACACATTGTATTTACCATAAAATTGATTCTGTTATCCTTGATAACACCAAATAAAAAGCAAAAACTGCAATATTATTTAATAGGTAGTCACTTTTGAAAATCAGAATCTGGACACAAAATACCGTCTTACTTAGAGAACACTTTTGTAAAAATTTGAAATTGTAAAACAAATTTGAGTAAACAGATAAGAAAAGCCATTATTGAAGAGCAATAATATTATATTATTTGCCGTACTCTAAAATTTCAGGATGAACTACACATGTTGGAAAAGATTTAATGCTTAAATTCTGTGTTCATTTTAGAGGTCATAAATTAAATATGGAATAGTGGTTAAAAGGACATTCTCTGGAACCAGACTGTTTACAGATTGGCTCTGGTGGTTACCAGTTCTGTCCTTAGATGAGTTATTTAACATTGCTGGTCCTCAGTCTCCTCATTGATTAATTGAAAGTGCTAGAATTCCTATCTCATAAGGGTGTGAGGTTGAAATGAATTAATACGTTTAAAACACTTTTAAGCTCATGGTGCTGTCATTATTAATATTGTTATTTTGTCATAAATGTGATTATATTCTGTTGGAAGAAACATAAGGTAAGCCAAATCACACATTTGTTTCATTATGCTCTTAAAATTATTTATGATTATTCTATTTCATTATATATTAGGGAAAAGGATATTAATGTAAGATACGTTATATAATTATTTTAGAGGACTCTTAATTCATTAATATCAATGAATAATCAAGAATGAGACTTACTGACTAATCCATATCAATTTTTGTATGTATCTCCCACTCTCTTAATTCAACACAGCCGTTCAATCTAATTGCTTGAGTATCGGGAACATTTCTTACTGGATTCTTCATTTTTATCATTTAGCTCTGGTTTGGCATATAGTAGGCACTCAGTAAATGTTAATTTAATTCAGTATTTCTCCCCCCTAAATTCTACTTTATTTCTGTACTTCTCCAGGTAGCGTTTACACCCAACCAATCTTAACTGTGAAGGAAAAGCTGGGCTGGTCTAACAAGATAACTCACAAGTCTAGGAATGTGAAGGAGAGGCTGGGCTGGGCTAACAAGATAACTCACAAATCTAAGTATTGGAATACTGATCTGAGTTCTGCTGGACTAACTTGTAAATCTAGGTTAATTAGTGTTGGTTTGCTGTTCATGTTTTTTGCTAGCCAGCTGGGTTTTCAAAGATATATATCTGGCTTTGGAATGTTGGTTTGCTGCCTCCCCGCCTCCACTTTATGATGCTGCTGCTGCTAAAGCTGTTCCATGCCTATTGGCTGAATACCCCAAGCTTGTACTTTACCCTATAAAACCTCATGTGCACATCTTGAAGGTGCTCAGAGCTTTGGAGCAGAAGCCCCTCTGAACCCGCCTGAGTAATACATCTGAGTACTCCAACCCTCCGAGTGGTGCTTGTTTCTTGACTGGCCTGTCGTTTCCATAACATAACGACACCCTGTGGCTTTTGAGCTTTTGTCTTTCCCATCCAAGGAAGGGTTTGAGTGCCATGACCTCCTGATTCCTATAGGCTGCTTCTAATCCACCCCTATCTCTGCCTTCCCAACTCTCTCACAACTAGGTTCAGTGCAATACAATTTAGCACTATGTTTATTTAGTTTCACGTTGAATTTGAGTCTTCAACTAGATCGTGTGCAACTTAAGGGCAGAGATGAATTTGATGCTTTTTGGTAACATCTCACAATTGGCCCTCAACAAATAATTATTAACTGTAGAAATCCCTTTTTACCTGCCAAATTAATCTCTCTACTCGAATTGTTCACTTTTTGTTCCAGTGTTGGAGTGTAATTGTTCCAATGTTAAAGGAAGGAAGAGTTGCAATATTGCATTTGTATATCTTATATGCAGAAATACAAGCACATATATTATCATATGAAGTTGGGGAGTTAGGGCAGGATTCCAGCTTCTAACTCAGAGAGACTAAGTGGGTACATATTTCCCTTATACTCACAGGCTAACTATGAGTTGACCCCGTACTCAGTTTCTACTGTTGTGGGAGATGGGGGATGGCAAAGCAAATACCATGGAGTTTGCTATGAGTCTGATACAGCTATTAATCAGTTACAGAGGCTATTATAATTGAATTAATGTAATTCACTTGCCATTCTTTTGTGTTCTGCATCTCTCAAAAACTGGCGTAGCTGGTTCTAATTCTGTAAAGAATCAGTTAAAAAGATTCATAGCTTTAGCACAGTTAATCAAATAATACAGTTTTACTATATAAATTATAAGCAAATATTTTACAAATAATAGCTCTCCTTAACTGAGGAAGACACTATTTTATCCCCATTTTTATATCGATGAGGAAACTGAAATTCCAAGAGGTTAAATAATGACTCAAGGTCACACAGGCTGGAAACGGATGAGGATGGATTCAAAGCTAGGAAGTCTGGCCCCACAGCCCACGTACCATACTGCTGGCAGGCCTCATAGGTTGACTACACAGAGCCTCCGCCACCCACTTCCTTTCTGAGAAGGCCTTCTGTGTGATTGTCTCTTTCCTGGTCTCCCTGAAGGCAAGGGTGGATTAGATAACCTAGTTCTGCCCAACAAGATTAGAAGAAATGCCTTCTGGGTCTTTAATTTTCTACACTGGTGCAAAAAAAAAAAAAAAAAGAATAGAAAGATGTGTTAAAAGAGGCCCAGTTTTTTCCCTAATTTTAGATATTGATGTGTGAGGAGGCAATGCTTGGAGCTTCTGTACCCATCTTGCAACTGAAAAGAAGGTCAAGAGAATCACAGAATCACTCAGCGGCTGCACATATTTGAGCTTGTGAGCCAACCCTGTACCTCCTTTCTTATGAATGTCTTGTACTGTCTTTTTTTTTGCTTAAGCTCCTTTCTGTTGAATATTGTTACCTGCGGCTCAAAACTTCCTAATAGATGAAACTATATGAAACTCTGTCATTTCTTCTACTCTTAGATCTTGTCATAAAATACGACATTTACTTCTAATCAGCAAGCCTAGTACTCCCATCTGAATATTTATGAGCATCTTAATTTTGTTCAGGTTTTCATATGGGTATGATTGTATTTGTAAGGCTGTTTTTTTCCCTCTCTCTCTATATATATATCTATTTTTTCTTCTTAGCCAGACATGAAATAAATACAATAGTTTTACTTTTTCAAGCTTAGTTTTTACTAATTATTAGATTAGATCACCACCTTGATTCCTGAATGCTTAGTTATAACAAATGTTATAAATTATACTGGCAAATTTTACAAAGGAAACCTTAATTTTTAAAATGTGGATTCATTTGAAATATTTGTCCTTTTCATATCATATAATAATCACTGTTAGGAAAATGAAAGTATATTTCAGTTTCTCCCTTCTTTATATTTAAATTGAACTTAAATTAAATATATAAATACATCAGCGTCTGTCATATGGGTTTCACCAGCCCCCTCTCACCTAAACAAACAATCATACATAAAGGAATAGAAATCTTTCCTTCAAATTTCAAAACATTGTACCAGTCCACATTGCCCTACAGGCCTTTCCCTGATCAGATTGAAGATAAGAATTAATCACCATTTAAGGCGACTTTAGATTCTCTGTAAGAAAAACTAATATATACCCAGTTTGTTTTAGTTTTTGCTTGTTTTTATAAAACACTGATTCATTAGCAGCTAAACATTTTTAACATTTGGAAGATACATCTTCATTTAGAGCTAAAAGTTTAATTTCATTGTGAAAAGCTAGGCTGTGAAGACTTAGATTTATTAACATTAATAAAAGCAAATGCATAATTTTTAAACAATTAAGATAAGAAAATCATCCCTTGGGGAGAATTTCAACTGAAGGAAGCAAAAAAAAAAAAAAAAAAAAGAAAAAAAAAAAACAGAAAAAGTCCTTAAATAAGTCTGCCATCATTCTATACTTTATCTGCAATGCCTGACAACTGTGACGTCAAAGTACATTACACTACAGCTTACTGAGCCCATTTCAGATCTGAATCTGTAGTGACAAAGTGCCTTTTGTGGGAAAAAAAAATTGAGTGAAACTCAGAGGTTTAGAGATACCACTGCAATCACTATCTATAATGAAATTTTGAAAAAACAAATCCAAATCGGTAAGAATTCCTACAGTAAGACATCATAATAATGTCCTTTGAAGATTTCATTACATGTATGACTTAAATACATGTGTTTGACTCAAGTGAAGAAAGTACCCATTCTCCACCTAAGTACACAATGGGGACTCAATTCAAGTTTGCTGAATGGAATGCGTGATCCACTTTCCAGGTACTACGAAGAGAGACAAAGGAAATACAGTTTGGATCAGGGTAAGTATAAAAGCATCTAAAGCCGTAGGGATAGTAATGTTTCAGATAGAGCACATTTCCTTCACCTCATATTTTCGTAAAGATATTGAGACTTCAGATCCACTGCCAAGGAGAGAAGATAGTAAAGTGAATGTTTCTCAAAGTCCCAATTTATCCCTTCCCATTTCGAGATTTACAGATACTAACTGCTATATATAAAACAGATAAACAAGTTTCAATTGTATAATATAGGGAACTATATTCATTATCTTATAGTAACCTATAATGAAAAAGAATATGAAAAGGAATGTATGTATGTATATGTATGACTGAAGCATTATGCTGTACACCAGAAATTGATCCAGCATTGTAAACAGACTATACTTTAATTAAAAAAATAAATAAATAATGAAGTGAATGTTTCTGATACCTCTCCCTACTCAGCCTTCCCTGAAGAGGAGATGGAGGGATTTACCTGTTTGAGATTGAGGAACCTAACCCCCACTAGGCCATGCTCCAAGAAAGGGTGGCATTTCCTTTAACTAAAAGTAGAAAGCAGTTCTCTGTAACACTCACCTCATTCTCACTCTTCTCCCTTCTTTTCTCACTCCCTCTTTCTGTCTTTCTCTTGCTTCTTTCTTAAGCAAAGCATTTCTCCTCACTTTTGCTTCCTGTCTGCCTGTGGCTCAAGGCAGAACTTTCCCATTGCAATGGTCCACTTGGTTTAAAATAGGAAGCCTGAGTTTTCTGTTGTTGCATGTAATAACAAAGCCAGTACTGTATCAGACTGTCACGTGGCTCTCTGTGTTTGCTCGCAGTTGGTTAAAATCTATAGGAAGAAACAGGTCGACTGCTTGGCTTAGCTCAGCAACCAATAAATTACTAAATTCTAGGGAGCATCAGCTTTCAAGAAAAGTACATATTTAGAAGAACTCTGTGGACAGAGTGGGGAATTTAAATGGCAGATATTTTTGTTACATAATTCTGTGCTGAAGCAAGAAATTATCTTATTTAGATGTTTCTTATAAAAAATAAAGTAATAAAGATAATACTGGGTGTCATTGATTGAATATATTATTATAAGCCAAGTGCTGTACTATGTGTTACATATTTTTATATTCCCAACACCTTCAAACTACAGATCGACAAACTCCTAATACTACGTAGTAATGATTACAGTGTTTCTGTAGACTGGTAAAGCCCAAATGAATGACATAAACGGGTTTATACAAGAAAACCAAACACATGACTCTGGTGATACCGCCTCCCCTCCGTGACCATTTCAGACTTTGCCGATGGATCACAACGTAATCACTACTATTCCATCTGCACTGACGCAGAAAGGTGAAATTTTTTTGCCCTCTTGGTGTTATCATAACCCCAGATGGTTCTAAACTCTTGATTTGCTCTGCTTAGTTATCACATAGGATTCTAGACATCTCGATAGCTTAGAAGAATTTTCCAAATAGCAAGTCACAGGCTAAGCCCACAAGTACTGACGAATCAAGAGAATCATCTTTCGTACCCTTCCTATTTTGTGAACTGTCTGGATGGTATCCGCCTCTATGATTATCCAAACTATAGGAGAAATCGCTGAGATTTTTTTCTTTTACTAATAACATACTTCTAAATTTGATTGTTTAATTCCTACTTAAGAGCTCATTTTGTAGACTATGAAAGGCAAGAAAAATGTGAATATAGAACAGACTCATAAAGTCTATGAAAATGCATAACATATTTTAAATTGAAGGGCTTTTGAGCATAGTGACTTAGAGCACAGACTTTGGTGTCAAGTAGCTGTGAGTTCAGGTTCTGGCTCTGTCACTCTATCTCCTTGTGCAGTGACTTCATAGCTCTACTCCTTGATTTCTTCTTTTGTAAGATGGAGTTAAGAAATTGTACTCACTGCATAGGCTTGACGGAAAGATGAGTGTGACAAGATCTCCGACAGCACTTAGCATGGGGCCTGCCCACACATAGGCTGTTATTTTTTATCTGTTACTGCATATTAATGCCAAAGGACAGAGGTGGTACTGTACAGAGCCTTCAAACCATGCTCCTCACGGAGAAGACTGGCAGGCCCCTCAGTGTCTCCCTCTTCAACTCTGCTTCCATCTAATTCATGTGCATGCGCTTGGCTACAAAACTTCCTTTGAACAAAGAATGATACGATGCTTTTTGTTTAAAATAATGGTCTAATGAAAGGACATTTCTTTGTAAGTAGTGACTAGTGGGTAACGTTGGGCAATTTGCCTAACTTCCCTGAAACCCATTACTGTAAAATAATGGCACTGGTTTGGATGATCTTTAATAATCTGTGTGACTCTCAAAATCTATTCTTTGATTGGTAGTAATGTTTTAGTATTGATTTAGCATTTCAAACTTTAATTCATTTACCCTTTAGTTTTCACAATATTAACATCTTTGTATCAATATGGTACCTGGAGAAATTCAACTATTTATATCGGCTTTCCTGGCTTACTTTCTCTTGGGGAATATCACAGTAAGTAAATGCAATTTCATTACTATGAAACTGATTATCTTATTAACTACGAACTTGAAATTATCATCATGTTAATAATGTGTGTAAATCAGCATAGTAAGGATAGAGTTATTCTGGTATCTCATCTTTCAGAATGCGTTATTGAAAACTATATAAAATTTTATCAAAGACAGAAGATGGCAAAGCATTAGATCTCATTAAAATTTTATGAAAAAACTCTGCACTTTAGCTCAGGCGAAATACTGTATGGAAAGAATCCATACTATCTATCAGGTTCCTGAATTATCAGTGACCCAAACATGAGAAACTATTTCCGTTACTTCTGACCTGCTTCCTGTCAAATCCCACCTGAGCTGTGTTCTTTCCCTTCAACATGCTCCTCCATATTTGGAAAGCGGCAAATAGGAAGACTAAAGTGGGGGCTGCAAACCACTGTCTTCTATTTCATCTCAAGGTAATGCATATACATTAATGCATTTAAAAAGTAGGATGTGATGTTCATTCTTTCATTAAATGATTGTTTATTAAGCACTACATTGGTGAAGATTCTTTATTCCAAATAACAAAGCCAAGGATGGCTATTTAAGCAGAAGTAGGTTATAAAGGGATATTGGGTAATTCATAGTATAGTTGAGGAGTTAAGAGAACCAAGCATAGGCCTAAGGAGTCAAAAATTACATCCAAAATCATACCTCAGAACCAGTCTGATAAGGAAAGGGCAGTTGAGAAAAGGATATGCTAACTGTCCCCTGCATCCTGTGTGCTAACTCTCCGGGCTGTGTTCTCCATGGCTATCTCTGCCAGGAGAACCCCATGTCACAAGTCTGGGCCCAGGAGAAGGGAGGCCAGGGAAGCAAATGTTTAACAGGTTTACCTTCTGCAACTCACACAGTTTTGATTATCATCCGAGACTCATTAGACAAAGGAGTTCCCACAACCTAGAAATGGATTCAGATGCTAGGAGGCCAAAATGAATAGAAGTGTGCATTATTCTATGCCCACCATAACCACACAGTGTGTGTCAGGTCCTGTACCAGCCCTGAGAAAGTGAAAATGAATAATTCGTGTTCTTTGTTTTCAAGAGGAACAGAGTCTAGTTAGGGTGATGGCAAATGGAAAATTTGAATCTTAAGTGATAGGAGCAAGGGGACTATAAAAATGAGAACTGCAGACTGACAAGATGAAACTATATGCGAGAATTATTTGCGAATTGTCCTGTTATTAACTTTAAATCAAGAAAATGAATGCAGCATTCTTTCTACATAGAAAACCCTTGGATTTTCATCGATTCTTCTCTTTCTCTCACACCTTGTACCTGATCCATCAGCAAATCCTGTTGACTCTTCCTTCAGTTAGTACCCAGAAAAATATTATTATTATTATTATTAATTTCCTAACTCATATTGTCTTTGCAAAACAAAGCAGCCAAATATGAACCAATGAAAATGGAAGTCAGATCATGTCCCTCAGAACCTCCCAGTGGCTCTCAATCTCTCCCAGAAGAAAATTCCTGATACTTAGAGTGGCCTATAAGACATGGCCTGTCAACTTCACCACTGCTGCTCTGGCTACTTTCTCTCTCATTCCTGTACTCTAACCCTACTTCCTCCTGGCTGTTCTCCCAGTGAAGGAGGTATGTTCCTGCCTTGGGTGCTTGATCTCACATTCTTCTTGTTTGTTCCCTCTTCTTAGAGTGCTCTCCTCTAAATTGTCTGCTTAGCATGTTCTTTTACTTCCTTTTGTCTTCCCTCACTTATCTCTTGTTAGTGAATGGTTCTCTGAACACCCTGTTTAAAAATTCAGTGACTATGCCCACCCTTAACGTGTCACTCCCCATCTCATTTCCTTGCTTTACAGTTTTTCTATAGCAGTTATCGCTGTCTAATGTTTTATGTAGTTTGTTTCTTTATTTTGTATACAATTTGTATGCCTCCTAACCAAGAATGTAAGCTCCATGAGAGCAAGTACTTTTGTCTATCTGGTTAGTACTCCATCTGTAGTGCCTAAAAAACAAAAAGTAAATACTCAAAAGTATTTGTCAAATAGATGATTGAGTAAAGACCCCAGTTGAAGGGTAAAAACACATACACATTTCCCTTTCTGCCATAACTTTTTCTTTTTGTGTCTTAGAATTCATATACCTAGTAATTTAATTTTAGATTTATTTGAACATCAACTCACGGTCCAAGAATCCTCCTGCTCTCCCAGATAAATGCCAGCTTTTCTTGTCCTCCAAATATCAAAGATAAAAGAGCAAGGAAATAGTGCAATTAATAAACTGAGACTGTGTTTTCTACTTGTTTCTCTTTCAATGCCTCCTTCCTTTTGCTTCTCTCTGATAATGCTTCTTATCCTAGAAGTTAATCTAGGCAGAAACATAAATGCTCCTCATTAGAAGAGAATGTTTCCCTTGTTCAAACTCAGGAAGAGGGAAATCCTTTTCCTAAGTTTGTCCGAGGCCACCAACTTCCTCCATAACTAAGCATAAAATTGTTATCTCTGCGTAGATTTAGTTGAGCTCTCCTTAGAGAATTTTATTAAATGAGGACTATAGACCAGGCACCCTTTAGGAGCTTTCAAAGCTGTAATGTAATTTAATTCGAACAACAATATTAGAGCTCTACATTATTATCCCCATACTACAGTCTAGAAAACTGAAGTTGGACAAAAATAGGCAGTGTGCCCACAGTCAGCTATCTAGTGATGGAGCTTACATCCAAACTCATATCAGCCTGACTCCAGAAATGATTCTTTTTCCACTTTCCTGCATCCGATTGCAAATGTCTCTTCATGCATCCTGTCTCCTCTTTCATCATTCCAGTTTTATTCTCAGCCCCCAAAGGCATCCTTAACTTACTGAAAAACTTAAGAGAATTTGTTTCATCACCAAGATCTTTTGTTTTTTATTTTAACATTTGTAATTAGAATCTAGAATATAAACCACAGAAGCAATTACCCATTTTGAGCACACGAAGGGAGGTAAGTTACAAAAAATAAAAGCTAAGAACAGCCTGTGGAAGTATCAGGGGCATTTATATACTGATGCTGATTGTATTTTACAGGCTAAGGAGAAACTCGAGGCAATCACCCTAATTTGAGGGTTCAGCCTTCCCCTGACCACTTTCTTTCAGTCTAAACAAAAACAAGCACATAGAATACTAAAAGATTTAAGAGGCTTGACACTCTTCTTTACAAATTCAACCAAGACAAGTAATTCTTTTTCTTATAGACTATTAGAAAAAATTAATACCTTCCCAGATAGTTAAGGGACATGTTTTTCTTTTAAACTGCTTTGATATATTGCTTGGAAAAAAGTTCTACTTCATGCTTTATTGTTAAACCTAACGTCTGACTTTTGTTCTGCTGTCACCCAGCACCTTCCTTGTTCCTGGATGCCAAAATCCACAGGAGTCAGTGCGCTGCCGCAAGCCTCCTTGGTTGTGGTTATGGCATCATTAGCACCTTCTGCCCCTCCAGCTCCTACGATGACTTGTACCTATTGACAGGATAGCAGCTAATTAGCCTCCGTGGTTTGTCAGCTGCCACTGAGGTCACTCACTTCTGTCCTCTTCGTGGAAAACATTCACAAAAGCGGATGCTTTTTCACTAGGGCTCCTAGAGTAAATTATAATTACATTTTTTTTCTCAGATTAAAAAAAAACCAAACAACATTTCTTCCATTACTGCTGTTATCTTCAAGCAGCTGGGTGTTTCAGATATTTTGCTACCGTGCCCTGCCCGCCAACACCTGGTACTCCTGTTTCACCTTTAAGATGTACAGATTCTTTCATCAATGCCCTGTTCAAACCCACTTGGCTCTGTTTCTTTGTTCCCTTTCCATTCATGTTATTCTTTTTGCCACGTGTATGGTTTTAGATATTTGGGGAGACTGCTAAATACTTGTGTTGCCATTTGAAGTGAGATAATTGACAGAGACTTCTACTAACTATCAAGAGTTTTCTAAGAGGTTCAGGATGCTTTTTCAACGAAGACTATAAATATGTATGTAGATTAATGGAAATTGTGTTATTTCTGCAATATAGAGTGCTATTTTTGTTTTTAAAAAAAAAAAAACAGATTTCTGCCCTCATTTAATTCTGCTTTTGTCACCTTTCTAAAATCATAATCTTCCCACTCCTGTACTTGTAGCTTTCCACTGCAGATCTAACAAATCAGTGGATATGCTTAGTAAATTCAAGACATGTTAAAATGTACTCAAGAAATGTACTTGGATCCTTACTTGTATTCCTCTTTAAAAACAACCAAAAAAGGCAATTATTTTCATCAATCCAAATGGAAATTAAGGCATTTAGGATATTTCAAACATCAGAAATAAAATATAAAGTTAGGTTCTTCTCATAATGGCATAGGATGTGTAAGAAGATGCTAATAGATTTTTAGTATTAATTACTCTCTTTACAAGTAATTTCATTAATATCATTTCCTTAGCACACTCAAAAATGTAATGGACCAAAAATATCAAGGAAAAAAAAGTGGAGTTTTTTTGTTTGTTTTTTTGTTTTTGTATGCAGTGATCTAGAGAGTTAAGATCTTTAGCAGATACTTAAAATTTGCTATCTGGAGTGAAATCCTATAAACAAAGTTATTAAATCTGATAAAATTAGTACAAATAGAGTATCATCCTCTTAAAAGAGGAAAGCCTGATACGAATGCTTACTATTCTTCTCTTGAATAAATTCTAGATTTCGAGATTCATTCTGCTTTGCCTGGTTGAGAATAAATTTGCAGGTAACTGAGCATTTTAAAGAACACAGACAGTAAAGACCCTAACTGTAATGGGTGTCTGGCCAGGAAGAAATATTTCTATTTCTAATAATGCTGTTTTAATAGAATAATGCTTATGACTATATTAAACCCCTAAAATGCTTTTGAAAATATACCATTATAGAAAAATAGGAGAGTGTGTACTCTCTGCCTTGAGCCCTTTCTCTTGTTGGCTTAAATAACCGTCTACCTTGTTACTTTATTCTGTATTAAGTGATAATAATTCCTATTTTATCATACCATGTATTGCCCTTTTCCAAGAAAAAAATAAAACAAGAATATAGTTAGAATAAACTGTAATATAGTATAGAATATAGTAGAAAGGCACAAGAGAGGAAAAAGTGAACTTTTCAAATAAAAATCATAATACAAGACCATACCACTATAATTGATTTTCAGTTCTTCAGTGGAGTGGACACCTATTGAAACTAAAAATAAATAACTGGGTACACTTGTTTGTTGCTCTGCTTTAATCCTGTTTTCTATTTATCTATTCTTCACCCATACTTACTTTCTTACCGTCTGGATGTCAACCAAGATAGGTCATGTTGCTACTAGCTACAAATCACAGAATCTCAAAGCTTAGCCCATAAGCTTATTTGTTCGCCTGTGAAGTCCTGTGATCAGTGAAAGGAGCATGTAACTTACTACTTTGTTCTGGTATCCACTTTTTTAATGTAATCTTCCCCCAGACAGGTCAAGATAATTAAATCATGACTTAATTTTAACCTTTGGCAATATATTGTATGCTTCAAGACAGAGGATTCATTATATCCTTCTTTTTCAATTGTAACGGTATAATCTGGAAGGATATATTAAATAAATCTCTCAAAGTAAATGCAAGTGATATTTCTTAACTTAAAGTGCTCTCCTTTAAGTTTATTTTAGGGTTTTATTTTTCACATTTGTAATCTATAAAGTCAGATACATAGGTGTGTAAATGAGTATTAATTGTTTATTTTTATTCTTCAAGTTACTTTGTATTGCGAAGTATTACAGGTAGTAAGTATGCTGTGTTAAGCAGAATTCCTCTACATTTCTGGGTCACTCTATCTAGTTCTTTCCCATTTTGCTAAGACCTAGTCTGAAATGAGAGACACATTCTTTAAAGTGGCTATTCTATATCGTTTAAACAAAATCACTCAGCTGTCAGTCTTCTCTCTTTACTCCTGGGTTGTAAATTATAGGTTGAATTTACCAGGAGCCACAGTATTTGATTTGCAGAAAGAAACAAAGGAGTCATCTTTGATTGCAACCTCTGTTACCATTTGTATCTTGGTTTATCAAAAATTGAAGGTGACCCTGCTGATTATATTACTCCAAGAAAAGGACTGCTGGTCATGGGCAGGACTTTTTACCACACGAGTGGAATCTTTGCATGTAGAAAATAATGCCAGTCTATTCTTGAAGTGTAAGAATTGAAGCATGTATACTGTAGTGGTGTACCCTGACTTAATGCCTTAGGTAATGCAAAGTTTATCATTTCTTTCCCTTGCAGTTGAGCCTTTTCCTTTCAAAAAGAGTATGTACTGAGCCACCCTCATAGCATGTCACAGAACTGCCTGGTTTTCCCCAAGCTGTCAATTAGACCACACTGCTGTATCAAATTGGGTTGTCAGGGGTCCTGGCACTGGCTGAGTCCATTCCTGCAAGGTAGTTGGATGGTTTGATTTGCCTAGTTAAGGTTATAAAACACTCACTCCCACAGAGCCAAACCAATAGTGTGACTAATTATTTGTCACATAAAATTTTTTCTCTCATTTGTTTATTTATTCCTTAGATAGTATGTGAATCATATACAATGCCTGCCTTTAGGAGACTTAAAAGCTAGTGGTTGAGGAAGCAGATACGTGTAGGAATCGTAAGAGTTGTTTGAACTGTAGTATAGAAGGAGTGATTCATTCACTGAGATCAAGGGAGAGCTGGGGCTTGCTTAGGGCGTTAGTTTTTTATTGCTGCCTAGAAAATTGCCACGAAATTAGCAGCTTAAAACAACTGTTTATTATCTTACAGTTCTGTACGTTTGAAGTTCAAATGGGTTTACCTGGGTTTTCTGCTCTGGATCTCACAAGGCTGAAATCAAGATGTCAGCTAAGTTCAGCTCTTACCTAGGGGCTCTGGGAAGGAATCTGCCTCCAAGCTCACTCAGGTTGTTGGCTGCACCCAGTTGGCTGTGGGCCAGGGGGACACTGTCTGCTCCTGGAGGCCACCTGCCTACTTCCTCATGGGGTTTCATCCATCTTCAAACCCAGAGATGGCATTTGAAGATCTCATGCTTCAGGTATTTCTGATTTTCCCTTCTGCTCCCAGCACGAGAAAACTCATTGCTTTTCCACAACTCACATAATTAGATTAAACCTATCTACAAAATCTCTTTATTTTAAAATTAACTGGTTAGTAATCTTAATTAGAAGGGCAAAATCCCTCTTGCCATGTAAGGTAAATATAATCACTAGAGTAACATCAGGGAGCAAAGGTCACGGGGGCCATTCTGGAATTCTGCACACTGACTTAGAGTCTTTTTTTTTTACAGATCTAAGGTTGAACACGAGCATTTGGGAGAGAAAGGACAGAGACACAGGACATTAAAGTTTAGCTCATGTTGTGAAGGAAGCTGGGACAGTCCAGTGTAGTTGTATCAAAACAGTCAAGTAATACCCATCTTGGATTCTTCTGGGGAAATATTAAGCAGTTTCACAGACTTTAATTCCTTTGTAGCTAAAGGCTAATGCTGTATGCAAAACTGTGTAATTGATGTATCAAAAGGAAGATACTATGAAATGTAGAGAATTAGTGCAGAGGAAAGGCCTCTGACTCAGCTCTCAGCAGCTGGAGGTATCAAGAAAGATTTCCATGAAGAAACTTGAACAGATTACAGGCATATTTGCCAGGTAAGTGGATGGGGCTCATGAGAGGACCAGGAAGAGAGAAACAAAATATCAAAGAGGGGAAGAAAGAGGTATATGCAAGAGGAAGAGTAAGTGTCCGTGTTGAACTGATGAGATCAGTTTGTATGTGTTCAGTTTGATGTGTTTGCAGGGAAGAAGTGGAGATGCCTAGCAGTTAGTTAGACCTATTTGTCTGAGGTTTGGAGCTAGAACTGACTAAATATAAGGACGTGAGCATCAGTTGTGAGTTGGTGGTATTTCCAGTCAGCGATTTGAAGGAGGCATCCCAAAAGAGAGCATGAGGGCACAGGAGTTGAACACAACGTGCTGTAGCAAAGGAGTAATGGGAAGTAAACAGCAGAGAAAATATGAGTGGAGACGCCGCTTCCAAGAAGCTTGGCTCAGAGGAGAGTGAGTGTTATAACATGAGTTAAAGATGTATCTTCTCAAACAGGGTTTCTCTACAGCCAGTAGACATTTGGGGATGTGTAACTTTGCTATGGGGAGCTGGTCTGTGCGTCATAAGATATTTAGTAGCCATCCCTGAGCTTACTCACTGGTTGCCAGCAAGTTGTGACAAGATGACTATCTCCAAGCCTTGCCAAATGCCTCCCAGGGCCAAATCCATCCGCAGTTGAGAACCATTGCTCTAGAAGGCATTCATTCTAATTAAGCAATCAATAAGCATATCTGCAGTTAGAAGAGGAGGAGACTGCATACTGAGAGATCCAATGGGGAAAGAGAAGCTGTCAGTTGATGGGATCACTGGGAATAAGACCATTCAGTGATGGAGGAAAACAAACCAAGGAAACAATGAAGAGTAATACTTACTGTGCACAGGGTTTGGAGAAAAACGGCAATGTTCTTAGCATTAGATATTTTAAAAATGAAGCCAATTATCTTTGTTTCTAGCTGAAGACAATCCCTCCACTTGTGTCCTGGATTCCAGCCATTCTCACCTTCTCAAGACCATTGTTATAGCAAAGCTTCCTTACTCTTCCTCAGTCACAAATTGCCCCTCTCTGCAGATTATTTTGGTAGTAAAATAATTCAAGATTCTGTGAAAACAGTTCTTGAGCCCACAGACACAAAGGTCATGTGCATTGCTCTCTTATCACTGCTGTAAGGAATTGCTCCATACTCTGTGCTTAAAACAACACTAATTTACCTCCTTACAGTTTTCAAGGCCAGGAGCCTTGAATGAGCAACGAGCATTATGGGGCTAAAATCAAGGTGCCTGTAGGTGCTGTGTTCTTCTGGAGGCTCCAGGGCGGAATCCGTTCCCTTGTCTTTTCTTGCTTCTAGAGTCTGCTTCCATCCATTGGCTCCTGATCCCTTGTCTGTCTTTAAAGCGCATCATTTCAGCCTCTGCTTCCATCATCCCATCCCCTTCTTTTGACTTTGACTTTTTTGCCTCCATCTTAGAAGGATCTTTGTGGTGACACTGTGCCCACACGGATAATCCAGGATAATCTTCCCATCTCGGCATCTTACCCTTGATCACATCCCCAAATTCCCTTTTGCCATGTAAGGTAACGTATTAAGAAGTACCAAGGATTAGGACGTGGACATATTTGGGGGGCCTGCTACTGTACGGTGGGAAGAAGATGATGACAATGTGATACGAATAACATAGATTAGCTACATGGGACTGAGGAGGAAGAATTACATCTGGAAGACATTTCAACTGAAAGTAAGTCAAACCTTGGTCGTGATATGTGGCAGAAAAGAGATTGGCCTATCCGTCTGTTGCTTGATCCTCAAGACTGAACTAGAATAGGCCCAGTGTCCCTAAGAAAAGGGTTACACACTATGGTAGTTAATGTTCACTCCATTTCATTCTCATTTCTATCAATCTACTAGAAAATTTAGCAGTTTAATTTCCGGTGCATTTGGAGGCCATCAGGTGTTCTTTAAATGCATCCTCTCAAGAAAATAAAGTTTCATCAGAACCATCTGGCAAGTCTACATTCACCAGGGAACAAGGTGGCAGACCCAGGCTGCTTAGGGTGCGCAGTTCAGGCAAATACGTCAGGGCACAAATGCTGCTGATCTCACGTCTGAAGCGGTCAATGGAGGTCGCCTTCTTTCTGTGCGTTCTATTATTAGCAGAATGAAATTCGCAATCTGTTTCCTTCATTTTGTCACCTGAGATCAGTTTCATAATAAGCTGTACACAACACAGGGTACTAAGCTCTGACTCAGGAAAGAGAATGATTGTAACCAGAAGTGGATGTTGATGCCTAATACATGTAAATGTAGCAAAAAAAAAAAAAAAATTAGACAATGAAAGTTAGCTCCCAGATGGTACTACCATCTGGAGCATAAATCCATAAAGGTACTTCTGTAGTATTTTTGTAATGAAAAATCAGGCCTTACTGAGAACTTTTAATAGCCACTTAACGAAGCTCACTGTTAACATTAGTGTTGATAAATGACAATTATGCATATATATACAAACTGGCATTCATCAAGGGAGGACCTGGAAGCTTCGGGCCTCTGTTAAAGAAAAAGTGTGTTTAAAACTAATTGGTCTCTGGGAGAATGGAGCAGGTTTAGTAACTGGGATGTGAAAAATGTTAATTCTGCGTGAGTGCAGAAAGACAGCATCCTCTGTTAGGACTTTTCCCTTTGTTTTCCCACTTAAATCCCTTGCAAATAGTAACTAAGTACTTTCCTTAATTCTCTCTTACATTCTCATTTCACAGATAGATAAATAAGAGAAAGACAGTAATTTCTTTGCAGCTTTAAGGAAAATAACAAATGGAGTCTCCCTACTGTAATACAATTTTCTCTGAAGCAGATAGGGAAACGAGCATGGCTTTATCTGAACACTGTTTAAGGAGTGTTCTTCCTAATAACATTACCTTATCCGTGATATACGTCTGTCACATCCGCCAGACAGTAGTGCAGTAATGGTTCTTCCTACTGATTATCTGCATGAAAACTCCCTAATTTATACTTGTAACATTCCTTTTTGGGGAAAAAAAAATTCAGCTGACTTCTACTTAGAAACTTAATTTTCTACAGGATATTTTTAGGAAATTGTATGCTTTTATGGATATTTAAAAGTCCGTCGCAACCACAAGCCTATCTCTATGCTACAGTTTTATTTACATATTTATGTAGTTTTGAACATTGAATTGGTTCCACTGTTGCTGTTTTCTATGGGATGAGAGTTGAGGAACTTTAGGGCTGAATTTCAATGTGATCTATCTGAGAAATGTGCAATAAACAGCCGCCAGATTGATTTCCTCGAAACCTGTCATAATGAGATTGCATAGGATACAGGCCCAGCTTCAGGCTTATTCTTCATTGATTCCCTGGCTGGAAGCGGGGATGCTGCTGACCATGAAATCCCACTTGTTTCCATATTAGAACCTACTTAGGAAACATGGCCCCTCGATGATAATGGCAGATTCTGGGAAGATCTGTATGTATATAGTGTGCAGACACACACACACACACACACACAGAGACACACACACACACAAAGCTCCTCTCAACCTCAAAGGACCCCTCCCCACCTGAAGCCCCTATATTTGAAAATTAAATTGAAAACTTAGTAACTTTTGATCCATGATGCGTTTTATTGGTCTAAATTCCTCAAATGTCAAGCATGAGTAATTCACAAAACATAGATGAATTGGATCCTCTCGTTAGTGAGGCTCCGCACTTCATCTTTGTCATACCTCTGTAATGGAATCGGCTTAGTTATTAGCTGACTATAATCTTACAAAGATGTGTATTTGAAAGTAAAATGGAATTCATGTTTTCATCCATGAGTGGCATATTTAAATTCGGTTCACAGTGAAGTGCTACGTATACTTTCATTCTGGAATTTGAAATGTCTTTAGTGGATGCACAGCTTTTTAGCATTAAATACGTCCTCCATGTTCATTCTTGGCTCCCTGGTGCCAGAAAACTTCAACAAAAGGATATGGGAGAGTCTAACAACACTAATATTGTTAGGGAAATCATCATTAGTCAGCGCTCTGTTTCAGCAGTAGAGGATTGGGAGCTCAAGTCCCATTTCTGTTTCTGTCTGTTTTTAACAGCCAGGTGCATAGGATATTTCCCCAGAAAGGTTCAGTGGAATATGACAAGAGTCAAAAACCAAATTAGCAGCCGCGGACCGTGGCCATGAGCCGGGGTGAAATATAGATCAGAACACATTTCTCCTATCCTCTCTATTAGACCAATTGTGAGTGTATTTCTGACTGAAACGATTAGATGTCTGATAGGAGTCTGCTAAATTGAAATGTAACTAACTGTGTGATGCTAGCTAGCTTCGGTATTACTTACATCAAAGGCTGAAAATCTATCTACTCATTCATAAAGAAAGAAAAAGTAAGAACACTGAATATTTAGGTCCTTTTAGTAGTGTAAAAATGTCACACTTGGATTTGGGTTCGTTATACAGATTAAGAATATTGGTTGAGCAGTACTCTGAGATCCAAGATTGTGGCTAGTAATTTATCTTTGAGTAGGGAGTTGTAGTCAAATTGCATTTCATTTACTTACTTAGTATTGAGCATAGATTCCTAGAATGACATGGTATCTGAAATCGTTTTCCTTTTAACAATAGCAAAATTAATATTCCTTGCATACTTGTGCATAATTGTAATACATAATACCTCTCTTCCCTAAGAAACATTCATGCTGTAACAAATTAATAAAGCTCAAACCTTACATAACACCATTTCACCACTACCACTGCCAGCTCAAAAGAAAGAGATAAAATTTGTTTACTTTGTTAGGTGAGTTGTGCACTGCTAAATTTTTGCCAACTAGTAATATCCCTAAGTCTGGGATATTTATCCCTGAGAGCTCCCACTCCATTTTCCACTCAACTGTCAAGCACTTTACCATAAGTGCATTGCACGTGCTGGCCTACTTGTCTCTTCTCTAAGTGAGCTAATGTCAACCTTTTTTTAATGCAGATTAAAAGGTTTTATATCCTAAATCTAAACATTTTTTTCATACTTAACTATGCAAAGGCTATTCTTTCCTTCATAGACTCTTCCTCCCGCAGTTCTCATGCAATTCCTATGAACTTTTAAAGGATGTGGTTGTTTTTGTTGGTGGTGGCGGTAGTTTGTTTTTGCTTTCAGAGAAAATAGTGAATAGAAACAAGAAGGAACTGGGTGACTTTTAACTTCACTTCCAAAGCTTAGAGAGTTTAGGAGTTTATGATTCTGTAAGAATGAATAACTTGTCTAGAAAGGGCATAGAATGAGAACTATTATAGCAGACAAGGAGGAGTGGAAAGGGATGGATGTTATGGTAATGCAATACATTTGTAATAATATCATACATGTACTATCATATGACATTATCTATGTAATATAGAATATAGTTCAAATGCAGCCAGTCTTTATTTATGGAATGAATAAATGTTCTTGCTAATGCCTCACAGTTAAGCCAACGTGGGAGTTGGTCACAGAGCTTAATAACTTCCTGCATGCGTTCCATTAACTTAAATAAGAAAACAGAAAAATGTGTATGTGTAATATTAAAACCATTAGAAATGATAAGTGAGCCGTCAATTAATAGACATGGAAGACACCGGAGTTGGTTAATATGCTGATCAAAATTCCATATAATTAGTGTCACACCAAATTATAGGCAAACCATACTTAACTCTCTCTCTCTCTACACACACACACACACACACACACACACACACACACACACACACACACACACATATGTATCATGTAAATAAGGAAATTTTTGAGTGAGCTACTATGTTTTAATATGATAGGAAATACTATATTTCTTCATTTAATGGTAGTACTTCTTGAGAATCTGCTGGAAAGTTACTAACTTTTTTGCCTACCTGTCCTCAAATTGAAGATACCATTATTTTCTTCATATTATAAACCTTCAAAATAAAGATAAATCATTGTGGCAGATATACAAATAGAGCAACTTATGTTGTCTTGACTGAAATTATACGTTCCTCCAAATGTTTAATTGGAGGAAAAGACTCTTTTAAAAATATCTCCAAATTATCCCTAAATAAAAAATACATGCATGAAATATTAACACCATGGATATGGAATCACTTACATTTGACACTGTGAGGTACACCTTTTTTGACTCGGGTAGGATTCTAATAATGAGTGTCCAGAAATTTGAGCTCTTTACTGCCACTGTCTGTCCACTTCACTCATAGTCAAGCTATTTAATCTCCCTGAGACTTTAATTCACTATCATCTCACAATCACCGTCCTCAGGGATTGTCATGAGGAGACTAATGATGACATGATAACATTATTCTTTGAAAATTCACCCCATTGGATGGGATACTGAACCCTATTGTCAATTACAGAATATCAGCGTGTACGTCAATTATTCTTTGCAGTACTTTTTCATACTGAGTAATGCCAAGTGTTGGAGAGAGCTGTAATAGCACGGTAACATTCAGTGAAGTAAAATGTAGGGAAAGAGATCACATACCTTCAGCGGGGTTGGGGGAGTCATGAATGGTAAAAGGCTCAAAGAACATGTGGCCAATAGCAAAACAACAATTAGACTAGAATAAACATTCATCGTGTGTCATGTATTACCTCAGTTAACCTTCACTATGTAAGTATTATCCCCATTTTAGAAATAAGGAAAGCAGGGTTTAGGAAAGTGATATAATTTACCTGAGGTTATGTTGCTACCGAGTGGCAAGTGGGTGGGGGTCTTGCTAAAAGGAATATGCGAGGATAGTGTGACCTCAGGAATGCATGAACAGCAGGCCAGGGAAAATGACAGAAGAGAGAGTACCTGGGGTCAAGTCCATCGTGTCACAGTGGAAAGTGCATGGGCTTAGAATAACATTGTGCAAACAGCAAATCCCTGTCATCGTAGGGTCATGGGATCATGGGCAATTTGCTTTATCAAGCCTCAAGTTCTTGTAAAATAGCAGTAATAATATATTTTCTCATTAGATTGCTGTGAGGCTTGAAATACATATACACACAGACAGACACACACATAGTTTGTTTCTTGTCTGTTTATTGGTTGGTTGGTAGGTTAGTTGATTGGTTGGTTAGTTTTTTATTTTTTAACTTTATGGGGGAGGCTTGGAGTCTTGTGAAAAGTTCAAGGTTAAAACAGCTGTAACTAGATTCTGTGAACTAGACTCTTAAAGCTTAGGAACCTCAAGGATACAGAAATGCTATGAACAACAGGAAATCCAACACTGGCCATAACTGTCAGTTTGTGAAGACAGCTGGTGACTCTAGGAAAGCTCCCGCCCTGGACCTGGGAATCGGCATGAGGCTGAAATGCACAAAGTAAGGGTTGACAAAGAATCATTAACAGTCAATGAAACTCAGAAACAAAGCCAAAAAGAAATTCATCTGTGAAAATGTAGACAGTGCCGGTTACAAGTGCCCCGAAGGCAGGGGTGGCTAGAGCCTAAACCAGAATGTGGAGCTTTCTGGTCACAGCCAGCCCTCGAGCCTGCACGGGGCCAGCACGCAGCCCCTGTGCTGCAGGTAGGCTGTACTGAGGCTCAGATGCATAGCTCAGGGGTGGAGGAAACTGTGGCTCTGAGGTACATGTGAGAGCTGGGTGGGGAGCTTGTGATTGAGCTGGTGGTTGATGGAATGTGATCTGAAGCAACAATGGGTTGTGCTTAATTTAGGACTGAACCTTGCACGGCCACTCTCATAGGGAGTAATGTGTCTGGCGAAAACAACAAAACACATCATTATCGGAAGTTATGGAGGTCAGGTTTCATGACTCAGAGGCTGTGCATGTTCTCTGACAGAAAGACTCTCCACCACGAAGATTTTGGCTGAGTCTTTCTAACCATTCAGTGTGCTGCTTAAGTGCTCTCTCCTCCAAAGGGCCTCCTTTGATCCCCACACCTGAGTTCCTCTTCCCCCACCCTCACTTAATTTTGTATCAGGATAGCAAATGGCACTAAACACCAGCGCACGCTTAGAGGTCATGTAATTTCTTTTCATCTCTGTAATTACCCTCACCTCCTTTATGCTTGCCCTTGAACTGGTTAACAAGAAGAGAGAGAGAGAGAAAAAAAAAACTTTTTAATCCAATCAGAAGTTTTTTGTTTTTTTAAAAAAAATTCAGTAAGTTTAACAGTGTGGAGGAATATTCAGCTTTTATGGATAAAAATGCTCAGTCTTTTGGCTATTCTCCCCTAGCCCTGCTCCCTTCCCTAAGCTAGTCACAAGGTATACAGGGAGAAGGAGGAGGCTTGGTGACCATATGGTGAAAAGGGAGCTTCAGAATCCCTGAGAGGAGTCCTCAGGTCCTTGGGACTTCAAGGTAACAACATTTATTCAACTACTTGATACTTGTCCTGTGGTCATTCTTGACTGAAATCTGTGGTCATATCACTTGGGACGTGGCTTGATGAGGCCCCTTTCCCATGTCCCACTCGTCTCAGTTGTCCCTTCACTCTGGCACTCTGTGATCTTGCTGCGCTTTCTTGTCAGCGCCAGCTTGGGCGATGCCCAGTCCTTTCTACAAAGGCGCCCGGCCCCACACTTTTCCATGCTGTTCTCCACCCACAAATCCCCTGGCCACACCTTCCGAGTGGGTGCTATGGATTCCACACAGGGACTCAGGTCTCCCAGTGCCTGACCATTGTGCTCTGCCAAGTTCATGCATCGGTGGTGCACGGGGGGGTCATCTGACTGGTGGCTGCTTCTCAGAGTTCTTAATGAGGAGTAGAAGCAGGAGTGTTCTCTGCCCTTGCTGCTTTCCTCAACTCTCTGACTTCCCCTAACCACCACCTCCCCACCTCAGCACTAGTGACCTTCATCTGGCTTCTCTAGGGAAGGAGGGCAGGGGATGCCAAGGTCATTTCCTTCTCTACAGACTCTCATCCTAGTCTTTGCCAAGCAGGACCTCCACCATTTGCTCACCTCAGGGCCTTCACGTTTGACCGTAAAGGACCTGGTTTTAGATACCCCAAACGGAGCACAGTACATTTCACTCTATGAGAATTATTGCTACAAGAAATGCTAATTTATTCCAGACATATTTACTCAGAAAATTCTAATGTTCAGAAAGACAAAAGAGAAAAAAAAAGGGATTAAGAGTTTCTAAACAATATGCCCTTAAGAAACCAGAGATACTTAAATTTTTATTTTCTTTAATCTGGTTCTTAAAGTTGTACATAAATACATAGGAATATATTCCAGTGTTTATCAGGGGAAAAGATAAAGAAAGTAAACTGACCATTTTTCAAGGGTCTGCCGTGTACAGGGTGCGGCTCTGTCATTTCATTTCCTCCTCCCTGAAGTAGGTTCTTTGTAACGAGCTCATATACTACTTGCTACAGAGTATGCTAAATGCATTGTCCCTTTCTTTAAAATTGTTCGTAACTGAAAATTTGAATACTTTTTAAAAAATGTCACAGCCTTTTAAATTACATTTTCCAAGTGAGATCCTTGCAGCAGTCCATTTGGTGTGGAAGAAGGTTGTTAGTAGCTCTGTTTTAGGGGTGGGAGCTGAGGTCATAGAATGTATTGTTTGTTTGTTTTCCTTAATGGAGGTACTGGGAATTGAACCCAGGACCTTGTGCATGCTAAGCATGCACTCTACCACCAAGCTATACCGACTGCCCACCCCTTGCCCAGAGTTTAAATGACTAGTTCCAGTGCCAAATTAGAGTGTGGTGGACGATTATAGTAAGCGATAGAATATTTAATGTGCTGTTACATAAATTGTGTAATTCAGTGGCAATATAACACTGCTGAATGCTAATCTTAACACAGATCTGGCCAACTTACTTACATTTGGTTAAAATTAAAGACAGAAGAAACAAAATATAATAAAGTCCCCACTAAATCAAATCCCCATACTTCACATCATATGCTGACAACCGCCAGAAAATGGTTATGGGACGATGGCAAATGCCACAAGTTTCAAAGGTGAACGTTCATTATCATAACCAACCTAAGAACTGCTTCTTAATCCCATTATAAAAGAAGGTAGGAGTTTCCAGAAAACAGCTGCTTTATGAATATTGATCTTTATTTCTATGAAGTCCTCGGGTTAAGTGCATACAACCCGAGGAGAAATTAATCCTGGTGCCTCACTCGTTTTTCTCATTGGTGTTAGTAGTTCCTGTCTGATGAGGTTGCTGTGAAGTTTAAAACACATTAAACTCACTTAAACGGTTCCTGGCACAGAGCAAGAAATATTTAGCTATCACTAGAGTGTAAGCTCTTGAAAGCAGACATTCTTTTTAATTGATTATTATAATTCCAGTGTCTATAACAGTCCTTAACTTAGAAAGATACTTTCAAATGTATGTCAGTTAATTGAACAATTACCATTTAGTCAAGTAAGCAAACTAGACAGTGTGGAGCTAACCAGCCCATCCCATTCTGTTCATAGCATGAACCCTCTAAGTCAATACATTAGAGCTGACTTGCCCTTCATATGAATTTGCTCTTCTGGTGTGTGGTTGTGTATATGTGTGGAAGGGCGAGTGGGGGTAGGTGGGAGATAGTGCTTTTATATATGACCTTGCTAATTGCATTCTTACTCCTTTCAAAATATCCATTACACTCTTTCTCTTTTCAGAGTTTTGCACTGACTTATGTTAGAGGACAACACACAATAAAATAGAAATAGGAAAATTTCCATCAATAAAAGGAAAAGCAAGAAATATCTAAATCGTAAGAGTAGTTGCTGTGTTTGAGCATCACAGTGGACTCTAAACATTTGCACAGCCTTTACAAATGCCAACCCGCAGAGCTGGCCTCATCGCATGACCAAAGTGGTAAATTAGGCAGCCATCACCACAGGACGTTTTGGAGTAGTTAGATTGTTCTGTAACATCAGCATATTTCTCCTTTTAACCTAACATCAGCGTATGAATGTTAAGAAACAGATACATAAGAGAATACTTACTTGATAGTTTGAATTTGTTTAGAAGTACCTCACTCTGTACTACTACTTTGCTATAAGCTATCCAGCTTACTCTTTGTTATCTTACTGTGTATTAAGTAACTTAGAGAAGCATTCTGAACATTAAAATTTAATTTTAAGAGAAGAGAGAGAGAATTACACAGAACTATTTACTAAGGCTGACTAAGGCACTGCAGGCAAGCATGCTGCACAAATTGGGGTGGCATTTACCTAGAGTTGAGTAAATTAGAATAATACAGGTCCAACTGAATATTTCAGCAACATTTGCTGGATAATCCTCGTTTGGACGCCCTCACTTGTAAGGTGAGATCAGCGTGAGCATCCATAATTATTAAAGACACATAAATTGGAGCCAGAACTAGTAGTGACTTGCTTTTCTTCAAAATTCTGGTCACAAACCTCTCCATTTATCTCTCATCACTAACTTTTCCCTTCAGAATGCTCAGGGTGGATTCCGTACCTTTTGTATGCTAAGAATATAATAGTTATTATTATTATTATTACTAATTTTAATCATTTATTTATCATACATTACACATTAATTTATCAACAAGTTGTAATAAAAATAAACAAGAAATTGACCTTATAAAGTCAATTACATTTATAATACCTATACTTTTAGGATCGCCCCTAAATGTAGCCCAAATGGGAAATATGTCCTACAACATTTGCACTAGTTAAAATGCACTACAAACATAAAAGATATTGTAGTGTCATAGTATATATGACACTTTTAAATTGTGCTTTTATCATTCATAAATTTTTACTATGTCATAGATTCAAATTTACCTTACATCACCCATAAATTATCACTTAGTCATACTAGCTACCCCATTGATACCAACAATAAGTTCTGCTGATTTTCAGGTAAAAAAACAACTTGTCAATGAAGTAACATTTTCGCTTTACTGTTAGGATGTTACTGGAAGCAAGTTCTGCTACTGTCTTCATTTTTTTCTTTAAGCCAGAATCCCATGGAAAGAGTGGAAATTAATTTATCTTGCAACTTAGACAATGAATCATGAAAACAAAGTCTTTTCCTGATGTAATATGAAAAATAAGGAACTTAAAAAATGTTTAAATCTCTGATGATCTGGGTAAAGATTTGCATAAATATTTTTGAATAATGTAATTGTAGCTATAAGAAAAAAACTGAGTTGGAAAAAAAGCCCTACTAACAATTCATATTTCTGACTCTATAACAATTTCTTGTACTGGCCTCTGGCTATAATGTTTTCTATCAGACTCCAGAGATAGGATCTTTTATCTCTTTCTTAGACAAGCCAGGAAAATAACCATACAGGAGATTTTATAATTATATCCAAGTAAAATAGAAGGAAACCTGATCCTCTGTAAGTTAATAATGTATTAAACCATTAATATTTTTCTCTCTCATTATGCATTTTTATAAGAAAGATAGTACCTTTGAGTCTTCTCCTTGGTTCAAATGATAAAATTCATTTGAATTTGATACTAACCAGGGAAATAAGTATTTTCTGCATCTGTGCTGTAGGGAACGATTGAAACAAATGTATTGAAATTCATGACTCACACTTGACTACAGGCAATATCAACTTAAAATTCAAGGTTGTAGTGCTGAGATGTGTTGTGAGGCTTTGTGCATACAATTTCATCAATGAGAAACAAAGAAAAGCAAAACATAATTTTTTCCCTAAGAAGCTTAAAAGGCAGCTTTTTAATGCACAAGTGCATTGGTATTTATTTATTAGAAAAAGTCTAAATACGTGTTACAGATTTCTGTTTGTTTTCATTTCAAATACAGAACATAGAGTTAAAGTAATGTTTAATTTCAGATTTAGTAGATCATTGTTATCCACTCAGATTTCACCTTTATATGCATTTTAATAGAATGTTGATCCTGTATATCTGTATAACATTAGGTTAAGATGATAATTATACTGGTGTTTATAAGATTTCAGCTTTCTTATGTAATAAAATTAACCTAATATTTTAGAAAGAGATAGACTATCGAACATCCAAATCTATTTTTATCAACCCATGGAGATGAAATGGTATTTCTTTAGCTTGATTCTGAAATACTGTTTAATTTAGTGAGTTTGTGAACCTCAAAGACAAGAAAGAAGTATAAGCGTATAGAGTTACAAAAGAACCAGGAAAATGCATTTAACTACAAAGGACTTTTTACTCCTTAAAGCTAACCTGTAATGAACCTCAAAACACGCGTCATTATTTTCAACAGTAGTTACGTTTTATGGAAGAGGAATTTCAAGAAATATTTAAAAAATACATTCTGATGTTTTTCCAGGGATTTCAAAAGAATTTATTCTGGAAATTCTTAGCATGAATTTTCTATCTGATTTGTATAAATACCCCACTAAAAGGAGAAAGAATCAGAATGCTCAAATACAGAAAAGATATACAGACCTTTATTACATGGTAGTGATGGGATGGTGATGAAGGCTGATACCTGACCAAAACAGAAACTTCTGTGCTCAATTCAGAATTTTAGTCATAAAAAAGGCTTAAGTTTAAACTGATAAAATTACAATAGACTATTTTTGACCATATAGATCAGCTTTCATGTGGTGATTAAATGAGTAAATTTAACATTGTCTGTAATTAAGTCTGTGCATATGCTAAATTTTCTTTTACCATTCAGAAGGTATTTTCACGCTAAGATTTTCACAGTAAGATCTGTGGACGATTGCAATACAGGGAAAAAAATACCTAATAGAAATCACAGAGCATTTGCAAAGTGTTCTTCCTTTTTGATAAAGACACCATTTGAGAGATTTTAACATATATTGTTGCCAAACCTCTAGACAGACAGATGGTAGAGACACATTGTCAATTAATGATTGAATATTATTTTTTAAAGATATCATTTTGGTAAAATGATACTATATAGGGCTTTGTTTTAAAATACTTAAGGAAAATTGAAGAGAGAGTAGTTAAAGCAAAGGGGGCAAATTCATGAAAATTATTGAATCTGTTTCATGATTTTATAAGGATTTTATTTGTTTTTCTCTCTACATTTCTGTTTTAAATTTTTCTTTATAAAATTTTTAAAAAACATCTTTAAGTTGACCATTAAAAATTATAAATTTGATAATTTACAGACATTCATCACATTTGAAATCAGACTTAATTCTGTTACCTCTGTGTTAATTTTAACATTCCAAATTTTAGAAATATGTGGGGAAAATATGTCTTGAGTTCCTTTTGGTCATTAAAATAAATGTTTTGTGACACTTTTTTGATACCTAAAAATCTATGTCTGGAAAGCTTTTGGAAAGCTATAAGCCAAAATCTTTTCTTCTTACTTTTAAAGGCCAAATTGATTTTTTTCCACATTCACATACATTTGCCATTTCACATACCATCTAAACTTGCAGTCCATACACAACTCAGATTAGTTCTAAGTGTGACTCTAAGGAGCCTTGAAGTAAGACCCTCATGATATTTCTTGAGTTTATCTATAAACTTATTTATAAATGCTTTTTTTTTTTACAAGTAATCACTGGATAACTTAATTGCATTAATTAAGCTATACAGCTGTTATAATCAATTCTAATTGGCTAATCTTGCTGAACTTGAAACTACCATAGTCCTTGGGTCAGTGAAGTTTAGTTGCCTACCTGAAATCCATTCTTCTTTCTCCTTACTTTATTCACAATAGCTCTGCACCCAACTAAAGGAGGTATTTCACAGATTCCCTTGCAGCTATATTTTGAGATACAAAAGTTAGGCAACTTCCAGGAAATATTTTTAGAAAGAAACAGAGTGCCCTTCTCTTTATTTTACTGCTAAAGATAGGCAAGATGCCTCCAGCTCAGACTGCCATTTGGGAATATACCCATATACTCTAATAATTATATTTTATTTTTAATAATAATAATAACCATTACTATCATTTATTGAGTATTTATGTTCTGGGGACAGTGATAAATTGCTTATGATTACTCATAATCTTCTAAATTAGGTTCTGGTATTATCTTCATTTAATGTGTGAGTAAACCAAGGCTTGGCAAGATCAAATGGTTTGAGAAAGTTCACAGCATTACTAAGAGGTACAGCTGAGAATAAACCCGGGACTGTTTGACTTGAAAGCTTAGGTTCTCAACCACTGTGCTGTAGGGCTTTTTGAAATAAAGGCCTTATATTTTATTTAAGGATTGACCTAAAAAGAATACTTCAATTAGCCTTTTTCACTGACACGTCTCAGAGACTTTAATAAGAATGTTATATTTGCACCAGATCTTGAAAAGTCTGTGGCTTTCAACAGGGGAACGTTGAGGACAGAACACAAGAAGAGAAACCGTGATGGTTTTAGAATTTGTGCAGGTTGAGTTTGAGGCACCAGAGTGACAAGCAGGAGGAAATATTCAACAGGCAACTGAAATATGAATCTGGAGCCTTCTGTGGTTTCAAAGGTCAGAGCTAGACACATGGATCTGAGAGTTCCTTGCATGGAAGTGGTATTTCTCAATAGAAATATCTGAGATTATCTGAAACAAGTAGTAGAAAGCTTAAAAAAAAATAGAAGAAGAAGACTGCTGAAGGATTCTTGAAAATACCTGCATTTGGAGAAAGGAGAATAAAGAATGTAGCAGTGGTAACTGAGAGGATTCATAGAAGTGGGAGAAGCACAGTCAGGAACTGTGCAGTGTCAAAGCAACCAACGAGAGAAACAGTGCAAGAAAGAACCAGGAGCAGAAAATGTTACAGGGCATTCAACAGGGCAGGGATTCAGAAGCTGGAAATGAGAAAGGTGCCAGTAACCTTGAAGAAAGCAGTTTTACCCAACTCGTAAAATGAAAGGCTGATTGTGTTACTGATAAGTAAATATCAGTTGAAGAATTAGACACACCAAGTACAGAATATTGTTCCTAGCAGTTTGACAAGAGAGGGAAGCATGGGTCTGAGCAGGTATCTGAGTAAGAAGAGAAATCCAGAGGTGACTGTTTTATTATTGTTTTATTTTGCTTTTTAAAATTTGTTTTACCATGGAGAAATTTGAATATGTGATAGCTGAAAAAAAAAAAAAAGTCCAAACATGTTTTAATATGAAGATAAAAAAAAAGACAAGGGAAAAATTCACAAAGAACAAGGCAATTCATTAACGAGGAAGTGAGGGCAAGGCAGGTGTGGATAAAGGACACTCCAGTGTGACTATTGTGAATCTGTTTTTTTTAAGTAGTTATTACCATCTGATCCTTTGTTTCTGCCTCTAGATTTGGAAAGGGGTTATAACTATCCTAAGATTTCAGGCAGATGGACAGGTGTCTTTTGTCCTCTTAAGGCCACCAATTGTGGAGTTATTTTCTGTTGTTCTATAAAAGGTTTACACCTATTTTTATGCAGATATGGAATATAGTTTATTACATAGGAGGAGGAATATATATCTCCAAAAATTCTAATGTGGAATGCACTTCTGTTGAAATACATCCCAACAAATATGTCTTTACCCTAAAATTAAAATGGTCCTTTTCAACATTCCCAGCTAAATTTGCTTACTATTCCTTTTAATACTTTCCCACTCTAAGTAGTTTCATTTTTTCTAATTTATTTTTATATAACATATCAAATATATAATATAAAACTACTTCAGAACCTCCAATAAGAGATGGACACTACCGTTTATGTGACCCCCCGATTATATTTTGCAAACTTGTCAAGGTTTTAGTGTTTTAAAAAAAGCTATGAATATGAGAGTTTTATACTTTTGGGGAGTTTTTTCTTCATAATGAAATAAATTAAACACACATACCCTGTTTCTAAGATCTGGCTTATGTGTTATACACACACACAATTTATGTACATATATAATAAACATACATATGTAGAGAAAAATTAAAACAAGTTTAAAATGTTTTAGAGTCATTTCAATCAACATTGTGTAAACTTTTAATGTTTATGTTTTTGTTTTTAATTTGGGATGACCTAGAAAATAATCTTTAATTTAATGTAATTCTTGCACCCATTAACATTTCCTTACACTAACTGGTGTGTTTAGTGTTACATTAATGATGAAATTACCGAGGTTGTATTCTGGATGTTATTTCTGCAACTTATAAAACTCTCATCTAAATCTCAAGTCTCAAAATGCCCAGGCTGAATTACCCTGGAATGAGAAAAATCTCCATTATCCCTTCAGATAATGCCCAGGAAGAGTTGACTCCATGGCAACATGAAATATCAAAGTGTAGGAATGGAAATACAGTGCCTGCCTAGGAACCTGGACCATGGCCTGTGACCACAGCTTTTCACAAAGCACAAAAGAGAACAGTAGTGCTTGGTTTGCTCAGACAGAAGAGTGACCTCCAGGTGTTTCCCAGAAGACTTGCCTCCACTGGATTCCTTGTGACGAAAGACAAGTACTCTATGTGTGGGAGACACTAGATAATTTTTTTAAAAATCAAGTAGGGAATATGAAAAAGAAAATTGATAACAATTGCTACCTCCTCAGAGATGACATCATTTCCATTCTTTATAAAATAGTAACTTGTAGGTCCCTCACAATGTTTTATTATTCTTCCTAGCATATGTTACTACCACACACTGTGTTTCTTTGTTTTTGTGTTTTCCATTTCCCTTCTCTAGAAATTAAGCTACATAAGAGAAGGGACCTCGCTGGTGTTATTCACTGCTGTATTAGCAGCACCTAATATATATAATGTTTTCAGTAAATATTGTAAGTGCACGAATGAGTGAATGAACAGATCTGAACTGCTAGAATTCATTCACCCATGAGTTGATATATTTTTATGTGTATTTATCATAATGCAATAATTTGTGACATGACTTTAATTACAAGCCATATGATAATGAAAATTATGTGACTCAGTTATCATACCTGAGACAATGCAAAGGGAATTTGTAAAATACTGCTACCTATCAGTGCTGTCCTTTTGAACATATATATAATAAGCCCCAAATATATGGGACTAGAATTTGAGGAATGCTAGACATTAAAAAGCAAAATCAATGTTAACTTTCAACCGCAATTTAAATGAATTGAACTGTTAAAAAAATCAGAGCTACCAAGGAAACATGCTACCACAGAAGAATTTCAGTGTTCTTGACTGCCGTAAGCAAATTGGAGCTCTGTGAAGGATCTGGGTTGCAAATGGCTTTGAAAGCCATAAATTGTGAAATCAGTATGGTTAGCTCCTGGAAGCCAGTGTGGAAAGCACAGGACGGGAGCACTCTAGTGATCAGCCTGGCTCCCCCCGACGCCTGGCATCCACAGTCTGTAAATTATGTTTCAACAGGTTTGGCTTTCTTGCCAAGTAGGCGTATGGCTCTTACTAGAAATAAGGAATCAGAAACTGAGCTAAATCACTCTTCTATGTACAACTAAGCATCAAGGTCCAAACAGGAGAAAATGGACAACTATTGAAAAAATAGAATATCAAGAAAAATAAAAGAACTGGAAGAGATGAGACAGAATGAGAAAAAGAGAGAGAGAGAGAGAAATAGAATGTCTTCATCTGTCTCTATTGTCACTAAATTTCACAGAACCTAAACAGTGGGTCCAACTGCATGGGTCATGCGTGGTCTCCCCCAGCATTCCCCGTCTATGGGTCGTGTGCAAGAACTCCGTGTTTGGACAGCCTCACCATCGTTACGCTGAGTATTCTTGGAAGGTGAACGTAATGAAATACTGAAGCTGCATCTCACCTCAACTGCCTAGACTTCACCTCTGCAAAGACTTTTTTTCACTTAATATAGAAACGATCTGAAAATTTTGCATATCAAGTACAAAAGCAGATTCAAAACTAGTTATCTTCTCTAGAGACACCCATTCAAGTGAAAAAGGGGGCCTGGAAAGTAGTACCAGTGGCTTTATTTTCATAGAAGGATTAAGAGTATATTTTATAGCTTAAAATATTTGTAAATATTATAATTATATATTTAAATTATAATGTATTTAAATATTTTTAAAATATTGTTTGTAAAATATTATGTTATTTAAACATTAAAATAACATTTGTTAATGTAAAATAAAGTTGATTTCTTCATTTGGAAAAATATATTACCCTCATTCTTTTTATTTAATTTACTTCATATTTATTTACTAATTCTGTGTTCTCTTTTACAAATTGTCTGTTTTGGTCCATTCTGTGTTTGCAAAAAATAAACAAATTATAAAAATGTTATTGTCCTTTAAATAGAAGTGATATTCATAAGAAAGCCAACATAATCACCTGTGGCTTATTTTAGGTATCTAGCATGCTAATTAAAGCCAAAGTATATTTTGCAAGACTTTTAAAAAAATAAGCACATATTCCGTAAGTTACTCTAAATAGTCTGTCCAATTTTCCCCAACCATTTAAAAGTATAGAATGTTAGATCATTAGGGTAAATCAATAATTACAACTAAATTTTAACAAGTATCCTGATTAAAATTACCACTCTGCTAGAAATAAATTCAATCTTTCTGCATATATACATTAATATTCTGTATATTAAACACAAGCCAAAATAATCTTATATTCCCATCTAGAATACTTTATGTTTGTGTAATTAATATGTTATATCTAAAACACTTAGCATAAATAGGAATTAATTTATATAATCATACAAATGTCCTATATATCTGTAGATCATTATAACTATGTTGTAAGTTCTCTTTAACTGATATATGAATGAGTCAGATATGGGGATAAGTTATAAATGTAAGCATCACATACAGTATACATATACATTACAGAAATTAAAGATTAATAACTTTAGTAGAATAGTAGTTCTATTATTTGATTAGTGAATTTCTTTTTGTTTTTCTTTTGAAAGATAGGCATTTATAAAATTGATAGTTATACAAGTTAAGCTGCAAACCTCCAACTGAAATAAAAGTCCTCATAACGTGCTCTGAATAAGCAGAATTTTTTTCACAGAAATTCCACATCCGGTATGAAGATCTCCTCCCCCTACCCCTGCTAGATCACCCAACTTGCTGACAGAGGCATATTCTATAAAGTTATTTTTCCATGTTGCATTAACAGCGATTTCAACGGAGATGAAAATACTTTTATTTCCATTGCTACTACTTGCTCGGTCACACCTTTATCAGAAACAGTGTTAATCTGAGAAGTGGTGGTATTTCATGTAGTTAAAGAAGGCACTAGGCTTCTTGTCCTATCTCAAAGGAACATAGAAGGAGTATTTGAGATTTAAAGTAGTAAACATTTTGGATCCTGTAAATTTAAGAAATTAGCAAAGCTTACCTAAATTTCCATTGTGTGTGCTCTATGATAATTGTGGCAGAAATACAGATGATCTCTGAAAGCGTTTTAGATGGCAACTGAGTCTAAGACCCACCCTTAAATGTGGCCCAGCCAGGTGAGCAAAAAGAATGAAAAACCAGGCAAATTGTCATGTCATTCTGTAAACAAAGAAGCGTCCTTATTAAACTCCACTTAAAACCTAGGCTTTGTCAGGGTGACCTGGAAGCCTGAACCCTAGGAGAGATACCAGAATTCTCTGTCAGCACAGCTCTCCTGGGCAGAGGACCATCTGGCTTGGAGCACATTACTCCCCCAAATCAGAGATTTCAGTAATACTCTAGTGTTCATAAACTTGGGTGGAAACAAAATTATAATTTCACTTTTCCCCAAATCCATTGATATTTAGCATTTCCCTCAAATATGAGTATATGCCACAAACACAGTGGTATCCCTCTACTACCCCCTCATCACGCCGTATTGCATTATGGTAGTAGCACTCAGAGTTAAAAACTCATCACCACCATGTGATCTAGGTAGTTGTTAGAACCCAATCCTAGATATCATCTTATATGATTCATTGGGAACAAAGCATATCATGATTTTAGTGTTTAATAGATTTATAACTGAACTTCAGTATCACTGGTTTTTGCTGTCATCCTATGTATTTATTTTATACATTTTAGAACTCGGTTCAGAAAAGGTACCCATATACTTCATCAAAATTCCAAAGGAGTGCATGGCAATAAACAGTGAAGATGCTCAAAATGCAGACCATCAGATCACATCAAGTCTAAGCTGTAGAGTGATTTTTATGCCATACCTGTGTGGCTCTGATCTGTACCTTAAGCACTCCCTAGGAGATTGCAGAAGTGCTAAATAGCCACAAAGGGATTTGGAGTGATTGGATGAAAGAGTTATTTACAAAAAACAAATATGGATAGCTCAGGAAATAATATTTCTCTCTGTAGTCAGCATTAGTCATCACCATCTGGCATAAAACTGCTAAAGCAAGTAAATCTGTCATCTCATTGCTCAAATTATACTGAGGTTCAGAGAACGATTGGACAAAGTACATATTCAAATAGGTCACATCTACAAACCAAAATGAGGGACTTAGTGATTGCTTAGGGAATGCTAAGGACCAAACGACCAAAGGACTTCTGTTGTGCTTTCACACTGACAAGACATAGGAGAGAAAGCCTGCCACTCATGCTTTCAACATAGGAGTAAAGAAACACCTCTACGTCCTTGAAAATAAGCAGAGACTTTCCCATGTGTTCATCACGATAAGATTCTGCATCATGTTTAAGACACATCAACGCATATCACATTCCTAGTGCTGAGTTCACTGAGTTGACGAGACCAAGGAGCAGCAAAAAAACTTTCTTATTGGGTAAGACTAGGTTCTCTGAAATGTAAATGTATCAATTAATTATGGGACAAGTAGCAATTGGGTGCTCACTATGGGCAAGGCACTAATGTGTAATTCCTACAGAAACAATACAGATGCATGATTACAGACATCCTAGAATCATAAAAAGAGATTTTTTAGTATTATAGAAAAGTTTTTCTTTATTTTGAGGAGATAGCATACTATGGTAGCTCATCATTCATAATTAAAGGTAACTTCTTTTTATCTTTCATGCAACTGCAGTAAAAAGTCTCACCTCAGGTATATAAGAATAATAGTCTAGATTCTTAGTATAGAATATATAGAATATATATAGTATAGAACTTGCTCTCAAGTTCCATGCAGATTTGCAGGAAATAATCATATCTTTAAGTGCTAAAGGCATAAGAATAATATCAAATCTTAGCAAAATATTTGTGGGTTTATTTTAAGTACTATAAAGACATTAACTCATTTTAAAAATGAATTCTCAGAATTCTGTGATTAACCATTTTAATTTTAGTTTTAATTCTCATTTTATATATTTGAAGTTTTGGAAGCAGTTAGGAAATGTTTAACAGTGCTACTGCCTATTTTTGCAATTAGTGCAATTATGTAATTAATGTAAATAATTACAACCTAGCACTTAACAGTTTGCTATGTTTTATTGAAATACCTGTAACGCTAAGGGATTTCATATAACAGCAGGAATTTTAATTTAACTCTTTGTTGTTTAAATCATGTCTAATCAAACTTTTCATTAATAGTGCCATGCAAAATGGCAGTTACAATTTCATGTTTTCAGATGGGAAAAAAATTTCTTTATGCCTTGCCTAAGTCGATTCCAGACATCCCTATTTTCCTGACCACACTATTTCATGGTCATCAATCAAATAAGAAGTAATTTATTTCTCTAGATCTTGGAACACTTCTCTACTTGTTCTTGTGGAATAAGAATCTACTGAAAAGTAAGACAAACATGTACAAAGAAGATTATATATTCTCTGTAGTAGCAAAATCATAACATAATGTGTGATTTAGAAAGAAGGTCTTAAGGTAGGTAGATTTCTTGAAGTCACTTTATAGACAAACTGGTATGTTCCATACCAAAGTTTGATAGCATCTTTCTACTACAACAGTGCTTCACATATATATATGTGTATGTGTGTATGTATATGTAAGTATATATATATTTAGAAGGAAGCTGCTGTTTCCTTCCCACCCCCTTCCTAGACCATCATCCCATAAGAATCCTATAGAACAATGATTAATATTTTCCTTCTTTTCTTAATTATTTAAGAAGAAATTTTAGCAAAAGAATCATGCTATCTGCAAAAGAGAGAACTATATAATTGAATTACAATGATGATCATTGAGGATATAACGATAAAGAAGGTACAGTCTTTCCTTCCAAGGAATTTAAAATTTAATAGGATTGAGCCAGACATCTGAAGAAATAATATATGATTTCATAAAGAATTCATGAAGATACCAAAGGAAAAAGGCAGATAAGCAAATAGAAAAGTTGACAAAAGACATAAATAGGCATTTCCTTTTCACAGAAAAGCAAACACAGAAACACTATAAACCTATAAAAGGATTCTCAATACCATCAAAAATAAGAGAATACAAATTAAGACCATAAAAGAATAGTATTTGACGCCGTCTGTTATTTACAAAATTAAGATCTTTAACAAGGCTAAGCGTTGGTGAAGATATAAAACAAGGCAAACTCGTATGTTGTGCATGAGAGTAGAAATTGGTACCACCACTTTTGAAACTCTTGAATATTTGTATCAGGAGTTATGATTTAGAGTGCTCATAGGTGTATAGCCAAAATAGTGTTGAAAAGAAACATCTCAAATATCCAAGTGGTAAATAAATCACCATGTATTTATACAATGGTATCTTAAGTAAGCCATAAAAATTACTAACCTACAAATAATTACATTCAAAATGAATGGATCATAAAATAGTAAAAATACAAATAAGTAAAAGGTGCCATTTGATTGTGTATGGGACAGTATCATTTTTAGAAAGTTTAAAAATCAGCAAACAAAACAATATACTGTTTAGGGGAAGATATGTGGAGTAAAAGCTAAATTTTAAAGCAGTAAAATCGTATGATAAAGCTTAGCATAGCGCTTTCTTTTGGTGGGGAAGATGGATGATGGTATCCAGAAGGGGCAATCAGGTAGCGTCAAGTAGCAATAATGTCTAGACATTAATTGATGAGTTTTCAAGTGTACATTATCATTATGCTGTTTAGTTTAGTATACATTACAAATTTTTTTTTATATATTATGAGATCATGTTTAAAAGGAATGAGTTTAAATGAGTTTAAATGGAAACATGTCTCTAAAAAAGAGCAATATTTAGAAAGCATCATAGAGGAATTGCAATTGTAGTGGAAAGAGAAATCACCTGGAAAAACTATATTTAGGTCAGACTAACATAAAAAATAAAAATTAGATAAGGCATGGATCCGTACAGGGAAGACATCTTATGGTTTATGGACAATTTTTGTTAACCTTAAAAATACATTAATGCTACAAGGAAAAGCCCATTTAAACAATTCTAAAAATATCCAAATTTCCTATGAATTAGCCGTGCCGTGAAAGCCAAATGATATTTTAATCTTCTAAAATATGGTTGGGGATGTATTCTAGTGTAATTTTAACTCTGCAGAAATTTGTGTGCATGGCATGCTGTTTTATTTTTCAGTGCTCCAGACTAATGCATCCTAATAGGAAATGATTATATCACTGCATGTTAACGTGGATAACATGTCTGGAAATAGTCAAAATATATGTAAATCAGTATTTCAAGGAGGACCTAATGGAACCATTTAAACAGGCTTGTTGAAGTTTGACCCATAATTGTGATTGTACCAGTGTGTTGTCAATTTCACTTCCTACTGCTAGTTGATCACCAGAGGACATAAATAGCCATGGAGTGTATAATTGGTGCTGTTGTTGCCACAAGTGGTTATTTAAATTCAGCTTCTCTCTACGCCCCTGAAATCATGTGCATTAGTAATAATAAAGCTGCTAAAATAAGTAGATGCTTGGAAATATAATCAAACCTTTAAAACATGTTAGTTCTATTTATTTTTTTCTCCCTTAGTATACTAACCTGGAAACTCTTCATGTTTACATTCTATAAAAGCTAAGATTAAAGTGCATTCTACAAGCAGTAAAAAATGCTGGTTGTTTTTAAGCACAGTGTTGTTTTGAAAATTAATGAGATCAAACATTCCATTTCAAAAACAAAAATATTAGCCACCCACTCTTGGATATTTTAAAGCAGGATAGAATGACAGCTGTCCTTTTTTAACCAATTCAATATGACCTAGCTCATCAGTGAGACCCACTTTATCATTGGGAGATAAGAAAGAAGCCTGTCAAACCAATTTGCCCAGGTCACTGTGTCCCTTTCAATTAGGAAAGTTTGGGCTATAATGTTGCTGACCCAGAACCATGCAGATTGTTCATTAGCATAATGGCTGATCAACCTAATGCATTTTAATGTCATTAACTTTTCCCTATCCCCAGAAAGGAAAAGAAAATTTAGAGTTACAATTTTAGATTTGTCATAGGTAGACCTTTGGTTGAGATTCTCTGTTTCCCTGAATTTCATAGACAAAAAGTTATTCATAGAAACTACTTCACTTCTTCTGGTTGAGGTCAAGACTGAGAGGTGGATTACTAGAAAGAAAGGTGAGGGTAATAGTCCAACATACCCCACCCATGTCCTGCTCCACCCACCTTAGGAGTGATGTCTACCTTAGTTTAGGCAAAAGCAAAGTTTCCAATCAGTAACTGTCTGTAAGGCAGCAAGAAGGCTAAGAACTTTGTAGACTCTGAGGAAGTGAAATATTCATTTACCCTGTTGTTTAACAGGCAGCCTACCAGGGACAGGCAGCAGGCATATGACATAGCCAAAGAAAGGCTAGAAGGGGGTGAATTAACACAAGAGACAGCCAAAATCAAATAAAGAAAAGATCCATGCAGACAGGTAGCTTCAGAACTAATTGCAAGAGGAGTCATTTTCAAAGGTTGTAGAAATCAAGAAGGCAAGACCAGTGACTGTTGGAAGAGGTAGTTTAATAATAAGAAGAAAACAGGTCTTCTCTGGCTTAGAGATCTCTTTGGGCAAAAGCTGTTCTGTAAACCATATCACTCTCCCTGAGATATTTCCTTGATAGACGTTGGAAGACTTGGATCTCTATTCTCAGATTCAGTTGGTAGTGCCACTCTTAGTCGGAGTTGAGGCCACAGGTAGTGTCAGCTGAGAAGGCCATGTATTCTAAACTGACTCACAGTGGGAAAATGTGTTACTGCCAATTCTTGAAGCTTTTCCTATGTGGAAGAGCTTTGACCTTTCTTTTCTCCAGCTCTCTGTTGTACTTTGTAGCAGGTTTTTTACTTGGGTTTGTATTTTAATTATTTTTGTCTTACCTTTCCTGTAAGATGTCAACCTCCCTAACAATTGGAATTATAGGTAATTTGTATACACACCCTGTACTGCTTAGTACAGTCAGTTGCAGAGCTGAATAAAATTCAGTACTCAACCGTATGAAAAGCTATTAATCTGGCTTTAATGATGATGATGATAGCATTTGAATTTGTCCAAGTTCTTTTTAAGATAAAGATAATTTACAGGAACTGTCATATATCTGAAGTTATAATAATATCCCTTCTCTGCTAAGTGTTATGTGTGGCATGTAAAAATACTGATTAATTATTCTCTTTGTTACCTAGACTGAAATGTGAAGTGAAAATAAAGGATACTGCTAACATTTAGAGGTAAAAATAGTAAGCACATAAGAGCATCCAATTCTATCAAGATCTCTTTAGTTGTATTAGTATTAATTGCCAGCGAGCTCCCATGGTTCCTTTCATGTGATACATGTTTTAAGAGATCATCTTGCCCTGAAGGTCCCTTTGGAAGATCAACATAGCCATGACTGGAAAATGAAAGGGCATGATACTGGTCAATCTTGAAAGACATTCTGAAAGAGATGAGTCCTCAGCATATTTAAATGATAAGAGTTAACAAGTTGTATTTCATAAGATTAGGGTCACATGTTTATTTCAGTTAGGATTGTGTTGATAGGTTTTAAAAATTTGAGATTTATCTTTTTCTTGTGCTCCACAAAGTCCTCAGGGACCCAGGCACCTTCCAGCCATCCCAGGGTGTAACCATCCTTCCTGTGTTCCAGAATGGCAGGTGTAGCTCCATCCATTACACTCAACATCCATGGACAATGTGAAAAGTGGCAACGGTTGTAATGCTACCATGTTCTAAGGAATGGTCCCAGGAGCACAGGATACTTCCAACTAGATTTTATTGACCTGAATTTATTATGTAGTTCAATATTAACACAAAAGAGCTTGGGAAGGTAGTTTTATTTCAAATAATTACAGGCACTCAGGTAAAACTCAGAGGTCTGACTTTGGTGGAAGAGGAAGAGTGTGGATAGCGGAGGACATCTGACAGCCTCTGCCACAAAACAGTAGCCATTAAAAAGGAGGTTTCTAGAGAAATACAAATTAATAAAGGAATAGGGGAAGCAACAAGGTCTTAAGAATTTTTTGCAGTTTGCCATAGTTTCTTATTTAATAATCATTCCAAAGAGCTATCCATTTACCAACATTTTGTAAGTATCAGATACCACTGTCGCTGAGACAGGCACATTATAAGGCGCAGCTCCCAGTGGGGTGACCGAAAGAGCATTTAATAAACCAAATGAGAACAATGTATTAAAAGGCGCTGTGGAAGCCAGAGCATGTGAGTGTCTGCTCACGGGAAATAAATTTTGTCCCTAAGGCTTAGGCTGACCAGTGTATAAAGCTTTTGTGTTTTTAATTGCTTTTAAAGAGGCCAAATGGATTGCACTAGATAACATTTTCCAGCATGGTCACTTGAAGATATGAGTAAAACTATTAATATATTATACTATTCGCTTCTTAGGAAGGATTTTCTTTGGGACTAGCATAAGAGATCTGTGATTTGACGTGCATTCAGAATTATGGGCAGGAAGCAGTTCGTCCACATAGCCATGTACCATAAATTATATTCTAATTGCCTAACCTGTCAAATTCCTATACTGCTAAATATTCAGCTGAAGCAAAGGGAAGAAAACCTCATTAGATACTGAGCTGTATTTAAATGGATTCTCTGATAAGGGGAATTTTACACAGTAGCTCCGACAGACTTATAGAAACTAATGAATGTTCAAATAGATTCATGTATTTTATTGCAAGTAAATTATAACTCAATTAAAAACAAATAATAATCTGTATTACTCTGTTAATTTTATTTTATATTTAAAGTTCCAAAATAAAGGAGAAAACTGTATTTCCTTATTTTTATCATCAGTAGCAAAAAGACATTTTTTCTGATTTTGCACGCTGTCTTTGGGATCCATACAAAGTACATTTTAAAAAGTGTGGCCTTATTTTTCAAGAATGTAAAGCCCCTTTCAGGTAATCATTTTCATCACAGAAATTCTCATACATAGTGTGCAGCTTTTAATCACTTTGTTCTCTTTATCTGGAATGTCCTTCAGTTTGCTCCAGTCCCCTCTGCCCGTGTCCCATCCCACACCCTTCTGTTGGAGCAGATCCTCCGTAATTTCCAGGACCCAGCTTACATGCTCTCGTGAAGCTGTTTCTTGCTGTCCCCGCTGAAAGCCATGCCAGCCTCTTTTGCCTTCCACAGGAACTTGTCTGATCTATCATACAGCACGTGCTCTTTTAGTATAGAATCCTGACTTCATCTTATCTCTTCTATTAGACCACTTATTTCTGGAGCACCAAATCCCTAGCTGATTAATGCTGGTACCACACTGCCTCCATGTAACACAGAGTCCTGGGCACGTGGTGAATGCTCAAAAAATGCAATAGTCGTTGATGCAAAAGCTAGCAACACTTAAATAAATCCTGGATTATATTGGCATTTTCATTACATTAATGTTTTGCATGTGGGCTTTTTAAGTTCCAAAGAATTGATTCCCTCTGAGTGTTTTCTTCTAATTGTTTTACTAAATTAGATACTGTCTTCAGAGATCAGAGAAGGTCTCTAACCAGCATTTTTGGCAGTCTGGTGTACGTTAAGAAGGTTTTATTTGGATTAACAATGAAGTGCAGAGATGGAAATGACTGATTACTCTGTGGTTCAGAGTAATCCCCTGGTGAGGAAGGGCCCTATTTAACACATCATCTTCACCAATCTTCTTAAACGTAAATCAGTGCTCTTGTACCTTAAGCACTTTGCTCTTCCATAGCTATTTTAACAGTGCTAATTATCTTCTTCTCCTATCGAGTAATAACGTACAGTGTGTCTTCGGGGGTATCTAACTTGATGTTAAGCCCTTACCCTGGGAACGTTCTTACCAAATTTGTGAGGAATGTCATAATTCCCAGTGTTAAAAGTTCTCAGGTGCTTGTATTTCTTTGAAGTTCTTCCAAATAAATATTTTCTGGATCAGAGGTTTAAAAAAACCTTTTTTCTTAATGTCCTAGGGTAATTCAATCAAAAACCAAAACAAAACAAAACTGAATAAACCAAAACCTCTAACAAACAGCAGTACCCATAGCAAAATAAAACCAAAACTCTCTAGGCTATGCTGCTTCCCAAAGGAAAACAGAACTTCATGGTTACATAACTTAAAATTTTACCTCATTTCACAGATAAACTTTGCTTTTTTAAAACATGTGTGTCTACGAGTTATGATGAATATTGGTTTAAGTATCATTACTGAGAATATTCCTCCTATAATACCAAAGCCTGTGAATAAATAATGTGACTTTTGAGTCACTTTTCATTCTGTTGTACCACAAATAATGGTTAAATTTGTATTTGACTTCTGGCTAGAATTTGTTCTTTCTGTGTTAAAAAAAATGCAATGCTAAATTCTCTAGGCTTTGTAAGAACTCATCAAATGTTAGCTTAATACCTTAAGCCATATTTTCAGTATTTTTTTTTTCAAGCAAGATTAGTTACTCCAGAATCTGTTAGTCCAAGTTCTTTGCTTCTCAGTTGCACCAGTCTTTCTACTTTGACATATCTCATCTAGGGGAACGGACTCACAGCACAGTAATGACCTTGCCAAGGACCAAGAGGTGCGTCTTAAAGAATTATAATCTCTTGTAACTCGATTTATGTGATTACTGTGTGAAACAGAACTTGTTCAGCAATGATGGATGGCAGGGCTGCAGGTATTGACTGATCTTTAGAAATATTTATATGACAGGTCCCTTAAGGTTTTGTACATTATAGGCGAGAATAACTGCATACAGAAAAGGAATGAGTTGTGATTCAGGTTCTGGAGCAATGCACTTAATTATCATATTTCTTCCATACACAGTCTAAAAACTGAACATTTGCCGGTGCAGTAGAAACAAGTGGCATGTAAATCAGTGCCCTCTGCCCTTTCAGAGCATCACCTTTGTAAAAAAAAAAAAATCCATGAGTTTGAAAAAAAACCCAGAATTATTTGCATAGGTGAAGAATTTATTTAAATTCAAAATCTACTTGAATTATTTAGCTTCTCAACCCAACATGTTCTCTGATACATTTCCGGGCTGGGAATTGCAGCCAGACATACATACACGAACATGAGAATTTCAGCCTATGCTGACAGTGCTGCTCTGTTTAGGGAATTCCAACTCTTGTCCATGAGATCATGTATTTCCTCCTGTGGCTTTCTAGATTTCCTTGGGTGTTTCAGATCTTTAAACATCTTCATTTTTAAAATTTAATTTTCCATTAAATACTCACTTTGGGTAACTGGAAGAAACATGTCCTGACAAAGTTTAAGTTTTTCAGAACATAAACTTTAAAAATGCTCCATTGAATCCATTAAACAAAGGACATTCACAGAAAAACAATCTGTAAAAATTATAAAATATTTGTTAGCAGTGCTTTGAATAAACCAGGTGAATGCAATGTAATCGAAAAGCATCTTTATTTTAGTACCTACTGTCCTATTAAAATTTACTCAGCTGGGAGAGGTATCTAGCCAATGGTTGAAATGTTAGAAGCCCATAACTGGTACCTTGTTTAATAGCAAACTCATAACATTCAGTTTCATATGATAATCAAAACACCGATTTAAGGGTACATTTTTTCACCTCCCCCTCTCCAAAGTTGAGGCCTGGTAAAGGCTGGCTACTAGCGTGGAGAATTTCAGATGTTGCCTTTCTTATCTCCTTACCCTCTCCCAAGCTTTCACTCCTTCCACCGTCTTGTGAACTAAAATTTCTGACCTCACCAGAGTCATAGAAGAATGGAGAGAGACAGACAGGAGAGCTCCTGACCGGCTTTGCCTGCCCTGGGCCTAGGGGATGTTTAGGCTCTGATGGGCCACTTATCCTGAGGTCTGTGATCTAAATGAAATTCAGTCTGGATAAAAGTTTCTCTGTTCTAGCTGCTTGCTTCCTGCTTCAGCAGCAACTGGAATCCACCAATCCACTTCCAGCTTTGGCTGGCTGAGTGTTCGCTGCCCCTTCAGATGGTTCTTTCAACCAGGACTCTACATTCCTTTTCTTGAACAAACCACAGGAATCCAAGCTCATTCCAACACAACAGCCATTGCAGCACCAAAGCAGTCAGTGAGCTTCTTTCCTGTTAGGTCTGTTGGGTAGAATTTGGACTCTGGTTCTTTGTATCTCCCAACTGCAGGGAAATATGCAACGATTTTCCAAGTGGTCCCATGAAATGCTGTCTCTCCTGACATGCACCTTCTCTTCCCCCGTGTTGGAAACAGGCTCACAGCACAGCTCTCTCCAGGAAATCTGTTATATAAACACCCCCCACTTCGTATCTACTTTCTAACCATGTTCTATGCTTGAAGTAGGTAAGGTAAAACTGTTTTTTCAGTTTTTATTTATCTATTTTGAATTTCTTGCAGGGTACGTCCTTACTTATCTGCCACCTATTGCCTTAGAGTCTAGGCTATAATCTATTTTAACATCTTGTTGAAGTAAATGTAATCTGCTGCCCTTCGGCCATTTAGCAGTTCCTTTGCAAGCATCCTAAAAGGGATCTGATTCAAAGAGGGAAAGAGGGAGGAATAAGAGGAGGTTCCTGCGTTGAACAGGTATCATGTGATTTTTCTCCAACTCGTGTTTTATTCATGAAATAAAAAGTAAATGGCATAGCCAAGATAAAAGTAACAATAATCTATACTAATATTGCCAAGTTGGTGTTTTCAAACTTGAGGTTACAAATTCATTTTGAAAAGTGAGAATTGAAAGCCGTGGCCGAGAAAGCACGTGAGACTTGTGTGTACTCTTTCCGTCTGTAAGACACAAATGATTTCCCACGTGAGTTTTTCAAACTTTCCGCTCTTTCTTGTACCTTCCCCCCTCAGAGTCCTCCATTCCTCCACCTTTCCTCCCTCTCTTTTCTTCCCTTTTCTGCCTGCTGTCCTTTGCTCGTCTTCTTTATTTGCTTCTGAAGATGATGAAAACTTGACCACAGTTCTGCTCACAAGTCTTCCGTCTCCTCTACTTTTAGCCCCTTATCAATCTTGAGGTCCCCTGCTATTTAAAACTGAAGAGACGTCCAGATGTTCATACGTACACACAGGTGGGTTTGCTTTGTATGAAGCCTGCAGCCTTATACAATTTGGGGTTTGGGAGGAAACCACAGTAAGCAATAGAAATAAAATACAAAATAAGGAATAGAAAATTAAGTTCAGGACCTTGGAAAGGACCCTTGAGAGAGAGGGGCCCTGAAGCTTTGTGAGCTTCGCAGCAAATCCGCCTCTGCATCCATATATAAAAAGCCTTGAAAAACTTTTGCTCCCTTCTTATGTCTTTCTAAAACAGTCATAATTAGATAGCTGCTTCCCTGTGTCTTTCCCCTAGGTTATATAAGAATAAATAATGAAAGAAACTTCTTAGTTCAGATCTTCAAGATAAGATTCTTAAGTGGATGTTAAATATAAAAGCTACATCACAGTAATTAAGTAACTTTTCGGTACGCACAAATATATTATAGTGTACAAAAATATAATTTTGGCTCATTTCAACACCCTCACACTTACATAACTCATCGTGATGCCGAAGTAATACTACTACGACTCTCTTAAAATAATTCTTTAGTTCAAAACATGCAATCAACAGAATAATTTTTGAGTTCTTAGACAGTTCCTTATTATGCTAACAAAGTCACCTCAACGCAATGAAATATGGAACAGGTTAGCTTTCTGTTGCTTCATTATTATTTCATGTAAACCTTAAAATAGAACCCCAAGGCTATGACTCTATTTTTATCATTCATTGAAAAAAAAAGCCTTTTATGTTGCTTCTTATTGTAAATAACTAGATTTACAACGCTTGTCCCTCATGTTATATTTGATGGCAGTTAATTGTTAGTTGGTTTTAATTATACATCATAGTCTTTGTTCTGGAGACAATCCAAAGAGTAGATCATCTTGGTGTGTAATTTACTGAAACAGTTTCTAGGCAGCCTGCCATACTAAAGACCATGTGGTACAATTGTCATTAAAATTAGAAAAATATTGGTATACATGTTTGAATTAAGGATTAGGAGGTGGTTCTCTAAATTATGGAAAGCTCTGCAAAGTATTATGAAGATTTGAGTTCAGCCAAAGGCCTGATTTCTAAGTATCAGTACCATCCACAGATGTACTTCTTGTACTTGTGGTAAGTTTCTGATGATCGCTGCTTCTGCTGGTAGAATTTTGGATCACTCATGAATATTGATAGACTCTTTTTTTAGCAGGTGAGTAGGTGGGTAAATATTGTTAGCATCTGGATATTGAAGAAGACACTAAGAAATATTGTCCCATTACAAAATATAGAGCACTTTAGCTTTTTAAAATAAGGGGTCCAAATTCTGGTTAATATTGTCTCCTGTTAAAGATACTATTTTACCCAATTTAAACAATTGTAAAAATGCTCAGGCAGTATTTAATGTCATAAATTTATTCTCATGAAGTATAAAACAACGGCTCTGCCAGCTACCATTGAAGAACATCGTTAAGCCTTATTTTATTTTTACTATTTTATTTTTGCAACTCAGTAAAAATATGTCAGGCAGAGACTAGCACAAGCTGGCTGAAGATGAAAACACTACGTACTCTCTGGAAATAAAAGACATGTCTTCCCTCTCCTTTTTCCTCTTGACATCTATCTTAGGAATCTTCAAAAACAAATCTCGGGGCAGAGAGCAAAAGAAACAAAACAAGATACAGAAACAGAACTCATGTTTGCTGAAGGAAAGCAGTGAGCTGCAAATACAAGTGAAAAATCTCAGTTGTCTTTATTTTAGTATTCTGACAAAACATTATTCTTTTGTAGTAAAACTTAGGAAAATATAGAGAGACTGCAGGTTTGTAATACAATAACAGAAAACATATACGTATATTTTTTTTAATGCAATTTTATCATGTCAATCAACAATCTAAGTTTCTGTAAGTTCTCTTGCCCCTGGACCTGTATCATCTTACACATTCTCCAGCTTTGACAGTTCCCCCACCGGGCCGACCTAAAGCCAGGGCGATATATAAATGATATATGTGTTCATATAGCATATACCACTAGCGTAGTGGTAAGAATTCTGGACTCAGAGTTGATATAATAGTTAAATGAGAAAAACATAGTGATGGAGAAGGATCATTAAGACTGACCTGCTTCCTCGCATCTAATTTTACCCACCATTCAGTATCTAGGTGCTGCCTGCCCTTTTAACATCTAATTCCTAGTTTGACCTTGTATGAATAAAAGCACATTTGACATTAAAATCTGTTTTCTTATCAAAGAAGGTAAATTATTTCCTTTTAATGGTTTTTCTTCTTTGAATTCAATAAAAGAATTTTAGAACTCATTTCTACATTACATGTACCTCCAATACTGTAAACTAACTATTGATTTGAATCCGTCAAGAGGAAAAATGACAATCTTGCCTTCTCTTTCAAAATTCTGGGTTTTAAAAAAATGTTTTTTTCCCCTGCAAAATTTGGAAGAAAGAAGAAATATATAAGGCAAGCAGGTATTTTTAAAAGTGAATAGTATGGGATTATAGTTTTATTTCATAAATATTGAACTCAATTCATGTACCACGAAAAGTGCTAGATGCAGGGTACACAAAAATACCTATGATTCCTGCCCTTGAGCAGCATATAGAAGAGGGCAGTGTGGCTGGTTAATTGGATTAGAGAAGCATACTAAATGATGCCAAGATCATAGATCCCACTTATGGACCAATTAGCTCGTCTTTGTTCTATGGCCACAGATTGCATACAGATTAGATACTTTCATGGGTCTGTGCGTTTGTGCTCTCTCTCTTGCCAAAGGGAACTTGAAAGAGAACACAGCGAAGATATACAGAGTACCGTGAAAGAATACAAAGGGTTTTTGAGACCGTATTTCGTAAGGCTATTCAAACGTACACACAATTTATTTCTGTTTTAGCCTATGAAACACACTGAAACCAAAACGTACTGAATAATTGAGTAACCTGGAAAAATGTTTAAAAACTGTAAAATGGTCTTAATAAAGAAATTTAACAATTCCCTAGTTCACTTACTAGAAGCCAAGCCTTAAATGTAGACTCTAGATTTAGGATAACAGATACAATCCAAAGATGATAATTTGCACAATGAGAGATTTCTCAGTTGGAAATAAACTATCTGAAGACAAATGTTCCACAGTAGAATCATCAGTTAAGTCCTTTTTAATTTCTTATTTAATTGCTATCCACATTATTTGTCTTTCATTGTTGTCAGAATCACAACCATCATCATTTTATTTATTCATTTTTTGAGGAAGCCCACAAACAAGAAGAAACTGAGGATGGAATTTCTGACTAAATATCAGAGGTTCTATTTCTGTGCACATTACATATTATGTATATGCTGTTTTATAATAATAAATTAACCAGTTGACCTAATAGGTTCGGTTAGACATTTATTCAAACTGGTTACTTGACATTATTTGGTAAGACCGTACATGATCATGGACCTTATTCTTCATCTTGTAATAAAGTGCATTAAGGATCTTAGGAAATTAGTTTTTCTTAGTCTTCCAGAGCAGGGACCTAGGAGAAAAGGAGAGCAGGATTTAGATGCTGGATCTATAACAGGTCCTTTTGTGAATAGGATTTCTGCTTATTTACCAAATTTGTGTTGAATGGGGACATCTCTTGATTTTTCTGACAGAGTATTCTGGTTATCTTCAATATTTTCCTCATTTTATTCTTTACTAATACTGCCCTGATTTTTAGCTGGGCGTGTGACCACATGGAATAAAGACTACATCTTTCAGCCTTCCTGCAGTTGGGTGGGACCAAGAGATGAAGTTCTGCAAGCCAATGGGACGTCTTAAGTATGGGAAGTCTTAAGTATGCAATTTATAAGAAATATCCCATGTGTCCATTCCCCTTCCTCCTCTCTGTTAGTTGAAATGTACATCTGGTGACTAACATCTAAACAGTTACCTTGAAATAGGAGGTGACCTTGAGAAGGGGAGCCTGTGTGTCATGGAATTTCATGACAGAAGGTGTCTGCATCCCTCTTATCTTGGGGTTCCTGTTAGCCCTACACCTCTTAACTGCGGACTTTCAGGTGGAAAAAAATACATTGTTATCATACCTAAGGCACTGTTTTTGTTTGTTGGGGTTTTTTAGATTTTTTTTCAAACCTGCATTTCAAACTAATTATGCTTAACATAAAAAAGCATTTTTGACATAACATGAGTGTTTTTATATAATGTGTTTAAGTTGATTTTCATAGCAGCATTTCATAAACATAAGCTCACTGGAGGGAAATGTTAAATATTTAAAAGTTTATTTTGAAGCTACATTGTCCTTAATTTAGTGATAAGCTTGTTCTCCATGGAATTGTTATGAGGTATTGATTCTATTTTGGTACTTTGATTATTTTAATGAATTCAGAGTTTTATTTCCTTATTAGCCACAATGCAAAACAAGGTACATTTATAAGATTTTAATTAGTCTTTTAGAAAAAAATATAAAAATCATCAACAGAAAGAAGCAGTCTTTTCCTATTTTTAAAACATTTTATTAATAGTTTTTAGAACAAGTCAAACTTGTTTCTTATAATTAAAAAGATCACTTTTTCTATTATGAATATTGCGTCTTTTGCTGATATCCACCATTTTACATTCTATTAAAAAGTAGTTTAAAAAATCAATTGTAATATATTTCTGTTCTCTGGGGAGCTGAGGTTTCCAATCAGAAATGAGTATTTGACATTATCTGAAACTCTAAACAAGAATTCCATTATTTTTTATAACATCCAAAATGAACTGATAGATTTTGAAGATTTCATACTCAAAGGAGGTTGCTAGAAAGATGGTTTCAAGGAAGGTAGCAGTGATGTAATTCTTCCATTCATTCTGCCCTCTGGTTGTGATACACTACTTAGTCTCACAGTAAGATGGAAAGAAAGAAAGTAGTGTTTCAAAAATTAAATTGTATCTTCCAAACTGATTGCTCTAGCAATCTTATTCTAATGGTCTCTCACTAATGGTCTTAAAGGAAGCCAAGGTGATAGACGTTAACTAGACTTATCGTGGTGATCATTTCACAGTGTGTACAAATATTGAATCATTGTGCTGTACATCTGAAATGAATATAAGGTTGCATGTTTATACCTCAATAAAAATCAATTTAGAAAAATAAATAAAAGGAAACCAAAGTCCAAATCAGTGTGTTGAAACACAAATGCCTCAAGTTCCAAAAATGCCAATTTTGACTGTTCCCTAGATTCTGTAAATTACTCTAAAAATTGTCCCGAGTAGTGTCTAAAATCCTTGATCCAAACTATAAGCCTGTTGTGCCGCAGGGATTATATATCTTTTCTGCCAGCTTTGTGGCATCCACCAGTGCTATCACCGTGGCAAAACAGATGAATCCACTTTTACCCTCTTCCAAATACACATTCTCAGATTGCAAGTTAGTTTCCATGATTTACTTTTTCTTTCAAGAGTCCCTTTTAAAGATAGGAGTGAACACGTTGTGGTCTACTCGCAGCTCCACTGTTTCCAGAGACTGGCACTAATAGTAGATAAAATCTTGGAAACTGATAAAATACTAGACATTGATAAAATATTAGAAACAAAACATATCTGTGAATATGCATGTGTCATAAACTGGCAAAACATGAAAGATGTTTCTGCCAAGAAGTTTTCAAATCAGCATAAGGAATGCATCAATTAATTTTTTAGTTTTACTTGTAGTTATATTTATAATGTAAAAATATTGCGATCACTGTCACAGCTAAGAGGAGTCTAAGGAAAAATGACTATTAAATATCATGTGGCTTCTGAAATGGAATCCTGAAACAGGAAAAGGAATTAGGTAAAAACTAAGGAAATCTGAAGAAATTATAGGCATTAGTTAATATTAATGTATCAATATTGCTTCATTAATTAAAACAAATGTGCCACACTAAGGTAAGATGTTAATAATAGGGGAAATTGAGTGTGGGGTATATATGGGAACTCTATACTCTGCAGTTTTTCTGTAAATGTGAAACAGTTCTAAAATGAAAGGTGCATTTAAAAATACATTAAAATATTATGTTGTCTAGAAATAGACATTCAAAAAGAATCTCTTACTTAAGGTTGGAATTCTCACTTCAGTTTACAGACTTGACAAACACCAAACATTTTTACCTCTGTTGGCAACACACTGGAGGGGCCTTAGGGCTTGTTAACAGTCAAATGGCATCTTAATTTTTTGGGTGTTGTTTATTGACATTTAATAGATTTGTGCATAGAATGGCAGGTGTACTCAGTGTATTAATAAGTGACTCAATGGCATGTTTTATGTTATTTTGATCCAATGTAAAAATGATTCTCAGTTGCAAAATTATTTGCCAACTTTTGTTCATGTACTTAAAATAGATTTTGCCTCTCATTCCGGAAATAATTCCCACAGTTCCTTCAATAAGGTTTACCATACCTGCCCGGGACTCGATACGTTGACATCTAAGATAACCTTTGGTCAGTAGCGGGAGCTGGGGGGTAGCTGTTGCGGGAGAATTCTCTGCTGCATCGCCCACATCTCTGACATTGTATATGACCATCTCGTCATAAAACCCCACAGCCAGCCAGTCCCTTTCTTCCCTATCATTTCTTGTGCTTCGATGTTGACGTTTAATGTTTATGCTTTCCTGCATGACAAAAATTCCCTAGTATGCATGTCACTAGCACTAACATTCAGGCTGAGAGGCCTTGAATCTTTCCTGACCTCAAAGACCCCCTTGTTAGCCAAATAGGTTGATGTCAACATATAAAATACAGCACGTCCCAGCCATCAGAGTCAGCCAGCAACAGCGTAAGCCCCCCAGATGTTCCCGCTTAACAAACTCTTTGAGATTGACTGAAATTATTAGTTTACTATTAAAATTAACTATCCTTGACTAATTTTAGGGGAAGAGAAAGCTGAGCCCATTTTAATTCACTTGTCCCAGATCACCAACTATTAAATGTTGGAACCAGGTTTCTAACCCAGGTAGCCTGGATCCAAACTCTCATTATACACTGCCTTCCAGAACCTTGTCAGTTCATGAAACAATTGCAGAAAGCATTGTTTGGGGGAACTTAAGGACATAAATCCAAGTCCAACCTTAGCTGAAAGTCCTTAAGGCACTTTATTTCAATGTAGTCATTGATAAACATATGCAATTTGAGATGCCAGTTTCCCAAAGATTGGTTGAGGGACGCTATTTCACATTGTATCTTTTAACAGTCGTCTCCATGAGTTTTGAAAATTCTCTACCTAATGAGCACCAAATTATTTCCCAGATTCAAGGTTAGTTGAAAGCTACTGACTCCCTTACACACTCCTTAACAATCACTCTCATCTCCTCACTATTTCTTGTCACCACATCAAGAACCCTCCAGGGCAGGGCATCATAGTTCCTCTCTCTGGAGCATTTTTTTTTTTTTTTTTTTTTGACCCAGGGAGCTCTATGGCTCATTCTCACTTTTCACATCTCATCTCAAGGAGTCTTTCCCAAATCTTTCCTTACACTATGCATGTCAATCTTTGTTACCATGCGGTGCCTTTTCCCAAAAGTCTTATCACCATCCAACATCATTACTCACTTAATATCTTATTTGCTTTTTATTTGTCCTGACCCCAAGTGTGTAATCTTCTTGAGGGTGGAGATGAGTTTCGTTTACTGGATTATCTCCAGCACTTGGTCTATCATAGGCATTCAGTTGATACTTGTTGAGTGAATAAATGAATGAATGCATCTAAAAAGTGTTATGTATACCTTATGTAGTATGTCAGGAGATACACTTTTCAATAATATTTCTTTTCTTCCTTAGTGATTTATACAACCGAAGAATGATTTTCTGCAACCCAAGAATGATTTCTACATTGCTTGAATACAGTAAATTGTTAGTCTCTCAATTTCTGCATGGCAGAGACATACAGCTTTAAATCTGATAGTGTCATTTTTATCAGTGGGGTGGTGTGTGAATTTTTTGAACTTTTTGAGATTGTGTTCTCAACTGTAATATGGGGATAATAACACCCGTCCTGCAGATTTCAATGAGGAGACAATACCTAGAAGATGTTAAGTGAGAGTTACGTGGAAATGCCAGGCTAATATACAACTGTTCACCACTGAGAGCATTTACTTCCCTAACAGAAGAGGATCCCAGACCAACCCATTTGTATTATATGATAGCAGCCCCTCCTCCCCACCACTTCCCAAACCTGGCACAAACTGAATCTCTTAGTTGTGCTTCCTTTTCGTTCAGAGGATTGGAGCAGCCTGAGATAAATTGCCTTTGCCCTAACCCAGATGTTTGAATTACCAACTAATACTATTTATTCATACCAATGCCTCCCTTCATTGACATTGAATAATTGAGAATTGATTGTGTTTAGGAAGATCAACAATCCCACAGTACATTTCGCTTTTCAAAGCAGAGAATTTGCCAACCTTCAGAAGAGTAAAGCAGAATTAATGCATTTCGAGAACAATGTAAGTGCAAAATATCTACACTGAAAATTGGTAATGATGTTAAAAAACGAAAATACAGATTAAGGATAAGGACTGATAGAACAGTAAGAAATATTTGTGAATGTATGTGGTTATTTTGCTATTAATGTTAGACACTAAAGGTTAATTCAATAGAAATTTTAAACGATTTAAAATATGGTCAGTTTTTTTAATTTGTTGTAAGTTTGCTAGTAAATAGAAAAAAATTTATTGAGTCAGTTGGGCTACATTAGCATCACATTAACTTCTAACCTTCAGAAATTAGGATAAGGTAGCAATTATACTCTTAACAATTCACTTTAGAATCAACCAATTAATCAGTCATTGCACTAATAAGTCATTAGTCTTGTGGGGTCTTATTATAAGGAACAATATGTAGATAGGTTCATTTAGGTAATCCTTTCTGAATGTTGATGAGGTTATTTGCAGATGATACATGCATGTTAGGATCAATTATAACAGATTAGTGAGGGGTTTCTATCTCCCTTTTTATAAAGTCAGGAAGGACAGAGACTGTCTATACCAACATGAATTATAGTTTTGAGATGTCATTGAATTTTCTGTAAAGTGGATGAATGGAGCAATTTTCTAGTGAAACCCAGTTTTTATATCTTAATCTATTAACTTGAACAGCTCGCAAAATTCTAAAGATTGTACACACACATTCTGAAGTATGTTTTGAGAAATGCACATTTGGAAGGTTTGAACTGTAGAAGGCTTTGAAGTCAACCAGTACAGGCATTCAACAGTGACATTGTGTCACTATTTCTCTTACACACAGACACACATATACGTTTTCCATTAATTCATTTAACTTTTGAATTTTCTTTGCTACTTATGATTCAGATTTAGTTTATATCTATATGAGATTAAATAATTTAACATTTTATAGACTCAGATACTCCATTTTTAAAAACAAGTTATCAGACTAATTTATGTCACTGAAGTGACCCTCCAGTTTCATTAAGTTAATAGAATTAACCAGTTGCTTTGGTTGATGGCTATAAGGTAAGCAGCTGGGAAACCTTATCCTATTTTAAGTAGTTACAACACTTAGGTGTTACTTTTCCTTGTTGTCAGTTCTTTGTTATTCTTTTTGTATATGTAAATATAGGAAAATGCATCCTTAAGATAAAAATTACATTTAATGTGAACATTTTTATTTTAAGAAACCAATAAAGTGACTTAAAATATCCATCCAAAGGTCTTAATGAAAACTACTGTAAAATTCGGGAATTGTTTTGAAGACGAATTGATTTAAACCATGCCGATATTCTAGGAAAACACTGAGACTACCATTTAATGTGTTGTTACCAACAATTTAAACTCACTAATGAGCATTTAAATGTGAATTCATGAATAATACTGGCCCAAACTCTGCCCTTGGATGCTCAAAATGTTGCTTCCTTTGAGGTCAATGGGGTATATGTTGGAAGGAGTAGGCAACTGATAAAAGGATTTATTTTTTTGTCTATAGCATACTCATCCTAGTGGGGGTATAGTTTCTTTGAAAAGATGTTGCAAATATAAACAATGTAAGTTAAATCCGATTTTCACATTCAAAAACTGGTGTGATTGATGGTTTTGCTCACGACCGATGACCTGCTCATATTCTTACCTGTCCACACCAAAAACCCAGAAGGCAAAATATGCTTTGTAACTGTCAGAAATATGAAAAAACTGTCAAAAGAACATGAAATCAGTTGTGAGGCGGAAGTCTTGGTTCGGTTTTCTCAAAGACAATACATAAATTGCAAATGTCCAAATTATAAGCTCCCCACTAATACATGTCACAGGATGCCCAGGGGATGGACACCTAGTTCCTGTGGATTATATCAAACATTACATTGAGTCAGTTATAATTTATAGTCCTACTGTAAATATTTATAAAGTATGTTTAAATAGCACATTTCAGTTCCCAATTGTTTAAATTTTTAACTTAATTACAATTTATTTTTATGGCAACAAATTAGATAGTGAGTGTGTATTTCCACATTAATTATTGAAGTCAGGAAGTTCACTCCTCCTTAAAATGTATTCTTATTTTGTTCCATTTTTGAACCCTATTGTTCTCTCATTGTATTGTTTTATGAGATCAGAAGGCCTCCAAGCTGTCCTGTGTGGATTTTTGCATGGAAAAGGGACAGGTATTTCTGAGTTGGCCTCATTCTTCCTGTTCTCTTACCCTCCCCCTCAGCCGGGATGACCTATTCATCTGCCCTGTATAGGTTCCTGCTTTCCTGCCTCTGCCTCTTCCTTCCACTTTCCTGACCATCAGTCTCAACTCACGTCAGAGCTCTCGTTCACGGCCCAGCGGACATACATGTGTTTTGTGAAGCCTCCCCTGAACACTGCGTCTGGAAGTGCTTACTTCTTTGTCTGAGTTTTTATTGCTGTATCAGTTGGTATCCAGTCGGTAAAAGAAAAAAACTTAAAAAAGCATATCAGTTGTTTTACCAGAGAGAATTTAATTAAGAATTTGTTTAAGCAGGTATGGGAGGGCAAAAGGAGAGGGGGACCCTGAGGTTATGAAAAGTCAGTGATTACGGGAAGAAGGTATCACCCTTAGGGCTGGGAGAACTGAGCCCTGGACATTGGGATTATGAGAGCCTAGAATTTTAGAGGAAGTTCTCATGGGGCTGGGACCCACACCTTCCAGAGGGGACATGTTCTGCCACAGCTGGTGTCTCGGGAACTCAGAGGAGGTCCTTGCACAGAATTGGGACTTGGAATTCTGAGAATGAGGCATCCCAGCAAGCTTCACGGGTTGTGAGGGAGATGGAATAGGGAATAAACTGATGCTGTGAAGATGAAGAGTCAGCAGGTGAGGTGATGGTGACAGGAGCAGGAAGCAGCGCAGGGAAGTGGTGTATCTCTTCTCCCTCCTTCGACCATCTTCTCCTTTGATTGAAAGCTGACTCCAGCATCCCAAAACAGCATAGAGTGGTGAATTTGACACTGAGAGATAGTAACTTAATAACCAGCACCGTAGCATTTTAATTATATCTCTTTCAGACACTTAGCATTTTCTTCCTTCTGATGCAGTGTTCTGTAGTATCATATCTCCTATCAGTCCCTAAGATCCTTGAGAATAGTATCTGGAAATGATTCATATTTTGATTTTCCAAATTTCAATTAATATTGTTAAATAAATGAATATGTGAATTTCCCCAAATCAAAGGCCTTTCTTTTCTTTTAGTTTTAAGTACTGAATGTTTCTTTATAAAAGATCATAAAAATAAGTTTTTCTTTTCCTTGATACTTCAAATAATTTTTCTAGGGTTTTATGGAGTATGCTTACGATAATCCATGTAACCAAACAAATGCAGACAAGAGAGTGTTCTTTTTAAAATGAATATTTTAGTAGTCTATCTAATTATATAAATATTGCTTCCATTTTTCAAAAGATATATTGTTTCTCAGTCCAGCCTTACCCTTTTCTCCTTTCTCTACTAAGAGAAAGAGGGAGCAGAACCCAAGAAAGAGACCCTGATGGTGTTGCAAAGATGAGCCAACTGAAAGAGGAGGCTGGGCATCAAAAAGCTGGAGAAGAATCTGAGGTTTAGGATGAAGATCTTTGCACTACTCACATCTGGAAATGATTTACTGACAGAAGTCTATGTCTATACTGCCTGACTCTCCAAGTACTATAAATAGAGCTCATGAGGGTGAATTGGCTGAACTCTCCTTTTTTAAAATTGATGTATAGTCAGTTACAGTGTGTCAGTTTCTAGTGTACAGCATAATGTTTCAGTCATACATATACATACATATAATTGTTTTCATATTATTTTTCAAAAAAAAAGAAAAGAAAAAGAAGACACTAATGAACTTATTGGATGAACTGTTATAAATAGTCTGTATTTAACTCGAGGGAAAGTGGGATCCCTGCTGTTGACCACGAATACATATACACATATACAGAATACACTTAAGTAGACTCAGACATGGGGGCTGTTACATGATACACTTCAGAGCTTTGGGAAGACTTTTTAAGGATAGAAAGGTTTTACAATGCGGTCTTTTTTCAACAACTAATTTCGACAGACCCTAAAGAAGTGTTGCATAAAATTCTACATAAAACTCTAGGAGTTCTGAGGTTATTCTGTGAGGTATGAAATCAGCATTGTAACTTGTTATCAACATTTTATTGTCTCTGAAGGAACGCATTTGTTCCAGTGAAATAATTTTATGTATAGTTTGTCAGATTCTGACCTACCGAACAATAGTAAACAAGGAATTGATTATTCATTTTACAAATTATTGACTACACAATTACTTTCATTAAGGTAACCCCATTGCATATTAAAAAGCAATTCCATTTATCAAAATTGGATTTGCACACAATTCTAAAGATAATGATTTTCTGTGAATTGGTCTGTATTGCAGGAAGCAAAATCATAGTTAAATCTGATGAGAGTTAGACCTCGTTAATGATATACTCAATATCCTTTTTGAAGAAAATAAGGAAAATGTTATTCTCAGTAGAGTTGATGAGTCAGAATCATATCTTCTGTAACTATTTCTGTAACTGCTATTCACAAATACTATCCATAGCTGAAGTTCAAGTTGTAATTAATATCACTAAGCTGTGAAGTGTCAGCAGAATCGGTATCTAGTATCTGATTTCTAAAAGAAAGAGCACAGCGTAACATAAAAAAGTCCAGGATTTGGGTTAAAATACAGTCTCCTTCACTTACTAGCTCTGTGACCTTAGACAAATTACTTGACTTATCTGAGCTCTTCAGTGTACAAAATAAGGAGACTAACATTCATCGGTTTAAATTTGTTATGCAGATTAAAAAAAAGTTTAGGAGCCCAAGTGTTTAGCACACAGCTTCAATAAAGGGTGCCTTTTATGAACACACTACTATTGCCAAGTTTAACCATTTTTCCATCTATCTTCATTGCATATTTATGCATGAATAACTCATAAGATTTCATTTCAGGCGTGCATTTAAATTTAAATTCTCTTGTATTTCGTAATCAGTTTTTTAATAGGATACAGCTCTCCTTCCCTGAAATCTCAGTGTGTTAGTTAAATAGCTCATCTTAAAAAAAAAATTTACACGAGTATGAGCGATAGGGCTTTTAGAAGAGTCAAGCATGCGTTTTGCTCCCTGCATCTCTTCCACGGTGCTCCTTGGGCGCTACTTTCAGCCACTTATTAGCTGCGTGGCTGAAGAGTATGAAGTCAGCTCTGCTTAAGGAAAGAGCTTGATAAATAGGAATCTGTGGTCCTGTCTCTGCAAAAGAGCATCAGGTCCAGGGGTTAGAAAATGGACAGGAAATTCTCCTCATGTAGCGTTATATGAGACCCTTTATGTGTGTTATCTCATGATCAGAATTTATTATTCTGCTGTAACATTTTTCCAAGGCAAATCTATACTGTCACTTCCATCCAAGGATTCTTTCCTAGCAGAAGAAAATTAAGTGACTACATAATGATAAGTGACAACAAATTTCATTATAAAAACATTTTTTAAAAAATTCAGTTGAGACAGTGAGGTAAATGTTCACCACTTAAAAATAAAGTAACCTAAAGGAAAAATAAAAAATGAAGCCAATAGCTTAGGCTTCATTTAAGGAATAAAGTATTAAATCAACAATTTCTTACAGTTTTTCCCTCATCATCTGGAAAATTGTCACAGTTCTTAACTTCATCTCAATTCAGTAGAGTTTCCCTAAAACTTATCAATACAATAAACCATCTGCTAGAATAAAGTTCAGGAATGAAGTTGTATGTACAGATTATATTCATTTACTCTACATACATGTTGGATATGAAGTGGAAAAATATTGTTAGAGGGGATCTAAATTTCATTATATCTGTTATATATATGTGAGAAATGTGGAAACTAGGCTAAGTAAATAATCGAAGAGTTGGAACAACAATTTGTTTCAATATGATAGCACTTTGCTATAGGATGGATCATGGCTTCCAAGATGTCCACGCTCTAACTTTTGGACCTGATATGGACCTGATTTTGGATATGATACTTTATGTGGCAAAAAAGACTTTGTACATGTCGTTAAAATTAAGGATATTATTGTGAATTATCCAGGTAGGCCCAGTTTAATCACACAAGCTTTTAAAAGCAAAGTACTTTCTTTGGCTGGAAGAGGAAAGAATGCCACAGAAGAGAAAGTCTGAGAGATTAGAAGTATGGGATACACTGGACAGGCCACTGCCAGTTTGAAAATGGAGGGGCCAACATGGCAAGGAACACAGGTGGCCTTTAGGAGCTGAGAGTGGTCTTGGCTGACAGCCAGCGAGGAAAGAAGGACCACATTTCCTACAAGGAACTGAATTCTACCCACACCCTGGGTGAGCTTGGAAATGCTCTTCTCCAGAATTATACCTCATGGTTTCATATAAGAGCCTAGGCCAGCTAGCACCTTGATTTCAGTTTTGTGAGATCAGGAGCAGAGAAACCAGCTGATCCCACCTGGACTTCTGACCTAAGAGAACTGAGATAATAAATTTATGTCCTGGGATAATAAATTTATGTGGTTTTCCTGGACTTCTGACCTAAGAGAACTGAGATAATAAATTTATGTCCTGAGATAAGAAATTTATGTAGTTTTAAGTCACTAACTTCATGATAATTTGTTATAGCAGAAATAGAAAACTAGTATATATTTTCCCCAATTCTCTTTCATATGAAAGTGTTATTGCTTTAACAGAGACATCAGACAAAATTAAAAATTTTTAAATAATAAAATCTATTCTTATATAGCTGGGGTTTTTACACTCAAACCTGATTCATTACCTTCATATTTATTTAAAAGTTTCTAAAATTCTTATGTGATTGAAGTTAATGTAATATTTATGCAATCAGAGTTAGTGTTAAGACATATAATGATTTTATCAGGTAAGCCATGAATATAAATTACAAATTATCATAATTATTTAAGATCATAATATTTTCCTGGTGAAAATATTTTTTCAAAAGTAATGTTTGTTCTTACTAATTTTGCAAGTACACTTTCACAATGAATATATTAATAATGGTTCTCGGTATTGAATAAGTAATAACATCCATTTAAGAATAAAAATAATAACAACATGAGTGGAAAGTCCTTGTTTAAATGATTTTGTCTGCCATTTATTCATAATATGAGTTAGCAGAGGATTGGTGTTTAACTAATGGCGTCATTTCAATAATCTCAGTTCTAATAGTTTAATGAAATACTTCTGAACGTGGGAAAGTTACGCATATGGGTATTCGTTATAGTATCATTTATGATAACAAAAATGTTGACGTGAGCTAGGTGATAGGGAACTGGTTTTCCAAATTCTGGGGTACAAACTCAATGAAAAATGATGCACCTAGTTAAGAGCATATAGCAACTCATAAGATTATGATTTGAAGTGAAAATATACAAAACCCATGTTAAGATTATAATTACTTAAAACTTTCAATATTTGAAAAGGAAGAGAATACATACAAATGTTAATAGTTTTGGAATAATGGAATTATGGTAATAGCTCTTTTGTTTGTATTTTCAGACAATTTGTGGTTGTATAATTTATGTGATTTTATTTAAATGCACTAAAATAGATACCATGCCTATTTTTTAAACACTATGAGTCTGATGGCAATCTTTCTTCTCACATAATTCCATAGCTTGATGGAGTCTGAGCTTAGACAGGAATGGGTGTTTGCCTTATGCTTACAAAAGTATCAGGAAAAAAAAAAAAAACTTGAAACTGAAGGAGAAAAAAACACCCTTGACATTTTGCTCATGGAAATCAACAAGTGAGCTGTTCTCTCAGCTCCTCTTCACCCGTCCTGGTCCAGGCGACAGCGAGTCACCCTGTCTTCCTTTAATCTCTCACATCCCACTGCAGCCAGAGTGACGGATTTCAGGAGGAGATCCGCTCATGCCAACTTGCTTAAACTTTCTAATAGTTCTCCTTAGCTCTGAGGTTAAAGGACAAAATTCTTACTTTATCTAACAAGGCTAAGCATGGCCTACCCCCACCAGACCGTCCGGCCGCTGTTCAAGGCCCTCACGTTCTCACTCTCTGCTCTTTAGCTGCATCGTCCTTCAGACGACGTCCCAGACACGGCAGGCCCCTGCTCAGGCTGCTCCCTCTGCACCGCTTCCCAGTCAACTTGTGATATTAATACCCAGTTATTCTTCAGCTATCAGCTCCCATATCTTCTTTATAGTTCAGGATCTGTCCGTGTTGTACATGCACTTATCTAATGCCCATTCCTTTGGAGTTCTTATTTGTATAAGTTTATAATTATATTTCATTTTTGTGGTTATTTGATCCCCTGTCTGCATGAACATAATGGGAACACTAGGAGGATTAGGTCTGTCTTTGTTACCTGATGCTTAAAACAGTGACATTTAATAAGTGCTCAATAAATATTTTTGAATGAATAAATGAATGGGTGAGTGAGTGATGGAATGTGATGCTATAAATTAGCTCACACATAAAATCAAAAGCACCTTTAAGTAAAAATCAAATTGCTAGTACAATATGGCAAATGAAGGTGCCAGTGGACTTCAAGTGTTACCGTTTCATTGGAAAGGTTAGCATTATTGTATAAATGGGTCCATCAGTCTACCTTAGGCTAATCCAGTAAACGTTTGAGTCAACAAGTTGTTAAGTCTTTATGCTCTTTTTCCAATAAACCTTTTGATTCCAAGTTGGTTTTCGAAGTGATTAGGTCTACAGGAAGAAATGGGATGGCAATGAAAGCATAACGGTGCTGGCTCAGTTGTAAATTTTGCTCATCTAAGTTAAAATAGTATTCTGATTTTATATCAACTTTTATATATTGGTTAATATGACTATGTCCCTAAGAAGTGGGGCTCTTTTAACATGGTAACAAAATTAAGTTTTGGGGTTTGCTGTATTTACCTCTAACCCTGAACTGTGAAAAATTTACTAAACAAATTATAATTTCTCATTGAGGGTGGTCAACTGGCCTTTTCCAGGCAATGTACAGTCATTTTTAAAGTACGTTTTAATTTGATATTTCAATACTCATTGGCTTCTGTAACAAGATGAAAAAAAACAACTCCATGTGTCTATATGTATGAAAATAGAAGTATGCATTTAACAAATGTTTTCTAAATGGGATAGAAAGGTAAAGAGAGTTCTTGACCTTGAGAAGGTTAGAGAGAATAAACATGGATCAGTGAAATAAAAGAAAATGCCATGAAAAAAAAAAAAGCAACAACAGAGTATGTGCTCAAGGAAGCTTCTAAAAAAGAATAGGGAATATAATTTCTGAACGAAGACATGATAGTGTGATAGTAATGAGATGATTATGTGACAGACAGGAAGCTAAAATTATTTGATTAAATTAGTCAAATGATCAGCTAAGCCAACTATAAATTTTTATTGGCAATTAAGATGCCAATAAATAAAGGAAGGATGAAAATGTAGGATTCAGAACAGTTTTTTTTTAAGCAGATGAGAGTTTGGATATGTATATTAGATAAGGTAACTGTAGATGCTATTACAAATAATCTCCAAATTTGTAATGGATGAACATTATGCAAGTTTATTTGGCCCTCACATGTCAAGCTGTGTGGCTTTAATATATGTATATGCCTCACCTACCTTATAGGATTGTTACAAGATTCAAATGAAAAGTATGTGAAAGTTGTTAAGACATTAAAAGCACTTTATAAATACAATATCTATCTATCTATCTGTCTGTCTGTCTATCTATCTATCTATCTATCTATCTATCTATCTATCTATCTATGTGTGTTTGTGTGTGTGTGTAGTTTGTATAAACATATACACACATACACACACAAGCAGATCTAAAGCGTACCTGTGTGGTAGTGGAACAGCAGGATCATCTATTAGGTAAATGGAAGAAAGATCTATTTTCTTAGGTGAGTCTTGACATCCTTCTGTCCTCTGTATCATCAGCTAATTAGTTGCCTGAACGCAAGTATCGCACCCAATGACCCCTCAAGGTGCCATCCATTTCTATTATTCTATGAAAAAGTAAAATCCTAATGATAATGGAATTGCATTTCACACACAAAGTTACAGCTCCACCTTTCTAGTCGCAGCTTCCACTTTGATGTTTTTTTCAGCTTTCTTTCTGGACCTCTACTTCCAGTGTTCCTGTCACTCTTCCCAATCGCTCTCTTCTGTAGCTCCATCTGCCCTTCTTATCCTCAGCCTGTTGTTGGGAAGTGAAATTATTTTCTGCTGTAGTCCTCCATGTTAGCTTTCAGTTGGACTTTTCAGAATAGGTTTTGTGTAAGCACTATTCAAAAATCCAAGTTCATCTGGCCAGTTGGACACAGGGCACAGTATTAGAACAGAATTTACACGAAGACTGACTCCTCAACCAAGGACTTATGGTGTGACAGGAGTGAATCTCTTAATCTCGGCAGGCTTTAGCTAAGGACATTAGTTACTCCAGGATGGAGATATTAAAAGATCAGTGGGATAATATATGTAAAGTGGTCTTTGGAACGAAGTAGAGGGGTAAACAAGACTTCTTTGCATCCTCTTCTTGATTTTAGAAATGAGTTGCTCTAATGTGCTTGGTTACGATTGCCATGTAAGCTGCTGACTTTCAAATATGCTACAAATCCTAGGAAAAGTGATTGTTCAGCATAAGACATAATAACAGTTCTAAGAATCGCTCCTGATGGACCAGAGAAGGTAAATAAAAGTCATGAATATTCAAGTTCTTTATGTTCTAAATCCCAATTTGACAGAGCTGCTTTACGACATTAGGCAAATCACATTGTGTTACGTCTCAGGTTCTGTGTCTCTAAAATCTGGTAAATTTAGTGCTGGTTTCATGAATAATAAAGCAAATCTCTATAAAGTACTCATTTTGTAGAAATACTAAATAATAAAGGAATTCTGTGTATTCTGTTATTTTCAGTAATGCTTCTTGCCTATGTTACTTGTCTGTCTTTTTTATTTTTATTCTGAATTTATATTTTGCACTAGATTCTGCCTAAATTGAAGCAATCAGAGATAGAAAACACCCAGAGCCTGCGTAGGTGAACCATACAGATAAGGAATATAAAAGAGTCTTCAATCCACCAGGTTCTGCAGTACCAGGAAAGGCCTTTTAAATGCAGGTTGTGTGCGTAAATGGTTTTAAAACACAAACCCGCATACCAAGCTGAGGGAAGCCAAAAAGCCTCTGCCCTAAACTGGCCAGGCTTCGAGTCATGATGCTACAAACTATCAGATAGACCTGGAAGATTTTCCTAAATTACTATGTTAGGCTGGACCATGAAAAGATAATTTGTTGTCAGGGACAATTCAAAGGGTGGAGAACAACCCTGATTGCCAAGAGCACTTGTAAATCTCTCAATAGATGCACAGTTCAAAAGGTTTACTACCATCTCTTTCTCCCCTCTTCATCAGCTCGGTTGGTAGGATCATAGACCTAATCATTTATGCTAATTTATTTTCCTGCTTGCACAGCTGCACTTTTCTGTCTTGACACAGAAAGTGATTTGAGGATGTATGGATTTCACCAATCTGACTGTCTAATCAGGAATACTATGGCGTAAACTGTAGCTTTAAATGTCTCCTTGAATCTCCATTTTCAACACTTACATCTCTAAAGATACCAATTTATTGTGTGCTTTCTAATATAATACTGGCTTTTAAATTCTTATGATAGTTATGTATAACCCTTATAGTGAACCAGATTAGTAAATTATTCCTATATGTAAATTTGAGCTATCTGGACCACTGGATGCAAAGAAAGTGTAGGTCCAAACCCCTTATTCTCTTTCAAGGTCATGTCAAATGCCACATCTTGCATAGAGTCTTCCTGATTCATGTAGGGGGAAGCTTGGAACTGCCATGGTTCTCCTATGACACAAACTACTTCCCATCTCATTTTACAGTTGTGTGTACATATTTGATCTTTTTCACTGGTCTATAAAGTTCTAAAAGTTCGAGGCTATGAGTTATGCATCCCTGATGCTTTAGAGAAAACAGAATTTTGCTTCCTCCTGCGTATAGGATAGCAACCTAACCTTCACTATCGCCTCTAAGTAGAGTGGACACAAGCATTTATCTCATGTTTTTGAGTGAAAGGAGGCATTGCTCCTAACTATTTTTGTGGCAGTAGACATAAACTGCTATTGTCCAGGGAAAACTGGGATGTATGGTTGCTGTACTTACATGAGTTCTTCGTGATTTGGATGTTGCCTCGATTTCCAGACTCATTCTCCGTCTCGCTCTTGTACCCACTCGGAACGAGGGCCATGTTGAATTATGTGCAGTTCCCCACAGGTGTGATGATCCCTCTCGTGTCTAGACCTCTGCAGAAGACTTAGCTGAAGTGGCAGTTCTCTGTAATCCGTTTTTCACCTCTCAGAAGGAGCATCAGCTCAGTGGGACCACGTGCAGATTCTGATCATCTTCCTTTTTCTTCTCCCAAAAGAGTTTTTGACTTATTGTAAGTCATCATTAATGATGATGTTCAGAGAAATAATTATTTTAAAAAATTAACTATAATCCACACTGGACCCAAATATTGCAATCTGGTCTGACTCTTAAACTGGAACATGAAATTATGTGGCATCATACCTGGCTTCAAATTTTATATCTCTTAAGTGACCAATGCATGACCTTTACACCCTGACTCACCAATAATGTTTAATAAACTGCTAAAAGATAAGCAGTGAAATACTTGTAGAAGGTCATTATCTGTCCTTTAAGTTGAGCCCATAACATTTCAGCTGTGATTAACCCTATTGTGATTGTACCGTTTCCACTATCCACGTTACATACTAACTTCAGTTACTGGAAGCTATGTTCTTCAACGTTCCAGCTTTATTTTAACTGTGCTTGGTTTTCTGCCATTAAAGTGTTGTGCACAAATCCAGGGAGACAAAATTGTATGTGTGCTTTGAATAATCAAACAGAGTTCCTGACATTTCAGAGCAAATGAGTCTTATTTTGTTAAGTAAATAAGTATTTTAAATGCTAATGATTTTATTTAAGTAGGTAGTAGTTCTGTGCATGTATGTTTGCATATCTTTCCATGGACAAACCATTCAAGGTTTATACAGATTCTTTTGAGCTGACATAATTTTTACATAAAAATAATCGTAAGCAAGAGTGTAACAATTCAACATTTCGAAATGTCTCAGTGAGAAGTGAAAATACCGTTATTCTTGGTAAGACAAAAAAAAATGTTGCATCAAGAGGAGTGACGAACAAAAAGTATAGACACTTCATCAGAAAATTTTTGAAAATCATTATTTTTTTTAAAAATTACAGAAATTAGAGTCAGCTAATGTCCTGAAAGACCACAGTCAGAACTAAGAAAAGGTTCCAAGAACAATGAGCCGGTGGGAGCCTGGTAGTCAACTAAGACATGCAACAATTACATTGCTTTTAAAAGTCTTTGTTACCTCAGTTCCATGCTAGCTTTTAAGCTATATCCTATTTTAAGCTTTTTCTTTGACACGAAGTCTTCACGCTGGACTCAATAAGAGCATAACCTTCATTTGTTTAGAAATGTAACTTCATTTTCCATGCTTACCATCCTAACTGCTATTACAGTAGGGCTTTGTTAATTCACACAAATGACAAGGGAGACAGTTGCTGAATTTTTACAAATTACTAAGTATGTGAACACATGTAATAAAAGTCATGGATATTTCATCTCAGGATGTACGTTATTCATTTATTTTGACAATTCTAGTACGGCTCTTTATTATTCTAATAATAATAGGACTAGTCAATACCCTGATGCATAGTCTATGTAACTTAAAATATAAAAGATGCTTTCTTGCCAACAAATTGCTTGGGATCACTGGCTTAGGATGCCAAATTATCCTAAGAGATAATTAATAAGGTTAATTTCTCTGGAGTGTATTCACAGCTGTTACATACTTTACCTGTCTTTGAGGGCTTCAGACTCTCGTGTGACTTGGAACTTGTATTTCTTTTTAAATACTTAATAATCTTCATTTATTTATGATATCCTTCTTTAGTCATTCTAAAATAATGAGATATAATTATAATTTAGCTTGAATTACGTTTTAGGCTAAATGGCATGTATTTTATATTAGTTACTCTTGGTGTTACTGTTGGTTTTAAGTAAGATAAATTCCCAGAGTCTGAGATACCTCCTAAAACTTTCTCTAAATGTTTATTTGCTGTTCTGTACAAATTCAAGTTATCACTTGGAAAAAACTTTAAAATTATATCTGTAAACTATGACTTGGAGAATAAGTTTTAAAGTTTCGAGCTTCAGAATGGAAATTGAGATTTTTAGATTCTAAGCCTGAGTCATAAAATGTACCAAGGCCTGAGACTTTCCCCCTTTGAGTCTCCAGAATTTTAATTAGTTCCTGAGTTCTTACCTTACTTTCTGCAAATGCTTTTATTTTATTTCAGGGCACACTGACTTGTATTCGGAATGCTAGAATGTATAGTCCTAAATCAGCATAATAGAAGCCAGTATAAGTGAAATAAATTCAAAATTCCTGCTTACAATTCTGAGGGCACAATTAAGTATCTGGCAGGAAATCCCAGTCTTTTCCCTAGGGGCCACACACTTGGAGAATTCATGCTTTTGCAAGATTTGAACTGAGTCACAAATCTCTCTACACCCTTCATGCTGTTTTTCAACATGAACATTATGCCATCTTGACTCACTAATGCAAGCAAACACCTTGTGCTTTGTGTAAGGCCATTTGTTCATTCAGTAATTATTTTCTAAATTAATGAGAGAAAAAAAGGAAACCTATCAGAAATGCCTGTTGACTGCTACTACCCTAGCAAAGCCAAACTGAGACTTCTTATCCGCGTTTCCGTGCGCGCAGTCCTGTCTGATGTCTCCTTTGGAAATATTTTCAGTTCTCCTGTGTCAATGACCTCATTATAACCTAATTGCATTTACTGTGTTATTCTAATACTCATCGTCTAGACAAGCCTGTTTGCTTCCTCATCTCTGTCTTTTCTTCTCCCTTAATAAATGACAATGTCCCCTAATAATCCTGGGATTTCCCAAGGTCTCTAAAGCCTTCCCCACAGGAGAACAAAAGCCACCCACCGCCTTTCTCTTGACTCGAGACATTTTCACTAAGTCGTGTTCTTTCCCATGCTGACGTGAGTGTGATCTATATATTGTCTTCTATGAATTTTTACGTACAGTTCACCAGACATGACTTTCTGATTCTGGTTCAATTCAGAATTAAACACATCAATGTTGATCGCACATTTTAAAAACATGGTAGAGTGTAGAAGAAGAAATGGAACTTAAATCAAAAGGTTTGGGATGAATCCCAACCGTGAAATTTATGTGGCTTTGGGGGAAAATAATTCCGTTAAGCTCTCCTGAGGTTGTCTCCTCATATATGGAAGGAAGATTATACTTGAAGGTAAAAATGCAAGGATGTAAATGTTACCTTAGAAGAAACTTTTAAAGGAAGTTTCCTATCTTTTGTTCTGATCATACCTAACAGAGGACTCCAAATATGGTATTCAGTTAACACCCCTCCAGATCCCCCCAAAGAAAACAGATTTAGTTTGAAAAATTGGACAAAAACAGCCTTATATTTTGTTGATTTTTTTCCAGTTTTTCAAATTATCATGTGCCCAATAAGCCAATAAAATAAATGACTTAGAAATTAAAACTATAGTAGGAGGAAACATTTGATTTAATCCTTAAATATCAAGCATTGATAGTTACTATTTTTTATTGAAGTATAGTTAATTTACAATGTTGTGTTAGTTTCTGGTGTATTTATTGTAGAAAAATGTTTATCTAAATTTATAATCGCTAATTCTTGGTTTTTAAATGCCACGATGTTCCTGCTGGGCAAGCTTTTTTTTTGTTCGAAACAGGGATCTGATTCTTTTTTCAGTTTTTCAATTTCTATTGACATGTTATTCATTATCAGGACAGTTGGCAGAATCCCCAGATGGCCCTCAGAATCAATTCTGAGAAGGTGATGTCTCTTTCCTATACCTAAAAGCATATAAAATATTTGACTTTAATTCAATAACAAGAGGGGTTCATTTTAACTTTCGTAACCTAGGGAACTCGTGATACTGTAATGAAGCACATCTTATTCACTGAGTGATTATCGTGGCCCTGCATCAGGTCTGCACAATGTGCTGGCTGAGGCGTCACACCGATATATTTACCCTAATATACATTGTTACACGGTATGCAATAAATTCTCTATTTTATGGCCTTCTGGGAACTGAGGGAAATGATTCAATTAGCAAGAACACGTGAGCTGGGGGAAATTAAATCAACTTTAATAAAAACATCTATAAAACATGTTGCAAGCAAAGTATAGTGGTCATTAGGGGCCTCATTCCTGGAAATCAATAAAACATTTCAAGGGTCATATTTTTATAACTTCCTCTTGCGTGTTAGCTGGACTCGGCTCAAGGGCATCCCGGGAACTGCCAAAAACCTGAAGACGCCTGTCTTCAGGGACCCCACATCTCTAAGGAGGTCGCAGGGTCTGCATTAGCTCTCTATATGGACCTGGGCCTGAGAAACCCTCACAGCAAGTGTGAATGTGACACAACGTTTGCAGGAAACACATGTAAGAAAGGTGGAACTCATGAGTTTTTGTTTTCCCTAAAAACTCAAGGTTTCCTTGACCAGAAATGAGTTTTACTCATTTTTGTCTATTCAGATCCTGCTCCTTATTCATGATTGTGGGCGTGTGGATGGTTTCTATTCCCTCTGTATACATTTATGTGGTCTTTCAACTTTCCTAAAATACTTACATATTTTTAATCGCCATTACAAAATAAGTAAATTAATGCAAGCATATTTTAAACAAAGCAAAAATACAAGTATATGCATGTCTTCCTGCTTTCTCCCTTCCCCCACCTCTATCCCAGTTCTACCACTATCCTCAAATAATTGCTGTTTACAGTCTAGTATATGTTCTAGAAATATGACTAATAGAGAGAATATATGCATATTCTTTGCCACCACATATATATTCTCCATATATTGTCCATAAGTGGGATCACATTATACATAGTTATCTGATTTTTTCACTTAATAATGTATATACACATTCTTATAACAGCTCCATTTTCTTTGCCCAGAATAAATTTACTATAATTTATTCAACCACTGTTTTGGGTGCATGATTTGATTATTTTTTGAACCTAAGATTATACCTAATTTCCCTGTAATTCCCTACTATATTTATAGGTTATTCTTCTAAGTTGACATTTTTTAATGAGCAGACTTTTTTTTTTTTTTTTGTATGCAATGAGATTACCTCCCTATGAACCCAGTTCAGTATTCTAACACATTCTGATTTGTAATTCAGAAACAAAAGACCACAGACCTTTCCCTTTTTCTCTGCCAACTGCCCCCACTCCGTCCTCCAGGTTACTGAGGTTTGTGCAAGGGAACCCAGTAACACTGGGAGTCATGCCTTTCTTCTGTGTCAAGTTGCGGGTTTCTCAGCACTGATGGGCTTTGTAGTCAGTATGTTCTCAGCTGAGTGATGTCTTCTAGGAACCCTTCACAGTCTCCTATGTTGAGAGAGCATCCTTTCCACCCAACCAGAATGCAGAAAGAAATTGGCTAACCCGATAGAGATAAACTGTAACAGTCCTTTTGTACACTTATTCTTATATTTCTTCTGCTACTTCTGAGATTTTGAGAGGAAAGGTAGTCAATCCATTTTAAACCAGTCGTTGTATTACCTTTATGAGCAATACGAGTTGTAAAAAAATTTTAAAGCTCTATGCATCTTTCAGGGCCCAGTTCAGGGAGCCACCTGCCCCTAAAGAATTTTTTGATCTTCCTCCTGCTCAAATTGACTTCTTTTTTTATGTTTCTATAGTTCTTTGCTTAAACTGCTGCTTATTTGCGTTATTTGCATTATTTGCAGTCTGCATTGTCTTATTATAGTTTGTATATGTGCCTTTCTTCCACATGGGACCCTTGGTTAATTAAAGATCAGGGCAAAGACTAATACATCTTTACATTAAGAGTCACAGTCACAGTAAATATAAAGACATATTTATTAAATGAATAAGTGGATGAATGTATGACATATCTGTGAAATAGGGTAAGTAGTGGATGCGAAGAAGCAGACAGGCTTGTGGAACAAGGATATTTATCCATGTGTTTTGATCACAGAGAGTTGCTGTGACCTAATTGTGGAAAGTGATCAAATAAATACATTTTAAAAATGTAGCTGCAGCTTTTATTATCGTGCTACACAATAACATATTACAGTGATTCAGGTGTACTTACATTTTCTCTGTGATTTTATTACTTTTCTGCTACAAAGGCAAACATTGTTCCAATACTCTCAGACCCTCAGGGAAGGAAGAATGATTTTCACAGTAGTTTATACAAACATGGCTCTTTAAATTGGATCAGGAAAGCTTCTTTATAAATGACAGCAGTCATAGAATTTAGACTTTCAATTGTAATATAAAATTAAATTTTCGAGTCTTTTTTTTTCTTCACTAGCTGTGGAGAATGATTTAGAGGTTAGATTGGAAGAGAGAACTTGTTACATATGTAGAAGAGATTTTAAAAGTGATTCATTATGAAAAACAAATTGATGACATTTTAGAAGGTCACTTAGCAATGAGCTTTTCCAATGTGGGGTCCTTGAATCAATCTAAATATACAATTTGGACGAAATAGTAATTCAGTGTCATGTAAGGTATTACACATCATTTAAAAATAAATCAACTTGTGATAGGAGTCAATATCTTCTGAGTTTTTTTTTTTTTTTTTTTGCCTCTTAATATACTCAGACTAGCCAGCACCTTCCAGAATATGGGACAGAAATTGGCTCACCTTGTTGAGATAATCTGCAAGTCAATGAGACAAAGATGATGCAAACTTCCCTGAAATGACAGCACTCTTCTCTGCAGTGGCTACAGGATTACAAAATGGCTACAGCCTAACAAAAATTTTCAACTCTATACTGGAGTCAATTCTTCCATCGCAATACATGGTGATAACCCCTGTTCCAATTTGGTCACTATTCTCAGCATCGCTGTTCCATGACATTGACCTATGTCGCACACAAGAGAGTAAAGCTAGAGGATTTGGGGGGTCTTCCAATTAACAAAAATGTTTATAAACATCTGTAACTAATTACTTCCTATGATTTCCCCCACCCCGCCTACTAGCAGCTAATACAGAATTCAATGCAGGAAATGTAGGTGGTGTGAGTCAATGTCTCCTAAAAGCAATACTTGGACCATCCCTCTGCTTAATATCTTTCCTTCTTGGCTATTGGTAGCTTTCAAAAACAAGGGACTTCAGGAAAGGTGATGTCCAGCAAATGTGTGCAGTGAATTCCTGTCTGGGAGTACACGGACCCATTTTGAAACACAGTCTGGGGTAGGCTTTCGGTCTCATTTCTTACCTGCCTCTCTTAGGTTCCCACAAGTGCCAGTTGTATTAAAATTTGAGATTAGACAGTGTCTACATATGAGCTTAAGTGAGGAAGATGTTCTTCTAGTGGCTTGTTCAGCAATGAAACTGAGTATCTGAATTATTGGGATGTAAAAGATGCCGGGCCATTTCACCTTCACCCTGTTCTTCTCTTCTAGAAAGCTTTTCATGGCAGCCCTCCAGCTGCTTTTCTTCCAGTTGAATTTGAAATGCTCTATTACCTTGGCTAAATTTCAACTATGTCAGTAAAATCCCCAAAGAGCAAATCGAGCTAGCAGCAAAAGTGCCTTTCCTAAATAAATAGACTGCTGACCCCCAAATATGAGAAGAGACACCATCACCCTACTATCAGGATTATTATATAGTCAGTGTTAATAAAGTCTGTCATTTTCTGAGACAGGGCTTTCCATTGTTTAACTCAAGTTGGAACTCAGTTTAAAGAGGCCGCCTCTCTCCTTGGACTGAACACTTGAGGAGGATACCCCTTGTCCTGCCAGTACGGCCAACACAACCCCATTCACCAATGTAAAATGCCAGAGACTGGCCTCAAAAGGGAGGCTATCCATGTTCCCTAAAAAGCAATTAGGACTAAGTCCCTCATGCCCTACATCCTCCATTACCTCAGCTTCTATAAAAAAACTCATTTCTTTCTCTTCTGAAACAGGTTAATCAAAGCATGTGGTTTCTGATTATCACATCCAACACCCCTCTCCATAGTAGCTAGGTAACATTGTCTTCGCTCCCAAAGACATCACTCTCTGAAAACACCGACTCCACACTTTCATCACTCTTGGTGAGTCCATGAAGGTCTCCTACCTGACGGTCATCTCCTCGAACAAGGTGGTCTTCTCTCTCACCTTAGGCACCCATTTCCAGGGTCTCCCTAGACCTGGTCCATACCGATCATTATAGGCAATGTCTTTAAAATCTCAATTTCAAATATTCACTGTCTGACCACTACTTATCACCTCTCCACCTCACTTATTCAGTTAGCCCCAATTTAGCCATTATTCAATCCCACCTTACCTGCAATTCCTTGACACTGCTAATTTTTTCTGCCTCTCACCCCCACTTAACCTTACTCACTGCCCTTGTACCTAGCTTAGGTTACATGACTCATCATTATAATTGTGACTCCCTTGCATACTCCCTCATGTTCTTTGCCTGTTTTTTTTCCCCTTATCAAACTCACCTGTCAAACCTGCACTTTAGTTAAAAATCCTTCTCTCCTACTACCAGCCTACACCTGAGCAGCTGAGTATGACTGAAGAAAACTAACAGTTGTACTGACTGGTGTTGAATTTATGGCCACAGATTTATGACTCAGCACTGCCCAGAAATTCTGCTGCATTTCTATAGTCAATCCCTGCTCCCACACTCTGAAATGACTATTTGATGCCTTCTCTTCTCTCCTCGAACCTCGTGTCTCCTCCCCCATTCTAAATCTTTCAGCTGATTACTTAGATTTTTATATCCTTTAAAGAAATGCAATCAGGTGCTAGCTTTCTGATTCTTACACCACAAATCTACCAACCTGCCTTTACGTTACCCGTATACTTCTGCTTACTCCTGTTTCAAAGGATGACCTGTCCCTGATAATATTGAAATCCAGCAGTTTGAACTGTATGCTACCCCTTCTCATGCATCAAAGTCCTTGCTCTTGTAATGAATTCCATTTCCTCCTGGACCAATGGACTGATTATTCTCGTCAGTATATAAACTTTCAGTAATATCCCCAGTTTAGGGAAAAAACTCCCTTGACCAATCATCCCTCTCCAGTTGCCACCCTTCATAGAAAACTCCTCAAAAGGTTTGTTTCTGTTACTCTCCCTCTCGATATTTTTACAACCAGGCTTTCAAACCCACTTTCCTCTGGAAAGTTGTCTTTTCGGGTCAGGAGTAAAATCAACCCTGCTTACTTCTGGGGTCATTTCTCAGACTCCATTTGATTTGATGGTTGCCTTTGACACAGTTAATTACTGCCTCCTTTACAAAAGACTTTACATACTCAGCTTCTATGCTGCAACGTTTATCCTCTTTGACTAGCTACTGTTTTAATCTCGTGTCTTGATTCTTCTTTCCCTTGCTAAGAAATGCGGGGTTCTGCAGCTGTTTGACCTTCGGCATCATCTCTCTTTAATCCGCATTTACTCCCCAGGTGATCTTATCCAGCCTTGGCTTTAAATATCACACAAACTCTCAGGCCTCAAGCTTCAGATTTTCCTCTGAGTTCTGCATGGCCAATGGGCATGTCTGACAGAACCCCTTGATGTTTGTGATGTGGGAATTAAGTCATATTTTTAAAGTTTATTTTTAAAAACCAGGGGGAAGATGAGGAAAATGGTGATTCTTGCTAAATCTATGTAGTGACTGTCCAATATCAATTATTTTCTGAAATTTCCTCTATGATATCAATGCATCATTCTTTCTTTTAAATTAAAAAATAAAAACTATGTCATCACTCTTTAAGAAAATATCAAATATCAATACTTGTGAACATGTGACATGGCTACAGAGAAGTAAATGAATGGGCTCACATCTAAGCAAGTTATAAAATACAGACAATAAATCTTTAAATCACTGAATACTAAGCTAAGTAGCTATTTTTAATATCCTAGTACAATCGATGATATAGTATTAAAATTGCTATAATATTCTGGTTCTAAAATCCTTTATTCTTTTAATAAAAACCCATTAAGTCACAAAGTTAGTTGTGACATCAATTTGAGAAAAATCAGGATTAATACCAACAAAAAATGAAAATTTCCTCTAGCTGAAATAAAAAGATCATGTATTCCTTTCAGATTACTACAAAAACAGAAGATGCATAAAAGTACTGAAATTTAGTGGGAGGATAATGCAGAAAAGCATAAAATAATAATACAAACATTAAAAAGTAAGATGAAATGTATCATTTATGAAAATAAACAAAAGGAACAAAATGCCCGTTTAAATATATGTGTATTTTTTACATGTCATATCTAAGACATTATTTGAATAAATTATCACCCGTCTTTAAAACGTTTAGTCTACACCCATTTACACATTATTTCACCTTGAATACAAGGACTTTCAAAGTCTATTCCACTTGCCAACTTTCCAATCATTTTTCTGATCTATTATGCAAAAACTGCTCCAGCTAAAGAGGTCTGCCTTTTGATCTTCAGGCATCTTGCAGGTTTTCACCTTTCGCCAAACTTGGGATGCCTTCAAGGTCCAGCTCACATTTTATTTCCACCGTGAGCCGTTTGAGACCATCATAACCTTTGGAGATTGTTCTCTGAGAAGATTCTCAGAGCATTTTCTCTACTGTTCACCTGATACTTGACAAAGGATTTTTGGCATAGTTTTGTTTTTTTAATTCCAGTAGTTATATTCCCTAAGTGTTAGATGTGACTAAAGAACACAGAGTAAATAACCTGCAGAGCTTTTACCTACAAAGTTCCTTAAGAGAATGTGGTATTATTCCAAATGATGACATGTATGTGAGCTAACATAAATCCATGACTAATATTTGAAAAATAATTTCTGCTAAACCAAGACGGGTATTTGTTTAACCTCTGAGAAGTGTAAAATATGTCAGTTTTATGAAAAACTAGGATAGGTCATATTAATTGGACAACTGGATCTATTCTTACTTCTTCTTGTCCAGAGCTGTCCATGGTCCCTTCTAGCTTGACATAGACATGTTTCCACAGACCTCTCTTTGCAGTCCTTTAGCCAACTTTAAGTATGGGGAGTGAAGAGCTTGAATATCAATCACATAATAAGCTGATACAGAATAATTAACGGTCTCTTTTTGCAAGTCCTTTTATAAAAGGACTGAAAAATTCCAGTCATAAAAATGGAGTGGTAGGGCCAAAAAATTCTCCACCTCCTTGATGCACTGTCATTCATAGCACAAAGATTTTGAAAAAAAAAAATGGTTGTTTGACAACATTCCATGGTAGTCTAGAAAATGAATATTAAAATATCTCTTGTATGCATCTCCTATATAGAAGATGTCCAAATAATTTACTTAGATACTCCTCACTCAAGGAGGTGAAGTGTAACAACTTCCCCTTGAGTTTAGGCTGGGTTTGGTGACTTGCTTCGTAACAGTAGATTATAGAAGGAGCAGGGAATGACTTCACGTTAGAGAAACGTGAAAAGCACTACCTTGGCCATGTGATCAAGGTTATCATCACTATAAGCCCTACTGATAGCTCGCACGTACCATTATACGATGCGATAAGAATGGCATTATATCTCTGTGGCTGTCCTCCCAGAAGCCCTAACTTCAGTCTAACCCCAAGAAGAGTAACAGACAAACCCAAATTGAAAGACACTCTACCAAATACCAATTAATATTCCTCAAAACTGTCGAGGTCATCTAAACAAGGAAAATCTGAGAAACAACCCCCGTCTAGAGGATCCTAGGATGGATATAGGATAACTAAATGGAAGGTGGTATCCTGGATGGGATCCTGGAACAGGGAATAGACATTAGGGGGAAAACTAATTAATCTGAGCAAAGTGTGGATTTTAGTTAATAGCATATAACCAGTGTTGATTTCTTAATTGTAACAATGTGCTCTAGTAAGGTTAAGATGTTAGCAGTAGTCAAAACTGAGGGACTCTCTATTTTTGCAACTTTTCTCTAAATCTATCCTAAAATAAAAAGGTTATTTAAATTTTAAAAAGACTCTTGTACCGCCTCCTCTTAAATCACATATAATGTTTGCAGGAAATACCCCACATACCGCATCAAGGGGAGTGATAAAAGAAATGACTTTGGATCTTTGGTATGTAATATTCTTTAACTGAAAAGTGTGCAGGTTAAAGAAGGATGTATTCTAGAAAGTCATTCTATCACTCCAGCAAGACTGTGGTTTATGTATAGTCTTTGGTTTTAAAGAGTTGTAGCTGTTACAAATACAGTTGAAATACATGTCTCAATAAATGAGAAGGAAAGTGGATGGATCCCAGTAAAACCTGGCTAGTATGGGAATCATCTGGGGAATTACGGGCTGTTCTGTATCCTTTGGATGTCTCCATCCTGCGGGAGCTAAGGCATGACTTACTTCCGTCATTCTTCCCTTTCACAAACAGTGATATATATACACATTCTGTGTGCTTGTCTCGTCTGGCATACATAGTTCAACAATGCAAGTTTATTCTGCTGATTTGTATAATCTGAGTCATAAATGGTTTAACAGCATTTTCCTCTCTGCTGTTTCATTACAGTTTCTGGTTTCTTTGAAAAAAAGTATTAGTAGGTTATCTTAAAAACTCTTCTTTAATAGGTGTTTTGTGCAACATTTAGATGAGAACATGTCATTTCTAATAGGGTTTATTTTGGAGGTGGAAGGTACACAGAGTTTACTTGCTACAAAGCCTTTATTCTTTAAAAGAAGAAACTGAGGCACATGGGTAAATACTTCCCTAAGGGTACAAAGTTTATTGCAAAGCATGTACTGGAAACCCGACTAACTGACACACTTCTCACAAAGTAGTATTCACAACAATTATTTTCCCAATGTTTTGGATTTCAACAAAGTTATTTAAACTTCTAGTTAATCGCAGTCTCTGACTGAATATGTTGTTATCGGTGTTTGTGACAAATGGAACAACCACTCTAAAATTGTACTGTGTCATTTGTGGATGATAGTAGCGTATAAATGAATGTGCTATGAAGGCTCCAGCTGGAGAAAGTCCATCATCCCCAGAAAATCCGTCAGCATGGTCCGTAATGCTGAGTTACTTGTGTGTGCATGTAAATATGACTCAGCTGAAAGATCATTGAAAAGAAAATACAGTCCACTATTTTTTGTTATTTATTTTTGTGCTAGAAATTCCCAGGTAATGTGTCCACTAGTTAAGCTAGTCATCCATTGAAATCATTTTGTGAAACAGACAATAATTATATATAATATATTAATTATAAGTAATATATAATAATTATAAGTAATATGTATCAATTATATATATACATATTATGGGTAGGTAAATCCACACATATAGCCAAGAACAGAAGGGGAGAGTATTACAGAAAGTCAAATAGCTAGATATTACAGAATGCACATTCATATATCTTTAACTTCATTCTTTTCTCATAAGCAGTTAATTTGCATATTTGCTTTGGGAGTTCAGGGACATCCATGGCAACTATCCGGATTTGGTTGCCAAAAGCCTCTAAACTTACGAAACCGAAGTCACCTCTGAAGAGAGCTTTGGGGCTTATGATCAATTTACTGATTCCTTACAGGGTATCAATGTCTGCGAAGCATTAGATAGACAATCCTACCATTTGGTAGAAAACAGGGAACAGTGAGCACAGGGCAGCTGAACCACAGAAAGAAGATGGGAAAACGGGGCTCTCGGAGGCACTAACCGGCATCCCCTGTGTAATTTCCTGAGGATATGAGTCAAAAGCATCACCCAAAATAGAGCCCACTGATGGGGATGCAGAAACAAGCTTTGGCTGTTTAGCCTTAACTTGACCTGGCATACAGCACAGCTAGGCATCCCTGTTAACTCCGAAGTCTTAATATCACCACTCAATGATGTGTGACACATCCAGAGATGAAAATAAGAAAATTTCCTCAACAAGAGCAAGCCCCCATCACAGTGAACCCAATAGAATGAGAGTTAGGAAACAAAATAGCTAAGGCACCAAGTGAAATAAGATATACTTGTAAAATGTTTCAACAGCAAGTGTTATGTAACAAGTAAAATGCTATGTAAGCTTACCTTGTGATACAAAATTGTCAATCTTTTTAAAGCTGTTTTTATAAATTTGTGCTATTTTAATACGAGTATATAGGCATAGATCTACACAATAATGATGTACTTTTTAGATAGGCTTTAAGTTTTATGTCCTAATATAGTTACTTCAGTATTCTCCAGCTGGTTTGAGAAGACCCATATATATAGCAGCTTTTTGTCACACCTTGTTGATATATTAGTTTTGACTGTGTTTTTAAAACATGTCAAAATTTAGGTGTGATATTACAATTTTTCTTAATTAGAGCCTCAGACATTTGGATGATGCCAAAGGCTTAGATAAATATTCATATATAAAGTAATAATTGAATTTTACACAGTTCTTAAGGAGGCCAACTGCAAGAGAACTTGTGCCCGGTAAAGCTAGCTCCTAGAGGATGTCTGTGTCTATGCAGACAACTTTCAACCACCACAGTAGATAAGTCAATCAAAATAATTATCAGATTATTATCAAAATAATATGTTGACTTTCTTGACTGATTTCCTTGAACAAGATTGACTCTGCTTCACTAAAAAAAGAACAGATTTCATTGATCAATGACCGAATGGGTTCGTGTCTGCCTACATAGCTAATGTTTTGTAAGAGCAAAATAGTTAACTGAATTGATCTTTTCTAATTCATTTGAAATCATTTTATTCTTTTATTAAAAATAATTAGAAGTGATAAAACTCAAAACAATATTGTTCATTTATTCTCTCTCCGTGCCAGCTTATATTTCACTTCCCCGAATTTTTTTAAAATGTAGTGAAAAAGGATTAATAGGAAAATAAAGATGCATAAAGTGCTACCTATCGTTAGATTCAAATGCTGTAAAAGTACTCATCACATTGCTGTTAAATTTCTAAAAGCCGGTACTCTCAATTTCTGTCCTTATCTCAACTTAAATGCTGGGGCAGGGGAGAACCCTAGCTCCTTTGAGAACTGCTGCTTCTAGAGTAGATCTGTTGTTCCCAAACCTGACTGACCATTAGGACCACCACTGGGAAGGCTTTACAAAAGGGAGGTGTCCCGATTGAAATCATTTGTTCAGACGATGTAAGAGGTAAGAATAGTTTCCCATTTAGACAAGTGCGGAACGCATCATCACCCACACAGAAACTAGCTGCCATAGGACCTCATGAAATATAGAAGCACTGGATTAGCTTACAAGCCCACATCCCAGCATCCTTAATCTGGAGGAGGATTTTCTGAGCCCATGCAAGAAGCTTGTGTGCTCAAAGCACATATGGCCCTTCCGGTTGGCAGCCACCAGGACAGGCCATAGTTGGCTTACTTTCCAGCTGCCTCTGGCCACAAGCCTGGAAGCACAAGATGATCTGAGAGCAGGAGGAGGATCTTGGCTTCTGTGGTTTGTATAAACATGGTATGATAACTCTTCTGGTCAGGAGGAAAGAGAAATGGGCCATCTTATGTCATGAATCATCAAAATTGTATGTACATGTGTAGACTTGATAATAAATTCACAGGCATCCAGTGCAATTCACTTGAAAGTATTTTATAACCAATGTCATTTGGGTCTTCTATTTAGCATTCTTCTTTATGATGAGGGAATAGATCATTATAATATTCTGAATGTTTACCTTAAAACACATGTACCATTTTACAATCATTTATTGGTTTAATGAGATGTTTCTGTGCCCTTTTTAATTGAATATTTTAAATGCTTTGATATCAGGAACACAGGTCAATTATTTGCTTACTATAACCTGATACATTAATGGAGCTAGAAATAGAAACTGAAATTTCAGATTCTCGGAACTCGGCACTCCAGTTTGAAAGGCCATAAATAAATCAGACAGTGTCAGTGTCAGCCATCAAACAATAATGTCAATATAGTAGATTAGGTTCCAGTTCACCACAGTAAGCACTTATTGTATGTTGGGTAGTTTGATTTCATTTTCAAGTGTCAACACCTTTTAAGAGTTTTACCATCAGTTTTATGGCTTTGGGAGAAACAGGCACGCTGCTTGACACTGTTCACTTGGCCAGTTATCGGGCTGTGTTATTAGAGCGAAGCAGTTTTGAAAGAAACTGACTCATTTTATCCCTCTCCAAACAGCACAGGATTTCTAAGGTATTGGTTCCCCATAACTGTGAGAAAAATAATAAAATTACCCTGAGAAGTGTCCCAACTTCTAGCACATCAACTGCATTAAGTGATTGCGACCCGATGCTAACATTATTCTAGGGGAAGTGCCCTAACCAACCCTCCGTGTTCTTTTCAGTTCACTTGAGCTTGTTTCCCAGATTTTTTTTAATGAAATGTGTCCTGTCTGCGTCTGACCCCTCGGGAGCCAGTGGAACACTTTTATTCCTAAATAACAGTACAGATATCTTTTCCAGTAATCTATTGATACCATCTGATACAATTTGGAAGCCTGAGCACACGGCTTGGGCAGCATGACTAATGTTGAAATGTTATCTGTCGTAACAACTCTTTGCATTAGGATGCAGCAAACGGCTTCCATTTATGGCTCACTTGCTGTGTGTCGGGCAGTGCAATAAATAATTCCAGCTGTTACAGCTGTCCAGCGGGACTATCCCTGTTAACCTGGCCATTTGACCCTACTTGCTCTTTACCAAAGTCAATTTTGATAAATTTGCATCTAGAAAAAGATAACACACACACACACACAGATACACGCTGAACTCACACTGGCTTTTAAAGTTATTGATAAATATCATAGCTATTCACCAAAGATTTCCTGCCAAGTATAGGTGGTCTCCATTGCATTCGTTAATGGAAATTCTTCTGTAAAAAATCTAAGCAACGATATCTCCAAAACTTCTCTTTCTTTATTCTTCCAACATCAGTTCCTCTGGCCTTGCCCTGCTCTGTCCACTCCCCTCTCTGGCCACTTCTCCTGTCTCCTGTTCAGTTCAGCTTGATATTCTCTGGGAGTTCTTCATTCTCCTCTAGTAGAACAAGACTTTCTTTGTCTTCTTCAGTTGTCCTCTTATAGCATATCATTTTCCAGTTCAACAAACACAAGCAACTGTCTGCTTTGGGAGACAGGGGAAGAAGAGGGTGTGTAAGCTCATATTCTAGAATTCTGTGTCACATTCCCATTTCACAGATGGGAAAAAATGCGATTCTGATAGGTAAAGTCACTTGTTCAGCTGCTTAAGCAGTTAAAATAATGCTAAGTATTTTCATAAGAATTTGAATAAAGTGGTTAGATTTTTTTAAATTTATGTTTTTTTCCACTATGTAACACTGTCCTGTTGAGATAGAAATTATATCTAAATGTATGAATTTTAAAAAACAAAGGCAGTTGTCTGGAATATAGCATGTGTCTTTTATATGAAACTCCTCTTGGTTCTCAAAGATCTGTCAGTCCATTTTATTTTATCTTTCTCTATAAGCCAAGGTTGCATAGCCCATTTTAAGAGTCTAATTTGCAAAGAAGGCTGGGAAGTTTTTCTCAACCAGTCTGCCTTCTGAATGATAGATATCACTGAACACAATTGACTCTCATGCACTTCTGACAAGAACCTGCGTTTTAGATAATTATTATCTCCTTAAAAGGGGTCACCTTGAATGAGCATTTCGGTGCCATGTTTGGTTAGCATAGACCATTATTCTAACCTACTAATCTGAAAAATGACAGGCAATAGACAATGCAGTGATGATCACATTACTTCTTAGAAAGCAAATATTAGTGATTACTGTCTACTTCCATGACCTATTTGAATTGTAGGTTTTGATAGGTAAATACATTAGGATTCCTTTAGAAATGTTTATTCCTCCCTGAACTGGCCACCTCCAAAAACTAAGTTTTGAATGAGATAGGAGAATATTGTGAAAGATAAATTTCTTAAAAAGGATGCTATTCTATGTTAAGGCAAATTAGTATTACCCTTATAAGAGGTTAAGAGCAGTAGGAAACAGGAAACCAAGCACCTACAGCCGGGATGATTGGCAGAAATTGTAAGGAATGGTTGGTGCTTGGATTCTGTCATGTAATAGACACAACCTTATCTTACAATGTGAGCAAAATGTCATTTAATTTGGATGTGTTCTTTAATATTTCTTCCCCAAAACTGAATTATAAAAAGGAAGTCTCATTAAAATAGTTTGTTTCATTCTATTTTGAAATTTATCTAAGGAAAGATTCTAAAATTAGTACATTCGTAAATTAATAATCTCTATACAACCACAAGATTTTATACATGTATTCATAAAGGATTAGAATCAATCTAAAATTAGCAATTGTCCTTTGACCTTGGCTCTGCAACTGGTTGCTCCTTAAAAAAAGAAAAAAATCTATGAATCATGGCTCCACCTGAAGCATCAATTTCACAATGCCAGGCACAAATTCTCAGGACAAATTTTGCTCTCTTCATTCCTGTCCTTGATAATAATTACACAGGTTCCCACAAACTCATTCTCAATGACTTTTGTGCATTTCTTTAATTCCTCAGTGACTGAAAAAGTTGGAGTTCAAAATCACCTGATTTTCTTGGGAAGTCAAGTGATAAGAGATGTTAAGAGCTATAATGTGTAAGTCTGCTGAGAATTCCCCAAGTTACCTTGGAAATAAGAACACGTTTGAATATCAAAAAACGGAGATAACTCCTACTTACAGAAAACCTCTGAGAATATTCAATACTAGTAGTTCCTTCATGGTTCTGGAAACTACTTTAGAGATCTTTTCATATTTCTATAAACTCTTTCCCACTTTCCTATCCAATCAAGCATTGCCATGGGTGTAAATATTTAGATTCTAATCCAAGACATGTCTTTGAAAGGAAGAATGTCTTACAAAAGTAACTTGATTCATGCTGTCATTATGTGCAGAAATTACTTCTACTTTCCACCCATCCATCTCTGCATTTCTATGCGCCTCCTTCTGCAGGAGTCAGGCACTGAGAATGAGATAGCAGAATCAAACAACAAGGTGGATATCCATCTTCCTAGCCAACCCTCATTGAAGTTAAACTGGATCTCATAGAAAAGATTGGGAAACCTCGACTGATACAGAATTAGTTGAACATTTGCGTATTAAACTATGTCTTCCAGGTGTTATATAAATAACAAAATAGGGATTAAATATCTGGAGAAAGATTTTAATTGTGTAAATTACATGCCAAACAAAGCTTCCTTTCCTGATTCTGTAAAGCTTTGCTCTTTAAAACAAACTATTTACCGAGTCAGAGATAAGGGAAAGAATCAGAACAATTCTTATGATAAATTAGCTTTATAAACAGAAATATCTTTCTCTGGTTTTAATTTTTTCTCATTGATCTGATTTAAATTTCAGGTAAATTCTGTGCAATCTCTTTGCACCTCTAGTTAGCAGATGACAGGTCAGCCAGCATAGGACTGATACCCTAGCAAATGAAATGTAGGGTTTAGCAAGCATGATTTTGAAAGCAAGATAGAAGTTAGTGGTATTGAGGCCATTTAAAGAAAATACTCAGAGTTACAGAAAAAAAAATGTTTCTGAAAATAAATGAATGTGTTCTAACCTCTTATTTAGCAATTGTTACCAAAAAATAAATATATAAAATTTGAAATAAACCTTTCTTTGACTAGCAAGATATTAGAGCTTAAAAGTCATTAATTTCAGAATCCAGGATTATTAGCTTCTTGACTCTGAGCTGACCATATACCAAGAAATACACTTAAGGAAGGGAAAAAATTATAATCTACAAGAAGGTATTGCTCAAGAAATTAAGATAAAAACATGCAAAATGAAAATATGCAATAGCTTTCATAATGCATAAAAATGTTTAATTTTTCCCCTAAATTTGACAAGCTAAGTATCAAATGGCAATTTTCTGGCCTCTGTCTCTACCTCCCAGTGGGACCAAACAATTCAGGAAAGTTATAATGTCTGTTTTGAAAATAAATGTATCAGTGGGTCTCAATATATGTTTCTTGAGCACAGTTCTAACCCTGTAATGCAACAGTGTCATGGGATGGGAAGGAGGAGACATGTAAAATGGACACATCAGCAGGAATACTCTTCTTCCTTTGAATTTCAGAGACAGATCTACTCAGCGGTCTGAGAGAGAAACCATTTTACATGCAATTTTCAAAGTGGTTCACATCCATTCTCTCACGTCCTCTTAATAACCCTGTGAATTAAGAGGAGGACGATTTACCTATTTCCGGTTTTGAAGTTAGAAATCCAAGACTCAAACCATCAAAGTTGTTTTTCCTAAATCACATGACTACTAATTCATAGATGCAAAAGCAGAAGCCACCAGGTCCTTCTGACTGTAAGTTCAGGTCATTTTCTTTTAAATTCTTCTGACCCCTGGAAAACATCTCCTCCTACAAGTTCACCCTGACGATATCCAAATCGTGAGTTGGGCAGCTGGGTTGATAAACTCTTGGACAATAAATGGTTCACTGAGTACTCAAAAAATAATTGTCCACATGGATAGGAATGCAGTACACAACACAGACTTAAGTTACATTTAACACAATAAGAGAAATTATCTATTCTATATAAGTGTCTAGTATAATGTGTATTTCATGCTATCTACAATGTAATCTTAAATGTAAATCTCATGACGTTAAACAATGTTTATGCTCTTATGTGGTAGATTCTCAGTCATTATAAAATAATATTCGTATTTTTTCCATTTTATCCTCTAGCTCATTCTTCCCATGCAATCTAGATTGGTTATCAAAATCAGAACGGATAGCAGTCATCTTACAACCAGTGTTCTTCAGTGATTATAAACTGCAAGCACTGGCACTAGAATCAAAACAATTAATTGAAAATAAAATACATAAAATACATGGAGTTATAAGAAATCCATCTGAGTGCTCAGTAGTGATTTATATTTAAGTCTTCATTCTGTTAAATTAAAATGAGACTTAAAAGACCAAAGATAGAGAGGCAAGTTGAGAATGAATCCCATTTAGCCAGCCTTGAATTTGGCCCAAATCCCTTGGTCTTTCATTGTGAATTTCGGCAAGATGGCAGTGACTGAAATCATGGTCCATTTTACTCTAATGGTATCTGGAGACATTCTGCCTCCGATTTCACTTTCTAGGAAAGTGTTTTTTTGTGGGTCATGTTGTCCCTGAGCCTCCATTTTCTTTTCAGTTTTTACTGTGAAAGAATCTTCCCTTTCCCTATTGCTCTGGCAAGATGACAAGCAGAGATTCGGGGACAGGCCTGTTGCAGCCCCGTGGAGGCTGTTAGAACTCTCGGTTGCCTCTGCTTTTTCCTTCTGTAGCTGCTGTTAAGGCGTCCAGTACATCCAGGGGTGACATGGATTTCAAAGTCAGCCTGAGGATGTGGATAAATTATTCACTCACCTTAAAAAAGTACTTTACTTAAAATAACTCTAGGCAACTAAGAACTATGCTGTTCTTCTACGTTTAATTTTTAAGTGCAACAAAAGACTAACAGGTACTTCCTGAACGTTCTTTGTATTGTCAGTGGTATAGAATGTCATCACATGATGGACGCCACATTAATACTGACCTGAGATTTGAGAAGTATGTTAAGAGTGTGAGGCAGTCAGCTTTGTTCACCTCTACGTGTCCTACAGATTTTCAGATACAGCCTTTTCAAGGATGGAGAGAAGCAGCAGTATTTCAGACAGCAATAGTTCAGGTCACAGGATCTGTCACAAAAAAGTTGCATGACAGTGACCAAGAGGCCTCAGTTCTTGGGGCCTCAGTTTCCATGTTTCTCTATCGAAGCAGCTGTTCCAACTTTATGACCTTGAAAGAGTTGTCCAGTTTCCTCAGTTCTGTCAAGAAAACATGTTTCTCTAGCCAGCAGCTGGGCGGTCCAGAGTGTTGGCTGAAAGGAGTGGCTGGTGGGATTTCCAACAGAGCTTGCGTTTACCTGGGTAATCACGACCCAGTTCAGGAACCACAGGAGGAGAAGTCTGGACAGCCTTCAAAAGAACCAAGCTCTGGCTTTTGTGGAAGCCTGTGACATTTTCGTAGTGTGAACTTTCATGTCAGAGTGAAAGTGTGCCAAGTCACCGTGTCAGGTGTAGGTGAAGGCCTGGAAGGAGGAGGCAAAAACTTACTTCTGACTAGATGAACCAATCAAAAGCACTAACTACGAGGGAGGTGGTGTTACCGGTGTCTGTGTGGGTGAGTTAGGAGAAGCGGGAAGCCCAGCCTCCTGCAGGACGGCTTCCCTTCCCACCTGCCTTCCTCCTCCCGGCCAGCACCTATCCCCCAAAGAGACTCATTTCTTTGAGATCAAACAAGGGAGCGCTTGCCTCTATAAAGCTCTTAGTGGGGAAGGAAGGTTCCACATCAGTACCTTCGCAGTTCATGCTCATTAAATATTTGTTGAATGAATGAATTAAAAAGAAATGAAGGAATGGGGCTTTTGTAGTTTTTCCCTTGGGAAGGATGCTGTCAGACTCCGTCATTTCACCAGAGCCTGCTGAAGGGGAACTGATAGAGTTACATTTCAGCGAGAAAGGAAGAGGGGAGCGCTACCAGTGGCAAGTTCCAGGGCTCCACGTTGCAGATGAAGACTAAACACGGGAGGCAGAGCGAGGGGCACACCCTGGAGGGCTGACCGCAGAGGGACGTCTAGCTCACTGACATCGCCACAGTGTTTCCTTTCAGTGACCATTTCTGTTTGGTTAGATGACATCTTTTCACCAGACTCGGGATTCGACAGAAGCACTGGGTGGCGGGGATTGCATTTTAACAAGGCTGGTTTCTCAGGGAAAACTGACCCCACATCCATTAAGATGCCAAAAGCCAGGGAGACAAGGGCTGACCCTTTTGCAGTGACAGCAGAAGCGGCACATCAGCTTCAGACTAAATGGACCTTCTGAAGGGAAGGCGCGTTCGAGCTGTATTGTAATCGAGCTGTGTTGGAAATGAGGAGGCATGCCATTTAAAAAGGGGCCTCTGATTTAATAAAACACCCCTTTCTGTTCTAGAGATCAGTCACGGTGCATAGAAATTAGCCATTTTCTACTGAGGACGCAGGGGGAATGTATAGGAAAGTTACATGGGAAGAGGACCAAGAGAAAGCAGAGAAGGAGAAGTCGTTTTCTCCAGGCATCACAGCACAGCCCCGCCGAGGCTGCCGTCTTTGCGCACTCGAGGTTTGTGTGTTGATTAACACCGCTATCGTGTGTCTGTTATCACTTAACTGACATGTTGTTCCAAATTATAGCCGGAGCACGGTAGTAGGTTACAGATACAAGTAACATTTAAAATAATTTCCTTCCTTTATACCTGGAGGAATTGTGCACTCAGCAGCAGGTTTTCCCTTTACTCTAAAAGCATCCATCCTGCTAACTGAGTAAAATAGCTGTTTTCTGGCTCATGCTGAGTTTTAAATGTAATGTGTTGTAAGGTGTTTATTCTCTCACCCATTATCATTAATGGGAGATGCCTGAACAAGTGCTCCACGAAGGAGTGAAAATACCATCTTCTCAGGATTCTTTTGTGGGGAGTGCTTTCTTTGAATGAATTCTTTTCTTCGCCTTAGCTCTCGTAAGTGTGACATCCTCTGTTGTCCTATCAAGTTGTGTTTTGTTTGTTTTTCTATAGTATTGGCAAATAAAGTAGAGCCATATCAAAAATGATTATAATAAAGGGCATAAAGATAATAAAGAGTAGTTGGGGTAATAGATTGAATCATGGATAATTTAGCAATCTCCCCTGAGTGCACAGCTAATCGCACACATAGCTGAAGTTAGCAGCTGCCTCTGCAGAGGGATTTTAGGCTTGCAAAGCACTGTCTTCTCACCCTCCGTAACCAGCTCTCACTGGTTCTGCCTGTTCTATTGCCCTCCAAGTGTGGGGGTTGGGGGAGGCGGGAGGGGGTGGTATTAAAATTAGAGTTAGTTTTCTTTTCTTTTTTAAAGTTTAGATGTCCTAAAAAGCAAGCTATATTAACAAGATGGTTTAGTGAGGCATGCAGTAGAGTTATTATTTCCATTTTCCAAATGGAGAACAATGAGACAACATAGGATTCAATGATATGTCCCAAACTGGCCACGAGTGATTATCTCTTAGCCCAGGTCCTCAGAATAATATAAAATTGTCCCCTCACTTCATTTCATGTTTTGTTTGAAGCAGAGAGACCCGCAAGATGTGGCTGAACTAAAGAGGCAGAATTAACAATATCCAGTTGGTCAGATCTCATTGTGGGCTGATGGATCTGCAGATTTGCCAAATGGTATTGGACTGCACTTGATTCCATTTTATGTTAAGAAACAGGAAATGGTTTTGCAACCAAGCACTTTGTAGTCAACCACAGGAAGCCAGCGCTGTTTGTATTCACACATGCTCTTCAAGGTCTCCAGGGAGCCGTTTCAGGATAAAACATGCCTTCATAACTCTCTGCCTCTAGAGTGAGAAGAATTTGCCTTTATGTTTGTGGAATCTTCCTTTCAGTTTGAGAGAAAGCAAATTCTGGGGAAGAAAGCAAAGTAATAAGTCCCTTGCCTGTGGACTTTTCCAGTCAAATAAACAGATGAATGGAGTTGGAAAAAAACAACCTTGAAATAGCACTTCTCAAATGGAAATTTTAAAAAATTAAATTGGGGTGTTATGATCAGCAGCGGACCAGCCCTGAGGGAAAAAATTGGGTTTTGGTGGAAGCCCTCAAGAAAAAAGGAGTAAAGAATAAAGAGAATTTGCAATTATTTATTGTAGAGAACTGAAGATTGGAAAATGCTAATCAATATCCAAGTACAATAAAAGCTCGTAAGTTTCTTTTCTATTCATTCAGAATTTTTAATACACTTGCAGGACTCTTAATAGAGGTCCTCTTGATGCTGTGTTCAAGAGAAAGACTTTAGGAAAGAATGGGAACAGAATAGTTACTTGGAAATACGTGAACAATTTAAGAAAGAATGATTTCCACTATCAGTAGGTGTATAAAAGTTCCAATGAAATAAATTATGACACAGTTATGAACCATTCCTATCCAAAGCAGTTCCCCCAGAACCCCTAGAAGTGAGAAGCTCAACACAGGACTCCGTATCTCCTAAATTCCCTTCACTTGTTCATCTTTACGTACTCCTTCATTGATCAGTTGTGTCGGGCCCTGCTCGAGGTATTGCAGTTAGAAAGTTGAATCATTCAAGGTATGTGGAGAAAATTTGAAATTGCGTTTCTATCTAGTGATAACATTGTACCTGTGAGTCAGTTTTTTTTTTAAGTGCTAGAACTTATCAAATTTTCTCAATACACAGGAAGACGTGCCATCACGCTTGTTTCACTGTAAGTTAGCTTTCACACTTAAAAAAAAAATTGTGCAGAATACTATTGTGAAGGCCAAATGATTTCTCAGTAGCTAAACCAGGAGAGGTCTAGATTTGTTAAGGCACTCTGACTTTTCCTCCTATCAAACTGCTTCTGCCCTAAAAAAGACAGCAATGTCTGATCTCCGCAGCCTGTAATCTGGGTAGCCAGTCTTTCATCATCTAATATTCACTGGATGTTTGTTATGTGCCGGGCACTCGCTGTGCTCAGCTACTGAAGAAATGAAGATGAATGAAACAAAATCCTTGCCCTCAAGTAGCCTCTGGACTTAATCGCACTTTCAGGAGGATATCAGATAACCAGGAGGCAGGATGCTGGCACTGGTTACAATGCACTTCTCTTCAACCGTTTTCAGGGATCGTAACAGCCCAGTTTGATACGAGAAGCCAGATGAGTAATAGACTCCAAGAGAGTAGACTGCAGTCACTCTCTGCCCTCAAGGGAAATAAAAGTTTTATATAAGTAGATGCAAATCCTAGAATGGAATGTTTCTTATAATCCTAAATATGTGAATTATAGTGAGATCCAAATGTATTAAAATTTCAGTTGTACTGCACTAGAAGAATTCACAAAAGTTCCTTTTGATTGGATTAAGGGACCCGGCAGTGTGTTTATTTGCTGGATATGAAGGAGTAACTAATTGTGAGAGATTTTTTAAATCGACATTTTTTACAATGCATACTACCTAATCTTGCCATGAGCCACCCCTTTGAACACCTTACCCTTTTGTCTATTTTTTTTTTTAAAGCTCTAGTTTGTTTTCACAACTGGGTTGTAGGTTCCTTGATTTTGTGGCTCCTGCACCTCCTGCAGTGCACTCGGTATGCTGCATACACAGGATGCCGCGTCTGCTGCCACAGCTGCTGATGGGGCTGATAAATCACCATCTCAATCCATCGCTAAATAGAGAGACGGCCTACATCTGTTGGGGATGATTTTAGACCATCCTGTGAACACAGAGATTAGATCACTCAGCAAAGGAAAATGACTCTCATCATATTTATTGGCTGAAGTGAGATGTTTAAAGAGATGGTCTGGAATTAAGTACAGGAGAAAAAGAGATTCTAGCAGCTTTTGACCCCACGTGATATGGCTCAGAGAATGGTGTCATTGGGGGCTCCCTAATTTTCGTTCTCTCCCTCAATAAAAGTTTATTGTGCAGATTGTTCAGGCAAACACCGAAGGTCTTCTGGGTCATCTCATCCTGTGACTCATTGGCCTTGATAAGTAGCTCACACCCTCATGGGTCTTCACATTTAATGTGTTTCATGTGAGAATTACAAGTGTTTTGTTATTACTCCCGACAGGGTTAACCTACTTTCCGGCTGCGCTGGAAAAAAATTCAGAAATCAGCCTTGGCCACAAGTACACACCACAGAGTAAAGGGTAGCTTAGGGCCCAAGAAGCAGTAACTCACAAAGCAATTCAGAGGATTAACTCCATTTGATCTTTTAGAGTAAATACAGTCTGTCCATCTGCTACTGTTACTGACCCAAACTTGGGCCCCCTTGCCAATCTACTGACCCCGAGTTGTGGTGAAGGGAAGTGCAGTGTTTATTGCAGGTGCCAGACGAGCAGTACAGGGCAGCTAAGCTCAAAAAACCCGAACTCCCCCGACGGGTTTCAGGAAAGAGTTTTTAAGGGCAAGGTGAGGGAGGGGCGTCACAGGCGAAGTGTGTGCATGATTCTCGGACTGGTTGATGGTGAGGTGACAGCGGAGCGTGTCACAGGGGTTAACCGTTCTTAGGATCCTGCTGGTCTGAGGGCTCACTTGCTCATGGTCATCAAGTAGCTGACTTCTTCCATTGGGTGGGGATTTTAGTATCTGTAAAACAACTCAGGAATGGAGATCAGATACTCTTATCTGTGTACTTCAAGGATGGACTAAAGACTGTGACTGCTGTATGGCAGTCGTTACCAGTTCTCAGGGCCCAGCTGCTGCTTTTGTCACTACCTTGTCACATCCTTTCAATCATTAATTCTTGAGCCAGGCTTGTTGACTCAGGGAGACCTGGGAAATACAGCTTTTCTACATACAAGAGGGAGGCAGAGACCACTGGAGTGGGGTGGGGGCTCCGTCGCGGAAAGGACCCTCAGGGTCCTGCTCGGTTAGACTACTTCTGGCCGGTTTCACGTCATCTCCACTATCAGCCAGAGCCATGGTTCTCAAACATTAACTGGTATCAGAGTCTTTAGAGGGCTTCTAAAACAGTCTCTGCTGGCATCTACCCCCAGAGTTTCTGGTTTACTAGTTCCAGGGTGATGCCAAGAGCTTACATTTCTAGCATTCCCAGGAGATGCTGATGCTTCCAGTCTTGGGACCACACATTGAGAACCCCTGCATTACAGACAGAAGTCTCACAGGTCTTTGGAGTTAGACACAGAATGAAAGCTGAAAGCTGCTAGCTGCTGCTTCTTACATGACAGGTTCCATCCTCTCTCCTCTGCAGCTGCCTGCCTCTCTTGACTTCTAACCTCCTCCCTCCATGCATTCATTTACATACTCAAAGGCAGCAGTGGATCTCAGAAGGAAGCACTAGGAATCTATGAAGTCCTGATTGCTCCCACACTTAGATGTATGGTGCTCTTCTCTTACTATAATCTGAATTAAAATTTTAAGTGTGTGCCAGGGGACAACGTTGCTGTACATCCACCCAGAGATCTGCACCTCCTTTATCTTCTGATTCCCTCATGGGGACAGTGATGCCACACAGTCCCGGTGTCTGCTGACCCCTAGTGGCTTGAGATGCCATCCCCTACTCCTATATTGTTTTTTTTTACCAACTGTAAATTAGGGGAGGATTACAGTTTGGGGTGATGGTAATAATAATGTTGACCAATCGTTTTCAATTTGGGGAAAAATATAGGCATGTTAATTATTTTTTACCTGCTTTGTATTTTCTTAGAAGAAAGTAACAGTGATTGGCAAAGTCTTCTACTGCATGAAAACCCAATCGGTCAGGTCAACTTCTTACAAATTCAAGGCAGTGAGCTTTCTACAAAACCCAGCTGTTTGCTCAGGATTTAGCTTCTTATAACTGTAGAGATTAAAATCTCAGTGTGAAGGAGGCTTTGTGTGGTTCCAAAGAAATGTAGTTTAAAGACATATTTTAATAAGTATACAATGTAAATCAAATATGAAGAAAATGATACTTATTTCAGGGAACATTTAAGTCAGATTAAGTTTCCAATGAATTGCTCAATATTCCTGAATATGACCATATCCATCAGAATATTTGCTGCTTTTAGTATAGTACATGTTTTTTCAATGATTATGCCCATAAACAAACTTCAGAGATATTTGTCCTTATGTTTACAGAAAATAGCTTAAAATGCACTAAACATATTATACTGTTTGTCTTAAAGAATTATCACTTTTATTGTTTAAACAAGGGGGAGTTTAAGACTGAAAAGAACAGTATTAGAACTTACTGGCACTTCAGCAATTCTTGAATCAAAGGCAAAATTGAATTGACACCTGTGAGGTACAAATAGAGCGATGACTTACACACAGCCTTGCACACCATCATCTTGTAGATGACTTCACAGGGATTGATCTTAAGTGAAAGATAGTAACCCCCCAAATCTTCCAACACTGTTTGTTGTCCTCCTATCCCTCAGAGCCTCCAAAGTGAAGGGTACAGTGAACCCTAAACTGAATAAATTCTCCAGGCAAACCCCAGAGAAGGAATCTTCTTTACAATGAATGATCTTGAAATCAAATGCTGGCTTGACTCTGCCAGAGCACATGCTCAGAGAGCCTTCGATTTCGACTCAGTTAAGGTGACCCATTGTTCTCTAAGTGTCATTAAAAAGAAGAGAACAGAAATCAGTGAGGAGGCTCTCCTCAAAGAGCTCTGGAGAAGCCTGCCTGGGGAGCAGGGGGGTCTGGTTATCTGGACACTGTTGCCACCTTGAAGGCTGTCCCCTTAGAACAGCCAGATCACTAGCCAGGAATTTGCTTCCGTTGTATCGCTATTTCAACGTCTTTTTCTGGCAGGTTCTTTTAGGATCTCATCAGATATGTGGCTGCGGTGCTTTATTCACTATGACATTTTACTTTATTGGGATGCAGAATGAGGACTTGCTACTAAAGTGCAGATTTGGAAGAGAGAGGATTTATTGCACACATGCACAGAGAAACCATGTTACCTGAAAAAATATGTGCTGGCAAACGACCTAGACTTACAATATTAATAAAACAGATTTACCTGGATAATAGACATGAAATATAAATCACTCTAAGGAATTGGTGACATATTAATATTGCATCAAACAGAGTTATGTTGGGTAGAGGTCTGTCTCTCCATTATCTTCGTCCCAGTTGGAGATTGTTGCAGTGCTGTTCACTAACGTTTTACAAGTACTACTGTGCATATTGGTAAATCCACAAATATCTTCATCTATAAGAGTTCCCAGCTCTTGAAGTTTGTAACCCAGGATTTTATTTCTGAATCTTGCAGGCTGGCCGCTCGTGTTTCGTTTCTCCTGTGTATGATAATATATTGCTTTTTCCTACCAATGAGAAATACTTTCCAGAATGTTTTGTGTCATTTTTTTTAATTGCATATAGATATCTTTAAAAGCATATATAAAATGATGGTAGAAAACAATGTGTATAAGTAATAGCTCAAGTTCTCGTCCATGCCTTTAATCCTGCTGCTGGTTTTACTTGAAATGTCCTTTCATTTCCTTCTTCCAAGGACAAAGTCCATCTTCTCCAAGAAATACTGCTAAACCTCTCAACACTTACATTTTTCTTGCTCTTATTACTAATAACGTGCTTACTGTACTGATAACACACTTACAACCTTTTTACTAAAGTACATCCGTATTTTTAGTTGATTTGCACATCTCTCTACGTATAGCCTAAGCTCCTTCAGAGGTTCAGAACTTAGTTTTCTGTTGTTCCTGAATTCCAACTAACAGAACATTAACATTTAATAAGTGCTCAGGGGAGGGTAGAGCTCAGTGGTAGAGTGAGTGGTTAGCACGTATGAGGTCCTAGGTTCAATCCCCAGTCCCTCCATTAAAATAAATAAATAAACCAAATTACCTCCCACCCCCCAAAAAAGAAATTCAAAAAAAAGTACTCAGTAAAAATCCTTTGCACTAAATTTCATGCCAGCACCCAGCCTTATCCTAGTTTATGTGGCAGTTGTAGAGGCAACTAAGAAATAATGAGCAATTAAAAAAGAGTAATTCTTGTTCTGTGGTTTTTTAAAGTCCCAAACTCCTGAAGAAATATAAGATTTGAATATCTGCAATTGCCCTAATTGGCTAACTTCCTGCGACCTGGCTGAGATAATTAACAATATCAGCCTCTTAAATTATTACTAATGTTTCCCCCTGATGCTTTTACTATTAATATTTTTTTCATAGCTCTACAAAATATTCAGAGGCCTTTAGAAAATTATCATATAGATTTTCATGGCATGTTTCATTATAGTTTCATACAGTTTGGAACTCAACTAAAGGGGACATCTCTAAAACAAAATGATCTGATTCTTATTAGGAAAGATTTTATTCCAGGCTTAAATAATAAAAATAACTAGAAAACTGTGCGAGGGAGAGAATATAAATGGCCCTGATGAATCACAGAAGGAGAGGCATTGCCATCATAGGTAGTGGGATAAGGCAGGCAGAGAAGGGCAACCATCACACCCTTAAATTACAGCGTGCTTGGTGCCTGACATTCATGCCTCTGAAAAACCTTTTCCTCCTACACACAGACACATCCTCACCCTAACTGCTCACGCCCAGAAACGGAGGGGGACATTAACACCTTATTTTCAGCTTGGAATTCAATTAATTTTATCTGTACATAACTTGGAAGTCTAGGAAGAACTAAATGGGATCTGTGGGATATATGTGAACAACTAATTAGCCACTCTGTTTCTTATAATATCTTCACTTGACTGATTCTTTCATTGAAAATAATGGTCTGTATCCTATGGTGAGACAGATTGAGTCAGCTGTTCCCTGAGCTTTCCAAGTGATGAGCTGATGAATTTGTCCTTTATTTGCAGGATAATTTGGGCCTTAACTTTCTATTTTTTTTTATAATTGTCTGTTCCCCCAAAATATCTACTCCCTACGTCTATGTAGAGTCAGCCTAGTCTGGTGCGAAGCAAAAGCAAATATTTAGGAAATCATTATATCCAACAGGGCACAATAATATAACAGGAGGGAAGTAGTCCAAAACATTGTGCCAAGTCCCTTTGGCTTATGAATGATCTGAATAGATAGATGATTGGTAAGTGAGATAATCGGAGGTCACAGAGTCAACACTCCTTTTTTTCTTTTGAATTACTGACATGTAGAACTAAATACTGGTTAAAAATATTGAAAATATTACAGCATCCCTCAGAGGTTGTCACCTTTTATGAGAATACGATTGGCTTTCAACATGTAACTTTATTCTTTGATGAAATGATAATCCTTGTGCTATAGTAAGCACAATTATATAAAAGAAACTTCTTGAATTCCATTTGACGATGATAACCATACAAATACTACTTCTACTACTACTACCACCACCACCACTGCTACTACGACCACCACCATGACCATGACCACTACCACCACCACCACAACCACTACCACCACCACCATGACCACTACTATCACCACCACTACTGCTACTACCACTACCACCACTTCTACTACCACCACCACCACCACTACCACTACTACTACTATCACCATTACTACCACCACCACCACCACTGCTACTACGACCACCACCATGACCATGACCACTACCACCACCACCACGACCACTACCACCACCACCATGACCACTGCTATCACCACCACTACTGCTACTACCACTACCACCACTTCTACTACCACCACCACCACCACCACCACCACTACCACTACTACTACTATCACCATTACTACCACCACCACCACCACCACCACTACTACTACTGGTGATTGTTAGAATTAGCTGAGTACTGTCTATGTGCCTGGTATCGTGTACACACCATCTCACTCTGATCTGACAATTTCAGGTGGTCAGCACTACTCCTGATGAGTACTCGTCCCATTCTACAGATGAGAACCCAGAGGCTTAGGCAGATTAGAAAATCTCCTTAAGCTCATGCAGGTAGAAAGGAGAAGACCAGGAACTCCAGGCTAAACACCAGCCACCATCCTTAAAGGAAAGATTGACCCTGGGGGCTGTCATTTTATTATTTTATATCTAATCATGGCAATATTTTCTAAATGAAAAAAAAAAAATAGGCAAATGGTCCGATAGGAACCAAAAAGTATACTCGTAAGAAAGTGGGACAATATGTTTGAACTTGAGACTCCATTGGGCAGTTATTACTGTAAGATAGCTGTGCTTCAGAGCATGTGGCGGTACCGTGAGCTGCTGTACACTGGCGACTGGCTTTAGTTCACTGTGATCTTTGAAACTCGGTATGTCAATCTTCCAAATTTGAGTTCATGAGTTAATTTCCTAATAATATTAATCAAGGCCTTAATAAATTATAACTCTGGTCTCCTAAGGAGGTATTGTGAAATAGCCACAGTTCTTTGGAGCAGGAGGTTCTCAGACGAAGGACAGTGCCAGCAAAAGTAGACAATTTAATGTCGTCTTCAGAACACCTTTCTGTGGACTCTGATAGGACTGGAATGACTTTCCTGCTTCTCTACTGAAACCATAACGTTACTGTCTTTCGTAAAATAAATAATTTTAAGCAAACAGTGCGTGTGGGCCAAAATTGTTGGCTTGTTCTCAGTTAAAATTTAGCATTAACGTGGCTGACTCATAAATAATTCAGCACTGATAGAAACACTCCCGATTTCCACAGGAAAATCTTTTCCCCAGGTCCCAGAAATCACTTTTGCAGTCCATTTTTATTACACAAAAGCTTGCCATAGATTAATCAGAAGAAGAAATTTTAGGTATTGAGTAGTTTTAAAAGGCTACATTTTAAAGACTTGCTACTTGAAGTGGAATGATGAATCGAATTTGATTTAAAATATTTTGCCTCTTAAAAAACCTCCAATCAGATAACCGGTGGGAAACGTGACAATAAAATATTGAAACTCGTCATTTTTAAAAGCCAATATCATCTTAAATAATAGGGATTCAGTTTCTATAGAGTACTTCCTGGGCTCAAGGTCAAAACTTTCATGTGGCAACCAGCTTAAGCTAAAATCTTTTGCATTTTTTGGAGAGAAGGGTTTGGTGTTTGAAACAGATGCAAATGAATGCAAAGACGGGGGAAATCTTGCAGAATTAAAGTTAAAAAGCTGTCTCTTAGAAAGTTCTGTCTACCAGTCTATCTCACTGAACTAAGCAACATGGTGGGAGAAATCAAGATCATTCGGTTAATATCCCCCTGCCTGAAATTTTCTACGTGATGTGTCTCTCTCGATGTCTCATATGTGAACTGTTGAATAATTGCTCAACTCTACTGAAACCATGAAAGTTAGAGGATCATTGGGATAATTCTTGTCCAACTTACTAATTTTAGTGGAGAAGAAAATGGAACTCGGAGAAGCTGTATATGACTTGCCCAATGCTCCAAAAATAGTAGGGGGCAACACGGCCAATTACTAAACTAAATGTTGACTAGCCTGTAAGCTAGTCCCTGGTGTTGTCATGTCACAGCGGCTTTACAAAGTTGCAAGACTGATTCACAAATACATCAATATGTTTGTACCCAAATGACCAATCTTTCAAAGCGATTACCTTAAGAGGATATACAAACATTCTGGTGATTGTTTTGAAGTTTTGGAGACTTCTTTTCAGAGCCAGATTTTACATTTATGCACATATTTAGTTATTACTTAACAGTATCTGAGAGCCTACTATGTATTGGGCACTACAAATCAAGAGGTAAAAGTCCACTGTGTCCTTTGTCTTGAGGACAGCAGTAAAAGTGAAGATGGGCAAAAAGAGACATGAGGAGGAAGCATAATTCGTAAAATCAGAAAATTGATTGGATTTAAGGCAAGAAGGGAAGGCAGAGAGGGTGAAGGTTCAAATAACTTACATACACTGTATCAGGCACTGTTCTAATGATTTATGAAAACTAACCCTCAAACCAACATCCAAGCTATTACTAATCTCATCTTCATTTTACAGATGAGGAAACTGAGACTCAGAAAGGACTTTCCCAAAGTCGCAGAGCTGGGATATGAACCCAGGCAGCTCAGCTATGGATAGAGCCACATCCTTAATCACTCTGGCTTTTACAGAATGGTTTTGATGGCTTGAGTGCCTAAGCAGATGGAAGTGTCTCTATAGTAAATTGGGCATGAAGAAGTACAAATAGGCTTGTGATGTAGGAAGAAAGATGGTCCGTTTTTTTATTTGGACGGACTCAGGGAACTCTTATGGAGTCAAGCATTTTTACACAGTGGTCAGGGCTGCAAGTATCTCTTTGGGAGTTATCAGCACACAGGTAGCAGTTGATAACGGGTGTGGCCAAGTTTGCTCAGAGATGGTATCTTGAGTGATAAGTAAGGTTCTCTGAAGTACCAACACCCACATTTAAGGAAATAGAGCAGAAAATAAACCAGCAAAATTGATTGAGATGGAAAAGTCAGAAAGAAAAAGAATAAAACATGAGAACGTTACATTAAAAATTCAAAGATCAGAACATGTTCCACAGTATCGGCTTCAAAGGCAAGTCAAGAAATTGAAGGACTAAAATGTATCGACTGAAACTGATAAGAAGGAGGTATCGAGGGAAAGAGTAGAAAACCATTGTGCGGTATGCTGAACCATGAATCTGAGGTGGTCAGGAATTAGTGATGAGAAGGACTCCTTGTTGAAAAAAAAAATTATTGTGAAGTGGAGAAATAGTTGTGGTTGAGAGAAGCAAAAAAAGGATTTTTCCCCTGGATAAAACATCTTGATTTTTATAAAAGAGAGACTTAAGTTGTTCTCTCACTTATAAAAGACAGGCTCTTAATTACATTCAGAAATAAAATAGTCTCTTAAAGGACAATTGTTTGCCATCATTTGAGACATTAAGAAAATGAATTGCAAACTCAAAGATTAATGCCATAAAATAAAACTCAGATGGATTTTAGTAAATGTACATAACAACGAGTACTGCCTGCCCTTGACTCTAAAATCAGTAATGAGCAAAAATGAGCACAATCAGAAATGATTTGGTGAACAAAAGTAAATATGTCGTAAATTACTACAAGATAATGAAAGATACTACATACCATTAATAGAGGCAATGAAATGAAGTATCTTTGTGAAAAAGTATTTGGAACTATACTAATATTCAGGAAAAAAACTTCAGCCTGTCTGCAAAACGAACAAATCTGAATTTGAAATGTCGGGCAATATGAAATGTGTATCTTCTTGGTTTACCTTAGACCCCCATCCAGTTGTTTATATCTACCACAGTATAGAGATTCTAATGTTACAGATGTTTCTTCTAAAATGGAACCCTGGCATGTCTATTAGAGGAACGCTCAATCTAATTACTTTCCTTAGTGATCAAAGAATTCTCCTTCATGAGAAAATGCTGTCTCTTAGAAGTGGAAAGTTCTGTAAGGACACACGTGCTGTGAAAAAGAAAGAAAGAAAAGGAGTTCCTGTCTAGATGCATGAGCTCAATCAAGAGCTGGTTGAAAAATACTACGACATGTTACAGCCAGATTGCCTTCAGAAATACAAAGAAACATTCTTCCCTTTCCACTATTAGGAAGAATATGTGTTTAGTAAGTTCAAGGTTAATATAAAAGAAAAATATTGAAGTCGTGAAGGGCTTTTCTCATACCATAAAAGCCTTTCCTCCTGAATCTCCTTTCTCAGATTGCAGCACTGTTCCCTGAATTGCCCAGCATGTGAGATACTCTTCTGCACTCATTATTTCCCCATCACCCACATCAATCACTCAGTCCTGTCAATTCCACTCCCCTTCCATAGGCTGAGCCAATCTATCAGCTGTTGCTCCAGTGTCCCAACCTAGACTTGAATGATCTTTTTTTTTTTTTTTTAAAGCCTTCAAGCTGGTCACACTGCCTTCAATCCTGCTCCTTCCTAATCCATTCTCCAGACGGGTAGGGAACATTTGGAAATGTAAATGTAATTTCTTCAGTGTCTTGCCATCACCAAAAGATTGAAGTCCTCAGCGTGATGTACAAAATCCTTAATGATCTGACTCATGTTTTCTTTTCCACTACATTCTGGCCAGACTTAATTAACCACATGCTTTCACATAGTCCAGGCACGCTCTTGAGTCCAAGCCTTTGCCGAAACTGTTCTCTCTGCCTGGAATACCCTAACTTCAGCTTTCCCAGATCCTTACCGGGCTAACTCTTACTCTTTCATTTGTCCACATAGGTGTCTTCTCTTTCAGAAATCCCCTAGTAATATCCCAAAGCTGAGTTAAGGATCTCTTATATGCCCCTCATGCAGTATGCACTAACCTTTTTGGAACATTTATAAAACTACATTAAATCATCTGTTTACATATTTATGTTTCCACTTGAAGCTCCTCAAGGATAAAGTCTGTCTTCTTTACTTTTAGACGTATCTAACAGGGAAAAAAGTGAATAAATGAATGAATATACCCTCATTTCTATATATAATATACTAAAACATTTGGACAAATATCTTTCTGTCTGCAAGCCTCTGTTTTCTCATCCATAAAAACACAGGATTACTGAAAAAGATCTAAAGAAATAATTAAGCTGGAACTCATTAATAATAACAAGACAAATATATAATCTATATTATATTGTAATTTTTCTGCTTGTTAATGATTCCTAGTGAAATTGATACCATGGTTACAGCTGTTTTGATGATCAGCTTGAGACAGCACTCTTGATTCTTCTTGTTCAAAACTCCATCTTGCAGATCTGAGCTCTCTCGTCCACATTTTGACAGCCCATCAGTCAAAGGATTCCCTGGAGAAACCTGCAATGGTAGCCCATAGATTATTGACTGGTTACTAAGAGTTTGCATCAATAAATTAGAGCTGATTGATGAATAAAGATGTTACTCGACAAGGATATAGATAGATACATATCCTTCTTCAGTGCAGTGCTTAATAGATAGAATGTAATGGAATTAGACCTAACCTCAAACACATCAGAACTAGTTTAACTCTTTGGTGTTTTCTCCATAAAATCATTTGTGGGTTGGAAGTTTTAACTCACGAGGTTTTACATGCATTCCAGGAAAACATAAATAAAAACCAAGGGAATAAATGTACATTTTATAAAGCATGAGAAATGTCAAAATCAGCTCTAACAATCCTTATGTAGTTGTGTAAGGCCTTAACATCTGATTCTCAATTTTTCCATGCCTAATTATTACCTAAGATTTATAATAAAATATATAATTAATGTTCCCACTGCTAGAAATTCTGATTCAGTATTCTGGTTCTGGGCTGGGGAATTTGCATTTTCATGAGATGTAGGTTTTAATCAGTTCGTCCTTTAGAATCCTCTCTACAAAATGTGCCTGTCTTCATTCTTATTTTTATTTTCACAAAAGCATTTTTAATCATCTTAATACATTGCCGAACAGGCCTGTTCACATAGAGTGATATTTGTAGATGCTTGCAATGGCAGTGATGTTCCCATTTTCAAAAATTGTATTTACTCATACTCCATTTGAATTCCAGTAATACAAATAAGATATTTCTCTTACATTTTAAGTAGGACTCTATATATTATGAATAGGTACCCACAGAATAGATAAAGATAAAATCATTTCCATATGACTATTATCCTCTTACTGACACTATATTAGAAAAGAGAATGAAGAGACCTGAACTGGACATGAGAAAGTCCTTTTTGCCACTACTTCTGTGACCTTGGGCGAGGCAGCTTGTGGCTGTAGACCTCAAGCCCATATTTGGGCAAAAAGATTGTCCTAAATACTCTTTAAAATGCTTTTCAGATTGAAGGTTATGACATTCTCATTTTAATTTGTAAGAAAAAAATGTTTACATCTGACAATGGTTGCTAATCTGAATTTAAGGAGGAACTATGAGATATTTTCAAAAGCATCATTACATTATGTATCTTATGTGTTACTTATACTCTATCCATCATAGAAAAGAGAGCGAATAAGGCAGTAAAAATAGATCATCTAGGACTGCAGCCAGAGAGATGCCCCTCTGGTTGCGTCTCCAGGAAAGGGAACGATGGCAAAGCCATATTCAGTATCCCTCCAATGGATACAATTATCAGTTCACAATATAGTTGTGTTGACAGCTTTTTGGTGAAAAGTCTGTTTAGGATCCAGCAAATTCTAACATAGTTGGTTTAGAGAATTCTGTTTTAAGAATCACTCCGCATAGGTGTGAAGACATAGATCATTTTCTAGACAAGAATGAGGGTTCCTGTGACTCCATGACTTTTAAAAAGAAATGTGTGTCTGCTAAGTCAGGAAAACAGGTGCTTGAGTGTCTCTTCCTACAATTTTCCTGCTTTGAATGATAAAAATTATGACTATACATCCTTGCAGGATACCTGAGAAGGAATTTACAAGACTCTGTTTCTGCTCTACTTAGGAAATCCAAGTCTGCATTTTTAACAAATACTTTAACTTTCAGAAATTCTGTCAAGGTGAGAATGATTAGTTAACTTTCCAGTGATCTAACAGAAGGATTACAGAATTATTCTCTAATTCCTGAGTGTACAAGCCATCCTATTCATCAAAGGAAACATAAGGGACTTAATATGGAAGAATCCTCAATATAACATAACACCTGTCCACGGAGGGTAGCTGACGGTTGTCATGGATAGAAAGAGCCCCTGGAAATTTTTAATACTAAAGAAAAAAAATGCTCTTGCTCAGGGACTTGTGATCTTTTTTTTTTTTTTCTTACTGATGTGTATGTTGGGAATGCCACTTTGGCATTTGTGTTCTTCCACTCTGAAACAGCAGAGCATTGCATAGATTAGGGGAAAGGGAAATAATTATTTGGGAAAAGAGAGAGAGTTTTCCTCATTGCTCTAAATTACTTGATGTAATATAGTCTAGATATCAATACATCTTTTAAAGTACTTGTGTCACCTCTTTAGCAAGAATTTCCATTACTATTTATGACTCATTGAGGCTCAGGAAAGTTTAACAAATCAACAGAACAGAATATCTATATATTATATACGTATATTATATATGTACACATGTGTATAGAAAATTATGGTTTCCAAGTCTCATTTCCATAATCTTTTTGTTTTTAAGACATTGCTTCTTTTTTAGTGAAGTATAGTTGGTTTACAATGTTGTGTTAATTTCTGGTGTACAGCACAGTGATTCAGTTCTGTATTCCTTTTCATATTCTTTTTCATTATAAGCTATGACAAGGTATTGAATGTAGTCCCCTTGCTATGCAGTAGGACTTTGCTGTTTATCTGTTTTGTATATAGTCATTGCTTCTTCTGAACGTTTAAGTTAATCATTTTTCTTCACGCATGATTTTCATAGAGAACTTTATACAAATACATTTCAATACCTTTACATCTATACCTAAAACCCTGGCAGTGGGCTAAGATGCTGGCTCATCTACAAAGTTTATGATCACGCTTTACTTATGAGTTCATTGAATGACACTAAACATTTTGTTTGTATATAAGCCCATTTTGCATTTTTTTAGAAATAGAAAATTATTTTTCTTCCGAGCATCTATTATCAGATATTTCTCTGAAGGAAAAAAAAACTATCCTATAAGCCAGCCCTCACGTTCTTGCTCATGTTGGGCTTTATCTACATTCAAAGACCATTGGAACCAATCCTTTTGCTAGCACTTCAGCAATCACAGTGATTGCTATGCTATTGCATAGACTTTCAAGATTCTTCTCTATAATAACTCTGTAATAAATATAACCATATTCTGCTACCTGATCTGTGGACAGCCATATATAATTGTATGTACTTAATGTAATTCCTTAGTAATCCAAAATTTCAGTTTCTATTTGTTCTATCACTCCCTTCACTTGATACAAATGACTGCCTCAGGTATGCTCATTGCTTTGAAATCCAAATGTCTGTCACCTGAAAAATAGCCCAGGATCTGAGAAGAAAATGGATTTGTCACAATTTTGAACTCAGAAGTTGATTTTCTTTCAGCTATACCTAGGAAGCTTGAGCTACAGTTTTCGGTTTCAGGAAGCCAATATGGTAGAGTACGTTCAGAATTTCAGCTACCAAGCTGAGGACATCCCATAAATTTCTGCAACCACTTGTCTTTATAAGCAAATATTTTCAAAGAAACACAAATATCTGAAATGATTAAATGCTTTTCTCCTCCCGGTATAAAGCATTGCTCATAATTGCTTCCTGACACGATAATTATGCAGTATAACATTTTCACTAAGGTTTATAAATCTGCATAGCTGGTTGCAGATTTTAAATCTTGCACACCAACATCATGCGTGCCATCGTGCTGATAAGGAAAACCAACGCTCAGGGAGTAATTTTAGATGTTTGTAGATACGATCACAATCTGTATCATCAAACCAGGTAAGCACTCATCTCCTTCATCTTCCAGTTACATAAAGGTTGCCTCGATGATGCATGCAGTGCCCTTGAATTTAACCAATATATGCATGAAGGATTAATTTAGCACTTCCCTGTGTATGTTCCTGGTAATAGACCTACATGAAAAATAGTTGATACAAATCAGTTTCCAATTTAAAACACTGCAAAAATATCCAGGAACATTTACATAAGCCTTTTCTCAACATAAGTGGAGGAACTAAGTTTAATGACTTTGAGGCAGGCAGCAAATAAACCCTTTTCTAACCCTGAAGATTAATATTGTAGAAAATTCAGTGGGGTTACATGAAGACTGTTCTATATTAAACTAAAAATCTCAGGCTTAGCTCTCCGTTAAGTATTTTGTGGTGAATTAAAAATTTGACTCTAGAAGTACTGAGTTTCTAATAAGACTGATCAGATTCCTATTTATCCTTGGCAAAATATGCATTCCCATTATTAGGATAAAAGACTAATCAAAAAAAAAAGTTTTACTGAACATCAAATAATTCAAATGGCTATAAATAAATGGGAAGTTAAGGGATTGCAATTCCTTTCAGAATGCATTTGTATCTTACTTCAGGGCAAAGGTTTTATTAAATCCAAGCCCCAGGACTTCCAAAAGAGTTACTTAAGAAATGTGGCAAATGTCCCAATCACAGAAATATTGCTTTAAAGTACAGTTAACAATCAGTATTAGAACACGTAGAATTCGTGTTGAGAGGTGGATTGGAGCATGGATTACGGGCCAGGCTGTCTGGTCTCTAACATTCTTTGATTTGTTATCTTCGGCAAGTTACTAAGCCTCTCCATGTCTTCAATTTCCTTACCAGTAAGATGGAAGTAATAAGAGAATTTACCTCTTTGGGTTGTTATGAGGATAAAATGAGTTAATTCAGTAAGTGTTACATAAGTGTTGTGATGGTCAAGATGACAAGAATTTTTATGAACTTTTTAGCATTTTGGAATTGATTATTCATCAGCTCCATCAAGGCAGGGCGTGTCTGGTTTTTAAAATCTTTGTTTCCCCTGGCACCTCCTAGTTAAATGCTAAATGACTTTGGCTGGATGAGTGAGTGAATCTTGCACTTCCATTCACTCTGTTTCTCACCAGCACCACCAGCCATTAGGAAGGGTAATCAAAGAAAAGACTAGAGTGGAAAATAAAAATGTTAACTTTTTTATTGGGGCATTGTTCTGACTTCAAGTTGATCCAAGGGGAAGTTTGCATTAATAAACATATTTATTTTTCAATGTATTCATGCTACGCTCATTTATTTCATAGAAAGGTATCTCTGAGGTGCCCATATTGTGTGTTCCAGTTAGCATCTTTCTTAATGTAGTATTACTTAAGAATCTTTACAAATAGGTGGATGCTCTAATTCCAGACTTGATTCCTTGATTAATCTAGTTCCTGGATTAATGGAAAGCGAAGGAAAATACCCTCCAGTGCTGTGTTCCTAACAATACAATTTCTAGTTGTTAATTGTGGCCTCTGAAAAGTATTTATCTAATTATTTCCTGATTGCATACCCTCATTTATAAATAAAACCTAATATCCCAAATCATTTCCTTCATCCCCCTTTGGAGGATGTTATTATTAGTACAAATCAAAATTAAGAACTCAGGCTGGAATAAAGAAGTCTTTCGTCTTCTGCTCGTTTCCAAGCCTGTCTGCCACCACCGCCCCCCCAACACAGAATGCTCCTGCATCACCAAAGAGAAACACAGTCAATATTAAAAAAAAAAAAACAAAAACTGACTTTGCATCAATAAATACAAAATACTATCATAATGGAAAATTTTCTTATGTTGGCCAATTATATACCTCACAGGTCTAGTTTGGAGAATACAAAAAATGTGTATTTTTAGTTTAAACGATCTTTCTAGAAAAACATAGTATAATATCTCTCTGAGGTGATTTCGTTAACTTGTTTATGAACTGTGACTCTAAGCTAGAGTCACAGTTGTGTAATTGGAGGATGTGTAATTGGAGGGCAGCCTGCACTGGGCCACAAGATTGACAGGTTGATTGAGCTGTAATGGAGACAAGGGACCTTTCAGACGGGAGATTGATTTTTATTTGACAAATGCTAATGATAGTTGAATAAAGATAACTGAAACACTGCAAGCACTGTCTCTGTTAGGAAATACATTGAGGATATTTAGAGACGTGTCTGTCTCCCTTTTTGTGTAAATACTTGTTTTAATTGATGTTCCTCCTACCTCTTAATCTTTTTGCTAATCATTTGTGAACATCATTTCAGAATATCTGCATAATATGAGGAAATTAGATGTTTGGAAATTGGCAGTTGAATTCTAGAATGTGATGTATTTGAATTTCCCCCTTTTCCTGATTGTTCTATATTTCAGATAATCTTGGTGTTATCTTTGCATTTTTCTCTTGTGCTCTCTCAAAAACAATTTAGGATGAACTCTCATAATGCTCTCTTCTACGTCTATGTATACATAACCTATTATCTTTCTCACTGAAGATGCTTCTCGATGAAGGATTTCACTATTCCTATATTCACCATAGTTTTTTTCTGTTATAGTTTCCTCACATTGTTCATCTTCCGATTTCCTTAAATTCCCATCACCAAGCAATATTTCTTTCACAAATATAACACCAGTCCTATTCTTAACACTCATTGTAACTTTTCCTTTCCTGCCTAATAGCCAAAGTGGTATAAACAGTTGGTATCTCTTAAATATGTCTGGCGTTAGTAATGTTTAATAAAGTTTGAGAGATGGAAGTGCCATTGTGATACAAACTCTGCTGCACCTTGGCTGATTCTAAGAACTTCCGTGCCACTGCGCCTGCCCCTGCTTCCGGAGTGTTTCTGGAACCAGACCCACTCCCATTCCTCCGCCACTGACACCTCACCCCACCTAACAGCTTCACCAGAGCAGAGCTTATGAGTTCCTTTGCATTGCCACTCGCATTCGGATGTTTATGGTCTGGTTAATACATGGGCTGTGTGTCCCCAGGCATCTTTGCCCACCTCAGCGCTTACTACATTCAGCCTTTATCTGAGACTAATAAATCTACCTAGCTTTACAGCTTTGAATTGAAGAGAGAAGCTGAAATCTGAATAAAATGGGGGAAAATAAGATTTAGAAAGAAAACATTATTAGACTTACTAAATGGATTAAAACTGAAATCAGATGAAGAATATGGCATCTTGGCTCAACTTGGGCACAGTTCTTCAAGCTTTTTGCAAGGCAGAGCCCTGATTCAGTATGGGTTTGTGGGAGGGAGGGAGGGAGGAAGGGAGAGAAAGGAAAACATCAAAAAGGTAAGGCAGCCTGGGTTTTCATGGAATCAGTTCCTAGACTGAAGACACACTAGCTGCCCGTGCCTCTCTCAGTCTGTCCTAGAAAAATGGACAGAAAACAAGTCTGGTTTAGGTTTTTATTTTACATAAAGCATCTTGGCAAGAAACGACTCCTTAGGAGTCCTTGGCATGTTCAACATCTGTCTTTTCTTTAAAAGCTACGTAACTCTTTCTCAATGAACCGTCCTCCACAGTATGCATCACCTGAACATCTGGCTAAATGAAACCAATTATCCTATTAAAAATAAACCTGGATTTGCCAGCAGCGTGATGCACTAGCCTAGTGTTCCTCAGAGGCACACATTTGTGCTCCGAATCCAGTTGTTTGGATTTGCTGCTTATGGTTTCCACCTAGAATATTTTTCCTCTTTCTTTTCCCTGATGTCATCTTACTCTGAATCTTCACTCTCAGAAACTGGCTTAGAATGGTAAAACTAGGGAATCGTGACCGAAAGGGGAACAAGAGTGAATGGAACTGCTTAGCTTCCTCCCCGGGATCTTCCCCGCTTTGTCTTGCAGACCCGTTCCTTGTTGGTGGTGTTTATCTGCTTTACCTTCATCCGGGTGGCGCTTGGGGTAAATGAAAAGAATGATTTCCCTAATTCTTACCATAGAGGCTTAGGAGGGTGGAGCTGTTGCTTGATTTTCCCCATAACAATGTCTGCTTTTTTTAAAAGGAAATTAAAATACAGTTCATTGATTGCTTAAACAATGTACAAAGGCCATCTGTTCAAAAAACTTTTTTTAGATTAGTATAAGAGTAGGTGCATAGTTCGTGGTATTGGACTGGAGAGTGGATTTCAAACACAATTCACTCGACACTATTACTGTTTGTTGAGGTGTATGGTCTCTACGTACAGATCCTCTTCAACTTACAGTGGGCTTAATGTCTGGATAAACCCATCATACGTAGAAAATATCATTAAGTCAAAAATGCATTTAATGCACCTAACCTACTGAACATCATACCCCAGCCTCGCTGACCTTAAACGTGCTCAGAGCACTTAACATTAGCCTACAGTTGGGCAAAATCATCTAACACAAATTCTATTTTATAATAAAGTGTTTAATATCTCATGCAATTTATTGAGTATTGTAATGAAAGTGAAAAGCAGAATGGTTGTCAAGTGTATTGGTTGTTCATCCTTGTGATCACGTGGCTGGCTGGAGCTGCTGGGAGCTACCAGTGCCCAGCATCACGAGAGAGGATTTTACCACACATCACTAGCCTGGGAAAAGATAAAAACTGAATATTTGGAGTATCTTCTGAATTAGTATTGCTTTTGCGGTGCCATCACAAAGTTGAAAAATCATAAGTGAAAACCTTGTAAGTCTGGGAGCCCCTTTGCATATGGTTTGCATATGGTTAATTACTTGTACAAACGGTTAAGTACTTGTACAAATGGTTAAATCAGACAACACGTCGCCTTATGCAATATGACCAATTGTCATGATCTGTTACAGTTTGGCAGTTTGGGAAAAAGTATGAATGTAATCTATTCAGCCAATCAAATAAAATAGTTTGAAATGAGAACTAAAGAGACATTAATAATTATGTATACACACATGCATACACATATGCACACACATCGACAAAAAAATACAAGAGCTCCTTTTTCAAAATGCTATCATCCTTTTGGTTTATAGAGCATTTACATGTTTAACATGAAATCCTTCTTGGTTTTGATGAGAAATGATTTGTTAGTCTGAAAGAATTCTTTTTAGATTATGAGCCCCTCAAAATAAAGAATTCTACATGAAATATTCTCCATTATAATTCTTTAAATTCTATCTATAAAAACTCTGATAAAGCAGCAAAACTTGATGACTTTAATCTCCCCCAACAGGTAAATTTACACAAACAAGAAAAATAATGGTATCGTTCATGTTGTAATGCTTTTTTCTCTCCATTTTTTGTTTTATGTTACACATTAGCATTCAGACTTGACAATGGTAAAATGCTCATTGTTTAAATGAGCTCATTTTTTAAATTGTAAAAATCTCAAGGTTGGACTGAAATTTTGAAAGTCTACCAGAAGTGCAAGAAGAAACAAACTTCCAAGATTAGCGCATCTGAAGTTCCCACAGCACTACAAACCGAAGTGAGGACTTCTCCCCAAACAGTTGTTCTGCCAGTCAAGCTTTTCCCCCTTAGTTTATTTGACAATTGCTGCCCTCTGCTCATCTACTATGGGCTGCTTCTTCCAGGAGTCCAGGGTACCTAAAGACATTTTCATAACAAATGAAGGGAAAGGGTTCAGAAAATATATCTTCAGTTGGCATTTCGAGAGAGTCTTTATTTAAAAAAAAAAAAAAAGCTTTTTGGTGCTATCAATTTGAGAGTTATGTAAATGCAAGAAGCCTGCAAGTGCAAATAGTTATCTGTCAGAAAAAGCGCCCTTTGCATACCAGATACAGTCACACGTCCCAAAGCTTAATATGTCATCTAGTGGGATACCAGACGTTGAGCAAGGTACCAGTTTTTTAATGGTCCACTTTGATAGAGATGAAAAGTTATTCTGAAATTAAATCAAGAAAAGAAAATTTACAATCCTGTGAGAACTCCTATCTTCACCTCTCTATATACCATTATTATCTTAAAGAACTTAAAGTCAGTCATTAAAAATAAGTGTATGTTCCTTTACCGCTTAAATCTCTGCACTTTTGTCTCTGTGCTAGTATCAGGCATTTCAAGAAGGGCCAAGGTAAAGATGCTCTTGGAATGGAAAAAATAAAAATGGTACTGATCTCAGTGAAACCTAGGAAATACTAAGGTTTAAGATTCCCTGACTTTTTCTTGTTTTTTCACTAGACAGAAAATAATGTTTATATTTTTTCCATCACAAAATTTAATCTAGAATGTGAATTTAAATGACCCTGTTGAGAATTGTATGCAGTTAAGTGTATTCAGTTTTAAATCTGAAGGACTCCCTTTTAACTGCCTCCAAAAGGAATCGATTTTGGGTGCACATTGACCAAGGTAGCTTGAACTCAGTCACGGTCAAGTGTCTTGTGACCGTGTAAATGAAGAGAAATACTTGACAACAGCCAAATTCCACATATCATATGTGAAAATAAAAATGAAGAATGATTAAAAATAGCAATGACAATACTTGAGAAGGAGCAAATGACAGCAAAAATGGCACTTAATGTGCTCAATAAGGCCTTTGGCTACAATATCTGATAAATGAGTCAAACACTTAAAAGAAAGAGAGAACCTGGACATTGAGTAAAAGGCTATTGCAGCAAATGACAAAGTATCAAAGAACTAAAATTATCAAAACCTTCTAGACTGGTGGTTCCCAAACTCAGCTACATTTTAAAGTCACCTGGGGAGCATTAAAAAATACCAAATCCCAATGCCCAAGTCCCACCCTCGGAGATTGTTTATCGTGGGCTGGGGTGCAGCCTGCGTGTTGGGATTTTTATAGCTTCTAGATGATTCTAATGTGGTGCCAGGGTTAAAAACCACTTCTCTAGACTGTTTCTCTCAGGCGTGCTCGCTCACTCCCTCTCTCTCATATTCTCACTCTTTCTGTTCAGATCAGCTTTTGAAACGTCAGCAAAACAAAGAGTAACAGTTTGATCTTTGGGGGGACTATGTATGGTAGTTTTCTGGAGCTGTTGTTCTTTGAGTTATCCAAAATTTCCTGCTTATAAATAGATCTGACCCTAACTCCAAAGTGGTTTCCATTCTTCACTTTTACAGAGAGATATATTAAATATGTAACTCCTTATAAATTATAGCATCTCCTTACAAAATGATTCTGATGATGACTTAAAATCTGTGCACCCGGCCATATGGTACTCAGAGCTTTGGGAAGCCACCATCAGGAGAGTATACTCTTATTCAGCCTTGAATCCCAGGTTGTGTTTGGATCAGAAGCAAGCTGGTGACTCTGGCGTCACAATATGGGCAAGCATGCTCCTAACTCACATGTCCTCGGAAGGATCTTTTTCCATCTCTTACAAGATAAATGAGTTCGACCAAGTCATGTCTATCATTCTCAACAGTTTTCAGATGTCCACTTCATTTTTTCACGTCTTAGTGAATTTCTTTTCCTTCAGTTATGCACATGGACACTGCTCACCTACACAACAGGGTTCACGATGTATGCAGATTTACACCCTGCTTCTGTCACAGCTTTATGTCATGGCTGATTGTGAACACATCATGCTTATCATGGAAAATAGAAAACGTTAGAACAAAACTATTTTCAAATATCATGCAGTTTTAAAGTACAATATTTTAATCACTGCATAGTGTTACATCTTACCAATGTATTCACTCTTATCCTACTGTTAAACAGTTAGGTTACTTCCATTGTTTTTGTATTCATAAATAATGTAATGAGGAAGAACTTTGTGCCTTTGATTACCTCTAATTGTTTCCTTGGGCTGGATTGTGTGGGCTGGCAAGTTCAAAGGGTAGGGATATTTTTGGAGTTCTTTATTCGTATTGCCAAACCAGATGTCAAAAATTGTGTTTGCAGATGTAAGTTTCCTCTAGCAGCCTGTGAAAAAGCCTCAGACACCACACTGTCACTAAAATGAAGTATTTTTTGGTTGTTGTTCAATTGTATAAATGAAGGAAAGATTTACTTCTAACCTGTTTTCTTCATTCTCCCGAGAGAGACTACTCCATCATTAGGCCAGTAGCAGAAGGTGAGAAGAATGCAGATGATTCCAGCCTCATAAAGACTGACAGGCTTATTGCATAATGTCTTACTGTTTAAGAAATAAAAAGGACCTTGATCCCAGTATCCTTAGGAAGAATATATTAAAATGCAGTCATGATTCATTTTATCTTAACAATGGGAGATTTTAAATGATCACTTTCATATCTTAAGAAAAACTAAACGATGAATCGGGGAAGATGGAAAAGAACAGTAATAGTGTAGCTGGGAGGTCATTTTGATTTTTCCCTTTTAATTTTTTGTTCATGACTTATTATGAATGTGCCAACTGTGGTGTATGTCCTTCCTGGAACGTACATCATTCATACAATTCTGTGAAGTGACTTTCTCCTGGCTGCAGGGATAAGAATGTAGACCTACTTGCCTTCCATTCCAGTGTGTGCTGAGTAACACTTAGTTAACTGTGCCTTCCTGGATTCTTAAAAAAAAAAAATTAGTATTTTTAAGGAAAAAACCTTTCAGATTTTATTCATTCAAAAAATATCCTCTTGTGAAGCAATGAAACACCAACTTAAAATTCAACTCATTTTATATTGCCATAAAAAATGCTAATCTAGCGCATTAAATCTTATCACTTACGGTTACCCCACGAGCCTACGGTTACCCAATAATTGCTTTGTAATTATTTTCTATCCTCAGCAAGGTGAGTCATAAGATATTCCATTCAAGAAATGAAGTTTATAAAATCTACATTTGGTCTTACAGAATAAAAACCATCCCTGGAGACCCACTCCGAAATGAGTACTTTAATAAAGGTGCTCTACCAAAGATGTACAGAGTCCACACAGCTGTAATTTTGCATCAAGTTAAATAAAGAGCATTTGTTTTAACCCTAATAAGACAGAAATAAACTATAGAAAGAGTATCGTATAAAATTAGGGAATTTCCCACTGTGTTGAGAGTGCTAGCGTGGAAGAAAAGTTCAGCATTGAGAGACTGGTGAAGGGGACCGAGATCTGGGAAATGCCAGCTAATCTGGGCATGCATTCAGTGTCCCAGGCCTGGACATCCTGGCTCCATCTTTGGTCCTGAGAAGCATGTGGTTGAGGACTGAGTCTTAGAAACCCAAAGAGCCCCCTTGATGATACCTATACCCATAGATAACATTTCACAGGAAAACCCCACTGTCTCAACCCCTTTTCTCACAGATGTTACTCAGTCCTACTATTTCCGTCAGGGTTTGCATATCAGTAGACCATAACCCTTCTCAACAAGGCAAGGTAAACCTAGAGAAAAAGAATAAGAGAAGGTGAGATGGTACAGAAAACAGGTGAACTGTCCCTCCTCCTCTTCCCAATTCTCCCCTTTCCTCCTCCCTGGACCCCTTTCCCCTTCTCTCCAGGCAGTGAGCAAAGCAGACCTGAAACTTGAGAACCAGTGGAATCCACAAATCAGAATTAGGATGCCACATCCCCTAAGTGATAATTATTCAGACAGTCTCTCATGGTTTACCAACACCTGCCCCTGATCCAAATGTCTAATGTTTTCCTTTGATTCTTGAACACATTCACAATTCACCTTTTCTTAGAACTTGTGTTCTATTAATAACAAAGGCATGGTTTTCTTTTACTTTATTAGAAGCCATTTTTTATGTTTGACAAACTGCTTTAATATCTTATGCGCTGTGCTTTGTAATTTGCAGCCAGACTCGGAAAATAACTTTCATAACTTTAGTACATGGGCTTGCTTTTATTCTAACACAATGATTAACCTGAAAAGGTACAGAGCTCCTCATCTCTAAAAGCACTCAAGGAAAGGCCCAATGACCTTCAGGTAAGGTTAGCTAAGCATGGAGTCCTAAATTCAGTAGAAAACTGGACTAAATAATTTCTACAATTTACGTCAACTCCAATAACGCATGTATGACACCTATTTTCAAGACTGTTTGAGACAACATACAGTAAAATATGTACTGAAAGTCTGCTAAACTGGAATCTGAAACTAAAACTTCTGAGAACTCAAGACAAATGATCCCTAATGTCATGCCTTATTAGAAGGATTAATAATGCCCCTCACTGGGAAGAGTTTTCTAAGCCTATTCGCACTGTTCTGGACAAATTTGCTAAGTGTGATAGTGTCAACAGATTGTAGTTTTTAGAGTCAATTTAAGTTCCTCTTCCTAAAGCAGGTTTATAGTTTGTTTCTCACTTGCCTGTAGAAGCCCTGTCGAAAATGCCTTCTGAGTCTGGTGAAGTTTAGAGCGTAGGCAGTAGGCACTACATAAACGTGTGTGGATTGGATTGAAGAGCCCAGGGCAGAAAGTCCTTCTCCAGTCCTACGTAACATCATCTTATCTCTAGATAAAGAGTGAAATATATATCCTGATGGAGGTCTAACTGGATTATAAAAGAGGAATAAAATACAGCAGTAAGGAGCAGAAATAGTAACAATTCAGTTCCTCTCTGTGTGGAGCGAAGCAGCCCTCCATCTACGTTTTCTCCTCGCAGAAGGAGAATGTGGCTTACGGCTTTAGCATTCGGCTCAAATAGCGAGTAGGCAGGATGAGCCAACAGCAAGCTATTTGCCTGGAATCCAAAAGGGATAGATCTTAGCAATTTATCAAAGTGTAAGACAAAAAAAAGAAAAGAAAGCCCTCAATCCCCTAAATAGTTAAGGATAACACAGATCACTCTTCACCGAGAAGAAGCAGTGTAATTGCTCCCCACCTTTCCTCGCCGGATGTTTCAGAACCTGGTCCACAGCCTCTGGTCACCCCAGTCCTGTAGCAAAGTTAATCCCTCCCTCCTTGCTGCCCCTCAGAGATCGGACACCTCTCCACCATGAGAAAAAAAGTCATGTGACCCTCTCCTGCTAGCTCCTCTGCAGTTTTCAGAAGTTATTTCTAGCGAATATAAACATTTCAATTAACTTTTTTTTTTTTTTTTTTTTTTGCTGTCCTACTTACCCTCCTCGTTCTCATGTTCTACAGTTAAGCTTCTGTCATCATCTGTACTGACATTGTTGCAAGGACCCAAATGATCATCTGCTCATTAACTTGGTCTGTGTTTTCCTTCACCTTTCTGTTGCCTTTTCTCTTATTGGCCACGCCCTGCTTCTCCCACAGGTTAGATTCTGCCACACTGCAAGGTCTTGTGTCTCTTCCAAGCCCTCTGACTCCTCCTCCTCCACCTCTTCTGCTGGTATTTTCTCTATCCATCTGTTCTATAAAGTGCACTTTTCCTTCAAGATATTTATCTTTATCATCATTTTTTTTCTTTACCTTTTCATCCTCAGAAAACTTATCCACTCTTAAATTTCCAAGGATTAAGTCAATGTCCCAGCAAATCTTTGAAAATAATAAAAACATAGAAGGAAGGAAGGAAGGAAGGAAAGAAAGAAAAAGAAAGAGAGAAAGAGAGAAAGGAAGGAAGGAAAGAAGGAAGGAAGGAAGGAAGGAAGGAAGGAAGGAAGGAAGGAAGGAGAGAGAGAAACTTCCCCTGAAAACATCTCTGCATCGTTTGTCAATTTTGGTCTTACCCCGGCCCCAATCCTAGCCCACCGAGAGTTTTATTTTTCATATTGTTCATTTTCTTTCCTTTCTTTCCTTTCTTTCTAGGCTCACTGACAGTTCTTCTATAACCCACAGAACTTTCAAAATGGCTTCCTACCATTTTCTTGGACTTTACATCTAGTCTCTTGTCCTCTCTGGTTTTCAGTGCTTTCTCTTGGCACGTGAGCGTGTGTTTTATGTGTACATGTCTTCTTTCTCAACCTCACTGTAAGCTCCTGGAGGGCAAAAAGCGTACTATGTATTCACAGTATAACCTACAGAGCTAGCAGAGTGTCTTACTCATAGTTCATGCTGGATACGTACTTGTCACCATGATGATAATTGGTAAGAACTCAGTCACTGTTAGGAGCATGGATACGGAATACAGTGTACCCACTCCTCCCTTACTTCAGATTTCTCTTCTCATCAATATGCAGGACCACTCCACCTTCATCAGCATTTCCCCTAATTCTTCTTGATGTCAATTTTTATTTCCTAAATTTTTATTTAAAATATGATTTTTTTCCAATGTGTTTTATATTATTGATATAATGTTATTCAGGTTTTGAAATTGAACTACAAACTGTTGAACTGGAGCAAATTTGTACACACACACACACACACACACACACACACACGCACACACAGCTGTGTTTATACACACAAGCCCACAAAGATATATGTATATGTGAAGTGTGTGTGTATTATATAGAGTATTATTTTGCTAGCACTGCTGTAATAAAGACTGAGTGGCTTAAACACCAGAAATTTAACTTTTCATAGTTTGGGAGGCTGGAAGTCCAAGATCAAGGTGTCGGCAGCATTGGTTTCTTAAGTCCACTCCTTGGTTTGTAGATGACAGTCTTCTCCCTGCACTTCCGCGCGGTCTTCCCTCTGTACCTCACCGTGTCCAAATTTCCTCTTCTTATAGGACAACAGTCTATTGGATTACAGCCTCCAAAATGGCCTCCTTTTAACTTATTAACCTCTTTAAGGATCGTGTCTCCAAATAGTCACATTCTGAGATATTGGGGATTAGGGCTTCAACCTATGAATTTCAAGAGAATAAAATTCAGCCATAACCACTGTATGTGTGTGTGGTGGGGTCGCATGCGTGCATGTAGTGAAAGAAATTCAAGTTAAAAAAAAAGAAATCGTGACAAGAATGTATAGAAAGACATTAAGCTTTGAAGAAAAAAAAAAGAACCACACAAGAATTTAATCAACCCTCCAGGCTAATGTCTGAAGAATTCATCTGGGGAAGGCGTAACCACAGAACACCAGGGAGGTCATCAGATTCAACATCGTCCTCTTAGTAAGAAAAGGAAGTGGCTAATATATTCAGTGGAATTTCAGAGGGTGTTAATCATAGCCATTTTTAGTCCCTTGAGAAATTCTCGTGAAACTGGAGTAAATATCTGGAATGCAGAGTTGACAGAGACATATGGAGCGCATGCTTTAGTAATATAAATAAGCTTTCTATCCTCTTCCGGGGCATTTAAATTACCTCAGAGCACATATGCTGCCCTTGTATATCAACAGTTTAGCGTTCCATGCTGTTCCTTTCCCCAAAACCATCCCTAGACCTGGGTCATGTACTGACTGTGTTCGGTCATGGCTTTTATGGACCACTCTTTGCCTCGTGTTCAGATGGCTCTTTACAGCACATTTTAAAGTTTCCTTGCCGACATCCCCACTGGTATTTCTCAGGTGACTCCTGTTGCAATTTTCCAAACTGAGTCTTTTAATAGTAAGAAGAAAAGCATTCCCTCAGCTGAGATGGATTTTATATTCAACGCCATTCTAAACTATCAGTGAAAAAAAAAAAATGAACATGTTAGTATTTGAAACAAGTGCATTGGGAGCTATAAAGGGGCCCGCTTAGGACTTAGCTCCCTGCAGAACACCATCATGTCCGAAAGACCCACCCAAACTCCCACCAAACGCTCGGAGAAACAAAATGACTCTCAGCAGTACTGATCCTCACTGCTCATCCTGCAAACATGAGCCCAGCTTCTCCCACATCTCCGTGCATGACATTGTGTTCACGCACAGGCACACTTTGGGTGAAAGATAAAATCTGCGCTAAAATAGGATAAAAGGTGAAAATGTGCGATTGTATTGGGCTTGCTAAAAAATACTTTCTTAGTTCTCATAAACAGTATTGAAATAAAGAAAAAATTCTATGGTAGAAAAAGAAGGGAACCATAGGAACTTACGGTTACCAAAGAGAAAAGGGGGGCAGGCGGTAGGGATAAATTAGGGGTTTGGGATTAACACATACACACTACTATGTATTGGCTAGATAAACAACAAGGTCCTACTGTATAGCACAGGGAAGTACATTCAGTATTTTGTAATAACCTACAATGAAAAAGAATATGAAAAAGAACGTATATATGTACGTATAACTGAATCACTTGGCTGTACACCAGGATCTAACACAACATTGTAAATCAACTATACCTCAATTTAAAAAAATAAAATTAAAAAAAAAGAAGGGAACAGTAGGAAGATAGAAATTTTTCAGTGTATTTGTGTAACTTAGAGCTGACTTTTTTACCTGGGTGAGCAGACCCCTTTTAGGATAGCAGGATATGAAAACATTTGGGTTCGGCTAGCTGTTTCAAACTGTGTATCTACCTCAAGGTTCCTTCTCCTTCTTGGGAATGACCAAGTATAGCAGTGACATGACTAATGCTTGCTTTTTGTGCCCACGAAGTGCTGGGAAATATTAGAGTAATAAAAATTCATCTCATTGAGGACATGTCTAGCCCTTGGATGACTTACAAGGAAACTCGGAGGGAAGATCATAGGCAGAGACAGGGGGAAGACAGGGGAAAGTAAGGAACCAGAGCTGACCAAGGTTTAACATGGTCCAATTTGAAACTCTTAAAATATATGAGAAGGAGGAGGCTTGTGAGTGTGCTCGCTCTGTAGGCAGGACATGGGCAGACAGAATAAATAGAGGAAAGAATGTGGATAAACATTGTGCCAGGGCTTTGTAGAGGACGCCGGGGTCTGAAGTTCAGGGAGACTGAACAAGGGGTAGTTTGTAACACAGATTTACAGAGGTAAGAGATCACAGGGTAGGCAAGAGGGAGGGAAAGGGTGGGAGGACATAAGCAGCGGGCAGGTGCCTGTATAAGCAGGTAAAGACTGAACTCCAGGAAGCAGGGCAGGGAATCCAGAGAGAAAGTCAGCAATAGAGATCAATGCTTAGCTCCTTGAACCAGGGTCCTCTACCGAAAGTGATGCTTGATGGCACTGGGAATGAATCTTAATCCCTTAAATGTTCAGCTCTAGTAAATTAGATGATCTTTCCTGATGTCTCTGAGCCATCACTGCCTATTCATTTAGTCCACATTAATGAGAAAACCCTCAAGTCTGACCGGGTTGAATTGTCAGCTTTTAAAGATTGATCCTTTATCAGTCATGGCTCCGTTCAGCTGAATCTATAAATTCAGAGCTCATTCTTACAATCCTCTCTCAAGAAAAATACAACAAGCTACTCTCCTTGATGTCTGTATGAGCTTTTTTTCCCCAGTGTAAGGATTATACGATCAGATTCCTAAATATCTTAGATAGCAAACAGTATAAAACATGCAGTGGCTATAAACACACACAAATGTGTGTGTGCACATAAAAACCAGGTAGTTACAAGATAATGACATTGTAACTTCTTCCTATGAAAATCCCACCTCTGTATTCTGAAGTTAAACTAGAGATGTTGGCTCTTACTTATTTTTTGCTGAAGGTTTTTCCCTCCTCATTTTCTCTATTTAAATACTGAAATTCTTATCATTATTTTTTTTTGTCTTTGTTCTTGTTAAAGGACAAAAGGAATCTTTGGTTACACTTAGTGTTCCCCAAAATCTTTATTTGGAATTAAACTTGTAAGAAATGGTGGTGTGATTAAAATTACTATAAATTGAACCTGTATCAGAAATTGCCAAGTACAAATAAAGGATGTCCTGTCACTTTTAAGCAATTAAGTCTCCCTTTTCTCCACCGTATACATCCATACAATTGTGCATTTTGTAGACTAACTGTCAAAGAGCCGAAGATACATTGCTAGTGATTTGCAGTATTTTATTGTTTAAGATTTTCACTGCTTTTTCAATGGTTTCCTGACTTTTAGAGGATTTTTTTTTTTCTCCTTCTTCTTCCCCTTTCCTACCAGGGTAGCATTTTAAGTAGATGTTGTAAATCTCTGCCAAAGGCACATTCATAGCCTTGTTTGAATGGTTTCATTTAGACGAAGACTACCCTTACTTTTCAAGTCTCTTCAAGATCTTTATAACGATGAAATAACACTTTGTTTTCATTAAAGAATAGACCACATCTTCCCAAAAGGCCTCCAAAGTAACTAAATATAGATGACTTCTTCAGTTTTGGAATAGATTCAATATTAAGTATACTACATTATTAAATTAATTTCAAGTTTCTACTTGAAATCCAAACATGGCTTTTTAGTTAGTTTTTTTTTTAAGCAGAGGGGGACCCTCTCTGAATATATACGTTTTAATACACCCACTATTTTAGCACTATAAATCAAACATTTGATGCCTAAATGCTATAAATGTTTTCTGTAAAGGCAAACAGAATTCTGGTATCTTGTTGATCAATTTTAGTCAAACAATTTCTAAAACACTAGAGATGAGTATGATATGTTTTTTCTTAAAGCTTCTAAGACTTCTAGGCCACAATTATTATTATTATTTTTAATGTACCAAATCTAGCAGAGAAATGTATTGAGTCACAGATTCAAAAGGGGAAGCGGGAAATAGAGATCTTTCCCAAATTCCATTCCTAACCTAGCCAAGTAGACACCAAGAATACTAGTTTTTTGAAAGGTGTCATAATTTTTCAAAATTTTAGCCTCAAGGCAGCGATATACTGTTCTTCTTGATCTGTTTCACAGTGAGTAAGCATGGTTTATTCATGTGGTCATAAGTGACAGGGGAATGCATCTCATAATGACTTATACAGATTTTTTTTTTTCCAGGAGAATAGATCTTCTAACAGATATATCTATCTTTTGGGAAAGAAAAAGAAATCAAGTGAATCACAAATGAGATAACCTTTCTCTTCAACATTTCCTTTGTAATATCAGTCACTCTGTTCTCTCTCTATAATGATGAAAAACAACCACTTTCAGCGTTATGAAAGCTTCTTTTTTTCATGAAGTATCCCAGTGTCCCATTTTCATGAAGTATTATGCTGCCTTTATAACTATGCGTACGATCCCTATGACAGCTCCTACTGTGTGCGGTTCCATTTATTCTTGTCCTTTTAGTTTTTTTGCATTTCAAATAATAGGAAAAAATAATTAGCAGCATTCACAAATGCTAATCTCCAGACAGTGCCTATAGATTTTGGCGCAGACTCAAAGACCCCCTCAAGTCTGAGACCGGTAGTTAGAATCCAAGTGTATGTTACACATATTATAAAAATACGTCGCATTCATGTTTGTTCTTGAGAACTGAAATGCCAGTCAGAGAAAGGGTACCCTCTCCACCTATTAAACAATAAAATTATCTGTTTTTATTTTAACACATGTTCTCTTCTCCTTAGCTGAATGTTTAAACAGTTGTAGGACATGAATCTATGGTTCTTACGTAATAAAAACTCACATTACATTTAATGAGACTTTTACCAATTGAAGTGAAGTGAGGAATTAGTGATGTCTCTGATTTTGAGTGCTATACTTACTATTTCATTATATTCAAACAGATGTATGGATGGTAATTTAAAGTTGGTCTCCCACTGTAACTTGCATTTTGTAGTCCTAAATTCCAGAATGAAAACGATAGAAATGATAGTGTGTCCCTTTGAAGGGCATATACAGTAATCATTGATTTTTATTGTAGTTAGGGATAATAGGGGGAGGTAACTATGTAAAAATTATGTATACATATATAAATGTATATAAACTTTATATATATACATATATGTATATATAAGATAAATACATACAAACGTAGACACGATTCCTTATCGCCATTAAATATGTTAAAAGTGACGTGTCCAGATGAAGTCCAATAGACAGGAGACTAAATTCTATTGCTAGGAACAAACGCCCTCAGGGGCCAGTTAAGTTCTCCGATGTCTCAGGATTTGCACCCGGGGCTCTTGTGGCAATAATGTTGAACATGTTTCTCCTGAGCGGGCCCCTCAGACTAGAATCTAGGATCAGAACCTCCGAGCCCACCTAGTTTGGGCCCATCATCTTAAAACTGAGTCTAGAAGGAAGCCGCCTATCGAAAGCAGAGCAGAGCACTCTTCACCCCACTGTTTATCTGGGCGGATGCAACTTGATTCTGTTTCACAGCTGCAGTCACCACCCCCCTCCTCTTGACATCTGTGGGCTTCAGAAACACAAGCTGGTGAAGAAAACGACATTCACTCACCAGTTACGATGGAAACTTTAAAAGGGGGTAGAGGACGGAATGGCAAAATAGACAGGAACTGGAAGAGGACTGAATTTATTTTATACCATCATCAAATGTATATTTTTAAATTATCCTTATCTGATTTCTTTAGGTTTGAGACATAATTACTCGTCTGCCTGTCTTGGCAGTATTTTATTTAACAATGCTTCTACATAGCAATGTTGTGGGGTTTCAGAATATTACCTCTCAGGCTAAGTTTGAAAAACCCAAATCAAAATGTCATAGAACAAAACAAAATACATCTTGTCATAAAGCAAGACAGTAACACATTCATTAAAAACACCTTTCTCATAAGCCAGACCAGAAGCATTCTTCTGAGGACACAGGCTAAAGCTACCAACTGATTAACCCTAAAATTAGGAGCCAGCTCACAGACGTAGGCAATGTTTATTTGCACAAATGGAACTCAGCCATGCCATAGCTCAGGAATCCTTCCTTTCTCAGATGAAAATTTAAGTTAACATAAATAATGGATAAAAGATTTTCAATGCATACTAGGCTAAATGTGTGATAGGATATGATAAATTCATAGTGTGAAATAAATATCTGAGGTGAATAATTAGTATGCATAACACAAGAATAAATAGAAATTTAGACTTTAAAACTTTGTTGTTACCACTCTTACCAAAATGTACATTTAATATGTAATATAATATACATAAATATATTGAAGAATCTAGTAGGCTATTTTGGGAGGTGAGGTTGCAGATTTTTTAAGCCATTGGACCAAGAACATTTGACAACCATTTACAAGTGAAAGCATTTGCAAGAGGACAGACAGTAACTATTGAAGTGCTTTGCAGCTCACTGAGCCTAGCATCCTCAAATGCTAGAACAAGCAGGCAGTAAAATAAAGTTTATGATTGTTACTTTTTTATTTTAATGTCTGTTTTAATACACAAAGTTTGCCCTTTATGAGTTCAACTTATTTTTACAAAAATTTATTCTCTGGGAAAAATCAATGCCACAATTTTGTTTTTTTTTTCCAGTGGAGAACTGAAAACTTTACAAGTGAATTCTATTTATTCAGGGGTCTTGTCTGGAGTCAGAACTTGGGGCAAGTTACTGAGTCTCACTGTGCCTCAGTTTATTCCTATGTAGAATGCATCGTCAGTCACCAGAAGCATCAGATGCTTATCAGAGATTTCAGCCTTGCCGTCCTTGCTGTTAATCCTGATCAAAGGCCTGATCGTGGCAAATATTCACAGAACATTGAAACTACCCATTCCTTTCTGGGAGGGATTCTGAATGTGAGGAATGAGCTTCTGGGAATATAGGATGTGTAAACAGAATGGAGGAAGAGTATTTCCAATCACAGCTTTCATCTAATTCTCAAAAGGCCAGGTGGCCCCAAAGCCATATTTTTTGTGAGATTTTCTGAATATTCTGATTTTACCCTTGGATCAATTCATGACCCCATAAAATTATATATGTGGACTGTAGTGGTTTGCTCTTTTGTAGAATTTTTTACTGAATTAAATTTTGGTGTTTTGTCATTGTCATCTAGTTTCAATGGTATTTTTATGTAGATCATTTTTGGGGACGATCTTTACAATACCCTTCAGAATAATCTTGTTATGCGAACTTTGATAAGAGAAATATTACTTATGTCTCAGTGTCAGGGAAAGTTTTGAAAAACTGTCTCTGTCTATCTCATAAGAAAAGTAATTATTTTTTTTCTTGGACTGTTAGAAAATCTCCACTGTGATTTGTGTACAGGTTTCCATGTAAATTAATAATGGATTGATTATTTTCCTACCATGATACTTCTCCATCTGAATTTCCCACACATTTTTCTTTGAAAAAGTTAAAAATGAGTAGCCCTTTCCCCAGTATATACTACCAACTTTGCTTTTCAGTAAAATTATGTCTCAGATTTCCATATAGTTATGATTGCAAATGAAATACTTCTTTGCAAGTTTGGTGAATGCTTATGAGATATTTGTAGATTTTAGGTTAAAAACATTAAATCAGACTTTTTAATAGCAATAGTAAAGCACACTCTTTTGTAACTTGCTTTATTCTGAATTATTGCTCAGTGACTATCATAGTTAGCAAAAGGATGGGTTGGCCTAGAGTGGGAGACAGTATGGTTCCCTGGGAAGGGCCCCACTCTTGGAGTTGGAAAGCTGATTCTAGTCCAGGTTCTGTAGCTTCATGCAGAAGTTTACCTCTCCATGAGAAGAAGATGGTACCACTACGTCTCATAAGACTGTGTTAGGATAAAGAAAATAAGACCACGGAAAGCATTGTGAAAAACTCTAAAGAAATACAAAGTATTGATACAGACCATAATCCAAAGAAGTAGAGTTACCCAACTTTCTTGATTCTAATAAAGAATCATCACCACACTCAACCTTACACTTTTAAGCTGTGTTTAAAGGGCTCTCAAGCAATATAAGTCTAGTCAGTCTTTCATTTTGCCTTCACCATCTAAGTCATGTGATTTAGGGCAAGGTTCTGAGCCTACCTGTCCCTCAGTCTTCTCACAGCTGATAGAGAGGAATTAATGAGATAATGCCCGGAAAACCCTCTGTGTAATGTTTTCTTTTGTGATGAAGTTCAATAAATCTTAGCTATTGTTATTAAAATGTAATTCCATTGCCTAAAGTTAATAGGCATTGCAAAATGAAAGTTCATTTGGTTAAGCTGAAATACATTCACCAATGGTAAATACATACACTAATGGTTTCATACACTAGCAACTGGTAGCTGACAAAATTTTATAAACGATAATTAATGAGATTCTAGGCACTGGTTAAAATTTAATGGAAAAAGTTTTAATTTAAATATAGCTATTCATAGTGGTAGAGTACATGCCTAGCATGCATGAGGTCCTGGGTTCAATCCCCAGTACCTCCACCAGAAGTAATAAATAGATAAACCTAAATACCTCCCCTCTCAAAAGAAACAAAATAAATAAATAAATAAAAAATTTTAAAAACAAAAAAAATACTTAAAAAAATAGCTATTCAAAATATCCTCATCACCTAATTTTAGTTTAAGGGCAGTGGGTGTAGCTGAAGGGCTTTGATGAGGCAGCTGCTACCATGGTTGCACTGGCAGGTGTGTTCAGTCACCAAGCACAGAGTCCAGCTGCATCCATGACTCCGACGAACACAGTCCTGCACCAGCAGAGCCATGGTCCCCTTCCTCCATAGAGAAGCAAATGGAGTGGAAGGCTTTATTGTAGTTTTAATTCCATACACAATTTTAGAGAAAGTGGACAAAATTTCATATAAAATCACAAACTAACATCTTCAGTATGCCTGCCACAGCCTTTATTCACCATCTCTTTATTGCAGCTTTCATGTAGTTGGAAACAGTTATGTAAATTGTAAAGACTAGAAAATATTAGTGTGTCTAGGTCTAATAAAAGTAAGTTCATTTTGATCTGAAGAAAATTAAGATGCACAGTCATCAGAGTGCTTGTAGTGTTACTCAGGATTTCTTCAGCAGAATTCATTTCTTATGAAAGTATTTTATGGAGATATTTATGAATTTTTAAAGGAGACAAAAGTGTCTAGTGGGATTGCCATGTGATCCTGATAAATACTCTTGATACTAATATTTTCAGGGAGAATAGACAGCTATCTGTGGTCAATATGTATTGAGAAACAGCAAATACTACAAGCAAACGTTCTTTGTTAAAGTGTCTGTAGGAAATAGCCGTGTCAAATACCAGCAAAAGCAGTTAGACTGTATAGGAACAAATATAAAATTCTTTCAGAAAGATTCTGTGCAAACTTTGTTAGGTTTAGCTGAGTACTAAGATGAAATGGAAGAAAAGCTCCTTGCCTATCAAATATTCCTTCCCAGACCAGGCACTGGAACCCAAATAAGATGCAATATGTGACAACTGATCCAATCACATACTCATTTATCTCCTTATTGTTCCTAAAGAAAATACCTGATTTGGCATAGAAAGCCTCCTGATTGATTCTCCAAACAGAATTAACTTCAAAAAGCACAAGCCAGGAGCTAAGTAAATTTCCCTACCAGATGAGGCGCATCGGCGTTGCCCTTTTATATATCAGAGTAGAATGTCACAGAATCCTTTCAAATATAAACTTCCTGTCACTTGCCACTGTTATTAAGACCAGGTCAAACGGTTGATTGTGATAGGAAAACCACATCCTAGCCGCAAGTATCCTTGCCAGTAGCTGGGGAAGAAAAATTCATCCAGTTTTGGCAGCAAAAGACCTTCCTACCCCAGGCCCTATTACTGACAGCAATAGATTTACTGAATCACAAAATGAAAGGACTCTAACATGTATGTCAAATATATGTATAGGTATATTATCATGTATCTCTATATCTATGGTTATCTATCTGTCTGTCTGTCTATCTGTCTATCAATGACCAGACATAAATAAGCAAAAGATGTAACTGGACCGTTCTCTACACCCAAAGTACAAATGTGACACCACAGAAACCAAACGTTGGTTCTCTGATCTCTTCCCCATTGCATCAGAAGGAAATCAAGACTTTTGCCTGAAGTCTTGCCCCTCCACCCAATTGTTCAATAAGGAGTGTAAGGGAGGGTTCCCTCACATGTCACTAGAGCAGTCCCTCTACTTGAATGCTCCGCTGACCACTGTCGCCTGCTGTCTCTGGACAGCTGCCGGTACAGGCCTCCAGCAAACAGCCAGCCTTGTCACTCTTCTCTGTGACTCATGGGGATCCTCCACTTCTCATAACCAGATAATTCAAAGGGCAGGGGCTGGAGAACTCCAGTACATCGGGTGTGCTCCGAGGGGGCACCAAACTTTACTGAGCATCAGGATCAACTTACAAACCCTTTACAAGTAGATTTGGAGATCTCACCTCCAACCAACCTAGCCTGAAACTCTAGCAGTAGATCTCATGACATCTGTGTTTGCAACAGTTTCCCCATGATAAAGGCATTTGGTAAGGGCGCAAAAAAAATAGCTGTTGAATTAGTTCCTAAGCAGGTAATACAACCCCAGTACACAGACTGGCATTTGGAAATCACAGTTTACACCACAGCCCTTCTCTTCCTGCGGTGGAACACCTACTTCATTGCCCCAAACTCACAGAGTTAAAGAAGCCCTCAAACATCCAATCACAAGCTGAGGGTCTGAGTGTTGGAAGTGCACAGTGTACCTCCAGGGAGAGGTGAGGCCCAGACCCCTGCGTACCAAGCGTAGCAATCTCGCTTCAGTTCCCGCCAAACCCATAATCAGTACTTTAAAATCAGTGCTTTGAAAACCTCCATTAGAGAAACTGTTCCGTCCTTGCTGGTATCTCAAAGAATACATTTGGGCTTAGAGCTGGCTAAGTCAAAACAATCTCAGTGATATTTCTAACCTTGTTTCTGAGAGGCCATAGAGTAAAAACAACTGAACTTTAAAATGATCCATTGAGTTTCCATTAAAACTGCGCTTCCTCAAAAGTTAGAACTTTGCACCCATAGCACCCAACACATAGAAGGCACTCAAATATATGATCTGGAAGGAAGGAATTAAGGAATCAAGGAGTTGGAAGGAAGGAAGGAAGAAAGGAAGGAAGGAAGAAGGAAAGGGAGGAAGAGAGGAGGAGGAGAGGAAGGCAGAGGGACTAAGGAACAGAGGGAGTAATTGCTGAGTGAATGAATGAATGAATGACTCTTGTTAACACAGGCCTTATGTTTGCCTTTTTAATAATCTTTATGAGACCAGAAGGCAAAGAGAATCTCACCTTCTTCTTTATAATGATATTCAATGAATTTTTCCAGATAGTCTTTTTTTTGATAAGTGCAACCTTGTCTGTCTTTTATTTACTTTGGTTCACTGTATTTGTCAACAACGTAAGGTAAGAGAAATCCAGTTTTCCCTGAAGGACTCTTTCATAATTATGTTAACTTTGGGGCTTTTTAATGAATTAAACATCAGCCAAACTATTGCCAGATTGTTATCCATGTATGAAAGTATGATACCAGCCAATATGTGCTTCGAAAGTAATAAAGCAGAGATATATTTGTTCCAAATTATGACAGATCCGTATGCATGTTTGTAGTAGAGAGTTATACATTCAGTGAGAAGCTAACGTTTTATGTTATTAAAAGTTACAAAAAAACTGTTGCAGACACTGTTGTGCCAGTTTTTCAGGTAAAGAAAGAAGGCACAGAAAGGGTCTGAATCCCCATCAGGTGCCACCAATCATGTGTCAAAGCCAAATTTTGAACTCTGTGTGTTTAACTTCAAAGCTTAGAGTTTTGTTTTGTTTTGTTTTGTTTTGTTTTTCAGGTGAATATTATTAGAATCTGGATCAGGACTGAAAAGAGTATTCACATATGGCTGATAAATAAAATCCATATAATGCTGCCCAGTAAATACTGATCGCATCAGACTATGTTTAATATGTGTTAGTTCCTATGCAGTTACTACATAATCAAAAATCAGTAAGATCCAGTGTCCACCCTGAAGAAGCCCATGGTCTTCACGAAGGTTAAAACAATGTTCATGTGATTAGACTGCAGTTTGTTAAGGCCTGAGGGGAAAGTAAATAACCAAAGTTAGCCTGTGTCCAGCAATTCTACATGCCAGGCACTGTACCAAGGACTATATGTCAACTTCACAGGAAACTCAGAAAACTGAGACTTAGAGACACAAAGTAATTTCTCCAAGACTGAAGTTCAAAAGCAGATAGTCTGTTGCTGGCACTTTTGCACTTAACTACTGTATTTCTTCCCAGGATAGAAAGCAAAGGAGAGTCTGGCATAGGGGAAGTCAGTCAGGTTACTGCAATAATCCACGTGAAAGATGATGAGGACTTGAACTAGCATGGTAGCAGTGGGCTTGGAAAGGAATTAGACAAGAGACCCTCGAGAGAGAGAAGTGAGGGCCCTTGATGCCTGATTGGATGTGGAGGAGGTATTGATAAGAGAGAGGGAGGAGTTAAAGATCAAGGTCTTCAGCCCAGATGACGAGAAGAACGATATATCCTTAAGAAAAATAGAAAATAAAAGATCAAGAGAGATTTGTGGGGAGGAGAAATGGGTTTAGCTTTTGACATTTAGTTTAAATTAAAAATTTCATAGATGCAATAAGATTTCTAATCATTTGACTCAAGAATAAAATAACCCCCAAAACAGATTGAGCAGGAAAGTCTGCTGTTAAAGGTGCTGTCTATCATGTATGGAAGGACACACATTTTGTTTAGCTTCCTTTAATGAAACTCTGTATCACCAGATAAAGTGTATTCCTCATCGGGGTCTTAGACCCTTGGAGTGGCCCTTAAAGGGCTTTGCAAGTCTCATTATACAATGACTGACCAAGACCTGACAACCATCTTTTAGGAAAGTGAGACAACCTAAATAATTTCCATCCTAAAGATCCTCGGAGAGGATCCCCGCACCTAGCCATTCTTTCTATTTAAAAGTTTCATGCTGAGGAAGGTTACTTGGGAACTATAAACACTTTTAAATTTCAAGAGAGTCAAAGTTTGGTCAGTCTAGTTTCATAAGTTGCCATGTTCTTCTTAGAAGACAGCCAGTACTAAGTTGCCAGAGCTATGATTTAGACACAGGAACGTCAGTCAGCCTCTGTCCCTAGGAGACTATTCTTAAAGTTAGCAGGACCGTCTGGGCTTGGTGTGGGAGATTTATATGCAGATACTAAAAACTGCCTCCCCAAAAGCATTGGCCTCCTGTGAACAGCAGGTAAATTTTCCTCCAGAGAGAGCACTTCAACCCCAAACCACTGGCATGTCCAGTTCTGCAGTAAGAGGCTTTATTCATTTATGTTTCATTTTTCTTCATAACTATCTAAATTCAGTTGTTCCACTGGGGGAGAAGGTTGATCTTTCCTTTATGACTTAAAGTTTAATATGACTGAACTTCGGGTAGAAACTCAGAACATTGGTAGGAATATTTATTAACTCTAACCCTAAAAGGCAGTTCCTTTCACTATTGAATCATTGTCTTAGTGCTCAATAAGTTTAATGCACGTCTGTGGTAGCTCCGTATTCTTATTGTTAAAGTATCATTTCATACAGGGAAGAAGCATGGTTTGTGTAGTTTTTTTCTATATGAGATTGCTGGGTCATTTGATATTGGTATATTTAAGTTAAGAAACTGATACTGTGGTTTCTCTTCAGATTGTATAAATCTTTCCCCTAGGTTAAGAAAATGACAAGCTTTTCCAAAGAGGTTCTGTATTTTACAGGCTAACAAGCCATGGATGAGTGTTCCTGTTGATTCACTCCCTTGTCAGTACCTGGTATTGTCAGGTCTCTTGTTCATTTTTAAAAATTGGGTTGTGTGTTTTATGATTATTGAGACTTGAGAGCTCTCCATATATTCTGGATAAAATTCCTTTATAATGTTATTTTCCTGCAAATATTTTCTCCAAGGCTGTTGGTTGCCTTTTAATTTTCTTAAATATCTTTTAAAGAGCGGGAGTTTTTAATTTTTATGAACACCACTTTATGTAAGTTTTTATCCCCTTAACGATCATGCTTTTAGTGTCATGTTAATGAAATCTTTCACTTACTCAAAGTTACGAAGTTTTTCCTGTGTTTTGTTGTACAAATTTTGTCGTTTCTTGTTACAAATTTTGGAATTGTTTACACATAGGTCTCTGATCCATTTGAGTTATTTTTTGTATATGGTGTGAGGTATAGATCAAAGATACTTTTTTTTGAAATGTGGGTGTCCAATTGTTCTAGCACCATTTGTTCAAAAGATTATCATTTTTCCATTAAATTGCTTTTGCCCCTTCATAGAAAACAGATTGACCATGTATGTGTGGGTCTATTTCTAAACTCACTATTTGGTTCCATTGGTATATTTGTCTGTCCTTTTGCCAATAGCACACAGTCTTGTTTACTGTAGCTTCACAATAGGTCTTGAAATCAGACAATGAGTCCTCTAAAGTTGCTTTCCTTCTTCAAAATAATTTTGGCTGTTCTGGGTTCTTTACATATCCACATACATTTTGGAATACACTTATTTACTTCTATAAAAACATTCTGCAGAAATGTTTCCCAGGATTACACTGAATCTCTAGACAAGTTCTGGGAAAAATTGACATTTTAACAATACTGAGTCTTCCTCAGTATATTTCTCCACTTATTTAGGTCTCTCATTTCTTTCATCAATGTTTTGTGGTTTTTGGCATACAAATATCACACATTTTGCTTGATACACACTTATGTATCCTATGGTTTTGGTACTATCTTAAGTGATATTTTTAAAATTTTTTAATTGCTAGTGTATAAAAATTAATTTTTGTTTGTTGACTTTGCATCCTGCCACCTTTCTGAACTCACATATTAGTTCTAGTAGCTTTTATGAAGATGTGTTGACGTTGTCTTTGTAGATAATCATAACTCTACGAATAGAAATTTTACTTCTGTGTTTCTGATCTGTATGCCTTTTTTTTTTTTTTTTCTTGCTTCATACACTGGCCACCTGCAAAATGATGAACTGAGTGACTGGAGTGGGCTTTTTTACCTTGTTTCTGGTTATAGGGGAAAAGCACATAGTCCTTCACAATTAAGTGTAATGCTGCCTCTAGGCTTTCAATAGACACCCTTCCAAATGTTGAGAAAATTATCTTCTATTCCTGCATTCTGAGGGCTTTTATCATGGAATGATGTGAACCGTGTCAACCTTTTTTCCTGCATCTGTTGCAGATTATCATATGGTTTTTATTTTTCTATCGATACTGTATTTCATTACTTAAAGAGCTTTGTAAGAGTCCATATTGGATAATCACAGGATGAAAACTTTGTGTCAGAGGATGGAACCTCTCTCCAGAAGTTTACACACCGCATATTTATGAGATTAAATCAGACTTCAAACATCCAGTGCCACCACCCTTCTGTGTGCACTGAGTGGTTACTGAAAAGCCTTCTTAGCCTCAGTAAATCCTAAAGAAATCTTCCAAATGTTAATTTTTTAAATAATTTATTTCTACTCTTTCAAGTTCAAAATCTAGTATAACTAAAATTAAATGTAACTCCATTGACTCAGAGTTTTATGGGATGTATAAAATATTCAAATGTATCTCATTGGAATGGGTTCTACTGAAACCTTCTGTGGACAGAATATAGATATTTAAGAATGCCAGCATTTCCAAATGGAGCTCAAACTTCATTAGCTTTTAATTTCAGATAATCTACTAAGGGTTCATTCAAAAGAAAACCAGCAGACTGTGAAAATAAATTGTAAATTGATTTTTTTTTTAAATAGAGGGGACTAACAGTGATGTGTCTAATTACCAGATGAGCATCATTGCTTATATTAAGACATCATTTGCCATCACTTATTAGAGATTTGGGGAAAATGATTATAGATATTCTTTGTTCCTAATTCTAAATAACTTCATATGTGATTTTCAAAATTTAATATAATATTCAGAAATGGGAAAACATCTTAATGTGGTTTCTGCATTATCTCAATGAATGTTCTTTAACTGAATAACTGAGTCAATGAATCCTCTATCATTTTTCCTTAAAAAATGTAAATAGTCCATTGTGAATAATTCCCTAACCTCTGTCCATTTTTATTTTTAAGTTTTTATATTTGTATATTTTTATTGGGTCACCTTTTATCTGATAAATCATATATATAGTTTTTAGAACTATATAGTCAATCAGTAAGTACTTAAACAGTTATTATTTTTCCTGTGCAAATCTTTGTGCTAGGTGCTGTAAATGCAAAGATAAATGAAACACTGTGTCTACTTTCTTGGAATGAATTTATATGCTAGTCTACTGAGTGAATCAGATGCATAAATAGTTACAATATTGTAAATCCCTTCAGAGTAGGGACTGCATTATATTTACTCCTATTTGTGGCCACTGTGTTAAAACAATGCATGCCGCATAGCATGCACTTAAATGCCTGATGCTGCAGTAGCAGAAGTCTAAAAAAACTGTGGAGGGGACACAGAGGACCCAATAATCAGCTCTTCCTAGAGAAGTCCGTTTAGAGGAGATGACATTTGAACTGAATCCCATAGATGGGGGAAAGAGAGAGTGGCTGAACAGGAGAACGGTGCAAGCAAAGATCCTTTAGTGCTTGTAAAGTGGTTTCCAAGACTCAGCTGACTCGACCATGTAAGGCAGTGGTTGCAGAAATCGGCTGCTAACGAGAGCTAGTCTGTGGACAGGGAATGGAGATACAGGCTTCCTGCAGGATGGAATGGAAGATGCAGGCTTCCACTTCTCTGCAGGAAATGCAGATGGCAGCTAAAGAAATCTAACTATATGTTTGGTTATGTATTATAAAGCATGTTAAGCTAGTAACATATGATTCAAGAGTTGTACATTACAACAGCCTTTTAGTACTGCAAACCCACCCTGATCAACGTTTCTGCCTCTTCTCTCAGAAGGTCCCTGTTGGTAGTTCCTACTACAAGCCCTGAAACGTCTCACTACACTGAACCACAGTACCCCTTGGAATACATAACCCCTTCTCACTTTGCTAATTTACAGGTCCACCTGCTCACGTGTGAGGCCAATATAGAAGACCATTCAGTGATTTTTGCAATTTGATCACCTTGAAGAGGTAGATAAGGAAAATTTTCCAATGTAAAACTGTCCAGTGAAGATAAGAGCATGTAATTTAGGACACTGAGCAGCAGACAGCATTAGTTATTGCCGTTCCCTATGCACTGAACAAAAGCTGCGGCGCTCCATTCCTACTGACAGAATTATGACCTCCACTTCACGCCTTTTTGGTACAGATGTAAATAATACAGTCGTGTAAACAGCAATAAGGGAAAATTTCAACATCCTCTATATTTATCAGATTCTCTCATTTTAGAGAATTCATGGGTGTTAAATGTATTATCATGGACAAATGTTGGACCTTAATGATCATCTAAATGTGTCAGAATTGCTGGTGCTGGGATTCATCTATGTTACATCTTTTTTCCTATAAGGACACCACCAAGATTTTACGTACATTTTTCTTGTTTGTTTTCTTCTTTTTCTTTTTCTTTTTCTTTTTTAATGGAAGTACCAGGGATTGAACCCAGGACCTCGCACACGCTAAGCACATGCTGTACCACTGAGCTCTACCCCACCGCCCTTGTTTGTTTTCTTCTTGGTCATCCACCTGCAACCACATGTGCTTCCTGCAGTCCTCTATCCACTATGCCCAGACTGAGCTGTGTGGTTTCCAGGATCCTATGACCCAGCCCCAGCCGTAGGAAGCTGTGGAGATGCTGAGCAGAAACAGGGACTGATGTAGGTAACATAGATGAGGGTGCCCCCCTCAAGCTACCAAAATGAAATTTGAATATTTTCCAGTTTTTGGAATAGTTCCTTAAAATTATGGAGTATGAGTTTATAACCTAAAATTCAGAGGATACGTGAAGAGAATCCGCTTTAGAAATTTATCCTGCCCCCCAAAACAACCATCTCAAATCTTTTGAGGAATGAATGTCCAAAAGCAGAAAGACATCCACTGAGAATGTTACATAGCTCATCATTTTCTTCTCCAGTTGTTTCTATGGAAACGTTTTACAAGAGTTCTTGAAATAAAGTAGAGAAGATAGAAATAAAGACTCAGATTCAGAAACAGATTGTGAGAGTAAATATTGCTCTTAGAAATCTATTGAAATGTTCCCCTCTACTCCTGAGAGAAAGATGAAAAGGAACTCAACACAAATGTGTGAAGGATTCAATTATTAATAACATACAAAGAAATATTTTAATAGAGCAAAACATTTCCTAAAAAAAATTACGTTTACATATGAGCCTGGTATAGTAGAGAGAACACTACATACACAGGAATTAAAGGACCTTCGTTTTCCCACTCACTGACATGTGACCTACTTGAATTCACTTAAGTTCTCTGAATCTCCATCTCTTTGTTTACGAAATTAAAGCATAAAAGAATCTGGATTACTATTTAATGGGTTCCTATGAGTTCAAATATAATAACAAATGTGGAAGCCCCTTTTACAGCTCCTCGACCCAGAAGGAATCTATGACGGGTGTTCCTTCTAAGAACGACTTCTCATGTAGCCCAGGTGGCCTGTGCATGTGTCAAAGCCCCAGAGCAGACCATTTCCAGCAGCCAGGCTTCGTGCGTTTCTACACCGCACTCTGTGGACACAGGGTCTGGGGGCTGGTGCCGAGTCCTGTATTTGGTGTGCGTTATCTGTTTGGCAGGAGTGGGAGAAGCTACAGAGGTGCTTTAGAAAGAGCAGGAGGTCAGCAGTGAGATAGGCGTAGGTCGGTCTTGGCGCCATACCTATTAAGCGTCTCTATTACCTCCTGCACTGACTTTTTGGATAGATCCAGACATTATATCCCTGCCTTCCGTAGACCCACCATAAAGTCCCATGTCGAAAGTTTCTCTGGTCCCAGTCATGTGAAAACCTCTTTGCAAAATGTGCATCATAGAGATTTTTATCCCTACTCGCAAAGATGGCATTGAAAATTCAGCTCTATGTAATAGGAGTCATACCCTTTGTCCTACATGGATTCTTAAGATTTAAGAACTTTTTAAAAAATTTAGTGGAAGGTTGGTAGAGTAGATAGGCTTTGTAAATTAAATAAGCCTGAATTCAGGACCCAGTCTTATCCCTCAGTGCCTGCTTGTCTTATTAAACCTCAGTTTCCATAGCTATCAAATGGGAGTGTTGCCTAAAGCCATACCTAATAAGATTGTGTAATTAAACACAATTTAAAGCGGGCAGTGCAAGGCCTGACACGTTTAATGAATTCTAACATGTCAGTGGTTACTATTATCCTGTAAGTATTATGTTCTATTATTCTGTTAGTGATTGCCGTTATTCTCCACTATTACTCTTATTAAGTGAGCCTTGATAAGGATGCTTTGTCTTTTTCGTCCTTTTACCTTGGTATTTTTAAACTAAGGCAGTGTCTCTACTTTTAGAGGATCCAATTTAGATTCAGTGTTCTCTCTGGCAATTAAAGCAGAAACAGGTGCTCCTTGCAGTCTCTTGTCTCAAATATGCAAGAATTTGATTTATTTTTATTTATATAATTATGCTTTAATCATTGTGGGAAACAGACTGAATACTTTTCAGTACTGTGTTAAGTACAGAATGTAACAGGAAAAATCTCTTTTTTTTATGGTGCATCATCTTTCGTCTAACAATTATAAAAAGAAAAACGTTCACAAATGTGACCTCGTCATCACTCTAGCACACCTTTGACATGGGTAGACTATTACTGCTTATTATTCATGTAAGAAAATTATTTTGCAGATTCTTCCTACTCTGTCCATTTTAAATTTGCTCCTCTCCTGAGCGGCAAGCATTTTTTTTTTTTGAAATGACATTAATTCAATTTTTGCTTTACATTTTTATTATCATAATCATTTAATAATACATCCTTAAGATCTGTCCACTTCAATACATACAGTTCTATATCAGTGGTTCTCAGCAGGACAGTTTTGGCCCCAGTGCAACACTTGTCAATGGCTGGAGCAGTTGCACGCCCATTACCGTGTTCTAGAACATCTTTATCACCCCCTAAAGAAACCCCACACCTATTAGCAGTCACTCCCCGCTCTCCCCTCCCTCAAGACCCTGGCAACCAGAGCTCTACCTTCTGTCTCTATGGATTTGCCTATTCTAGACATTTCATGTAAATGAGGTCATATCATTTGTGGCCTTTTGTATCTAGTATCTTTCACCTAGCATAGGGTTTTCAAGGTTTATCCACATTATAGTATATATTTGTACATCATTAAGTCTTATGGCTGAATGATACAACATTATATGGGTATACCACATTTGTTTGTCCATTCATCAACTGATAGACATTTGGCTTGTTTCCACCTTTTGGCTTTTATGATTAATTCCAGTATTAACATTCATATACAAGATTTTGCGTGGACATATCTTTTCTGTTCTCCTGAGTATATAATCAAGAGTGGAATTGATTTGTCATATAGTAACTCAATGTCAGGTTTTTTGAGGGACTGCCAAATTGTTTTCCAAACTGGCTGCAACATTTTACATCTCAACTATCAATGTGTAAGGAGGGTTCCATTTCCACAAAACCACACCAACACTTATTACTTATCTTGTTTATTAGAACCATCCTACTAGGTGTGAAGTATTGATTTTCATTTTCCTCGTGGTGATTGATGTTGAGTATCTTTTCACATGCTCGTTGGCCCTTTGTGTATCTTCTTTGGAGAAATGATTATTCTAATCCTTTGCCCATTTTTAATTGAGTTTTTTGTCTTTACATTATTGCATTGTAAGTGTTATTTACATATTCTGGATATAAGTTCCTTATCAGGTAAATGATTTACAAATGTGTTCTCCCATTCCATGGGCTGTCTTTTCACTTTCTCAATAGGGCCTTTGAAGCACAATATTTTAAATTTTGATGAATCCAATTTATCTATTTTTCTCTTTTGTTGTCTGTGTTTTGGTGATGTATCTACGAAACCATTGCCTAATCTAAGATCGTGAAGGTTTATTTACACCGGTATTTTCTTCTGTGAATTTCACTGTTTTAACGCTTTGTTGGTTGGTTGGTTGGTTGGTTGGTTGGTTTTGAGGGGAGGCAATTATGTTTATTTATTTTCATGGAGGTACTGGGGCTTGTACCAGGACCTTGTGCATATTACGCATGTACTCTACCACTGAGCTACACCCTCCCACTTAACTCTTAAGTTGAGATATTTGATCCACATTGAGTTAAATTTTGTATATAATGTGCAGAGGGGCCCGTCTGCATTCTTCATCTACATGTGAATATCCAGCTGTCCCACTCCTCAGGAAAAGACCCTCCATTCCCAGTTGAATTGTCATGACGTTCTTGTGGAAAGTCAATTGGCTCTAAGTGTGAGGGTTTATTTCTGGACTCTTAATTCTGTTCCATTGATCTACATATATTTATCTCTATGCCAGTACCTCACTGAATTGATTATTGCAGATCTGTAGTGAGCTTTGAAATGAGAGTGTGTGAGACCTACATCTTGTTCTTCATTTTCAAGATTGTTTTCACTATCTTAGGTCTCTTGAAATTCCATATGACTTTTAGGACAGCTCATCAACTTCTGCAAAGCTGCCGGCTGGGATTCTGATAGGTCTGGTGCTGAATCTGTAGGTTGATTTGGAGAATTTCGCCATTTTAACAATCCAGGAAAGACAGGCGGCCTTTCCACTCACTTAGGTGTTTCACGTCTTGCTATGACATTTTGGAATTTGCGGGGTACAAGTCTCATGCTTCTTTTGTTAAATCTATTCCTAAGTATTTTATTCTTTTTGGAGCTGTTATAAGTGGAATTGTTTTCCTATTGCTTTGTACTGTTTATTGCTAGTGTATAGAAACACAGTTGATTTTTACGTATTAATCTTGTTTCCTTCAATCATCAGAACTCATTTATTGGTTCTAATAGATGTGTGTGTGTGTGTGTGTGTGTTTCTTAGGGTTTTCTATATACAGAATCATGTCATCTAAAAATACAGATGGATTTACTTCCTCATTTCTAATCTGATGCCTTTTATTGCTTCTCCTTGTCTAATTGCCCTGACTAGAAGCTCCAGTAAAATGTCTTTTTCCTGATCTTGGGGGAAGCATTTAATATCTCACCATTAAGGATGATATTGGCTGTAGGTTTTCATAGATTCCCTTTGTTAGGTTGAATAAGTTCCCTTCTATTCCTAGTTTGAGGGGTGTGTTGATCATGAAAGGGTGTTGGATCTTTCCCAAATGTTTTTCTGCTTCTATTGAAATGACCATGTGTTCTGCTCCCTTATTTATTGATATTGTGTATTAAAGTGATTAATTTTCAAATGGTAAACTAACCGTGCATTCCTGTCAGGCTGCTAGCTTTCACTGTGATTGCAGGGCCGTTGGGTTTAAAGACTCCTATGGAGCTGGGAAAACAGAATGGGAATAGATGAGTTAAAAACATGATCATGCTCACTTTTCTTATGGAGATTCAGCCATGTTTTTTCTTGAATAAATGCTCTCCAGATTGTTGTAAGCCTGTGGTTAATTTCCAGACTTCTCTGAAAGTGTATTTTGACAATTCTTGTCAGGGGTGTCCTTGCTTTTATGAAGGTGAAGTTTTCAAAGGTTCTCCCTTGACACCCTCATTGTCATCACTCCATTAATGCAATCTTTTAAAAATTTTTTTTTTCTTCCAGTTTTATTGGGAAATTAATGCAATCTTCAGGATAACATTAAATATTCCTGAATATTCAATTTAAAATATCTGTAGGGTAAGAAATCTACAGACTCTCAATTTTATTTTCTAATTCTATCCACTCTCTCAGAAACCATGTTACTATTTGTCTCTCTTTATCCTTTTACCCCAGGTAAATATTCATTCATTATATTCATTCATTCAGATGTTTATTCAGTGAATTCTATGCTTAAGGCACTGTGATAGACTTTTTAGTGTATACAAGATTATTCTCAATGTGATAAATAATATGTGTGTAACTAAAACATAAGTCAAACATGTTAAATTTTTAAAAATGAATACAGATAATGGGATTTCAAAATAAGGGTGAAGGAGCCGTGCCGTTTGTTTTGGACAAAGCATGAATCAGGGTGAAATATGCAAGATGGACCAAGAGGATATCAGACAAAGGCAACAGGAGAAACAACGGTGTGGACGTTAAAAAAAACACTAGTTCTAACCAGGAAAGGGGAAGTCAGTTTGTTTGCTGCTTACAGTATCTGAAAGAAAGCAGTGACAAATAAGTTTAAAGAAAGATTAAGCCTAGATGGAGGACTGCATTTAATAGGGTATTTTTTTTTTTCCGTAGGAGGCATAGAGCTGTTGAAGATTACATGATTAAATCTACATTCAGAAAACTTAACATTTGTATGTTTATAATACTTGAGAAATCTAATTGAAAAATACACTGTGATCAAATATTAATTCAGCATCAAGATAAAAGATAGCAGTATAGAAAGATGGAAAATTAAAAGTAAAATCTAAAATCACATAGAATGCTGGGTAAAGAGGAGATGGAGGCACTAGCCTCCCAATTATTTCACAAGTTAGTTGTTTTAGGTTTATTTGCTTTTCAGAGGTTCTGAGAACCAGTGACCTTTCCTTACATGCCTAAGCATGACTGAAAGTCCCAGGCAACAGGATACCAGGCAGAGATAAAATCATCCAGGCATTTCTTCCACTTGCAAGTATATAGAAAGGTTTTTAATGACGTTGCCACATTTTCTATTCACAGGGCCCTTGGTTATTGCACTTTTTCTAGGTTTTCCAGCCTAATTTATAGCACTTCTGATCCCAGCACAGCAGATTAATCCGTCTCTCACCTTTTGTTCGCAGTAGTCCAAAACCGAGCTCTAGTATCATCTTTTAATTCCTTTTTTGTTTGTTTGTTTTCTTCTGCTGTTTCACTTTAGCTGTTTGGGCTTCCTGTGATTTCCCGTTCTTTACTCCCATGCCTCCAGACACATGGCTTGCAACACTTACTTCAATCAGTCACATCATCCGGGAGACTAGTGACTGCAACAGTTAACGCTAAATATGGCCGCCAACTCCTCAAAACACCTAAAGCTGAAAAATGCCTTTACAGTTTGAACTAGTGGTGGATACTGTCCATCTGCTTGGCTTTCATGATTAAATTGCCTTCTTTAAAACAAAACAAAACAATAACAACAATAAACAACACTGACCAGTTGGACGGTGTGGATGCACCTCTGAGGAGCTGCATGCCCACAGGTCAGCTGTCTGTTACACTGAGGCAGTCCAGCTCTGGGTGGGAATCTTTACTTAGGCTCAGAGATGACCTTGGTTTTCAGCAGGTTCACCCCCTCAAAACACTACATTGCTGGTGCAAAGCAATTCATAATATTCTGAATGTTTTCCTTGCACAGTTAAGAATGCAGTAGGACAACAGCTACTGAATCCCTGTCCGGAGGACGGTGACAATGGCCATGGCAATTTAAGCTGAGGGAGACTAAGATGCTGTCATAAAAAGTCTCCATATCCCCTGTGATATCTCGGGGCATAGATTGACTGACTGTTAGCCAACATTTTTCACTCTCATTGATGAGAAGGAGAGGGTTGCACAGCACTCTGTCAACCCTGACATATCTGTTCACGCTATTTTGAAGGAGCCTTGGGAACTGACTAAGCATTTCTTGGTCGTCAGATTTACTGAGACTTTGCCAGAGACAGATCCACTGCTGTGGTTGGACCAACGCTGGGGAAGACTGATGCATGCAGTATGGATATCTGCCCACTATTTTTCTGTAGTTGCTGTGCCACAGAAACTTCCGTGCTTGAGTTTTGTGAACTTCAAACTTGAAGACACTGCGGATTTTGTAATACAAGCCATTCTGAAGGCTGCTCCCATCTGCTGTGTTTGCCGTGGAAGAACTTAAGGCCAGGATTTTTAGTTAAGGTTGAAGGGATTTGCTGACCACTAGATCTCATCCACATGGGGCCAGCTACATGATTTTCAAAATGAAAATGTGAGGCCCTCTTTTACAAAAATTATTTCTAAATTTCAAGGCAGCCATTGCTGAGCTTCAAACCAAGTGTAAGACTATTCTAAGCACAGGGCCCTGTAGGATGGTTCAGGTCCCGGGCCCATGAAGCCACCCTTCCTCCACCGACTATAAATGAAGGACAGTATGAAAATCATCCGCCTGGGACTTATGAAGTCCACATCCTGCTCATAGAAATGCTGAGTGTTTAAATATGCAATGTGGTTTTGCAATAATTTGGAAAGAGTATAGTAGTTATCCCCAAAATAACACATATGTATTTGAGTGCATATTGTGTGCTGAATGCTTCCAGGTATGTTATTGTATTTACTTCTTACAAAACTCCAAATACTCGATGGCATGTGTAACTAAACTATAGAACATGTCTGACTATTGTGCCCTTAGCCCAAAGCCATAGAAAGGATGATGAAGGTATGAAGCCAGCTCTATAGCACCACTTAGATGAACCAGCTGGACTTCTCATTCAGCCTGAGGATTACAGAATCATCCTTGAAACATCTTCAGAATGAGAAGCCAGTGCCTTTCTCAATGACTCAAAAGCTCACAGTGCTAGAACCCAGTGTTGCATGCAAGGCAGTTGGGTTTAACCACCTCCATCCCCAAACGAAAGGGAGATAAAGGATTCCCTGGACTAGAGTTTGTCCCACTCTGATGTGCACCTGAGTCATCAGGGATATCAGTGAAAACACGGAGTCTGTTTCCACTGTGGAGTGGGGCCTGCGGTTCGGAATTTTCAACAAGGTTTCCAGAGATGCCTGTGCTGCTGGTCTTTGGACTGTGCTTGAGAAGCAAAGCCTTGGAGGAAAGAAATCAATCGCCCGTCTTGAAATAAACGCAGGACAGATGTACTACTATGTCATCACTATTTGTGAGGAAACTAATTACTTTCTGAGAGTCATTCCAAGGTTTCATCATTTTAAAGAAAGCTGCTTTCTCTCTTTTTAAAAAATGCCTGTCTTCATACTGCAGGGAGACAAAGTAGCGTGCTGTCCATCTGCTCACCTTGTTTGTCTCGCTGGGTTATGTAGATAAATGTGTATTTTCAGGATTATAAACCAGCCTGTCCTTTTATTCTCTTCACCCACTCAGCTGTTCTTAGAACAACTCCAGCCTCCCATCTCTCGAAAGCCATTTCTCACATCAGTTCTGAAAACGCCCATCTTGCCATCCCAAAGAAGTCACAAATGATCTAAGTTTTACTTCTATCATTAAGGGAGGATAATTGCTGCCTAAGTACCACGTCCGCCAGCCCACAGCAGCCCTCTGGAAGTGCGGAACCATACCATTAAACGAAATTCAGGAGTAGACAAGGCAGCCCTGATGACGAGTATCTGGGCTCCTCTGTGCTTTACTGCTTAATAGATCCCAGAGAGTTTTCAGAGAGTGTTTAATTATTGCACACCTGATTTATCACTGTATCTTTAAGGAGGCTTTTCTAAAATGGGAAGCTGCAAACAGTTTTGTTATAAATTCGAAACTTCATATTAAGACAAGAGAATCTTAAAGAAAACCGAGGTAGTCGGTGATGGCCTTTCAAGGGAACCCACAGAAGTTCGTAGACTGCCTCTGGCCCAGCGATGGGAGATTTGTGACTTGGTGCCCTGTATTTGCAGGGGGTGTAAGTTAGCATTGAAGTGAATTTTTGCTGAAGGGCTGTGAGTGGGTTTGTGATATTTATTTGGTTCGAGTTGGGGTGAAAGGGCAGTGGAGAGAATTGTTCTTAAAATTCTGGCCTGTATCCAGAAAACCCTGATTGAATTTTTCAGATTAGAAAGGAACAGATGAATAAAGATGCAGAGATTAAAACCCAAGAGGCAGCATAGAGAGAGATTAACTTTTCTGTTCTCCACAGTAAAGTGAAATGCGGACTTTGTTCCAAGATGAGTCTCCAGATAAGATGACCTTTTAAGACTTCCTCGTGACGATATTTAAAACATCATCAAAGGCGACAGAACCCTGGAATCACCACAGGGCTCTTCCTGTGCTTCCTTGAGAAAGCCACCAACCAAGAGTAGAAAAGAAAAGGATGTTTCCTGGGAAGAGGTCTTCAGCCCATGGCATTGAGACTGCATGGCTGGGGCTCAACAGTAACAGCTCTCACCAAAAAGACGGTTTACGCACAACCGATCCGGGTTCTCCAGACCCTGAAATGTGCCTACCGACATGAGTGTGGGGACTTGGTCCTCCGGCTCTCCCAGTCCACCCTCCAGACCATTTCATCAGTAGCTCTCTCCACCTAAGATGTGTCTTTTGTGACTTGCCAGCTACCAATGAGCAGACTGAGAGCTATTGCTCCGTTGCTATCTTGTCCCTGAATTAGTATCTACAGAGTTGGTGAACAGCTCAGGCTGAATTTGAACAAGCAACTATATCAGAAAAAAACACCACAATTCGTCTTTCAAATCTCTTCTGCCCAAACAGACTTCTAATTCAAGAAATAGAGAGCTAATGTTACACTTTAGTTCCATCGCCCCGTCTCCTCAGGACACTCATTTCGTGTTCAGTGGTTTTTTCCCACTAAATAAAGTAATTAAGAGTCCTTCACTAGTGATGGAAATCACACATAAGGTGTGCTGCTAAGGTTCTCAATAAATTTTGAAGGAATATGTTGAAAGATAAAATAGTCATGTCTGTTTTATTGTACTTCATATGAGACACGTATATTTGTTCTATAAACTTTTTCATATTATTCTTCAAATGATTAACTTTTGCCCCTTTCATTAATGTTGCGTGGAATACTCAGACCCATTACTACATGCAGACATTAAGACCCCAGGCCTTGATAATTTACTGGCAAAATGTAAGTCCTAAGAAACATGCATTTCAATCATGGAGGTTAATTCCTAAAAGAATGAGGCCCTTCTTATTGTGTATGTAACAATTTTTGGTTACTGGCCTTCATAACTTTTCAGTCTATAAGAAACTTGATAAACTCATGAGAACTATGATCACATGTGTCTCATTCAGTTACTTCTTCAGATGTTTGAAGAAAGATGTTAAAATAATTGAATTTCCACTGATAAATTAGAAAAGGGTTGCATGTTATTCCCAGACCTTGTTTCACAAATTGCTTTATAAATTCAAATTGTAAAATAAGTTGAGATTTCAAGCAAACTGCTCGTTACAGAAGAGTGTACTTATGAATCTAGGAAAAGCACAAAGATAGCCACCGAAATTGAGAGGAATTCAGCACGTTGTAGAGTAGAAAACTGGAATATTTACCTTAATTTTCAGTTCCTTTTCTGGAGCCACGATCTGGGTTTTGGGGACATCTACCAGCTATTACACAGTGATTCAGAAAAACAGCACACCCCAGAAACTTCAAAGGTCAACTGTAGATAGCTGGATAACCAAGACCTCAAGAAAGAAAATTGCAGCCACGTACACAATTAAAGACAGTTATGATTCAGCATTGGTTTTTCTTTTTTTCCCCTCCAGAATGAGTAAGTTCCCATTCCTTGAATTTCTCCTTGTGTTGTACCATGACGTCATTCATCCCTGAGGTCGGGGTCAGGGAGGTATCCTAGCTGGGGAGGCAGGGGTTTCATTTTCTTACGAGATCTTTTGTTATTTTCAGGCATAGAATTACAGTCCTCTCTTGATTTTTTGGTGGTCAAAATTCCTAAAAGGCAGCTTCTACTTCCCTATAAAGATCCTAACCAAAGTTGATAGGAAATTATTTGGATATAAAATACATTTTAGATAAACAAATCTCTAATAACCTTTGTTGGAATCATTTTAACAGACTATACTCAAAGCTCAGTGCCTCAAACAGTTGATACAAAGGGCTCCAGTGGAGAGTCATTCTGAGGTCTGCTTGATTCGAACCTCAGGGCCCTTTCATCAGTAATGACGTCCCCAGAACTAAACCTGCACCTCGTCTAGTTTTATTTGCAGCTGTAGGCTCTGCTGCTTCGTTCAATTCCTTAGCCAAAAATCTTCCAGATTTCACCTCCCAACACCCTCTCCCCGTACGCACATATTCTTTCCCACTTATATTTATATGTTCCCCAGCTAAACTCTGTTAAAATGCAATGAACACTGGATTAAAACTTCATTTACTAACCTGATGTGTGCCAGGAGATACTCAACATCACAGGACGAGTATGGTAAAATGTTTTTTGTGTTGATTTTCTTTCTAATGTTAATTATATTCAGCACTTTGTACTAAAATGAACAATACCTTATGGAATAAAATACAATGTTGGCATAATTTTTAAAATAAAACCAGAGACTACAAAGAAACTTGCAGGGGGAGATATTTGCCATTCTCTGCCTAGGAGAAAATGTAGTGGGAAAGTTTAATAAGTACTAAGCTTACTGTGTTATCCTGGACCTTTCTTTTTCAAGCAACAGGCACTAACAATTTAAATAAATGCATTTATCGTAGACTCATAGAGTTCAGAGTAAGAAGAGACATATAAGATTATCTAAACAAATCCTCATGTACAGATGAAGAAACGGAGGCCATGAAAATTTGAAGGATCTTTTTGAAATCAAACTCACACAACTAGATAGTTCCAGTAGCCACGGGAGGATTTATAACCTGGACTCTAATTCCTGTTCTCCCAGCTACTCAGTAATGCTTCGTGGGCACGTTTGTTATTCTTGGCTTTTGCTTCAGAAATCTGCAAACAGAAGGCTGCCTTAGTCAAATCATCAGGGACAGAAAGTGGCCTTGTCATTGATAATCCTTCACTGAAATCTGGCTTCAAGATCATTTACAAACAGAATTTGGGTTGGCAGATAATTTGTAAACCCCACTGAGAGTGGCTCCATTTCTGAAGGCCAGTGTTCTAATCATAAGATATTCTTATGTAGAAATTGTTTGGAGAAATAACAGTAGTGATGAAGTCCAACGTATTATTGTCTTAAAGGGGGAACAGGTATCAAGACACACTCTCCCTTTCGAGGCGCTATGCCCGTTGTCTTCCTGGGGGCTGACACTCGTCACTTTCCTGGGTGATAAGGGGGCAGCCCCGACTCAGTGCGACAGGACACCACTCTGCGGCGAAGTGCTGCTGTTTCTCTCCAACAGCCACGATCTTCTCCATGCTGTTTGTTGTTCCTTTAGCATTTCTTCTGTAAATCCTCCCTGTGATTATCAGAATTTAGTTCTGTAAGTCACCCTTTTGACTGCCCTGCTATTGTACTAGAAAATAGGAGAGAATACAGTGCAACAAGTAATTGCTTCTCCGGGGCCAGGCGGTTTCCTAGTATTATAGTTTCATGGCACGGTCTGAAACTGTGTCAGACCGGATGGCTCCTCTTCTAAAGAAGTCATTTCCTTCTTTCAAGACTGAATCCTTTGCCTTGAAACTACTTGCTGTTCAGGGATGACATGTTAAAATGACTGGAACTGCACTGACTTGAAAAGTTCAGGGAGCTCTTACTTCTTGGAATTTGATTCTAAATCAATCACGCAGGTTGAGTTTTTCAGTGCGTTGACGTAAACACATTTTCAGGGCTAATGGCGAGAAATACCTGGGGTGTTATTATACTGGATAACAAGTTGGTTCAATGGGTCAGTATGGCTGGGACATGAGGCCCAACAGAACACTGTTGAAGAGGTGTAACTGAACAGAGATAATCCTGGGTAATTCTGGAGGGCCTTGAATGTCACTCTTATCTGAGTAGGCTATTCTATAGGTTAGGGAAACATAAATAGTTCAGAGACAATAAAATGATAATATGCTCGAGTCAGTTTTGTGAAGACAAACCTGGTGACAGGAAAAGGGTGGGAGGTAGCAACAGCACAGACTAGGAGAGAATTTACCCTTCACTATAATATAGATAAGAAACAGTGATACTCATTCAACAAACGTTTCAGTATCAAATATGTGCCATATTCTGTGCTTTGGTTCTATGATGATAAAGACTAACATGACTCTTATCCTTAGGGAGTTGACTTTGTAGTCTCCAGAGATAGACAAGAAAGAAAATCTAATAAATGCTGGGAAGAAAATAAACAAGTAAACAAAATAGAAAGTAACTTAGAAGAATATACTTTAAACATGACGATGAAGAATGGGCTTTTCACTGAGTTGGCATGTCAGCTAATGTGAAGAGTGGGAATCTCAACACAACCAATGAGAAAAACACATTCAGAGGAAGGAGAAAAAGCTTTGCTTGTTCAAAGTACTCATAGAGGATCAGTGCAGTTGGAGCTCAAATGATTCTGAAGAGAACAACAAGGAGGGGAGGGGATTAATCATTCAGAGCGCGAGGACACAACAAAGACTTGGAATTTCGTTCTAAGTGAAATGAACTGCAATGAAAGGATCGTTGCAAGAGGAGCTTAGGCTTAGAGGGCGAGTTTGCCTGGTAAGAGGATCCCTCTGCGGCTATGTAAATACTGCTTTTTGGAAAGGAGGTGGAAAAGGAGAAATAAGTTAGGTGGTAACTGTTGCAGTGATCTGAAGTAGACTCCTAAAAATAGACATGAAAAGAAGGTGTTGGATTTGAGATTTGTATTATGTCAGTATACTGCTGATGACTCAGAGTTGTATGTTTAGAAAAAGGGGATAACCCCACATATCTGGCTTCAGCCACTGGGTATATTTATTCAGAAGAAAAAAAAAAAATGGGAAGGAAAAGTTGAAGATTATGTTTTGCCCGTATTAAGCTTGAGAGTTCATAGGGCCTCATCCAACCCTACATCCAAACAGTTCTCTCTGTTCCTCTGTGTGTGTGTCAGAAGTATTCACCTGGAGACCCCTCAAGATATTTAGATACTATTTTTAAAGTCAGATCAACTTACTAAAATGAACATTACAGCAGCATTAGGGATACATCCCAATGGAGATGAAGGCTTTTTAATATCCTTTGTTTATTGTCAAGTGTTTTACAATGTGATGTTGCCATAGCAGAAATTTTATCAACGTTATCAGAACTTACATATCCAAACAAGTGCTTTCCCTTCAAAGCAATCTCTTTAGGAGGCTGCGTATTTAAGAGGCTGCATATTTTCTCCAGGAATGCTGGCTTTATTGACATTATTTTCTGGAAACTTCCTTTGAAATTGCCTTTAGAGTTTTTAGAAAGAATATTTTTAAATGATAATTTTTCTTCTCTAAAGATTACTTAATTCTCAGAAACAACCACATTTTCAATAAGCAAAGTATGGTATATAAATTGAGGATCAAAATTAGACAAAGGTTATAAAGGGACTATAAAAGAAGTAGACCCATTTTCCCATGTGGCTCATAACCGGCTAAAAAGACAATTACAAAAGAATTACAGAATCATTGAAAGTAGTTATAGCTTCCCACATTGACTCTTGGTTGCTACATAATAGTTTGACATTTTCTTAAAACTTCCTAAAATCACAACAAACATTTTAACTAGAATCAGAGAACTTTACCTTCTTTCCATGTGTTCCTAATAATTACAACCAGTGTTAGCCACCATCAATTGCAAAGATGTTTCTATTTAAGTTTGTGTAAAATGGAAAAAAAAAAGTAAGCCCTTAGCTAATAGGCTAATAGTTCTGTTAGCCACTGTAAAAAGCAGTTTAGCTTTGAATGAGTCTGTAAAGATTTCTCTGCTTTGTTGTAATTCTGAATCTTTATTATGCATATTGTTAGGGAAGATGACAGGCGCATTGTCAATTTCATGAGTTACACCCAGACCTGGAGATTTTGACCTTTGCTAAAATTAGTTTTGCTGTAGAGGATTGCAGCTCTGCACCATCTGAGCCCTTTTCCCAAAGCCAGTATACTGCCAGAGACTGTGCAGATTTGTCAACGGGTTGCAACAACCAGAATTTAATCTCATTACTGCAAACAGTAACCCTAGTGTTAACATGTGAACATTCAAGGGAATGCACCTTAGCCCCAATCAAGAACTTTTCAGGGTGACCCAATGTGCGGTTTACCAGTCTACACCAAGAATTTCTAAATTTGCTAAGTGTGGTAGATTCCTAGATTACAGATTTTGAACCTGTCAAATCTGGCATTGTTCCTTGCTCTATCATAAAACTTATAAAGGACATATTATCTAAAGAAGAAGTTGCCTGAGTTTCATGGTGAATTTGTGTCTATTTCTGCTTTTCTGACTCTTATGGTGGCTTTGAAATGTCCCTCAACCTTGACTACTTTTTACTAGACTATATAGGGTTTCAGGGACTTATTAGTTAATTTTATTTTCTCAGTGTATGGTGCAAAGCAGGTCATGGATAAACCTTTTTGTAGGAAGGAAGGAAGGAAGGCAAGAAGGAAGGAAGGAAGGCAAGAAGGAAGGAAGGAAAGAAAGAAAGAAGGAAGGGAGTGAGCAGATTTCACAGGCTTGAGGAAGTTATGGCCTGGAGTCACACTGCCTATATTAAAATCCGATTTACCCATTTACTAAGTAAGTAATCTAAGGAACAATTATTGTCTCCCATTGAGCACTAATTTCTGCAACTAAAAATTTTGGATACAATTTGAACCAATCTAAAAAGGCTGTTTTAAGGATTAAATGAGATAATGCATATAAAGTTGTTAGTATAATACATGTGTACTATGCACTATTCTAACTGTAAATGGCTCTATATATTTTAGTTTTTATGTTGAGTGGATGTCATGAATCTATTTCAGCATGTGATGGATATGGACCATCTCCTCAAATAATTTCATGGTTTTAATAAGCTCTTCAGACCTGTCCATGTACTTTATATTAAGAACCATTTATTAAAATTAGTCACTTTTTTTCAGCTACACCTCACGACTCATTAGTGAAGTGAAATCTACCTATTTTGTAGGGACCGGTAATATTTTTTTAGCAGAAGGGAATAGAATAAAAAATAAAATAGAATATCTCTTGTATCTCATTTAAATAGGGTAAACAAAAGTAAAAGTGAAGCTTTGTTTCAGGTGCGTGTGTGTCAGATTATACTCTAGCTTACATTTCTCAAGATGAGTCACACTTGAGTGTCCTTCGGACCCCAGTGCCTCATCATCTTCTTAGCCCTTCTTGTTCTTAGTTCCACCCAGTGTCCTTGATTCTCAGCCCTTTCTGTTTTTAATTCCACCTTGTCTCTTGCTTCCCAAACATTGGCGTACAGCATGCACATGCAACTGCCCGTAGGGTTAATCATTAAAACAATGAATCAACTAACCTCAATGGTCACATTAATTACGGTGTATTTAGCCCATCAGCAACACACATTTTATGTTCAGAAGACAAGACGTATGCATCTAAATTCCAGATGTGCCACATGGATGACGTATATTCCAGAGTCTCGCTGTTGTATTACCCTTAGGCTATGCCCTGGGAGTGTGCTATACATGAAACAGGTATAGCAAGATGCTTCTAGCAGTTGCATTCTTCTGGATAGCATCCAAGTACCACCTGTGTGCCACACTTCGTGTTACAGCTTGATGCCTCATGGTGAAATTGTAATGAATGTGTGTTCCAGATTTTTGTAATGTAATTGCTTTAAGCTAGGTTATCCCCTTTCTCAACTTGGAACCAGAATCAAAATCTGAGCCAAATATGAGTCAAGTGACTCTTCCATAAAACATAATTCCATACCAACACTTAAAATATTTTCTATGTAAATTTTAGATTTGAATAGATAACATTGTGTTCACAAAAGCGTAAAAAGTTTTTAGATGATGTAGAATCATGCACATTCTCTGTCTCAGTGATCAGTAATCTAATTGTCTTCTTCCTAAAATGTTGTCTCATTCCAAAGGGTAATTTCTCAGAGTCTAAACTGAATTATAGCTACATTAACTTTATGGTCTCTAGTTATAAATATGTCTTATTTATTAAAGAAGTTTATCAATTATTAACACAATTAACATTTAGTATTTTAAGACTCATTGCTTCACAAGGAAAATATTAATTAGTTGATTATTTTGTGAAAAATGCAAGTTTTTATTACCTTCCTCCTGGTGTATATTTTATGTAATTATCACATTAGTGATTGATTTACACTGAACTAGGATAGGCCTTTCCAGTTACAGTTTAATTTAGCGTAGATGAACTTAGATCAGCAACATTTTGCTGAATTTCAGGCTAGAGACATCAGTTAAAAGACACATAAACAAAGTATTTCTGTCTGATGTCCTCTGTTCTCACATTAGAGATTTTAGAATGATTTGCCAGAGGGATCTCAAAAGTTGGAAGTTATTATTTATTTACTTTCTCATATCTTAGATGTTTGTTGTATGAAGAATGAGTTATCACATTAGGAAATGAAAACATGATTAAACTTTTTACTCTGTCCTCATCTGGCCTGTGGACTAAGGCTATGGATGTGTCATGAAGTTAAACATCTTCAATAAGCTTTAAAACATAAGGGTTCAAGGTGTGTGTCTTCATATATATTATATAAATAGTTGAAACAAAGCAGCTACCTGTTCGTGCATGAATTTAAGAAATCAGAAAACCAAACAGTGGTGTAATAAATAATATTTGGTGCATGCAAACTTAGAAAATATAATTTACAGGCATGAAATAGAATTTGTAACAATGGCAACGGAAACTAAATAACCAGAATATAGTAGATGATATGGTTCCTTAAAGAACATTAGCCCAACAGTCAGGAAGCCATAATTTTATTTCACTTATTGTCATGACTATTCTTGGCTTGTTGTAATCTTTTGAAAACTGAACATCAAATTATGAATTTGTGAAACAGAGCTGCAAAAGCAAGATTTATATCTACCCTATTCAAGATGGTGTGTAGGAAAGAGGAGGCTGAAAAGGATTTGTTTTGTAAATAAATATACTCAAACTCTGGCTTTATTCATAAAGCTAATATTTAGGCAATATTCTTCTAACATCTTAAAAATGAACATTTTCCATCTAATTACATTGAAAAAGTTTATGTTACCTCAAATGATGATATTCTTGAGAATAATTTTTAAGTACAGTAATAATTCTATTAATTATGAAAAGAAATGATAATTAAGTAGCATTTAAAAATTGTTATCTTGAGTTTTTCATTTAAATGCTGTCATTCATTCCCTTATATGAAAAATTGGCAGAATTTGAACTGCAAAAAACTCTCTTACTCCTGAGAGGCATCTGGGCAGTTTCATTCATTTACAGTCCACAAGTTCTCGTCCATGAAGGAATATAACCTGGAGATCAGAGGAAACGTTGAGGGCAGGGATGTTTATCTTGCTCACTGCTGTTTCTCTAGCACAGTTCCTACTAATCAGAATTCAGCTAATATGTCTTGTTCATATTGGAATAAATGAAGGAACAAAACTGAAGCTAAGAAATCTAAACATGATGAAATTGTTTATAGTTCTAATACAGAAGAAGGGAGTTTCCAAACCAGGTATTTTTCCTTGAAACGTTCTATTAAGTTTAAAAGACTTTAAATTTCTTGAAAAATACTAAGTGAATGTGTATCAATGTGTTGCTCAGGAATTTGTAAAAACTCGTAATTTTAAGAGTTATGTTACTTCTCTCCACTGATAGAAAGCTGCAAAATTGATATTCTAAGTCATAAGGTCTTGATCCAAATAAGTTGAATGATACTGGCAGGTAAAAACCCTCTTTGTAAAGGTCTAGATCCTTGGAAAACCTAGACTCATCCTTGGTAAAATAAAAAAAAAGAGATTTTTTTTTTTTTACTATATCGTATGGTATCTTGTCACCTTGGGCCTCTATCTCATTCTGCCAAGGCAACCCCTGACCTTTCATTTGTGCTTCTGTTAAACACATTGAAGGATGAGGTGCCAATTTTTGCAGTGATTCTGGGGACAATGCACCAGCCTGTACTGCTTACCCCAGAGACTCCCAAATACAGGTTAATACACTCTGAAGTCTGTGATAAATATTTTAGTTATCATGGAAGCAAAATTAAACAATATGGACAGCAAAGTGAGCTTTTTATTAAAGTACTCTTTTTTTCAATTTTAAGACCTGCTTTTCATTACAAGATGTAATTTCTTTTACAAAATAATGGTGATATTAAATGTTAGGTTTTTTTTCTAAAAGAAGATAATAAAGTTGGTAAAATTTGTTGTCACCAAATACAAATAATTCAAAACACGTAGACAGTAATAGAAAAACACTTTCTGATATAGAATAAAAAGAAGAAAAGAGAAAATGTCGCATAGCTCAGTGCAGGAAGGAAACAAGATGAAAGGGATAAATTTCAGCATCTCCATCTACAACTACCAGTGACTGATGAAGGCAGAGGGGTGAGGAGTGCTGTGAATGGAGTTCCTTCCTTTTTGTTCATCTTTTCTAAGAGAATCCTCCTAACTCTGATACTTCTGTGAAGAATGGCATTCAACTGTGTGAAAAATGAAGGAATGTCCTTTTTTGTAGAATGGAACTAGCCTTCTTTCTCAAAGACTTTCTTCCTTTCATTAACTCATTATGACCTGACCAAGTTATAAAGGAAACTCTTACAATACACTCTATATGATGTACTAGACTATAAGAAAAAGAAAAATAGCACTTATTCCTAAATAAATAATCCACTACTTAAGCAAATGGCTTGTTGCCATGTTATACTGGATTTTAAACAGTCCAGAACTGATGTGCCTGAGTTTGTTTAAACATATGTCAAGCCTGCTTAGAAGAATGGTTTAATTATTAAGACATCAACTTTAAAATTAAGAGATCATGAGAACCAATAGATGTGCATTTACAGAATTCTTTTTTAAGAAAAGGAGCCTAATGCTACTCCAAAACAGATAGGACAGGATTTTTATGGGACCAGTAAATTGGAGTTTTTACCCAAAGGTTATTTACCAGGGATTATTAGGTAATTGATTGATTGATTGATTGATAAAATAATTTATGCCAAATTGCTATATGTAAAGTCTCATCATTTCTGTTAATAATTAAACAAATAAATACATTAACAAAACATATCCTAAGTTCCCACTGTATTCAGCGGATTATAGCAAAATCACGGAATGAATACTCAAACTGATGTCCTTATTCGATTCTCTCAGGCTTTAAAAATAACCCTTCCTTTTATACACACACACACACACACACACACACTCACATTTTAGACCCTCTTCCTTTATATCTAGACATTTTTGGCTAAAGCCTACTGGGACATGCCCTATATTGTCAAAACTGAAAAAATTCTTTTTTGGAGAATGGTTCATTTTCAGGTATCAGTGAAATATTTACTTCAATTAGTTCTAAAGCAGAATTAAAGAAGCATAAAGGTAGAGACTTAAAAAGTCTTTGAAATAAAGTTCAAGAAAACACATATTCAACAGAGAAGTAATATAGGTGTAATGACATAAGTGATAAGTTTAGGCGAGGGAATGTCAAAACGAAAGAGCAGAGAAGATAGACGTGGATTTAAATCCTGACCTGGGCAGTAGCTGGCTAGGATGTAATCTTTCTGAACCCTCTTTTTTCACGTGTGAGTTGAGGATACTAATAGCCACACAGCCTGATCATCGTGGAGACTGGAAACAAGGCATCTTAATGCCTAGTGTTGGCCCACGTGTATGCAACAGCATCAGCAAGTAAGTCTTTATTGTTATTCACGGTACTTCACGGCAGAAGTAGTTATCACTGTATTTGGTTGTGATCGCCTCTTCCTTCAACATGTCCGCACCCTGGAAACTTGGTTAATATTTCTCTCCAGACCCTTACTTTCATTCTGCCTTGGTTATTCAATGCTCTGTGATTAGTCCGTGAACTCTCTGAGGGCAAGTGTGATTTGTTCATGTTGATATCCTCCTCCTCCAACTTTAATCACCAAGGGCTCTTATTATCATGAAGACTCAGCCCTGGCTTAGTAGGTCCTGGTGGGGTTCTGAGATTCTGCGTTTTCAGCAATGCTTCTGGTTCCTCTGATCACACTTTGGCTGCCAAGGCCCTCCAGCCCTCGTATCACGGCCTTGCATATGGGAGACATTTAAGAGTGTTTCTTGAATTAAAAAGATAATAGAAAACACATGATTTAAATCATCACAGTAATTACAGAAACAATCATTTTTAAGATGTTCAGAGGAAGGCACTGAACAAAGCTTTATGAGTATTAGCCCAGGCCCTGAAGAATTACAAGAGTAGGAATAGGTCAGTGTGGAGGGCAAGCAATTCTGGGCTTGGAGGAGAATGTGAGCCAAACTGTGGAGGGAGCGAGGCACAGTGGGTGCTCAGGGGTAACATAGCCGGGTGCACAAAGCAACAGGTTTAGGGTAGGGTGAAAATAACTTGGAACATGTTGGTTAATGCAGATGTTTGACTACCATTTGATGAACAAATGTAGAGTTTTTGAACAGCCTGTAGAGTGATCATTATGTTTTTAGGAAACTGATTTCTTGGCAGTGGTGTGTAAAATGGTTGATGAAAGGAACATGGAAGATGGGAGGTTCAAGAAGCCCTTAACTTTAGCTTCTAATTGTATATTCAGTGAAGTTCCAGGATTTCAGTTTGACATCAAAGACAGCCTTACGTATCATTCTCTTTGCTATGTTAAATCACATTTTAACTAAGCTTGAACAAAACTAGACAGAAGTTTTCGATATGTTTCAAGTCTTGAGATATATCTGTTTCATGGATCTTTCTACCAATAGAAGACATTAATTATGGTGCAGTTTCCTGAATGTGAGCATCTCTAGACTTTTGAGATCTCTGGCAACTTTACCACCAGAGAGAAAAACAACAAAAATAACATACTGCATTCTATCGGGAGAGTCATGTTTGGCACATACTGTCCTTATTCTCTCATATTTAATAATATTGCTATTAAACAATTAATGCATGGGATTATTAATAATCCAAGGGGTAAGCCAATCAGATATCTTCTGTAAAAAAATTAAAATGTAAAAAGAAAACAGGGTATTGTCTAATAATAGAGTTCATGATAGGAGTAGTCATGTATTTGGAAAGCAGTTTTTTTATAATGTAAAAGAATCAGCACAAGTTTTGATCAAATCTCTTATGAAGTTCACAGCTGATAAAATCATTCACTAACGTATATCTCAAAGCATCTAATTGCGATTTTGCATATTACATGAATCATTATTGGAGTGGGGGGGAGTAGAATGATACTTGGCCATATTAAATGGTCTTAACATCTAACTGTGGTATATAGCTGCTATAAAATTAACTGCAAAGTAGCTCTCATAGGTGATGTCTAAGATCAAGTGATTTAGTGCATTGCATCACTTAGAACCAATGAAGCATAGTAAGTAATTGGCAGGAAAAAAATATTGAAAAAACATAGTAACATAGCAAAGCAAGGCAACTGTCATTAACAGAAAAATGTAATGATCTCATTAAAGACATTGCATGCAGTCCCCATTCCAATTTTCACATCTCGGGATTTTTCTCTAAGCTTTGCAAAAGTATTGTCTCCTAGCACGTCATGTTAACTTTAATTCGAATGTTGAATAATAATGTATTTATTAAGAACTTTTATAGGTTTCACACTGACGTTGCAGTGTTCCATTTACAGTATCAGTATTTCCATTGATTTCTTGCCTCCCCACTTTTCTAATCGGAGATAGAATCATTCATTTAATTTAAACTGAGAAGTCTCAGGGTAAGGGTTCATTAGTCCGTACTACATATGAGGGAGAAAAATTTACTTTACCTGTGGGAAACTCAATAGAAGTCATGGAGAAAGTCAAAGATGATTGGAATCAGGCACGTCCAGAAGCATATCTGAGCTTTTCGAACTGTGAAGTCTGCCTGAAAAATTCATGAGAATAACGTTTTATGAGGAAGTTGAGGGAATCATGAATGTGTCAGACAAAAACAAGAAGAAACAAGAAACTTGAAAACTGTGGATTCGTTGGTGATTTCAGTTTCACAATTCACCATCAGTGATTATGATAAATCCTCAATAGTTTGTCCTAACTGCAAACTGAAAAAAGAGAAGTTTTAAACTACCTTTGTAAAATTTCTTTGGGAGAATGTAATTTTAAATACGTAAGTAAGGACATATGAAAGGACAACGGTATGCTTTAAATTTTGTGATGCTTTGCAATCTAAAACGAGAACCTATTTTCAATTGTTGTGACAATGTTTTTACCTTCTGCAGCTTTTGTTTTCAGTTTAATATCACTATTAAGACTGTGTGGCCTACATTAATATTTAATCATTTACTTTTCTTGCGTTTTCTGTTTTACTGCTTCATAAATAGTTTGCAAATTTGCCTGATCCATTTCTGTTTCTACAGAAAAAACACTGGACTCTAAGAAGAGTAAGTTTATGTTGACATTAAGTATCACAGTGGAGAATCTATAAAATAAAGGGCGTAGCTTCTTTTTTGAAGTATCATCTAATCCTTTTGAGATGTCATAAGCATTCACAAAAGTAAATGCCAGTTATCATTCTGTGTATTAGTGTGTGGATTCCTAATGAAGCGTGGGTTAGGAGAGTCATCCTAGCTAGGTGGTACTAACCAGCGTGATGCTGAGGTGAATGAGTGTTGCAGAGAGTGCTTGGATGTGGAGGGGGCTGATAGGATGATTGCTGACGTCATCAATGAATCAATGCCGTTTGATTCCACCAACAATAGCCAAAAGTGGCATAGCTCCAAATCAGTCCATAATAAATGGCACCAGTCTCCTCTGGAATACTGGAATTTATTTTAAAATATGTATTATAGGAGTCTCCCATTAAGATGCCATCATGTTCAAGATTTGAAGGCTGATTCACTGTGGGACCTCGGGCAAATCATTGCCTTTCAATTTGCAGTATTTTCTTCCTATTTTTCCTAAAAAGGGATTATAGTGTCTGCCCTATGCAATCCATGGTGTTGGTTGGAAGTTCAAATGAAGCTCACAGTCAATAAGCTTTGAAAAGTGGAGCACACAAAAGAAATCTATCACTGTAAGAATCTCCTGAAGAAAACCTCATACTTGTTTTCTCATCATCCCCAAGTTCCCGTCCAGTGCTGTGATACACACTACACAGAGTCTCATGGTCTTTGAGTTTGTCCGAAACTGTATCTAGAGCTGGTGAACATTGACTCCCACTTGTGCACAGTGCGATTCTCATCATACACCACAAGGCTATTATATTCCAGTACAACTTCATGTGAGCACTTAGCACAGCAGGAGTCTAAACGGAACTGGAAATTGAATCCACTGTTTCCACAAACCCTCATGAAACATCTGCAGCGTGTCCAGCTTTGTGCTTATCAGGAGACACAGAGAAGACAGACAGCGCCTGCCTTTCTGGGGCTTTTCAACCAGTTGAAGAGGAAGGCAAATGAGCATAAAATGACATCCTACTTTCAATATGATTATTTTAAAAAATGGATAAATGAGAAATGTTTATTCATTTTAGCAAAGAAGCATTTGATTTAAAAATTTACAATATGATTCTTAACGTTGATTTATGTCAGCTTTCTCAAATAAATGCCTATTTGAAAAGTAAAGTTCCTGTTAAATGTTACCCATTATAGTTTATTCCAGCTCTAGAAGAATTGTTCTTTAGTTGGATTCACTTGTCAGTGTCTCTCTAGCAGTCACATTTATAAGCTTCTCAGTGAGCTTACCCCTTCTATTAAATTAAAGTAATGATATGTTTTGATCTACACTACAGTTTAAAGTGGGAAGTTTATGGCAATGTCCCTAGTTTAATCAAAGATTTTCATGCATAGATAATTCTGTATACCACTATGTAGGTGTATTTATACTAGACTACATGTACTATTAAAACTATCCATTTATTGCAAATAAAGAAACCATCCATTTATTTGCAGAAGCCTAATAATTGCAGTTTCCATCACCTTTGCTAGGGAGGCCTTAAGGAATCCAGAGTTAAAACTTTAATTAACCTATACTATTAGTAATTTGAGAAATTAGAGAAAAAAATTGTTAGGCTGGAAAGTTTGCTATAAAAAAATGCAGTGCACACTCTGGTTCCAGGTATCTTTGACACTGAGTAGATACACACACACACACACACACACACACACACACACACACACACACATATATATGCTCCAAGAAGCACTGATAACAGCAAATGTACAAATATATGGAAAGAAGAAAAACCAGCTTATAAGACACTCATGCATTATAATTAAGTAAAGACCCCAAATAGTTAAGACAGAGGTTTTGATCATCTCCTTTTATGAGAACAGTGTAAGGAAGCTAACCAAAAATTCACGCTATTTTCTGAACAGCAGGGTCACCTTAGAGGTGGAGCTCAGGTACTCCTAGAGTCACTGCATCAAACACAGAGCAAATCAGTACAGACATTCCACAGTCTAAGGATCAAGGGACTACGTACCTCACCAGACACGGAGGCAATGTAGGCTATGGTACTGCCAACCAGCTGTGACTGTCCTCACAGAAAATCTCTGTGGCAATTTTTAATGAATGTTTCTCCAGCTGAATAAGTCAGATTTTGAAGCAGGGTACACATGCATACCGGTCATTGAGGGGACTAAGAATGTCATTTCCCTTGGCATCTATAGGTCATAAATGAGACTACATTAATGAAATCAGAACAAACCATGTCCCTGGGGGGAAAATTCTTTTCCTTCTGTGCCTAGGAATTCTAGAGGCTATGGAAGAAGCATATTTCTTACGCCCAAGTGCCCAGATCCAGCCACTACATAAATGGGGAGCGCCTCAGGAAACCTCTGTAATTAAATCCATATTTACCACAGTCTCCACATCATCACTTCATGCAGCTTTTCTGAATTAATTCAATAAATTTTTGTTGTGTTCCTTCATTGTGCTGGGCATTGTTCTTATGTGCTGATGAAACTATAGTGAAAAACCAAAGTCCCAGAACCCAAGGACTTACATTCGAGTCAGAAGATTAATATTACCCATATGTGATGAATATGATGAAGCTTTTAAGAAGCACAGGCAGGGTAAGGGAGCACAGGATCCAGGAGCTCATGGAAGAGTGTCTGACAAGGTGTCATTTCAGGAATAATTCAGGCAAAAGAAAGAGAAGTGCACATATCTGTGAGAAGAATTTTCAAGGCAGGATAAATTAGTTCAAGTGTCCTGACTCCAGAAACTGCTCAGCTGTATGAGTATGAGAAAGAAAGCTCAGGTGGTTGGTCTAGGGTGAGCAAAGAGAACAGGATGAATTGGGATTGGAGGAGACGGTGCAGAACAAATGATGTAGACCTTGTGAGCCATGAATGAAACTTTTGATTGTACTTGGAGTGAGGTGGAAATTAACTAATCAGACTTGTATTGTAAAGAAATAGCTCTGCCTGTTGAATGATGAACAGAGTGTAAGGGATCAAGTTGGAAGCTACAAGTTAGAAGATTGTTACGATAGTCCAGGTGAGCACCATGTGGCTTACATTGGGAAGGCCGTTCGCATAGTTGGACTAGACAAGATTCTAGATATACTTGGAGGCTGGTTGGATAGACAGTGGTATATGTGAGAGAGGAGGAGTAAGAGATGATTCTAAAGTTTTTTTAGTCTGAACAACTGAAATAATGGAGCTGTGTTGGAACAGATGTGTGGAAATTAAGGTTGGTTTTGAACATATGAACTTTACAGTGTCAATGGAGTGTCTAAATGGAGATGTTAATTAGGCTGTTGGATATGTGAGTCTGGAGTTCAAGGGGAAAAGTTGGGACTGAAGTTATAAATGTGGGAGCCATCGATCTAGATCGCATCATTAACACAGGAGTGAGTGCACCAAAGGAGAGAGGTCCTAGCACTGACATTTAAGGGAGACCAAGTAGATGAGCACATGATCTTGGCATGTCTCTCATGACGGAGGACATTCTCCAAAGACAGTAAACCAGTGGTTTTGCCATGCTCAGCACTGACCCTTGTGCAGATAGGCTATCAGCAAGTCACGTTCACAGTGAAGTGGCAGACTCCTGCGTCATTGACCCCAGCACACTGAGACGGTTACTCTTTGGCCAATACAGATTCATTAACATTTTGGAAATGATCAAGGCACTGTAGTGTCTTAAAAAAATGAGACAGAATCTCAGTGCACAGACAATGACGTGAAGAGTCAATGCTGCTGCTGCGTTTCTTTCTTGTACAAAAATGTTTTCTTTTTATCTAAACTATCCAAACTTTTAGGTGTCAGTTTCCATTGCACTAGTTACAGACATACCCAGCTATGATTCGACCAAGTTCGTTCCTTCAGATATGAGTGGTAGAGAAACTCTTATACCAAAAGCTCAGATATTTTTATTTCATAAAAACTTGCTTTAAATATTTTTTTATGTTATTTTCAGAGTCTAACGTGAATCCAGACTGAACAATCAAGCAGAAAAGTGAGAAAGCTAACTGTCCCAGCAGATACAAATGTACCAAGTGTAAAACAATGGGTTATTAACAGAACTATTTACGTGCATGCTAACAAGCGATCCTTCTGTACATTGTTTTACTTAAAGTTAGTTGGAAAAAGATTTGACATTAGGTAAAAATATTACTTAGATAGAGCTGAGGTGGTACCACATTATTGTACAAGATGTACAGGTATAAATGTTTTTATAAAGGAACTATTAGGAAAACATAGTAAAGAAAAATATCCATATAATAACTAAAAAAATTACTTCTTATTGCTTATATCACTAGGGAAATCCCAAAATGCTAGAAGAATGAGAATTGTGAAATCTCTCTTAAAGGCTATTGAGTCACATGCTTTTCACAGTTTGGTTTTCTAGGATAAACGGCATGAATTTTAAAATATTTAAGTTAAAACTTTGCATTTTCATTTCTTGTTGTGTTAATATGAAACTTATTCTTGCCAGAAGCAGACTACAACAATATTTTTAGGAAGAAATTGAAATTAGGTGTACGCGCCTGCTAATGTTATGAGAATCGTGCTAACTACATCTGCTAACTAAATCTGTAAATTAGAAAAATCCTTGGTTTATGATCACAGCAGCCTTAAGGATCTGCCGTTTAAAAGAGATTAGATCTATTTCTAACAACTGCTTCAGAAACTGTTGATAGAAAAGGAGATGAACGCCTATTATCTTGAGAAATGTCTAAAAATTTTATCAGGGTAATATTTTGATCCTTTTTTTCATTCAGATGACATTAAATCAAACATAGGGCATCATAAAGTACTGCTTTTTGCAAGTTTGAATAATATATTCTTGCAATCTTTATCTACGGAATCACTATCTGTCCAGCTCTTTTTTTCTGAGATGTCTAGAACTAAAAACAAGAATATACTATGCGAAGTAGCCCAGTGTTCAGACAGCCTCATCATTGCCACTTGACGCCTAGTGATTTTTAAAATCAAAACTAGTGTCTAAAGTTATTGAAACTCATTACTTTGCAAAGGCTTAAAATAATGTAAATGTGAAAGACCACATTAAAAATGCAAGCTTTTATATGAGTTTTTTTTTTTCACTTTTTAGGAGGATACACAGTGAAATCAACATTAGAGTTTTCCTCTGGCAAGAAATAAAATTGCATAGTCTACTTGATGCAGTGCTTTCTAAAACAGCATACTTAACTAGTTTATGGAGTTAGAATTCTGGATGATATTGGAAAGGGATGACTGTTGTTTGGACTACATATTACTGTGCACAGACTGGCTTTTATATCTATAAATAGAAAAGATGGAAAAATAACTATGCATAATTCATTTTATCGGTTCATAATAAAAGCATCAAGTATGAATAGTTCATTATTTTCAATTTAACCTAGACATGGGGATAGTAAACTCTTCACTATACAAATGTATAAATTCTCTTCTGAAAAATTCTTACTAAGGAGTAACAGAGGAAAATGAAAGTGATAAATACCCTGTGTGATAAGTATTGTTCTTGTTTTATTCATCTAGTCAGTAGGTTGTGGATTCACAAAATGAAATCATTAGGATCCTGTCTCAGTTCATGACGCCAGGGCTCCCAACTCAATTTCAGGGTCTTGTCATTACCCTAAGACCTCGATTTTCTTGGAGGATAAATGGATTTCTATATATTTTTATAACCTCCCTGGGACATAACATGGTTTCTATACAATTTGAGAAGAGCAATGCCAGTAAACTGAATTCATAATGCAGCATCTGCCATTAAAGTCTTCCAATTTTCTATTTAAAAAAAAAAGGGATGATACAGAATATCTCATAATTCTGCAATTTGCTATCATTAGTATATAATTTCAGTAATATATATGCACAGTGGAAACAAGGGCATCCTTCCAGGAAACAAGTAACTCTGTCTTGCCTTTGTATACACCTTGCATCTAAGAAATTTGATAGTAGTTCAAGAACATGAGATTTGAAAGCCAGAGACAACAACCTGTAACTTACAGTTACTGCTTTCTTTGGAGAGGTGAAGCACGTCATGCACAGACCAGGAACTGGCTCTTTCTGGAATTCCTTGAAGAATAAGAGGGACCTTCTGAATACATGTATCTTTTTACTACCAACATATGGAAGTCTTTCCTTTTCATTACATGATGAGAAAAAAAGTTATACTTGACCAAAACTTCCCGCACTGTTTTATTTTATTCATTTGATTAAACAATATTAACCATGATTTATTGATTGCCTTCTGTATAATATGCGTGCTACATTAATTAACCCACTAAATCCTTACAACATCACAAGATGTTATTTGCCATCTCACAAATGAGGAGATGGCCGTGGAAATTTAGACAATTTGCCACAGATCACACTGAAGAGCTGGGGTTAATATTCTGCCTTGCTACCTTTAGAGGTGGCCTTTGAACTTAGAAAGACTCTCTGTTAGGCTGGCATCTATCTGATTGGCCGTCTAGAGGCTATTTGCAAAGAGACACCAATATTCTCCTGTGACTGACCTGGACGCACTTTCTTTCGCTGAATTAGGGTGAATCTCCAATCTTGGTATAAGGAGAGACTTTAAAACCTGCGATGACTCTTACACTGTTAGTCAAGCTACAAGAAAAAGAATTCTGTTGGTAACAGCAATAGTTACAGGCTCGATTGTCCAATCGTAAATCACACAAATAAAACCTTGATTTATTGCCATTTCAAGTATTGAGAGAAATGTCTTTTTTCCTTCTCAGAGAAGAGAGAAAAGGTAGGGTTAAGGATGTCTGTCTTTCATTTTTAATTAATTGTCAATTTGCTCACTGTTGCTCTTGTAAGCGGCTGCTCTTCCACTAGAGCTGTTGAAAGAACAGTGCTACTGGTTCTAAAGTTTCTGTTTTTTGCAAACTTGGCAGGTAAGTTCAAAGAGATTAGGCTACTTGGGGGAGCTATTTATCAATGCAGGAAAAAATCACTTTTGCAGCATATTGACACACGACCTGAATCTACAAGGCATTTATATAAAGAGAAACCAACTCTAATGCTGGCATTTAATGGATAGTCAAAAAAGGGCAATAAATGTTTGGAGGAGAAAAGACCTGTTATTTCTTACGACAGTGCTGGCTGTCCAGGTAGACATGAGAGCCAAACTTAAGTAAGCACAGGTTTATCAGGATTATCTCATTTAATTCACCAAACATTAATGAGTATTATTACCTGTCTTTTTACATATGAGTAAACTGGAGTTTAAGAAAGGTCAGGTGCTTTATCAAAATTGCTTGAAGACTGTGGGCCTAAGTTTGGAACTCAGAGCATTTAATTCTATAGCCCATGTTCTCAACCATTTTGCCACTCTGAATCCATCACTAAGAAAGCTTAGTGGTCTCTTACAACATGGCAATGTTTGCATTATGGTTAAGTAAATTTATAAGCCTGGCTATGTTGACCATGTGTTGCTTAGAGAATACATCAAGTTTTAAATTGTGTAAGACAGCAAGGATTTCAAGTCTGAGCATTGGGCAAGTATTTTGAAGCTACTTGAGTATAAGGAAAATGAATTCTATTAAATGCATGAAAAGAAATGATTATGAAGATAAGGTCAACTTTCTAAATACTAGCTAATATCACCATGATCCTTGACTAGAATCTTTTCATTTTAGACAATGTAATATTGATCTCACAGAGGGACCGTAAAATTTGAAGCTACAAATTCTAGGTTTATAATCCAACCTTGGGCAAGAAACACTTTTCACCTCTTTGAGCCTTGGTTGCTTTATTCATAAAATGGAAGTATTCAACAAGCAACAAATATTAATTAAATATTAATTACATCAGAATTGTTTATAGGTTTAAATGAGAAACAATGCTGTGAACATGCTAAAATTCTATCCAAGGATTGGATGATATTAGTTGACAATTCCAGAGTCTGCGTCCTTGTCAAATGTCTCAAATGTATCTACTCAAATGTCTCAAACACATTTCGTACTTAATAAGACCAGCACTGAACTGCTCCACTCAGCATGTTCTCTGGCATGGAAATTGGTGCTACATGCACTGGATACTCACTCCAGAACCCTGGGTGTTAAGCTTGTGATCTCACTCAATTCATTTGCCACACCTGTTTGTCACCTCATCTGTTAAATGAACCCCCGTGAGCTCCCAAAGCCACCCATTTCTCAGCATAACTACTGCCACTATCTTTTCTCATCTGACACATGCACTAACTCCTAAGAGACCTGTCATGTTTTTTCCTGCTCACTTCCTTTCTACTTTTCTCTTTGCATCCAAAATGAGATTTCAGAATTACAGAAGTGACCATGTTCCTGCCCTACCTAAAGCCCTGTAATCGCTTCCCACTGGCCTCAGGGTAAAGTCCAGTCATGATGAGATGCCCATGACTATCTGCATCCCCTCCCCGCTACCCATCCTCAACTCAGGCTGCTCCCCCACCTCCAGGTCTACATGTCAGTGGTGTGGGGATTGCCGCAGAACTACCTCATAGCGCCTCCTCCTCGCATCGCAGCCACATCATGCTGCTCCCTTTTCTTGAAATATTCTTACCTCTTCTCTACCCGGATGATTCTTATTGATCCTCAAAATCTACATACTGACATTATTTCCTTAGCAAGAACTTTCCCAATCGCTCCTGCTAGTAAAGATCTAACACCTCCTATTTCCCTTCTGAAAATAGTCATGATATTTAAGTTTCTTGTTTTATAAGCTTGTCTGTCTTGTTCACAACTATAATCCTAGAGTCTATCATAAATATATTGATATTCAAAAATTGACTGTCTGATGAAACAGACAAATAAATAAATGAAATAACAATACTAAATATTAATGCCATCATTAAAAAGTCCACAAATAATAAATGCTGGAGAGGGTGTGGAGAAAGTGGGACCCTCCTATGTTGTTGGTGGGAATGAAGTTTGGTGCAGTCACTATGGGAAACAGTATGGAGATTCCTTAAAAAACTAAGAATAGACTTACTGTATGACCCAACAATCCCACTCCTGGGTATACAGCCAGAGGAAACTCTAATTCAAAAAGACACATGCATCCCAATGTTCAGAGAAGCACTCTTTACAATAGACAAGACAAAGAAGCAACTTAAATGTCCATCAACAGATGAATGGATAGAGAAGTTGTGGTGTACACATACAAAGGAGTACTATTCAGCCATAAAAAAGAATAAAATAATGCTATTTGCAGCAACGTGGATGGACCCGGAGATCATCATACTAAGTGAAGTAAGCCCGAAAGAGAAAGGAAAATGCCATATTATATCACTTATATGTGGAATAGAAAAAAGTGACACTAATGAACTCTTTTACAAAACAGAAACAGATTCACAGATATAGAAAACAAACTTATGGCCACCAGAGGGGAAAGGTGGAGAATGGAGTGGTAAATTGGGATTTGTAGATACTAACTACTACATATAAAATAAATAAACAAGATCCTACTACATAGCACAGGGAACTATATTCAATATCTTATAACAGCCTATACTGAAAAAGAATAAGAAAAGGGATACACATACATATGTATAACTGAATCATTATGCTGTACACCAGAAACTAACACAACATTGTAAATGGACTATACTTCATTTAAAAAAAGACAAAGAAGGAATTGAATTAAAAAATGTCAAAATAACAAGAAGTTAATAACCAGTGTTTATATTTCTCAGAAGGTCTGTCTGGCTTCCCAGTCCCTAAAATAGAAAATATAAGACATGTGCAAGGAAAACAGCAAAAGACCAGATTAAACTCAGACTTAAATAAAGTATTAAATAGGGGAGGGTATAGCTCAAGTGGTAGTGCACATGCTTAGCATGGATGAGGTCCTGGGTTCAATCCCCAGCATCTCCTCTAAAAATAAACCTAATTACCTCCTCCCCCCAAAATAAAAAATTATAATAATAAAATAATATAATAAACCTAGAGTATTTTTTTGAAAAGTACTAAACATTCAGATGGCTAGGATAGGAATCAACATATTTCATCTTGAGACCCATTGGGAGGACTAAGCATTGGCTGTGGGAGCTACTCTGACTTGTCAAGATGAGTATTTCGTATATAGTTTGAGGGCAAGATAGTCCTTGTCCCCTTTATCCTAAGACCCAGAAAAATGTTGAGAATGTTATAACAACTACACAAACATTGGCGGATGTAAAGGAAGGGTTGAGGTTGTTTGCTAAAACATGAAGGATTGGAAATACAACAGAGATCTTATAATCAGATGAGTGTTTGTTACCTCCTTCTGAATAGACACCTTGGAGCACATTTGTTTAATCCAAGGATGCTTCCACTTTTTATGATACTTGAGACTTGTTTTAAAAAATTATATTCAGGGTGATAAAAACTTTATTCATAATGTCTTCAACAACTGCAAGTATTTCACCTTCACGTGTATCTTTGAATTTTTAAACCACCCAAATTTAAGAGCAACAAACGACAGTGACTATAATTGCAGAGGCAAAATATTGTTTATGAGTTTGAGGGGGAAAAAAGGAGAGAAATAATGAAACTGGATTTCTTGGATGAGTCTTAAACTCTCCAAGAACCATTCTTTTAAAAGTTTCAAAAGCATTTAAAGCAATTAAAGAGGAAGATTTCAAATGACACTATTCATTTGTTTGCACAGGGATAGGTATGTTTACTTAAAAATCAGTCTCTGAACCAAAGACACATTTTTAAGCTCTAAAAAAATTCCAGAAGCTGCTATCTTTTGTCTGAGTAAAGTGGTCCCTAAGCCTCAGCTCTAATTCCACAGCTATTCTCTTGATGGCTGGCTTTAGTTATTCGCTGGTTAATTCACTTGCTTATTTATTTATTATTTTATTTAACAAACACAATGATCAGAAATTACCTGTCAGAAAAGTACATAAAAGAATACTCTAAAAAAAAAAAATCTTACTTTGTTGGATGGCAGGTCAGGGCAAGATCCAAGGTTATAACCACAGACAGCAGAAGTCAAGACGCACAATAGCATATGGAGGTTTAGTGAGAGGAAGAACTCAAGCTAGCTGCAAAATCTTCATTACTATTATATAATAAACACTCTTCCTCATTATGAAATATTTATGCTTGCACTAAAGAGTCTTGAGCATATTTCTTTGTATCTTAATAATGCTTCATGGGCTATGTTTGCTATGAATGCTGTTATTTTTTGCATAATTAAGTAATGAAGCAATTAGCACAGCGGGCACATGTCAACTAGATAGTGGTTAAAATTTGTGATTAACTGGATTTTTTTTTCTTTTTTCTTTTTTTGCTGTGTTTGCCAATATTCTCCTTTTTACCAAATGAAGCTGCACTTTTCTCACTAAGAAGAGATCAAGTTCCCACATACTTGAAGCTTTGCCTGTATAATCATGTAACTAGAGGAGTTTTAGCAGAATGTCTTGATGACATGATAGAACGTACTAAAACGCTGTCGGTGAAGATATGTGAAGTAAACTACTGAGAACATCATTTGGGTTAAAAAAAAAAATGTTGAGGAATAAGCATTTTGCAAGATACCTAAATTGACAGAGTACTTCTCTATAATCCACCAAGTAATAGCATGGCCCTTCAACTCTTACACAATGTCTGTACACCCTCTGGCAAATTGACAACCAAATTCTCTACATGTGAAGGACCTGCAGAACTATGAGCAGGAAAACTGGCGCTTGTAAATTCCATTTTTGTGGCTCCGTTATGTAAACTAACTGGAGGGTGAAGGCGATTCATCCAGAATCAAGGTCAGCTGTGTAATTTCATTCAACGGGCATCTTTTGTGAGCCATTTCATGCCAGCACTTTGCTTTCTGAGCCAAAGATGAATAAGAAGTAGTGTCTGCCCTTGAAGAACATCCAGTCTAGACCAAGTGTGTAAGTAGACTTGATTCATAGTTAAGTCATGTGTCAAAACACGTAATAAGTGCCAGAAATGTTTGCTGAATTTTAATGAGTCTTAGGAGTCTCCCTAACCTGCAATCTAGCTTCTTTTTTTCTTTCCATAGAGTTTCAAAAAAGAGTAGAATTAAGTAAGAAATTGATGAGAGTAATAAAAAGAGTCCAGGCATGAAGTCTGAAAAATCAAGTTTCTCCTCTACTTCTGTTGGATAAATCCAAAACATTTTTGAGTCCAAAATACATACATGGTAGTAGTACCTGTCCTGCCAAAGTTCAGGGAGTTGTAACCAGACTCAAAATAGATAAAGGGTTTGAAATGGATTCTTTTTTCCTTCCAGTTTTATTGAGATGTAATTGGCATACAGCTCTGTATAAGCTCAAGGTGTACAACATAACGATTTGATTTATATACATCATGAAATGATTACCACAGGAGATTTAGTGAACATTCATCACCTCATATAGATATGACATTAAAGAATAAATTATTTCCCTTGTGATGAGAACTCTTAGGATTTGCTCTCTTAACAACTTTCATTTATAACGTACAGCAGTGTTAATTATCTTTATCATGTTGTACATTACACCCCTGGTACTTAATTGTCTTATAACTGGAAGTTTGTACTTTTTGACTGTCTTCATCTAATTCCCCTTCTCCCCAGCCCTGCCTATTGTAACTTTTTCCATGAGTTTGTTTGTTTCTTTGATTTTGAAGTGTAATTTAATAACACTCTGTTAGTTCCTGGTACACAGCCTAGTGATTTGATATTTCTATACATTGCAAAATGATCACCACGGTAAGTCTAGTTGTCATCTGTCACCATACAAAGATGTTACATAATCATTGACTATATTCCCCATACTGTACTTTTCATAGCTGTGACTCATTTATTTTGTAACTAAAAGTTTGTACCTCTTAATCTCTCTCATCTGTCTCTCTCTGAAAAGTACTATTCATATTCAAATTTTTTCTTTAAAATGTTTGCAGTGCTTGACTATTTGAGGGCAACCATCTACTTAAGGAGTAAGAAACAACTCTGGTGTGATTCCTTCATTAGGCATCAGCAATATTATACAAACAAAGAAAAGATTTTGTTTCTCTCCATTTCTGATATAAGCATTAACCTAAAACCACACTTGAGCCATTTCAGTGCCTATTTTGTATGTGGATAAGTAGATTAACTTGATGCAATCACTGATTAGGTGAACAAATCCATTTTTGGTGACTTTTTACTAAGTCAGAGTTGGGAACTATGTTCTCTAAATTTCTTGAGATAATTGAAGTGCTTGAAGTATCTTTATCCCTGTCAGTAGTCCAGAGAGTGTGACAGTCATCACAGAGTTCTGGGATCAGGCTGGATGAGATTAGCTTCTGGGTGGCTTTGCTGAGAGTGTGAAAATGAAGACCCAGTAGAAGACCTTCCTCAAAGCTAAAGTATAAAGGAGCAGACACCGGAAGATAACCATTCCTCAAAACTACAAACAACTGATACAGGAAACAGTAAAATGGGATATTAGATTATATTGGTTTAAGAGGTAGAGGAGAAGTAGAGTGGCTGCTGTAAACTTAAGGTCAGAGCAGAAAGTCTGGCAGGTAAATTTAGGATTAGGGTCTTCTCTCAATTTCTTAGACATGTACTGTTAAAGAGAATCTTTCCTTCAAGCTCATGAGCTGATTTTATCTTTCCCATTTTATCATTGAAGTCCAAAGCAAAGCAACGGAGGGTTGTAAAACATCTCCAGTGTGGATTCCCTGTGACTAGCGCTCTATCTGACCTTCCAGAGATTTGGGGTCTCTAAGACCCACTGACCTGCAAGCCAACTGAGGGACAGACATAGTTGGGATTGTAAGTTTAAGATAACTCCTAAGTGCACCTCTAGGGGTATGTCAGTTCCATAGTAGGTACAGTAGAAAACTTATTTGCAAAAAAAAAAAAAAAAAAAAAAGAGAGAGAGAATTTTCTCTGACTCTAAGGGAGGGATTTAGATTTTCTACCTAATAACTAGGTATTTCCTTTAAACGTTCAAGTTTATTCTCTCGAGCTTTAAGTTTCACATAGATCCTAAGAGAGTCCTTTGACAGAACAGGACATTACCCCCTAGGAGAGGGGTAGTGATGATATGTGTATAGTTCTCAGTGTGATGACAAATCATTTCCTCCCTAAGATTTTGAGAATAATAGGTCTCATTTGTAAACAGAGCTTTAACATTGAAGAAGCTTGCCCGCTTCCCTTGGCTTCAAAATGGCAAGTTCTCTCTGGAATCAGAAGTACTTGCACCCAGCAGGTGCTTCATACATGCTTTAGGCTTGTATAGAAATGAAAGGAACCATGAAAAGTACCAAAGATGTATAGATTATTTACAGTCATGGTCCTCGTTGAGAGAGGGCTTGTAGTGTTCTTGTGTGTGTGTGTGTGTGTGTGTGTGTGTGTGTGTGTGTAGAGAAGGGGAAAGGGAGAGAGAGAGAGATTTATAAACATGAGAAACAGAAATACATAGGTTGTCACCTCTCCAGATTCCTCTGTAGAGATATTCTGCTGTGAGTGTTTTTAAGGTCATCTTCCCAGAATGAATTTTATAGAATAATTTTCCTTTGCTGCCTCATTTATACTCAGAAGAACTTCAAATGCTAGCCTGCACACACACCTTGGTATTACTGACTAAAGCCTGGAGAAAGAGCTACTTCAACAGCTTTGATGGCATTGATTTGGGGGAGAGATCTTCTTCTCGGCAGTAGAGGATAGAAAATTCTATCAATTTTCCTGACTTTATTCGCAGAGCAAATGCAAGTGAAAAAGAACTCTGGAAGATGGCAGAATCAGGAGGTCTGGTTCTACTGTGGGATTTTAGAAGACTTCTCCTTTCAGTATAATACATTTCTAAGTACCAGAGAACAAAGCTTAAAAAAACAGTAATGCTGGTCTTTTTATAGTGCGTAAAAGGATTCCTCTCAATGGAAGAAGAGGCACAGCTATGGGTCTCTGTCCCTTTGCTTTAAATACGCTACTCTCAGCTCTAGCAGGCAGCAATGCAGCTCCCCCCCGGGGAAAAAAAAAGCTGTGTTTCCCCCATTCTTTCCCATTGTGCTGATCCTTTACAACAGCACGCACGTAGTGGGTCTTTTAAGGATTCATGTCAATACTTGTTTATCGTGCTGAAATACCAGACACATAATGTCAGTCCAAACTCAGAACTGGGGAGATATAAGCCAACTTCACTCCAGTCTTGAGTAGCAGATACAAAGTAATGGACGTATCTAATCCAACTCCCCCCTCCTTAAAACTGCAAACTGTGTCTGCCCGTTTGGTTATGTGTTTGAGACATGGGGGGAGTTCTTCTGTGCCCGTTGGCAAGTGTGGTTTCTGGAAACTAACAAATGCTGCACACAAAGTGGTTATTCTACCTCCAGGGGTGGGGTTTTTATCAGAAGCTTAGCATCACTAATGCCCCATTGTATTTTTAATATATTTTTGCTTACCTAATAATCTTAATACTAAAAAAATAGAAAGAAGTAATTCTAAAACATAGAAAAAAAACAGAAAGAAAGCTTCCATGTAATTCTCATACCCACGCATTAGCGTCACACCCCTTCATTTTTCAGACCTATGGATATTTTAAATGTAGCTTTTTTAATAACATTGAATGCTTTCAAAGATTGATTATTCAGCAGTATTTCTTCCTTCCCTCTGTGGTTTTAGCCTACCCTGTGGAGTATGTTGATGAAAAGTCTTGTAATATATTGAGCCTTCACTGAAATTTATTGTCCCTTTTAGATGACACATATAAATATCTTAAATGAAATGTTGGCACCACCATCAAAGTACTAAAATATGTCATCATTCCTCTCCAGCAATTTCATATTTTACGTGTGTTTGATGTTAATGTGAATGTTATATTCGGGCTTAATAAATATACAGTAAGAAGAAAAGTAAATGTCAATAGGATTCTTGAACCCTTGCATTAAATGGTTGTGTTGCATAAAAATACATCATAAACATAAGAGGCACTGTAAATCTTATTTGTCAATGGTATATAGTTCCATATATTTAAAGGATTTATACTTGTATAAATGTATATTTCCATGGAGAACAGGCTGAAGTTATAATGCAATTTCATAAGAACATGGCTTACAAGAAGGATAGTCTTATGTTAGTTGTTTCGTGAATTCGGTCATTACTAATAGCTCATGGTGTAAATCCTTCCTCTGGCAATTGCTCTGCAAGGTATAGCCCAGTCTTTGGAGGGATCTAGCTGAGAACCAGGTTGCTGATATAATCTGCCTTTTTTTTGTTTTTTGTTTTTTGTTGTTGTTGCTGCATGGGATACATTTCTCATCAGAGGATTGTAGAGTGAAGGCAAGGGAAAGAGAGATAGCTGAGAGATGCTACTTTTCCCACCAATGTGGGATATCTAATTATCCAGAGAATTAAAATGGAATCTGATTGAAGTCCTCAGGGCTTCGTTTAAGCCAATTGTTTAGTTAACCTAGCAGATCCAATTACCTAGACTCTGTGTAGGCCTGGCCGCAGCTCATCCCGGGGCAGTCATTTGGCAGCCCCCACCTAATGCTGTCACTTGAACCCAATGAAAGCACATGGGGAAAATGAAAGGAGATAGTCTCTCTGGAATGGGGATTCCAAAAGGCCCTGTGCCATCCAGAGTCCCTGGAGTCAAGCAGGCAAGACTTTCAGCCGCGCTCTCCCTCCACTGGCATGCTTTTAGAGACCAAACTAATCTGTGACCTTGCGTAGATCACATTGATAATGGACATTTTCTCCTAGTATCTGCCCCTCCTTTCCGCTGGGTACCTGACTCCCACTGACTTTAATTGAGCTTCTGCATGGGCATCCCAGGGGAAGTGCCCCTCAGATGCAATGGGCTGATGGATAAAACTTCAAAGTGCTAATATCCATGCGATGACATGAAATGAATTAAGACGTTATTAATGTCATCATTACATCACTGAATTAGATATTCCTTTTAAAGTGAGAATCTTATTAAAACTTTTCCAAGCATTTTTCTTTTCTTTTTTTTTTTTTTTTCATTTGATGCTTCAAAGTCCAATTATAAAAATTTCCTGGAAAGACTAACCAGTGTTCTGTGTTAGGATAAAAGATAATGGGGAAAAAAGTGAGGAAAAAAAAGCACAGCACTCTCTTGTTCACCTACTAACATGTAACCTGAAAAGTCAGCCATGGTCATTCTCTAATGAGATAAGAGCTCAAAAAGCTTCCTCGTCCTTGTGGTTGCTGGGATTCTGGTGCCTAGTTTAAGTTTATATAACAAAAATTATTGAATCAGAATTTAATTAAAATATTTCTGAATATTTGCTGTTGAGAACATCTGCCCGAAGGGCTTCATTTTCTCTTTATATTTATGAGAGATGACTATTGCCAGGTTTTTTTGTTTGTTTCTCAATTTGCATCCCCAAAATATCCCAGTATCAGAGATCTTGATCTTGCCCTCAAAGAGAGGCTGCAACCAGATCTGTCTATGCATATAATAAAAAATGCAATGTTTATTGCATAAAACTTTAGTATCCATACAATATATAATAAATATAATTCATATGTGATATTTTGTATATTAAATGTTTATTTTTATAAAATGTATATTTATGTAAATTTGTATTATCTAAAAATACTACATGGCTTTCATTAAATGCTTTAAGGAGAAATAAAGATGTTTCAGTGCATTTTAACAGGCTTTTTTTTCCCTCTTCGGTTAGATATTCCACCTCTTTAAGTCAGGAATCAAGTTTTATTATAATGATGAATATTTACAACCTCAGAATTTATGAAACATTTTCATATGCATTATCTATTTAAATCTAACTATCACTCTATGAAGCAGTCATAGATAGAAAAAAAACTGGATCTCAAAGAGATTAATAAAATGTTAAGACTTAGTCATGTTTTGTGATATCAAAATTGTATGTTTTTCCATAATATGTATCAAAGTTTCTGTAGTAAAATGTTCCACTCTGTGATAATGGGAACTTCCATTCTATGACCCTTTCCAGCTTCCAAAGCATTTGCTTCCACAACATCCGCTGTAAACATCCTTCCAAATGCAACTGCATCAAGCTTTGCACATAGTAAGTGTGAAAAAAAATTTACTCATTAAAAGACTGACAAATTAAGAACAGTATATATTGGAATTTTTTACTGATAAGGCATCATCTTTTAAAGCCACTCTGTATTCCATATATAAATAATATTTTATGTCTAAGGAAGGAACTAAGATTATTAGCCATGGGAAATGCAATTTTAATCTCATGGGTGACATTAGCATAAGAATAAATTGTAAAAGTAGGCATCATATGACAGGCTGATTTCTGAATGTTAACATAGAATGAGAAGTATTCTGATTTGTAAAGTTAACTTTATCATACAGTATTGAAATTTCCATATTTTTCTCAAAACTATTAACTTAGAAATATATCATACTCAATTGTAAAAGCAAGATCTGTTGCCACAAGTGTGTATGATTTGATCAAAGTAATAGATGTAAATATATTTAACTATGTAGTGTTTTATTTTAAATGTCTACAAGGGGTTTTAGGAAATTAAATGACTCACGCTGTTTCAGGATTTGGGGAAATCATTTCAACACATTAGAAGCCAAAGCCCTTTTAAAGACCAAACATGCTTGCAAGACTGGCCAATAATGATCACGGTAACTTTTTTTCAAAAATGGATTTCAGTGGGGAGGATATAGCTCACTGGTAGAGTGCATGCTTAGTTTGCATAAATTCCTGAGTTCAATCACCGGTACCTCCATTAGTAATAAATAAATGAATAAACCTAATTACTCCCCAAAATAACAAAAAAAGGATTTTAAATACAGTTCTTATTATACATTATATACACACAGTGCACTACAAAATAATTGTGTAAGGTTGCCTTAGACAGAAAAATTTTAAATGCTTTAGTCATGAAAGTAACAGAAAAATAATTACTATTTACTCTCAAAAATAGAGAAGGTTTACATGGCATATTCCCTTTGAATGACATAATTCAAGCAATATTTAAAGTAAAATAATTATTTTCTCATGTATTACTACTGTAATATTTGTTTTATATGTGACTTTTTATTAGCTATTTTCAGGGCATATTATTAGGAAAACATAAGCAATTGAGGCTTATTTCCTCATGTTATCTCACTAAAAACCATCTCAAAATGAACTTTAGTGAACGTATATATTTTTTAATTGAATTATAGTCAATTTACAGTATTACATCAATTTCTGGTTTACAGTGTAATGTTTCAGTCACACATAGACATACATATATATATATATATATATATTCCTTTTCATATTCTTTTTCATTATGGGTTACTACAAGATATTGAATATAGTTCCCTGTGCCATACAGTACAAACTTATTGTCAATCTATTTTATAAACAGTAGTTAGTTTCTGTAAATCTCAAACTCCCATTTTATCCCTTCCCACTCCTTTCCCCTCTGGTAACCATGAGTTTGTTTTCTATGTCTGTGAGTTTGTTTCTGTTTTGTAAATAAGTTCATTTGTGTCTTTTATTTTTAGATTCCATGTATAAGTATATATGTCTTTAGCGTGAGATATATTTAAATATTCACTAGCTTATATCCTAGCTAATAAGAAACTGAATGAAGTCTCTGTAGGTACACAACCTATCACATTCAAGAGTTCAGAATAGTATTAAAGGACTAGGACAGGAATTTCTGAATATTATACAGAGAGAAGGAGACTATGATAAGAGTATCAGATGACCATTATATATGGGAAAACCATCCATTTCAAGGACATTCTTGTTTTTGGCTCTACTGGGAAATGTATTAGTCACGTACTAGAAATTAGTTCCATTTCTGAGGCTCAGAGATTCCAGCCAAGCTCTATTACCAAATAAAATTTGATGATTCTTGAAAGGTAGATGCCATAAATGATAGAACTGTTAGACTTACCAAGGAAGCTGCTAGGATAAATGATTTAAAAATCAATTTCTAAACCCCTGAAAAAGAACAAAGTGCCAGGAAGTGGCCCTATTGAATTTCTATAATACTAAATAATGTTAGCATAAAATATATCAAAGCAAAGAAATCATTAGGAATTTTATTTCTGGTCAAGATGACAGCATCCAGTTTTGTCTCAACTAGATTAAGTGTTCCTTGTGGGCAGAAATGTTTGTCTTTCTCACAAAGATAGGGATGTGTACGTCATAGAAGTTCATCATAATTTCATGATGGCTTTGGGTTCTGTTTACTGGTAAATGCTCATTGCTACCAGAAGCCGGGTCCTATCTTGGGAGTTAATTAAGAACACTTTTACTTAAGAGTAAGACCTACAGAAATTATTTGTGTGTCTGATACCTACCCCCTCACCTGGTACATCCTAGACTGGAAGTAACTGTTGCTGGTAATTCTTCTAAACCCTCACAATGTTTGTGTTTGCTCACTAGCATTAGGTCCTCTGTGTATAGGCTAAACTCTGAATCTATTTTGGCCACATTTGTATCGATAGAACAATATCTGGACCTGATAGACAATGAATATTTGTTGAATGGATTCATCACCGTTATTCTGTTTTATGTGTTGCTAGTTTGCTTTTTCTCCGTGAAGTTGTTCTGCCTCTCTGTAAACTCTGTGTATGTCCTATATCTGCCTTTAATCTCTCTTTGTGCCTACTACAGTGATCTGCGTTCAGGAAGGCATTCGTTGTATGTTGTCAAATGACTCAGGAAATTGGCTTAGTAAAGCAGATACAAGTCCAGAAGTAGTTCTAATCCTCCCAGCTAAATGGAGAGATTGAACAGAACTGCAGCCCTGGGTCCCACTCCTGTAAAACTCTGCCTATCAGCTGGGGACACGATGAATGTCACACTAATACAGGGTTTTGTGTCCAGTGACCAGATATCTTACATTCATTTGTAAAAAGGCATAAACTCAAGGGATCTTAGGTCCATTTTCTGTCTCTTATAGGAAGAACTGGAAGCCCTCACATTCAGTGGGGTGAGAAAATAGATACTGTCTTGCAAGTATCCACCACCAGGAGGTAGCTTTGTGATCTTGTGTGCGGATCTGGACCATGAAATCACTTCCCTTTAGAAAAAAGGAAAATGGGGCAGTGGGAAATTCAACTGAGATCTGCTGGAATTGTTTTGCAATCCAGACATTTCCTCGTGACCATCTGACCCAAGATTTTCTTCCTGAAACCACATGTGACACACTTAACACAGCCCAGTGAGTGACTCTCTTTTTCTGTAAGAGCAATGAAAACAAACTTGAAACTCATTCCCCTCGACAGCAACAGTGCTGTGGCCTTGGTGTCCGTGAGCTACAGGACCTGACTCCTGCCTCATTCCTGTCCTTCTAAAACGAGAGCTTCTTCTTTTCCCTTCTCCCAACAGCTCAAACTTGTTTCATTGTTAGATTCAGCCACGGCCAAAGACATCTTTTAAAAAAATTATTTCTCTATTAGTAATTTTATTGATTGTAATTTACTTAAAATTATATACCTGTTTTTTGGATTTGTTTATTGTGATTTCTTTTCTGTCTCAACTCTCATATTTACATTTGTTTTGTATGTAGTCGGATCTTTCATCAACCTGCTTTCTGATTTCTGTCCATAACAACTGCAGCAGAAGAACATTTAGAACATCTAGAACATTTCCCACTCCAAGACTATTTGAATAGCTTCCATTTTAGGGGGAGAAAAAAGGAAGGGAAAAAGAAAAAAACAACTAGTGCTCAGTTTCTAAATGAGGAAGCTATTTAAAACAAAATGCAAGGGAACATACAGATATTCTACCAGCAGGAAAAAGAATTAAATGATTTTGTTTTTGTCTCAGCAAAAGGATTCAAAACTGAATTAGTGCAAATCATATTCCTATAGACAACAGTAAGAAAAGTGCATTTTCTGCTAACCAAAATACAAACCTTTCATTGTTTTTCTTAAATTTCCCCCATGATTTTATTTCTCCCATGATTTCATTAGTTTTTTAATTTTCCCCCATGATTTATTTGATACTATGGAAAGTAACTCGAAGAGCCATTTTTTTCCTTAGCCTTTCACATTTATTTCTCAGATACACAGAGTTTTAAGAAACAGTCTAAATGATAAAGTATTCACTGACAATGATTTTAGGTTGAGAGTATTTCTTTTATCTGAAGCACTGTGAAGTAAGAATCTCTATACTACCAGGTCGTGAACTTGACTTCCTGCATGATTTAATTGTTTTTCTGTTTTCAACCCTACCCTTGTACAGTGATGCTCCCCATTGATTGAATAATCTGAAATCAAAGGCTTGTGAGCTTAATTTGCCTTCAGTTAAACATCATATCAACCTTCAGGGTACAGAGTTTGCTTTCACTGTATCAGCCCCAGGCTGCCTGACTGCCAATGAACCCAGCTCTCTGTGACTGGCTAGAGGTGTGAGGACAGTACCTTCAAAGAATTAAATCGCAGCTGTCATGGCTTTTAGGGAGAGAGGAGGATGTATCGCCATAGACAGTTCCTGTGTATACTACCATTCCAACCACCCATGAACCACACGCCGTCATTTTTAGTTCTGCTGATAGAACTGTCTTCTGTGTATCCCACACACCAAGATTCCTCTTACCTTTCCCCCTCCTTTTACAAACACATTAATATTTGGTTAGGAAAGCTATCTAGTTAAATTAATTTGTTAGCATTTTGCAAACAAAACTCTTTTTATTTCTAGTTGTTAAGAAGGCAAAAGTTTGTTGAAAGAAAGACTAATTATTTTCATTTACATGAATGGCTTGCCATTCATGCCTAATTGCTGTTTAGTACAATTCTACGAATATACATCACCAGATATTTGTTGGATTAACTTTGTTGCATGTTTCCATTAGCTTTAGTATTCAATTCTGTCTACATGTGTGTATCCTACCTGCTATTTATACTTTTATGTTCACTTAATATGGAAATCTACTCACAACTTTCAATAAATTCAGTGGAAATGTTGACAAGAATATACAGATTTTATTCCCATATACAAGCTAAATATAGACTTAGGTCTGTTCATAGATACAGTTCTGGTTCTTTTGTGTGTATATAGAGTGATGTATACAAGACTCTTACCTTGCTTCTGCAATCGTGTCTGGGTACCGTCATATTAGCAATGGTAGTTGTGTCTTATTTTTTATTGAATGAATAAGTGATGAATGATTTTATACTTCCAACAAGGGATATGATTAAAATCTCTTTCTTTTCTCCTAGATCACCTATTTTGTTGTCTAATATTTCATCCCCATGGAGATAGACAGAAAACCTGATGGTTCACATAGTAGACACCCAATAAATATTTATGATTTAAAGGATGAATAATTAAGGTAATAATAATCACAGATTGGGATGAATACGTTTGTCTGGTGCAGATTTTTTAAAAAATAGACTGAAGAGAGATTTTAAAGCCAATAAAGAGAAATGGGGGCTCAATTATGAAGTACCATGGAAATGGAAGTGAAAACTAAATGCAGATTAGAAAGTAGAAGGTGGAAAGAGAAAAAATTAAGGAATATATTTTAATAGGATACGAACATAGAGAAGAGTGGGGAGACAGACAAGAAGGTAAAAAGCAAGAACACAGTCACTGCAAGATGGAAAGAGAAAAAAGAGGGATCTGGAAAGTTTCAAATTTAATATTTTCTTTGACCTTTTAAAAACAACAAAAATCCATGGTCATTAGAAAGCCTAAAAGCCCTAAAGAATCAGACTTTTATGTTCACTATGTATACAGTCCACTGTGACAACCCTAAGGCATAAGTTACCTATGTATTCCAACAGGAATAGCATCTCCTAAAAATGGCTACTGTGTTTCTTATAACTTAACTTAGATCTCTTGCTAATACTATAAAGACCGTGTAAGCTGTATTTTAATTTCTTAAAAGTCAGTTTTTATTAGGAGGTTATATTAATGTAATTAAAAATTAATGTTATCTAATCACGTTAGTGAAGTTTTTGCTTAGCAAATTGAAATGCAGCTCTTGTAAAAACAAGTAGTTTCACAGACTCATTGGCTCATTTCAAAAACATCTTCAAGACAGACTAATCTTAACCCCTCATTTAAATGTTGAGGAAAGTAAGCCTACAATTGTTAAGCAATCCTCCCAAGGACATATAACTAATTAGTGGCAGAATAATTGAAGAACTCAAAATAAGACTTCTTTTCTCAGTTATAATCAAGATACGTAGTCTTGTGATTTTTTTTAAATGCAGATCTATGTTATTATCTAAGAACTGCATCATTACTCTCACATTAGCACTGATAGGATTTTTTTTTAATCCTATGGCACTTTTTGTAATATGGAGATAGTCAAAAATTCAAATTCGTTACAGAGAAGAAAAAGAAATATTCTAAGATAAGTAAGTCAATAATGTTCAATGGATAAACAATAGGATATTCCAAGAATGCCTACTTTAAATAAATAGAGAGGGTCAGGGATGGTGGGGGGTGGCAGAGAGCAAGATAAACCCCTAATAAACTCTCTTTTCTCCAAAATTTCTCAGTATTTCATTCAGAAATAAAGGCAATTAATCACCATTGGACTTAGACTGAATTGTTTCATATTTATAAATTCATAAGAATTAAAGAAAAATGGATCACCAGAATTCCACTTGACTAAGGTTGCATATATTGAGTGTGAACTTTTAAAAGAGTAAGGAAAACCATTAGAACCTGGGGGGGATCATAAATATTTTTAAAAGTTTCTTGGTCTATAGAAATTATTCAAGATTTTTTTTTCTAACTGTGCTATTCTGATCTAGCTCGCCTAGCCGTGTCATACTCCTATGGGGCAAAGGAGAATGCCAGTATATTTCATAGTCGATCTGGCCTCTTGGCTATTTTGATGGGCACTCAACTAGATTTTTTAATCTAATTGTATTAACATGGTTTTCCAATGTGGGTAAGAATTCAGGATCGACAGTTGATTCAGAAATCTCATAGGGCTGTGACGTACTAACCTATAATGAATAATACAAAATAAATATCATTCTGTTACTTTGGTATAGTTTGATAGGCTTTGTATAGTGATTTCACATTCACTATATTTTATTGAAGTATATTCAATTTACAATGTTGTGTTAGTTTCTGATGTCCAGCATAGTGATTCATTTACATATATATATGTATATATATATATGCCATTACAAGGTATTGAGTATAGTTCCCTGTGCTATACAGTAAGACCTTGTTGTTTAACTATTTTATATATAATAGTTAGTATCTATAAATCCCAAACTCCCAATTTATCCCTCCTCATCCCCTTTCCCCCTGTAACCATAAGTTTGTTTTCTATGTCTGTGAGTCTGTTTCCATTTTGTAAATAAGTTCATTTGTACCTTTTTTTTTTAAGATTCCATGTATACATGATATCATATGGTATTTTTCTTTCTCCTTCCGACTCACTTCATTTAGCATGACAGTCTTTTATAATCACCCTGTATAAGATAAGTAAGTAGATTCTCCGTTTGAAAATGAGGTTAGACCTAGATGAAGTGATTTGCCTATATTAGTATAGTGAGTCTGTTTTGAAGTTATGATTAGAATCCAGTTCACCTAATTCCTAGCTTAGAGCCTCTTCCATCCAGTAGAAGATAAGCCCCAAGAAGGCAAGAAATTTTATCTGATTTGTTTTTTGCTGTATCTCCACCAAACTGCTGGGCCATTGTGGGTATTCAAAAAGCTCATGTTAAGTTAATGAGTAATAAATCTACATCATTCTGCTTCTCATTGGTATCCTGTTTCCTTTTTCTAAATTTTAAATTTGAGGTCATGAATCATTTTAAGACAATCAATTATTCAAAGCACCTCTTCCTCCACCTTAAAATTAGTATCTTTTTTTGAGTATTCCCAAAAGGAAAACATTCAGTCCCCATGAACACCCTGTCCATTTCTGATTTTATCAATATTGTAATGACTCTGCCTATTTTTGGTAAATAATATGTTTCAATCCAACTTATCAAAGCTGTCAGAAATCTGTTACTTTTAATGTAAGAGAAACTGCCTCTTTATATCACCCCCCAAATTATCCAAAAGCCCTTCTGTCACAGATAATGCAATCTAATGAGACATGGATCAAAGTAGGAAAAAGAAGAACCAAAAGAGTAGAAAGACAGTGTTCTTCTGCTTTAGATGCCCTCATGCCTCTTGACTTCAGCTGTCCATATTTCTCAGGGATTTTAAAAACAAAACCAAAAAAACATTGGAGAAACCCATTGTTAGCTCATAAATTAGAGACTTGTAGTAGAGATAACTGATCAGAAGCCCGGATTTCCTAATGTAGCCCAGGAGAATGGACCTTGAGAACTAAGAAGACATTTCTGAAAATGATCTTAATTAAATTACTTTTGGGGTAAATGGAGATGTGTTATCTCTGTGTGGTTCCATGAGCTACCTCTTAAGGTTGGTGTTTGTAAGGCTCACCACTTCAAAACCATTGTCCAGCTCAACTTTAATTTTGGTTCTTTCTGCTAGAGAGAGGAAACAAGGCATAGCTTAAGTTTGGAGAGAAGAAGAGACTAAGATATTGTACCACAGAACAACTTTTTAAGTTTTCCAGAACCTTTGTAATTTCCTCATCTTGTAATTTTTACACTATCTTCTTTCTCCCAGTGATTAGCAGGAAAATTTTTAGTATTTAGGGGATGTATTTTTGGTGACAGCAAGAACAGAGATGACTGGAGAAACTCGCCCTCTGTACAAACATTCTTCATGGAAAAGCAGCCCCAAGGACAGCCAAATAGTTAAAGCTCAATAAAGAAAAGATTTGAGACCAAATCTCGGTTTCTCTGCAGGACTTGGATGAAGGGCCATTAGGTGATCTAAATTGGACCTGAAAAATGCCTTCGTTAGTTCAGTTGTTCCCTAGCAGGGATTATCTCATCTTTCATCCAAAGCTTGAATTTGGTGTCTGAAAGTCTTAAGACATGAATTCTGCCTTGGCAACTAACTAGCCATGTGACCTACAATGAGCTCTCTCTTATAGAAGCCAATTAGCTCATCTAAAACAATAATATTATTTACATCCTAGATTTATTGTTAAGATTAAAAAAGATGTTGCTCTGTATCTATTTATTCATAAAACAAGCAATAGGTAACACACGTGCTATGTAGCAAGCGTTATGCTAAATATTGAGGATAAGCAAAAACTTAAGGTCCTGACCTGAAGGTCTCGCAGTCCAGAAACGTTGCTGAGAGGTTAATAGATACACAGTGAGAAGGGGCACAACAGAAATGGAGCACTATGGGAATTATCTGTGGGAAGAGGGAGCCATTAACTTTGCTTGGGGAAGGTTAACAAGCCATAGACTTAAAAAAGGCATGTATTTGTCTACCCAGCTTTAAACTGTGGCTCAAATGTACTCAGACCATGTCCAATTCTGAGTTATCTGGACAGTGCTTCTTATATTGTTAGTGCTCAAAAATGTTTACTATTAGCAATTACTTTAATGACCTTTTCCATTAAGTTGTATTGTTTTATTACAGAGAAGACAGTGGTAGTTGAAATCTCTCACGTGGTTTTCCAGCCAGTTTTAATAGAAAGTTGTACCTGACTCTTTCTTCAAATCATAGGACGACTCCAAGAATGCAGATTATTTGATACTTTCAATGAGAAAAAAATGTTTTTTAACAGAATGCAAAATATGATATTCATATTTAATTAATCAGATATTGACTGGAGATACAGTAATTTCAGCATAAAACACTGTGACCGGGAGGAGTAAAAGACATTTGTATCCATTGCAGGTTGGCATGTTAAATGGTATAATTTATATGGAGAGTGATTTGGAAATATCCATCATAATTTATAGTTCACAAAATTTTTGACTGATTCTAAAAATGTATCTTGCAGACATATTGGCCATTTATGAAGTAACATACATATAAGGATATTTATTGTTGTGGCTATAATAGCAAAAGATTTGAAACCACATGAATATGCAACACAGTTAAGGGACTGGGTTATTGAATTATTAGGTAAATTTCAGATATTATATGTAATGTACATTCAAGCAGTTACATACAATAGAATATTATGCAATGGTTAAAAAGAATTAGACAGCACAATATGTACTAATATAATGTCAAGCAAATTGGCAGAGTACACAGCTGTGTGTGTGCTATAAAATAATTAGTACAGAAAGAAATAGCTGTATGAATATACAGATATAGCTTTAAATATCAATATGGATACACACACATACATTCACATTTTTACATATTAATAACTATCCCTAAAAAGATACATAAAAAATAGTCACATTAGTACAGGGGAAGAAGAGAAAATTGAAATATTCACGTATCATTATATACATTTTTGTTCTTTTTGAACATGACATTATGTATTTGTGTTACCTATTCAAAAAGCATTAAATGAGTTAACAAAAGAAATAACCTAAAACACAAGAATGTCTCTCTAACCATCCTTATAAAAAATATCATGGTGGGAAGTTTTCCTGTAAATTCATAAGAGTTATACATATTAATCCATTTTTATATTTATGTAGAAGAAAGTTTGAATTTTTTCTAGAGGGAGACTATTTTAAAAATTCTTTAAATTACTTTTTCCCCGAGGAAATCAATAAACTTCAATTACTTTACTCAAAACAAGCAGCATCAGCTATAAAAAAGGGATGAATCCTGTATTTGATAGCATAAATGAAGCATAATAATCAAAGAAAAAAATTTTTGAAAAGAAGAATGTGTGAGCTACTGGATCCTTGGGACACCAGCAGTAATTTACACACCATTACTTATTCAGGGTTGCATTCCTAATTACTCCTTGGGAAAAAAAAAGATAATTATTATACTGTAGTGATTACTCCTTTCATCATACAAGAGAAATAATGCTGATATAGGCACATCTTGAAGAAATATAACTCTAGTTGGTTGATAAAATTATTTATATACAATATTTTAAGGGGAATATATTAATAGCAAAAACACATTTCTTAAAGGAACATTGAGCTTCCAGTAAACTCTTGTGCTCAAGTTTTTCTAGAAAAAGTGCATAAAGTCAGTTTAATACTAGATTCTTTTTCATTCTTTTTTTGTTTTTTTATTTTATTTTTTTATTGAAGTATAGTCAGTTTACAATATTGTGTCAGTTTCTGGTGTACAGAACATTGCTTCAGTCATACATGAATATATATGCATTCATTTTCATATTCTTTTTCACCATAAGCTAGTACAAGATATCAAATATAGTTCCCTGTGCTATACAGTATAAACTTGTTTATCTATTTTATATATACCAGTCAGTATCTGCAAATCTCGAACTCCCAACATATCCCTTCCCACCCCTTTCCCCCCTGGTGACCATAAGTTTGTTTTCTATGTCTGTAGATTCTAATTGTTCATGAGCTACTAGCTTTCTCACAGACATTTGTTAAAGCAACATTACTGAACCATGCACTTAAAAATGATTAAGATGGTCAATTTTACCCTGTTTTTTTTAACCACAATATAAAGAAAAACTAATGGAGGGTTGGAAGAATAAAAAGGAGAGGGAAAATGTGCCTCTTTATTGTGAATAATGATCTATATCTTAGTTACAAAAAGCCTGTAACACAAGATTAATATTTGCCTGCAATTACAAGTGCAATTATCAGTCTATATATCTATGTCTATATATTTAATCTAAACAATTTAATTATATAGAGCAAAATCAAAGAAAGACTATGCTTTGATTGCACACAAACCAAAAACTTTGCAGCTGGTTTTCTAGCTATTGAGAATTATATTTAGTTCACAATTTTGCAGAAGTATTTTAACAAAGAGGGGAAACTTTTCATGTTCCATTAAGTCTTCTTGATCCACTTACAGATTATCTATATTATGTATTTAGTACTAAATGGTGTTCTTTACTAGTATATATCTCTTTACATGGCTGATCTGGCTTTCCTGGGCATCAGTTGGGGTGTATTTATAAATACAAATTTTATTAATATCCTAAGCCAAACAAACTTCAGAAGGTGAGCATACGGAAAATACTTAAGTTAATATTCTAGAAGGCAAAATGCATTCATGCTTTTTAGATTATGCACATCACTGCTTCTTTACATTACTGTGGGCTAGACTTGACTTATAGGTATTTAACCAAATGAACCATAGAAAACTATTTCCTTTCATAATTTGTCACTGGAAAGCAAATGTCTAAATCTGGAATGGTAGAAATGTAGCTTTCATTATATTTTTAAATACACAGAGCCTGCTGAGATTAAGTATTTAGAATTCATATCCAAGTGTATCTATAACGTATTCAATAAGGTCATGAATAATGAAGTAATTTTATACAATATGGAAAAGCTGTGAAGTGTAGCCTTCAAGTGATATTTATCTATGAGGTGGATCCATTTTATGGCCCCTTTTTCATAAATTTCATTTCCACTTGTGGAGTCGTGTCATACGCCGACTAATTAATATGACTTATCCTGTGGCTAAGCAGGGATGTTTTTCACTTTTCCTTTATCCTTTCACCTTCTGCAAAATTATTATTCCCCTCAGCCCCTCATTTATCGCTCCCATTCACCCTAGGGAGTCCTTCATGCAGAACAACTGGGAGGTGTGTGTAGGGGAACAACAATCTGGCAGCCTCATCATAAAATGTGATATGTTAGCTATTTACCTTTCCAAGGGACCTATCCAGCTGAGACTGTACGAGGCCTCTGGGCCACACATGCAAATGCAGCAAACTCACATCCCAAGAAAACATTTTGCCAAAAAGGCGGAGGGAAATACCCCTTTAACAGAGCTTGCATAGAGGGGAAATCAGTATTCTGTTTTCTGGAAGTTTGTCATGTCAGAGAAATAAACATTTATAGCCATGTGGCAAGAGGAGATATTTTTACTGGACCAGATAGGTATAGAAATGCAACTCAGTTCCATGCATTCTTACTGCAAATTCTGGAAAGATTGTTCATCTCTAATATACAAAGACCATTTGGAAAAATTGAGTAGAAAAATTCCAGTCTTCCAAGTGGAAAAATTGTTTTACTTGTCACAAACAGTAAAATAATTTGAGCATATGGCATTAGAAGCAGATTGTTTTTGCCCCTAACAGATGTGAAAAGAAGCATTGATATACAACATATATCAAATTTTCTCTGATTTTATGATACTGGCCCTCCTTTGAGCCTATAGCTGGGTCTTGGTAGGTAAGACGATTTGGCTCTTAATTTATATTCATTAGGCATGTGCTTTGCCTTGTGACTGATTTTCAATATTTGATAGATTTATGTAGGCTTCTGTAACCTGCTTTTAGTCTTGATCAGTAAAACACATTCTGAAGGGTCTTGCTAATATTCATGCTTAAGCTTATTATGGAAATAAGAGATGCGAACTGGCCTGGACACCATTTAACCTAATACCTAATCCATTTTCCACCAGAATTTGATCAATACCCCTGATCAAGCTTGTATGATATTTTAGACAAGAGGCTATTTTTTTTTTCCCGAGAGGAAGAGCTATCAGTACAGTTGTAAGCCCCAGACAAGCAAGAAATTGGATCTGCTTTGTTCCCGCTCTATCTCCAACATTGAGAATGGTTTGTGCATTTGTACCCGTTTATGATTTCTGCAGACCTCTATGCAGAATGATCCCCAAAACATGAGATCAGATGAGTGATTTCATTGTTTTAATCAAACAGAGCTATTCTGGCAAGTACTTATGACACGCATGCCTACGGGGTGATGTGGCATGAATGATAAGCGGTTCAGCACATTATGTGACTGAAATTGGCATTATTTTAAACAACCAAATCAGTTTTTTTAAATGTTATTCTCTCTTCATTTGACCAGTTTTCGGAGATTTATTTTTCAACCGTGGCTCTTTTCCCTGATATTATGTGAAAATTAATTCATTATCGGTATCAGCAGCACCATCATGTACTCTTAAGAAAATAAGGGGCCCTGATACTTTTCCTCCAAACAGCAAGTGATTATTTAGCAGAGTGCAAGCCCCAGCACACCAAGATGTTTCCTTTGCTCCAGTATCCACTCTCTTAATCATTCCCATAATCCTCCCACTGCCTTACATTAAAATACTATGTGACACGTCATTAACATGCTTTAATGAGTGTGCTCCTTACACATTCAGTCAACAGTTGTCCAGTACAGTACGTTATAGGCAGTGGGGGGATGGGACGATAGTAGCAGGAATGTACTGAATACTGAAAAAATATGAAGATGAACAAAAACTGAATCCTTCCTTCAGACTTAAACACCAGTAAGAGAGGTGAAAAAATATACAGGGATTGGAACCTTCCTGACTTTGTATGAAATAATCCTCAATATATGGCTGCTGGAATGAGTAATGGCTTAGTCCATTGGGCTGCTATAATAAAAATAGAATAAAATGAGTGGCTCATAAAAAACAGAAATTTATCTCTCAGTTTTGGAGGCTGAAAAGTTCAAGATCAAGGCACCAGCAGATGCGATGTTTGGTGAGAGCTCCTTCCTGGTCATAGATGACCATCTTTTCCCTGTGTCTTCATGTGGCAGAATGGATTAGGGAGCTCTCTGGGGCATCTTTTATAAGGGTACTAACCCCATCCGTGAAGGTTCTGCTCACCTGACCTAATCACCTCCCCAAAGCCACACTTCAAAATACCATCACATTGGAGATTAAGTTTCAACATATGAATTTGGAGGGGGCGGGCATGAACAGTCAGTCAATAGCAGTAAATTTTTGCTAATATTGGGGATTTATAAAACAGGGAAGCATTGGGTGCCTAAAGGTAAATGGTGGAAAAGAAAAGCTGGGATGCCACCAATGGAGAGAAGAGAGCAAAGAAAGGTTATCCAAACTCGAGAGACTTCCCGGTTTCTCTCTGACCCTGCTATGTCTTTATCTGTGTGAAGGCATTTCTGTACCTCTAGGGTGAGTGGATCTGAGCTTCCACATATCCTATAATGGAGCCCGTAGGAGACAGCTCCCTCTTTCAAACTCTTTACTAACCCTGACTCTTGAGTTATAACTACAACTGTAGGTGACACAACCACATGGACTCCGTGATCAGAGACCTTAATCCAACAGACATGGCCATAATATCAAAGTCACCACCTGCAAAGAAGTATTTGTGTGTCAAATTATGTGACGCATTTAAATTCTGTATATACGAGGGTGGAAAATGACTGGCAAATGCATGGCTGCCTCAGACATTTAAATGGTGATTGTGAAACTTCTCTTTGATTAAGATGTTGCAGTGCTGATTGCATACCATGAGGAGAAAATGGTAAGTAAATTGGCAACTGTCCTTGTACGTCAATCCGATGAGTCATTTATATTTAAACAGAAAGCTCATTTCCACAAGGCAAATGTAGTGGAAAAGATTACTTTTGGGTTTTCTGGTTGCCTCAGAGATCAGTGGGAAAGATTATCACCCCCTAGAGGTTCTGTGGGTTCCTTGTGGGTGAAATATTATAAGTGGTCATGGTTGACATAGTATGTTACAAGGAAGTCAACTTGTTGTTATAGACATTTCCCCCTACTGCAACATATGGACATAGCATATCTTTAATTATATTATTCATGTTCTACTATTTTTTTAAGTTGATAACTAGCGTCCAAGACAAAAGCAAGTTTTGACTTTCATCGGCCCTGAAGTCTTTCTTCCAATTAAAAGCAGTGAGAAATTGTACATCCAGTCTTCTGATTAAAATGCATACATTCTATATTTTTTAATTTTCAAAAGAGAAATGATGACTGTTCATGTGAAGAAAGCTTCCTAATCAAAAAGAATATCTCTTCTCTAACTAAAACAAAAATAAATATAAAACGGAATCTTCAATTAAGTACAGATCGTTTCTTTTCCCTATATATATCATGACCTCTTATTTCTTTCCAGTTGGTTGGATTTCAATAGAAATAACTTTTATGTTAGGTTTGTTTAGCCTTAGTTTGCTATAAAAACTCGAGCCATGCCATTATTATTGATTAGGATAATAAGGCCAGCATGGCCTTGAAAAACCATTATATGCAAATATGCAAGCACAGATTATTATAATATGAACTGAGGCTTGCTTGCATACAAAAATATCAACGGTATTAGTATAGAATTAAAGTTCTTAGGAAGAATGTGTTCTATCAGCTCTGATTTTGATCAAGAATACAATACTCTTCTGTATACCACAGGGAACTATATTCAATGTCTTGTAATAACCTTTAATGAAAAAGAATATGAAAACAAATATATGTGTGTATATGCATGACTGGGACACTGTGCTGTACACCAGAAATTGACACATTGTAACTGACTGTACTTCAATTTAAAAAAAGAGACAAGCATTAAAAGAAAAGAATACAATATTCTTGGATTTGATTGAATGATGTATTTGTAGAAATGCATTCTTATCATATAGCTTTTTTCCTACCCACCGCTTAAAAAGGAACCATCCAATAGGCCTTTTTTAATAGAAACTGAGAGGGTAAGAGAAGGAGTGTTAAGTATCACTTCCTCTCAATCCTATTCTATATGGGAAACTTCCTCGAACGACATTTAGGTGAAGCTCTTTAACGTCAGTTCAGTTTACAAGCCAAGTGGGTTCAAAATATCTGAAGCTAAATGATAACGTTGGGGAGTGGCGAGCAGAAAGAACTGACCTCCTAAATCTCTAAATGGGTGATCTGTATGGCTCCTTGAAGCAGAGACAAACACCTCAATTTGTCTAAAGATTGGGTTTCAAGATGCAATTTATTATTATTTTTGAACACAGAATATCCTAAGGTGGGTTAGGAACGATACTTCTGGACACAGGCTCCTGGGGCTTAGAGCGAGGGACACCACGTCAGAGAAGAAAGGAGAGCAGCTGGTCTACAAGACCCACACAAGCTGGTGGTGGGTGGTGCTTCAGATGATTACACGGATGATACCTGAGTAAATGAAATGACATGATGCAGGGTTTCTTAAGGATGACCTGCTCTGTGATGGGACTTTAATAAGCTTTTACCTATGGTTCCAGCAGTATCTGCAGAGTGTTCATCCTGTGTTACTACACAGTGTTCGCCATAAAGAAAATTGGTAGACGCTCTATACATTTTTTGTAAGATTCAATAAGCATTAAAATCTTCTTCTAAATCCTTCAAGCATTTAGAATAGTGTTGCTTTTCTTCAGGTAAAAGTTTGGGTGTGACAATGACTATTTCGGTTATGAGGAAATTCTGTGTAACCTCTCTGTATCTACATCCCAGCATATTTCCCAGATAAACAGTGTTTCAGTGACCTGATTATATTTCTTTCTTTACCACACAGTTCTGTACGATGGCTTTTTCTATTGCTTGTGCCTGTAATGGCCATACTTTACCAAAAGAAATCAAATAAATTTTGTGTGCTGTTTATAACATGTGAAGGGAGGCAAACTGAGCTTCCATATCAAGTAGAAATACCTATTCTTCATTTTCATCTTTCCTTAATGAGATGAAGTTATACTTCAAATTCTCTTAACCTTTCTTACTCCAAATCACTCAACCACCTAAATAAAATTGACCTATGTAACAAATCCACTAAAACGAAAGAAATGCAAAAGAAATTTATAAAGTTAGAAGGTAAGGGTACAATAAAGATCTGGACCTAATCCTGTTTTCTGACATCTATTCATTTCCTTTAATGGATTCCAAAGACTTTTAACTTACTAAATGACTGCCAACACATTGACTGATTTATCTGACTCCTTTCAGACTAGAGAGAAGTCTTAACACTTGCCCCAGCTTTGTTTATTAGGGTGACTAACCAGGTATACAACTGAAACTATTTTACTGATAATCAGGAGTCCTGTGACGCTCTCCAAACCATCTGGGTCTGACCTCTCTGATATATAATGTGACTTGGAAGGACACATTTGTAACATATGCTGGTGTATGATAGGTGGGAAGGAATTTCATTTTTTTCTCTTCTAATTGCTTGGGGTATTTTCTAAGTACTCGTCTTAAAGAAATAATCACTTAATACTTTTACTACTGGGATCTACTTTCACTCCATCTCAATTAACCACATTAACAAAAAGGAAAGGTTACAAATGAGATCAGTTTATGATCAAATTTTATGAATAAGTCATAGAGCAAAATGACAATGTTTTGATTTTTCATAAAGTGATTTGTACCCTACAACTTGTATTAACTTTAATTTTTATTTTATCAAATGGGACAACTAAAAAGATGACAACCCCATGATAATCCTCTGATTTTATGATGATTTTGCTAACCTATGATAAAGAAAAACTTACAGAACAACAGCAAAATTTTTTAAACAATTAATTTTTAAATTTACTAAATTGTTCAACTATAAGAGCAAAATAGCAAGATATGACAAGAAAAATACAGTGAATAAAGAAAAAATTAGTCATTTATCCTCACTTTTCTCCAGTCTCATCTTTCTGAGTTAACTAATACTAACCTATCTATGTTTATATTTTCTCTCTTTTCTTTATGCTCATAAAAATGTGTTTACATACGTATATATGATTACAAGTACATGCTTACTTCTCTGTAATGTGACACATGTTTCTCACTTAATACTACATCATGGATTAAATTTAAATTCCAGTTGCAGTTCTGAGAGATGGTCATGAGAACACACACTTTGTAACATCTCGTAACCTTCAGGTGCAGCTTCATCCCTATCTTTCAAGATTCAGCGATTTGTGGTACATGTATACAAAAGAATACTACACAGCCATACAAAGAATGAAATAATGCCATTTGCAACAACATGGATGGATGTAGAGATTATTATACCAAGAGAAGTAAGTTAAACAGAGAAAGAAAAATTTCATCTGATATCACTTAAATGTGGAATCTTAAAAAAATGCCACAAATGAACTTATTTACAAAGCAGAAACAGACTCACAGACAGAGAAAAAAAACTTATGGTTACCAAAGGGGGAAGGAGGAGGAGGGATAAATTAGGAGTTTGGAATTAGCAGAGATAAGCTATGAATAGATAAACAACAAGGTACTACTGTATAGCACAGGGAACTATATTCAATAGCTTGTTATAACCTATAATGAAAAAATATTTATGTATAACTGAAACTCTATGTGAAACTAATAAAACATTGTAAAGCAACTGTACATCAATTTTTAAAAAAAGATTCAGCAATTAGTTTCCTTTTCATTATGTACCACAATTTAAACTTTCAGAGCACTTTACAGCATTTGGGCTCAGTGACCCAGTTACAGTTCTAGAGTACTTGTGTAGGAGGACAAAAGTCTAGGCACGTGACTTAATGTCTCTATGACCTTTGATGATGTAGTGTAATGACCTTCCTTTCAATGCTAAACCCCTTTCCACTTACAGGCACCTACTTGCAGGCATATACACACACACTTGCACACATACTACCATGTTCACCACCACCCTGCTCCAACACACACATTCTGAGTCCTGGATACATGATTTTAGGCTTTTGGTTTTTTTTTTTTTTTTGGTATTAGTGTTTTAGTTTTTTTGTTGGTTGGTTGGTTGGTTCATTCTTCAGCCTTCTTATCATCATAAACCATTTTGCTTTCAAAACAACTGCTTTTACTTTTTACACATACCAACCTATTTATTCTCCTGCCTTGATCAAAATAGTTTATTAATCATCAAAGCTTTGTATATAATCATCATACAGATGCCTTAAGTCTTCATCAGACTGATCCAAATGTGTATCTTTGTATTTTGAATTTAATACACTGCTGTATTAGTGGTAAGATTTCCATGATAACTTATTGAAGGAAGGAAAAGAGGGAGGGAAAGAAGGAGGGAGGGAGGGAGGGATGGTTGGAAGGGAAATGAGAGAGGAAGATATAAGTCATAAGAAATGCATATTCAGCATCAGCTTTTAGAAGCTGTCACTGTAGGTTTTCAAGTAGAAATACAACCACCATGTGACAAGGACAACTATGCTGATGAGAAAATAGAATTCATGAACCTTTGTTTGTAGCCCTAAAGGTTAGTTTCCATTTCATCTGTGATTTTCCAGGTGCCTTGGCTAGCACTTCAGTGATTCAGTGATTATTTTCAGCCAGAGAGCCTTGAAAGAGAGATATTTGGAGGCAGGTAAACTGCAATGACTGTCAAACCAAACAGTAGCAGAATATTTACCAACTTAGCATTTTAAAGTCCCATCCCTCATACCCTGAAAAAAAATGTTTGTCTTCAGAGATACTGAATATAATATTTAATTTATCATTTGTTCTGGATTGCTACTTTTTATTTGCCAAGATTCTTGAAGCCATGTTTTAAGTAGCCAGAATTTAAAACCCAGAGACCCCAAATGCTAATGTTTCCAGAAAAGTTGAGTTTCGTGTGGATGGCAGTGGCACTCCAGTTCATAAACTTAATTACTTTTTGCCACTCAGGACAGTGCAAATAAGTGGATATTTAAGGGAATGACGGACTGGAGGGAAATAAGGTTTGTGTATCGCTCTAACAGAACAGTCTTTTGAGTAATTACTGAAATAATCTGATTTTGTTTATGAGTTGGCTGGGTGATGAGTTGATCATTGTTTGTCTTTTTGTAGTTCTACATTTGAAAAAGACACTGGATACTTAGGTTGAGTGTGATACACCCACCACTCTCCTAGGCATAGCCACGCTCAATCTGTTTTACACGTACAACTTTACATGATATGTCAATGCACTTTTCATTATCTTAAATTGGGTTAATTCCTCATTAACCAGTTTATTGAGTTGCATGCCTCTATAGCACAAAAACCGATTCAAAGTCCCTTATTTTCTTCTAAGTATTGTCAACAGCTTTTATTCCTTCAGGGTATGGAGGAAAGGTGTTGTGTTTGCCTGCGGACTTGCTGGCAATAAAGCCAACGTAAAATTAGTTAAGGAGGAAGAAGGGGAATTGGGAGGTTTTTCTGTGCTGCTTTTACTAATCTAAAAGAAATCACTGGAGTCATTTGCTTTCCATTCTCTTTACGATAATTGAGTCCTACAGCCCATCTCTTTTTCTTCAAATAGTTCTGCAATGATCAAACTAGATTGGATCTTTCTGTGGTTGTGTCTTATTTTACAAGCACAATTATTCAGATAACAAATGGGAAAATCATCCACAAGCATGCATACCCAATCAAGTATAAAGCTGCAATTGCTCTATTAGTAATTACAGATAGTATTTCAAATACGGTCCATATTTCTCCAAATAACTGAATATGCTAAATATTAAGTTCTTGATTAGACAAATAAAATTTCAAATCAACCAGAAAATAGTACTGGAGGGGAGGACAGATTTTTTCAGAAAACTATTAATGGGTACAAGTCTCTCAGCAATTTGAAAGGAGTTTATTTTAAAACATCAAGCAGGTTTGACAGTTATTCACATGCGACGGCATGATGCCAGCCTAGCATTGCATCACAAAATATTTTTAATACTGAATTAATCTGGTAAATTGTTAATCATACATCTAAATATGCCACGGTGGGGAGAGGGAGGGAGGGAACATTAAAGAACACTGTATTGTGGCATTAAAAAGCAGGAATGATTAAAAAAAAAAAAAAAAAAAAGACCACAGTCAGCAAGGAGAAAAAGTGAATCCCTGCCCGTTAGGATTGAGAACCGTAGTTGGTCAATTTTGAATCCCTACTATGTTCCAGGTACCCAACTAGATGTCTAAAAACACTAAGGTAAAAGATGCAGTTAATTTACCTGAAGAATGTACAATCCGGTACTTACTAGAAGAATGCAATTCTGATAAAACAGAGCCTCAAAATGTAAAAGATACCTTAGGTCATCCTTGGGAATTTCAGATACGAGTTTTACCTCCCTGTTCACTCAAGGTTGAGTTCGCCCATGTGCAAGTGAAGATGTCTTCATTGTCCTGCTTGTTGTCCGACGTGAGATTTGTGAGGCTTTGCAGGAGCATCTCCAATGCCTGCCGCCTGGACCCATCCCGAAGTTGCCAGGCTACGTCAGGATGATTACCTAACTCTTAACCTCTAGGTCCCTCCACTCCATTCAAGAACAAACTCCATCAAAGGACGATGTTTCAACCTGTCTCTTTTTATTTACCACTTATACGTAGTTCTCTGAGGAATAATTCAAAGGAGGCAAAAAGCACCAATACTAAGGAAATTAACAGTAAAGAAATTTTAGGCTCAAATTTACTCAAGAGGTCTCTCATTTGTTCTTTTTAGCTATACAGAGAGAGAGAGTGACAAAGACAAACTAAGGAAGGAGTAGGAGGAGAAAGAACAAGAGGCAGAAAGACATAGAGAAAGACTATGTAAGTCCTGCAGAAGACTTCGTAAGAAGGAAATACATCACAAGGTGAATTCCGATCAACTGTCTACTACTTAGGCATAAAGTGGCAGACTCATTTTAAGCTTAGCCTCTTTCCCTTAGAAGAACAAGACTCTTACTGTAGTGAAGACCATAGGCTTTGATTTCTTATTTTTAATTTGATAAGGTAAACCTGTACGGTAGCTAATTAGAGCAATGTGGTCCATTTACAAAAATTCCTAACTTTGAGGGACATGCAAGATTCTCCTAAAAGCTGTGACTCCCCAGAAAAGTGTGGATGCACATATGTATAAAGTCATCTGCATATAGTTTCAAAGTGGTCTCCGAATCCACGCAGTCATCCGCAGACCTAGGTCTGGGTTAACATGTTATCTATCTTAGTTGCATTCCAGCTAATTCAGTACAGTAATGAGAAAAAAGTGAACTCTATCCTGTAAGTGTATAAAAATCTAAGAAGTAGCATACTGGGTCGGATGAATGCGTGTATGTAATAGGAGTCTGAGAAACACCACACTGGATGAGATGAATGGGCCTCCAGCCCCATACTCATTTTCTAAGAATGGTCTTAAGAAAAAAAATTGGAAAGCATGAGAAATACCTCCTGATTCCCATTTTATCTAAAATCTTAGAGTTCTTCAACCAAATATATCTCACCTTCTCAGTTATCCAATTTCTGTCTCTACTCCGCAGACATGAACATGCCCGAACTTGTTTCTTCATTGAACTTCAGAAAAAGGAGAAAGAAATAAACAGGGAACAAGGAGACAGCTGGGCCAGACACATCACTTCACTTTGACCTCAGCTTCTTTCCCTCACAAAAAACACAAATCCTCTTCTCAGGTGTGAGAGGATGACACAGAATACCAAAGATGACATGTAATACCAGAGTAAACTTATCCTACACTGACATCCCTGAATAGAGGCAGAAAGAAAGTGCCCTTAAACATCTTAGTAACTAACAAGTTTATTACTATGTCCAAGTGAACCAGAGGAAGAAAATACTCATTAAAATATGTGTATCTAATATCCTCCAAATAAAATCAAAATTCACTGAAGCACTCTTAAATAATGGCTTACTAGGGAAAAAAGTGTGTTAAGAATAAATTTTTCATGGGACAAAGTTGCACATTTAACCAGTGTACCTATATTATCAAAATGAATGGATTTTCTTCCTTGAAAAATTTCACACATCGATGGTAACATAAAGTTCAGTAATTATCTTCTATCTTCCATCTTTCTAATGCTGTATGGTGCAGTAATTCTTCTATGTCAAGATGTAAAGCAGCTGGGAATTGAACAAAAATTAACACACATTTCACGTAGATCATGATCTGAGAATATCTTTTTTGCCCAAGTGAAAAGAACTGAGGAGAAAAAAGAAGAGAAATTTCCTGAGAAAGGAAAGTTATTATTTCATTAGGGCTTTAAAATAATTATCTCTGCATCGAAGATGCAAAAAAATAAAATTCTAATGAATTCTAGTAGTTCTTTTAGAAAGTGTTTCTGATTTTTAAAATGTTTCTTAACATAAAGCAATCAAGGTGTCTGGTTGAATAGTAACATCACATTGTATCAGTTTCAGGATATTAGTTCAAGTCCAATAAAATTTTAATAGAAATATGCTCGACGACTTTAACTTACTGCTGAATGAATGGTACTCTGCAGGATTTGATAGTGTATGTCTCGAGAAAAGATTATTAAGAAGACACATAATGTACTTTTATAGAAGATATTTGCAGGAAACCATTAGATGATACAGAAGATCAATAATGCCCTAGTGCCAATTTCAGCAACATTAAAATTACAGTGCTTCTTGATATTTATGATGATAGAACTACCAAATCATTTCATTTTTGCTTTTCACTACATTGGCATTTCTCTTTGTTATTTAGGACTGGTTGCAAAATTTGATCAGTTCCTTTTAAAAGTGTTTTATAGACGATCCTGTTTCTAAACAGCTCTTCTCAGGGAACTTTCACAGTCCATTCTTCCTAGTTTGGCATATAAATAGATTGGTAAAGCTCTTTCCTTTTAGGGAAGCCATAATAATTGTAAAATATTAAGACGTTCCAAATGGATCTTAGCAGAACCAACTAAATAGGATTTAATAAACAGAGTTACTCGGCTTTCTTTACTTCCCAGAGGAAAAAAATAATGATAGTCTAGCCTCCTTATCTCCCATGTGTAAAACAGAGGTGATAGTAACAGTAATGAATTTTCCAAGAGGAGAATTCTTTGTAGGCTACAAATGAATCTCTTGAGTTTCATCCATGTCCTTCTCCAGGGTCACTCAAATAGTCATCCAAACAGAAATAGAGAGCTAATATCTATTTGACTTCTGAAGTAACCCTATGAGTTTCTCTCTCTTGCAAGAATATTATCACCAATGGAATTTAGATACATTTATGGAACTAAAAGAGAAAAAAGTGAATATGGAGAAACATTCTTTTCACCATTTGCTAACTGGTGCTCTGGTTATAGGAAAACAGAAGCTATTCGACCACATACCTTAGTTACTAGGCTTTTCCTCGGGTAAGGAGGTACAGAGATAACCCACTGGAAGGCTATCTGGAATTCCTCTCTCTTACTTGAAAAGGACAGGAAAAACTTTAATGATTCTCTAAACTCTGAGCCATTCTGGTTGTGGAATATAGACGTAGCAACTGCTGTAGGCAGCCTTCCCACTGGTGCTTCCATGAACTTTGAAGCCTTTGGGACTCATAAAAAGCTGGGAGAAACCTTTCAGATCTCATCCTGTAAAAAAATTTTGTGAATCATCCCTTTTTCATAGTAACAGTAACTAGTAACTAATCAAACTGATACAGGATCCTTCTCTTCAGCTCCAGATCCATAAATACACAGCATTCTTGTTGTTTGCAGCTGGATATTTCAGAAGTTTCCCAAAACTAACTTATTCAAAATTAAATTCACTTTATTTCCCACAAAATCTGTGTCCCTTGTTTTATTCCTGTACTGATGGGAGGCATCTACCTCTAACCAGTTGCCCAGATAGAAATCTGGGAGTCATCACTGATATCTTCATTTTCTGCAGCCAACCTTTCCATTCGGGTTAAGTTTACAAATCTTAGAGTCATCCTTCTTCCGCACCATTATGTCTCACTCAAGTGCTTCGCCAACCTCCTTACTGGTCTCCTGTCTTGTCTTGCCCTGCTCTTATCAGTTCTTTGCTCTGCCGCCAAAAGGAGCTTACCAAGATGCAAATCTTATTATGTTATTCCCTTGCTATAAAGCCTTCAATGGTTCCTCATAGCCTACAAAATACAATCCAGGTCCTCATTATGGCATCAAATGCCCTCCATGACATCCAACATCATCTGCCTTCCCCAGTCTATATGCCAAGAGTCTTGAATTGCATGTGTTTTTGAATGTTTCTCACTCATTCCTTCTGCCTTTATACAGCCTTCCCTTCTTTACCTGCCTAACTCTTAATTTTGCCTTCAAAGGCAATACAGATAACAGGTGTAAAAGCCTTGCTTAAATGACTAGATTAGGCCAGCCTAGTCTAGGTGCCCCTCTAATGAGAGCCAAAAGCATTTTATTTATATCAGTCCGATAATAGTATCTACCTGTGAATACAAAGCACTAGATTTAAAGTCTTTGAGAAACTTTGAATTTGTATCCTAGGGTCTCATATGAGTTTGGTCCATGTAAATTGATAGAATAATAAATTAGGGAATGAATGTATGAGTGCAGGTTTGGGCATGTTCAGTTTTATCTAGAATTTTCTGAGGGAAAGCCATTAGTAGGCCTGGTTATATTCAAGAGAATTAACTAGGTCTGAGAATTTTTTAGACAAATGTTTTTAGATAAACAAGCTAATCCCTCCAGTTATTAAATTTTCCCTTTTCCTATTAAAAAAAAATATAGCCACATCCTAAAGGTATTTATTGGTATATCTTCTTGGTTCTACAATTCCACAAACTTCTAGCTTCCTGGTCAACCACATGAGCATGCAAGGCCCAGGGCCCTCAAATTTAATATTACGGCTGTTTACTCGTATTGTACCAGGGGTATGTTTGGGGAGGAGGCCTCTTCTCTCCTCAAAAAAATAAACTAGTCAAGTGTGGCTTTATAATAAAATTGATTTCAAAATAAATATGACTTCGATATACATCACTTTAAAAAGCAATGTCTAGATTTTTACAGAATTTTTAGGACTATTTACTAACTTGATCTTATCCCAGACTTGAATAGAAGTTAAAAAAAAACTTTTCCAACCTTCAGCTTTTTTTTTGAAATATGACTTTCTTTTCTTCTTTTCTTACAAATCTTTCATCAAATCACAACTTTTTCAGCTATCTAGTTAATTAGAATTAATACGAATTTTCAACTCTGCTCATGCTACAGAAGCTTGCTATCTCCTAGGGTTTTTAACGTGATGATTCTTTATTGAGTTGGTACTGTTTTTCTCTGGTGAACACATACTTCTGTGCAGCATATGTCTGAGTCTCTGGAATATGTATAAGAATGAATTGTAGAGAGAATTCCCATCTGCCATATACCTATTTCCGTCTCAGAGCTGTCTGGGTGCACCTAGAACTGTAGATGTCAGGAGTGGGAACGACCTCAAAGGTCATTGTGCTCTCATAACACTTTGTCTATTCCTCTGTGATCTCATTTATTATGGTATTACAGTGAGTTATATAGCTGTCGCCCCCTGAGTGTAGCATCCACTTAATTTTCTGTTCTCAGCACCAAAAACAACCTAACATTTAGAGATGCTCAATAAACGGTGGTTGTATTCAATTATTTTGACCAGTGGCTTTTCTGTTGTCAATGTTGAAAGGATTGCCTTTGATTTTTTTCTGGAGTCTTATCTTTCGTTTTTGCAATTAAATGGAATCTTATCATTAACTGAACGTGTAGTTCGGATGTATTTTACTTTGTTTAATTGCAGCTTGGGCATCACTTAGTCCCAGTGTGCTCAGCTCTGCATCACTGAATTTTAACACATTGACTCGGTTTCTAGATGTCTTTAAATTGTACAGGCTGTTAGTCTTTCTTGGTTGTAGAGTTACCTGTAGCATTTTCTGTCTTTGGCTTAACACTAGATTCATTCTTTTTAGATTATAAGAATTCTCCATTGGCCACAAACTCATATTTCTTTAATAATGTCTTGAATATTATAATCTGAATCATTTGAAGGTAAATATAGTTCAAGATATAAAGATGAATTAAGAAGTGAGCAAAATTCCTGATCAGTTATTTGCATTTCTCTTGGGAAATACAGTGCATATATTTGCCATGGTAAGCAGGCTTATTTTTCTAGTTTTCTTCCAACATTTCCTTCCCCTGTGTCTCTGGCAATTTCAAAATACAATGACTAAAATGGTTACCAATCCAACCGTTTGATGATGCCGGATAGAAAGCAGAGAAGAGGAATCTGGGTGACCTCAATCTACATAAGAACTAAGCATGACCTTCTTTTAATGGACTTATCTGTAGTAATCAAGTTTGCTCAGTTGTTGGACAGAAACCTGAAGTCACAAAATCGTAACTAGTTAAGTTGTGTCCTTATTACATAAGCATTCTGTTAGTCCAGTGGGTAATCACTATGGAAAAAAATCGAGCATTGTGATTGCAGCAAGTCGAAAACTGCTGTTCTTATCTTGGAGACCCCAACAGTGATCAGGCTGCCAGAATTTAAGAGCAAGAGAGGGTGACTGTATAACAGCCTTTGGAGATGAATAAAGGCAAAAATCACAGCTTCAGGGCCTGATAAAAAAACATTTTTAAAGACTTGATATTTAGTGGCAATAGAGACAGTGCAACAAGGAGACTTCTGTGAGTAAACAGAAATATACAGCATTTACACGACTGACAACAGAGGGTCTATGAGTAGCCAGTCACCTTGGAAAATATCAGTTCCAGGGAAGAATAAGCCAATAAGCCAAGAACTGATAAGATCCAAGAAAGGTGATGAAACAGACCAGGTGTGAGTCCCAGAGACTCCCTGTCCAGCTCATTTTTGTGAAATAGTTAAGGACAGAGGTGAGTGCGCTACCGAGTTGAGTTTCCTTGACCATCTGTAATTGATGGTGAGAACTCAAGTGTAGATAAAAGATCCAACACTGATCTAAATACTACTTTAAATTATAGAAATTTGAATATCCAGAAGACGGATCATTAGAACCCCTAATTCCAGAAACACCAAGAGCATAAATTAAATGAAGTCTGTCAGTCTTTGGGAAATCATGTCTAGTCATTTCCAAATGCTAAGCTAGTCCAAGCTTGTGTAGGAAAAGATGGCAACGTGAGTGCATTCTTTAATTCCTAATGTAGGCTTATGTTTCAAAAGGAGATTCAAGCTCATTTCTAGGTCAGCAAGAATACGTACAGCAAGTGTTATTTTAGGGTTCATGAAACGAATCAGTAGTCCATGTAGTTTAATCAGTGTTCCATCTATATATTTTATTGGAAACATAATCATTAATTTGTGAACCATTTCGTTGAATTGTTAGTGCAATAGATGGCTTTAATGAATTGAGACCAAGGTTGATCCTTCACTCCATTTATTGAAAATAAGCCTTATCTGAACAGAACACATGCACTGTGTTAGCATGGGTTATGTTTAAACTTCATTGTGATTCTTCAATATTAGCTCTAAGATGGTTAAGGGAATCTGACCTTAGCAAGAACATCACTTAGGTTTATAACAACAGCTAAATAAATATTGTGCATTTCCAGTGCCCTGTTACATCTGATTAACATAGGACCTAGTTTTATAAATACATATTTATATATATGGTTTTTATTCCCTTGAACTCTTGTACCGTATATTCATATAATGCAACATGCATATATATGTGTGTACATATATATGCATAAATATACAGATGTTGAAGTATTTTATATGTATAGTTTTTAATATGTACATATATTCCCTCTCAATAAGGGTATATCGTGAATGTAAAAGTCCAGTTTTTGGTGTTTGTGTGTGTGTGTGTTAATTCACAACATAAAACCTTTTGAGACTTGATGCAGTTGTTCTTGACTTTAGAGTTACACTTGTAAGACAACAACACTTTCTAAAAAAACTGATACCACTGTTAAAACATAAGCCCTTCAAAAGCGCTGCATTTGGTAGAGGATGTACACAGACGCCGTGACTAGGCAGTTACACAGCTTACATAAACAGCGAAGTTTCCCAACTGAAGTTCTCGTATTTACTTCCATCCTGTATGTATTATTCCATCTGGCAGCCTACCCCGAGGCTTCATTTTATCACCCTACTTGTCCTGTAAAGTTTCTTGAGACTTTTATAGAAAGACACAATGAAAATGCTAATTAGTTAGATTTTTCATCGGAATCTTTCTCGTATACCAAAGGAGCCCTCTCCCTTTTCCGTTCCCGCTTCTGCCCTCCACTTCCACTGAGTTTCATTGCCCCATAGCTATCGTTTTTAGGCTTCTAATATTGTTTCCTGTTCACAGGGCTTAATAACTACTTTTTAATGGATTTTGTTTACCTTAGAGGCAGGCATCTTGGAGAATTCAGCTTATATCAGGGCAGGATTAAAACCTTCTATGTGGCTTTGGGGGCTTCTTCCCTCAGAAAATTAAACTGGTTTAATCTTTTGACTGAAAGAGGAACTGAAATGATTCCGTTTAAAATGAGACACTTGGGATTTGAAAGGGATCACAAAAGAAGACAACCCTGCACATAGTTAAATGCATTAGACAGCAGATTTTATGCACATAATTAATTTAGTTCTTTTATTTTTTTATTTTTTTTACCTGCTTAAAGAAATTGCTGCCTCACCAAGCACTAGACGTGGGGGTTCTGTTGCTTCACTAGGAATAACCATGGAGTCCAAGCTGTACATTCCTTTTAAAAGCTTTTATTTTTAAACTTAAAATCTTCATTTCTCTGCTCCCTTTTATCATGAAAAAGTCCATTTCATAAGTGATTTAAATAAGGCCAAATTCAATACCCAGAAGGAGTCCTATCATTTATTCATTTGCTCACTTAAACATACATTGCTCACGTGCCCCTAATACCTACATAAATGGATGCAAAGAAAGACCCTTTATTATGTGGCTACTGATAGATTAAGATAGAGGAAGAAGTTGGAAATGGCTTAAATTGGGGTAGGTAGGTGCAGGAATTAAAAGAGAAAACTGAATTTGGTTTTAGACTTGGTTCATTTACATGTAAATAGTGGTCTCCTACAGGACAATTTAAAGGACAGCAGTCACTAACTGACAGAAAAAATATTCAGAGAACAAGTCATCATCTACAACAAATGTCCATAGTCCAAGCAAAGCCCAAACAGGAAGACGCTGTGCTAGGAAGCTGAAAGACGAAGAAGATGTATGTCTCCTCCCCACCTCCTTAATATGTGTTTGGGAAGACAAGATTAATAGAAATGACTATTTCCTTCATTGTTTTTCATCTTCTGAACTCTTCAGTACATTGCCAATATTTATCTTCCGCATGTACCTCTATCTGCCTTGTTTTAGCTGTTACTATGTCTACATGTTCTATCTCTGACCCTAGACTGTGAGCCCCATGAGGGCAACAACTTGGGATGGTTTCATCCACGTGCAGTACCAGGCAGCATGCCTTACGGCAGAAGGCACATAGCAAGTACTTAAGGAATCAACAGAACTAATTATAAGGCAAAGTAACACATGCTAAGTGCCACATACATGGGATCTGTGACTAAACACATTACAAAGGACTTCTCTGGCCACCACTCCATCCATATCTTTCCTCAGTCCACCTCTTCTCTAACCACTCACTCTGCAAAGTTCGTATTGCTGCCTTTCGTTATAGGAAATATTCATTTATTTTCAGTCTAATCCTATCCTATGTAAGCTCCTTGAGAGAAGTGCATTTGTTTTCTCCACAGCTGTGAAAATCCCTTCATTTTAGAGCATTGCCTGGCACAAAGAAGCATTCAGTAAATATTTGTTGAGTAAAGAAACGAAGGAATCAGGTTGTAGGGAATCATGACAAGCTTAATTTGAGATGAAACGGATTTAAGGCACTGACAAGCCATCCGGATATAGTTAATCAACTCTGCAACTCTAGATCGAAAAAAGAAAGTCCCCTATGGTCTTGAGGCCCCTGCGTGATACGCCAGCATGCTCCTCTGTGTTGGCATAGCTGTTGGACTGTCGGTATATACCATGCCGGTTACGGCTTTAAGGTGACATCCCATAGTTCACATTCAAGGACTGAGATTAGTTTCACACTGTGAGCAATGTATTCATGGATAGTGCATCTCAGGTTGCATAAACAAGCAGTTGTCCAAGGGAGACTTCAAAGTGGCATTTGGATGGCATGCATGGCCCCAAATCCATTCACTGCCCAGGACCCATTTCCAAATACTGGACTGAAGGCACTTCCGGAACCGCTGCGGCTACGCAGTAAGGGAGGAGCCTTGGAGTTCTGTGTGTCAGGCTCCTCCTCTCCAGATGGAGGCGTGGAGGGCCCAGAGGTGGCACACGTGGATTATAGAATCCCTTCCACCTGCAGTGCTCCCAGATTCTTTTATCATCAGTGAGGAAGATTTTCATAGAGAAATGGGGGAGGTGAGGGAAAGAAGCTGTCTGATCATGTTCTAACAAAACACATTCACTCCTTGAGCACAATTCTTCACCTGTCCCGACATCTGGTGACATTTCTGTTAGAAATATTTAAAATGCATCAGTAAGACATGAATTTCTATATCCACCTCTATAAAATGTAAGAGTAAGCATTATGATTTTAGTTGAAAGTTACCAAACTTCTTTCTACTCAGTTTTTATCAAACTATCCTGTGCACATAAATGAGTTTGGGGCTACATAATTCCTATCTCTTGGTTATCACTATTTACATTTTTATTGTTGAATATCAAAAAGCCTGTTTGTCAGCAGTATTGCTAAGAAAAAAAAAAACAGGTAGAAAATGAGAATGCTGGTTTTGTATCAGAGATTGGGGATTATTTTTAATACTATATGTGGAAATGTCCTTTACTGAATGTCCATAAGGGTTTTATTTATCTCATAATAACATAATTAGGCTAACTAAGCAGATAATACTAACTTAGAGATAATTAAACGAAACTCCCAAAAAGCCACAGTTAAACTTTAAGCAGATAATAGTGCAATGGAAAAGATACTGTTTTCTTAAGTGATAAAATTCTACCTAATGTAGATGAATATAAATTAGCTTTAATTGTAGTAATGTAATGAATATAAATTAGCTTTAATTGTAGTTTATGGTCTCATTTTCAAAAATATAATCTCAGCCCTGCTAGAACGTAAGTTATGATAACTTGAACCATCCATTTCATCAATGCAATAGTAACCGTCCCTTGCTTTCCTTTTTCCAAGTCAAAGAGCATAAACATAATTCCACACGATGTCTTTATGTTTTCTCTAAGTGTAGGCTGTTTTCATTACATCAATCATTTCCCTCAGAGATATGTGGAGGAATAAAAGATAATAGTCACAAATATGAGAGCCATAATACATCTGTTGCTGCACACAATAAATTGTATTATCAAGACGTTTAAAAATTAAAAGCCAGCAATCTTTCCTTTTCAGTCATGGTCACTTTTCCTAATTGATAGAATACAGAGTCAATTAAAATCCAGGACAGTGAATTGAAATAGAAAGTAAAATGGATTAGGGTTCCTATGATGTGCTGCTCCTTCTGTAAGACACTGATCTCCACAAAAAGCACAACCCTCCATGGAGCCAACCAAAAATGACCCCAGTCCTCCACTAATGGTATGAAGACTGGTCCTACTGATTAGCCATTTTAATGATTATTGGAAAACAAAGCACTCTCCTTGCTACCAACAGTATACAGTTAAAGCTGAGGGAAGACTTCATAAATGAAGCAGTGTCTCAGGATGATGTGACCGGGGAACACGGTTGTAACATATGTCAGTTAAAACTTTTTCACTGTATGTAACAGAGTAGCCGGCTAAAGGTGCTTTAGGAAATAGTCATTTATTGTCTCTCTCTTAACAAGAACTCTGGGGTTAGGCAGCCCCATGTTTGATTTAGTAGCTTAATAATGTTCGTTCCACCTTTCTGCCCTGTCTTCATTTGGTGTTGGTGATTTCCCTACTCAGGGTTTTAAGATAACTGTAGCAGCTGTAAATACCATGTCTTCATAGAATAACTTCCAAATGAATAAAGACGGGCCGGTCTCCCCGTGTGTCAGGGACGGGACTGCCATGGCTGGCTCAGACAGCCTATCGCCTTATCTCATGAAGCCCTGGTAGGATGCTGCTTTTTCAGAGAAAAACATTATCCCATACCTGAGCAAAATCTGACATCTTTAAAAAAGAAGAAAGAGGCATGGCTGTGGAAGAAAAAAAAACACTGATATCTGCCATGAAAACTGATGACGAATGCAGTTTTTCACCTGAAAAATATAATTAAATTCTGACTTTTAGTCAATCCTGAAAGTAGAGAAGCTAACGGAGAAAATTACTTCCTCCCCCTGGCCATCTTAGCCAGGTGTTATATCAAACACCAAACATAGTGCCTGTCATTCAGTGCATGTTTGATGAATAAGTGAGAAAGTCGTATGGTGGTTGGTTTGCTTCCTCTGATGATGACACTGCAAATGGAGATGGAAGAGGAACTGTGGTCCACTATCAACATACTAGCCGGCATTTCTTAAACAAGTCAGCAAAACGACACACTAATGATGATGAGTGTCCGAGACACTGAAGGGTATTATGGTGTTGAAAGATGCTGGGGGAGCTCGGAAGTGCTTTATTGTCAGTGAAAAGGGACAAAAACCGAGAGAACTCATTGGCAAGATGCTGGTAGCATTCTTAGAGTCAGTGCAAGAAGCCAATTCTCAACACAAATGGGAAACGTTCTGTTTTCTAAGATAATTAGCAAGAGGGATCATTTAAATAGTGTTATAACTGGCATTTCATATACGTACAGTTGGAACCTGTTCGACACAATTAGGACCTTCTATGCTTCGAGTAAAAAGATGAGTAAGGAGCGTGTAAATGTGAGGAGAGCGGTGGCACCGGTGACCAGATTGGATTAGCGTAGCTGTGACAAAAGCAAGTTCTAGGACAGAAACTTAAGTAAAATAGAGGGCAAGACTCTGAATGATCAAAACGTTAAATCCCTTTGATTTTTCTTTAAGAAGAAAAAGAAATTAGAAGTGGAGATAGCAATTCAGAGATTCAGCAGACTTGAGTGTTGAGGCCTTAAATGCAGATGGAGTAATGGGAGGAACGGTGAAGTAAATATAGATGATTCCATTGCAACTTGTATAAGATAACCTTGTGCCTTTTTTTTTTTTTTTAACTGTTTCTCTGGCTTCTTACTTGGGAGTCCACTGAGATATTAAGGGCCATTTCCAAACAGAGCCTTTATTTAGTAAAATAGTTAGAATAAGAAAATGGAGTACTTTATCAGCACCTAAAAGCAACAGGGATATTGTTATTAACTAGAAAGCCTCTGTCAGAACAAGGCCGGTTTTTATATGAAGGATTGAACTCTTCGTGCACGTGCGGGAGCATGGAGGAGCTCGCCCCTGGGATCTTCAACTATAGCAAGTTCATCTTTGCTAAAATACATTTCATGAAGTTCAAGTTAGCATGCTACACTTCAGTGCCTCGGGTCTCGTGGCTTATACAACTACATGTAAGTAGAAGTTATTATTTTAAGGAGTTAAGAGATTAATCCCCCAAATTCAAAGAATTTACTTCTGGAATATTATAACAGGATATGTGAATTTCCCTCCTAGGTGATGAGAGTTGTAGCAGATTGGTTAACAGTTTTCATCTGATTCCGATTAAGAGGTCAGAGGTTTTGCAATTCAAGCCAAATTTCAGGCACACAGGAAGTTAGTTACATACTCTGGGTAGAACTTAAGTCTCTGAGTAGTTACTCTGAGCAGTTAACTCGGGTAGAACTTAAGGCTCAGAAGCAATGTACAGTGAGGCTCAGAGGTAACAACATAGATGAGTGCTGAGAAAGGTGGAGTCTCTGTGTGTGTCTGAACCAAAACCAGGAGAAAGGTGAGACTCGCTCCCTCCCCTGTAGGGAACGTCACCCTTACTGATTTGCTTGTTAAAAATTGGGCCGTTAACTAAGCACTAAGAGCATGCAAGCTCTGAGGATTCTTCATTACACACATCCTGGTCCAAAGCAGACACTGATGGAGGAGTCTGTCCAAGTTCTCACAAACCCTTCCTTCCCATCGTATTACGTACAGGGAAATTATCTGACAATATTCATGGAGCACTAGGAAATTGATGTGATGGTATTGGATGCCACAGTGTCAGCTGACAGAATTTGAAGCTCTGAGATAAATGCATGGTCACACAGCTGAACACAGAAATGTCCAAATTCAAGCGTAACCAACTCCTGCTCTAGGAGCTATTCGTCACTGCAGTATCTGGTCTCATTCGGCACTGCAGGGTCGACTCTGTATCTGCTGTGACAAGAGCAGTTAAATGTCTACTCCACAGCTTTGTTTGAATCCTGATAAAATATGTTTTGCTCTCTATAAGGAAGAGAGCTCTTTGAAAAAGGCAGCACTTCTAAGGCGCATTCTGACCGTGCGAGTTTCTTTAGATTTCTCTCATACTAAGAAAAAGTAAAAAGTGATACTACTCTGATGGGAAGAGAACCTTTCTTCTCCACTCCCCTGGTCATCAAGTGTTGTCCTGTTAGAGTCTGTTTCTACCATTCCTTTGAGTCTTTTATAGGCAAAAGAAGCCAGAATTCCTGGATCTCAGAAAGCATATTCAAGAGATTGAAGAGATTAGCCATCCCCTTTCTCCCTGCAGAAACTCCTGTACGTTCAACAAAAAGTGTTAAAAACTTTCTCTCTACTAACTACTATATATAATATAGATAAACAACAAGTTTATACTGTATAGTACAAGGAACTATTTTCAATATCTTGCAGTAACCTACAATGAAAAATAATACGGTAACGAATATAAGTATTTATATGTATGACTCAAACATTATGCTGTACACGAGGAACTGACACAACATTGCAAACTGACTATACTTCAATTAAAAAAAAAAAAGTACTTTCTCTCTAGCAAAGGTCAAGACCTTAGTCCCTGACAGACATAGCCTGGAGGGCCTTTACATTAAGCATGTTTGCATTTCTAGAGCCCCACTTAAGAATTTCTGGGTTCTAAACAAGATGAAATGGTAAATCATTATAAGCAATTATTCTAATCAAGTGTTCTCATAAGATAAAGGGCACATAGACACATAATCCTTGTAGTTAGTGAAATAGGGATTGAAGTTTATCTTTTAAAATACTTCACCTTTTTAGAACAGCTTATTTCTTTCAGAAGTATCTTTTGTTATTCAGGTTCGGCTACTCAGCTGTACTTTAAATATAAAATAAGGCTAGAAAAATCAATGTTGTAGGTATGGAAAGCATTCAGGATCTAGTCTGGACGATGGGGCTGAATCCCTACTGCAAGCTGGAAAAAGCATTCCTGAATCTCAGGTTCAGACAAGTACACAGAGGAATGTGGCTTTCTCAGAACGTAGGGTTGCAAAAACCAGAGATGTATTCTATGGCAGATATATTTATCCCTGAGTTTATATCTAACTTAAGACATTGCCAATGGCCTATGTGTCAATTTAGGAAAGAGTTGTTTAAACTATACCAGGAGCCCACAGACTTTTTCTGTAAAGCACCAGAGAGTATTTCCAGCTTTAAGACCATACACACTCTGTCAGATCTACTCAACTCTGCTGCTGTAGCATGAAACAATCAGAGAAAATAGACAGAAGAACATGTGTGAGTTGCAAAAGAATGTTATAAGCCCTGAAATTTGAATTTCATACCATTTTCTTGTGTCATGAAATTTTTTTAATTTTTTTCCCCAGCCATTTAACATTTTAAGAACCATCCTTAGGTTGCAAGCTGTGCAAGAACATGGTGGAGACGGAATTCTCCATGGGTTGTAACTTTCCAAACCTCGCTCCATAGATGGAGGTCTTCCCAGGCCCTGGAGAGCCAACATAGAGCAATGAGTAGTTCCTTGTTCTCATCTTTGAACTTCTGAAAACCATGTCTGTCATTCTCAGTCTTTGTTTCATTCTGAGACTCCATGTTGATTCTACACATCATCCTTAAAGAAAAAAAAAATTAAAGAATAGTATTCAAGCCTGGTTATGATTTTTAAAATAGAACTACCTACTCCACTCTCAAAATATTTTTGTCTGTATTTCCTGGTTTAAAACTCTTAAAATAGATCTCTTTTTATAAGATAAGACAGAGCACGGCGAAGGGAAGTCTTACCTCCTGTATGCGAATAGCTTGATCCTGAATATGAAAAACAAAAAGGTTTTTTGCAGATGGGACAACTCAGTGACGGATTCAAAAGCAAGCTCCTCATAGTCAGTCTTCTCTCCCAACTGGGGCCCCTCTGCTTTACCATTCTTCCAGATGCTAGAGGAACCTTACCATGGTTATAATCCATACATAGTGTCATTATATTACAGAGTCTCATTTTATGAGAAGTGGACCTGTGAGCTGAAAAATGCACAATATTGGGCTTAACTCAGATATTTACACTGCATTTTCACTTTCTGTATGAGAAAAATGCAAAACAGGATGCAAAATTTAAGAAAATTCAACAACCCATACAGAAAACCATGAAACGTTGGTATCATTTTCTATTTATCATCAATTTTGAGTCGTAGTAAATAATACTGCAAAAAATTCAATTCTCCTCTTTAAAATGTTTTTACCTTAAATACATACCCTGAAATCGGTACTTGATTTTGTCTTTGAACTAAAATATTTCCAGTGCAATAATCTGATTTCATAGTTTGCTGTATTTTTTGTTTATAACGAGTGTGAGTCTAAACTCACCATCTGTATAATTTAGACCTAATATTTACTTGAAATATATATAATAAATCCCAAATCATAAAATTTATGGTGTAGGTTGTCCCTTATTTTATTTTTGTATCAATATTTGGGTTTAGTAATTATGATTTATATGAAAACTTGGTCATAAATCATCACTATCCCTCTCTCTAAAACTACTTGGATAATGTACTTGAAGGTTGCAATAATGTGCTGCTTTGTAGCATGGAATTTGTACAAGTCAGCTTCATTTTACAGTCCTTTTCTGTTTTTCTCCTTAGAGGCAAATAAATGAATGAGAGTAGGAGACTAAGCAAGTGTTTATCTTGGGAATATTCTCCATTAAGTAATTCCCCAGAGCATCCTTCAGCTTAGCAGCAGGATTCCTGGTCCTCTGTGCCAGTGTAGGGGAGTGGAAGAGCTTGAAGGTTACTTACTAGTGACCATCTCTTAAACTCTTTTACCATCACCAAGGGGTGGTCAGAAGTCCCACTCAAATCAGCAATACTGCTAGATACTTCCTGTTCTTCTCCTTGGCACCTTGTAAATCACAGTACAAATTTCTCTATGTAACTCCAGCATTAGAAAAGATTTGTTTCTTTAACAGTAATTTTTCTAACAACAAAAAAGAAAATATTATTTATTTTCAGTGATAAACATTTAATAGACAAGTGTGTACCCTGGTACTTGTCCATGAAGAACTAATATATTACACAAGCGTGAGGCACGCAGAAAAATACTTTCTTTAGAATGGCTTTTAAATTGGCTTTATTCTTTTTTAAAATAAAAACACCACGGATACACAGAAAGATGGTTGTATTACCTTTTCATGTGACACTTCTTATGAAGGAAAGAAATTCACAAATAACTTCCAGAGAGGTCTTGAGGACATTTAAATAAAGACTTAAAGGCTTTGGCTATCTAGGGAGAGAGAATTCCAGGCAAGCTCAGAAGCACAGAGGCAAGAGCATGTCTGGGCTCCGTGAAGGACAGCAAGGAGGCCAGTGGGTAGCACTAGCTTGGAGTGAGGTCAGGGAGTTAGCTGGGTATCAGATAGGGTATGGCCTTGTAGACCCTCTCAGTGACTTTGGTTTCATCCACAGAGAAGTCAGAAGGCAATGCAGGGCTTCAGAGGGGAGACATAGGAGCCAAAAGACATTTCTAACATCTGCTTTATCAGGTTCTCTCTAGCTTCTAGGCTAAACTGGACTATAAGGGACAAAGCACAAGCAGGGAGACCAATGGAGAGACTCTTAGAAAAATCGAGGAGAGAAAAGATGGTGGCTTCAACCAGGGTGTTGGCAGAGAAAATGTAGAGAAAAGAATGGACAGTAAATGTCTTTCAGATGCTGATCTGGCATGGTTTTCTAGAAGACTGGACAGTGAGTGTGAGAAAAAGACGTTCAGGATGTCTCTGAGGTTTTTGGTCTGAGCAACTTGAGGAACGATGGATGCTAACTTTCATTACACTGGGAGAGACAGGGAGCAACAACAGAACCGGAGAGGAGGATTAGGAGTACGGTTTGGGACATGTTAATGTTGAGATGCTTACTGGACATCAAGTACTTGACACAGGCAGTTTTGCATGTGTGACTCTGGGATTCAAGGACAAGTTCTAGTTTGGCTGTCATCTGAGTGTAAATGTTAGAAAGCTGGTCACTGGATTTGATCCCCAAGGGAGTGCGTATGAATATAAAAGAGAGGTGGTGCTGGTGCTCAGAGCTGGGTGACTCCAGGGCAAAGGGGTCAATGCAACATGGAGGCTGAGAAGTAGACATCAGGTAGGGGGAAACCCAGCAGAATGCAGGGACCTAAGCTGAGCAAAGACAGTGTTCTGAGGAGGCGTATGTGCTCATCTGTGTCAAATGCTGTGAATGGCTCAAGTGAAATCAACATCGTGACTTGACCTTCAGATTTAGCAACTTACATGGCATTCAAAGGGGCAGTTTGGGTGCAGCGGTGGGGAAGAAAGTCTAATTGGAAGGCGATCGAGAGACAATGCAAGGAGATGCACTGAGGATGGCAATGCTTTCAAGGAATGAAGGAGAGAAAAGAGGGAAGGAGAAGAAAGAGTGAAAGAAGGGGAAGGAGAGAAAAGAGGAGGCAGTCAGAGGGGGAAGTGGGGTCAAGAGAGGTTTTTCTTTTGTTTGATGATGGAGGAGATATAACAAGTCTGTGTGTGTGTGTGTGTGTGTGTGTAGTATATTAGATGAAGCCAACTCCTGGTACAACAAAGATGCCACAGCTCAATAATCTGCATCAAGGGTGACTTCTGAAATGATGTTCCTTGACTCTGGTGCTTTGTGAATCACTTAACTCCAAATTTTCTATTCAAGATCTTTGGACATCATCTTTTATTTTTCTCTTCCAGTTTCGTCCATCAAATAGCCACTTGTTGCAATGAGAGTGAACGTTACACTAGATTATGTTCATGTGACTGACAGGACCCAAATTCCCCAGCCTTGGCAGACAGGATGAGTGAGGAAAAGAGATAACCCAGGCACAGTCCTTTCATGAAAAGTTAATTTTACCCCAGACTCCAAGACTGCCTGCACGAAGCCCATCCCTTCTAGGATTAACAAGAAGAGAATTATTATCCAATAAGAGAGTGTCTTGCTGCTTCAGACTGCTGACTTTTGTCATGTCGTGGCAGGAGTTTTTATGTAGATGGGAGACTTTGATTTCTCTATTCTGTCCACGCCACAGGGCCTGGGAGAGGCTTCAGCGCCCACAGGGCGTTCCATACTGTGAAGCTGCCTCAACTCTATTCATTATGATGAAGCTCCAAGGAGGGAGGAAGCTTTATTTTCTGTTGAGTGGTTGTAATGTGATTGAACAGAGGGTTTCTAGGCAACCCACTGTTTTGAACTCCAAAGTACATTTTTTCCCCCAAAGGAAGAAAGGACTTTCTCTTCATTTAATCAAAGGAAGAGTAAACCTATGAAAGCCTATCAAAACAACTACTGTCAAAAAAAAAAAAAAAAGCCAAAGAAACATAAGATACAAACATGAAACAGAAATACGCTTGGCTGTGATGTGTCTTATTCAGGTTCCTGATATGGGAATCAGGAAGTAGCCACATTAATACGTTTTCAAGATCAGTTCCCCAGAACAGAAACATTTACAATTTCTATCAACTATTGGGGTTCTATTCTAGGACAGTTCGTTTTTCTGTTTCTACTTACAGAAAGGGGAAAAGGAAAAGGAATTAGCAGGCCTCTCATTGCCTCTCATCACACACCTACTGCCTTAGACTTAATAGTCATCATTTTCACATTTACTGTGTCCCACTTTGATCAATGGTTTCTTTATTAGGTGGCAAACTGATGAGGGCAGAGGTCATTTTCCCACTTTGAGGCACCAACTTCTCCTCAGTGACAAACATAGTACTTAGCAAATGGGAAGTGGTTTTAAAATGTTTTTCAATAGGCAATGAAAAAAGAATGAGAGGAAGGAGGCAAAGAAAGGAGGGAGAAGGAAGCGATATAAAAGGGTGGGGAGAGGGGAGGAAGAAAAGAAGTAGGGAAGTAAAATAGCTTCCCGTGTGAGTTATTGCATGTCTAGCTCTGTGTTCGCTATTTTGTGTGTGCTACCCCAAAAAGGAATCCCCATAAAAAAGTAAGTATTATTATTCTCATTTTAAAGCAGAGAAAACTGAGACTCAGAGAAATTAAGGTCCCACAACGGGCAGCCAGAACGTCATCCTGTCTAAATTTCCAGTGCATCTGTCTCTTTCCTTCCTCCTGTCCTGGGACAACAGGGGTAGCAATAAGACAGAGAAAAGCCAGAAAGGAGATCAAACATCAGAACATTTGAAAATGGGTAAGAGTGATCTTCTCTGTCTACTTTCTAGGAATTAGACTCAGAACCAGCTCTGGCAACCCGTGCTGATGCCTCCTTTCCCAAACCCATTTGTGCCAGTGCCTGCAGCTTGATGCAATTAATGTCGACATTTCCCCAGACTTTAGCACCTGGCCTCTGTTTCCTAGCTGCATTTTGGAGGGGCAGACCCATCCCTGCTTGATATTTCAGAGGCTTGTCCTTCGTGTTGGACGCCTATACCTGGATATGACCCTCACAGGTGGTCTTTAGAAGGTATTTTATGTTCATGTGAACTATACAGCCTGTGCTAGGGATTAATTAAGACAGATACAATCTATAAATAAATATGACTTTGAAATCCTTTCTTCTGTTGGAAATGGCCAGATACAGACTCAAGTTGGAGGACAACTATTTCTTTCTATGTAAACCAGACCATGGATAATGTCCAGTCCAAATTCAGCTGCCCTCTGTTTCAGTAGAAGTGTTACCTCAAAAGGGGAAGGAAAAGACCCCAGTTCTTGTCATACCTGAAAGATAAGAATTCAGATGGGAGATGGAAGCATAGTGAAAGATTTTAAAAGATTTATTAGCAAAGGGAAAGTACACCTCCAAGAATGGGAGGTGGGCTGATCCAAGGGCAGATTGCAGTGGTCTTTGCCCCCTTCTCTCATACCTTTGCTTAGAGACGGTCTTTTGACTGATTGACAGCTCTTGCCCCTGGAGTGCTTAGTCATGCTTGTCCCCTTTTCTGCGCGTCCTTACCCATGATGCACACAGAAAAACCTGTGGTGGGGGGCGCCTAAAACACAGTGCTAATTTTATTACAATGAGCATTGGGTCATTTCCAGTTAGGTCCTTGTCGGTACCACGCAGTGCAGCTGATGGGTTCTAACCAGCTTCTTGCTGGCACTCATTTAGGGGAAGTAAAACCTCTTTATGCTGAAGGCGGGCATCCTGCCATCTGCCAATCCATCCTCCCTCTCCTCCACTTTATCTGCCTGCTGCCCCCACTTATCTAACTACCTAACAGAACTATAGGTAATTTTTTCAAAATAATGCTGTGAGGCCTTCAATTATGAAAAAGACTAAGACTAAAATGAGTCAGAAGGACTCATTTCTATTTCTTGTTGATATTACTACCCATCATGACGCCTAGAGTGCTCTGAGATGTTTGCCCTTACCCTGTGCTGGTTAGCTGATGACTGTAAATTAAACCTCAACATCAGGCAAGTGTGCAGACGCCGCATGACTTACTGTTCTAAGTAAGAAAATCTCTGTAACATACAGATTTAATATATGACCTAGATTACCAATGCTCCCCAAACCACCTGCTTTTGCAATTATACCAAACAGCCCATGTTCTAGCACATTTCTCTACCTTTGCTCAAGAGTTTCCTCCAGCCTGGAATGCCACTTAGGGTCCCTGTCATCCTTCTCAAACCCACCTAACCTTCCAGGTCTACTTTAAATCTCATCTCTTTCCACTGAATTTCTATAGCACTTTTGGTCTCCCCATCACTTTTTAGCACTTACTGTAAACCGGATTGATGGCTGGATGCTTTTTTCCCCAACAAAGTTTTCAAATTCTACAGGGATTTATTTCTTAATTTATCGTCGAATACCGTGATGCTAAACACATGATGAAGCATAATTTTGTTCTATAACAATAAAAACAGAAGAAAAGAGCAGCTCAGAAGTTTCCTGCTTTACTGATTCACTTGCATTTTAAGAACCAACAACCAGATACAGAAAAAAGTATGTTTCACTCTAATTATAAAGACATAAATATTTGACAATAGAAATAAACTTAATGTTTGAATGTAATGTTCTCTGTTGATGGAACAGGAAGATTTCCCAGTTTAAATCAGACAGATTTTGTGAGAGAATGCCAGTGTAGTACACCACGCTATCTTTTCAAGGATTGCTTTTTAAGAAGAATAGGCTAGATTTAAATTAGGACATGTTTTTTTTCCCAGTGAGATTATTAAATTAAAATTTGTTGCTTAGAAATTCAAATCTCAAAAATTCATACATAGATATCAGAGTGATAACAACAAAAACTAGTGAAGAAGGTACAGACTCATTTATAGATGGAAATAATTAGAAAGGGGTGAAATGCAACACTCTTGAGAACTTACATTTAAAAGTATTATTTGTAAAAAAAAAGAGAATATTTCTCTTTTTCCAGTTTTATTGAGATAAAATTGACCTATAACCTTGTCTTCATTTTAAGATATAAATAGAATGATTGGATATATGTATGTATTGTGAAATGATTACTACAGTAAGTTTAGTTAATATCCATCATCTCATATAGTTACAAATTTCTTTCCTTGTGATGAGAAATTTTAAGATTTACTCTTAACAACTTTCAAATATATAATAGAGCATTGTTAACTATAACCATCATGCTGTACATTATAACCCCAGAACTTAATTATATTATAACTGGAAGTTTGTACCTTTTGATCACCTTCATTCAAATCTCATACCCCTTCCACCCTGCCTCTGGCAACCACCAATCCAATCTCTGTTTCTGAGAGTTTTATTTTTTTAGATTCCACATATAAGTGAAATTATACAATATTTATCTTTCTCTATCTGACTTGGCATAATACCTTCAAAGCTTTTCCATGTTGTCACATATGGCAGGATTTCCTCCTTTTTGCCACTGAATTTTATACACACACACACACACACACACACACACACACACACACACACATTTTCTTTATCCATTCATCCGTCAGTGGACATATGGACACAGATTATTTCTCTGTCCTGCCTTGTAAATAATGCTGCAATGAACACAGACAGCTCTCTGACATAAGGAATTCATTTCCTTTGGTTATATACCTGGAAGTGGAATTGCTTGATCATATGGTAGTTCTATTTTAATTTTTGGAGGAACCTCCATCCTCTTTTCCACAGTGGCTGTACCAATTTACATTCCCACCAACAATGCACAAGAATTTCCTTTTGTCTACGGTCTTGCCAACACTTATGTTATCTCTTTTCCCTTTGATGATAGCCATTCTAATAGTTGTGAAGTGATATATTTTGGTTTAAATTTGTATTTCCCTAATGATTAGTGATGTTGCGTACTTTTTCATGTACCTGTTGGCCATTTGAATATCTTCGCTGGTAAAGATACCTATTTGGGTCCTTTGTCCATTTTTAATTGGATATTTTGCTATTGTTATTGTTTTGCTATTGAGTTATATGAGTTCCTTATATATTTTGGATCTGAACCCCTTATCAGAGGTGTGGTTTGCAAATATTTTTCTCCCATTCCATACATTGCTTTTTTGTTTTGTTGATTGTTTCTTTTGCTGTGCAGAAGCTTTTAAGTTTGATGTGGTCCCACTCATTTATTTTTTATTATGTTGTTTGTGTATCATGTCCAAAAAGTCATTGTTTAGACCCATGTCAAGGAGGTTTTCCCCTATGTTTTCTTCCAGGAGTTTTGTGGTTTCCAGTCTTACATTTAAGCCCTTAATTTATTTTGTATTAATTTTTGTGGGTGGTGTAAGATAAGGGTCTCATTTCATTCTTTTGCATGTGAATATTCAATTTCCCAGTACCATCTGTTGATGAAACTGCCTGAATTAGTATGTTTTTAATAATTCTCAAATGTGTATGCCTTCAAGTGAAACTATAATTAAAAAAAGCAGAAAATGGCAAGTGCATATGTGAACCTAATGACTGCATTTATTGATGATGTTGATACTGATGACAATGACAACAGTGAAAGTGGAAATTTTATTATTTTCTTCTGCTTATCCACAAAGCCCTCCAATTTCTCCCCTCTGCATTTAAAGGCCTTGATTTATTTATTTTAGTAAAGTTTGAGATAATACACAACTAATCAGATGCATATAAAGTATTTCAAAGCAAAATTTCACTTAGTAGTTTATAGATGGAAGTTGACTGACCACATTGCCATGAGTTGATTTCAAAAAGAGGTATAAAATGAAATGCCAGAATAAATCAAAAAGTCAACTAATGCTCACACAAGGAGGACCACTGACTGGAGTTCATATCATATCAGTTCTTTTACTTAATAGTCTCAATGGAAGCCACTTCTGGGAGCATCAAACAAGGTAACCAGCCAGAAATGTCATTATCCCAGGCAACATTTCTATTGTGCAAAGCTACCTAACTCCAACTGTAATTTACTTTCAGAAATATCTGCTTGTATTTTTCCTAGACAACCCGATACTATGCTGTTTTCCATATGGGTTGCAGACATTCTTGGTTAGTGCTGAATGAGGAAAAGGAAATCATTTCACTATGTATATCTTTTTCCCTCAGCAGAAAAAAAAAAAATGTTGGCTGAGCTAAAGGCTAAATTAGCATTTTGTTAAGAGTGCCAGGGCCAAGTCTAATTTAGCCATTCCCACTGCTAATTAGGAGTGGCCTGCAAAGACCCCACCCAACATGGAATACTCTAATTGGAAATATATTGTGAACTCTTGGGTCATTTTTCCATATTAAACTTGACCGTGTTACCAAACTGTGCGGACTGAACCTAAACCCTAAATTGTTTTGCTTGATCAGTAAGTGAAATGCTTGTAGATTATCAAGCAGAGAGAATTACTTAAATTTGTGAAAAATACATTTATGTACGTTTGCGAACAATGACATTATCCCTTTTTAAATCTTGCAGATATTCTGTTTTATAGAGCCTTGAAGTGCTGAATCAGGGAAGGTGTTATCATGTTCACTTAAAGAGAGAGTGTACTGAGGTGATCAGTCTTCCCTAAGAGCTGATAAATGAGTGAGTTTGCATTCTAATTACAGATATGCTTTACGTGTTTTCTCCTTTCAAATGAGATTACCGCGTGGTGAAGTAATCAGAGGAAAACTTTTTACACAGCACCTGATAATTTCTACATTACTTCACCAAGCATCTATCCAGTGTTAACTTTTAGAATGCCAACCTCAAAAAAGTTAAATTTTTCTGTCTAGATGGGAAAAATCATTCCCTTTTAGATTTATCTTCGGGTGAGAGGAATTTTTTATGATAATTATTTGTTTTAGAATCTAAAGAAGAGCTCCAGGACATTTTAAAAGAGCACTGAGATACCTCAGAAAAAACAATCCTTAGTCTGATACACTAAACAGGTTTCAACAGCTTTTGCAGAGTATAAATTTTTCCTGTGCACTCTACGATGTAAGTCATGCATGCGGCGATATACAGATTATCCTTTAGAGAGGTTTCATAAAAACGTGACAGCATGTAAAATGCAAAAGAGTAAGGAAGCAATAGATTTACCCCCGTGGACCAACTGCGAGAGAATGAAACGCAGAAGCTGAGAGGCTAATGACAGGATAATAGTAGGACCAACAATCAACAAAGTTGTGAAATGCAGTTAAAATGGAAGTGGCCTGACACCAAATAGTAAAATATAGTCAACACAGCCTGAGACCAAAGAAATATTTTTAACATCGTGAATTAATTACTCTTAAATAAAATTACTGGACATATTAGAAAATAACAAAGAGCTTTTATTTATAGTTCACCCAATTGTGGCTGTGGGTTATTAATTATCATTGTATTTGTACCCTGAAAAAATGTCGAGAAATAATTATTTAGATTACCCATAACACTAATATTTTAGGGAAGCACATTTGTTCCTATAAATTCACTTTAAATATTCATTTGGAGCCCCTTTGTCTATCACAGAGTGATTATTGCAGGTTACTTAAGAGCATGCAGACTGGAGCCAGGCTGCTGGATTTATGCTTCAGGTCTACTGCCTGCTAGTGGTGCTATGCTAGACAGTTTCCTAAACCTCTCTGTCATGCAGTTGTCCAATTTGTTAAATGATAATCATCATCATTATCTACCTTATGAGGCTGTTATGAAGCTTAAATGAGATCACACATATAAACCTGTAAGAAACAGTGCCTGGCACATATTATGCCCTCAGTAAATGTTAGCTATTCATGTCCACTGTATCATGAACACATACTATCATATACTATCTTGACTTGAAATAATGGATGAAGTCATTCATGCATAAAATCATTCAACAAATATTTAATGAGTACCCTCTGGTACCAAGCTATAGATTAATTGACCAAACTTTAGAATAAATCCTAATGTCAGGCCCAATAAGTAGGCTAGGTTTCCAATCACAATCACCCTTCTAAAAGGAATTTGATATTGGAATCTGACATGTATTTCGCCCTCACCACCAAGAAAACCATTGTGTTTGGGGTTGAAAAGATGGGGAAATAAGAAAATATTCTTAAAATATTCTTCTGCGGTTGTTTCCTATACACTTAGGTATTTGTTCATGTAAAAAAATGTCTCTTAAATGAATAGGAATTTTACTCATGAAGAAAGAAGACTGATTGAGATAGGAGATGATTAAAGTCTAGCAAATGAAAAATGGGATGAAATCAGTGACTCATGTCTCCAAACTCTGGCTTTGTTTGCAAAGGTTAAGGATACATTCGCTCATTTATTCCAAAGGATTTCTTGAATTCATTTGTATGAATCCCTGTAGCAGATGCCAAAGACACAGAGATAAAGAACCCAAAGCCCAGCTCAAAAGGAGCTAACAGTGGAGTGAAGATGATTTATAAGTAATTTAATAATGACAACACACGGTGAAAATGTGAAACAGAAGTAAGACCTTGATGATGGGGGCAAAGAACAGGAATCCAGAGAGGGGCAATCCCCCAATAAGGTCAAGAACATTTCCAAGCAGAGATGAAACTTGAAATTAATCTTAAAGGATGAATGAGTCTTCCAAGGCAAAGAGAGAGAGACAAAGAAAACGGCGATGCCATCAACCCAAAAGAGAGAATGCTGCTGGAGGAGAAGGTAGGGGCAACAAATTGGCATGTAGGTGGGTGAGTTGAGTCTTAGATTTGTGGATTTTTTTTAACGATTACAGAAATACAACTCTAAATTTCAGGAAATAGAATGTATAGTTACGAGTCATCAGAAAATAGGTGGTAAGTGAAATGAGAGAGACAGAAACTCAAGACAGAATCCCAAGAAAAACAGTATTTCAAGCATCGTGGGAGAGAAGACACAGCCAATGGGAATGAAGGGTGGCTCCCAAGTTGGGGGGTCCAGGACAAGAACTCTCACGGAAGCTGAGAGTTAAGAAAGCTTTGGGGATGGTGTTTCAAAAGAGTGGCAAATGCCAAAGTTTGGTCAAGAAAAATTACATTAGTAAAGCTTCATCAAAGTGAGGATATTAGTGAGTTTACATGAATCTTTCATGAAGTTTCTCTCTAAAGAAAAGGACAGTAAAGCTGATGGACACTGATTGGTGAGAAGTGCTGTTTTTTATGTTGATCACATGTATTTACTGCAAGCCAATAGAAAGGGAGGTGATTCATATGGCTGATTCACATAAGGCAAATTACATGTCAGAAAAGAACAGTTTTCTTTAAAAGGGTATTTTTTTTTAAAGAACACTTACAACATTATCTATATCCAGACTAACTCGTCCCCTCCAGGTAGCATTGTGCCTTATTGAAGCTATGTAGGACATTGTCTCAGAGGGGTAGCCTGTTCAATTTACAAAGCCACATTTTTATTTGTGGCCATCATATGAAATAATGACATGATAAATAAGCTATCTCTTACTTTTCTTCTTTGTTTGAAGTCAATATTCTGTTTTGATATGATCTTATAACCATGACATAGATCATAATTAAGACATTATGTAATGCATATCTTATACATGCAAACTCTCAAACACTGAAAAAGTACAAAAATTAATTTTTCAAAAGTTGACAACAATTTTAATCAGATTGGCAAGGTTCTTAATGAAGCACACAAATTTTGAAATCAATTTTTTTTAGTTCTGTAGATGTAGCACAGAACTATCCTAGGATGGTTAAGATTCATTTGCTCATTAAATATTTATTGAATGCAAAAAGTACACAGCCAAAAAATTAGGATTCTAGTCTATTACTAAGGAAAATATATATTAGCTATATTGGCTTTATAGCAATTTCTGCCATATGATTCCACTTGCAACGAAGATTTAAATCTTCCAAATCTCCCTGCCTGCAGAGCAAGGAGTGGGACAAGTGAAGGAGGCACTAGGTGAATTTAGGATAGAAATTAGGATGGCTGACTGGTCATGTTCTAAAGGAGAGAGCCCATCTTCCTAAATTTTATATTAGTTCACTTTGTGATTGTTCTTTGTCTTAGCTCTGTTTACACAATTCTGATATATCCATGAAAAGAATAGAAAACTTAGCCTCAAATGTAGGATGTGTAATCTAGATGTCCTAATTGGTCCAGTGATGGAGGCTAAATTGGCATTATTGAGAAACTCTTGAATGGCTGCTGTTAAAGAGAAAAACATCTGAACATGAGTCAAATGTTCACACATGCCAACTTGCACTGGAACATGCACGGGATACAGCCATCACCACCACCACCTGCCTGTTAAATTAACAACATGATAACTGCCTCTACCCGTCATCAGCAACTTCCTTCAGGAATTATCCGAGGTCAGTGATCTTCCATTCTTGCTACTTCGTGACAGGAGTCAGCATTGAGTCGTCACTCTCCAGATGGTGATATTCGGGACCTTGGCCAGCTGCCTTGCAAAGGTTGTGAACCCTAGTGGAGAATAATTACCTGGATATTGAATGACTTTTTTTCACCCTTTACAGTTTAAATAATTGGGAGCAATGTGGCTATGCTGACAGAAAGCTTGGCTGCCTATTTCTCCTTTCAGATAACATATGGAAAATGATGTGAGCCCCCTCATCTACTGTGACATTCAGAAGAACAGTTATCACACAGCACTTGAGCCTAAATTGGGGGCCCTAAGTTCACGAAGGAGAAAACAAAGTGCATTCCCAGAGCGAGAAGTTGGGTAATTGCTAGGGGCGTGTGAGACTTGTCCCCGGAAAAGTGCTGATACGTGGTAGGAGGCCCTGGCTGCACTGTGGTGTCAGCGATGTCACATCAGCAGGTCAGATCAAACTTTCGTGGTGATCGACAAGGGCTCTGACGTGGCTGGCAAAAAGCCAGGAGCAAACAGAATCCCATCTTGTAGCTACCAAAAACCGCTTTATTTCACCACTAGTCTAGCACACTTGAATGGCTCCTGAAACATTTAACAAAATGCTGTGTTCATTTTAGGGAGTCATCCACATCTCTGATGGTTTCCCTGGCACCTTTCTATACCCAATAATAAAAATTGCAATAGCTAACACTTACTGAGATTTTACTGTATACTGGGCTAAATATATTCATTTCATCTCACATAATTACGGCTATTGGCCAAATACTATCCAGGCCTGCCTGCTTTCCTTCTATTAGAATCCCATGTGAAAAAGTCTAGGTAAAGAATATTGCCTTTTTAACCTCTACCTGTTTATTCAAGAAGAACAAAAACCAATATCTTTGTAATCAACCATAATATAGCCAAAGAACAATTTTTAGGAAAAAGAATTTCTAAAAGATCAGAATTTCATAATAAATTCTGGTTTATTTTTGGATGATGCATTATTCAGGATGGTAAATTCCCAAGGCGTCTTTTCCCCCCAGGGGCTTAAGAAAATCTAAATCCTTGAACTTCAGTTTGAAATACAGAAATGATTCTTAAATCTTAAAGCTCTGGTCAAGTGTGTTGTTTTTCTTATAATTCATCTTTTCTTCAAAGACTATTCCTGCTCAATGAGGAAATTCACAGCCTTGAGTGTTTATGTACCAAGGTTTCTGTTCAAGGAATATTTAAAGGCTATTGACCAGATCATTGATTTCCATGGGAAGCCATAATCATTTCACAGACAGTAAGAAAAGAAACACACAAAAAACTAAGGGCATAACATGCCATGTCTAAATGCCCACATTTTGAATCTTCTGTATATTAACTTCAATAAAATAAAATAAAATAAAATAAAATATTTGCTATTTGTTGTCAACCAAGACTTGGGTTAAATCCCATTTTGCCCATTATCATTGGGATGACCATGTGTAGGTAACTTAATTTATATAAGTTTTATTATCCCTGTATGTACCATATTATATTATGTATGGATTGGAAATAATGTGTGTAAAACCCAGAAGGTGGTATTGGTAGCAAATTATCATTTTTCTAGTTTTTAAATAAACTAAATGACATAAAGAATAAATCCTTTAAAATGAAAAACATCTGAAATAAAATTTAAACTCCTTTTTAAAGGAATTAACGCTTCAATATTGCCTGTTAATGTATTCTTTTGGAATAAACAGGTGAATTTATTAGATGTGAATTTAGCAGAGGTAAATATTTTTCATTCAAGCAGAAACAGTATTAAGCAGAGAGTCTCATACACTATCAGAATAAGTAAAATTTATTGGAAGGAAGCCAGGAGACCCAAGTTCTTGGTTCTGCTTGAACATTTATTCTGAAACTTTGAGCCACATCACTTGTAAGACATCAGTGAACTTAATGTAAAAATGAGGGACTGAATTAGATCATCTCTATGGCGTCTAACATCCAACAGTCATGTGCTCAAAATCATGTACAAAACTCCATCAGCAGAAATCAATTCCTTTGCTTTTAGAAGACCTTGGCTGGCAGTGTAGTATAACAGAAAGAATGCACAGTTTGGAGTCAAACGAAGCTGAGTTCCAGTCCAGCTTTGCTTTCTGGTTACATGATCTTTAGCAAGTTACTCGTATTCTCTGAGGTCATTTTCTCACTTTTAAAAGGACGATAGCCACCTGCTGGGGATGTTTTGAAGATTAGAGATTGTGTGGGTATTCAAGTTTGGTGGCATTCAATTAATCATAGCTATTATTTCCCAGAGTCTGCCAATAGAATGCAAATTCATTGAGAAGGATGATTTTTCAGGGCTTTTTTGCTGCCAGGGACAAGGAACCACTCAAATCCCAATAACCGAGACATGAAGCAGGAGAGAGTTCCATGGATCCCAAGACAGAGTATCCAGGAACTGGGAATTGAAAAAGGAACAAAGGTCTTGCCCACCACCTCTCTCTCTCTCTCTGCCCTTCTGCTCAGTTTCTCTCTCCTCTCCTTATTCATTCCAGCCCTAGTACCCACAGCTTCCGAGTACCTGCTTCTGTGTCTCTTATCCCCATAAGATATAGAATAAATACAGAATTCTAGCCTTGTACCTTTGGGTCGAGTACAGGGAGACTGGCACTGAGGGTAGTAGGTGTATTTCTGGAAATAATTCCTACAGCAGGACAGCTATAACAGTAGTAACTATTCATGGACGTGGCTGTGAATCACGTAAGCGTAGCCCACTAAATTCAACTAAATTAGCCAGATCCCAAAATGCTCCAACACTCTCAGACCATAGGGGAAATATGAAGGTGGGAAAGTTAAAGTGGGAAGAGACAGCAGGGCTAGTCAATAGTGGATGTGATAATTTACTTTGGAAAATTCAACAGATATATACTCGACACTGTGAACCCACTGGTGGGCCCACCTCTCGGAGCCCTGGAGTTCATGTTTTGTTATCTGCCCCTGGTTCAGGTGAACAAGGGTTCATCAGCCTGCTGCTGAGGGACAAGGCAGACCAAAGTAGGAGGAAGACACTACTCCATCAGCTTCAGGGCTCTGGGTGACCCAGGAAAGAAGGCTGTAAGAGAGCTAGTGATGTGGCGGGCAAGTGACAGCAGAGACCACCATCACCTGTGACAGCATTTTCCTCAGGGATAGATCGACATTTGCTAGCCTTTCCCAGATGCTTCTGCTTTGGCAAGAAACTAGCTCACTTGACCTCCAACCTGAGATGTCATCAGGGAAGATGACAGGCTGTTCTCAGGTAAGAGGCATACCGGAGACACTAATTCCATGATTGGCAGAAAGGGAGAGACAAAAGTGACAACTTGAAGAGAAGAAAGACACCTTTTTTTTTTCGTTTTCATAACAGCTGCTAAAATCAATGACAAGTAAAAGAAAACTAAAGACAGGAAGCAAAGACCTTCTCGAGCTGTCTTTAATTGAAACGCTCTTGTGCCCAAAGGGAAGCGTACTATCACAGTACAATGACGGACGACGTAGAGATTCAGACCATGAACTACAGGCCTCCCAGGTAGATTCATTAGAAGCTGGTATGTGTGTATTGGAAAGAGCTGTGCCAAGGAGAGAGAATTAACAGCATGGAATTCTATTCCATACTTAAAGGTCTAAATAGCATTAAATAAGTGACTCTGTTGATGATGAACCTTCTAGAAAAATATTTGCACACACATTGCCTAATGTGAATGGATAGTGAGGATGAGCCCAGCAGTCACCTTGTAGCCTGACTGGAACCAGCCTTCTCATGACGGCAAATCTATCACGTATTCACCGGTTACTATTTCCAGGACTGGCCTAGTGTTTTTCACGTGTATCAGACCATCTTCATAGATGCCTCATGAGTCGGGATTTTCCGTTCTCTCCTTACCCAACTCTTTTCCCAGTTATCCCCTTCTCATCTTCTGTGTCTCACTTAAATATTTCACTACCTCCCCAAAATTAGGCCTGAATACCCTCCTTAATTTTCCATTTCAAAGTATCTCGGTGATAGACTGCATGTTTAGCATGCTGGAGATCCTGGGTTCAATCCCCAGTACCTCCATTAAAAAAAATTATTTAGAACAATTTTTAAAGCTTTAAAAATAAAATTTAAAAAAAATCCTAGTCATTCCTCATAGCCCTTATCATAATGTGTAACTATGAATTTACTTTTTGTTTATCGGGTTAATTTCTGTCTTCCTCTCTTTCATGTAAGTTCCATGAGGGTAAAGAGAGTCACTTGTATGCCTCACAGGACATCCAGTAAGCTCAACAAAGATAGGTTGATAAAATAATTAAATGATGAGAAAACTGAGGCTTTGAAAAGCAAGGCCATGACCAAGTGGCAGAACATGGCTTTAAATTAAGCCCTGGTGACTTCAAAGCCTTTGGAATTAACCACTATGTCACCCTGTTCCTGCCAGCTAGGTTACATAATTCACAGAACTGAGTACAGGATAAAAATTATGAGCCTCCATTCAAAAAGCTGGAAAAAGTGCCATTAAAAGTGTTAAAATATTAAGCTTTATCCCTGCTTCCAGTTTCCCTTCACTTGTCGTAATTTTTCTTTGCTATTTAATGTGGTTCTAAGTAAGGAAAACTTACAACTTTAAATTATTACTTTGAATTTTATTGTTCATCTGGATATTGTGCAATACCAAAATTAAGTGCAAATATGAATATTGACCTCGCATGCCTTCACCTTTCATATATTCACCTTTTGTAACTCAAATATGCGTGTGTATTTTGGTTTTGTAAGAACAGTGGAAACGCGTCACAAAAGTAACTGAGTTGTTTTATGTCACTTTGTGATTATGCTCACATTAGACCAACACTGTCTACCTTCAGCATATTGATGAGTAAGGGCTGAAGGGAAGATCTTTGGGCTGGACATCTGCCCTACCTCTCCCCTTTCCTTCTAGGTCATCATTTTCAGCACAAGTGGTTGGCTAATGGAGGGAAAAAAACAGCAGTAAAAAGGGATGTGGTAGAGGTGCTTTGCTTGCTTACATTTCTTGGAGTGCCATTTCTTCTTTCTGTGTTCTGACCAAATTCTGGTTCAACAGGAAAGCGTGACTCTGCAGGGCGTCGGCACCCCCACCTCCTCAGGCGTGGATGTAACACTCATCTTGTACTTGCTTTGACTCTTGCTGGACTCCCACGTGCTGTGGATCCAGCAGGATTCTGTGCTCGGGGGACTGGCGCTATATCCAGATGGAGCAGCAAGGAGCGGCGGACGCTCATGCTGCCTGCATCTCCCGTGCTCTTGCACGTGCTCCGTTGCCCCGCAGGACTGCACCTACAGAACACAACATCAAAGATAGAATTATTAAGAATTCAAGAGGGCAGCTGCAGAGCATTAAACCAAGCAGGGGGCCTTTGTGAGCACGTCTGTGAATGTAAGGTCACACACCCATGAAGCTGGCTCTGTATACTCTCTGTATCTACACTGCGGCTTTGTACCTGATGGTGCTTTAATCTCACTCCAAATTCACAGTAATGAATCACATTATAATAAGGTACAGATCCTTAATTTCAGTACGCTGTGAGGACAGAGAAGGATGACAAATAGTCCCCAAGTCTCTTTTGAAACTTCTATTGTAACTGATAAGAAAGGCGGACACATGTTTGCGCACTAGGAATAAGGAATTATTTGTATTTGCAGACATTTATAATTGCTTTGCCATTGACTGGGCTATTAAATATTCAAGTCTGAGCAGGGAGCAGGTAATTTAGTGCAGCAATATTTTCTCCTCTGCCTCGTTATTAAAATTGAATAAAAGTTAAATTATACAATTACACAATTGCAAATATTTAAGCCAGGAGGACATTGTATTCTTCAGCCCCTTTGAAAAAAGAGACAATCATCAATAAGGCCAACTAGCCTCACAGCTCCTTGAGCAGGGGTTGATTTTGCATCCCCGCCCACCCCCACCCCCCCAAGTTTCTCCTTACACGAACTCCAGTTCTGAGGGCAAACGCTCTAGTAACCGTATCAAAAGCTCTGTTTGACAGATGAGAACTTTTTGTCTTGTAAAGGCTAATTAAGTCACTCACACAGAGGCTACGTGGCAGCAGTAGGATTTACACTCAGGGCTGGCGGAACAGGCATTCTTACCTGATTCAGTCTCAATACGCTCACTAAAGCAGACTTACAGTAATGATGATGTCTGTATGCTTTTACCAAACTAGAGCTCTGGACATTTTCCCCACCTTGGTCTGATTTTTTTGATTCACATCGGTCAGTTAGCTGTGTTATGTTTTTATGCACATTTTCAGTCTGCACTGTTTCTCACATCGTCTCTGCTCTTCTGCCACTGTTTATCTGAAGATATAAATACACAGTATCACATTACTGTATATAAAATAGATAAACAATGAGGCCCTCCTATGTAGCACAGGGAACTATATTCAGTTTCTTGTAATAACAAATAATGGAAAAGATGAATTGTATTAATTACATATAAAAATTAAATAAATAAATGCACAGTATATTTCCTTAAACTACACTATGATTGGAAAATTTTGTACTAAACCTTTTCCTTAGTCTCTCATATATATGATACACAAAAATAAAATGCAGATTATGTATTAAATTTACGTACATTGTGATATACTGTATATAACATACAAATGATTGCATAAAAATGACAAAGTAGTTATCAGTTCTCTGAGAGATGTCATATTCTTTCATCAAAAATACTGATTTTAACATTTGGTTAAACATTCAAAAATACTGATTTTATCAATGTAGTGCCTATGTATATTTAGATCTCTAACTTCGTATTTATTCCACATGCTGTATAACATTTATTATTTATTCAGTAAAACTGAGGGTCCGTGTATGTTAAGCAGTGAACTTAACATTGTATTTGAATGACTTACGTTTACTTTACCATGTGCCTAAAACAGTTCAGTGGCTGTTAGCTATGAAGACATTCTTTTCCAAACTTAATTTAAGAAGTACCAAAGGCCCGTATGGAAAGTAATTATGTTTTCTTATGAAAACAGCTGGTACCAGATAGGCTGTGGAGAGGGTCATGCCAGAAAAAGAGACCCAACAGGGTTCCCTAAATTAAATCACATAAGTAAATAGCCTTTCTTGTCACTGAGGATTTGACACCACTTCTTCGTACTTCCAAAGGAAGAAGTAAGAGGTTTTAAATGGTTTTCGTGTTTTATACACGTTCTGTTCAGATTTAGCTCAGAGAATATGATTATTCTGATTCTATTCCTTGAGGCTTTGGTTTCTGGGCAAAAGAAGTTCATAACAGATTTTTAAGAGTGAGTTCATTTTTTTAAATTGTGGTTCATCGAATATGAGGGTTCACCAAGACCCATATTTATAGTTAGGACTACAATTAATTTTATTTCATCTCAGGCTCTAATCAGGCAACACAATAAATGAAAAAAATAAAAATACTCAAGCTAAAGTAAAAGACAGTAAAAGAGCTGGTAACAAAGACTCTAACTAGGGGTAAGGAAAATTAAAAAGACTTAAGTGTCTGTGCTCTGTGTGATTATTGATGTCTCAGGGGCTTCCTCCACATCTGGATATTAAAAGTTGACGTGATCAGGCTCAGCTGACGCTTCTTGTGCCACTTTTTGTCAGCGTGGACCTTGGAAGGGCTGAGGCAGACAGCTGCCTCTTGGTGGTCTGGTGGGTCTGATTTGTACTTGCGTCTGTGGGGCCTATTTAATTTTTTAAAACCTGACTTTTGTGGTTTTCCTTTGAATTTTGGATTTCTGAAGTGTATTTTTTAACTTAGTTTTATAGTCTAGGAAGAATAGAAATGAACAAAAGAATACTAGATAAGGAGAGCCAACAGAAGTCCATAATGAAAAGTGCGTAATATTCCCACCTAAGAAAATTAATTTTACTTGATTTTAAAAATAGAAAAATACTAAAAGAAATAGTCATCTTAAATTGGAAGTTCAGAAACCAGCTATGGGTCCCTGAAGTGATGGCTGAGCCGAAAGTTCCCAAGCAGATTCTCATCCACCCCTGTTCGCTTCTTGAAACACATTTATTTCACCTGCAAGGCCCAGAACGCCTGGGTTCAGATTCCAGCTCTGCCGTTGGTGAGCACACATGGCATCTGTATGCAAGGTGCCATTTGTAAAAAGGGTCCAAGAACTACATGGGAGCCCCTTGAAGAATGTGAGGTCAGGCCCACCTCGCCGTTCTCACCTCTCCTGTGATTGTCTGCAGGTGCTTAGCCCCTGTAAGCCTTCTTTCCTTTAACTATAAGGGTAATAATAGTACCTACCTCATGATGGGGTTATGAACATTTTTTAAGTATGTTTTTCCACTGGTCACCTAGCATAGTGTCCAATAGATGTTATGTACTCTTTCGTCGAGGTAGGGGGAAACCGTCCACGCTCATGAAAACTCGGCCGTTTACAAGAGAAAATCCTCCTTGAGAGTATTTGAGGTCTCCGTACATCAACTCACCTTCACAGCAGAGTCCACCTGGATGAGACAGTGTGGAGTAATAACCTCCATCACAAATTGGGAAGTCGGAAGAGTGGATACGCTCCTCCCACACTTTACAGCTAAGCAGTCTCAGAGAGGTTAGGTTATTCACTCCATGTCCGTTAGGTCTGGAAGGAGACAGAGCCGAACTTGACCACAGGTGTTCTGACTCCCTGTCTTGCCAAGATTAAAATGAAATAGCTCACAACCTTGTTGCTTCAAATAAAATGCCATCAACCGGCAAACAGTAATAAGGGACATAACATGCTAGTATTTGATAATCAGTAACAGTAGGCGCTTTTTTGCAAAATCCGTTCAGGTTACAAATCTGGGCAAATGTGCCATCAGAGATGGTCATGAACGGTGACAAGTGTCTCCACATAAAATCCTCATTCAAATGGTCCTGTCATCTCTTGCTAATCTGAAATTTAATTGCATCTAATTTTTCCTGAAGCAAACTAAAGTGCCAGCTGGGTCTCGTGGACCTTGTCATTCGGAGGGTTTTTTTTGTAATGTTATTAGTTATGTGAGCCTCACAGCTAAAATACGAGGGTAAGGACTGTGGAAGGTCTGGACTGTGATGGTACATTCTTCTTGTTTTGTTTTGGTTCAGCTTTTCTGGAATCTTAGAAGCACATTCAGGCATAGCACATTTGTAAAAGCCCAGGAACAGTACTGGCTTGACAGCAAGCACTTTGCTCTGCACAGTAGCTTATTCCAGGAAAGCTATAGACCGAACAGAGGGTTTTGCTCACGTCTGGATAGTAGCATATCTTTTACAGTGCTTTCTTGAGCACATTGATTATTATTTAATCTCTAATGCTAATAGATAATTAAGAAAATCAAACATTTGGTATATAATTCTGAGCCCCATAGTCATTCAGTTTCCCTAAATAAGCTCACTTGTTTTCTTCCTAAAAACAATTTCCTTCCTACATGTTTCCAATGGAAATTAGTACTAATATGTTCCATCATCAAGAATTTTAATTTACCATCTAAAGGTAATCAGATAAATCTTCCTTTTCGACGATAAGGAAATTCTGACAAAGAAAATGAATTACAGTTTTCATCTGATTATGTAAGCAAAAACGTGTGTTGGTTAGAAACACAATAGAATTAACATACAAAAGGTGTTCGGCTATAATTCATAGATTTGTCTGTATTACAGCCCAGGATGAGCCAACTTTGTGCTTGCAAACAGCTATCCATGGAAACAACTAATCACATTGATGTAGCTTACCAGTTGTTATTTCTGATCTTTGAACTCTTGTTTCCAGACTTGTATATTAATTGAGAATCATAGGAATTTAGCAATATTCAGATACATTTTGTATGTCCTTCCTGTATCATCCAGTTTCTTACATTTAATATTTATGGCATTTACCTTCCCCTGGATGGTGGAGGGGGTATATTCTATAATGAAATAGAAGATAAAAGTGGAAAATCTCATCACAACGGCCATTCCTAACCTTTGGGAACTGAGATCGCTTTCTCTTCTTGTTCTGATTTCATAACATGCGTCCATTCTAAATTAGAGAGCAGAATGCCATATATACACTTCGCAAGTGAATTAAATATAAATTAAAGCACATGAAAACTTTTTGGGGATATTAAATTTAGCTCTTGAGATAATGAAGGACTTCATTGGTTGCAGGGAGAGGGGATAGCTCAAGTGGTAGAGCGCATGCTTAGCATGCATGGGGTCCTGGGCTCAGTCCCCAGTACCTGCTCTAAAAATAAATATATGAATAAACCTAACTGCCTACCCCCCCAAAAAAAAACTTAAAAAAAAAAAAGACTTATTGGGATACCAGAAATCGATGATTGTGAATTAAGAATTTAGAGCCTGAAGATGGTGCTGGCCAAAAATACTAAATAGAACTCTCACTCATTTCTCTGGCTTTCCTTGGCGTTCACCTTCTGGGGCAGTAGAGACAGAGCCCTGCCAGTACTGCGTGAAGAGGATCCCGGCTGGTGGAGGTGGTTACTGTGGACAACTCACGCCTACACACGGCAGGGATGGGGCAGGCTGTTCAAAGTCAGGTTGTCTCTGTTGTCCCAGGGTTCATTCTTTTTTGTCTCTTGCTTTTGTTTTGTTTTACTTTTTTTTTTTTTTAAGAGTTGTTTAGTTGTGAAGGAAAAAAAAAAGAAAAAGAAAGATGATAGTTGTGTAACCAGGCAAAGTAAGAAAATTTTCAAGAGTGGTTCTGCCCCTCTAAAACGACTTGGACTTCACATACCCAACTAAGGGGAGAGTGGAAACTATTGCTGCACTTACCTCTTTGCTTCCAGTTAATCCACTCCTCCATGACAGTGAGATGCTTCTGCTCTCAGAAGAAGGCATGACCCTGTGAAGAGGGGATGTTCTGTATCCAAAGGCATGAAAACGGCTAAAACAAATTCATTAAAACTGCCCTCCAAGTCACTATGTTAAGACCATGGACATGCAATGACTACAAGGTTACTTCTGTTTCTGAGTAGAAAGTTGAGAGGAGGTGAAAACAGCACATCACAGAAGTCCTGAGAAAGATCACTGAGCTTAAAATGAACACACACCACCACGGCCCCACATCCTCTTCATAACAGCACCGTGTTCCCGTCGGGGCACAGTGTTGATTCTTCACAGGCCCCAAAATATTCTCCAACTAGACATTAAAGTCAACGTGTAGCTTTCCATGTGAGTTCTCTACTTGCTGTCTGTCCTGAAAACCACATGTACACTTGTTTGACTTTTGTCATTAATTAATAATTAGGGAGTTAAGCTTATATCCATACTTCTTCAGTTTGGTTTTTTAAAAAACAACTGCTTCATTTGATTTTAAATGTGAAATTTGTTTGACTTCACTCAGATAAATAATTCGCTAAGAGAATTCTCTTACTTTCCCTCTCACTTGGTGGGAGATTAAAAGCCTAACCAAAATTCCAGTCAAAATTGCATTTCTAGGCTAGCAGAAGTGCGTAATTAGCTAAATTCACTCTTCTTTCAAACCTTCTGTAATCTTTTGAAATGTTTCAGCAAGAAAGCCTCACTGAGGTGAAAACAACTTTTTTTTCACATCTTATACCTTCTAAAATATAAAATAATTAGCATCAAACTGTGTATAAACTGTAAATGAAAAACCATGAATGAAGTTACGAAGCTATATTAAACCTTTATTTTTTTCCTGATTTCATTTACTCGAGTTCCATTTTAGAAAAAATGAGACATGTTGGCCACATTCCCTTTTTGACTTCCCTACATTAATTTGTTTATTGGGTTCTCTGCTCTCTTCGCACAGAGCGAGGTTTCAAAATGCATATTGACATGCCCACTGTAGGCCTATGCGGAAGGGAGAATTAATCCTCCATTGTGTAGCAGTCAAGTCCTATTTAGTGGTTTGTCTGCAAAGATCAATACAGGGTCTCTAAGGCATAATGGCTGGCTCCGTTCGCTCTTGCTAGACAAACAAATGCCCCTTTAAAAGTCAGTCCACGAAAAAAGCGTTTTCTAGGCACAACCAGCCCTGGGTAAAACTTTTGAATAGTCCAAGTTTGGATTTCAGTGCTTCGGGCTTCATTGCTGGACCTGATTCCCTTCTTTGAATGTGACTTCCTTCCAACCTTTCCCCATTAAAACCTGCCTTCAAGAAACAATGTGATATATATTTAATCCTAGAGATACAAATGAGTTCAAATGCTAAATGTGTTAACCACTCTCAAAAATCATTGTATTTTAGTTCAGATAAGAATTCCTAGGCAGAATAAGCATCTCATTGTGGAGCTGAAGCAACTGCAAGAGCATGAGAGACATGAAGTTGTCAGGAAGGTATCTTGGTATCATCATAGATTGGGACTTTCCACCTGCTCATAAAAACATCTCTGTTGCTAGGAGTTGCCTGGAAGTCTCCTAACAACACATCCTGTCTCTTTCTTGTTTGCCAAACTTCTTTTTATTCTTCAACATTCAGTTCAGAATTGCCTCCTTTCCAAATATGGATGGAAGTATTTCCCAAGGACACTCAACTCTCTTAGAGTCCCACAATCATTTCTGTAACGGTGGTAGCCACTGAATTGTTACTTCCTGCATAGCCTCTCTGCCTCCTACACATCAGTAAGGCCAAGGGCTGCTGCTTTTACTCTCTGCCTTCCCAGCCTTAGCACAGCGTTTGGAATATAATACATGATCCTTTCACCCCCATACCACTATGACACAAATAGTAGACAGCACCCAGGACAGTCAACCCCCCCAACTCCCTTTCAGCTGCTGTGCACTCACCGACACCAGGCGTCCCGTCTTGGTGGAGAGGGCCGTGATGGGAAAGGGACAGATAATCTGGGGTACAGATAGTCTTCGAATCTCTTCCCCCCAGAAGGTATATTTCCTGAAGTCAAGAATTATCAAATGTTTGAAGACATAGGTTTCACAGTATTGTGGTAATGTTTAGTTGAATGGTTTCAAACTCATCGACAGGAAAACAACGCTTAACCTTTCCAAAGTAAGTTGATTACATGAAGAATGGCCCCTCTAAGTCAGAGACTGGTAAACTAGGACCCACAAGTCCAATACAGCCCATCTCCTGTTTTTTTACTGCTTGTGATTTCAGAAGAGTATATACATATTTAAATGGTTAGGGGAAAAAAAATCAAGACCAGAAGAATATTTCTTGACACATGAAAGTTTTTATTTATGGACAGTGAAATTTTTATTGGATTATAGTCACCTTCATTCATTTACGGATTATCTAGGGCTGTTTTTCAACTACAACAACAAAGCTGAGTAGTTGTGACAGAAGCCATTTGTCCTGCAAAGCCTCAAATCTCACCATCTCGACCTTTACAAAAAATGAGTAAATTAGGAACAATATAGGCAACCTAATGATGTTATTTACATCTCTTTAAAAAAAATTAGTTCAGGAACAGTTGAGAATGAGGAGAGGAGATTCACTGAGGGTGGAAGAGAGTAAACCATGTAAACAAGACAATTAACATGTTTCCAGTAGAAGTTAGATCAGTTGGGGAACAACACAAACAATAACCTTAGGCATCTTGGAGGTAGGAGAAAAAAATATGTAAACATTTAGAAACGTGAGACAGTGAGAGTTGGATGATTTGTTTATTGCTCTAGCTTTCTTAACTGTGAGATCTTTGGGGAGGAATTGAGGTGGGTGGGGTGGGAACCAAGTACTGAATTATTATCATTGTCAAAGTACCTCACTCATAGGAACTAGATACATTTTTGAGTAAGAAAAGAAGGGAAGGAGAAATGAAAGAAAATATATTGAAGAGGAATGCTTGTTTTAGCTTTTATCATTTACTTTAACTTATTTTTCTTTGTTACATGTGGATGCTTACTACTCTAAGTGCTTTTATCCAAGCAGACAGTTTTATTTGTATGTATAAAACCACTAGCAACTGTTTCGAGGTGTATTTCAAGGAATGTTCTGCTGTTTCAACTGCAAGCCTCATAGTGAAAACCAGGCACCACTGATGACATGGTGAATCCTCTCAGAGGCTAAGGCCCTGTGTCATAAAGGCTTGATTCTACAACTGTAAATAAACCGTATCATAAACTCTCATTAGTGGTAGAAACATCAAGTTGTCAAACAAATGTTAAAAGACTATTCCAGCTACCCACGTTAATGACATCTATAATGGAACCACTGCATTCTTTCTTGTTTTTAATTTAAAGCACACATCATCTGTTACAATTTTATTGCCAAAACAAAACCCTCATCCACCATCTTAGAGTCTCCTTTAAAAATAAGAAATTTTTTTGTTCACTCCAATTTATAACTAACAGCCAGGCTCTGACATGTTTAACTGTGGCCTTTCATTACGATAATAAAAAACAACAACAAAAATAACAACAACCAAAGCAGATACTTCTGCAACCAACAGGCTCACGAGCAACTAAACTAACTGTGGGACTCTATTCATTTTTGAAGACAACTTGGTTTTACGTGTATTCGCCGCCCCCCCCCCTTAAAATTTGCTTTGATATATTACTAATGGAATTCTCAATGATATGTTGTGGGATACCACTCTGAAATGACTTATTTTAATTAAGAGCCTCTTGTCAACACTTAGTCACCAGGAGGCTTGGAAGCCCCAAGGGACCAACTTTTATTACACATTGTACCCAACTTCATACAAGTAGAACATTTTACAATTATCAGATCTAATTGAACATCTTTATAATGTTGCCTCATGCTTGGCATTTTTTTTCCCTCACTCTATCAAAACAGATATTTTGGTTCTTTAGCTTGTTCTTAATTTATGGTGGATTGAAACGCACATCTTTGACTGAAACTGAAATGCCTCAAACCTGCCCTAGAAGGATTTCCCAGCTATTCCTTTGTCCTTAAGGTGGGAAGTCTAATGCACTTGTGATGTTTCCAAAAACAGGATGGCGTGACGTATGGCACTGCTACCCGGGGAGGTCCTATCTGTCCATCTCACTGCCAGGGTTCTAATTCTGGTCAAATGTAATTTTCTGCTTTTAGGGGGAGGGCTGGGGTCAATCAACCAAATAACAGCTCTGCATCTGGGTCATAACATCTTGGAATCAGAATGGACCTTAGTGAGCTGTGGTGAGGTGAGCAGAGTCCTGCTTGGGGGAAAAAAGCTGTGGGTTCCAGTTGGATTATGCCTTTTACTAACTAAACCCCAGGGTGCAGCATTTCTCACGCTGCTTGTGATCTGATTTCCTACCAGTTTAGCCAATGGGAGCATTGGCGGGAGATTGGGAGGGGCCGGGGGAGGAACCAGGTTTCCTTCTTTGCATCCTCTGAGGCAGCAGCTAACCCTCCTCAGTGGCTGTCCCTTCTTCTCAAAGGTCTGGTAAGGATCCACCCCTCATCAGAGGCTCTGCTCTTGGGCTCAGCCAGCTTTCTTCCCTTTGTTCCCACAACCTCGTGGCGATGTGGCTTCCAGCTGCTGCCACCCGCTGGGTTTATCCTCCAGTCTTGTGTTAGAGCCTCAGCAATCCCATCCCTGTCTAAAGAATTTCCTTCATTAAGTCCATTCTGTTGTAAATACTTGAGGTGATTTCTGTTTTCTTGCCTAGAACTTGAATACAGGCAATACTAAAGTATTATGCCCATACTCTAATCTCATCTCCAGAAAAATGAAGTAGATACGAACGTGCAAAGAGATGTAAGAAAGTATGCATTTAATATGCTTGGAAAGTGGGACATAGTCTGGAATTTTTTTTTTGAAATTTTAATTTCTAATTTCAACTTATTTTTACATAATTTGTTTCCTTGTTTTCCTTAAGATGAAATTTCAGGTAAATAATATTTTATAGACATTTCTTTTTAGTCAGTTTGTTTGAGCCAGTGTAATTTTTTTGTTTCATTTTAATTTTTTTAAGCAAGATCCCATCAGAATGCAAACACAGGAGCATGTTCATATAGAAATCTGACCAGTTAGAACTGGAGAGGTAGAGACATATATTTGTTTAAGACCCCTTTATTTATGTTTATTCAAGGTATGCCTTAACTTACATAGTTAACAGGAAAAAAAAAGGCCATTCAATCAATGCTTGTCTCCTAAGAAGCAAAAGAATCTAGACACAAAATGCAAACAGTATCTTCATTTAATTTTAAAAAATAACTTTGTCTCACATTGAACAGAATAGAGTTCTCCAAAAGCATCTCTAATGTCAACATAAGCCCTTGGATTCTCATCAGAATCAAAGTTTGTTTAAGGATATAGAAACTTTCTAGGTTAAATCGAAGACCAGAATTTTAGTGGATACCCCTGGCTGTCTTGGGGAGGTTAAATCACAGCTTCTCCGATCTCACTTCCTTCTGTATTTAAACAGCTGTGACTATGTCCACGAAGCACAATCCTATTAAATTCTTTATGCTTAAAGACTTTTGGAAATTTTGGAATGAAAGCAGTGACTTTCCTGGTCAGGGAGTGGGCAGAGCGATGTGTAGATTAGGAAGTTGCAAGGCAGGCCCCCGACCTGGCTGTGTGACTTGTGAGAAACTGCTCTGTGTTGATGAGCTTCCGTCTGGATTCTTGCCTTCACTTCAAGACAGGAGGAGCCAGCCCCTGCCAGGATGGTGAGCTGAGTGAGGGGCACCAGGCCATTCAGGGACTGCCATTAGATCATGCTGTAGACAGAAGGTTTGTGCCCCCCCCCACCCCAAAATTCATGTTAAACCCTAACACTCGGTGTGAAGGTATTTGGAGGCGGGGCCTTTGGGAGGTGATTAGGTCATGAGGGTGGAGCTCTCATGAACGGGATTAGTGCCTCCAAAGAGCTCCCCCACCTCTGTCGCCATGTGAGCACGTGGCAGAAGGGCAGCCATGGACTTGACCTTGGACCTCCCAGCCTCGAGATCTGCAGAAGTGACACAACTTGTGTCGACAGCACCACCGTTTCATCCAGACACGGCTGCTGCCAAAGCAGAGCCGAAGTCCCTGCCCCGACAGGAAGTCAGGTCTTACCTCCGGTACAGCTAGAACTGTGTGCATTCTTTGTTTGGTCAAATTTAAGGAGTAGATAATAGGTGGCAAAATTATCAGGCCTTCCTGAGCGGAATTAGAAACAAGAGACGTGTTGGGTCATTACTGAATAAACCGTCAGTAATTTTAAGCAGTAACACTACAAAATAAAATAGGTATATACTCGAAGACATCTGAAAGGTGCCACGAGGCCTATAACAGCTAACAGGTTTCAGACTGTGTAAACTCAGGTGGAAAAAATAAAAATAAAAACTTTCACAGTAAATATTTCCACTTCATGCTTTTATTTTGCCCAACTGAATTATCCTCTAATCTAAGCCTGGAGCTGCAGGCATAGTCCTGGAGACCAGCTCGTCCTTCTTCCCATGGCAAAGGCACTAAGGAGTCTTTAAGTGGATTGTAAACAGTGAATAATTTGGGTGGTGTTAGCCAATGAGATAGGTGGCTGCTTGTAAGACTTATAAACAGCACTGTTGAAATGGCACTGGGATTCAGCTCCTGGGAGACAGCCTGCAGTGCAGCAGCAGTGACTCGGAACCATGCACAGTGGGGCGCTTCCTCCAGCAGAGTTACCTTTCAAAGGACAGGAAGGGTCGGAAGCAACAGCAGCAGGTAACTGAAGAAAGCTCCCAGTGTGAGAGCAGCTCTGACAGTGTGGAAGATGGAAACTCCTTGGGATGCAAAACCAAACCATGTATCCTACAGAAAGAAGCCGGTGCCATCAGCCCAAAGCCAAAATGACCAGGTATTATTCACTGGGACCTTGAGCTTCTTGATGGAAGCTTGATGGAGCTTCTTCTGGTGGAAGACAAGCATGCCTCCTTCAATATACTCCCAGGGCATAACCAGAGAGGGTCTTGTTAAGAAAAACAGGTACCAAACAATGCAATTTTCAGAGAATTGTTAATGCTCACAATCTAAGATTAGCAGCATCTGCGAGAAGACTGGAGAGGTGTGGAAAGACTCAGCCATTTCCCAAGATGATATATGAGATTCAGAGAACCATGGGTCATACTTGTTCAAATTGTTGGGCACCTGAGGATGGCAAAATCTGTCAAATTTGAGGGGATTTGTATTTTGACATTATGGCTGGATACATGTTGGTTAAGCATGTGACAATGGAAAACAGGTAGGAAGTGAAAAGTGTTAGGTCTCTTGGCTTCTCTGTTCATTTAAAATCATGTATGCTAAAAATGCTTTCTCATTTTTTAACCTAGAGATTTAGCTCATTTAATCTAGAGGTTATCCCATATTAAGTGAAGTCAGTCAGACAGAGAAAGACAAATAGAGAAAGACAAATATATGATATCACTTAGATGTCGAGTCTAAAAAAAAAATGATACAAATGAACTTATTTATAAACCAGAAATAGACTCACAGACAGAAAACAAACTATGGTTACCAAAGGAGAAGGGGGAGGGGGAGGGATAAATTAGGAGTTTGGGATTAACAGATACACACTACTATATATAAAACAGATAAACAACAAGGACCTACTGTGTAGCACAGGGAACTATATTCAATACCTTGTAATAGCCTATAATGGAAAAGAATCTGAAAAAGAATATCTACCTGTGTATGTATAACTGAATCACTTTGCTGTACACCTGAAACTAACATAATGTTATACATCACTTATACTTCAATTAAAAAAAAATTACTCTAGGGTCTAAAAAGTAAGATTAACTGACAGTGTGGAACTAGGTTAGTCTGGATATGTCATCTAAGTATCCAAAGAGGAATTTAGACAAATTGAGGCGATGAGATGAGATGGTGCTGGGTCTGGAGAAGAAAAGGAAATCTGGTTAAGAGAAAAAGAACAATTGATGTGTACTCTCCTTCACTCCCTCCCATATTTATCGTTCACCATTAGACCTCTCCCTGGAGGATTTATTTAAGCAATAAACATTTATTGAGTTTCAACTATTTGCTCAGCACTTGGACAAGGTCTGCACTAGACTTGGGTTTATAATGATGACATGATCCTTGACCTCCTGGACCTCCTAGTTTAGTGGGAGAAAACAGACCTGCAAGAAACTAATTGTGCTCCATTAGTTGCAAGCAGCACTGGAGGCATGGACGGGGGAGGATATTACTTTTATTGGACAGAGATAAAAATTGTCAAGAAGTTCTCCAAATAAGAACTGATGGCTGCCCTTTACCACTGTAAATTAGGAGTTTACCCCAAGGATTTATGCGAAGGGGAGTATTCTAGAAAGAATAGTATATCCAAAGGCATGGAGGAATAGAAGGACATAGTACATTTCAGTAATGGAAAGTTATTTGCGCCATTTAGAACATATGGTGTGTGTGGGTGAGCAGTGGAGGATGGGATGGCCAAGTCATGAAGAGCTGTGTATATCATGCAAAGAAGCCAGAGCTTTTTCCTGCAGGTGATGGAGAGACAATGACGGCTTTCATGCCGGAGAGTAAGATCAGACTCTAAGATATGTGAGGGGGAAAGGAGCACTCCAGTCAACAAAGAATAGGATCCAGCAGCCAGGGAGAGTATTTCCGGTGGTCCCACAGCTGGGAAAGCCAGTTCCACGGGATTTTTTTTCTTTATTTTAATGCATGCCTCACAATAATCTATTGTACATAGATCTTTATAACTTTTTCAAAACTGAAGAATAAAGTAAATGTGAGAATATGGGCTCTGACAAGAATACTTTGAAAATAGCAAAACGTTCTTTTAAGAAGACTATAAAGGCATTTACTGATGAGATTCATTTAGGTAAAAAAACTCTTCTTAGGATCTGAGGTTATAATCCTATGTTTTAGTTGTAGCCTTTAAAGCCCCATTTGATCATACAGTACGCTGAAAAGCAAGAGGAAAGAGGAGGCAGAAAAAAAATTTGGTTTTGGAAAAGGCACAAGCTAGAGAAACAGCAAGTAAACCCTACTGAAATCCCATGCTGAGAGCTTCGTGTGTAACTGGGAGTTAATGTGCTAAAAGCATCTCAGTTTTTTCCTCGACTATTCCGTCTCCTGTACACAAACTCAATCCTTTAATTTGCCCTAATTTTCACACCAAGGGTCTTAGTTAAAGGGATTCTTATCTAGAATAACGCTTTAGTGATATCTCACATTACAGAAATTTACTTATCCTTCTACAAGAAATAGAAAATGCTGTCAGAATTCTGTTGCCTTTTTTGGGAAACACCTTGAAAACAGATAATCTATTAAATTGGTGAGGTTTTGTCCTGTTCAACTATTTCCAGAGGAATAAGATGCCCAAAATATATCCTAAATATTGAATGTGTGTAGGCAAAGATAAGGAATCGGTACAGGCAATTTACTGCAAATATTTCTCTCTCTCTCTCAGCTTGTGAAAACCAAAAAATGATCCTGGTTTGTTTCCAAACTTTCATTTAGGTTTTTATGCCCCCTAGTGGGCACTTGGTATTTCTGCAGTTGTTTAAAAAAAAAAGCTGATATTTTTACAGCATTTCCTTTGTGCAGTGTGTGTTCAAACTCTTTATATTGATGATATATGACATAGATAGGCACCTATTAGAACTATAAATTTCAGGCATTATTTGGACCATTCCACTTTTGATAATTCAATACAAGCTCTGAAAACTCAGGAAAATGCCTGTGAAGACATAGACTATCATGGAGTTCTCTGACCCACCTGAATTTTATCCATGAATTCCTTCAGAATCCATGGTCTCCTGGCTAGAAACCCCTACTTAAGGGTTGGGGTTCCCCTAGCTGCCCCTTCCATTTAAGATTATTAATGCTGTGAACAGTGGAAAAAAGAAAAAAGAAAAATACACTTTATAAAATTAGCTCAGAATTTGTCTTAGACATAAATAAACAGGAGAGGACACAGAACAATTTAAATAACTATGTATGTGAGATCATTCCCCCCAAAATGTCAAGCTTTCACCATAGCTAGGCTAGTATAGTGACAGATCCTGCAGGCAAGAGAGATGGAAACAAAGTCAAGGCAGCTTTGTGAGCCAGCATTGATTTTATCATGTCAAAGAGAAATCTGTCTATTGTCAAGGTAATACCAGGGCCCCTCTGGCAAACAAGTTCTATACCGTAAGCAGGTGTTATATAGCAACACTTTAAAAAAAGTCGTTTGCTATTTGCAAACATTGCAGCTACTAGAAAAATTATCCATCCAACTGTGATCCTTCTAGAATACTAAGTTGATGGCAGAAGAACTCATGAATGACATAGCTACTGAGACCCTAAGGGGTCGAATTATTAGTTTGAGAAGTGATTCAGCTTCCAGGTCAGAACAAATTATTTCTCAGACATTCTAACTAGCAGTCAGGTCTAGGAGGAAAATTCAAACACAAAATCAGTAATTAAAACATGCACATACACACACACCACACATACACACACGCACTCACACACAATCACCCAACTGCTTTCATCAGGGGGTTATTATACACATCCCTTACTTTCATCTAATTATTTCAGGATACTGCTGTCGTCCTTGTGGGCTGCACTAACACAATATCACAGACTAGGGAGTTTATGAACAACAGAAATATATTTCTCAGAGTTCTGGAAGCTGAGAAGTCCAAGGCGAAGACACCAGCTAACAGATTCCATGTGGTGGCAGGTGAGGACCCATTTCCTGTGTCCTCACATGTTGAAAAGGGCTCAGAAGCTTAGTAGGTTTCTTTGTATAAGAGCACGAATCCCATTCAGGAGGGCTCTACCCTCGTGACCTAACCACCTCCCAAAGGCTCTCCCTCCTAACGTCATCACAGGGGGCGTTAGGGTTTCAACTTATGAATTATGTGGGGGGCTGGCGGGGACACTCAAACATACCATAATCATAGCTTATACCTATTTTTCAAACACTTCTATCCCCCAATACTGATTTCTGCCCCATGTGAAGTTGTTGGGGTTCTTCTACACTAACATAATAGTTGAAGTACAGCGTTTATCCAACTGGCATCCCCCCTAAACCACTTCCAGGAAGTCCTGGACTTCAGCGCAGCTGCACAGAGTCCATTCACTCTGCCCCTTTGCTACCGAGCAATGTAAGACTTTTTCATTGTGAAGAAGAAAAAGGGAGAGCAGGAGATTCAATTACAGTGAACATCAAGGTTCATTTTCAAATCAGCATTTCCTTCCTGTTACACGAAGGTCTTTTCTACCTTCATAATTATTTATAAAATTCCTGGGTTTTGTTTTCTTTCTTAGTATCCACGGGAAATGGCTTCACAGATGGAAAGTCATGCCTTAGCTGGGGAGGTTTGCCTTATGTAACATTTCTCCTTTATCCAATGAGCCTACATTTATCCTCTTCAAATAAAAAGAGAAGAAAAAAATAGAAATGATATGAATAGGACTAGGAAGCCAGCAGTGTTGTGTTCACACTGTGTAAAAGAATTCAAAGAAATAGTTTTCTGTTTGAGATCTAAATGTAGTTAGCCAGATGATTTCTGGAGAAATGCCAAAAAAGGAAAAAATTGAGAAGATATTAGTAAAATTTGGTATGCAGGTTATTATGTTTAAAAATGATCCACACTTTCCAACATATTTCAACATTATTTGATAAATTGGGAAGATGGGCAGGTAGATGGATGGATAGATAGATAGATAAACAATATATTCATTTTATTTGATTGTCTGAATTAACCAGACTACCACTTTTTTGGCATTGAGTGCATGCCGGAATCCCAGTCCTTAACATGAAACTTTTGAATAATATTTAAGATTAAAATCTTCAAAAACCAATAATTGAATCTCTTGTGAGGAAATGGTCCTCCACTCATTATGACCTTTACCATATGGCAAAATACATATTTAACCAAGTATTTTGAGGCAGTAAATGCAAATTTAGAATTAACAATTTTATGTGAATGACACCTCCAGATTGTACCTTTTTAACTGATGTAAGGAGGAAAGGGAGCAATAAAGGCAAGGTTTGGTAGAAGTTAAGGGTGAAGAGGGAGTAGAATGAAACTGCAGTGACTATGCGGTGAATGTAGGAGAAAGAGGGAAAGAAGAAGCAGAGGAACGTGGAAGTATGGGGAAAACCTCCCTTCAATTAACAAAGTTCAAGTTTGCTCATTTGTTACTATGTAGAACTTACTGGTAGTTATTCTCTTATGCTATCCATTCTACTGTTTTCTTGTCTTTTAAGAATTCAGTATTTATCTTATCTGCTCTTAGAGGCCCCTTATAGTCTTTGAATCAGTTTTATTTAAATATAGGGGGGAAAATGTCTGTAAGGAAATAAAACCGCGACTACGTAATGTTTTAGTGTAAATCCTTTTGGAAAATGGATTTTTGAAGACTTGAGACAATAATATTCAATTCTGAAGAAAAGCAGAAAGAATAGAATATATAATACTGCTGGGCTTAGCATACATTTAAGAATAAGGAGTCGGGAAAAGTGAGGTGATATAAAAAGTAAGATACCAACCAGTAAACAAGTTGCCCGGGATAAAGATAGTCATTGAAAGACGGCAGTACTGTGGGCAATACGTACACTGTACGTGATCACGTAGCCACGGTAAGTGTCACTTCTCATTATGAAGCTTTCTATTCCAAGCCTTTCTTCGGCTGAATTTCAGAGATTTGATTTCTTGCTTCTTACTGAGTTGGAGTTGCAATACTAGTTCAAAGACCCTTTGTTAAACAAAGGAAAGCAGCTGGTTTTGCCAGAGAGCAGTTTCCCATCCCAGGCAGATTTTGTGCCCAATTTCAAGTCTGCAGATAAAAATTACCCATTTCGATTTTCAAGGTCATTTCTAAAGTGAGAAGAGAGACCGAATGGACAAAGTAAGAACAGATACAAACCACACTGCATTTTTCATGATTCTCCAGCTTCGTCAAACTAGTGAAATGTGCTTAAAATATTACAAATATCGACAGCAATTTAATCTTAAAAAAGAGAGGGGGACAGAGGGAAGAGCAGACAGGGCAGTACATTCAGTACTGAGGGGTGGGTGGAAGGAGGTAGCAGGTGCTCCTCTGGATCAGCCAAGCCTTGGGCTGTCCTTACGTGAATAATCACAGGGCAGCCTGGGCTCTCTTAACATCCTGCCGTTCTGCTCCTTTGGACTCTCACCATCTCCCTCTGCCTCAGGGACCATCCTAATTCTCTATAATGTGGGAAAGATCTGTCTTTCTACCCAAGTGTAGAAAGATCAGAGATGTCCCCACCAATGAGCGTTTTGCTCTGCCCGCCTCTTCACTGCCGTGCTGGCCAATCTCAAGTGTTCACTGACACTCTCTCTTCACTGTGAAGGAAATTTGGATTCCAAAACAAATACGACTGAGGTAAATAATAAATATAACTGTATTGGATGCAGATTTGCATAGCTTTATGACATTAAAACGCTCCTTTTGTATCTGTGATCTCTCTTCCCTCGCGGGTCCTTCTATGCTGGGAAGCTACTGCCTCTCAGCAAGCTGGTTCATGTCCTCACTTTCTATTATTTTGTTACCAAACGAACAAGATATTTCATTTTACCCACTTTTTTTTTCCCGTTGAGTAACAAGTTCACTTGCTGCTTTATTTATTTAAATCATAATCTCTGTTGACATTCGAAAAGGATTTGCAATGGTTATTTTTCTAGCTTAATCCCAGGCACCTCATCAAAAATTGCTTTCCCTGGGAAACCTGCTTTATCAATTGGCCCAGAGTCCCTTTGACTGAATCCCTCAGAATCTACTTTCTCCCTTCTCATTGTGACTTTCCGAGGGCGTGACTACCCCCATTCCTATCACCACCGCCATCTGCCCTCTGAACTTACCGATCTCCTGTCTCCTTAAAGTCTTACTGAGCCTTGGGTTCAGTTTAGCCCTTAATTTTCCCCAATAATTACAAGCATGCTTGCCTTGCCAACACGAGGACATAGTGAGCCTAAAATACAAAAAGTGCTAGTCATTTAAAAAAAAATCTCTTAGAGGCAGGAAAAACTATAGGATGGATTCACTTAGCTATTTCATTTCATGTTTTTATATGTAAAGGTTTTATTTTAATCGCATGGACTCAGTGCTTGTCTTCTCTGGATACAACAAACTGTTGAGTTTTATTTACTTTCCTTTTTGAGAAGCACTTTTTGGATCCTAATCATTAGACTTGAAAAATCAAATCTCTCTTAAAAAAATCAAACCCCTTTTTTGAAAAGCTGCTTGTAGGTATGCATATAAGGCAGGATGTGTGTGTCATAGACTTCTCCAGGGCCTGCCGCATAGTCAGTGCAAAGGGAAAGAAGGTGTTTATAAAAGATGGCCGGGCACTCACTGCCAACTGTCATGAACGTGGGAATTGTATTGTATAAAAAGTAGATGTTCCAATTCCACTGACATATCTTTATGGTAAGAAGGTCCTCAAGCCTTCTGTGCTCACCTTGTAAATTCCTTCAACTGTTTCCTCACTAACATAATCTTCAGATTATGATTTAGCTCCCCTGATGGACTATGGAGAGAGACCCTGTTCCATGTGGACCCAGCATCCCAGTTCTTGGGTTGTTTTGTTTTGTTTTTACTATAAATTAATACCGTCATTCTGATGCCCAAACTGTGTGGGAGTTTCAGTTACAGTGAATTAGCTCAACTTCTGATCACCCGCAAACACTGACAAGAATGAGTAACTGCGCCTTCAGAGCAGAGGACCAGAGCCTGGAAGGGGGTCCCCGAGTGCGGTGCTGGTCAGCGTAGCCTGCTGTCACTCTCAGCAGCCGCTCCTGGGCCAATTCTTCTGCAACTTCCATCTCCATATTGACACACAAATGTTTCCCCACAAAAACAGAGTTAATTAGCATGACCATGTCCTAGACCGCCCCTCAAGATACAGGGTATCCCCAAGTAAGCCTAAACTCCCCGAGTGTGGACTCCAGTATCTGAGTGCCCCTGAACCCTGTTTCTAAGGACTAAACTCTCAGCACGCTAAGCTCCCCACCACCCCGAAGTGAGCAGGGGGTGGTCAGAGCCCCGCAGGTGCAGCTGAGTAACTTCTGCAATAATACGACCAGAAGATCTCCTTGAAATGAATGTAATGTTATATGTCACTTACATCTCAAGAAAAATACACGTATCAAATCAATATGTCTACACCTGAAACTGATATAATGTTCTATGTCACTTCTACTTCAATTAAAAAAAAAAAAAAAAGACCTCCTCCTTGTCCTGCTCCCCAGGAATGAACTCTTAGAAGAACTCTGTCTCAGTAAGGTAGTGAAAAGATATTCATTTAACCAATATTTATCAAGGGCCTGCTTTGTGCTAGTGAGAAACAACAGGGAGCAGCTCCTGCTTCATCAAGGCCATGTTCTAATGTTGGCAGGGCATGTGGGAGACAAAGAATAGACCCACTGACAAACTAGGAAATAACATGTGTTAATACATAGTGTGAAGGTAACCAAATAGGAAGTTGCTATAGAGAAAGACCGGAGGAAAAGAATAATACCAATGTGGGTAAGATGGCCAGAGAATAACCTCTGGAATGGAGACGTTTCAGTCTCAACCTGAATAATGATGGTCTGGGGCTGCACAGTAAAAGAAAGCCAGATGGCCAGTGTGGCCAGAGGACAGGGGGTTTGGGAGAAGGAGGTGTGGAATAGAGCCAGAAACTAAATGCTGTAGGCTGTTGGAGGCAAAAGTGAGGAGTTTGGATTTATTTTCATTTCAAGTTTATTAGAAGGTTTAAGCAAAGTAGCAACAGCCCAATCTCCATTTTTAAAGCCATAACTCAGGCTGCTATGTTGGCATGAATTGTAAAATGGTAAATGCAGAAAAGAAAGTTCAAGTAAGAAGTGTTACCTGGGGGAGGGTATAGCTCAAGTGGTAGGGTGCATGCTTGGCATGCACGAGTTCCTGGGTTCAATCCCCAGTACCTCCTCTAAAAATAAATAAACCTAATTACCTCCCCGCTTCTGCCAAAATAAAATAATTAAATAATACAATAATAAGTAAGATTTTTTTTTTAAAAAAAGAAGCATTGTCTGTGGCTCTGGTAAGCAATGATGATGACTTACACTATTGTGGGGAAATGGAGGTTGAGGAGGGAAACCCAGATGGGATATGATTTGGTTTGGGCTGAGACAACAAGACTAGCTGAGAAATGAGATGCTTGGATTGAAGACTGAGTGTCTCTTTCAGTTTTGATAAGAGCAACTGAGCGGTTTGTGGTTCCATTAAATTCGAGGTGGCAGACTGTGAGAGGAGCACATCTGAGGGGGGTAAAGGAAGCTAGGGAAGTGAGTTCCTTTTTGACTAATTTAAGTTTTAATTGGCTCTTAAACCTCTAGTGGCTGGAATAATCAGAGCAGAAGTCACCGAAGAGATGAGTCTGATTTTCAAGATAGACATCAGTGCTGTCAATGTAAATGACTGAGCCAGCAGCTTATGGATAGTTTTAAGCTAGGGGATTGGATAAAATAACATAGGAAGAAGGTTTATATGGAGAAGAGAAAATCCTGAGACCTAAATCGCTCCAAGATTTAGAAGCCAGATAAGGGAGAAGGGGCCAGGAAAGAAGATGGAGAAGAAGCAGCCAGTGAGGTGGAGGGCCACTAAGGGAACGTGCTAACACTGAAACCAGCAGAAAGTGTTTGAAGGAGAGAGAGAACAATTCCAACACAAATAAGAGATTCAGTAGGATCATCATGGAGAAACGGCCATTGGGTTTCACAAGCAAGATTAATGGGACCTCAAGAAGTTCATTTTTTTCAAGAGATTATATCTGATGGAAGGAATGTGATGTATCTTTTTCTATTTAAATTTCATAACCAGTCCAATGTTGAAAAAAATTAAGTGGAAAAGAGTGTTATGTGGACTATACAATTTGGCATGGAAATATTGACTATAAATAAATGTAAAAAACCATGCCATGTCATATTTTTTTAAAAATTGAAGAGCTATCATTATATCATCTGGCTTAAAATATTTTCTAATCAAAGCAATCTCTAAATGTTAGAATCAATTTCTGCAAGGTTGAAAGGTAATTTTTATACTCAGATATTCACAATGTTTGGTTTATTAAAGTCTTAAGCCTTGTATATTTTAGCCATGAAGTAGAGATAGATTGGGTCCAAAAAAAAAAAAAGTCACTTGATTTAAAGATAGAAACTGTTTATAGCAGTTGGAAATAACTTTCTGTGACTTAAAACAACATATTTTTCTTTTCTCTAACCCAAGGTATGGTGACATGGTACCAAAAACCATAGCAGGGAAGATTTTTGGTTCCATCTGCTCGCTGAGTGGGGTCTTGGTCATTGCTCTGCCTGTCCCAGTGATTGTTTCCAACTTCAGTCGGATCTACCACCAAAATCAACGAGCAGACAAACGGAGAGCACAAAAGGTGTGTATTCAGTTCTGTGCAACCATGATTTAGCATCTCCCACTTTTTATAGTGAGCTTTAAAATCCCCTGCTGGCTATTCAGTGTTCTGGGTTTGGTCGATAGCTGCACCGGTCAGCACAAGCTAAGTTAATATCTTAGCGCCTTAATGAAAAAAAAGAGCCTTAATATCTTAGTGGCTTAAAACAACAAGGAATATTTCTTAATCATGCCACAGGTCCTTACTGGTCTAATGACAGAAACTCTGTCTTGACGGTGTACTTTTGCCATCATTCAGGCAGGGGTAGAAGGACATGATGAATCACACACTAACTCCTAAAACCTCCTCCTGGAAGTGGGCCAAGTCACTTCCCTCTCTGCTGCATTGGCAGATCTCATAGCCAGGTGTAACTTCAGAATGGGCAGGGAGGGGGAAAGGTATAGCTCCAGTGGTAGAGCGCATGCTCAGCACCCAAGAGGTGCCGGGTTCAATCCCCGGTACCTCCTCCAAGTGGAAACCAATGAAGAAACCTAATTACCTCCCCCACCAGAAAACAAACAATACAAGCAAAATGGCCAGGGAAATACAATCCTCTGATGCAACCAGAGGCAGGGAGAAAGAAATATTTGGTGAAAAGCACTAATGAGAATACTAAAATCAAAGGTAAATTCTTGGCAAATTGTATTAGAATCAGATTTCTAGATCTGATTCATTTAGTCTCTGTCCATCAGGGATCAAGCTGGTTCTAGTCGACCAGGGCAATCAAAGGGCACCAAAATATGTCTCAGCTATTCAGTGTAGTTGACACAGGAAGTAGGAGAAATCTGATCATTAGTAGCTGAGTTTTATTTTTGGCCCAGCAGTTTACGGTTTCTCTGAATGTCACATCAATTAACTCATCCCTGTCAGAGTAAACAGGCTGCATACTCATCTGTGAAATGGGGAAGACAATACCTACCTCACAATAAGATTAAGATTATATGTAAATGTATATAAATCTATATAAGCATGTCATAATATTAACAATATTTAACATTTAGTGGTGTCTATTTAACCAGCCAAATATTCAAGTAAATTTAACATTTACTACTATGTGCCAGGTATTGGTTTGATGTTTTTTAAAAAAATAATAATTCATATAATCTTCTTAACAAATCTAGGAGTTAGTTACCATTATTATTCCTATTTCATAGATGAGAACCCTAAAATTACCCAGAAATTGAGAAATTCTAAGATCACAGACTTAACAAACTGCAGAGCCATCACTCAATCCAAGGGATCTGGCTCCCAGGTTTAGACACTTAAACACGATGCCAGGCTGCATCTCAGAAAAACTGGCTAAATGTTAGCACACTTCCCCTCCCCATTCTTTGTTAAAATAGTCACCTTGCAAGTCAGGGCCCTTGTGGTTTAGAAGTAATTACGGAAATCTCTTTTATAGTTTCCTCGGGGTTATGGTGCTAGATTTCTAAGACTCTTCATGGATATTATATCATGTCCTTTAAGAATAGACTCATTTTTTAAATATCCAAAAACCATTCATAACTATGATTTAAGTGGATGCACAATCTGGGTAATGTGGTATAACTATAAAATATCATGATGGGTCTTGGTACAATTCATAATTGGCTTTGTAGGTAGTCCTAGAACAAGATTTTAAACATGCTTTTGCACAATGTTGATCTCTTTAGTAAAATTAAAAGTATACTTTATACTTTGTACAGTATACAGTGTAAAATCTCATAAAGTAACTCATTAGAAAGTTCATATTAATCAGTATGGTCACATAGCATATTTGTCCAGAGAACTTGTTTATATCCATTGTCAGAGAATTGCTTTTTTTTTTTTAAGCAAAGAATCACTCTTTCAGACTTGTAGTTTCTTGTTTTGCCGAATCCCCCATTTTTGGACAAGCACCTAGCCTTGAATTATTACAAAGAATGGTAATGAATAGTCTAGTTAACATGAATACAATAAAACTGGTAATCCAATAAGAAGGAGGGGTAGAAAAAGGCACCCTCTGGACAGTTATAGTGTGGGGCACACCTTTCACAAGCAGAGATGGAGGAATTTGGGGCACAGTTGGCCCCCATCAGAGACTGCCACGCACTACCGCTGCGGCTCTGCCCACACACTGCAGTCCCTCTACTGGGCACACATGTGCATTGTTTAAAAGAACAGAAATCCTACAAAAAGCTTAGCTCCCCAGCATCCATCCAACTCCATTCTAGAAATTTCATCTTTAATACAAGCTACCTATAATTCATTTTCTCCATGCCAAAAAATGAGTGACCTGCATGAAAACTGTAGGAAGTACAAATCTGATTTTCAAATAAACCAACTTTCAAAATATCTATTTTTTTCAAACTTTGTCATCTGCAACAAGCAAATCAATAAAGGAAATCTTAGAATGTTTTTAGAAGGTTTTTTTTTTTTTGGTCTAAATAAATTTAGAAATCAAAAGTACATAAATATGACATTTAAAAGTACACTAAATTGAAAAGCATGTTTTATGAATTTTTTGTATATTTAAAGTATCTCCTATATTCTAAGTTTCTGCCTTAATACAATGAATTTTACATATCGTGATTACTAGAAAAATTGGCTTAATAAAGCCAAGTACAATAACCTAATGTGATATGTCCAGTGAATAGTCTATGACCAATAAACAGAATATAGACATTTAAGAAAGAATGGTGGGCATGGAACTAAATAAATTACCAAGGGATATTTTCTGTTTTCCTTCCCAGGAAATATTTTTAAAAAATAAACATTCGTTAGGCTAAGATAGTTTAGATTTATCTGGAACTGGGTGATTTGATAAATATCAAAGTTTTACCAAAAAAGCCCAACTAATTCCATCAAGCAAGATAGCCATTCAATAATAATACCAATCAAACTGAATAATGAATAACATTACAAAATATTTTTAAAGCAGAATTTTCGGTATTTAGTCTCATTGCCAGCACCAAGCTTAAGCAAAAATTTATACACAATTAGAAATATACACAATGCTATATTCAGAGGAAAGATTTAACCACTTTGTGGAGGGTTTAAGTGAAAAAAAAAAAAAGACAATCTTGCATATTGGCACTTGCTTGTTTCAATTAAAATAGCACATGTTCAGTATCTTAAGAAAATCCATTCCTATGCACACATACACACACACACACCACACACACCACAGAATATAATGGCAGAATATGAAGAAACATTTAGTCTCTTTTCTTAACTCGCTTCAGATTTCTGAATCTTACTGTCCTCAGTCCTTCTTCCTCAATAAAACCTTCTCTTTACAGACCAACTAACAATCATTTCTTCCTTTCCCCCAAATCTTATGTTACTTGCTGTCTGAAGCCCCTGTTTGGCAATTCTGGTTGACTTATCTTTCATCTTAGCCAAATTTTAATGTATCTTGAGAGCAGGGGCCATGCCTCATATTTTTCAGGTCTTCTACTTATTTTTATTTATTAATCTAATATTGCTGGGATTCTGGTTGAAGGCTAGCCTTCAACAGACACTTGGCACAGCGCTCCACAAGACCAAGTAAACCCAGTAACTTGTACAATTATTGTAGTAAAATGAAAGATAAGTAGTGAATGGAACTGAGATGGGAGGTTCTTTTTCCAACACAGTATATGACTTAGAAAAAAATGGCTATTCTGCCTCTAAAACAACTGTTTCTTTTTCCGTAAACTTAAAACTACTTCTGTGGTGGTGGTTGCCACAATATAGAGGTTTTCTATTCTGGGAAATATGTAATTTTCCTTTGTTGGACAGTACTTTCGGTTAATGTAAATGTCTCATTTAAGAAAGAAAATAATATTTCCTAATACTTGAGGCTAAATACTTGGAGAATGACATAGGTGAGACTGATAACTATGATATAGGCAATATAATTACATGCAGTGGTTGCAAAAAAAAAAAAAGAAAGAAAGACGGGGGGGAGGTGGAGAGGGGAGGACGGGGGGAGGACGGGAACCAAAGAAAGCACTGAATGTTCCAGGAGACTGATGAGACTTTAGGACTGAAGTTTCAACAATAACCCTTTTCTGGAAACCCAATGTATATTTACGTTACTTATTTCTGAATCATTATGTCAATTCTAAGTCATTTCCAAATGCTCTTGTCACTTCTCATTGTTGTGTTGAGTCTGTCCTGAATTCCTGACTGTACAGCGCAGCTTTTGAAGTTAAAACATTTTCTAACTTCCAACTTCATTCTCTAGTGTTGCCTCAATATGTTGAGTGATCTAAACACTACCCTGACAACAAAGAGTGAAATGTGTCTCTTTGTCCTATCACTTACAAATATGATCTCTGTACCGAGTATTATTTTAAGCTGGGATCAGCACATAGGAAAAAGAAATTCACGGAGGAAGAGAGAAGGCGTGCGGTTGAAGCCATATGATATCTTAATGCTATTTTGAGAGCTTCCAATGTCTCAGTGCTACTCTCAAACGCTGTGGGCAAAGGGGCACTTTGGTACAACTTTGGAGGGAAATCTGGTAAAACCTATCAAACAAAACACACACACACACACACACACCCTTTGATCTAGGAATAATTCTGCTTCTAGAAATGTGTCTTGCAGACCAGCTCATCATGGTGTTTAAAGCAGGCCGCATTGCTTATGGTAGCAAAAAAAATGCCTTAAAAATTAATTGTGATTGGCTTGCTAAATATAAGAGGCTGCATTCCTACAGTGGCATATTACACATCCATAAATAAATGAAGTGGTTCTATATATGCAGCTATGGGAAGAGTCCCACCTGTGTTAAATGAAAAAGGCTGAGTGCACAAGTGTGTGCACCTTAGTCTCCCAACTGAGTAAAACTATATGTGATATATACATAAGAATTTATATATTTGCTTTTATATGCCTGGAATATTTCTGATAAGATTCTCTAGAAATATTGCTAGTGGTTGGCTCTGAAGGACAGTTAGGAGTAGGTAAGCCCAGAGAGACTTCCCTGGTTTTCATGTACTTTTGTAGTGTCAAAAATTTTATCATATGTATATATTCATTTTCCATTTAAAAATATAGATTATTAAAATTTTTTATTAACAAGAAGATTACAGGGCTAGTGACGAAAGACAGTCTCTTGGGGTTGTTTAGAATGGGGAAAGGAGGAGTCACCGTAGCGGAATTTTACAAGGAGGTTCTTCCCCAAGCCATTCCAGTTGCTTCCTCACATACGCTTGCTAGACATGTGCCGTACAAGCAGCATGGCCACCCAAATCGTGCTCTCCAGGAACTGGAAAGCAGGCTCATACCATGGCAGTCTGGGGCAGATACACAGCAGCAGTTGGAAAGTGGAATGGAAAACCCAAAGTCCAGCCAGACACCCAGTTCACTCGGTAACACCACCTTGGCGATCTTGCTGTAACTGTGAACAGTTGCAGTGACCACCCTCAACCCTCTACACTGAAGAACATTCTCTGTGCATAAATGCTTTAAAATTTTTAAATAATGTTAGACGTCTTTCGGAGTGGCTCCCTATGTTCTTCATTTCAACAAATTCAAGAGAGAAGTAGGAATGAGGAGGGTGTGCTGCGGCGTGGATCTGTGCAGTAGACAAAGTGGATACATTTACGGATTTTTTTCCTAGAAAGCCCATAATGATCGGTACAGGATCCACATTGGCCAATCCAACAAAATAATTGCAAAAGCAAAATATGATGTTTAATGATACAGATACAATTTAATAGTTTTTTTTTTTTTTTTTTTTTTTTTTGCAGGAAGGAAGGAAGTGGGAGGAGGGGAGGAAGAGAGAAAGAAAGAATAGAAAGGCCATAGGTTTCTGGAACTTAATTACTAAATTTTAAAAAGTCATTAGTTTAAATGAAAAGAAGTTGGCAGCTGGTGTGCTGAGTCTCCATTTCATTAAGTTACTCAGATTGGGATCAGTGAAAAATTTAAGTAATACGACGATTTTTCTCTTGACACAATGGACCGAAACACCACTGAAATAACTTGATCTTACTGTAAGGACTTAATTACAATTCTTAAACCTATAACCCAACTCCAAAGCCATTCACTGAGCTCACTGATGAGTATTAACTAAAACCAAGCACTCAAATGGTGAAAGTTTACTTTTCAGCCGTTACATGTGAAAAGTGGCATGCTTTGAAAGATATGTATGCTGACATTAGGACAATATAAGAGTGCTCTCACTGTTTTAAGAAAACCAGTCATAAATCTTCAGAGGACACTTCTTTTTTTCCCCTCCTATAGAAAGCCAGACTGGCCAGGATCCGGGCAGCCAAAACTGGAAGTGCCAACGCTTACATGCAGAGCAAACGGAACGGCTTACTCAGTAACCAGCTTCAGGTATGGTCCAAATGTTCCCCTCTTTTCATGTTCAATTTATTGGGGCAATATTGATTTAGTTCTGCTTAACCATGTAACTTTATTGTTGGTAATTACGAACATAGCTACGACACAACAAAATGGTCATTTTTTTTTTAATAACTTCGCCCTGCACTGTCTTACTGACTGTAGTCAGCTAGAAACTGGGCTCTGAAATATTGCAGGTGAATGGTGATTCTCAGTCACAATCGGGCGATATTTTCTGCACGAGCTCATGTAAACATGGGGAAGATCAAAAATTCTCAACAACTCAAATACCTAGGCTTTTTTTCCCCAAAATTATGTATGAAAAGTTCATTTGGGTGGCAATAAGGGGGTGCCGTGATGTCTTGTTTTATTTTTACCAGAGGGGGAACACCATTCAGTGTTACACAGGTCGCACCGAGTGAAATGCAATTGGAGAAACTTTACTTTCACCTGAAAACTTTTCCTTTAATATTTAGGATTTCAATCATCTTTACTTACATAATAGCTTCTGTGTCGGTGAGCATTATGGTGGTTTCAGGATTATTATTATTATTATAAGTACTAGATTAAGTATTATTATCCAAAAATAATGGCTCATAGGCTTTCAGAGGTAGTTGGTAGATGAATGAGTAAAAGGGAATTAAATTTTCAATTCGGGGAGACAAGTCTAAAAGGCCAGACTGCTAATTTGACGAAAATGTAAATGCTGATTATCAAACTCAAAAGCAACTCTACATTTGATCCTTTTCAGTTAAAGATAGATACATAAATAAAATGCTGCCATTTAATCTCGGGAATGAGGCCAGATCTCTCTGCAGAAATATGTGACTGAGGTTCTCATTGTTTGCCAATAAATAGAAAGCCCTCCTGTCTTCTCCTTGTTAACAGTCCTCCGAGGACGAGCAAGCCTTTGTTAGCAAATCCGGCTCCAGCTTTGAAACCCAGCACCACCACCTGCTTCACTGCCTGGAGAAAACCACGGTAAGGCAAAGGCAGGGCTGCCTGCCCCCGTAACTCAGACAGTAATCCCACTGGCTTTTGTGAGTACTTAATGCTTCCAAGCATGAGTTCACTGTCTGCATTACTGGAAAATATACTAAAAACAAAACAAGAAAAAATCAACAAGAATTGAAATTACTTTGAAAGACTGAAGTGATATGTCAACCTAAGAAGTATTTTAGAGACTTATTTACAATGTTTTTATCCTTAGTGATTGTCTTAACACTATCCGTTTAATGCAGATGGAAAGTTGTCTTCCAAGAGCTGACTGCAAGTCCTATAAAATATTTTTTTTCTCTTGATTCTTAAAATGCTGATTAAATAAGAGGAAAAAAATGAATTTCAAGTGTTCCTCACATCTGGATAAAGGCAACAGCAATAGCAATAACACAAAAAATAGAGAATAACTAGATATAAGAGTTTCTTTCATTCATGGGTATAATGAGCAGGGGCAGATAATAAAAACTATCTGTTCTCATAAGAAAAATGGCACATGTAACTAATGGCGTGCCCCATGGGGCTGAGGATTGAGTCTGCATTTCTCCACTTTGTAAGCTCCCTGTTGGACCTCCTCTTTAACAAAGGCATCTCTTCTCTGGATAACTTGTCAAAAGGGATCACAATCTATGACCACAGAGCAGAATAAAACTTTCACCATATTTGAATTAAGATTGCTGGTTCACTCGCTTGAGACACATATCTGTATTCTCAATTCCAACATACCGTCTATCCATTTATTCATGTACCTGTCTGTAGAGTCATTCAGCAGAAATGTCTTACTTGCCTATATGTGCGGGACAGAGAGCCAAACCCAAGACACACCATGAATGAAGTCAGGTGTGGCCTCTGCCCCACTGGAGCCTCCAGGTATGGGACAAAACACTGGAAGTTACTGGAGAAGGATGAGGAGCTGGGGAAGCGACAGTGGGGCCATAGTAGACTAGGGGCTAAGATGGCAGAGCCAAAGGGTACAGGGTGAGGCCAGGCTTCCTGGAGAAGCGTGAATTGAGACCCACCTGATGACTATGAGTTAAGCACAGAAATGAAGGGGCTAACAGGTGGTATAAGCACCTGAGGAAGGCTGGAACTTGGCTTAAGAGGAAGTAAAAGAACTTGAGGGTGGTCAGAAGGAGAGAGTGCTGCGTGGCACCAGTGGAGGTGCAGAGGAAGGCGGGGACCTGATAAAGGGGTTTGGGAGGCACCTGAAGAGTGTTGGTTCTTATCTTATTATTTATGGCAGATTATTTCAGGGCTTTAAACAGGGTGGTTAACTAACTACATTTATATTTTAAATAATGAACTATACCTTATTAAGACAACTCTTTGAAAGTTAATTGATGACAATAATCAAATGTATTTATCCCTATTTTTTTCTTTCTCTTTATTTTCATTTTTTGACTATTTTACCTTTCAGGGCTTTTTAAATCAAAAATTATTTAGCTCCAATGAATATAGTTTAAATTGAGCTACCTACAAAAATATATGGTTACCAGCAGCAGAATGACTTCTTCCCTTCCAATCCCTGATGAGATAAATCAGACTCTCATGCGTTCTGACTTGTATTATGTGTGTGAAAGGTGCACTGTAAGAGAAGAAAATAGATTGTGAATCCTTTGTGAGCTCTACTTTTTTCTATAGAATTTAATATTTAACATGAAATTCTGTCGGGTCTGATCATATTGTCCTCTGGATTTAAAATAGAATGTTAAATTCCATTTACTTCAAAATGCTTGTCTCAGCAAAGAAATGGCAAAATGAGTACCTAAAGCAATCTATTTCCTATTAGCCAGTAAATTCCTTCAATTGTTTTCCTAATATTTTAGGATGAGAGATGGTTAAGTGGAATTTGGCATGGGTGAAGCCTTCCACTCTAAGATTGTTCCCACACACCCACCCACCCACACACACAAAAGAGTAATTGAAGTCATCCTTAGCAGTTCAGACCAAAAATGTTTTCCCTGATGTTTCTCTGGTAAAATCTTGCACAGGCAGCTTAGGGGGCAATTTATATTAAACATTTTAAAAGCAAAATTTGCACTGTGTTTCTCTAAGATGTGATATATGAAATGACATCCATCACTGTTGGCTTCTCAGTTAGAAGGACACAGGCAGACATCACAGGTCCAGCCGGTGATGTAAAACAGACATAAGAATGGAGACCACAGAAGTTCAGTGCTAACTCATTCAGGGTCAAATATAAAGTGATATATTTTGATAAATATATTTTACTTATTTAACTAAGAAGTCAAAGTTGTCTATACACTGGGAATTTTAGAGGAGCATCTAGAGGAATGGGAAGTGTCTTTTAAGCATCTGATTTTCTAATTAAAAGTATTTTCAATCCCATGTGAAAATATTTGCTAATTCAAAACAGATAATCTAACTTGGAACATTCTATTAAAATCGTCTCTTTTTCATAACTTCAGTCTGCCAATTTGTTTAAAAAATAAAGTACATGCGAATTTCCACATTCCCTGTGGGTATTATTTGTATTCATTTTTGAGGGTTTTTTATCTTTAGTTCCAGATTTTATTTTTAAATTAATAAATGATATTTCAAGATCAAGTTATTCTGTAAACGGATACTAAATTAGCCTGTGCAAATCAGCCTCAAGACCTAACTAGAGAGATTTTACTTTCACACAAATGCCAAAGAAAAGTGGCTTGGATATTCTAATTATTATGAAAATGTTTTTTTACCCATTAGATAATCTAAATGTACGTGGGCATATTTGAATTCTAAGAAGAAAACTATTCAAATCTTTTTTTAGAGATAAAATGTGACAATATTGTCCATCAACTATAATATAAAATATAAAAAATAATAAACACATTTTTAAAAAGTGAAAGTGTGTTTCTGTGCTTTCTTCACATTTCTCGCCACTGTGGAACAGAATCACGAGTTTGTGGATGAGCAGGTCTTTGAAGAAAGCTGCATGGAAGTCGCAACAGTGAATCGTCCCTCGAGTCACAGTCCCTCTCTCTCTTCACAACAAGGAGTCACCAGCACTTGCTGTTCAAGACGACACAAAAAAACTTTCCGCATCCCTAATGCCAACGTATCAGGAAGCCACCGAGGCAGCGTGCAAGAGCTCAGTACGATTCAGATTAGATGCGTGGAGAGAACCCCGCTGTCGAACAGGTACCTGGGGTTGATCTGTGTGCGTTCGCACACCTGTGCTGCTTCTCAGAGCACATCTCCTCCTGCTGTCATGTTGCTACCTGGGTGGCATCTACCTCCTAGCTCCTAGGGATTGAAATGAGGCAAAATTGCTCTGTAACAAGTGGGAAAATGGGTCGACGGTAGTTTTCAGTAAACACCAATGGCCTGAAATGATCGTCAATATGACCAAAAGGCACAAATTAAATTGACATTGATGTGATTGAAAAGTATTCAGTAGCCCCCAAAAATACATCAACGTAGGCAATGTAACTGAAAAACCAAACGATGCCCACACGAACCTTTTGAATCAGTATTTTTGACCCCAACAAACACAAAAAAATCAATCCAATACCAATAAAGGTAAGTGAAATGTTGAAACCGTTTACCCCCAGTTCGTTTACAGATAGTGTAAGTAAAGTGTTTCTATTGGCATTTCCCTCTTGTTCCTCTTTATGGGCTACTTGTTTTTACCAAAACCATACATGGGTAATAGTAAGTAGTACATTTAAACTAGACGAGTCACTGAAAAGATTAATCTCTGCCCAGGTAATTTTACTCTGTTCTTCAAATTAAATAGCTTGTATTTTTACATTGATAGCTATTAATTCAGTGCTACTATTATCCCAAAATGGGAAGGGAAAAGACCCCACTTACCTCTCTCACCTGAAGATGAGAATTCAGACAGGAGATGGAAGTGTTGTGTAGCAAAAGATTTTAAAGGATTTATTAGCAAAGAGAAAGTCCACCTCCAAGAGCTGGAGGTCGGCTGATCCAAGGGCAGATAGCGGTGCCGGTCTTTGTTTGGTCCCGGGTCTTACACCCTCGCTGAGAGGCGGTCTCTTGATTGATTGGCGGCTCTTGACCCTGGAGCGCTTAGTCATGCTCATCCCCTTTTGCGCATGTCCTTACCCATGATGCACACAGAGAAGCCCATGGTGGGGGCCTAGTCTGCAATGCTAATTATATTACAATGAGCATCGGGTCATGTCCGGTCAGGTCTTCGTTGCTACCGTGCAGTTGCGGGTGTCGGTTTCTAACTAGTTTCCTGCTGGCACTCATTTAGAGGGAGTAAAGCCCCTTTATGCTGAAGGTGGGCATACCACCGTCTTCCAGCCATCCCCCTTCTCCTCCACCTTATCTACCTGGTGCCCCCGCTTATCTAACTGCCTAACACTACTTCTTTGTTGGCATCCAGCCATCTTTGTGGAAAACTTGGATGAGATTCTGCATTCAGGCTCTGTTGACTTACACAAACCAGATGTCTCTGGGACCAGAATATTAAATATTGGAGCAATGACAGATTTCTGTCTGTAAGATAGTCTACCTCTATGTTGTTTTACATATATTCCAAAACACAATAAAAAAAAACGGAGAAGAGCTTAGAAAGAAAATCTTAGAACATAAATATTTAAATTAAGTTTTCATGAGAAAATAGTTTTAAGTTCCTATGTCTAGCCTCTTTGCTCCTTTCCCTTGCCCACTTCACACACAGAGTATAAAACTCTTGCAAGAATACCAAGTAGGGAAAACCTTCAAATATTTGTAATGACTCACTTTTTTGAGTTCTTTTGGTTGTCGCTAAGTTGAGAGCTCTAAGGGCACCATAGGTCCCAAAGAGATAAGATAGAAAAATGATTCTGTGACCAAAAGAACTGTGGTCTAACCATAGTTAAATCCTTTTCATGATGGTATGCCAACCTCTCAGAGGTCCTGTCTTAAATAAAACTATTTTATTTTGCTCAACCTAGGCTTTCCAAAACTCATCCAATCCTCTTCCTTGTCTGTTTGTAGAAAACACTCTGAGACATGCTAACTGAACCACATTGAGCAGGCTTTTAACGTTTGTTTTCATGTTAATGAGCTGCCTAATGTTCACTTTAATCTATCTTAAGATTTAGTGTTTCATTTTTAAAATCTTGGTAATCATTCGCAGACATTTAAAATCTTACCTATACACATGAAAGCGTGTATTCCTCACTTGGAGGAAAAAAAAATTTTTAAGCTTGAAACAACTTACTTTCTTAAATCTATTTTTTCCTCATCAGCCGATCCAGTTTAAACGCCAAAATGGAAGAGTGCGTTAAACTAAACTGTGAGCAACCTTACGTGACTACAGCAATAATTAGCATCCCAACACCTCCAGTCACCACCCCCGAGGGAGACGACAGGCCAGAGTCCCCTGAGTACTCAGGGGGGAGTGTTGTCAGAGTGTCTGCTTTGTAAGACAATTGGAATCAAGTCTAAGAGAATTTGAGCGCTGGCTGGGGAAAGAACCCCCACGTGGAAGGAAGAAGACACAATACACTTTGTGCAGACAAAAACGACAAAGCAAGAAGGTTGGTAGGGAAACAAAAACAAGGCTTCCAAACTTGAGGATGGAAGTAAAACCACCAAATGGCATTTCTAGACAGAGTCTGATCTGTTGTTATGCAGAGGAATGGTCTGTGGCCCTTCGACTTTGTGAATGAGCACAATGAAATGCCGCCTACTGATGCTTCTTATGACCAGAACTCTTTTTTAATAAAATAAACCTTTGAACATATGTTCCAGTGGAATGCAAAACAAAACAAAACAAAAAAATATGGAAAACATTTTGATAAAAATTTTTCCTGTTAAACCCATGAACATTGGCTCTGATGAAGATGATTACGTATTAAAGAAGAAACTCCTATGACATATTTGTATTGACTGAAGGAAGCCATCCTAATGCATGCTAGAATTCTTTGGGACAGTGCTCTCAGTTTCCTTATGTTGTCTTCAGAATAGGCATGATAAACTATAACTTTAGAAAGAGGGAATTTCTGTGCACTTACAACAAACTGATCATTCATGTTCCATGGTGGGCTGTGCAAATAAACTCCTTTAGAACTGCAGTGTTGCTCATGGGGATGCTCACTAGTAACTCTCAAGTGTTCAGATAATTCCGTATTAACTATTATTTTACCTTGCACCTAGATACTGTTACAACTGCAATAATTCATTGTACACACCTGTTGTACCAGGAATCAGGATTTTTTTGTTGTTGTATTTATTTCCAGATCTTCATAGATAACAGTCAGAGCCGCATTCCATAGAAAAACTTCTGGTGTGGCCAGGTTTTAGATAACTTTTTAATCCGAAACCCTTGTGCCATAAATGTTTTCCTGTAATATTCTTTGGTCCACTGTAGCCCTGTGACAGTGCATTATCTGTTCCTGTATTTCTATAGCGCCTTCTTTTGGATTTATCATCATCAACTGGACGAACGTTTTCTAGTTCAAATGCCTTTCCTACTTTTGTATTCCCCAACGAATTATCTTGTAAGTAGATTATCATCATCAATCCCCTTGTCAAAAATTAGAAAAGAAGGAATTGACATCTGTGAATTATCTCTCGCCTTTTTGCTGTTATGGAAAAGCCCAGATACTGGATATATCACTGTAAGTTTCATGAAAAGAACTGGCTGGGACTAATATCACAGGACCAGTGATCCCCGAATCTCCCTTGATGTACTATTTATTTTGCTTTAGATCTTGAATACACTATGAGAATAACTAATGTGAATTGAAATGCAGAGACAGACTGGAACGCTTTATGTAGCGATATTTGATGAAAGCACGCTTTTCTGTGCCACTGGGGAAGGCAGCACAAATTTATCTCAGAAAGGTTCCTGTATCTTGCAAGGAGCAATTTCCTCCTCTAAATCAGGAGGACAGGAGTTTGATGATGCAGAATTGGTCTCTATGTACATTTAAGTGAAAAGGCTTGATATCTTTTCACCTTTAAAATATTATCAGCAGACATGTCTGCACGTAGACAGTGTAAAAAAGTTTTATGTCAAATGAAAAGTTTTGTTCATTCCAAACCACCACTGTAAGGAGTAAAGTTTAGCTTCACTACATGGAAAGAGTTAGTAATTATCCCCCTACTATAGAGATTTAAAAATGCTTATCGTAAAATTATCATACAAGGAATTAATCCAACCATTTTCAAGTAAAGCCAGAAATTCTGGCTTCCCATTTCTAGCATAGCTTCTAGAACAAGGCTGTGCACACAGTAGATTTACAAACACGTGCTGAGTGGAAGTCAGATAAACTCTACTATCTCTCGGGGAGAACTGGCTTTATCCCTAGGGTGTCTTTTTAAAAGTTACTAATCTTCCTGAAGTGTGAATGTTAACAATTATATTAACACCTGCCTCATGTCACTTTATGCTTCTAGAGCAAATATATAGTGAAACTTCTTCGATGGCACTTGTTGAAAAACGTTTTAAAAAATAGAATAAAGGAAACACAATCAGGAACACTTAGGTCTCTTGATTCCCAATGAAAAGTTCTATTTTCATGTTCTTAATACTACATTTTAAAAAACACAGTTAGATCCTTTCAGTTGACAGTTCTTTTCAACTTATCATTTATCCAAAACTATTCATTTCTTTAGGCTTTTGGAAAAGAAAAAAAAAACTTTTTGGTGTTTTAGGTGATTTAAAAATACACTGTGTTGGTGGTGAATGACTATTGATGCCTGTGTTAAGTGCATCTGTATTGTAAGTGAAATGTGATTATTTCTGTGTACCATATGGAGTAACCAAGGTCATGTGTTTTTGACAATTTTGTTTGAAATTCATATATCTTATTTCAGAGGATAGCATAATATCTGCATTATGCTGGAAAAAAAAATAGACCTTTGGAGAATACTTAAATAAAACATGTGCATGCTTGAACAGGACGACATGGTTGACCGGTGCCCTTTCTTCTTAGACTCCTGTCTAGAATCTAGGGTGTGCCGCACTCACCCTGCGTATTTGGGAGAACACTGTAACACGTTCAAACTCAAAAAACCCATTGATCGTGAGTGACATTTAAATCTAATCTCAATGGTGGAAATGGTAGCTTTCTGTCGACAATGGAAAATTAGGCAGAGGCTTTAACAGAAAAGTTAATATCATTTAAATATAAAAGAATGTCCCTGCTTTAAATGGTCGTTTTTAGAACTATCTTGGCAACAACACCTCCATAGCTACTAACTGTGATGATATGAGTGTATTGCAAGGTTTTGATGTTTATTTTAAAAAGATAGTATGGTTAAAATCAGGTTTTGATATAAGATTTTTTCAAGCAGAATGCTTTCTTCTGTGTGTGACCCCAGTTTACTAGCCTGTACCCTAAATTCCATTTGCTTCTTGCACGGTGTGGACCAGAGAGAAGTAAGGCTGATGCCTGAAACTTGCATACTTCTTGATCAGCACTGCGTGAGTTAAGCAAAAAGAAGCTCCGAGGTAATAACTTTGATCAGAACTCAGATTCTTCTTCCAACACTCCTTTCTGTCTATGGAAACAGGTGATTTATTTGCCTAGTTCTATGTCTCTCACTCTCTCCCTCCATATACATTTATGTGTTTATGTATTTATACACATACACACAGATTTTTATTCTTTTTTAAAAAATATACACACGCCAGTGGTCTCTTTTCAGTAGGGGACCAAAAGCAAGAAACTGTTATGAGATCATTAGAAGAAGGAAAATGTGTGCATCATTCAGTGCAGAGAGTGGTTTTCACTAGTGATAACTGGTGACCCTCTGGGTGGATAGTCTCCATTTTTTTCTTATTAATTATTGTCCTTTACAGTCCTTGATTTCCTGAGACCAATCTTGTATTAAGATGCAAACTCCCTGCTCCTTCAACTTAGGTGCAATGTTTGCCTGGAAATAGCCCCCAGGGAGGTATATCAATGTCTGTGGACAACGTCGCTCAAAAGAGTAAAGAGTCCTTGATCGATGGCTCCTCCGAGTTTCATAAGAAAGGCGTCCCCTCGCCCCTAGGGTTTTATTAAGGTGTCTGTTTTATTAACTCACAGGTACAAGAATGGTTATTGGTAGGCACTGTATAAACTTCATCAGAATTGTCGACGCAATGACGTAGGCACGCTGTAATTTTTTGAAAAACTAAAGAGTTTAAACTAGCCACCTGAGCTAGTCCTGTTTAGTGTGGTAAAATAGTCTCAAAAGAGTAAAAAGAGTAAGATTTTTCTTTTTTACCTGTCAGGAACTGTTACTTTTGAAAACCACATTTGCTTAAAACGATTATAAGATACACTTATTGCAAAAAAAGCTTTTAATGAAGATAATATTAGATCCAGGCTGTGCCGTCTAATCCTTCGCTCTTTACTGCCTGCCTTATCTTTTCCCTCCTTTCTCTTCAAGCACTCATCTTTCTTTTACTAGATCATTCTCCCTCTTTCCTTAATCATTTTCCTTCTGGAAGTTTCCTATGGAGATCCACCAGGTAACTACTGTTCATTCTACAAATAGCTCAAATTGTGGAGCACAGAGGATGGGCTGGACATTGTGATGGGAGCTGGAGAAACAGAGATTCAGAATTCAGACCAAATCCTCCTCGAGGAGTTGGATGGTGGGAAACGGCCTGAAGTCCTCTCTGCTTCACATTATTCTTCATAACCCTGCGCCACAAATGTCCTCCCTTCTCCCATATTGACAGTCATTTTTCTGCTTAATCTCCTGAAGAAATCTCTTCAACAGAGTTCACATCAAGATGGTGTTCTTTGAAGTACTTTCTCAAATTTTCCCATCACGTCATCGATAGCCTCTTTCTGTAGGCTATGGTCCTCTTTCTATAGGGAGAGGGTGAGCAGGAAGAGACACAGGAATATTTCTAAAGAAGAGAAAGCAAGACAAGACAAAGCAAACAGAAAAGGAGGCAGAACTTCATGCTTATGATTTGAGCATCATTAAAAAAAAAAAACAAAAAAACAGCCTTTTCCAAGTATCCACTCAGCTCTTCCTACCATATTTTGAGAGGATATGAAGAGAGCTATTGAAATCGTTTTGGAGGAGGAGTACCACACAGTGCTGCTGTGAATCCTAACACCACATCTCAAGTTAGTTCCTCTGACTAATCCATTGAGATGTGTGCGAGAATGGGACAACAGAGCAGGAAGTCTAGAAAGAACGGGGAGTTTATAATTAGCAACAAGCACCAAAAGGTGGGCCTAGGTGGCCTTTGTTAGTTCTGAAGCATGGGGCTGGCTGCAGAAGGGTATGAAGGGTGGGTACCAAAGATGTGAAGGGAGATTTGGAGGAAACCTGGAAGACAAGTATAAGGGCATTGACAAGGGCTACAAGGTGACAGAGAAGCATCCTTGGGCTTTGATCCTAATTGACAATCCAACGCTTTTTGACTTGATCAAATTAATTCATTTGTTAGAACTACACATTATAGCACCAAAAGGTTTTTATTTTAACCTACTATCAGAGGCACTGAATATAAACATTTTTAAAGTAAAAATGTCACACACATCACAATTTTATATGCGGCTTAATCTGGACTTAATGTGCTTTATCTTTATTCCACAGCCAACATGAAAAGAAATCAATGCACAAACCACAGAAGTAAAATCCTAATGCATTCTTTTCAATATACAAATTCTTTCTTCAGTAGATTCATAATGAGCAATAAATCATGATGATTATAACCACCTTGAAAAGATAAGGACAATAATGAAGACTGCTAACTTTGATCTAGTCCTAAATATATGCCAGTGACTGTGCAGATCACCTCACATGGATCAGTCTAGGAGGTAACTGGCCACATTTTTGGTGAGAAAAGTTTAACACTGAAAAGTGATGGGTCTTAATTTTCCTAATTCAGATAATAGAAAATTCTAAATTAAATCCTGTGTATCTGTGATAGAGTTCTGTTTTGTTGAACTATTGATGCTATGTCTTCTTTAAGAGTAAAAAAGAAACTAAAAGAAATAGGAGGTAGGAGGAAGCCTGCATGTATCCATGCTCTCTTGGCCGCAATGTCATTGTCAAAGATGATCAATTTTTCTTCCCGTTGTCTTTGATCTAAATTTTTTTTCTTACTTTGGAAAATGTGGTGCTTAGAACTATTCCTGATTGATTATTGGTAAATTAAAATAAAAATGGAACCTAGCCAGGAAATATATTGCCATCCTAATTGACAAAGATTTTCTAACAAATCCGCATCAGCACACACAATGAGTTAAGTTTCCAGTAACAGAGAAGTATGTGTTAGGGCATCCACCATCTCTTACTTGCTTTCCTTTTTGAACCAGGTCTACCTAAATTCTCAAGGTTGTTGACCAGGCCTGTATTTGGAGAGTGCAGCATCTAACTGGCCTATGGTCCAAATCCTAGAGGTTTATAATAACAGAACAGCAACCTTTTGGAATTAAGGTCAAAAACCACAGTTCCTGCGTTTCATTATCTTTTGTATCTTCCTCAAATTCTTGCAGGCAGAAATTCTGGAGAATGACAATTAAGCACCTATTGGCATTTAATAGCACATGCTAAATAAGATGCAGAAAGATTCAGATAGGTAAAGTGATAATTCAGTATCCCAAATTAATGTGATACAATGAAAGATATTCTTGGATTTTTCCATCCTCACAAAGAATTCCAAAGGTCTTCTGCAGGTAGTTAATGGTTTTTATTTTCTTCTAATAAAATAGGAAGCTTCAATAAAGGTGTAAACACAGACATTTGATTTATATGGAACCGTAGAAAATTTAATGTACCTTTTAAAATGGTACTTGGGATGTAACTGCTTGTCATAAAATTTCTTTGGGTTTCATCGTTTGCGTGTTTTATGTTCCAAAATAACACTGGCCTATTAATAATATCTCTTTACCTTCCACTTCAATCTTTCCTGTCCTACTTCTCAAAAGGTAAATGTGCTATTCATTGCAAGTATTACTTTTGTGCCCAAAACTTCCTTTACATGAAAAGTTAAGGTGCAATTATGATTAAAATGTATAGAAAAGTCAATACTATATGGTTATCATTTTCACTCTTACTAAATATGATAAATTATAAAAATTTGCATCAATGAAAAAAGTAAAACTTCTCCAAATTGTCTTACAGAAGGATTAAAAATTATCTTTTCTGTTTTTTCCAAAGTAGGAATATACAGCAGGTAAACTCTAATATAAAAATCACGCTATATTTTGTACAGGAGGCACATATACAACATCAGACAGCTCCACTAGTGCCTAAAACGAAATGCATATATTCATCCAAGTGTGCACAAGCCCACTGATAAGAGACTAAGAAAGAAGTGGGCCCATCAGTGACTGGAGGAACCTGAAACTGTGTATCGTTTGGAAGACACAGTGTTTGAAAGACCAGAAGAATTCAACATCATGTCAGTTTCTTTCTCTGCCTTATCCAGAATTCAATTCATTGGCAAAGATTCTGAGAATTTAGTTCAATTATGCTGCAATGATTCACTATTAGATATAGATTTTAAATTTTGTAGGATTATCTGAAATTAATTCAAGACGTTTCCCCATCCCCTATAGCCTCAAATTATAATAAGTACCTCAACCTAAACTTAGAATGAATGCTGAAATGCTTATAATAAACTCAATTTAGGAGAACACAGTTAAGGCCATAAGTCAAAAAGTGAGGTTTTAGATGCCTCAGATTGTGGTGTCTGAGTATCCCTGATTCGGATTAAATATATTTTGATAATAACCCTGACCATAGTCAAAAATGAAGTACAAATGAACTTTAGGGTGACTACTGTTCAATTTAATTAGTTGTACTTCCCTTCTCCATTTCTTCTCAAAGCAGAGAAAAAAATGTTCAACAAGCAAATGTATTATAAGAGCACAACCTCACACGGCTCTTCACAATATAAGAGAAAGTCAAATACGTTAACTTAGGCACCCAGTGCATTTCTTGTAACAGAAACGCAGGAAAATGTAAAGTAATATAAAATATTACTGTGAAAATATAAGTTCTTCAGAAATTCCTTGTATACACATTTCTACTTTTAATCACCATACAATGTATGTAGTAGTTTTCTTAGGAAGTCTTTTGTGTCTCAGATAAAACTCAGGAGAAAAAAAAAAATACCAGAGGCAGAGAGTGGACACACACTCACACACACACTGACACAAACACAGAGGCACAATGTGGAGTTCCATTTATTTTACTACCTGATGTATTTTAATGAAATGTGGAAGGAAATTTTTTTCTTGCCAGTAATCGTATCTTCTGGCATTTTTTCTTTGTTGATTGTAGAAAATTATAATGTAGGAATGTCTAGACTTTTTAAATGAATCTCCCTGAAAAGGACTATCAGGATTACCAAACAACACTGTCTTTTTTCTAAAGCGTCAATGCATAGAATGCCCAAAATTGCAGGTTAGCTAGAACAGGGAAGAAATAAGATAGCAGTGATTTTGAGCGTACGCATGGAAAAGAGACACTCATTGCTTATTAACCTGTTTATTAATATTGAGAATATTAATATTGCTTATTAATATTGAGAATCTGTGCCTCTTTAGGTTACTTTTAATTTAAGCAACACTTAGTTTAAAAAAATTAATTCATCTCTTAGCTAAATCTGTTTTAAACTTTAAGGTAATTATATCCGATACTGGGGTTGTGAAAAGCAAACTGTACTTCCATTTTATTACCATGAAATTAAAAAGGACACTAAAAACTTCAAATTCTCGTTTTCAAAATGTATCTCTGAGCTTCTGCCCTATTCTTCCTACTTTTCAAGGGGCTAAGCCACTTTCTTTGGTCTTTGTAGTTTATAAGGTTCACATATGTCCATGTTAATGATTATATACGACACCATGTGGAGAAATGAGGGGCATACCCAGAGGAAGGAAGCAACGTCCCCTCAAAGGGAAAGCTGAATGCATCCTGAATATTAAACAGCATGCGATGCAACTCAAGAAAGTTGTTTTAAGCTCCCTTAATGGATAGCATAATGCCTGCATCTTCAAATTATGTAAATTTCAAGAGATTTTCTAAGAAGGAAGAGGGTTGTTTTAAGGAACGAGTCTTGCATCGTGCATTAGCTATGACAAAAGCAGTTCTACAAAGGGGCATAACGACACTCGCGCTATAGAGGTAGCCATTCTGACCATTCATTTTCTTTGCAAGCACGTTGTACGTTCCAAGCAGTGTGTTAGGGGCTGGGACAACACAGCAACAAGATCCCGCCCTTGTTGGTATTGGAGGGGAGGGAAAGTTATTTTCCCTCTACCCTTCTGAGCTCTTGGCGGAGACCCCTTGTAACAAAACAGACGAACAAGGGAAAAACAATGAAGTTTACTAATAACGTGAGTACCTCATGTGTATCTGGGAGATCCTCAGAGAAACAGAGTACGCCTGCCAGGTGGCCCGGGATTCAGGATTAAATACCATCTTACCAGGGAAGGAGGAGAGGGATGTGGGCGCCCGCTGGGAGAGTAAATGATTGCAGGGGAGATGAAGGGGCCAGGAGAACAGGCGGGAGGGCCGAGCGTTTATGACGAAGTTTGTCTGCGTGTGGTGTGCACTCCTAGCCTCCTCTCCCACAATGACGATCCGTCCCCCCAGGTGGTCACAACTCCCAGGGGAGGCACAGGTGATCACGGAGCTCCTTTGGATGGGACTATCTTTAGGCCGATAAGGGGAGTTTAGAGAACCTCCCTCCCCGCCTTTGCTGTTTTTCAAAATAATCAACATATCAAAGTGGCGTATTGGAGTGATAAGTGCCAAACCCTTGAGGTCGCATTTCCGGCTGGTATGTTCTGCTGCCCCTTAGTATCTACAGTCTCCTTGTTGACCTGGACCCATCACAGGTAGAAATATAATTAAGCAACTTAAGTTCATAGTGACATACATTCTAGGGGAAAAGTATAAAGGGTTTGGATCAGCAGTGGCGTGGTGGGGGCCGTCCTGGGGGCTGCCCAACAGGGTGCTGAAGAAAAGGCCTCTGGGAAGAAAGCTCTCTGCAGAGGAGAGTCGGCCACATACAGAAGCTGCATTCCAGGCCTGGGAGGTGCACAGACATTTGCCCGGGGAGGGTAAAGAACCAATCTGATCGATTTCAGTAAAATTCGTGGGTTTTAATTTTCCGCTTCCATTATCTGTTATTTCAGGGCTTTCTCTGATTTGGGGGCCACATTTTTCTGGATATTTTTAAAGAAATCAACAGTTTATCATTAATTCCTTTTTTTTTTCCCCCTTTCACAGTTAAGGGCCAAAATAAAGATCTTTCAGTGACAATGACAGCTAATATTTATTCATTAAGCAACCAAAATGGACCATTCACTTCCTTTCAAGTCTCTGCAACCACTTTGGAGCTGTCATTAAGAAATCCATTTTCCAAGCAAGGGAACTGAGCCAAAGGGCAGGTAAGCAACTTGCCGTAGGCCACACTGCAGATCAGGGATTACGATGGAATTCAACCCAGGTCTGCTGCAAAGCTCATACACTTCCCCCCTCACAGAGTCCCTCCTTTTGTTAACAATAAAATTAAATGGTATCAGATCTGCATACAACACACAATTCTGGGTTTTACCACTTAAGGCAACAAGGTGAGGAAGACCTTGTGGCCTGCTTGTATCTGTATTTCTGTGTTTTCATTACCGAAATGACTGAGCACTTGCATCGACCACAGTTCATTCATCCCCTTTATTAATTCAGCAAATATTGATTAGCCCTGATCTGCTAGACACTTGAATTTAAATAATGGACAAAACAAATATGATTCCCGTCATTACAGGGTTTGCTTCTAGTTGAAAAGACTATCATTAAGCAAACAAACACACAGACGGTATAAAATTGCAAATCGTGGGAAGAGCAATAACAGGGAATCAGAGATAACAGAGGGGCCCTTGTTAAGATTCAGGGTCCAGAAACGTTCTCTTGGAAGAAATGACGTCTCCTGGGGCTCAAAAGAGAGAAGTGGGAATTATCCCAAAAGGGGAGAAAAACATTCCCAGCAGCCGCTGGAAGCAAAATTGAAACCCACACGGTAGAAAAGCTCTTGAAACCTTTGAAAACTGGTGAGAAGGGCTGTGGGGTTGAGCCACAGTGAGTGACGGGAGGCGTGAACACAGGTTAGAAAGTGGACGGCGTGGCAGAGGACAGGTATGAATGGACAGGCCCTTCCACTTAAGGATCTGGGACTTAGTCCTCAGTTCCCTGGGCAGTCGTGAAGAATGTGGAGCAGAGGAGTAACCAGATCCAATTTGTGTTTCAAGATCACTCCAGTTGCTGCTAGCGAAAGAACCGGTTGTGACGCAGGAAAACAGATGTGGGGCGTGAGGAGCGCCGTGTCCCAGTCTTCGGTTGAGCCCCTGGGATGTGCCCTGCCAAGTGTGGGTCCTTGGCTTCCCGCAGGAAGACGGAGAGGGAGGGGTAGGTGGCCTCGAGGCATCAGGCGTTTTTCTGGGCCTAGTGGCTTCATATGCTAATAAGTGGGAGGACCGGTCTAACTAGCCTGGGGAAGGGGCTGGGATTCCCAGGAAGTTGGCCATTTCCCACTCTTTGACCTTTCGTGGCTAGCCTTGGGACTGCCATGGTGCCTGTGGGCGTGTTATTCACCATGTTACTATATTACAGTGAGCGTATAATGAAGCTCAAGGTCTGATAGAAGTCAAATCTCCCACCGTCTTGAGCCTCAGGGCCTGCTGGGGGTTGAATCTTCCACCATTTTGATGTTAATTGCTGTACTCATTCCTTGAATGGCTGTGCCCTGCCCTCTTCCTGTCTCAATAAAAGGAAGAATTGATAAATATTTATTAAGTGTGTACTATATGCCAGGCACAGTTTTTAAGTGCTTTAAAAGTATTCATTTATCATCAGAAAAGCCCTATAAAATATATGCTATGAACTTCTCTAATTTATAGATGAAGGAGAGGCACAGAATTGTCACATAACTTACCTAGAGTCACACAGCAAATAAACTGCAAGATGGGGATTGAACCCCAGCTTTCTGGCTCTGACTCTGAAGCCTGAACACTTGTCAACCCCAGGGATCTCTCACGCTGGTCTTTAAGTTAGATATTGTAGAATGCAGGGAAAAAAAGAGGCCTCCTTTGGGAATCAACATCACACGGGTGGTATTTAAATCCCAGAGGATGGAAGAACGTGTAGAATAGGCAAGGGATCCCTGGACCGATCCAGGAGGAGCTACAAAGCAGTCTGAGAAGGAGGAGCCAGAGAGGCAGGAGGAAGCCAGGGGAGCGCGGAGGGGAAAAAGGGTCAACTCGTTGAATGCAGCTGAAATGTCTAGTAAAGCGTGAACTGCAGGGGATTTGGCGATCTGGGACCAGAGTGGGCATCCTTCACCTGAACAAAAGTACATGATGTGACACAGTGAGAGCAAAACCTGGATTGCATTAGCGACTTGGACAGTGGAGCACATTCTGGAGCTGCTTGGCTCCATAGCACGACTCAGAGATGAGGAGATTCCTAAGAGGAATACGGGTGAAAGGAGGTGGGTGTTTTGTGTTTGCAACCTAATGGGATATAATATGACATGTTCCAATCTTGGTAAGACATATCTAGTCGACAGAAAAAATAAAGGTTGAAGTTGCAGGAAAGAGAGGACCGTAAAGAGAGAAGAAAGGGAGGTGTGGAGTCCGAGTGCAGGAGGAGGGAGATGCCCAGTGGGGTAGGGTCCTTCCTCTGGGGCACCAACAGGCGCTTCCCTGAAAGGTTCCCCACGTGGTCAGTGTGGCAGGCATGGCATAGTTACTGAAAATGCTCCCTTGCTGTCTTCTGCTCGTATTCCCTGAGGGACTGCTGTGTCTCTTGGGAACAAGCTGCCCTTCCACAAATAAAAGGAGAAATGACTTTACTCTAAAGAGCACCCAACATCTCTGAATCACGAAACCACACCAGGCATAGACGGCACTCTGAAAATTTGGGAATAACTGATTTCTTAATATTTTGTTTTGTTTTGTTTTTCTTCTATATTCCGTCTCTATATTTGTTCTCATTCCCCAGTGTTGCCCCATCCCACAGATGAGGAGTCCCTGTAATCCAGGGAGATAATTCAGGAGATGTCATCTCAGTTAGCCAGCCTCCCACCCACCACCTGAGCATCCCTGGGTCTCCCTTTCTGAGGCCCCTGCTCTCACTCGTTCTTATCTCTGGCTGTTGTCAGCAAGTGCTGGGAGGAACACAATCTAATTATCATAACTCACAGGAAGATACAGATGATGGATGCAATGCCAGGATATTTGCAATTGAAAAGAAACCACTTAAACTTAATGCATCTCTAGAGAAATATTAATATTGCGAGGGAAGATATCTGTGGTCCCTGAGTTTTCTCCAGGGAGCTGTCTAGTCTGCCTAATCTGCCTATCAATCCTGGCGGCCCTGTATACACGAGACACACCGCCTACACACGAGGGCACACACACAGACACACATGTACATATGCTCAGACACACAGACACATTTCTAGACACACTGTAATGCATCAAGACACACATACACTATACACACTCATATGGCATGCACATAAAATTATGTATACACACAAACACAGATACAGATGCCCACATAGCGTGGGCTAATATATCTAAGTACTGTGTAGGGTGAAGATCAGTGGGCTAGTGGGCAGGGACAAGAAAATGGAAAGATTTCCAAGTCAGAGAAAGGAGTTTGGGGTTGTTATTCTAAGTGGAATAGGGAGCCATTGTAAGAGTTTTAAATGTGGGAGTGACAAGAACTGATCTCATTTTCAAAACACCACCATGGCTGGACTATGGAGAACACATGCAAGGACCAGAGAAGAAGTAAGGGCACCTCTTAGGAGGCAGTCGCCGTGGTCCAGGTGAGTAGAGCACTGACTCGGACTAGGCCGGGGACAGTGGAGATGGAGAAAGCTTGGTAGAGCCAGGAAAGACACTGCAGAAGGTGCTGGCAGGACGGGCTGAGGGATTAAACATGCGACGAGGAGGTGCTTAAACCACCTGGTGGATGTACTAAAAGCAGAACTGTGGACTCAAGGGTTCTGTTAACCGTGGTACCTTTTAAACTCTTGTGATCCTGGTGGAAATGTCAAGGAGCAGCTGGAAATACAAAATTGGAATTGCAAGGAGAGGTCAGGGCTGAAGATAGAAATATAAGAACTGTGAGAAGAGAGAAGGGGCAGGAAGGATGGTACTGGAGGATGTCTGTAGGGCGAGGGTGCACATGAAGAAGCAGCTCTGAGCAGCTGGGGACCCTCCAATACTTTAAGGCAGACAGAGAAGGAGGTGCAGCAGAGAAAATAGAACAAACTTTCAGTGAACGATGAGAAATAGCAAGAAAGTGCTTATCATTTTTTATCAGTTTTACTAGTATGTGAACCAGCTCAAAAGGAATAAATCTATTTTATGTGCTTTCCCCTGCAAAAGGTAAGAATTCAGGCAAGGCAGTGCGGTGGTTTTAAAGACACGTCCCAGAATTCTTTGATACTCCTCCCTCCAGGAAGTCGAGCTGAGTTTCCGTCTCTTTGGGTGTGAGCTGTATGTAACGAATCACTTCTAATTAATTGGATCTGGCGAGCGTGATGGGCTATTACTTCAAGATCAGATCATAAAGAGACTGCAGCTTTCATCTCAGGTGATCTTTCCAGCTCTTTCTCTCCCTTGGATCGTTTGCTCTGAGGCAAGCTGGGTGCTGTGTTGTGAGGTGACCAGTGTGAAGAGAAGTTGAGACCCCCAGGGAACAGCTAGACTCACCTTGCCATCCACTTAAGGGAACCAACTTGGAGGTGGAGACTTTGTTCCCAGTAGGACCTCCGGATCATTGCCCCCCCCCGCCCCATGCAATGTCTTCACCAGAGACCCTGAGCTAGAACCACCAACCCAGCAGCTCTTAGAAACTGTGAGATAACAAATGTTTGTTGCTTTGATCCACTAAGTTTTGGAGCTGTATGTCGGGAAGCAATAGATAACTCATTCCTCAGCATAAGAAGACAGAAAATGCTGTGTGACTGTGTGTGATCAATGTGTCCCCTCTTCTGTTCTTACTGCCTTCCCCCAAGAGAAAAAAAAAATCAGATCTGCTAAGTGCATTTGGAGAGACCAGATAGATACCGTTTCTTGGCCACATAGAAATGAGATCTTGTGGCATGGATCCACACGTGCTTAACAGCTTTCACCTTCAGTTTTGGTCACAGTCCTGCCTACCTGGATTGATATTTCTAGTGATGAAACACGAACCCATACTGTCAATACACTGTGTGTTTCATAAAGTATTCCCGAAAGGAATTACTTTAAGGGTTTCCCAATCTCCCTAAAATTGGAAGGTCAAGACCAAGAGAACCCAGAGAGAGTAAGGAGAATGGAGCATTGCTGAGATGGAAGGGAAAAGCCTGACAACCCAGGGTCTTGGCTGTGAGACCGGCGGAATTTATCCAGCCTTTGCTCCTCAATGTCTGTATCTCGGGAATGAATTTCCACCCATCTCACAGAGCAACGAGAGGGTTAAATAAAATGAAATATGTGCAAAACCCTCCTAAATGACAAGGTTTTAGGATGATCGCACACGCCATCCGCTCTACTCCCTCTGCAGTGTTACACTGACAGAAATAGCTGGATAGAGGTCAACGGTTTGTTTGCGGATAGAATACATTTATTCGGGTGACCCTGAATGATCCTATTTCAGATTGTTCATCCATTGTATGAGCTCAGCACATTTTACTCCAAAGCACACACTTCTGCTGAAGTATCTCCGTATAGCTTGATACACCTTGATATGCCTGATTCAGCTATCCTTCGGTTTTACTTTAATAAGTGATTATTAGAAGCTTGTTCTTTCTCCTCTTTGCTAATTGTTGGTATGAGCTATTTTATCGAATTAAAGACACAGAAAATCTCAGGGAAGAGCTGTGGGTTCCGAGTCAGGTTAGCTGGCACTTTCAGCATCAGTTTCTACTCTCATCTCTGTTAAAATCGTTAAATGGAATCACGGTAATCATAGCAGTCAGTGGTAAGCAGATGATCATATAAAAGGGCACTTACACATAAAACCCACACTTTGAGAAACCCCTTAGAGATGAGACATGCATAAACAAAATATATGTGCTCATGGTTGGTTATTGAGATAACTATGGCATCAGACTTAAATTTTTCCTTTTTATTAGCTTCCTCCTTTCCTAACCTTCACTATAAAGGAGAAGGGCATTCCTAGGGGAAATTGCTGATCTCCAGGAATGAATGAGTAAAACCATCATAATGGCAAGATCCATCTAACTCATCAAAGAAACACGCAGAATTAGCGTCTCTTCATAAAAAACTTTAAATTAGAACATAAATTTCATCTATTTCTGTCTTTGTCTTCTTAGAAGTTAATTTTCCATAATTGATTCTTTTTAAGAGCCTTTATTTTAAGAATCACTTATCCAACCGCCTTGCAATGTGTTCTGTACTACAAACATGTTTACTTGCAACCGTTGGCTTCATCTTGATTGTTTGAGGTTTTAAAATATTTTTAATAGGAAATGTTTTGAAAATACTGAAAAACAGGAAGAATAAACAAACACTTGTGTTCACACCACTCAGATTCAACAAATGTTCATGTTTGCCTTGTTTGTTTCAGACATTTTTATTATTTTTAAGAAATGAGGCATTAAAATTACAGGTGAAGTTTTTCAGATTCCAATTTCCTTCTTCCCTTTTCATGCACAAACCTTACCTTGAGATTTGTATGTTACACTGTCCATTTACATTTTAATTGTTGTTATAGATCTACAAATTAAATGAAGTTGAGATGCCAGAATGTCTTTTGTATATTGTAGGTGAACACATGCACAGGTTTAGAGAGGCAGAAATTTGAAGTTATTTTATCATGTGAGTCCCATTCACCAATCCAATAACCCTAGTCCAAGGGAGTGTTCAGAAAATACTAGGTTTACCAATGCATTGAGAAATATTCTGGTAAGAAAAGGACCAACATCCTAAAAAGCTCAGGGTACTTCAAGCCAGTGATGATGTTGAAAGATGCTCCCTTCAAAATCAGCTCCCTGATTCACACTCTGAAGGGACAGCTGGAGATGATTATCATCATGGGAGCAGGATTAGAGCAATAATCAAAATAGTTTAACTTACAAAGGTCTTTGGTAGTGGCTAATGGATCGTGGTGTTCCTAGAACAGATATATTTGGACTCTATTTAATATAAGAAAAAAATTTTAATCTTTAGTTCTTGTGAACAGAGTCTTGACTTTAACTGACACCATGGAGAGTCACAACTTGTCACTCAATTCCTGGATTTGAGCTAGTTTGTAAACACGGCCCCATAAATGAAAGGAGAACCGGATGCCCTTAAGGATCCCCCTCACCACGCTACCACAGAAAGGTGTAAATCTTCTCCCTTGAATTTACCAAAGGTGCCTGATGTCATTTACTAGTGTGGCTGTGCACTGGGGAAGGAGGAATACCAGAGTCTTCCAGGATTATCGAACTGGCTCAGAGCTAACACGAATCCAGGTAGATCCTATACATCAGTGGTCCAGCACTCAGAGGAGGGACTTACGGAAGTCAATGACCTCCATTAAATGGAGTTGAGAAGGCAGAGGGTCTTTATTACAAAACAGGGAAAGGAATGCAGAGTCAGAGTCCTCCCAGTGGACTTCTCACCTGTGCTTACCTATGCAGTTTCAGAATGTAAACCATGCATTCAACAACAAGAAATATATCCAGTGTAGCTCTTTGATCCATGGAGCAAGGACTGTAAAGCAGGGAGGAATAAATGAAAATGTTAGAATACCCTTTCCTTTAAAAATCACCAAAAATATTTCAGAGATTAGTGCCACTATTGAATTTGGAAAACAAGGGATGGAGATTTCTGTCGCCTCCATTTAATTCACCTACATGGTCTATGCCAAAGACACATGGATCTTGGCAGCCACACAGGGACTATCGTAAACATAATCAGGTAGGGTTGCTTCTTGTACAGTTGAACAAGAAGTGGTTAACAGCATGTCACTGTTGAACCTGCCAAATGCTTTTCCTCTAGACTAATTAGTAAAGGCCAGAGAAGCAATTTGCTTTGATGTGACAGAGACAGTTCTGTAGACGCCATTTGTTAATTCAGAGCTTTGAAGATGCTGGCTTCTCTACGGTAACCAGGTTCCAGGGATCTTGATCATTTGACCATCCCACTGAACACGACGCTGGTCTGCTCTTTTGGTACCATCGTTCCAGTTGACCCTGGCATTAAATGTGTGGGGCTGAGTTCCTGCACATTGTCCTTCACCTTGACAAACATGACACCATTTTCTCAGCATGCCATCTCCTTTTCTTGATTTTGTCCCTTTACCTGATATATATATATAAAATCATGTCTCTCCTCAGAAGTTTCCCTGAAGTAGCCTTGCTTACAAGAAGTGCTCAATTTTTTTCTTAATTTTCTGACCACTCCTTGTCTGTGTCTTTCTCTGGTTGTAGCTTGTCTTTCCCCAACACAAAAATATCACTCAGTCTCAGTCAATCATTGCTCAGTCTCAGTCAGTCATTGCTCGTAATCTCTTTTCAAGGAAAGTGTTTTTGCATCAGGATTCCTGAAAAAAGAGGACTCCAGCCTAGAAATTTTGAGTCAAAAGGGATTTAATACAGGGAATTAGAAGCCAACCCACTTTGAGGGCTGGAGGAAGCAAAAGTAAGGTCAGAAGGTGGCCAGAAGTCTCAGAGTGATTGCTGCCAGGCATGGGGCCACCAGTAAGAAAGGCTACAGCTGCCACAGGAACAGGACTGAGGATGGAGCTTCCTGAATGTCGTGAAGATGGCTCTCGTTGGAATAATCCACCCAGAAGCCATCCAAGAAGGCAATTCTGAGCTCCAGATTCTTTCCTATGAAACAAAGGAGAATGAAGAACTATGGACGCTGCTGAGGTGACAGAAGACAATCCCATTGTTTCCAAGGATCTAGAGTCACCACCAGAAAACATCTGTCTCTAATCTGAGCTTCTCCTTTCGTAACCTGTGTCATCCTGCCTGTGCCGTGACAATCTCCAGCTTGAGTCCAACACCGTGTCTCCTTTACAGCAGTTTCACCTCCGAGGTTTCTCTTCTGTCTCTGGGATTATATTCTCCTGAGTCTTTGACTTGTAAATCAGGAAGTCAAATTTTATTTCTTCTTCACAGTTTGTGACTTTCATGGTTTTCTATTTCCGTGATTGGTTTCTTTTTTCTTGACCACCCTGCAAACATAATACCTCAAGTTGTCTTGCCCCAGTTTCTCTGTTTCTACATTCAGGTCTTCCAACCTTCAGTGTACTTTTTTTTTTCCAGTCTCTCCTGCATGTTACGCAAATGCAGATTTCAAAACTAGGACTCTGCTGATAAAAACCCATGTGTGATTCTCCTGTCCTCAGAATTCTCAGAATAAAGTCCAAAATTCTTAAAAGGCCCCTTCATGATCTGACCCCAACCTGCCTCTGTGTTTTGATCTTCTCCAGTTGTAATGGGCTTCTCTCTGCGGTAGACACACATTACATGGACGCCCATCTCTTTGATTTATTGATAATGATCCTAAACTGAATTATCTCCATTTCTTTCCTCATTAAAATTTGTCTCACCACAAGTACAACTTTTCCATGATGTGTCAAAACTTCAGCTTAGTTTGATGGCTTGCTATTTCTGAAATCCTCTATCTGTGACCACACACTTCGCATTTGGCCTCACACTATTTTTAAGTATTTTTAACCCAATTCACACATTAATGAGTACTTTCAGTTGCCAGAAATTGCACCAGCCACTGGTGAACCCTTCCACGACCATTTGCCTGATCTCTCAATTAAACTGTGAATTCCTTGAGGCAGGGATTGTAAGTTACATTTTTTTCTGATCTTCGCTGTGTCCAGCCCAACTTACTCTTCATAGCAGATGTTCAATGGATCTACTAAATTGAATTGAATTGGTCTCAGCCTTGGCAAGAGAAAAATAAGAAGACAGATTCCAAAGAAATAGAAGGGAATTAGGAACCGTCATTAGACACCTGATTGTCAGATTGATTCATATTGAACCTCAAGCAGAATAATAGCACATTATACCTTCATCACAGCAATTTTCTTCTCCAATTTTCCAGAGCATAGCTTTTCAAAGGGAAGTAGATTTTTAAGCTATGCCTATATGGAGAACTTAACAACACAAGGGCAGTTAAATTCTCACACACTTAGTTCCCAATATATAAAAGGTAATAGCCCAAGGCTTAATTTTTAACTCTGGAAAATGCATCTATTTTTTCCCCTTTAACTGTTCTAGCAACAGGACCCTGCCCTTTGACAAGCATTAGGAAAATGAATTATAAAGCAGGGGGAACTTTCTCCTACCCCAGTAAGTTAATAGACACTTCCTGTTTCTCTTACTAGATCAATCAAAGATCATTATGTATAGGTCTGTCTTGTTAAACCTTATTTTAAGAATAAGAAAGGATATATTCTGAGGGCACAGTAGAGATGTCCTGGGTTGGAGCAGAATGCAATCCCTGAGAAATGGAGGTGCTGCTTCTGATTGCCAAGCTTGTGGCTGAATCACTGCAAGGCCCTGATGGATCAGCCTTAAGAGCAGGCTTGGCATTTGATTTGTTCTGCTCCATCCAGGCAACATTATCTTAGAGGAAAGCAGGAGAAATTGTGTCAAGCCCTAATAGACTATGAATGACTAGACACTAGGGTTCATTAATTGCTCAAGTGGCTAATCAAGAAAAGGTGTCAACAGAGCTCAGGCCAGGACTGGGAACATCCAGTTCAAGCAGAAACAGGGTAGGAAGTGAACCCCAGTCCGAACAAGAAAGTGGGGGCCACGCCTGTATGGAATGGGGTTCAAACACTGTCAGAGCTTGAGATACCTCTTAATTTACGTAGCATCCTCGTGGCAGTTTCCTCATGCTCATTTTTATTCCCTCCTTCTTTTCCTACCAAAGGCACCCACCAATCTGCTTTTGCTACTGGAGATTAATTTCCTAGAGTTCTATATAAATTGAATCACATAGTATGCACTATTTATTGTTTGGCTTCTTTCATTCAGCATTATTCTTTTGATTTTCCCCCATGTTGTTGTCTATATCAATAGGTCATTCTTTTTGTTACTAAGTTTCTTTCACCGGGTATGATTACTTCGAGATTTATTCACTTTGTTGTATCATTAGTCCATTCCTTTTTATTACTGAGTAATATTCCATCATATGGATATAATGCAATTTGTTTATCCATTCACCTGTTCATGGACATTGGGTTTTTGAGGCTAGTGCTAATAAAGCTGCCATAAACATTCACATACAAGACTTGGTGTGGAAATATGCTTTGCTTTTGCTTGCGTAAATAAGTACCTAGGAGAGGAACAGCTGACTCATGTGTTAGGCATATGTTTAACAATGTAAAAAAGTGTCAAACTGTTTTCTAAAGTGGTTGTGCCATTTTACTTTCACAGGAGCGTTCTGTGTGAGAGTTCTGGTTAATCTCCGCACCCTCGTCAACACTTGGTATTGTCAAACTTTTTAACTTTAGTCTTTCTAGCAGGTGCGTAGTGGCATGCTGTTGATTTTATCTGTCATATCTAATGAGAGCTAGAATTTTTTTCATGTGCTTATTTTCCATCTGCACATTATCTTTGCAAAATAGCTGTTCATATATTTTACCACTTTTAACTGGAATTTGTTTTCGTATTATTGAGTTTTTCATAGATTTTGGACATAAAATCTTTATCAGATGTATGCTTTCTAAACATTTTCTCTCAGTGTTTTGTCTTTTTATTCTCCCAAAGATGTCTTTCAATGAGTAGCTTTTAAATTTTGATAAAGCCCCATTTATCAATTTGTTATTTTACAGATTGTGCTTTGGTACTGTTATCTAAGAAATTGCTTGATCTGAGGTTAAAATTTTTTTCTATACTTTCTTCTAGAGGTATTGTTTGAGTTCTACATTTATGTCTGTGATCAGTTTTGAATTATTTTTGTTTATGGTGTGAGGTATGGAACAAAGTTTGGGGGAAGTTTTGTTTGTTTTGTATATAGATATCTAACTTTTCCAGTACTATCTGTTGAAAGAACTACCCTTTTACCACTAAATTATCTTTGCCATTGAATTGTCTTTGCACTCTACCATTAACTATCTTTGCACTTTTGTCAGAAACCAGTTTTCCTCATATATAGGGTTTATCTCTGGACTTTCCATTCTGTTTCGTTGCTCTATTTGTCCATTATAACATCAGTACCACACAGCCTGTAATATTATAATAATTTTTGAAATCAGTAGTATCCATCCTCCAACTTTGTTCTTCAGTTTCAACGTTTAAAAATATTTTAGTTTGTTTGCATTTTCATATGAGTATGAGAATTAGCTTGTCAATTTCTACAAAAACACCTGTTGGGATATTGATTGAGAATATATTGAATCAAAAGATCAGTTTGGGACAAATCATCATCTTAACATTAATAACTCTTCTGATCCATGAACATACTCTTTATCGTCATTTACTTAGATATCCCTTAATTTCTCTCAGCAACGTTTCATAGTTTTCAATGCACAAGTCTTGCAGATCTCTTTTTCCCCAAGAAATATCCTTAACTTTTAGTATTTTTCATGGAATTATAAATAGTACCTTTTAATTTAAATTTCTGATGGTTAATTGTTAGTATATAAAAAACTTTATTTTTTTCAAACTGGCTTTGCAATTTGCATTCTTTTCCAGTCTAGCTGGCGAGAGCAGCACTACAGTCCTCTGTGGGCGCTGGGCACCGTTTCCTCTAATCCTTTTGAATATGCTGAGCAGTATCCTTCTGAATACTCAAGGGGAACATTTTACATCATTGAACTTTTTATCTGTGCATCTCTTTCCTCCGTTACTCTGTCCCCTAAACTCTAAATGCCCAGGTCTCCTGTATTCCCTGTATCAGCTCCACCTCTTCTAATTACTTAGGCCCTCCCTCCTTTCACCGCATCCTGGAAGCTCTCTCAAAGCAATGAAGTTGAGGAAAACATAGGGCCCACTGCGTTTGTGATCAGTCTCAGAAAGATCACTATCCTTTTTTGCCTGATGCCCAGTGTTTTTAAAACCATGTTTCAAGCGTTCTGTTATTGTTTATTTCAGGCAGGAGGGTAAATTTGGTCCCCATTATCCTACCTTGTGTTGGAAGTGGAAGTCTTATTTTGCATTCTTAATGTTGATAGAGATAGACAGACTCAAGAATTCTTTCTCTTACAGAATTAAAGACACATTGTATACCTTCCAAACCCTTAAACTAAAATAAAATTATAAGTAAATATATTTAAAGGATGCTAGCTTGTCCTTCATATAATATCCATCACAGATGAATGTATCACTCACATACAAAACAAATGAATATAACTTTTGAATATACACCCAAAATTCCTGAGGAAGTACAAGTTAGTAAAATTCAGCAATATATTAAATTAACAATATACTATGACCAAGAAATTAAAAATTATTTATGAAATCCATTAACACAGTAGCTTGCTTATCAAGTGGTTAAGAGCATGGACTCTGAATTTAAACAAACCTGTAAAAATCTCAGCAAAATCATTTACTTGTCATATAATTCTGGGCATGTTCCTTAACATCACTGATCCATAGTTACATGCCTTTATTATAAAATGGACTTCACTGGGATTACAAGAAGAATAAATGAAACACTTTGATGCACTCAGCAAAGAAGCTTTGGATACCACATATATTTTTAAAAAGTTACTTTCTGGAATTTGCATGGAAATTGCAAAGTTAGTGGCGATTTGCTCCAACCTCCAACTCTCCAGAGATTTCTTCAGGGACGTGAACTCAGCTTTTACTTGGTACTCTCCCGGTGAAACAAATGTACATTTAAAAGTTAAAGGATTTGGGGTTAGGCATAAAAGCATTTCATAAATCTAAGACACTATTATATTATTAGACCACAAGTACAATTTGATAGTTCGCTCAGACATTTATAGGACTAGGCTGAGCTCTGAACACATTCTGCAGATCCAATCTTCATCCATTTCTAGCTAAATACGTACTTAGCCTTTGATAACCCAGTGTCCTCTGTCACTCCAGAACAGATGACCTCCTTTGGAGCAGTTTATCCTTATTGGAATCATTTTGGACGATAGCTTTGGATTCATTTAAGTGACTCACAATTAATGCATATGTTAATTCATGTACACAGTAAATAGATATATAACTGATACATAAGAAACACTATCTAGGCTTATGCAAAATGGGATACAATATAGCATAGGATTTTCTCTCAAGATAGAACAGATATACAAAGAGAAAATACTAATACTATAGATGAAAAATAATATTCTAAAATAGAAAATGCAAGGACCAAACCAGCAACAAATAAATACTGAGCTCTGAGGAGGAAAGAATGCTGTGGGGTGAAGCAGCCCGGGAAAGCTTCACGTAAGAAGTGGCTGCTGAGCTGGGACTTACGGGTTGAGCAGAAGGTGAATTTATGGAGGTGAAAGTATGTCAGGCAAGCACCAGGATGTGTGCAAAATTGAGGAGGCACAGCATATGCCGAATGTTACAGGCAATGAGTGAACCATGGTTGGCTCATCTGCTGGTGTGTAGTGACCCGTGGGAAAGCATTAGGGGACAGGTTTAAAAACAAAATCAGTTCAAGTGGAAGATTTTATTCTTTTGGTACTTGGGAATGCAGCCAAGATTGCAAGTTGACACAAATACCCATTTGCCCCTCTTTCTGTGCTCATAGAAATTCCTGGTTTAACTGCATACATGGGTCTCCAGACCAGAGACTGTTTCCCACCCACCCCTCTCTGAGATGTGAATGAAGGTGATGTGTGCTTCTGTTTACGTCCTCAAAGAGAAGAGGAGGCCTGCCCCCTCCCCTTTCACTTCCCACTTCCTCCAGCCTGCCATGTGGAAGCAGGGTGTGCTGTTTGGGACCAGGTGACTCAGGGGAGCCCCTTGGCACCGCAGAGTGGCAGGAAGGAGGCAGGGTCCCTGACACCTTCAGGCAGCCAAGCCTTGGGCCACTCACCCAGGTACATTTTATGAAATACAGAGTCACTTCGATTTTGTTTAAGCCACTGTTGAGTGCAGCCAACCCTGTGTGCTGAGCCACTGCTCCTTCGTAGTCCTCATTTACCCAGGCAAGACGGAGGCTGGCCAGTCACCTCTGTCCTCCATTCCCCCAGCGTGCTATCTAAATGACATACACACTAATGAGCTGCGAAGCTCTGTCTTAGTTAAAACAGGGAACCCCCTGGAAACGTTTGAGTAAGGAAGTGACATGATAAGGATTGTGTTTTACAAGAATTCATTTGAATAACATACAGCAGATCAGGTGTTGCCCGAAGCTACAAGCGGGGATTGGAAGAATTTATAGCAAAAGGGCATGATGGGAAATTTTTTTTAATGAAATTGAATATTTATTGATCTTTTCTTTTTGGTTTAATGCTTTACCTGTGCTGTTTAAGACATTCTTTCCTATCTGAGTTTGTTTTTTGTTTTTAATCTGTGATTTTTTTTTTAATTGAAGTATAGTCAGTTGGAACTTCTCGAGATGATGAAAAGTTCTTTATCTTGATTGTGGTTTCAGTTATATGAATGACTATAGCTGTAGATATAGATAGATATTTGTCAGAACTAATACTTAAAATAGGTTATATATGTGTGTATATATATGTCCTCAATAAAATTTATTAAAGAAATTAAATTGGCTGTGTATGCAAAAATAGATCAATAGGAGGAGGTGAGAGGTGGGAGAACAGAACAACTGATGACTTCAGGCAAAGCTTTAGGTAATTTGGACTTGTTCTGGGGAAATCGTGGGAAGAGGAAATGAACAGACAAAAGTCCTTCTGAGGGAAGAATTAACAGATTTGGAGACAAATTGGGCCTGGAGATGTTGGTTCCCATGTAGGAGGATCTGACTTTTCTCTGTGAGGCATTAGCGGAGCTTCCCCACAGCCTGAGGAAGATGCCACTTCTGGAAATGGAGAGGGAGGGGAACTGAGCGCCCCCAACTCACTAGTTAAATCGATTTCCTCAGTCTCTCCAAGTCTCTCTTTTTCATTTGTAAAATGAGGTTAATGATGCTTATAGATTGCCAAAAAAAAGCTGTGAAAGCAGAGAAAAAATGTGGAAAACACCTTGCACCCTCTGGCCAGGCACCTCGTAGGCAACCCTGAATGCATGAGGTAAAGAATGGTTGAAATCACTTGTTATAATAGAAAATGAATGAGCTTTCGTGATGATGTCAAAGACTCTGCCACATGTGTTTCTAGGAGGTGCTTGGACATGAGAAAATAAGAACTCAGTTAGTAGGAAAGAGAAATCTACTTGTAAATGACAGGATGACAGGAGTGGGGTTTGAGTGAAGCACAATGGCTGTTGGCAGTATTTTTTTAAAAAGGGGGTGCCCCCCTCTGTCACGGAAGATGCAGTGGTGTATTCATTTCTCTTTTCTTTGCCTCCCTTGCATCACCCGCAGGAGTGAGAGTTGAGACAAAAGAACGCTCTTGTAGCGTGCTGTTTAAGATTCCCTTCATATAAGATTTGGTTCTCAGCTCATTTTCTGTCAGGCTTCCTGAGATGGGAAAGCAATGCATAAAAATTCTCAAGCGCGACAGTGAACTCTCCTGAGCTCCAGACAGGAATTTACAGCTGCCTGTAGACACCTCCATCTGCACGTCCTGTAGGCATGCCCAACCCCGCGTGTCCCAAACCAAATTGCTCTCCCTCCCACACACCCGTTACCCCTCCAGTCTTCCATCTAGGTTAATGCCATTGCCAGCTTACCGGGTACAAAATCTAGAAAGTTCCGTTCTTTCACATTTCTTCTCATACTCCCGAGATCCATCTGCTGTCAATTTTTGTGGATTCAGCTTTCTGAAATCTGTTTTCTGCTCTGCGTGTTTTGACTTCCATTGTCCAGGCGAGGACTCATCTCTCTCCAGGACCGCTGTCCCCTTGTGAGGCTCCGGTGCTCGGCTGCTCCGGAGCGCTCCTTACCTAGAGTGGGTGAAGGACAGCCCACCCTGGGGAGGTGTGTGAAGGATGTACCTGTTCCCCCTGCCCCCATTTTCTCACTTGGCTAATCCAGTTATGTTTCTGAAACACAAATCACTTCTCTTTCTGGAAATACCCCAATGACTCACCATTGAATTTACAGAATGAAGTCCCCAAACCTAAGTCCGTCCACTTTCTTTCCCATGGTGTCTCTTCAAGCATTCTGTGCTCTGCGTAACCATGCTGAATGACAGGCCCTACCCACCAAATATAATGTAACTTTTTAACCTCAGAGTTAGTGGCTCATGGAATATTCTGCCGAGTTAGCTAAGCTCCCCTCTTCCTTCCTGACTCAGCCTGAAGGCCATCTCCTTGGTGTAGCCGCCTTAATTCCACTCTCCTCCGTCCCATATTCCTCAGCAGAGCCCCGCTCACTGACTATCACTGTATTAACTTTATCAGTGGATAGCATGAGTGTTTCTCAACCAGACTTTACAGTGCTGGAGGTCAGACATCATCTCATGGTCAGCTCTGAGTCTCCAGGGTACTCTGCGTTCACCAGTCTGAAAATAATCTTCTTAATTTCTTACTTTAAGAAAGGGTGATTTTTTTTTTTTAACAAAAGAAAGCTTTTAAAAATAGCAAAGAAACAGTTACTTGTTTTCAATGTACCCGAGCAGTGAATTCCCTCAGCTCTACTCTATTAAATACACTTTTTAAAGTCCCTTGCAGTTTTATTATTCCAGGTGCACGGCTACCACAAGAGGCCTTTGTAGTTCACTGCTATAGATGTCATTTGTTCCCATTAAGCAAGTATATAAGATGATTGTCTAAATTTACGTTGACCGTTCTAGAGGGTATTAAGTCAGGCAATAGATCAAAAATGTAGAAATTGACTATTTCTAATTTGAGAATTTTCTTTTAACTCAACACAATGTATCCGTGTTCTTTCTGTGACTGTAAGATATTTTAAAAGAGAAGCAGCCAGATTTGACTGTTATCCCAGTAATTCAAATAATACTCACAGCTGTCTCCATTACTTGGGTATTTAAGTGAAATTATAGGAAGTGGTGGTGTTACGGAAATTAGAAAAAGGGATGCTTCTGGTTCTGACTGAGCATGTTATCTACTAAAGTTTTTTTAACTTATGGAAAAGATGAAATCCAGGTGTTGATTTCAAATATTGTATTTCTTAGACCTTTTTTTTTTTTTAAACTTACTTTAAGAAACTAGGATACGAAAATACTGAGAAGATAAATTAACACAAATGGGCATACTTTATATTACATCAGACAACTCCATTATTTATCATTTAGCTCAAAAACAAACTTAAAATGTAAATAAGCATCTTTTTTTTTATCATCTCTCAGTGAAGATACATACTCTTATACATTAGTTCTGGAATTTGGGAACAGTTTTTATTACTTTTTTCAATCATTTTTTCTTATATTTTTCTCCCCTTGCTCATCTTTTTGAGTGGTGAAAGTATGTCTAATGTATAAAAATCAGACACAGACAAATGTTCACTCTCTAGAAAATATCTGACATGTTTTAATTTTCCTTCCATTTTCTGAGAAATAAACATAATACACAAAATACAGTAAAATGCACTTTTCCCATTTCAAATAAATATAGTTTACTCTTGTAAAAAATTTAATAATCTGTGTCATTCACCACAGCATCTTAATCAGTGAAATAAGGCAAAGAAAATCTCTAGTTAAATCATCACTTACTTTTATGATTCCCACAGCTTCTTGCTGGAGAAAAGGAAAACTATTCTCTGTAGAATTACATCAAGACTTGAAGACTGCCGCTTCTGGTCTGGTGAAGGCAACGATAAGCTCCTTTAAAAAGTATTTAGTGTCAGTTTGGCAGAAAGAGAGCAACCAGATCTTTGCTGAATGAACTACGTTATGTGTAAACTTTTTTGTTCATACTTCCTAGAGACCAGACTGCATTCTGAATTATAATGATTCCTTTGTATCACACGAGTAATTTTTCAAAATTAGTGGTTAAGTATTTAAATTAACAGTTATGTATGTAATACAAACCCAAGACAGAATTTTAAAGCTCTATTAACAGGAAAGGTTAAAAATAATGGTGCTATACAGGACAAATTTATCCTTTTCACAATTGTTATTCTTAATGTTATAAGAACTGAAATCTACTGAATTATACAGACTTAACCCAGACTCTTATATACACATATATCCCTGATCAGTTTAAGACAATGTTTTCGTTTGCTCTTGTAAGTAGTAAAGATGTTTTCAGTAACTGGCAAAAATCACATTTAGGTAGTCACCAGTCTTCAGAGTGTACTTCTGTATAATCTGTTTACCCTCAAAAGAATATATCACCAAGTAATAAAAGTCATTAGTACTGTCTAACTTCCTATGTTAGCAGTTAATTGGAACTTTATATACTAGCAAGCTTATGGGAGTAAATCAAACTTTACTGTAGCTCCAATCCCACCATAGCCTGGCTCGTTTACATGGATGCAGAGATGCTGGCCAGACTATGCCAAACCATAAACCTCGAAGCATAACTGTGTTCCAGAAGAATCGTACGCAGGCTGTAAAGTGGGTGTTAGATCTGTCCTCACCATTAAAAAGGGCATCAATTACTGTCCAGGTGATGCCTTATAATATACGGAACTTCTCCCTCTTCCATTTAAAAGGTGGAAGATTATATGCCTGGGTATCCTTTTATAGCAACATTTTTATTTCTACACATTTCTGGAGCAGTTAAGCATGTGCTCAAAAATGCACAAGTCCCATAAAATACATTTGTGGTTTCCTTCTTTGACGTTCCCTATAATTCCTCCATCTCAAAGTGTGTGTTAAAGCTGTTGGCCATGGTTGTGTGTTCAAAGATCCTCGACAGGCTTGGTTTCAACAGTTCCACTGAGTGACAAGGCAGGTGCTGTGTGGTGTCGCTCTTCAGGGACATCATCTGTTCTGTCCCAGGCTCCCGTCTATCGTAGTAGAGAGCCCAGAGCAGAGTAATGGTGAGAATCATGGCCAGGATCTGCGTCACGCCAATGGAGATCCCCAGAAACCTGAGCACTTGCAGTTGTTTGGTTCCTCTCAAAAAGGAATACATTTTCTTCCCACAACCCTGTAAAAGAAATAACACGGTCAATATTACTTTGGATGGGTTACAGAGGGCCAAAATAGTGAAGACAAATCATCTGTGTCAGTTAGTGGAACCAAACAGCTTGGAGTTATCAACTTCAAGACACTGACTCTCAACAGGGAGCTCCTATGAACAGCCAGAGGAGAGATACAGGATGTGCACTCTTTGAAAAACCTGCCCATGTGATTCCGAGGAGCCTGCTCCTTCTTCCAGCGTCCTCACCACCTGAAATCGAGAGCCACTTGTATAAAACACAACATCTAGAGCAGGGGTTGGCAAACTTCTTTTTGTAAAGCACCGGACAGTAAATCTTTTCAGCTTTGTGGGTCACATGCTCTCTATTGCAACCACTCGTCTCTGCCACTGTTAACCTGACAGAAGCCATAGGCAGTAAATGAATGAATGTGGCTGTGTTTCAGTGAAACTACACAGACAGAAAAGACAGTAGCCCAGATGTGGGGCCCAGGCCATATAGATCGCTGACACCGGATAGAGACTGATCTGAAATTCTCAAAAATAAAATTCCATTGTTATTATTTATATTCACCCCTCAGATTATAGCTCGTTTGACCAGAAACTTTTCCCCAAAGGTTAAGAGCATTTCCCCAATGTGTTGCTGAAACACCCTGGTGGGGAGAAATCAATATACTCCTCCCCCCACCAAACATGCACATACACCTCTGTAGCAGAAATACACATGGGGGAAATTTCGGGCATGACACCCAGTTCTAATTCTACCAGGTAATGGGTTGAAAGGCATCTTTAGCTCCCCTACAGGCTAGAGACATCTGACTTTAAAAGATTAGCGAAGTTTGTGCTTGGTTTTAAGTACAGAAGGCTTAGAGTTGTCTGTGGTGCACACAGAAAAGAATTCTGAAAGAAAAGGAGAGGAGGGAAAAAATAGTAAGAGGGAGAAAAGCCATGACCAAGAAAAATGGGGGTTGGGGGGTGGCAGAGCAAAGAAAAGGAGGTAGAATGGGTCTAACAATTATCATAAATCACATCCCCGGAGACCAAAGCACAGGCCAACCTGCCATGTCTCCAGTGAACCCACAGCGAAGAAATGCGAATCCACTCTTCTAGAGGGAAGCTGATTTCAAATTCCGGTGAAATAGAAAAGGATTTTATAACTAACAAATTCAAGAACTTTGCAGATTTTGAGATTCTATTCTGCTCGGATGCTAAGAAATTGGCCTGTCACAGTTTCATGCATGCTGGCAGCAGACACAGACCAAGGATGTTATTACTCACAGCAATAGCCAGAGTATGTGCCAGGGCCAAGGGCAGCAGGGGGAGGCCATGCACACACGGTAGACGGCATTATGGGAGAGGGACCCCAGGCCTAGGGAAGCCTAGTATTTTATAGTGGGAAGTCCCATCCTTTGCACTGGAGAGAGACATTATCTTCATTAGACTAGACAGCAAACAAACCTCCTTTTTCCTGGAGGGAGACACTATGTCTACCTTCAAGGCTGTTTTCTATGTAAATACCCTTGAAAAGATAGCCTAGAACAAAGGCAGCCAGGGTTTCTGCTGGTAAGATATTTAGAAATGCAAGCGACCCATGGAAAATCATGTCCCAACAAGAACTCGACTTTTCAGAGCTTTTATTCTGAGTCTGTGGTAAGATTGACTCCATGTTTACCCTATTGAGGCAGCTACTAGAATAAAAAGAAACTAAAAAGTATTGAAATAACTGCCTCCTAGTTTTTCCCCCAGATTCCATAAAGAACTCAGCTAAATCCAGGCAAGCAAGACCACTGAATCAGTTGTTGGTTTGTGCATTATATTGCAGGAGAGGAGTGAATAATATATAATTCTTAAATTTCCAAAGCACTGATCAGAAAATGTACCCCAATAAGGCATTATTCTCAAGGAATTTTAAAAATCATGTAAAACTAGTCATAAACACATTTCAGTAACTTTTTTTCCTAGTATATCAAGTAATGCGAATTAATAGCAAAAGATTAGCAAAATGTCATCAATTTCACCAAAAGTGAAATGAAAATATTTAAAATGGCTTTGGATTATTTAGTTGATTTTTTACCAATGTTTTCAGTACTTATGACAAAGATGGATCTTTAACGAATTTAGAAAGAATAAGCATGGGCATATCAACATTTTGGTAATAATAATTACAGTAAATTTCACATTTAAAGGTAAACCTAAAAGTAAAGGTAAATCACTCAAGAAATACATATGCTAATGATTCAACCCTATGAAATGCTCTTAAGTCAATCAGCATTTGATTTTTTACCTTTTCAGTAGTCTCTGGTGTTTAAATTTTACCTATATAGTTCTTCTTATTGGCATAAAATTTCCCACCCCATGAGGCTAATCCATTCTAAGCTGAATAACTGTGCAGGAAAGCTAACATTTCTTTTTTAAATCTGTGAATAAAACAAAGCAGAGACTGATAACTAACCAGCAGTCTATTGTGTTTCACATTTTGGCATTGGGCAAAGTCTGTTTCAATTTTATTTTAAACAATTACATTTATTTTTTAAAATAAAAGGTATAGTAAACTCTATCATCCAGGGTGTTATGGGAATGTGATATATCAGATAACATTAAATGTTCTAGCGTGGGAAGGGAACTTAGAAGTCAGTAAGTTCAACTTTTTAACTTTTAAAAATATGGCAAAAAAGCACTTCTAGAGTACCATCCGCAAAACTGGCAGAGAAAGGACCCTCTAAATAGTCTCTCCCCCGTATAAGCAATGAAAGCTCTAATAAAAATTGTCAGAATCAACTTTTTTAGAATTCTGGAAATTAACCAAAATGCTTGCAGCAATCTGAGGAGCGTTTATTCAAGAAAAGCACCTGAATCTCAGTAAGAACAGCAAGTTTTGTGGCATTTTAATTTGCTCTACTCTCCTCTCCCCTCCCAGCTCTGCAGGAGCCTTGAAAATAAACAGCCCACAATTATGGTAAAAGCCAGTGGTCTGGCAGCCACCAGAGGCAAAAGAATACGGCTGGAGTTCCTTCAAAACCCCCTTCTCAGAGAATTGTCATTATTTGTCCTATCTGGTGGTTCCCTGGAAGAGCTCACTTGCAAGGCTGTCTTACTTGATTTGACTTGCAGCTCAACCAGGGCAGCAGCCTTTCCCTCTGGGAATATTTGTCAAAAGCATTCAGAGGTAACTGTTCAGCACTGAGGCTGCCTGAGGCAGAGGATAACAGTTGCATACAATGGGTTAGTCAAAAGCTTAAAAGGAAAAACTGGAGAATGTGAAGTCCATACGGGGTTTGGCAAAGCTCTGACATATTTGTGGGGATCTAGAAAGTTAGATATGTGACTAGGACTGTGCTCAAGCCCAGAGCTGTGCACATGCTCAAGAAAGACTCTCACCTCTGGCTAAACTTGAGGTTTTGTGCACCCTTGGCAAAGGCTGGGAGACTTACTGATTCCAGGTGTCTAAGGAAATCTCTTTTCATTCATTAAGTGACCACTAAGCTAAGTGAGCAGAGACTTCAGGAGCCACACATGACAAAGAGTACGAATTTCACAGAATTAGTTCAGAAAAGTAATAATGAACAAACACAAACAACAACAAACTTTGGAGGGGGAGACAGAGAAATCAAATCTCCAGAGTTGCCACAGTATATTATTTAAAATGCCCAGTTATCAACAGCAATAAAAATTACAACACATGCAAAGAAACAAAAATGTATGGCTCATACACACACACACACACACATACACATACAAGCACTTCTAAGGAGAATTCTCTGCTTCACTGGACAGCCCTTTCTACGCTTGGACAACACTAATTCTTAATAAACATTTTCTTGTTGAAAACTGTCTTCTTAATAAGGGTGCACCGGCCCTAGTTCTGCTCTTAACTGATTGCTTTGCCATAGGATGAAGAACCATGTCTGAAGCGTCCTCACTTTCTCTTTAGCCATTCTCTTCTCGGGGCTAAATCCTCCTAGTTCTTTCATGTTTTCCAGATGTAGTCACTTCGTCATCCTGATGATCTCTTCCTGGTTTGTGCCGATTTTTTCAATGTCTCTTTGAAAATCAAACTGATTTTTAACTTAAAAAAAACTAGAACATGCAAGAAAATCCAGGCTTTAATAAAAAGATACAAGATATAAATATAAAATAAAAGCACAAATCTCTCTATACTGCACACAATTTAATATTTCTCTGATGACTCAGAAGGCATTGTAGAAACTAGCCACATATTAGTTGTCATGCTGAATAACAGTGAATCATTCACACAGTTACTTAAAGTTGTGGGTCAACTTTTCAAAAGAATATTCCTCTTCTTGGGAAGACAGTATTTTTTCCAGAATTCTGTGTATAAAATAATTGTCTTCCTCAACCACTCTCTGAATTCTTAGCAGAAACGGTTCCGGGGTTTACGGTGCTCCGCACCATCCTCTTTGAAGTAATTCAGTCTGAACATCAGTTGTGAGCTTGCTTTTGAGCCAGTCAAGTAACCATGCATGAAGCTTACACTTCTTACACAGTGTAAATTTGGACATTTTTATCAAAAAGCAAGACAGAGTCTAGAGAAGAAAAAATATAGACGTGTCTCTACATAATCTGTTGTACTATATTCATAGATGTTTTGTTGCATGAACAAACATTTCTGTTGAGTGAATCAAAAGAGGAAACAGGAATGTTAGAGCTCAGAACTGCATTCCGTTTCACAAAGGTTTTTTATTCAGAATAGGAAAGAACTGAATTGCACTCATTTGCTTTTCTCAAAATAAAACACTCTGAGTGGATTTACCTTGAATATGTTTTCTCCCTACATAAAGCTATGTTACCCCTGTGTTAGTAACCTCAGATATTTCAAAAGTATGAGTAAGACCAGTCGGCTAACCTACTTTATTTGCCGCAATATTAAAATTCTGTCTGACTGTAAATAACAACACTACCTTTTCATCAGAGAAAAACCACTAATCCCTAAATTTCCTGGAATCTATTTGAAGACCTGCCGGGATGACTCGTTTCACTTGAGGAAATTATACACTTGAAATTATTCTCTGATCTATCTCCAAAATGAGTTTCTAAAATTAGAAGAACCCCCATGGCTCTTCGGTACTCAATACTCATAGGCCACATCAAAAAATTAGGCAGACCTCTCATGTGTTTCTGAAGGTGAAGTACAAATACAATCTAGGTGCCAACATGTGCCAGTATTGATATTTTTGTAATTGATTTTTCGTAATAAGCATAACTTGCAAGTTTGAAATGACTGTGTTAATTATCAGGCACAAATGCGTAATATTCAGCCCTATGTATTTTAAAATTGAAAAAGTGACTGATAGCAGTTTATGAGTTCATGAACTTCAAAGAGGTTGGAGCAAAAGTTCTCCATTGATAATCACAAGCTCTGTAGGGAAATACATCCTTCCTTAGGAAAAAAAAAATTAAACTGCAAGTAATAAAATGCACTACAGGACTTCCTGTTCTCTTACGAGTAAGGTTAACCAAACCCACGCGTAGGAATTGCAGTAGAAAAAATCTTCGTAAATCTTAAAAATCGACAGGCCCTCATATCTCATTTAGTCCTCACAAGATCCCCATTAGAGAGGCAGAATCCTCCAGAGTCAAAGACTGCATTTACTGGCTATTTTTCATTTTTACCAAAAATACATGGTTACAAAGAGACGAGCATCAGAAAACGCAGAAGGTGATATTCCCCGGAGCCAGGCCAGGTCCTGGAGCAGAAGGGCACGGACAAACTGCTTGTTCAGACGCTGAGTACACCTACATGTCCGTCCCTAAGAAGAAGAGCCAAGTGGGAAGCCACACGAAGCTGGCAAAGCCTTGACCTGAAAATCCACCTTCAGCCAGCACAAAAATATATATAACCAGAAAAATGCGTATTTTCCTGTCATTACTAGCAAAACTAGGGGCGATTTGTAAAGCTAGTTAAAAGTCTAATCATAGATCACCCATTTTTCTATTTACTTTAATCAATAGATTAATAAATTCCTGTTTTTATTGTCATTATTGTCATTAGCTACCACCATGCATGGAAGATGTGTGTTTATTAACGTTGTCTAGTGATTTGCTAAAGGTTTCCTATGAAGTAGCTCTATTTATTTCTGTAAAACTATAATGAGGTATAGGTTCTATTATCTCATTTAACAGATAAGGAAATTGAGATTTAGAAGTGGAAAAAAATCTACAAACCCTCAGCCTACTCCTCACCATGGATTCCACACCTTGAAATTTTAAAGTGTCTTAAAGTATGGGCTTTGGAATCAAATAGACCTGAGCTGGTCACAGACTAGCTCTACACAATTGGCTTCGGTCACTTGGCCTTTTTGTGCCTCCCTTTTCTCATCTGTAAAATGGAGATAATATAGTACCTTCATAGAAATGTTTTAAGGCTTAAATGAGGGAATGCATGTAAAATACTTGTTCAGAGAGCTATATATAAGTGTGTATCCTATTTGAAAAATCCAGTGTGTATTTTTCAATCCCTAAATTACTTTGACTCTTAGCTATTACTGTAGTATATACTACCAACAGGCACTGTTCTAAGGGTTGTAAACATGCTAATTCATTCTCCAAACAGCCTGAGATGGGCACTCTGTTTATCCTCATTTTATGGGTGATAAAATGAAGCACAGAGAGGTTAACGACTTGCCCAAGGTCACACAGCTAGCAAGGAGTAGAGGGAAGATTTAAACCAAAGCGTCTAACTTTGGAACCTAGCCTTAACCTCTGAACCAGGCTTCCTCACTAAGGAAAACTCATTCCTAAAATCCTCTCCTTCCTTGACTTCCAGGACACTGCTTTCCACTCCTTCTCTGCCTACGATAGGTGTCCTCTCCTCTGCACTTCAGGGTTGCCATTCCCCAGCTGTTGTCCTCAGCTGCAGAAACTGCATCACTCTTTGCGTGGTCCCACCTCCTCCCATGCATTCATTGCCTCAGATGCACTGCTAACACCTATAAACTGTTAGTCACCTCATTTCCCCTACTCTGTCCTCCACGTCTTCACAGTAAGTAACATTTGCCATGGGAGCACAGCCTCCTAGCCAGACACCACACTCCCCCACCTCCCTTGCAGCTAAACACAGCCATGGGAGGCAGCAGAATGTGGTGAAGGCGGAGCATCATGCATGGGTGTTCTCCCTCCTAACTCCTCCTTCTCCCCACGGCCTGGACCTGGAAGAGAACAGGAGTGACTTTGGACAGGTATTAAAAAATGCAAGGTGTCTCACCATCCTCGAGCCCTGGACGAATGTGTGCAGGAGGGCTGCCTGGCAGCCTGCACCAGCGGACTGGTGTGAGAGACAGAGTTAGTCTTACCTTACCCAAGCCATTGTATTTGGAGGTAGCTCTTTCCTCATCAGTACACACAAAATCCATATCTTTGGCTGAGTTCTGTTTCCTGAACTTCATCTTTCCTACTGGGTTTCTGCACATGGAGGACCTGAGAGGAACCTTCAACTCAGCATTCCCAAAATGGAACTAATCAAATCCAGCCACTCTCCTCAATGAACAGCCTTTCCATCGGTCCAGGGTCCAAGTCAATGTCAGACGTCCCTGCAGCTTCCACGTCACTCACTCCCCACACCCACCCCCATTATCATTCCTTTCATTCTCCCTCCTAAATATCTTTTACATGCATTCACTCCTCTCCCTCCGCAGTGATACTTAGAATCACCCCCATGAATTAACCTGCACCCGTTTCCTCCCTGATTTCCCAGCCTTAAGACCCAATTCTCACCTCAACTCACTCTCCACAATGCCAGCATGAGGATTTTTAAGCACAAATAAAATTGTTATTTTGAGAGGTACTTTTTCAGGTCAAAAATATTATAATGGCTTTTATATCAGTACCTTCTAAAGGCAAAATCTGCAAGTCTCTACCAATAAAGCACCAGGGGAAAAGCTGTCTGAATAGTGAATAGGTAACAGGAAACTCACAACTGAACAATGCCGAGAAAGACAGTGAAAGAAAAGACGAAGGCATTTGTACACCTGAAGCAAAACTGGCAGAACAGTTCCAGGCCTGATTAGATCAAGCAGAGCTTGAGGATAAAAGGGATGTTTCCCCCGACCGAGCCCAAACTGGTCCTGCAGGGCTCTGAATGATAAAACAGAGATCACCCCAAGTCCGCCGCCACCTGATCCCTGCCAGCAGTTACTGAGCAGATAATGAAGTCAGCAGAGAGGCAGGAGGGAGTGTCTTTGACTTCATATAAAAGAACCCTGAGAATGGAACTTCGTGGGGCTATTCCATCTAAACAACCACTGAGCTTGAAAGCTGCCTGCTGTTTACTATCTGGGCAGGATAGTGCTTATCTGAGACTGGAGCTTCATTATTAATGAATCAGAAACCCACGACTGCTCCGTCCTAAGCCTTCCTTTCATTAGATGCCCCAAATGTGTGAATGCGTTTCTCTTTTCCTTTGGCCACTGCTCACAGACTTCGGTCTAAATTGCGTGTGTTAGCAGGACACCCAGGGCTCTTCAGAAGCCGGCGTCTTCCTTGTCCAGCCCCCCCGCCGCCGCTGCTCCAGCTGTGCTGTCTTGCTTCCAGTTCTGCTCTGCACTGTTGCCTTTTTGCTTGAAATGCCCTTTAGGACCCCATGCCACCCAAATGTTCTCTGCAACTGGCTAACATCTGCTTATCCTTTAAGATTGGAGGCCTGGTGAGGAGGGTATAGCTCAGTGGTAGAGTGCATGCTTAGCGTGCACGAGGTCCTGGGTTCCATCCCAGTGCCTCTATTCAACAATAAATAAATAAACCTGATTACCCCCCCACACACACACACACAAAAGACAGCCTAATGAATTACGATCCCCTCTGTGTGTTCTCACGGCACATCTCAATCATAAGGACAGTGGTAATTAAGGATTGTCTACCCAACATCAGGCTCCTTCTCGTGCCCCAGTTCAAGATCACCTCAGCCGCACTTCCTTCTAGCTGATGGGAGGATCATTTCTGTGCAGATCTGACCAACTTCATCACGTTAGTGCAACGGGACAGGACCTGGCCGGGGGCCTGAGCTGTTACCTCTTCCTTCCTATCTTGGACTTTTCTTTCAACACTTGCCCCTACTTTTGTTTGTTTGGGGTGTGGCAATTTACCTGTTCCTGAGATGAATCCCACTAGCAGCTTAAGAGCAGGATTACCTGGGAGAAGACGGATCAATCCCCTAACTAGGTAGAGCTTGCCAGAAGGCCACACCCTCACCCCCACCACCATGTCCTTTGGTACCCATAACACTGTCATGTTTCCTCCCTGGCTCAGAAGTGCTGGGATAATATTTATGCGTTTAGGATGTTGGGTGTAAAAATGATAAAATAAAAGCTGTTGCCGTCTACTAGTCAAAACAGACATAGGGTACTGACTTCCCTTTCTAATTCTAACAAAGACGTTAACAGAAGAGTGTTAACAAAAAATGTTAAGGGCTGAGACACTGCCCAGAAAAAAAAACGTACATAGATCATAAAATGAGTATCATTTGCCAAGGACAGCAGGGTGTAAGGGAGATGTGGGGGGGAGGCCAGGACCTCCAGTCTGGGTGAGGGCTGAAATCCTGACTCTCAGCTCACAGCGCAGATAACACACAACTGGCAGAAGACAGATCTCACACAAGCCATCCCACGTGGTCCACCATGAGCTGCCCCGCCTTTAACCTCGGGGAGGCCCCTGCATGTATGTTTGCCTTTATTTTCTGTGAGCACTGGAGACCTATACACACTCACCATCGTCTGGGTTCTTTGCCCTGCAAGTCAGACTCTGAGAGATCACGTCTCCCTTCACACCCACATCCCTTCCCTTCTCTGTCTCTGGATTTGTACAGGGTTTTCTGTTACTCGGAAAAGAAATAAACAACAGTCTAAAGAGGCAGAAATGGTCTGGGGCAAAATTATTTGCCACAGAGGAATTTTTTTTTTTTAATGGAGGTACTGGGGATTGAACCCAGGACCTCATGCATGCTAAGCATGTGTCCTACCACTGAGCTATACCCCTCCTGCCCCAAGGGAAATTATTAAGATTATATGATATTCAAACACAACGTCACACAAAACATATAAAGACTAAAGGTTCAAAGAAAAGGAGTCCCAAAAGCACAGAGCTTCATGGGAACCAGCCCTCTGTCCAGCCCTTACATAACCTCTGTGAATAACTACTTTTTTTGGAGAAGCGGTCAGTACCTTTTAACTACAAAACAAAGAAATGTGTCTTTGGAAGTGTGTTTCACTGGACTCTCTCTTCTTCTTTGTTTTACGTTTTGAGTTGGAAGTAGGGCCTGTTGTGAGCTTGTTTACATCCATTTACTTTTCCTGAGGTGGCGCACAGAGGAGGAAAATGGCATTTCAGTCCCTTTGAGATGTTTCTGCTCCGTCTCCCACCTGAGACAGCAAGCCCTGTTAACCATTCCCTGCCACTGCGCTTCTCCACACTTCTCTGTGTGGCGCCCCAAGAAAAACCGATGAGAGCTATGGACCCTAGTCACTGAAAAAAAAAAAACAACTGCATCTAGAATATGAAAACGAAGTCAGAAGCATCACTTTCCTCTTGAAGCCCGTCCGGGAAGAGCACAGGTTGGTCCCTGGGCAAGGGGTTGGCAGTCCCGACTCCACAAGACCTTTCTCTCTCCCAGCCTTCTTTACTCTCCTTTCTCTCTTTTCTTCTCCAGATCAAGTCCAGAACTTTAGTAACAGGTATGGTGGGAAAACAGCAGGTGAGAGAAGGGAGAGATGCATCTTACTTAGTCCTGTATCTCACCAACTTAAATTCCGAGTCCGAGGTTCTGCTGAGGCCAAGTCTCACACCCAGTATCTAGAGAGCGTGGTTGCACGAACAAGCCCAAAGACCAGGGCTGGAATAGTCAAGGATCCCTGGCCCAGGGCCACCTGCAGAGGGGCGCTTTTGTACTCACAGTTCCCTGCAGCTAAAAGAAAACTCCTCTTTGCTGGACCTTTGCGTGGCCGGCTCCTTCTCACCAACTGGTCTCAGTTCACATGTCACCTCCAAAGACAGCCTGCCCTGAACATCCTACCTTAAGTAGCTCCTTCACCAATAAAGCCATTCATCAGCGCACGACCCTGTTCAGTCTTCAAAGTGCTTACGGCCACCTGAAATAATTTTTCTTTTCTTTTCTTTTTTGTTAAATGTGTATATCCCTAACTAGAACCCTATATCTCCAGCATTTACAACAGCACTTGGAACCCAGTAGGTACTGAAAACATTTTGAATGAATGAATGGGATAGAACCAAATGGACGGTCAGAGATATTTTTGTCTGTGAATGTTTAAATTGATACTTTTCTACAAGTATATAGCTCATTACAGATATCTGAGAAGCTGTGTGCCAAACCCAACCATACCCACTGATGCAAATATTTTTAAAAGGTGCGATTGTTGCTGTATTTCCGCTCTGTCATTTTTCACAGATTTCAAATATGTCATAAGGTATTATCGGGTCAGGGACCACGCAGGCCGCCAGATGGTTGAGAATGATTTATTTCCTTGATTTCAGACTACTGAAGAAAGACTGCAGGAAGAAAGCCAGCTCTTATCTCTACACTTACAGAATATGAAAGATAAAAGCGACCTTGAAGTTCATCTAGCCCCAATTCACTCTTAATTTAAAAACCCATTCTACTCACCAGTGACATAGTTATCTGACCTTGACTTTAATATTTTTAGTGATGAGACACTCACTATTTTATAAAAGAACCTTTATCACAACTTGGACGGATTTTGATGAGCAAGGTCTTCCTTCTATTGATTCAAAATTTCCTTCCTGGAACTTCTGGCCCTTGGAGCAACAATGAATAAGTCTAGTTCCTGTTCTGAGTGATAAACTTTGAAATCTTTGAAGACATCTATAAAAAAATCTCCTCTCAGTACTCGCTACTTCAGAATAAATATCCCAAATGCCTCTAGCTGTCCCCACCTTGTTTCCCCTTTGAGACCCCTCATCTTCCAGGTGGTTGATCTCTGGGCACACTGCAGTTAAGAAACATATGTTCCCCAGGGCAAAGTGGAATTAAATCTTATTTTTATTTAATCATCTTTTTGGGGGAGGGTAATTAGGTTTATTCATTTTTTTTAATGGATTTTTTTTTTAATGGAGGTGCTAGGGATTGAACCCAGGACCTCAGGCATGCTAGGCATGCACTCTACCACTGAGCTATACCCTCACCCCAAGTCTTATTTTTAATGATGGATTTAATTGTACTTGTGCCATAAAGCTACTAGGTGATCACTTTTGTAAGTCAACTACGCATATAATTATGCACTATATCATCCCCAATACCCGTATCTGTCATCAACTGTAAAATACAAAAGCAGATTACTCTGATATAATCAACCCCTGTCTCATAACTGATAATGCCAGCTTGCTACCGAAAGTTTCTTGATGAATATATGAAAAAACTTTTAAAATAATGTGAGCCATCAACTTGCACATGCACAACAGTGTGGCTCCTTCTAATCTTAAAATTCACGTAACAAGCAATTCTAGACATCCTGAAACTAAAGCATCTCATTATAAATACTACTAGTAACAATGAACTGCATTTTTAAATTAAAAAATGTATTAAATGTTTAATTGACTGCTTTTCAATTAAATAATAAAACTGAAGTGAATGTGTCCATATTCAGACTTTGTGGGAAGATACGGTAGATTCATTCATGTTTTGTCATTCTCATGATCAATATTGGTTATAATCATATGAATGGTATTAATCACTAAAGAAGGCAGAAATTATTTTATGTGTAGCCCAATAATTTCTCATATTGACTTGCCACTCCTAAAAACTAACAGATGGATTAAGTTCACACTAGGAAAGCTGACAGGTTTCAATTCACATGTCTATACTTACATCTGTACTGCAATTATCTGGGGTTTTTTGGTTTTTGTTTCTTGTATTTTTTTCTGTAAAATGGTTTATTATCCCAGGAGGAGGCCCTCCCTGGGGCTCACATCCCAATAAATAAATGTTTGTCTGTAATCACCTGTTTTTTTTTTTTTAATCTAGTGATGAGTTATAATGTAACTAAATATCCACAATTATGTCTGCTTTTGATATTATCTTAGAAATATTAAGCACCATTGCCTGTTTTATCAAATCAACAGGACTTTAACTGTTGAACTTGTTCGTTGACCATCCTTACTACGGACACCAACCAATATTCAGCCTTAACTCAGGAGAAAAAAAAAGTAGCATAATCACTGAAGAGCTCAGAAACACTGCCCCAATAATCCGTTGTTCAGTATACAATATCCTGTCTACTCATTTTCATTCAAAGCCAAGGTGTTACTAAATATAATGTTTAAAGTGATAGCATCCAAACACAATACTTCCCAGTAGTGTGAGGCGTGACTGCAAGTATTTTGATTATCTTTTAAAATAAAAAAACTGACTTCTTTAGCTGCTTCAACAATTCTTGCTATGAGTTAAATTTCACTCCCTCCAAATGCATATGTTGATCCTCAGTACCTGTGATGTGATCTTGTTTGGAACTTGAGTCTTTGCAGTTACAATTAATTAGGATGAAGTGTCCTTACGAAAAAGAGAAATTTGGAGACAGAGGCAAACAGGGAGATTGTCATGTAAAGGTAAAGGCAGAGATCTGGGTGATGCTTTTACAAGCCAAGGAATGCCAGTGATTGCCAGCACACCACCAGAAGCTGCAGGACAGGCCCAGAAGAGATTCTTCCCCACGTGCCTCAGGAGGAACCAACCTCGCTGGCACCTTGATCAAGACTTACAGCCTTTGGAACTGTGAGACAGTAAATATCTGTTGGAAGAATAACGCGATTCTGAATCTCTTAAAAATATTTGACACTCCTCTTTGTGGCATGCCTTCAGAGCCTGAAGCACGCTATTTTGGATATCCTTAAATGGTGTAGCCTTGTCTTCTAAGACGAATTTTTTTTTTAACAGCCAAAATTTACTTATATCTAAGACATCAACAAGATGAAACATTTGTGTGGTCAATCCAGCACCTTCTTCAAATCTGTTAATTCACACTATAAATTAATAAAAACTGACTTGTGTGCACCTCTACAACTGACTTTGTACAGACAGCCTAAAAAGTATTTTGAACAGTAACAGTATTTCTGGGAAAAAAACATAAAACTTCCTAAGATAACCAACTTGAAATATATAAAAATGCATGTTTTATAAATCCTGATGGGTTTTGTTTTAATGTTTCATTTTTATAGCCATATAAATGTGTGTGTGTGCATTGTATTAAGAATGGTATAAATTGCTACCTTACGGTAAGATGATTTGTGGTACCCAGATACTTGATTGGCAATGTATCTGCGAAATGATTCCAACTCGTCAGCCTGAGCAGCTTCCCTTCCATCTGACTTACATTTTGAGCTTCCATTCTAGATCAAGACTACAATAAAACTTTCCGTAAAGATGGAAATGTCTTATATCTGTGTTGTCCTGTACAGAAGCTGCTAGTCCCAAGGGGCTGTCAAGCACCCAGAATGTGGATAGTGCAACCAAGGAAATGGAAATTTAATTTTATTTAATTTTAATTTAAATATCCGCATGTAGCTATTGGCTACTGGAACGGTGTAGTTCTAGATTTTAATTTGAAAATAGGGTTCCCCTGCTAACAAAGTGTGAAAATCACCTTCATTAAAAATGAAAGAATAGGAAAGCTTCTGCTAACAAAGGAATACCTGATGATTCTGAAACAGTCTCCCAGAAAACATGAATATGTAAGCTTCCTGGCCACTTGACAACTGATTTTAATGCCAGTGAGCATCTAACTTCATTAAATCAGCTAACTAAAACTAACACCGCTGATCGTTAGCCAGCAGGGGGACCTGAAGAGTTGAGGACAGCATTTTCTCCGCAGAGTGGAGCTTTGATTTTTTTTTTTCCCTCTATATATATTTTAGTTTATGTAGAGGCCCTAAAATACATATTCTGCTCAGGAAGTCAAAATCTTGTCTTTCCAAACGTTCAGAGTTTGTCACACGCTCTGCATTGTGTCTGTTTGCAAAGCACCCCTAGGAGGTGGCCATGGAACTTGGTTCTAGATAGCACCATTCAAAATCCCAATTAATCCTAAAACCTAGTCTTTCCCACTTTTCTTTGTAAAATGTGATTAGTGTGCAGATGTCTATATTGATTTTTTTAGCTTTATCCTGTTTTTTCACATATTAGAGGAAGTATTTCGGGTTCTTCATAATTAGACAGAAGAGGAAAATTGCACTGGCATGTTGTTGATTCTTTACAGAAAAGTCATCTTAAGAAAACTTTTATGTACGATAAGCAAATGACACATGGCCTTACCTCTTGATAAAGGTCACTGAGATCTTCCTGGTGGGCCTGTTTGGAACATCCTGGGAATTCCCTAACACAACAGGAATCCGGGGGCCAGTCCATCTCTGTCATTTCCAGCCAGTCGGTGAAATACACAACTCCACAGCACTTAAACTGCGAAAGAATGACTGGTCAGGCTCAGGAACTACGAAAATATTTTCTTAACTTATAGGAGATTAAATGTTAGATTTCTTACAGTTTTGCACCCAGAGCTAAAGTCACTTCTGTCGTCGCCTAATGACATGTGCACATTCTGTGTTGATGACAGAAACAAAGAAAAGGACTCCATAATGGAACGATTCTGAACCATAATGCCCAAAACACGTAAAAACAGATCAGGCATGACAGAGTCTCGTTCCCCAAATGTAAGACCTTCCACGAGTGATCATACAGCAACAGAGTTACACACACTAACAAAACAAATAGCTGAAGTCTTATCTTTAATAGTAATCCTCCGGCCACTAAGGAACAATTGATCAATCTATTTGCATATTGCCTGGTTACCAGTTGAACTGCTTAACCAATTCAAATATTATATTAAAAGTTTCCGTAACCTCCATAGAAAGATTTGTTGGCCAACAAATTTTTATTCAACCAAGTGAGAATCTTGGAAAAACCTGTCATATTCTATTACCATAATCTCAGAAGAAATGATATATCTTTAGCTTGAATAAAGTTGAAGACAAACTATATTGTCTTTTTTTTTTTTTTTTTTTGGTCTCATTTGACCAAGTATTAACAAAAACTTTCTGTGGCCAAGGTTCAGAAACACTGCATAAGGATCTATGTAGATTAGATCCAGAATATTTAGCTATGACCACTTTCTGCCCTTGGGTAGAGTGGAGTTACTTTTCCATATAGTCAAAAACAAGGACTATGGGCAGTCACTGAGAAGAATTTTGCCTAGAGTGACTGGCCTTGCAAATTATGCAGACCAACAAATCAGTCTGTGTTCAGGATTAACACTGTATCATAAAATATCACAATCCACCTTCTAAAAATTCAACTACAATAAACTTTAAAGAATTCTGAATGTATAATGTAAAATGAAACAAGGAAAACACAAAAAAGTGATTTTCCATTTTTTTCATTTGCCTAAATATCTCATGTTTAAAGAGACAACAATCATTCTGAGTATTATAAATGATGAATTACTAATGCTATATGGATAATGCTAAAATTTTCCAAGAAACTTAAGAATATTTTTTAGTGTTTTCCTTTTATGAACTTGCTCTAAAAGCCACAAATACACCACAAACATTACAAATTCGGTCAAACATAATTTGACATCATATATTTTACATAAGTCATTGACTATCCATAAAAAACACATGTAGTAAAAAGACCACTTTATAAAAATCATAAACTACTACATTTCCAAGTCAGTCTTTTTAAATCCTTCCACACAGAGAAAACCTACTTCTCTCATTTCCTAAGGACATGTGTTTTCTACGTTGATGACAGAAGGCCAGTCCTTGGAAAGCTCCACAACAGAACAGCCCATTTATCCCACCTTGTCAGGAAATGAGGTGCTCCACAGAAATGACTTTTCCACATACCTTAAGCATATCACATTCAGGGCCAAAACCTTTTTTTTAAATTTTAATAGTCACTGAGATATTTTGTCTTTTTACACAGTTGGCTTTCTTCATCAGTAGAAGATACTGTCTTGGTACTGAAATTTTTCCTAAAACCTCTTATGTTTACTCACTAAGCAAACCCATTCTTAGGGACACATGACTATGGTCTACCTCTCCTTGAAGTTCTCTTGCCTCCTTTAAAACCTCATTGTCAGATAGGGCCACTCTTGCTAGCATGGCATCAAACTGGAAAATTCCACCACTGTTTTACACATGAAGAACCTGAGCCTCTAATGAGTCAAGTGACTTGCCACGACCACAGACCAGTGAACAGCAGACCCTGTCTGTTCCCAAGACTAGACAGACCCCAATCACTATGCTAAAAATAAATAAATACATATGGGAGGAGGGTACAGCTCAGTGGCAGAGCACATGCTTAGCATGCATGAGGTCCTGGGTTCAATCCCCAGTACCTCCATTAAAAAAAATTTTTTTTAGGAAAAATAAATACATTTTTTAGTGTCAGGTTTTTTTTTAAAATTTTTATTGAAGTGTAGTTGATTTAAATGTTAGTTTTAGGTGACTCAGACAGCAAAGTGATTCAGTTATACTTATACAAACATATATATTTTCTTTTCATATTCTTTTCCATCATATGATATTGCAAGAAATTGAACACAGCTCCCTGTGCTATACGGTAGGTCTTTATTGTTTATCTGTTTTATACGTAGTAGTGTGCGTCTGTTAATCCATCAGGTTTTTTTCTTTTTTTAAAGCATTAAATAAACATCACTAGGGCGTAAGTGAGAGGCCAGCAAAGTGAGGTACTTGCCCAGAACTGCACCGAATCAGGAGTCGGGAAAACTGGAGCCTGACAAGGTCGCTTTCAGCCCCACAATTTATTCTGGGAGGGGGGAGTTATTAGCTGAATCGTATCCTCCCGCCCCCACCACCAAAATTCACGTTGAGGGGCTCACCCTCAGAATGTGACCCTATTTGGGACAAGGGTCTTTACAGAAGTAATTAAAATAAGGTCGTAAGAGTGGTCCTAATCCCGTATGTCTGATGTTCTTATCAGAAGAGGAAATTTAAACACGCAGAGGGAAGATGCCGAGAAGACACAGGGAGAAGACTGGCTGTCTACAAGCCCAGGAGAGAGGCCTCAGAAAAAGCAGCCCTGCCTGTGCTTGATCTCAGACGTCCAGCTTCCAGAACCGTGAGACAATAAATTTCCGTGCCTTGAGCCGCCCAGGCTGTGGCACTTTGTTATGACTGCAGCTCTAGCAAACTAACACAAGGGGCTTTTAAAAGCTCTTTCAGGATGCATGGAGGTCTTCACCACCTCCTTCTGGGTAACTCAGGCCTACGGTCTGGAGGCAGGAACTCACCATACAACGAATCTAAAAATACATATGTGCGGGCTGTTGTGCAACGCTGTCCACTGTCCACCTAGACTGGGCCCCTCTTTGTACCATTGGGAAAAAAAAAAAACAAAACTCAGTTTGTTTTTTAACCTGGATTATCATGGTCTACATGCAAATCTCAGAAAGTTAAGAGTTCTGGGAAGCTTCTGATCAGGGCAGGAGCTGAACACAGCTTACTATAAATTCCCTAAGCTTCGCTTCTTTCCCCTTTGCGTTGTTTTTAGTACAGATGAAGAGTAAACAAAGCCAGGAAACATTTAAGTAAACAGGAAATCTGTGTTGCAATGATAATTTTCACCATCTCAACAACTGTAACACAAAGAGCCAGATTTGGAGATTATCCTGGGCTTGAACCTCTGCCCGTATCCAAGACAGAGTAACCCACAGAGAGCTGGATCTCGGTGATACAAGACAGTGATTCTCAAATGCTCTGTGGCCCGGCTTTAAATGACATTAAAAAAAGAGATATACTGGGTCCTCTGGGGATGTCACTCCCATCCCAGGGAAGCTGCTTAGGAGAAGAACTTGGTTAGAATCAATGGTTAACTGCAAGTCACCAGATTTTAAACATCTAAATACAATTCCTGTATTTAGATAACAGGATGCAGTGCTATAGAGAAGTTAGGTAAGAAAAGCTGGAAGCATCCATACTTTGTAATGTAATGGTTAATAACATCAACTAAATGAGGTCAAACTTATGATCCCATTTAATCTTCTCAGCAACCTGAGGAGACAGCCCCATTTTACAGATGAGGAGACTAAGGCTTAAGGAAGTTAAGTAAATTATAGAAGCTCCCGTAATAGTAAGTAGCAGAGCCAGAATTTGAACCAAGGTCTTTCTGACTAGAAATCTTATGCTTTTAATGATACAGTGAGTCCTAATCCCCAAATGAGACCCATTATTTAAAACTTTTAAATGACATTTAATTTACAGATAGCTCAAAAAGTCCTGAAAATTTATCCCTTCATATAGAGAGTTCTGAATAATTATTAAAGAATTCTCCTTAAAAAAGGAAAATTAACAGTAGTTTAGCAAAACGGCATTTTAAGAAATTCTAAAATATATGTAAACCACGTGAAATGAAGGGGAAAGGGTGCGCACAGGAAGAAAGGCAGGGCATGGTGCTGCTTAAAGTATTTCTCAATAAAGAACGACACCAGTGGTGACGGAATCATGGGCTTAACTTTTTAGCACAGAGAAAATGACCAAAGCCAAAGCTTTGAACACTGGCTTTAAGAGCGTGCCATTTATTCCACACCCTCTGCCTCAGAAATTGTAGCACTTACCTCTCTCTGAAAAAAATTCCAAGCGTGAGTAAGCCACCGGTATCTTGGTAAGCCATAATTTGTCATTCTGGCTTTCAAAGTGACCATGTCTGACCACTGGACTGGAACCTGGAGACAAAAAAGCAAAATATCAACAACTGTAACATGCAAACACCCACATTCAGACTCACACATGTTCACATATTCACAAACACAATCACTCATAGACTCATCCGCATAATCACACATCCACGGGATGTCTCACAATTGACAAATACTGTTATGAATTTATATCTATTTGGGGCATAAATTAAGCTTGGGGTTATTAAATATTTATTGACCAATCTCTACATGTAGATTTTTGTACTAAATAGTAAGCAAAATAATGTCATTTAGTGCTGACATCAAGTTCAGGGAAATCACAAAACAAGTCAACTGTCTAGCCGAAGAGCTCCTCATGGCCAGCGATCCCTGCTGCAGAATGTCCTTTGCCTTGATTTCATAATGTTATGAGCTTGTTCTTTGTAGTGACTGCAGATTGTGGTACGAAAATCAAGGAGAAAGAACGAAGAAGGGAAAGAGTTCAGCTCAAGTCAAACTTCACTCTAGGATAAGTTTGTAAATGCCCTTCCAAAATTTGGATTTTAGAGGCATGCTGGAATTCTAGAAAAGATAGTTGTGAAACGAAAGCACTTTTTGTGCTTCCCCTCTCAAGTCACCGCATCCCTTAATAGAGTATTCAGTCAGGACAGAGCTTCAGGTACACAATACAACAGCTGGCTAGAAATCTAGTCGGCACGTCACGCTGTGTTTTATCTACAGTGCCACAGGAGAAGCTGGGTCATCCAAATCCTAATCTCTCCACACGCGTGGTATTAAAGTAACTCCAGGGAAAGCAGACAGACTTCTGCATCTGATCTATGGAGTAATACGGACCGAGCTTAGTCTGACAAGTTTGACAGTAACACAAGGTTAATACTATTTTCAAACCTTATTTTTTTAAAAAAAAGCCATTATCAGTAGAAGTATTTTAAAAACTCCCGGCCACAGAAAGTCTTCATTTTGTTCCTTTGTTAATTTTCATTTTTATTACCTGGAAATGCATGCTACAAAAGAAAACACCCCAACACTTGGGCACACAACTTTGTTCCCTAAATAATGGGCCGACTGGGTATACTTTGTGTTCATATGGTTTCAACAAACTTCAGATAACTAACCAAAGTTCAAGCTACTCACCATAAATTATTATTATCTCATATCCTTTTGAACGTAAAATAAGGGGAAGTGAAATAAATTCTCTGGAAATTTATAATCTGAAACGGTTAATATTATTGGCAGATTTTATCTAGAGTCAGAATGATGCACAGAAGGTGAACATGTATTAAAAAAAAAAAAACCAAAAAACAGAAAAACAGAAATAGCCTGTCTGTTGTCAAACCTCCTCCTGATCTGGTTGTTAGAACACTCTTGTTTTAAATTTTGTTTTCCAGAATAAATTTAAGTTGCTTCCCCCTTGTGACCACAATTGATCGGAGACCAAATATAGCAAGAAACAGAAGAGATCACGGAGGTTCTGGCACAAAATACCACGATCGGGCCATAAAGGAAAACACACATGTATTGGCTCCTTGCATGGAACAGCTAAGAGCACAAAGCCCATTCTATGCAAAGCCTGGGTTCTGCGAAATTTGGCAGCTAATAAACTTTAACGACACTTTTCATTCACACTGCTATTAGTGCAAAAGTAATAAAAAAAATATTCTGACAAATGTTTTTCCTAAAGGACTACTTTCCACATTTCACTTTTAAACAGCCCTTGTTTTATCCTGGTGACTTAATGGGGGAAGATTTACCCAAGCAAAACAGTGATGTATGCCTTCAAGTGACACGGCTGCGTACACCCATCTGGTACCACTGTGACACTAAGAAAACACTTGCAGATCGCCCCTTAGCCAAACAGAAGAAAGTATCTAAAAAGCAGGAATTCCTTTCTGTTTCCTCAAGTTCCTTAGAGTTATAGGAAAGTCAAAATATTTCCTTTCAAATACCTTAAATTAATTCATTTCAAACTTGCTATAACTTAGGAGATTTATCAAACATTAGAATGACATAAACGCTATACAGACCATTTAAAAAATCCACTAGAAAGTAAACTCATTTCTAAAAACCCTTTAATTACCAAAAAGAACACAAAAGCTGAGATGAGGAGATCAGAATTAATTGTACAATTTACTATCGATTGCTTGAATGTTAAGGAGATCCACGTGTTTTCTGAAAACAGAAAAAAATTAATAAGACACAGAAACTGAGTCCCTGGAACCAATTACTTTTTCTCTTAATATACCAAATTTCTAGGGATGGTGTGAAAATATGATTTTCAAAGATGACAAAAGCATTCCGATTTTTTCCCCTAATCCAATTCCTTTATTTTATAAGCAAAGAAGCAAAAATAGCCAAAGAAGATAAATGATTTGTCCGAAGTCACAAAGCTACGAGAAGGCCTAAAACTTAGTTAGGTCCCCTGATTCCCTGCATAGTTTTCTTTTTACCACCCACCCCACCGACCTTCCTGGAATTGCCCAGTTTTGCAGCTCAGTGAAACACCGAAGAAGACATAGTAAGATTATAGATTTAAACTCAAATATAACCTATAATTACATTAAGTATAAATGGACTAATTATTCCAATTAAAGGCATAATTTCAATAGGATATTCTTTAAGTATAAGTTGTTTACAAAGGGGATATCTGAAAACAAGGATAAAGAAAGCTCAAAAAATGGGCAGAAAATAAACCATATAAACATTAAATTTTTACAAGGTGGTATAACTATATTAATATCAGATGAAGTAGACTTTAAAGCATAATAGTCTTAACCCAGTGATAGACTTTTCAATTCATCCTGAAGTAGAAATGTTTGTGTACCTAAAAACATAGCCTTGAAATATATAAAACAAAAATTGACAAAATGCAAAAGATACAAAAACACAATCACCATGGAAGATCTCCATAACAGCTTACAAAAGCATTCTTACTTTAATAGGAGGTTTCATTTTGAAGATAACCCTTAAGTTTAAATTAAACTAGTTAGACCCTGCCCTGATTTTTCAATTTTTAATAGAAAAAAAAACCCCATCCATTCTCTTCTTACTGAGAGTTGTCATACATTGAAAGCATGAGTGTTTTCGGAAGGGCTGAGCTGCATAGCAATGCCAAAGCATCGTTTACAAAACTGAAGTATGCAGGTACCCACTAGTCTGTAATTGCCACTTAGTATACAAAACAGTGTCACAGACACAATAGCGGGTTCACCATAGAATCTTTAAGAACTGCATCAGTTCTAGAGACGTCTTCAATTTTCTTACACAACAGCTGAAATGCCGCTCAGAAACAAATGTAAAATAACATTCTCTTCCTAAGAGCTCTTAAATTTTAAAATGTTGAAGACTCACCTGGGATTTGTCACAAATGCCAATGCCCAGCCCTTGCCTTTCCCTCTATTCTGTTTTCACAGATCTGGCCTAGAGCCCTATAATGTGCAATTAAAAAAAAAAATTGCCCTGGGTGACTCCTGCTGTAGACAGTCCAAAGACTACATGTTGAAAAAACATCACCTTCCTGAAACAGAGTTACTCTACGAGGCTCCCCGTGGAACCATCTGACCTGCCACCATGAAAAGAGCCAGCCTTCGCAGACGTGCAAAGGTGCTGGACCTCGCTGATCATCAATGTGCCGATTTTCACCAGTGAAATGAGCAAACAGCAAATAAGTAATAATGCCCAATGGAACAGAGGCGAGGTGTAAGCGGTAAACCAAACATTACTGGTAAAATCTTAAGGTTAAGAAACATTTATTCTCATTCATTCTAACACACACTTCTTGATTTGGAGGATGGTTAAGCCCTGCTACAAACAGAAAGTGGCTGCTCCCTAGCCATCAGTGGACAGTCAGCATCTTAGAAGGCTGTCATGTAGATTTTCAAGCTTTCTCAAGTCCTATGGCTAATGCGAATATTTCCTATTACACAATCAAAAGTTGGTAAAATTATTTTGGAACATATATTGTGTTTAGTCTGTTATATCCATGTTTAAGCAAGGTCTGGAATTAAAGACATATATCAGAGCAGAGGAAAGAAATATTACAAATTATGCTTTGGCACTATGCTTTCGACACAGAAAAGGAAATGTTACGTTTCAGAAGTATTGAGAATATTCGTTGTTACCATATAGCATTAACACACAAACTTATAATCAGGTGCCTAACAACTCTAGAGTATCTGATTTAAAAGGCTGAACACATCTTGCTTCAGATTGTGATTATATTCCATTTTGAACTCACCATAATTTCCTGCTCGTATGTCCAAACGCCACAAGCCAGCTCTACGCAGAAAATGACAAGTAAGCTTCCAAAGTACTGCAGAAGAACAGAAAATGAATGCTGTTAGGATAGAATCAAAGTGAAATGTGGTCATTGGAGACAAGCTAAATATTCTTCAGTGCTGTTTATCCAACGGACAAGAAGACAGAGGCACATATTCAAGAAGCTCCTTCCTTTGGGAGCAGATGGGGAAAATTTCAGCAAACTTAGAAACATCTGCAGACAACATTTAATACTACCTCAGTGGACCCTTTGGATAGCGCTCTATTTATTTGAATACTTTCATCATTAATTCACTCAGTGGAGAAGACTACCTCATTTTACAAGTGAAAAAATGAAGGCAAAAAGTAGGCAGTCTAACCTGACTTGCTCAAGAATGTGCATTAAAAAATAAATAAAATAAATAAATAATCAAATAAATAAACATAAATGCATAAATAAATAAATTGTAGCAGCCTAGACCCACTGCGGCTGAGTTCTTTGTGCGGTTCCTTGCCACTTCCCCAGTTGTAGAGGTAACTTTACAGAAGTAAATGGTAAAAGGGTGAGAAAGAATGAGCTCTCTGAAAGGTCATTCATTCCAGCAGAATTAAAACAAGCCCACTGCTGTCACGGCACCCTTACTCCGTTTGTGGTGCCGGATCAGGGCTGGGGGTACCAAGCTGTGACAAACTGATTTTTCCTCTTCACTGGAATGGTGGCTCCATTAAGGGCAGGAACTTTACTGTGTTCATCAACACAGAACAGATGGTCAATAAACATTTGTTACATGATAGATGAATAGATAAGAATACATGAAATCGAAGCAGAGTGACATGATGGTGAGTGACGCAGGGCCGCCTTGGACCGGGTGACCAGGAAAGGTCTCTTTATGAAGGTGATCTTTAAGATGAGTCAGTAACGCCAAGGAGAGGGCAGTGCTGATAAGCTGTGCGGGAAAGCCATCCAGGAAGAGGAAAGGTCAGGAGCAAGGCCAGCTTTCCGGGGAGCTAGTTAGTTAAGAGCTCAGTGGTACCGAAACACAGGAGGGGCGGGGCTGGGTACAGTGAGGGCAGTAGGTGACCCTGAAAGGTACAAAGGGCCAGATCTTGGTGGGCCACAGAAAGGACTTTGAATTTTTTCCTATATATAACTGAAATTCATTAGCAGGTGACATGACCTGATATACATTATAAAAACATAATTCTGGCTGTTATATGAAAATGACCTGTAGGAAAGCAAAGGTGTGATTAGGAAAACTAAATAAAAGATCGCTGAACTAGGCTGGTAGCAGGGAAATGGGAAAAAAAAGGACTGATGCAGGACTGTGAGCCATCAAGGCCTGAATGGTGAGTTTCTTTGCTTCATAATTTTTGTCCCCCAAAAAGAGGGGAAAATAAAAGAGAAATTTGAGCTGATTTTCTACTACTTCCATGATATATCCTTTATGGTTTTAAAATATAAATCACTGTTATTAGTTGTAATTTAATAAAGAACATATAGCTATAAAAATCTCTTAGATAAAAGCATGTTTAAAAATAATAATTTGATTCAAAAGGTAAAGTAATATTTTCTTAAGGGGATCCCATTTTACAAGCACTTTTATTTATAGCCTGTGTAGTACTCCTGGTCAGCTTCAGTCTACTTAGATCTCATTTCCAAGTATTGCCTTACTTTGAAGATTTTAGCCTTAAAATAATTAGAAGAAATTTTGTGAACACATTACTCCAAGACATTTTTTTCTCCAAATTCTTCTTAATAATTCACTTAAGAGATGTCTAGACATGAACAATAATGTATTTTCACCTTATGTTACAATATGAAGACTAAATGTTCAATAATTATGTGCTAAATAAATTTTCTTTCTTTGATAAGAACCTAGGAAAGAGTGAGACTCCAGAAAAAATTTGCACTATGAGATACTTTTGTTTTCTCAGATCCCTAATCAAAATTCTTTTCAAAATTGACCTCTGGTGACAATGAAAACCAAAACAGCCTGAAGAGTCAAGATCCCTTTAAAGATGAAGCATGAACATGGACGAGAACTGTGTGCATTAATGGTAGAAAAAGACTAGGACACACCCTGGCTTTGCCTTGGGGATAACCATGCAGATCTCTGGAATGACTTTTTAATTGAAGTAGAGTCGATCTACAATGTTGTGTTAATTTCTAATGTTCAGCATAGTGATTCAGTTGTACATCTACATATATATATATATTCCTTTTCACATTCTTTCTCATCATAAGACTATTATAAGGTATTGAATGTAGTCCCCTGTGCTATACCTTGTTGTTTATCTATTTTATATATAGTAAGTTTCTATCTACGAATCTCAAACTCCCAATTTATCCCTCCACCTCCGCCACTCCCCCACCTGGTAACCACAAGTTTGTTTTCTATGTCTCTGAGTCTGTTTCTGTTTTGTAAGTAAGTTCATGTCTCATTTTTTTTACATTTCACATAAAGTGATATCATATGGCATTTATCTTTCTCTTTCTGGCTCACTTCACTTAGTATGACAATCTCCAGATCCATCCATGTTGTTGCAACTGGCATTTTATTCTTTTTTTATGGGTGGGTAGTGTTCCATTATATATATACACCACATCTTCTTTATCCAGTCATCTGCTGGTGGACATTTAGGTTGCTTCCATGTTTTGGATATTGTAAATAGTGCTGCTATGAACACTGGGGTGCATGTATCTTTTCGAATTATAGTTTTCTTTGGATATATGCCCAGGAGTGGGATTGCTGGACCCTAGAGTATGTCTATTTTTAGTTTTTTAATGACTCTCCATACTGTTTTCCATAATGGCTACACCAAACTACATTCCCACCAATAGTGTAGTTTCCTTTTCTCTACACCCTCTCCAACACTTATTGTTTCTGGAATTTTTAATGATGGCCATTCTGACCAGTGTGAGGTGTGGAAGACATACACAGAGAACTATAAAAACATCAAGGAAATTAAAGATAATTTAAAGAACTGGATTGACTTTTAATCCCTTTAAATCCCATTTGAGTCATCGCTCTCATTTCTTGTCTTCTGGAGTCACTGACTAGCTTCCGATGTTTCCGATGTCTGTGCTGCATCAACAGAAAGTCCCCCAGCGCAGAGTAAGGGCCCAGATGTACACAATGCGTGCAATACCTGGGTGGCTCTGCAAGCTAGGGGAGCCAAACAACAGTGTAATAACTACAGGCGCGACGTCATCTTGACTTTCTAAAGTGACCTTTACAATGATGGACTAGCAAAACTGTGTCTTAAGCATCCCCAAGGATGCATATGTAAAGCATATATATCTTAAACAATTTCTCATTACACACTCAAAACTGAGATCGCCAGTCCCAGGAGGGAAGGGGTAAGGTCCGCATGAGTGGGACACTCTTTAAACTGGGGAAAACTCTAAAATGATCGTATCTTTCAGATTTGATTGTTTCATTTGATGCAAGTTCTCTCATATAAGACAATTCCTCTGTCTTTATTCCACTTATACTCAGAGGCACATATTTATTTGACCTTGATACTGAAAATACAAGTTTCGCCAACATGACAGAACTTTCTTAGAGCAAAGTAAATCTAAAATTTAATTCAAATAAAATATATTTTTATAGATGGTGCTACAGCTTCATGGTGGGCTGCCTTTTCTTGGTTGTCACTGTATTAGCCTCAGACATCCAGTCTTCCAATTGCAAGGAAAACTTTAAAAGTCAGTTCTATCCTTAATACAAGAGAGACAAATCAACTGCATTCATGCCTACATTTTCTTTCTTGGTGAGCTCTGAGTCCTAGAGAAAGTCATCCTCATATTGATCATTGCACAGAGAATCTCTCTGTCACTATTTAGTTTAAGGGCTGGGTCTGAGTGAGGCATCTGTAAAACCTGGTGTTAATCTACAGATAGAATAGAACAAAACTAGCAAAGAATTAAGCAGTGGCTCCCATTGGGCTTGGTTATGGTAGGAAGCGTACACATATATCACATCTCTCTGCAAAACTGTCTGCTGTCCTCGACATTACTGGACCACGTGTACATCTCTCCTAGTGGCGTCAGCATGTGTTTCTCATGCTTTTACTTTCCCAACACACATGGTCTGAAGAGATCATCCGTACCAGTCTAGTTTGCAGAGCAAGTCGCCCGTCTCTCCATGAATGCTGTCCTAGAATGGTGGAAAGAGCTCTGAATTTGGAGTCAGCAGACCGACGTTGCAACCCTGTGATCTCTGGAAAATCATTAAACTGCCCTGACTTCAGTTTGCGCACCTAAATGATGAAGATAAAAACAGAGCCTTCTTCACTGTTATCATCAAGTTTGATTTGACACATGGAAAGTGGTTTGGAAATTTTTTTAATTTGTAAAGCATCATACAAATGCTATTCTGAAATAGTTTGTGAGATACCATAGAATATAGACTTGTCCTTTCCTCCCGAATCTGACCTTCATTCCCTGCCCGGTGTCGCACTTTCTTACTTATCATTGTTTCCCACTATTTCATCTCCTGTTCTTTCCCATTTGACTCCTCTTCTTCCCTTTGTGTATAAAGGTATCTCTGTCTCCTGATGTCAAGCCTCAGAGGCTTCAGCTTTTAAACCAGTCATCTGCCTCACTCACAAGTCACTGTGCTCCCTCACCTGCCAGACCACTGGTTCTGGCTAGCAGGGAACTTGTTCTTAAACATTATTTTATCCCAGCGCCGAAGCGGTATCTGTCACACAGCAGGTATTCAATAGATGTCAGTGGAAATAATGATCAGCTTACCAACTGAAAAAAAAAAACAATTTCAGGTTTCCTTGAATTTCTCTGACTAATTTGAGCTCAAGGTTTCTTGTTAACATTTGACTACCCTTGACTTCTGCTTACACAGTTTTGTTTTAAATGTTGCCTCTCTGTTTCACCATGTGTCTTTTTTGAAGTTTATACTATGATAATTTAGTGTGTCTTTAAATATTTAAGACAATTTACACAGGTAAAGAAAAGGAACAATACACAGACTCTCCCCATCTTTCCTGAGCTACTATCAACCAAACATTTTAAACAAATGAAGACTAGGAAAGTGTGTTTATACAAGGAAATTAGAAGGCAATTATTTGCGTTACAAACTATTTCATTTGCTTTAAAAATTATTCAATACAGACTTTCTTAAAATAGCTAAGTTCTTCTCTAGTAATTAAACTAAAATTTGTGTCATATGAATAAGTTTTATCCTTAAACGTATGTTCATGAAAAAACTGCAAGTAAGGCAAGCTGATAATAAGATATACTCCCAAAACCATGCAATTAATCAGTGATTTTTTTTTTCACCAAATCTCTCAAACTGAGAATAATTACCTTTCAGTTCAAAACTGAATGTCCTCCCTAGACCAGATGACAGAAGACTAGATAAAATACTGTACGTGAAACTGCTTTGCTGACTTCTTTTAAGTTTACAAATGGAAGAACATGAGCTTTGAAACAAAACAGACCTGGCTTCAGATTCTGGCCCCTTTACATACCAGGTAGATGACCTTGGGCAAAGCACTAAGCCTCAGTTTCCTCATTTGTAAAATGAGAATGTTAAAATGAGCTTGCAGGACTGCACTCGTGATTCAGTCAGGTGAAATGCTGTCCCACGGTCAGTACTACCGAAACGGTGGCCGTTATTAACCGTATCATAGTACCTACTGGAATGTAAGCTCCGTGAGTACAGGAGGCATCACCATGTTTTAAATACTTGACACGCTGCCTGGCGCAGAACACATACTCAACACATATTTCTTTGAGTAGACGTAGCACTGATTGGAGGTTGACAGCGAGTAAAATTGTTCATTTCCTCCTAAAGACCATCAGTGTGACTCCCACTAAGGGACACGTAACCCCACAAGCTATTTGGTAAAATCTTTAGTAAAATCCTTGTCCAGTGAGCATATAGCTGGTATTTTTTCAAAATATCTTTATCAGGAGACTAAAGCAGGAAGGGTGTGGAGGGTGGGGAACTCACTTCTTTTTTTAAAAATGCTGAAATCAGTTTGTCTGTTATTTTAAACTAAGGTTGGTCGCAGAATGGCAAGAATGGCAGAGTTTACTGGTCCCTTTCTCCACGGCACGTATTTTGGGAGGAAGGTAAAGGCATGAAACCCCACCTTCCTATTTAACCTGTGGTCACTTATAAGGAGACGCACCTCCCAACAGAAATAAAGGGGGTTCGTTTCCCCTATTAAAGATGATTTAATTTCCTTATACATGTGCAGACAAGACAGTAGAACCTCAAGGAGGTCTTTTCTTAATTAATTTATTGATAAAAATGATCTGGTTCCCTGACACCTCTCCCACCCCCCAGGATTTCCCCCTAAAGAAAGCAGATTAAATATGTGCCCTTATCTCCTCCTTCTTGAAGCTTCACTAAAACAGTAAAGGGACGTTTTAAAAGACGTAAACCCAGAGATAAAGGAAAAGAAGACAACAGCAGGTGTATTTCGGAAGGTACAAAGCAAATAGACAAGCAGCAAAGGTCTCAGCTGGCCCCTGAAAGCCGCATGCTTAATCGGTATCGAGTGGAGAAAGCTGGGAGCAACCTGATTCGCACTGCAGAGCACCCCCAGTGCTCAGGTACTGGCAGCCCTGGATACTTGTGGAAGTGGATGACGGCAGGGCTAAAAAGAGGGTGACCTGTGGAAAACCTGTATAGGGGAAGGTTAGAGCCCTCAGGTCCCCTTCCTCCACTACGTAGCTGGGTGACGACCCACCCCCACCAGTATAGAAGTTGGGGGTTTATTCTCTGGAAACAGTAAAACAGAGTCTCAGGACTGGGGACTCTTGAGGATAACGTACAGAGAATTGGAATTCAAATTTAAATACCTTTTCTACAAAGGTTCAAAACCGAGATAGCATCGGATTTCTCAATAGAATATTGGAAGCTAGAGGCAGCAGGGGAATATCTTCGAAATTCTCAGGAAAAAAATAAAATGACTTCCTACCTATAATTCCATAGCCATCAGAATTAACATGTGAGGGTATATGAAGTCATTTTTAGGCATGCAGCTTCTTTAAAAAATGTGTTTCCTAAGTATGTTTTTTCAGGAAACTACTGGAAGATGTGCTCCCTGAAATGACAGACTAAACAGAGTAGGACAATGACTTGGATTCCAGGAAACAAAGGATCTAAAACAAAAGGGAGGCAAAGGAAATTTCAGAATGCTAGCAAAGGGATATCCCATGACGGCAACGGCTTCAGCAGTCCAGACTGGAGTGGGTCTAGATGCTCTGAGAGATTTCCTTAAAAAAAAAAAAAAAAAAAAATCATGGCTAGAATACCCCCAAATATCTGAATATATGAAGAGAAAACTTACACCAGGGGGAGTCTAAAGCTGAATTAGACAGAAAAACATAGAAAAAAAAGGAGAGGTATTAATTCCAAGACAAACAAACCAAAAAAAAACAAACAAAAACAAAGATTATTCCAGAAAGAAAAAGTAAAACCTGGTAATTTACCGGCCCCAGCTGTGAGTAACATTTACATTGCCATGATCATGTGAAAAATGATGATACATCTGTGTTGAGGTGAGGCAGAAAGTATGCATGGGGGGAGGCAGGGGGGCCTGAGGGCAGAAAGGGCTATCAGTGCTTCACCTTCCATAGATGTCGATGGATTGGGCTTAAAACTAGAAGAATGAGAAGAGTTAGGTAAATATGTGATTTAGAGACACGGAAGTAAATTCCAAGGGAATCTGCTGAAACAAAAATTGAAAGCACTGCCTCTTTCTTAGGGGTGGAAAGTCATAAAGGCAAAGGACTACTGTTTTTCAGAAGAAGCATTTTAGAATTAAATTTAGTATAAATTTTGTGTAAGAAGCACTTTGATAAAAATTAAACAACAGCCCCGCCTCTGAAGACTTGATGCCTAAGAAAAAAAAACTTGGTAACTGCAGGATTTTGTATGTTCTACACAGAAAACATTATTCAAAAAGGCTGAAAATGGTAAGCAGCCCAATTATACTTCATGGTAACTGGGACAAAAGAGGGTGGGTGGCAGCTGGAAAGTTTATGCTCAGGTGCTGTCATCCCAAATGTGCCTTCACCAGCTGAAAACAGAAACATATAACAAAATGTACACTGAGATGTGATTTACAGACCCTGCCCAGAGGTCTTCTCCACTAGACCCTGTTTGGAAGTTTGAATCTCTCCTGCGATATTGCTCATTGAAACCACGCGTACTGCTCAAGTCAGTGTGAGCTGGATTATTTTCCATGATAATTTATTTTAGTCACCAAATTTTGAAGCTTAGAACTCTGTTATAGGCAATTTCATTCAATGCGGGAGGCTTGGTTTTAGTTTATTTGCTCAAGAGACACGTGTTTGTATATATACAAACCAACCTGGATTCAGATCCCAGCTTAACCACTTAATAGTTGGGCAAAGCGCATAACCCTTCTGTGTCTCAGTGTCCTCATCTATAAAACGATGTAACAACAGTGGCAACCTTACAGTATAGTTGGGAGAATTTAATGAGCCAATACACCCAAAGCACATACAATAGTGGCCGGCATCTAGTACATATTCTACCAGGGTTGGTGGTGGTGGTGGTAGCAATGCCTCACAATCCATCATCCACAGATACCCCCAACTTCTGAACAAACATGCTCACAAGCACATGTTCACAGGAGTATATACAAAACACTTCTTGTCTTTGAACTAAAACCCCTATGTTCCTGTCTTTGACATTTTCCACTAGGAAAAAAAAACTACCAATAATATCAAAATTTTAAGGATGGCAAAAAAACTGCTTTTTCCCTCCACCTAATATTCCTAGTTAAAGGTACAAACGCTGCTTTAATTGTTCTGTCAAAGTCCTCAACAAATTATATCAATAATTCCATCTTCTCTTTTTATATTTTGAACTTATATTGAGTCAGTAAGATCAGCTTCTTTTAAAATTTATGGTAAAATTAATTTTTGTTCTTATTCACATGTTACAATTTTTATAGTGAAATATAGCCAATGAGTGCTAATAGTTTGTTAAATTGAACTGTTATAAAAACACTAATAAATGAAAGAGATTTATTTTCAAATTTTTTCATCTTTACTTCTTTACTGTTAATAATTGATTTAATAAAATTTCTAAGAAAGCAGTATTTGCTTTTGTATAAAATATTTCAAATAATTCTCACTTTGGGCAAAAGAGATATATTTAAAATTTTTCGTTTCTAATTTCTATCAACCTAACGAAAACCAAAAAACAATCTGCCGTAACAAAGTCCATCAATTTACTGAGTGCTTACATTCATTGAAAATATTAAACTTTATAAGCAATTGAGAAATACAGGAGAAGATACTTTCAATTACTAAGAGCCTTTCATAGAAAATATGTTCTATTAATATAAAATTTATCCTCATCTAATCCAGCTTTATGGAGACAGGATTCTGAGACGTATACCATCTAAGAAAAACAAAAAATCCTATATCCAACCCACCACAAATAGACCAAACAGTTATTCTCCAAACTATTTTTCTGTACAAAAGCCAAGTGGAAAATAATTTTTGCATTAAAACAAGACTGGGATATCTTCCTTGAACACTTTTATATAAATTTCTCTGTGCAAGCCAGCTGATAATCAACCACGTATCACAGAACCTCCTCAGTAAGAAAATGTTTCACTGAGAGAAAAGTAAAAATTATAAACACTGTAGAAGTTATTTTAATCTGCTACTCTCTTAATTTATGACTGAAAATTCAGGTTATTTTTTCATAAGTAACACTACATAATTTGAAACCACAAAAGTCAGATTCACTTATCTTGGAAAATTAATACAACCTGAGATTCACCATGCCACAAATAAAAACAACTTCAAAATATAACATATTCTATACTGGACGTTTTAATATCTTTAAAACATGATGCCTTTTGACTCCTACCTACATGCTACATAACCAACACTTTTAATAAACAAAAAGTTTGATGAAAGGCCTACACTCACTAAATGATAAATGATAAACTCCAGTCTCTACCCTGTCAAATGCTAAACTCTGCAAGCTTTCAGTGCTAAGTATCTCTATGTCAGCTGTTTATTTTTCCTTTCCCGGTGATTGGAGGTTTAAAAATATTATATTACTTATAGTTAGTAAATAAGAGAATTCCAGTGCCAAATATTTGTACAAGATAATGGAACAGCCGACATTCTGTTAGGAATCCACTGCGACTAAACTTCTAGCAGTCCAAGAGCACTTGCTGCTTAAAACGCACATCCAGACAAAAGCCTCTGTTTCAGTCTAGTCTCAGAGATGTCATAGCAGACACAGGACTGGCACTTTCTGAAGGCCAGTTATTCACCACGTTCTGTGTCTTCTTACAAAATTTTCAAAGAAAAAGCAACATTAGATTTCCTTTAAGAATCATTAAAAAAAAAAAAAGAATCGAAAATAGAATGAGTTCAGTCTAATTTAGAAAAAGCTAGAACAATAAACTAGTTTTGGAAGAAACAAAGTCTTGTAATTCCGGAGCCCATGTGGAAAGTCGAGCTAAAGGAAGAAAGGGTCGGTGCACTGTGCCCCTTTGCTCTTCCTTATATTTGAATAAATACAGAAGACGCCTTCTAATAATGTGTCTTAATTTACTCCCCTGTTCAATTTCATTTACACTGGCAATTAATTGTTGAGCAAATCTCTCTATCAAAGATGTTGGTGAAGTTCAGATTAGTATGTGCTTGCTTCACATACTGCCCAAATTATTAGACAGAGAAATGTGTTATGCCAAGAGCAGAGGGACTTGGCCCAGGGCTACGGGTTGCCAGGGTCAGTGATGTATGTCATGACAGGTAAAGCATTAAGGCTGAGGCAATAAAGTAGCTGGACACGCTAGACAGGTCACCGTGTGTATAGTTTCTGTTGCTCTGTACGCTGGGTCAGCTAAAGTCTGCACGCCCAGCCCCCGCGCCGAAGATTTACAGGGTGTTACTGGTCTCGGAAGAGGCTGTCTCCGTGTATTATTGGGCCATTGCTCAGAATGCCAGACAGGGGGCCCCATCACCAGAACCTGGGCGGGAAAGGGCAAAGAGGAAGGAGCCTTACAAGGATCCTAAGCAACACAGCCAAAGAGCACCAGACTGGATTCCGAGCGAGATTGTGCCGCTCACGCAGACCCAACCAGACGTGGCCACATGCCTCCCAAACAGAAGGGGTGCAGGAGCTTGTTGTCACAGGCCCCTTTTTGGCAATATCATTTAAAGGACAACAGGGTAGGAAATTGGGATTTTTCAAAGATTTTATTGGGTAGAAGGGGAACTCATACTTTAACATCTGCGATAACCTCTGAATCTATCTTTAACTCTGTATTTGTGAAAGTATCTTCTAAATCACGTTTTTTAAATTGCTTCACCTTTATTTTCAGACAAGCTATACATTTTCACTTACTTTGGAAATTCTCCAGAATAACCACAAACCTATTTGTTAAAAGAGTATTAAAGGGAAATGTTTCCTTTAAATTTTACAAATCAATGAATACAAATATTTATTACAAGTGAAGAGGTGTATTCTTTTTTTTTTTTTTTGATAAATCTATTCAAGCCAAAACACTTTCTTCCTGAACCAAAAATAAATATTTTCTTTCTTAAATAATAAATTATAAGAATACAACTTGATTCAGTCTGCTTAATGTTCAGGGAAAGAAAAATCATATGTAAATAATGATAAAAATCATTAACTTGTCCTCAAAGTTGTAATTCAGTCCATTTATTAGAAGGAAACATTTGACTTAAATAGCGTGAATTACAGATCAACTTTAAGGAAATGCAAGTTTATTACAGAAAAAATATTTTAGCTATAAGAATGCTATAAGCTATAAGAATGCTGAAAAGCAGAGATTCTTGAAGATCTGCTTTTAAAAAGAGATTAATGATGATATGAAAGGACTATATCATTGTCTGTAAGTTACGTACTTCTAATACGCTTGAAAAGTTTGTTCACAAACAAGCTACAACAATTCTCTAATACTAGTCAATTGTTCACGGAACTTTTTCCCCTTGAGAAACTGCAGCAGCATTCCGAACTACTGTTCCAACCATTCCACAAGAGCCTTGGCTGGCTGGTCTCCCTAAGGGCATTCTAGCTGCACATTCAGTCTCCTGGTGCCTACTTTGTAGCTTGATTACCATATTTTTGCTATTAAGCCTGAGCTAAACACGTCCAGATTAATAAATGCTTTTTTTACTATGTACATCTAGGAAAAATACTAAAACATTGGCTAGACTGCCCCACGTGAAAACCTTTATTCCTTCATCAGTAAAGGTACGTTGTTAGAATAAAAATACGTCTTCCATTCATTCTCTCGTCTGTCATTAAAAAAGAGTCTCTAAATGGGAAGCCCACTTAGCCCAGAGTGGCGGGACCAGGGAGCTCTTTTCTTACAGGTAAATGAGAAAAGGGCCCAGTGGAAAGCAGGAACAGGCAGTGACACCAGAATTATGGAGCAAAGGATAGATCAGATCACATCACTCTTCAGCTCACAGAACTCCACACTGCGGAGTATGTACTCACAGTATTCAAGCCCTCACCATAATTTGGCCGTGGGTCACATGGCCAGCTCTCAGCCCTGCATGCCTGGCACACGACCATCCTATGACCTACACATGCCCTTCGCCAAACACACCATGAGCTTCTGAGTCTTATCACAATTGCTCCCTCCACCAGCCTTTCAATTGCTCCCTCAAAAGCACCTTGCCTCCCCAGTAAAGGCCCTTCCATCAACCATCCCCCAGCCCCATGCATGAGTCAGCAATCACCCAAATTTTGCCTCCCCCCTCAGATCTCCACTCCTCATGTCCCTTTATTAAATGTTCTCAGCAGAACAAGAATATCCCTCCTTATAGTTCTTTTAAAGTACCTTTAATAACACAAAGAGAACATTTTTAGAATTAAAATATTTTCATTTTAAAAGGGAAACTTCTTGTGATCTCATCAGAAGTTATCAGTCCACGTCTTTAACTTCGCTGGGGAAATCCCACACAGAACTCGAATATTTTAAATATTTTTAAGTGCTTGTTTCCTAGGAGAGGCACCGAAAAGATTCACATTTTTACTTAATTGGAAACAATTCTTACATTGGCACGTATCATCTAATAAAGTTCCAGCTTTCTTAAGATAATGTTTCTAAAATGTCTTCACAGTGGTAACCATTTTGAAGAAATTTGTAGTTTCCCAATTTTAAATTTTTAAAACTAAAATAATGGTAAACGAAAGGAAATTCAGGGATAATCACTTGAGAATAATTCAAATGTATTGCTTAAGAGGAATACTGAGTGGTGAACTACAATGCTTATCCATTTTAAATAAAATTTAAATTAGTGTTTCTGTCAAGTGAGCTGCCAAGATTCATCTTAATCTGAGCACATAATCAGGACCTGTTACCACCTTTTATCTGTATAAAGAGGGAAATATATGGATCACAATTCTGAAAAAGTAAGGTTATTAAATTTATGAAATTTCATGAAAAAAAAACTTAACTTTTGATTTGTAAGCTATTATATAGTCATGAAATTCATTAGACACCACATACAAATATTAAACATCATTCTTCCAAAAAGATCTTCTGAAAGTTACTTTCATCATTGGCTGAAACGACTTAATTCTCTCATCTTCTGCATGTGTCATTTGCTTGTCTATTGTCTACTGACTCTGTTCCTGAGTCATCTAGACACCTAAATGATTTTTTATTTTTGTATATGTATTTTTTTATTGAAGTATAGTCAGTTTACAATGTTGTGTCAATTTCTGGTGTGCAGCATAATGCTTCAGTCATACATAAACATACATATATTCATTTTCATACATTTTCACCATAAGTTACTAAAAGGTATTGAATATAGTTTGCTGTGCTATACAATATAAACTCGTTATTTATTTATTTTATGTGTATTAGTTAGTATCTGCAAATCTCAAGCTCCCAGTTGACACCTATATGATTCTAAATGACTGTCTACTGTTTTACTTTTGCCAGAGGAAGTCAGTAGACTGACAACACAGGAAGCAGATGTGAAAGAAAAACTCTACACAATTGCTGAATTAGCCTCAAGGTAGCATTTGCTGAACCAGGTAACCAGCATTCATAGCTGAAACAACCCTTTCAAGAGCATGTGCTGCCAGAGAACTATCTGGCATTGAACTCTGCACAGACTAGGGACATTCACCAAATCAATGGGTATAGATTTATAGTGTTTATGTTTAACCAAAGCTATCACAGGTGTATATATTAAGAAACAATATATAACAAAGCTTAAAATGCTTACTTACTATGACAGAGTACACCTAAATCATACAAAGTCAGAACACAAAAAGTTGAACCATTCGTATGTCAAACCCTAAAGTAAGCAAAAAGTCCAAAGAACGCTCAAGATCCTGTCACAAAGACTCAACACAAAGGGCCTGTGTATCCTGACCTTTACTTTTAAAGACGTCTGCTTATGTGCTTTTCTGGGGTATAACTAGAGGCAGTCAAACCAACATTACTTCAGAAACAGGAAGGTTAATGGAACCCTGTCCCAGGCTTTCTGTGCACACAAAAACAAAAACAAGGTGGGCAGACTGAGCCTCTGGATCTAGAAATGCCTATATCATCTTCAGTTTCCTCTGCTTAGAGTTTTTGGGAGTTTAACAACTAAATATAGAAATGATAGCTTTGAGGGGAGGGTATAGCTCAATGGTAGAGTGCGTGCCTAGCATGCATGAGGTCCTGAGTTCAATCCCCAGTACCTCCATTAAATAAATAAATAAACCTAATTATTTCTCCCCAACGCCTCTCTCAGCCAAAACCTATAGCTTTAAAAGAGTTCTAGTTCACATGTGGAAATAAAATGCACATACTGAAGGGAAATGTTTCTATTATATGAAAAATGCATAAATATTAAAAATACCTCATTTCCTGATGTCAGGTAATACAAACATTGCTATCATGTGCAAAAAGGTCTACTGAATTCAGCTGCCTTCCACCCAGTCCCCAACGCCTTAGTCCAGACCCCATCCATGATTCCCGAATATTATTGTATAACCACTAATTGGCCTTCGCAGCATCTCCAGCCCTAAGCGTTATCATCTCATCCCATGCTGGAAACACCCATTGGCTCTCTATAGTCCAAGAGATAACATTAGACTCTCCTGCAAAGACCCTCACAGTTGGACTTCTTTGCCCACTTCTCACTGGTACCATAGCCACAAGAAATTGCTCAGTTTTGCCTCAACTTGCCATTTTCCTTCCTTCCTCCATATCTGCATGCACTCTTCATGTGGCTTTCCTTCTCTACCAGAAAACTCTTACCCATTTTCAATATCCAGCTCAAATAAAGACTCTCCTGCAAAACCAACCAGAAGTCTCCAACTGCTCCTTATTCTGGGTTCCCCCACTAATTTATTTATAAATTTAATCCTGTATTTTGCTTTGTTATTTTCCTTGCATTCTCCCACTTCATCTTTGTATCTCAAGTGTCTTTCACAGACTGGCTACTCGATGTATATTTAAAGACGGAAACAGGAAAGAAAGGGTGATGGGAAGGGAGAAAGGAGAAGAGAACCAGTTTGATTCTTTAACAGGATAAGGGAGAACTATGGTGGAATTTTCAGCGTTCCTTGAGTAAGAACATTAAGAGGTCATGTTTTTAAAAGTTAAGTGAGTACTGACTACCTTGGAATTATACATGAATCATATTAAGTCTTACAGAAATAGTGCCAGTAATTAATTAAATGTATTCTAATTGTAGGCTGGTGGAGTGAAACATGCTTAGACTTGGAGCCTAAACTGTATCAGGATGCTAATGAAAGCAACCAGCATCTGTGTACCTTGGGGCATCCCACATTCCTTCGGCTATAAAAGAAGTCTAACCATTTAAAGTTGCTTTAAGTATTTTCTGAGAAAACAGGGTAAAACTCTGGGCAGATGCTAGAAGTGCAGGCAAGGATATGATGGATCCTGATTTAGAAATAAAGGTGCTAGGCTATCAGCCAAAATTATAAATAGAAAATAATAAAGATATTTAACGTAATACTTTCGTTTTAACTTAAAGGGTTATGAGTAGCTGTATAATTCTTTGATTTATAACTCCTTAAAAGAAGGCCTTAGAGTCTGTAGAAAGTTAACCACCATTTACAGATATTCCAGCTTTTCATTATGATTTCAAACAACAGAAAACTGAGACTGGTTCATTTCTCCGCGGCCATTAAAAATGTACTTGATTTCCATTAGGAGAATCATTTTAAATCTGGTTCAATCACTGTATATTTTAAGAAAGCTTTAACAATGCTTCCAATCACTAGCTTTATGCAAATTCTCTTGGATAATAAAAATGAAAAAAAGAAAGAAAGAAAGAAAGAAAACCTTCCCTTTTAAGTACAAGGTACTGATCTTACACATGTAAGGTGCGTGCAACTTAATTTCTGACCAGCGCCTGACAAGTTGGGGTTTGCTGGCAGTTGAGCATATATTAGCATCACACTCTGACAAATGGCGATCTCCTGATGGTGACATTCAGCTGTTGTCGATATTGTAAACATGTCTGTTCAATCTGTTTACATTGCCCCTGGGCTGGCACCGCTTTCCTAATGCCTCTGTTAGTAGCAAGGAAGAATTGCAATAACAAATGAATTTCATTTAGTCTACAGCTAAAAGCCTCGGGAAGCACCTATCTAAAGCTTAAAACCAATTTCCATTTAGCTTCAACTTCTCTTTTAAACAGAGGAGGAATTCCTGCTACTGAAACTGCTTTGATAGTCATGGCATATTTAAGTTTATCTTCCTGGCCATTTTGGCGTGTTTTCCCAATATAATTAGGATTTAACTACTCATAATCTCCTCCTATACATCTATTAAAGTTTCTGTTCCATGATAGTTTCAGATTTATTAAGAACAAATCTGGTTAGAGTAGGGTTGCCCAATTCAGCAAATAAAAATACAGGATGCCCATTTTAATTTGAGTTTCAGATAAAAAATAAATGTTTTAGTAATGTGCATCCTAAATATTGCATGGGACATACTTATACTAAAATATTATTGCTGTCTATCTGAAATCCAAATTTAATTGGATGTCCTGTATTTTATTTAGGAAACTTCAATTAGGGTGTTTTAACAATTTGTATCTCTGATTCAGTAGAAGGCTCAAGTACATGACCAAGGTTCACCAGAAATGTTTTCCTCCAGGTAGCCTTTTGGCTTGCAGAGTTGTTTTGTTTGTTTGTTTGTTTGTTTGTCTGTTTGTTTGGAGGGAGGAGGGAAGGCGAGGTGAGAGAGCAAGGTCAGTTATTAAGAGTTGTTTTGAGCCTCTCTCACTTTTTCTCAATCAGTTTGATGAATAATGGAATTCTGACTTTTGCTTAAGAAGCACCATGGCCCAGTTGCAGCTCTTTTTTTCAGTAATCATTCAAGAGATATGGCGGCTCTCAGAGATATTGACTGTCTTGAAAAAAAAAAAAGCTTCCTCTAATCTGGTTTATAGATCTTAAAAGTGAAGCAAGACTTTGAATACAGGAAAATGGACAAGTTGGATTGAATGCATTGGGCTTATTTAAACATTTACAACCAAAATTAAGGAACCTCCTACATTTTTTTTAAAATTAGGTTAAAAAGCTAAAGGACACAAAGGAAGAAACCATGGGAGTTGCCTTGCAAATATCTGCCAAAGATGTAATATCTCGTCATGTCCCCCCCCCCCCCCCCCCCCCCCCCGCTTTAGTTTCCCCTCCTTTAAGAAGTCATTCCTCTTGTTGTGTAAACCTATCTAACAGCCAGGCTCCTCCCTTAAAATTTCACTCTCTTCACTGCCTTCCAGACACCATCCTCCATCTGATGTGCTGGCCACTGTTACTCACACTGTTCTAACTTCCTGTCTGTTATTCAATTTCATAAACAGCTATTAAAGCAACAGGCAGGCTGAATGGTTCATATTATCAAGTTGTCCATCGTCTGGTAGTTTGGGCTGGTTACTAAAAAGAAGCAATTTTTAATAAGAGAAATGCACTAAACTTCAAAAGTTGATACACTTCTCTTAGAGACATCAGTAAAGGTCCAAAAAGAATGGGCTTGGCGGTCAGAAACACTGAGATCTGAATCCAAGCTTTGCCTCTCAGTGCTGAGTGACCTTGGGCATACTAGTGAACCTTTCTGAACCTCACTGATGATTATCTACCCTAGATGATTGTTGTCTGGTTTAAAATGAAGGACCACGGGGGGAAATATTTTATGCAATGTGAGACACTTAGTCATTAAGATACACTAAATATTAATAATTAAATAATACTAAGATACTTAAGCACTTAAGAAAAGACAGTAATTACAGAGGAAAATAGTGCAGTTGTTAGAAATATGTAGTTGGAACTAGACTTGAATGGTCCAAATATCATATACTCTTTTTACCAGCCATGCAAACCTAGGCAAATCACTTGGCTGATCTGTGCCTCATTTCCTCACCTATATTATGGGAATAATAATAGTATCTATCCCCTTAGGACTATGGGGAGGGCAAAACTGACTAATTAATGTAAAACTCTTCATATAAAAATTTCATGGAAACCCCGACGGTCTGTAAGCCTTACAGTTGGTAAGCACCTGAGAAATGTTAACTTCTTGGATTATCATCAGCATCTTTGTCATTATTACCATTTTAGGAGGTAGTATTTCAAATGCTAATGGATGGGTAGTATTGAGACAAAGGTATTAAGAAGAAATTCCTAGTGAAAGGGACATCAAGAAAAAGAACAGGGCAAAAAAGATTTGTTCAAGGGTCAGAAAATACAGTTTGACCAGAGAACAGTGAAGTAGGTAAGAAAGCTGAACATGGCAGATGAAGGTTTGGCTGCAGAAGAGCTTGATGCAAGGTTGAGGTGTCTCTAAATTCTTCTTTACCCAACAGGAATCTTTCAAGGCTTTGGAAAAGAGGGGTAGTGTGATCACTTTTGCATTATATTAACCTGGCAGCACGAGTTTGGGGTATATGGGAAGGAGATAACAGAGGCGGGAATTTTAGTTAGAAGGCTCTGCATTGTTTCAGCAAGAAGTCAGGAGAGCTGAACCCGGGCATTTCAAATGAAAACAGAAAAGAAGGGACAGGTTCCTGAGATTGCAGACTAGAACCTACAGAGCTTGGCAACTGTTTAGAGAAGGAGGCTTTGGAAATGAAGCCACAGAAGAAACTGTTTGAAAAGCAGATCAGATGCAGATTGGTTATGAGCAATAGATAGTTGCAAGTTGAGACCACAGATCAAAGGAAGAGCTGTGCTGGGTCAAGAAACAGTAGCATCTAAAAAATTGCCAGGAGGAGAGAGGCAGCCCAGTGGGACTGGAGAATGAACTGCCACAGGCAGTCAATGGAAAGGAGCAACCAAAGTGAGAATGGCAGCCAGGAACAGCACAAGGAACAGCAATGCAGCAAAGGCTGCTCTGTGGACAACAGCACATCCATCAGGCAAAATGGGTGGGGATAGGGTAAAGCAGCATCAGTCTCTGCCAGTCATCCTCCTGGGGGAGGGGGTGCTGACCCCTTGGGCCTGAGCCTGGAGACCCTCTTCTCCAGCTTCAATACTCACAGTAGATTTTATTAAAGTTCTCATCAGAGAACAGTGGAATTATCTATCATACACACTGGTCTGATGGCAAAAGCTAGCAGTGCCTAGACTCTCAATGAGTGTTGGAAGAATGAATGAATGAACTAATTACTGGCCCTTAGAACCTCAGTCCCTCATGTCACCTTTGCATCATAAAGCCCTTTCCAGCATCACAAACTAGCCCCGTGTGCACAAGTCTCTGTGGCTCCTCCTGCCCCAAGGAGGGCCCAGCTTACCCTGTTATTTGTTAGCTTGTTTTACTAGCATGCAAGCAGCCTAAATGGAATGCATAAACGGTTTTCAAAATACCTTTCTGAAAAGTGTATTTCCATGAAATACACTGTCCCACCCCACTCCATCCCATAGTCCAGGAACCATCCAGAATCATACAAGTTGGGGGGAAGAGGAAAAACAGCAGCCATAATTAAACTGGTTGTAGAAATGGGACATCACTGAAAGACTGTGGTTTTAAAAAAAAGGATTCTGAGATTTTTTTTTTTAAGTTTAAATACCACACCCATCTTTTCAACTGTAAGTTGCATATAAAGTAAGTCCTTTCGTTTATGGTTAAATCATTGTTCAGATATCTTAAATGGCAAAATAAGACTCCAAACCCTTCCATCTCCTCTCCATTGAAAGAAGAACAATGATGACACATTATAAATAAACACAGTCAAAATCATCGTACAGCAAAGTAGAGAGAAGTGAGGCAGTGGGCAGGTTCCCCTTTCTGAGAGTGGTTTGTTTTCTGCAGCATCTCCCCTTTTCCAGTCATGGACCTGAAGAGTTATCCTCCACGAAGCCAAGTAATAACATTAACACAGGTTGTTCCTGTGAAATGCAAAGTTTTCGTTCAGCTTCACACCAAGATTCCGTTTTAATTGGCATGGGACGGGGGCCAGTCCGACCCTGGAGTGCGGGAGCTGGCTCCTGAAAGCCAATTTATGCTCATCTCTCCCCAGCTCCGCACTCAGTGATACCATGTCGTTAGCTTGAACTCGACCATGCTGGGAGTACTCACTCCACAGAAATCTTCTCGTGCTACAAATCAGGGCTTTTTTTCCTCTCACATATCCAGCACATCAGCACAAGGTTAAAAAAGTTCTTTTCAGTTTTCTACAAGAAATGGATGCACAGCTACCATTAAGAACTATTGCAAAAAAAAAAAAAAAAGGAGTATACTCAATGAATTATTTTTTTGAGGCATCCGACATTTCTGCAATTACATGTTAGTAGCCTCAACTACCTCGTGCCACCAACAGTGAGATTTTATAGACTCAATGAGCTTCAAAAACCGCTATGTAAGCCGCATTTTTAATTGACTCAGATTTTTAATGTTAAAAGAGAGTTTGCTAAGTTTTGAATTAAAAGTCTAATCACAGATTTTGTAATCATGGAATTTGAGTGCTGACGGGAATACAAGAAGTAATTTTTTAAAAGAATGAAATAACTCCATTTGCAGCAGCATGGGTGAACCTGGAGGTTATCGCACTAAGTGAAGTAAGACAGAGAAAGACAAATATCACATGGTATCAGTTATATGTGGAATCTGAAAAAATGAGACAAACGAACTTATTTACAAAACGGAAACAGACTCACAGACATAGAAAACAAACTTATGGTTACCAAAGGGGGAACAGCGAGGGTGAGGAGAGATAAATTAGAAGTTTGGGATTAGCAGATACTGACTACTATATCTAAAATAGATTTTTTTTTAAAAAAAGGTCCTACTGAATAGCACGGGGAACTGTATTCAATATAATAACCTATAATGAAAAAGAATATATGTATACATCTTTGACTATGCTATATGCCAGAAACTAACACAACATTGTAAATCAACCATACTTCAATTTAAAAAAAATTCTAAGTAATTTGGTCCAACTCTTCCAGAATCAAAAACAACAACAACACTAAGATTATAGAAACTGAGACTCACTTGTATCCACTAATTTAGGTAAAGGCAGTGTGGGGATTATGATGTCTGTCTGCCATCTCACCACCTGAATTTCCACATGGGTTTAAATGGTGGGTTTGTTTAAAACAAAAGAGAGAAAGAAAGAAAGAAAGTTCTATTATAACTTCTCAGTTCTAGTCCCGAGGGGCCTGTTTGGGTCATTAAAAAGGTCCATGACACCAGAAAAAACTCATACTTTCAAATGAAAATGTCAACACATAGCCTGGGTGAAAGAATTAAATAGCATCCGTATTTCTGTACCTCATCATCCGAGTACAGCAGATACTTGAACTGAAATCATCTCTGGTGGAAAGAACACTTCCCTTCTCACAGGATGTTAAACAATCACCACCGATTAGACTCCCTCCCGCTATCGCGGTTCCCTAAGCTTGTAATCGTGTGCACTGATGAAAAAATAATACACTTCTGGTTGGCCTTTTTAACCATAATAAAGAGAAGATATAAACACCGTACCCATGCAAGAAGCAACAGGTTTCTTTTCACTGTTCCACAGTATCCTAACATCCCCACAATGATAAGGAAACAGCAAACGGCAATCATGACTGGATGAACCACGGGAAAATAGGTCAAGATGACAGCCTCCTCGACCCTGAAAGAAGAACAGTAATGTCCTTTTATAAGTAAAATGTAATCAAAATGCACCCAAGACACAGTTGTGATTTGTGTTCGTAATCCTCCCCATCAGCGTGCCTCAAAGCTGATGGAGTATTGCGATTTTCAAAACCACTGTGCCATCCCCCATTTGCTTTTTTGTTTTATTTTTTTGTTTTGTGTTGCTTAGATTTTTTTTTTATACAAGTGGTAGCCTTCCTATCTCAGCTCATTTAAAATATATTAAAAGATAGGGGACCTCAGTAAGAAGTTGATCTCATATTAGCTCTGAAGCCTTAATGTGAGGAAACCACATGGGACCCTTCAGGATTTCCCAGCAGAGAAGACCCTCCCTCCTCCTCTCCGATCTGGGACTCCACCTGCAGCCCGCACTGTCTCCCTGACAACCGACATTCCCCAAAGATGTAAAGCACTGCTAAGGAAAGGGAACTTGGTCTATACTAAAAGAAAAAAGAAGGAGGGGAGATGCTTTTTGTTGGGAAACTATGAAAAAATAATTAACTAGAGCCATGATGGTAAGAGTAAGAATAAAGATAACAAAAAAGACCATTACTAACTGCTTATTAAGCTCCATTGTGTTAAGGACTTTACAAAAATGTATCTCAGTTGGTCCTTACAAAAGCTCAGAGTGGTATATAATATAATCCCCATTCAGAGGTGAAGAAATTGACGCTCAGAGAAGTTAAGTCATTTGCCCCTTGTGATGGCAGTGGATCAATCTTCAAAATTTGAGAAGAAAGTGACATTTTGGTGTTTGCTTTTCATTAGCTCAGGAATATGAAGAAGTTGGCAGGAATTTTCTAAAGGAAAAAGGAGTTATGCTGTCCTTTATACACAAATACGACGGGGCTGATGCACTGTCAGGAGGACAGGCAACTGGTATCACTGTAACCAGAAATGTGCCCCAGGACCAGGGGCGCACCTTAAAGAGTATGCTAGAAAATGCAAGTGTTGCCACGGGCAGGAAAAACTTTCCAAACCTGGAAGAGCGCTACCATCTAAGCAACTGAGGGCTGATTTACTTAGAAACTAGAGTCTGAGGAAATCTGAGGAGAGAAATCAATCATTAACTACCAAGCCTACCTCGTTTCTGCAGTTAAAGTCAGCACATTATTTAGGTAGTCCCTCATCCACGCAGACACTGCCAGCACGCTGATGGACATTAACTGCGGAGAAAAAAAGTACAGATCGATTACCAAGAATTTATGCAACATTCTCTACAGGACTAATAATAAAAATTAAAAAAAAAAAGGATTTTCTTCACATAACCATTATGCTTTTTCCTAATTACCATTTACCACCTGTTAAAATTTACTATCACCATCAATATCTGTCATTCTGTTTTGTTATCGTGTCATAGCCGTGAAACAGAATGCCACTAGTAGGATACAGAGAGCTAAACTATTGAACAGCTGATTCCAGGCTCAGGACGGGAACGGCACAACATGAAGAGGCCACAGAACAAGTAAGTTACCGGGTGTACAAGATGAGCCTAAAACATGTCACATGTGAAGGCAAGGAAGCAATCAAACGCTACTGATGTTGTCAAAAAAGTCACAGTGCTAGCTTGAAAGGGCTTACCATTGGCTAAAGACTGAACAATTTGAGCGTCCAAATAATAATAGTAGTAATAATAACATGAAGGCCAGTATGCTAAAATTTATGAATTCATAATAATGATTAAACGAAACTGACGAACTAGCTTCGCAGGATGTTGGATATTCAACTCATTATTCAGAAAACTGATAAGAATCCAATGATTTTTTCACTCTTTCCCACACAAACTAAGGAAAGAACCGAAGACTTAATGAAAGCTTTTATAAAGAATATCTGCTAATACATGCAGCAAGCATGCTAGCGCATCACTATTTGATAACCCTTTCTAAAACAGTGGCTCTCTAGGCAAAGATCCTCAACAACTGCCAAAATGATCAGGTCAGCAGCTCTCCATCCTGTCTGTACATCAGAATCACCTAGGGCTCTTCAAAAACTTCCTGAGCCCAGATCCACCCCGGATCAATTCTTGGAAGTGACGCTTGGGCAAAAGCGCCACAGATGTTCTGATGGGTAGTCAGGGCTGAGAACGACTGCACTAAGGGGAAGGCTGATGGGGACCTCCAGAGTGGAGCCATCAGGCTGATGTAAAACACCAGACCCCTCCACCCCGATCAATCTTCGTATCATGAAGAGACAACCAGATATAATCTCTCCCAATATATGCAATCAGAAGCAGTCAGGGATACCTCCAAGGCATTTTACCAAAAGGCAAACCCGAATCTAATCAAGCCTCCAGCTCTAACTATCAGTTTATAGGAAATACAGGGAATCAATATAATCTTGTTAAATGCCACCATGGGGGTGCAATCAGCAACACTGAGAATATGAGAAATTTTACAGAACAAATGATCTGGTTTCTTCAGTCAAAAAAAAAAAAAAAAAAGCTGGCAAGTGGAACACAAAAGAAAGAAGGAGAAACTGTTAGAAAGCAAAAGAGATTTAAGAGATTGTCCAAGGCAATACGTTGACCTGCTTTACATGAACCAACCACAAAGAGACACGTATGAGATGACTGAGGATTTTGTAACATGACTGGATAGTTGAAAATATTAAGAAATCATTGTTTATTATTTCAGATAGGACAATGGTATTAAGGTTCTTTTTTAAAGAAGCCTTATCTTTTAGAGATATATGCTGAATGGTTTAATAAATAATCATGATGCAAGGGGCTTATATGGGAAGGGTAGGCTATGTTGGTTACTGGGGACAGACAAATTATACTGTGCTTTCTACTTTTGTATATGTTCAAACCATCAATAACTAAAAAAAATTTTTAAACAGCCAATATCTAGAACATGTTCAAAATGAGTCTTCCTGGGGGCTTTTCTAAAAGCTGAAGGTTAACCTGTAAGTTTTGAAGGTCTTTCCTACTTTGATGGAAATTCTTCTAAAATGTGCCTTATACTTACTTATCTTCCTAAGCACAACATAGTGAATTTCAGTTTAACTTGCTTGACTTGATTTTTTAGCAATTTCTGGCATCTTAACATTAATTACCATTATACGTTACAGGTTAGCTTTAAATGCTGAAATAACGAACATACGAGGTAGGGGTGAGTCTTTGCTGACTCAGTGACCACAAAATGTACTTCCTGGAGAAGGGCTCCCAGGAAAGCAGAACACGTGTTGTTCTGTGACCTCTTGCACAGTGAAGCATGGCTACCTGCCTGGAAAATCAGCTAGGGAATTCACCCGTCCTTCATCCAGTTGCAAATGCAGTAAATCCCCCCTTATCCGAGGGAGATATCTTCCAAGAACCCCAGTGGATGCCTGGAACTGCGGATAGTATTAAACCTTTTCTATACCATGCTTTTCCTGTAACACTGAGCAGGTGGCGTATACAGCATGGATACACTGGACAAAAGGATGATTCACATCCTGCGCCTGACGGCAGGATATTTAATCTCACACTTCTCAGAACCGCACACAATTTAAAACTTACGCATTGTTGATTTCTCAAAGCTTCCACTTAATATTTTTGGACCGCAGCTGACCGCAGGTAAATGAAGCTATGGAAAGTAGAACCAAGGATAAGGGGGACTGCCGTATTTATTCAACACCTACCATCGGCCTTGTACTGTCTGTACGAGAGTCAGAGACCCAACACTGCATAAAAGAAGCAAGGTCTCGGCCTTTGCGGAGCTTTGTGCAGGACACAAGGAATAAATCTGCAAACCCGACATGACAGACTGTCAAAAGCAGCATGAAGCACAGAGGAGTGAAGTAACCTGCTCGAGGTCTTGCAGACTTTAAGACGCAGAGCTCGATTCAAATCCAGATCTTCACCTTTGGAGCTTCAGGCTAACTGCCTTCCAAGCTTAGAAACAAGCTTTCTGTTCTACAACCAGTGAGGAGAGGAGCCTGCAATGTATGCAGGGCTCCTTTTTAAAAAGGGACAGAGATACGGGGGTGAGGAGGTTATCTGCAGTGGTCAGGCTCCATCTGAATGTCTGAACTACATTCTTTGCTGAATAAGGGCTCAGCAGTCAATAGCCTAAAACAGGTTAAGAACCCTGGGACCCCAGGTCAGAGGAGAATTAGGCCAGTTAATACCATCCTCATTTCTGTTGGGAATGAAGAACAGGCTGTAAACCTAGTAAAAGTTACCGAGTGGAGCAGCCACAGTGTATTAACCACCCTTCTAGCTTCTGTAAACGTGATGCTTTAACATCTGTTCTACATGCTGATGCTGGACACGCCTTGGTCTGGACAAACTGACATTATGCCTGAGTCACCTTGCCTTGGCCGCCGCTTTCCACTGCCCTTGGGAGGAGTCCTTCTCCAGGGGACACAGTTTTCATTTGCAAATTCAGACCAACCAATCAGGAGCCCACACTCCCAACCACCCCCTTATTGAGCTGTCTCATTCCAGGCCACTCTGCGCCTGCTCTAATCACCCCAAGTCCAGGTGCCAGACAACCAGCGACAGAGGCTGCTGAAATTATTCAAACTTGCCAACCTAAAACCTACTCACCCTGCCTTGCCAGCTCCTTCTTGAAGCAGCCACAATAAAAGTACCTGCCCACCCCCTCTCCCTCCCTACCTCACGCTGGACCCCATTGCTTCCCCTCTTGGTCAGCCATGATGAGACATGGACTCTCCCTCCTGGGATCTGTGAGTGCAACAAGCTCTCTTCTTATTGGCAGTTGTCTCCTGATCTGCTGGCTTTACCACACCTAAATAATCACAGAATCTGTTTAAACACACAGGGCGAGAAGGGGACCATGGACTGCTTGATCAAACCTGAGGCTGTAAGGTCACCCTCTACTTGGCTGTATGTGGGCCTTTAAATATCTTGTATGTTTCAGTGGGACAGGAAAGCCTGTTAATGTGCCATTTGATTTGATTACCTTAAATTCTTTTGCAGGTATAAATACTCCCTCCTCTCTTGATCGTTCTTCAAAGTAATAGCTGATCTTGGTTTCTCCATCCTTTAATTCCTTACAGACTGTTTAGCCAATTTTCAATATCACAGCTCTAAGACAGGTGTCAGTAAGTTCCTGGATTCTTCATTTTGTGAGATACATCACCGGTGGTTGTCATTATATACACAGTTCTTCCATTCATAACAAAGAATATCAATTTTTCAATGGCATATTCCAAAACATTTCAAGTATGGTAGAATGATTAACAGCATGGGCTCTGAAGTCATTTTTTCCATTAAAAAAATGTGTATTGATCAGCTGCTCTTTGCCACGTGCAGTGCAATGCCCTGGAGACACACTGATTGGCAGTAACAGGCACCGTCTCGGTTCTATGAGTCAACTGATCAGAGATATAAATGTCTAACTGCAAACTGCTAGAAGCACTGGGAAGGAATACTACAGGCTGCCGTAAGAACTCCCTTTGGGGTGACTGACCCGTCCCATGGGGTCGAAGGGAATTCTCCAGACAGCTGAGATCTGAAGGATAATTATCAAATTCTTTAGGGAAGGGAGGTTGAAAAGAACAGTCCTGTCGGAACGGGCAGCAACCCCCCGGGTGGAAGGGAGCAGGAGACGTTCAAGGGAAGGAAGCCGGCCCGTGGCAAGAATGCGAAGCCAGGCTGGGGCGAGATCTCAGAGGCCATTTTAAGGCCTGTGGTCTTGACCATGGTGACAGTGAGAAGCCATTGAATCAAAAGCCTTGGTTTGAATTCCAACTCTGTTCCTTTTCCTCTTCATGACTTTGGGTGTGTCCTTTCATCCTTCCTAAGCTTCAGTTTCCTCACATATAAAATGTGATAATAGCAAGTCCGACTTCAGAGAGGACTCATAGGATGAAAAAAGAGTAAGATTCTTGTACATATTACCTATTTCTGTCTCAGGTGGCTTCAGACCTCAGGGGTTTCTCTTAATCTTTCTCAGTTTAGGAGACAAGACAGCTCGTATATCAGTTCAGAAATGGAATGTCAGCTATTCCAAGGACTAGGAAGTGGATGGGAAAGGCAGCTCTGGGGCAGAACTACCTGTCGGGCTCCCACAGCCATGCTCAGCTGTGACATCTCTAAAACAACCCATTCCTCTGGAAACCTGCGTGTCCCTCCCACTGTGCTTCCTGTCTCAGTCAAGGGTATGATGGACACTTCAGTCACATCCACTGGCACCTTGGCAGGCGGCCTGAACCTCTCCCTCTTCCTCGGTCCTACATCTAATCACTTTCAAGTCCTACAGATTGTTCCTGCAACATGCCAGGGGAGTTCCTCCCCGTTTCCTGCCACTTCTGGCTAGTCCAGGCCCTCAGTCTCTTGCCAGGCAATTATAACCACCTTATCACGGCATGCCTCTGCTCACAGATTCCACCTCGAACTCACCCTTCAGTTAACTTTATAAAACACAGATCAAGTTCTTCCGCTTACAAGGCTCCTCCCCACCTCTCGCTTCCACTTCCCCCAACTCCCTCCTGGAGGATAAAGTTTAAACTCTCCAGCAGGACACACAGGCCCACTCCAGCCCCACTCTGACCTATCTCTTTAATTTGTTTCCTGCCAGCTCCTTCCCACACACGTTCTGTCCTCGGATGACAGAAATCCTGCTTGTGCTTCTCTGAGACGCACCGCGCAGACCTCCCGAAGCTCTGTCTTTGTCCACATAGTTCCCTCTGTCTGGTCTGCTGTCCTGCCCCAGCCTTCCCATCTTCGTGAACAGAGCAGCCTTATCCTTAAAGACCATCTCAAACATCACCTAGAGTGTAAAGATTTCCGCCCACAGTCAAGGCTCTCGTCTAGATTTCCCAGAGCAATATCTCTTGTTTCCTCTGTTCACCCACCCATCTCACTCCACGAGAGGACACAGACCACTGCCCAGAGCCCCGTCTCACAGCAGAGGACCAGGCCCCCTAGTGAGACCTGCTCCATATTCGATGAATGAATGAGAAAATAATATAATTAAAGGAAGATGATTTCAACTTGCCAGATAAAGCTAACTACCAGAGAACTTTAGCAAAATTAGGAGATGCTTTCAGCAGAACTGAGATTTCCGTCACTGGAGGTTTTCCAGTAGAGAGACGCTTGCTGAATTACATGATCAAAGATTTATATATCAGGTCAGAAGCTGGCTTAAGTGTTCTCAAAAGTCCTTTCCACTACAAACGACTTGGCCCTACTGGTTTTTCTCACTGTAGTTACCCAAGCATCGTAGCTGTGCACAGAACATTAGTCGAAATACGTAGTATCAGCACAAAGCTTTACCTCCTAGTAAGCAAGCAATTCTGAAAATAAACTGCTTTTTATTATAACATGATTTCCAGGCACATTAAATGTCTGAGAACAGTTCTAATCTCAAAGAGTGATTTTACTTACTGGGGCTGAGAAAATAATAACAGTGACAACAAATATTAAAGTGCACGAGGTAGCAAGAAGCTAAGCTAAAATGGGACAAGGTCACCTCAACAACGAATCCTGGTTTTATTAAATCTAGAAGAACAAACTGTGTAAGAAATTCAGATCTCCTTCCTAATAATGTTATTTCGTGCTAATTTTCCAAATTAGAATAAGATAATTCGTCAATGGCCACTCACGATGGTTAAATCATCAGGAACGTTGTCGTTATCACATGTAACTAGGTCTGCAGCTCCCTGCATCTTCTCTAGTATTGCAAAATATTATTTCTAGTCCAAGGCAATATTTAGAAAATAACACAAATATTACATTAGAGAAATAAATTTAATAAACGACTTTGCAGGACATTTGCCCCATTCTGTCTTGCAAAAACATTTAGAAAATGCTAGCTTTCAACAAGTCTTTATAAAAATGAGATTTGCTGTGTTAGAGGTATATTCTGGTTTTGCTTGAATTGAATTACGTAAAAACAAATATTGAATCAAGTTGTTTTCTAAATCAGAATTTATTACGATAATGGATGCCTACAGAATCCACCCAATAGTAAGGTCACAGTCAAAAAACAGACATTTCCACCCTCCAGTTGTCTGTATTATGTACGTAACATATATAATATCACATACCTTATCTTACGTAAGGTGATAGTAACACCAATCACTTCTGCTCAAGACTAACAGATGTCTCAAACCACCTACCTAGACTTTTCTTTTTATGTCAAAGCTGTTAGCAGAAGATAAAAAAGGAGAGAATACAGAAGAGAGATCGGGAATTTAGTTACAGTCCTGTTTGTACCTAGAAACTGGATAATTAATTCAAAATTTAGGAACCTCTGTTCGCTCACCTTGAAAATCGGGAAATCAGATGAGGTGCTTTAAAAATTCCCTTTTTTTCTTAAAAAAAGGGGGGGATTCAAATTGTTATTACTTAAAATGTGAAGGGAAATCAGTTTTGATTATTTGGAGGCTGGCGGCCCAGTGCAAGTACTTCCCCAGGACGTGTCTGCTTCACGTTCCCACGCCTGCACCCCTCTGCCTTTCCGTCAGGTCCTGCCTTCCCCGCCTCCCCCGGAGCAGGGGCTGAGCAGCAGAAAAGAAGGCCAACAGATAACACTATTTGCGAACGCTGTGAAAACACAGGCACTGTAAATGACGGCCGAAACGGGTTCCGGAGATTGCTTGTGGGTATCAGTTAAGCATGAACATCTACTAATTAGGGCTGGATAAATCAACAGCACTCTGGAGCTGTGCTGACTAATAGCTTTTATAGACCATGTTGCCCTGCAGACAGGACGACCATACAACCCGCTCTGACCAGGATGGTTCTACTTTCAGCTTCTGTTGTCCTGGCACAATGATGAGCAGAGACAATCCCTTTAACTTCACTCTCAAAATTGTCCTGATCTCCACAAGAAAGGATCTGGGCATCCTCGAGGCACTGCAGGTAAAAGAAGGCTAAAACGCTTCATTCTACACTGCAGTTAACTGTGCAGCTCAATGGCCCAGCTTGCAACTGTCCTGAGTGGGGACAGACAAATGCGGCAGCCTGCCACTCCAGTCTGCAGCAGGTCTGTGGCCCAAAGAATCCTCCATACCCTACTCCTCAAAATGCTTCCTTAAGAAGCTTGCACTGGCCTGGGTTTGCTCAGCTGAGCCACGCTGCACATACAAAAAAAAAAAAAAAAAAAGAAAAAACTGTATCAGCTTTGCCCCTGAGACTAAAGTTTATTTAAAGTTTATTTTTAAAAAGCACTCACATTTGTCTGAGGGCGCTCCCCTCTTCTTAGGAAGAGTTACAGAAAACTGGAATGCCTTTCATAGTATAAAGTTGGGGGAGCATCAAATTTAAAAGTGGTATTTTCGTATGACTATATAAATGCCATGTGAATGCAAACGCTCACTTGCCAAGAATCCCTTTTGGGTCTGCGGAGGTCAAACACCTAGAGCTCACCACAGAAGGCTTGAGACATAGAAACAGAACACTGAGCCTTCTACTGCGCCTGTCTCCCAGGGCGTGAAGAAGATTTCCTGTCCATTTTTTAGGCTTTCTAAGTTTGTTTTCATATTTAAGCAAGGGGAGTCCCTCTCTATTGCTACTATACTTAGTGATGCTAAGTGAAAAACAACGGCGCTCATCCGCTGGTGAGAAATGAGTTTAAAACTACAGATGGGATGTTATACTTTTAGAAAATAATAAGCAAACATATTGGATGACTGTTGTGTTCACCCATTTCAGAAATTTCCAAAGAGAACCATATGTAGCCGTATTTCTAATAGCAGAAAACCATCATCTAAGCACGGCAAACACTCATTTAAAGCCACAGAGGTTGTCTTTAGAATGGAGGGATGCTTTCATTTATGAAATAATATGGCATTTACATAGGAAAAGTAGGATACCTCTGGGGTAAAAATAACTCATTTCCTTGCTCCATCGTGACCAGAATGGGAATCGTGGTCTTGCAAAAGTTCTCAGGGCAGTTCAGCAGCTCTCTCACGTGCACTGTGTCCCACGTGCCCTTTCCCATCACAAACCCACAAAACTCATGACAAACCTAGAAGGTCCAGTGTCTGTCTGCCAGCCCCAGGACAGCTGGACTGGGCTCACGCTTCTTGACAACTTGAAAGAGCCCCTCAACAGACGGCCCGTCAAGGTGACCGGATCCACAGCAATGAAGAGAACACAGAGCATTTGTGATCTTGACCACGCTGCGTGCTGTTTCGTCTTACACATGTCTGTCTATGCCTCCCGCTTAAAACAATTACATATGCAAGATATACTTTTTTTTTACTGAAAACAAATTCAGTAATTTTCAACTCACAGAACAGAAAACAAGATTGTACAGGTCCTCAGTTGTTTTCCAATTACGATTTCTTTTTCTTTCTGTTGGGTAGAGAAGGGGAGAAGGTACCAGCAGAGCAGAAACAGACAGGGAAAAGTCTATTTTAAATACGAAGTGAAGAGTAAAATAAGCAACAGCTTTGGACCCACAGGTTGACGAGAGCAGGTTTCTCAACCCCACAAAACTAGAGGCCAGACAGTCACTCTCTCCACACTCGGGATGATCTCGGGTTCATGCCACGCTGCTTTGTTCTGCTTCTACTTCCAATGAGAAGGAAAAGCAAGAGCTAAAGCCTGGCTCCTCCACGCGTAGCACTCAGACCAGGGTCACAGAGGAGCTCTCTAGGCATGCAGAGTCTCAGGCCCACGCCCAGACTTACTGAATCAGAATCTGCATTTTAACAAGATGCGCATGTGATTCGCGTGCGCGTGGGGGTTAGAGAAGTACCGCTCTAGAAGACTTGGAGGGAGCAGGTGGACAGTTAATCCTTTCCTCCTGAAGATGTTTACTTCTCTGCTGCAAATAAATTCATCACCATTTCCAACGTACAACTTCTACTGCACTTAGAGAAAAAACGTGGACTTTGAATCCCTGTTCTGCTGTTTTCTAGCAAGATACTGAACTTTTCTGAGTGACTTCTCTTTACCAAAAAAAAAAAAAAAAAAAAAAACCAAAACTTAATTTCTAGGGCTGTCATGGGAATTAGATGAGAGAGTAGTCTAATGATGCCACGGAACGTGCGGGGCACAAGGCAGAAATCTGCTTCTGACTCAGTATGGAAATACAGGATCTGCAAACACTGCATGAGCCTTGAAAGAATCATGCCAAAGTCCCCCAGAGGTAGTATTTACATTTCATACAGTTCTAACAAAACTCCCAACATGTTTTTAATTGTATCAAATAACCTTAAAGTCCATATGAAAAAAGAAACCTTAAGCAAGACAAGAAAGGCAGGTGCTTTAAAAGAACAGAAGAATAAAGAAGAATACATAAAATCCTAGTGGAAAATTCTATTGAAAACAATACGTAAAAATTGTTTCTATAAAACGATTTCTTTATATAAAATGATGCTCACGCTCACTGTTAGTGGGGGAGGTAGAAAATAAAGTAACACAAAAATAACACTTTAAAACTTTCAAGTTGATAAAAATGTAAAAGTGTCGTGACACCAATGAGATGACAGCAAATATTTGTGTATATATTTTGGGGTTTATTGGTGCTTCTATTTCTAGGGGATAGATTCCCAGGACAGGGTTGCTGGGTCAAAGGAATGTAGGAGTGGTAGCAATAGTAGCAGTGTTCATCGTAACAATAACAATTGTTACTATTACTACTGCGAGGATCCCCTTGACTCAATCATCCATCTCCTGGTGATTTACTTATGACAGTAGATTGTTAGTGCGCATCGCTGTTGCGGTGGGAGTAACGACTGCAGGTACCACAGCTATGACCGCGGCTGCCACTACATGGAGGGCCTCCGGTACCGAGCTTCATCCACATTCATTCTAACCCCCATAACAGTTCTGAAAAATGGGAACCACCACTACCATTCTGCAGACTAGGAATCTGAGACACTAAATGAGCTTGGCAAACTTAGTGAGAACTATTTAAACATTAGCTATTTTGTTGTCATTGTTACATGTCCTCTGACATAGGAATCCCACTCCTGCAACTCTGTCTGAATGAGAAAAACAATCTAACCAAAAATATCATGAATGTATACATGAATGTCCATGAATGGGCGTATGTGGACAAGTGTGAGTAAACCTATCTTTGTACGAAATGAAGAAAAACACAGAGGGATGCACAGTAGGCAGTTAACATGGATTATTTTGTTGGAGGAGAGATGGCATTTGGAGAAGAGGAGGGCTGGAAGAAGGGGGAAGCAATTTCAATAAATCGGAAAACGCACACTGAACGTGAGAATGTTGAAGTGAGGACAACAACAAAGAAATAACATTTTACATTCCCTGGGGACACAAAGAGCCCTGGAGGAGTTTAAGGAATAGGTGTTTTTAGAGCAAATTTCATAGCTCAGAAGAGCAATATTTTTGTTAAACACACACACACAATGCAGAATATAAAGAAAATTTCCAAAGCACTATTCTTTGTTGAACAAGAAAAGCCTTGGTAATTCCAAGGTTCGAACACAGCGATCAGTCACGTACAGGCACTGTCACCAGTGGGCTATTTGACCTTTGGCCAGTCACTAACCTACACTGAGTTTTCTCATCCACAAAGTAAGAAAGTTCAACCAGGCCCTCTTTTAATCCCCTTTAAGTTATAAAAATGTGATAATTCTATAACTAAAAAGCATAAAGTAGAAAACTAAAAAGCAAGTAAACAGGAGTGACAATTCTTACACATTGTAATAGAGGACAGGTTTCTCAGCCCCACAAAACAATGTTCGAAATCTTCATACATTATAGCTAAGCAAGTAATTTAATGACCCACTTAAAAAAATGTACATTTTTAGAATTAAAAACTGCAATAAGATCAATTAGGGATTTTACATTTCCAAGTGGTGGCTGTAACTACTCAATGCTTTAATTTTCATGTGGAGAAATAAAATGGTGGCAGTTTAGATACCTTTCAGATTACTCACTGAAGTGACGCTTAATTTGTCACCTTAAAATGGAGCCATACCTAAAGGGCAGTTCACCCAAAATGTCACCCTCTAGACACCACCACATGTCTCACATGTCCCGTGAAAAAAAGACGGTCAGTGCCCACCGGTCAGCCAAATAAATAAATTATGCATTAAGAATTCTAACAGAACATTTTGAATATAAATTATTAATAGAACACAATTTGGCAAAAAAAAAACCAAACTTATCTGGTTAAGCATGACAGCTCCCAGAAGCACAATCAAAGTTTCAATTTCTATAGTTTCCTCATAAGTTTCATAAATAACAATGTGATTATTAATAACACTTAATGAAAATTTATGCCTGGGTGCAAAACATAAAAAGTCACTAGCTCATAGGGCATAAAGATTTCCATGAGCTTGTTAAATTTTATGTATTTTATTTCCTTAAATGGTTATCGGATTTTCCAAAAGCATACACAAAATTCCTTAAAACTTTGCCAGCTTAGAAACAGTTACATGAAAGCCACCTTTTTAGACCGCACGGAATCTCCCAGAAGAATCTACTTAGTCTTTTTTTGATAGGGTATCTGGATATGAATTCCTACAAAAAACATGGCAAGACTTCTTGCCCCAACCAGATTTTATAGTATGACGTAAGGAAACAATTTATGGCTTGCACAGTTATCTGAAATTCCTGAAAACAAGCAGTTCCCTAAGTAGTATGTCAGAATTGTCTTATCTGCAAGCACAAACACGTGCATTTATTTATATCCCGAGATTAACTTCAAGTCTAATTTTACTGCCACGAGTATCCAGGGATGGATTTCTTTTTCTTTTTCTTTTTCTTTTTCTTTTTTCTAATCACAAATGGAACTTGAGCTAGATCAAAGGCATTTTACGGTCAAAATTTACTTCTCTGAAACATAGAGGGTGTGATCCCATGTAATTAATTAATGCTTAGCCATGCCCTTCGGCGTATTATGCGGTGGCTGTAGGAAACCGAGTCCAGCCGTCCCCACCTGTTGGTGCAGTGGGCTGTTTGACTTACCCAAAAGAGCAGATTGAGCGCGTAGAGCAGGCAGCGCAAGCACTTCACAGAATCTTCTCTGGCCATTGTGAGCCCCGAAAGGGAGAAGCCCCATCCTGTCACCACATCCTACCCCCGCGGGCAAAACAGCAGCGATCTGCAGAGGGCGAGGGAGAACAGGGGACTTCGCACCGCCGCGCTCCCCGCCCCCAGCGCAGCCCTCCTCTACCGGCCCTCGGCTGGGTCCAGGGTCTGGTCCCAAGCCTAGTTCATTTGAGACATCGCTTCATCTAAAGTCATTTGTTAAAGTTATAATAGTAACCTAAACTCCTTCAAGTTCCAAACTGGCTTTGGATAACACCTGCTGGGTAGAGAAAAGATCGTCTCCCTGGATGACTGAAGGCGCGCAGTAAACTCGGGTTCTCAGGGGACACGCGGTGGTGTCCTCTGAATTCTGATGAGACGCTCTTTAAAACTTCCCTCAGTCCACGCCCCTCCTCGGGGACAGCTCTGCTCGGCACTGTCCCGAAGGCTGTGTCCCCACACTATCCCTCGGAGATGTCACAGGCGCCGGCGGTGACACCGAGGGTGCGAGTGTCCCTCTCATTAGGACAGTTCCTGGGCCGCCCAACTCCGCACCCCCTTCCCCAACCTCCCGCAGCTCGAATGTGAACGCGGGGCACTGGAGGGGGCGCAGCGCTGAGCTGGGATTCCGCCCGGCGACTAGGGTTTCTCTGGGAGAACGTGAGAAACGATGTTTCGGCCCCGGAATGATGGATTAGCCGGGGGCGGGGGGCGGGGAGGGGCGCAGGGGAATTAGGGCCGGTGCAGCTGTGCAGACGCCGGGTTAGTCATTCACGTCCCCCTCCCCCGGCCCCGGCCCGGGCCCCGGCCGCGACCCCGCGCTGCCAGCAGCCCGAGGAGCACAAAGCCGAGCGCGGCCACCGGCCCCGCCACCCGGCCGCGCGCCCCCGGCAGGGCGCAGGGGGAAGCGCCGGCGGCGGGGAGCCCCGAGGCCAGCCTCTAAGTAGTTTAGCACACAGCGCCCAGGGCAGCCGCCGGCGGGCCGGCGGGACAGCGGGCAGGAAAGACGAGAGACGCGCGGCCACTCACCGTCGGCGCTCGGCTCCGCGCCCCGATCCCTCCGGGGGACAGTCGGGGACGCACGGTGGGGGCTCATCGGGGCAGGGACGCTCCTCCCGGAGAGCCGCAGGGCTGCATTGACTCAAACTGGAGACGCTTCCTTCTCTTCCTCCCCCCGCCACCCCCGCCGCCGCCGCCTCCTGGGAAAAAGGAAAGAAAAAAAAAAAAAAAAAAAAAAAGTCCTGGGCAGCAGTTGCTGGAAAGTCTCGGCTAAGCCACCTCCCAGCGCCGCTGTCCCTCCCTAGTCCTCGCCAAGTCCGGACGAGGCAGCGGCGGCAGCCAGGGCCAGCTGCGCAAACTCTCAGCGCATGCTCGGGCCGCGGGCTGCCCGGCTGGATCCGACTGGGTGTTTCTTGTCCCCTCACGCGGCGGGAGCCCCCGAAGAGACGCGTCACCTCTGCAAGGGCCAGACAGAGATAAAGCCTAGGGACTTTGGAAAAGTCCGCGCAGTAAACCTCTTTAAAATGGTGGTGTCGGAGGAGGGGAGGCTGGGTTATAACCATAGGGAAACAGGCTTTTATTATATGAAAATATTTGTGTTTGAGAAGGGGGGTGAAGGGGTGGCCCAACCCAATTCCTGCAACGAGAAACTGGTTTTCACAACCTTTCTAGAACCACCTCCTGTGATTTGTCACTCACAGGGTGCCCTATGATCCTTCTTACTGCTTTGTTGCCTTCCCTGATTTTTTTTTTTAAAAAACACTTCTTTCCCACTTTCATGGTGCACTAACACATTTACTTACACCCCAGAGTAGACTTGAACAGATCCGACACCCAGGATAGGAAGAGCACATTTAACCCTTTAGCAAGTAATCCAAAGTTTCCAAAATTTTCTCCCGATAGGACAGTTTGAGTTTTAACTGGGTGATTTCTCTTGCATTTTGTATATAATAATAGATTTGGATTTTTTTTTAAACTGGAAATTCAAGAAGTATTAAAGTAATAGGAGACTCTCCTTCTGAAAGCACCTTCCCTTCTGGAAGTAAGAAGTTTCACACTTTAAAAAATTCACTTGATCATATTTCCCATATAAAATTTTGATGTTTTATGCCTCATGAGCCTCCACAGTTCTGTGATTATTCTGTGCTTATCATGTGGTAAATAAAACTTCACTAACAAATATGAATTACCTAAACTACAAGCAACATGTTTGAGAAAACCTAATAATAAGAGAGTCATCCTTAAATTTCCTTCCAGGAGACAAGAACAATGGAGTCTTACACCCATCACGGCCTGTCTACCATCTGTCAGTTGCTACACGACCAAGGTGACAAAGAGAAACACACTCCTGTTTTGATACAAGTAAAATTAAGATCAAAAGAGAATCTGAGTGTCCTGGGTTAGGGGAGGAAAGGTCTTGGTAAGCAAGTCACTAAGCTGGGTGTAAGGCAGTGAGCTCCAAAGAGCACAGATAGCCATCCACTCCAAACACTAAGGAAAATGTCCAGTCGTCCATCAGATGACACTAATGCTGGCAGCAAAGCATTTTTTGGAATCATAGAGAAGAGCCAAGAAACCCATTTTTATTCTCAGTCACTGCTCAAATTAGGTGTATGCCAGTTATAAGCAGAGGGAAGCTGGTACCACCATTTGAATGCTCTTGGTGCCACACATTCCTCTGAGTGACAGAAACACCCCCACATTGAGGAGAGTCTATGACTGCAGTTCAAGGTGAAAGTAAGGGTGCAAATAGCTCCCAGGTCTCTGTTCAGAGATCTTCTTCTATTTCTAGAAAACAATGACATACCTTTTAATTCATAAACCAATAAGGGCCCTGGAATAACAAAATTTTAGCGGAAGATGCTTTAGAAGTACATATACCACTGACCCCCTTAGGAATATGAAACCAAGAGAAGTTAAAAGGAGTTGCTCAGTGTTAAATCTAGTTAAATCATATTCCAAACTAAAACCTAGAATCGTATTCTCTAATTAGTTCAGTGATTCTCAAAATCGCTGTATATTCGAACCTTTTAGGGAGTTTGGGACAAATCCTAATGCTCAGGCTGTATCCCACACCAGTTAAATTGGAATCTCTGCAGATATGGCCCAGGCATCCAGGTTTTTGGAAGTTCTCAAGGTAATTCAAATCTGCAGCAAAGTTTGAAAACCACTGCAACTAACACTTTACAGATGCCTGAAAACTAGCAAAGGAGTTTCTTCAGGTTTACATGGATCAAATCTCTCACTTGTGAATTGACAGACTGGCATTAACCCTATTTTATAAGTTAAGAAGAAAACAGAGCTGCAGTTATTGCTCTAATATTCCTAAAGAATGGCTATCAGAGTCCGTGTATCAGCATTTTCAGAAAGGACTATGCCACGTTGGAGGCTTTGCAGACTGGGTGGTTTTGATTGCTTAAACCCGACCGTACCTCCCTTTAACTTGTGCCACTCAACTCTAGGCCTGCCTTTTGGAACCCACAGCGTGAACAATTCTCCTCCCATCTGACAGCTCTTCAACTCCTTGAGGGCAGCTGTCTTCCCTCTCCTCTCAATTCTCCTCTTCTCCAGGATTATAGAAGCACAGTAAGACTTGACATCACAGCTGTCCTTCCATCGCCTCTCCATGTTCCTCTGTGCAGATAATTTTTGGATGCACAAAGGTAAGATAGAAAAATCTCCAAGTGGGCATGGCAGTTTGAATGTAGAATAACACATTGGAGAGTTTGTGTGGTCTGTTCACTGCCCCATGAAGTAGGAACCCAGTCCCATGGCCACGTGGGCTTCGTTATGTACCTACCTTTGAGAGCGTAACAATTCCTGTGCCACGTGCTGAAGTTACAAAGAGTAAGATGGGTCCCTGCCCTTCAAGAAAAGGCAAAACTCTTCTTTTCAGTTAAGAAAACAACAGCAGCTACTACTTACGAGCAATCTCATGCGTGTGGCTCCTAGAATCAGGAGCAGAACTCAGCTAGCTAAGCGAGCAGTAAGGTCACGCAAGTTCTTTCGCTGCACAAGGTGATTCATTTGTCCTTCTCTTACTGCACTCATTCTGCTCGAGTTTTGCAGAGGGAAGGAGCTGCATAGGTGTTTGGTAGGATGAGTGAGTTTCCATTGCTTCCTAGTATAACACCTTACAGTACACCTACAACAGTTAGTCACAATCAGTGCAGGAAACAGACCTAATACGTTTTGAACAAGTATTGTGTGCCTGACATAATAGGTGCTTCTCATAAAGTATCTTATTCATTCCTTGTAATGACACAGTTGGACATTGAGACTCAGAGAGTTGACTTCTCCAGGGCCATACAGGTAGTGAGTAGAGAAAGTGACATTCTAATCTGTCTGACTAATTCTGACTTATTCTAAGAGATCTGTCTGACTCTTTCCACTGTTAATCTGCATTACAATAATATTTCAAATCTGGGTGGGAATTCACTGACAAGCCTCAAGAAGAGAATTATTCTAGGCATTTTTTATTAGTTCTTGAACGTATGAGGCTGAATTTCAAGTATGTATGCTCACACTATGACTGGTGAATCTACAGTCACCTTCTATTTCTGAAAGCAGATACCCAACAGGACCTGAGAAAAACCTTTCATCACTGAATTAGGTGGACTCCTCTCAACTGCAAGATTAAGGCTGGCAAATAAAATACAGGTTGTCTAGTTTGATCTGAATTTCAAGGGGGATGACATAGTTCAAGTGGTAGAGCGCATGCTTAGCACATACAAGGTCCTGGTTTCAGTCCCCAGTACCTTCTCTAAAAATAAAACAAAGAAGATTTGAATTTCACGTAAACAGTAATTTTTTTTTTTTTTTTGGCATAAGGATGTCCCAAAGAACACATGAGACAAATACCACATTGGATATACACATAAGTTTTTTTTTCTGTTTATCTGAAATTCAGATTTAACTGTGTATCCTACATTTTTATTTGCTAATTCCAGCAACTCTATGTAAACTAGAAAATTCAACTCAAAGTGCTGCAATGATAAGGATATAAGCAAATATATTATTTCACATAATAGTAAGTCCCAAACTAGCAATCCATCCAGTTAGCAATGACATCAGGGAATCAGTTACTCTTCCACCTTACTCTTCTGATATACACAATGCGTCAACTAACATCGCTGGGCTACCTCGTCTCATGATCACAAGATGGCTGTGCAAATACCAGCATTACATACAGGTATCACCTCTTCTAGAGAAGGAAGAAACTGCTACCTCCTGTGGATTTCCCTGCTGGCCAAAGAGTCTTCTCACAGAAGTTTTGCAGCAGGTTATCGCTTAAGATCCATTAGCTGGAACCCCGCCACATCCTGATGTAGGCATGGATTATTGGCAAAGGTAGGGGTCTTCCATGACTGGTTTAAAGGAATAAGGATGCCTTCCCCGTGCCTGGGGGCAACTCTTCTCTGAAGCACATGGCCCAGCAGAGGAAGGTTGATAACTGAAAAGAATCAGATTTTTGTTTGAACTGCGGAGTGGAGAGAGGAATGGGTGCTGTCACCTTACCCCCGGTCACTGCTGAAACAACACACCTCTCAGCCAACAATTTCAGCGGCACTACTCACCAAACGCCCTTCGTTCCTGAGAGAACCACTGAAGCAGGAACCTCCCGGCAACAGCGAAGAACCCTTAAAAAACTCACATCACGTCATTTCCATCCCATGCCATAAGCTTACATCCTGTATCCACATTTGCCTTTGTCCACTGCACGACTGACTAAAGAATTGCCCAAATTAACACCCTCATATAAACCCGTAGAAGAATTTCCTCTTAAAGTTTATCTAAACCCAGCCTCTGCACAAAGTTCAGAGATTTGGACTCATTACACCAGTTGCTGTTGGTACAAATAATCCAGTCCTATTCCATAAATATTTATTGAATTATTACTACAAACTCAGAACTGTGCTAGGAGATACCAAAAGTTCTAACATCATTTTGACTCTCAAAGAGTTTATAACATCATCAGCATACTTCCTCTTCAGAGAGTGAAACTTATGGAACTGAAGAACTCTTTCCCTTTGTAAAAAGTCTTAATTGACAGTTCTTTGAAACAAACTATAAAGAAAAGGAAGGGATATAAGCTCCATTTACAAACAGCTGCCAAACCCTACTTTTCTTAGAAAGATCCCTCAGGAATTATTCCATTATACCACACTGTCAGCTTTTTGCCATCCCCATAATACAATAACCAGGAGAAAGATGAACAAATATTTACTGTGAATATTAGACATTTGTTTTCATTTGCTGCCCTTTCAATTCATTTGCTGTGTTTTAAAACTTTTAGGTTATTTCAACAGTGCGTGAAGAAAACATTTATGTATTTACACTAGATGTAAATATTTTATTTAAAATCATTTCGTTAGCTGATCCAAACTCGCATGTCCTCAACCTACCACATAGAAACTCTTTTATGGAACAAAAAACAATTGTGATTTTGTGACGATCATTCAGCCTTCATGAAGTTTTATAATTGAAACTTGGACGTTCTATTTCTATGCTATTGTTTGTGTGTGTGTGTGTATCAGACTAGAGATGTAGTGAATTTCCGTTACGTATTTCACGATATGAATGCATGAATGATTGACTGATGAATGAGAGAAAAAGCTAGTCTTCCCGCTTTCTTTCAGAGATGAAGCTACTTTTTTTTTTCCATTGCAAAGAACTAACAATGGCCATGATGTTTTACTAACTTTGTATTGTCAATATTCTTTCTCAGAAAGCAGTATTAAATGATTGCTATTCACAATAATAAAGAAAAAGATATCATGTCAGGAACACACATCATCCATATGTAACTCATACAGGTAGTTTTAATAACTTACGAGCATTTCTGTTGTCTTAATACGTTTCTTAACGTTATCAGTAATGTTACCCACTGTAACTGACTAAAAAAAAGACTTGGGATGTAATTGTTTGGTTTAGAAATCTTATATGTGTTTCCCAAAATGACTGGTAGGAATTAAATTGTGTTTTCTGGTTTGAGTTTTATGTTGATGGTGTTTTATGAGTCACTGTCACCTTAGCAACGGGTCACAGAGAGGAATCTGTCCAACTCTGCCAGAGTGGTGGTGAGTTGGTTCTCACTTCAGGGAAGGTGGCTTAAAATGTGGCAGCGGCCAGCTTGGGCTGCAAGGTGGATCGTATGTTAACTTATTGACTAGGTCCCAACAGCCGTTCCTTAGATCAGACATAAAAATGAGACCATAACAACGAAAAGCTTCAGTTATTTAAGATTACTCTCAGTCTTGATCCTGCTTTTCTGGTCCCCGACTTGCACATGTACTGAGAACATTTGAAATCCTTTCCCCTCTTCCCTCTCCTCCGCAACCTTCCCTCTCCTCAGACCAGTGTTGCCAGCTATATCACACCTTCATCACGTTTGCTGCACGTCCAAAATTTCACAAACGTGCCTCATTCAGTTATGGGAGCGGACGGGGATGGCCAGACCCTAAAAACTAGACCAATCAGTTAGGGTGTGACTGGAACTTGCGTGAAGACCCACCAAAGGGCAGTGTAAATGCAGGCAGCCAAGCGGAACCAAGTATGAGGGGAATGCATTGGCAAGGGCGAGGTGGAAATTGCAGCGGGAAGACAGATGGCAGCATCAGAGAGGCCCAGCAAATGGTAACGGGCAGGTGCCGTGGCAGACGGACAGAAGTCGGGGGCACTGGAGCTAGACTGCAAAAACACAAAAACGTTCCCCAAGGCAAGAAGAAATCCACCCTCTCCCGCCCCCGCCGCCCGCCCATGTCAATGTCAAGGTGACTTAGCCACTGCCTGCCAAGGCCAAGTCAGTGAGTCTGGTCCACAGAGATGCACGCAGGCTCCTAGAAAAGCATGATTCAGAAACAAGAACCACAGTCCCAGAGAAATTCCTCTAGTTTCTACTTGAAAGAGTCATAGTGTTAAGATTAGAAAAGCTTGTGGTTTCCAGATTAAGGAAGCTCTGAGACACCAGGCTGAGGACTTGGCCCTGTCTTCAGAGGCGAGGGCAGCCCCTGAAGGGTCTTGACATGGTGGGAAGAGTGACAGATCCACCAGCAGCAGGGGCTGTTGGGCCAGCCTGGGTGAGTGTGCGGGCTCCCCCCTTGCTGGTGGTGTGATGAGGAGCAAATGACTTCACCTCCATCAGCCTCAGTTTCCTGATCTGTGCACCTGCCTCCTAGAGTGGTCATGAGCCTTATGTCATGTGTAAGGGGCCTAAATTTAGCTGGGGTCACACTGTCCTTTGAGGTTTAAATAGAATTGGCTGAGCCTCTTTCCTGCGAGCAGTGAGGAAACTTGTTTTCCCCTCGCGGTCCCCCTGGAGATTCCTGGTATGGGAAAAGAAGGGGAAGCGGTCCTCCTAGAGTTCTTAATCAGCCTCTGGACGTCTCGTCATCCCATGCACGCTCCTCTTTTCTCTAAAGGGCAACAACCTTCAGAAAAAGATTCCTTCCCTCTCAAAGCATCGCCAGCACAAATCTCCATGAGTCGCTGCTTTGACTGAAGCCTTAAAGAATCGGAGAGGGTGTTTGTAGCAGCACCACGTACAGCTCAGAAGCAAATCGGAGAACTCCCGTGGCTGTTTTCCTCCCACTTGCCTCTCCCCGGTTGTCTTTGCCTCAGGTTTCCATGTTGACTGACCCCCTCGCCTCTGTTCTGCTCTCTCACTGCTTACACTCCAACCCCAAACTCCAGGAACCTCTCATGCAGACGGCAAAACTATTTTTTTTTTTTGTTTTATGGCCTTTGATCAAACTGTGCTGTCTAGAGGTCTCAGCTTTCCCTTCCTAAGAGAAATTCTGGTGCGAGGCCATCTGAACGAAAGAGATTCGCATGTCTGATGAAGATAACATCCTCAACAGCAGACAGCTCATTTTCCGAAGAAAGCCAGCAATTCAGAGAGCCAGGAGCAGCCATCCTGGGATCGGAACAAATAGCAAACCTTGGAAACTTCCTGCCAAGAAGCCACATTTTGATTGGATTAGATCGTAGAGGAATGTATGCCCAGCGCTATCATTGAAAACAATACAAGAGTCAGTAGCCAATGAGTGGAGTTTACCAGCTGGCTGTGGTCGAGGACAGGGTAAAGAGAGCCCTACTGGTCCCACTGTCACCCCCAGCTGCTTGGGGCACACCCGAGGCTGTGCCTCCCTGAGGATCGACATCAGAGGCTTAACACCGTGGGGGACATAGACTTGACTCAAATAATCCAGCCAATCTCTAAACAAATAAACAAGCAAATAACCGTAGCAAGCCCCAAAGTGGGAGGGAGTGCCCAGTACCTAGAGTGGCTACAGTGTATTATCTAAAATGTCTAGTTCCCAACAACAAAAAAATTTGAGGTCTGAAAAGAAACAGGAAAGTCTGACTCATACCCGAGGCAAAAAAAGGAGACAACAGAAACTGCCTGACAGTGACCTGATGTTGGGTCTAACACAAAAAGATTTCAAAGTGGCCATTATAAAAAAATGTTCGCGGCACAAAAGGAAGTATGAGTAAAGAGGTACAGGAAGGCGTGAAGGCAATGTCACATCATATACAGTATCAATAAAAAGACATAAACTATAAAAAATAACCAAATGGTTTTATGTGTTCTAGCCTCAGTGATACACTTTATATTTATACATGTAAATACATTTTATATAAACAACAATCTAAGTATAAAACAATACATTATATCCATGAAATGTGTTGTTGGTCCTATAACATACAGAAATAGAATTGGAATATATTTAACAGCAACAGCAGAAAGGAAGTGAGAGGGAACAAAGCTATAATGAGCTAAGGAGATGACTCTAGGTGATCAAGCAATAATTTTATAAACTAGAAAGGAAAGAAGGAAGGAAAGGAGAAGAAGGGAGGAAGGAACACCCTGTCTGTCTCCTCAGAGATATTGATACCAGCTCCCATCTTCCTTAGCAGTCACTTGCTAAGTTCCCAATGCCCTTCTGAGTGCTCAGACTCACTCTGGTGCTGAAACAAGCCTGAAGCTGCAGTGCAGGTGGTATAGCAGGGAGGCCAAGCCTATCTGCTCCCGGAGCTTCGGAGATTCCCTTTGTCCCCCTGCTGTGGCTGGTTCCCACGGGCCCTACACTGTCAGTCCAGCACTAAATATGGGCTCCTGCCTTCTTTCTCCACCTGACATTCCAATTTACATTCCTTCTTAGAATCAAAAATCCATCCCTCAACCTCATCTTCTTGGCTAGGTCGTAAAACTGTTCTTAATCTCTCTCTCTAGAGGCTGGATCTTTCTCCCTATACTTCGTTTGCTTTCTCGCTTTCCTAGGACCTGTTGGAAATGGGCTCTTCATAATCCACTACAGTGTTCTAGCCTGCTTAACTTGGAATTTCCGCAGTGTTCTTCAAGCTCTCCTGAAGCCTCTCCACCAACTCTCCACTATCAACTCTCCACCATCAACTCTCCACCCATCAGCTCCCACCAACTCTCCACCACCCCACACCCAACAACTCTCCACCACCAAGACGACCCTCCAACACCCACAGTCACACACACACACACATGTTGGACCTCCTTGGATACTAAAACCTGCGAGAAGCAAGTCTGGATCTGCCTTGACCCTTCAGACATGTACCAGGCCTCTGAGAGCTGGGGCATTGTCCCCAGCTCCCTCCTATATTGACCTGTAGGGGTTCGATGGCTTTTTTATCTTTGTTTTTGGTTGGCCTAAACCTGCATGAGTTTAACAGTGAATAGGTTAAAGTCTCTTTGCAGGGCTGATCTCACAGTTTGTGGAAGTAAACACGTTATTTGCTTCTCTCCTGAGTGAATTTGGAACGTAACTGTCTCCTTACTGTTAGGCTGGGTTTTTTTTATTGGTTTGTCTGTTATTTTCGCTGGTCATAGTGTGATTGCAACAAACTCCATAGCTCCCCACTTCCCCATGCCCTGCTCTCTTTCCTGTCAGAAGCAAAGGAAGAAGTCCTCTGATTTACTCTGGGCAGAAAATCGGAAGAAGCAAGATGAGCAAATGGAAATCAACGTCAGGGGAAATATACTCTAAAGAGAGTCCAGAAAAATGCACACGCTTTAGTGTAAGGGGTTTATGATGTCTGTTTTTGCATAAGGGTTGTGTGTGTGCATATGCGTGTGTGTGTGTTTCTCCCCATCTGTGCTCTGTGTAGTTAAGGTTCTAAAATAAGTAGACTCTGGCCGTGAAAGTATTACTATACTAACCTTTTGAAAAAAGACTCCAAGAAAATATTTGAAGGAAAATTTGCTTTCACAGATCATAATATTTCCAAATCTAATTTTGTTCTGAGCTACTTCAAGCCTGTCTGGTGAGTGAAATGACCAGTGAACTGGGAAGCTGAAGTTCTTATCCACATCTTTCTGAGCCAGGAAACCAACAATTATTTAATGGCTCTCCATCTGGAGAAACAGAAAGAGTTTTTCATCCCTAACATTCTATTAACTTCTTAATTTTAATGTTATAGTTACAACATTGAACAATTAGATTGCATACTTTAAAATTCTGTCCTTTCAAGTTCTGAGAAAAATTACTACCCACAGCAGTTTTTTTAGAAGCAAAATATTCTGACCTAACATTCTTTTCTTAAATCTAAACACTGTGTGCTGTCCTTCCATTCTATTGATAACAGTAGTTCAGTGTTTTTATATTATTATGACAAATCACAGCTCAATTGTTAAGGTTCAAAGATACGTTTACAATACTAGTCTACATGTCATCTTTACTTTAAAAAACAAACAAAAAAATCAATCTCCTGCTTCTAAGAGGCTTTAGAAATGGTCCTTGTGTTACATAAACCAAACACTCATGTCTCTTCTAGATGAATCTGGCATTGTGTGTTAAATTTGCTTTCTTCCTTATTCTTCTCTCATCATTCAAGTTTGAAGATGTCTGTGAATTAAAACATACAATTATATTCACCCACATTCATTCTTAGTCCGGTAATTTCTTGAACATCGGACATTCCTAGAAGGTATAATTGTAGTTTATTAATCTGCACTAGTTAGTAGCTGCTAATTTTCTCTCTTCATTCAGATTCAAGACCATAAATCATGATGCATTTAACCCGCTATTCTTTCATTTATGGAATGAAAATGACAGTATTATATGATTTTTATGACTTAGCAGTCACCACAAAAACAATTAGTGCATCAGCAATCAATAATAGTTCAGTATAAGTTATAGTTGAGATTCTCACTTGAATAGAATGAGGGAAAGGTCTGATTTTCAAAAGATGTTTTCTGCTAAAACTAACGGTGGTGCCAAATGTTTTAGAATTTTTTGCCACGCCAATAATAAAATTGCAATGATTCGGACCAGAAATCTCAAACTCATTTCAATAACTGGCTCATTCTTAAGGCACACTTGCCACTTTGTGTTCTGTATCCTCTACGTGAACACTGAGAAAGAAACACTTAACACGCCCCGTTGAATACAACAGTTACAACACAAAAGAGACCGTTAATGCATCAGAACAGAAGAGTATGGTTAAAATTAGGCTTTTGCTGTAATTATCCCCCATCTGAGAAATTTTCTTAATGTAAAAATGATAAAACAAATCGTGAGTATTCACTTAGTTTAATTAGTTAGCAGCACTAAAGCACATTGAGTTTAATCTGTCCCCTTTTTTATATCCTTTGTTCTAATGATCTGAACTATAGAAAAGCTGCGTATTTTACCACTTTAAACCCCTGACAGTACCCACAGCATTAAATCTTTCTCGTACACCTTTATCTCCTATCCCCACAGAGCTCCCCCAGACCAGTTTCCCACTTTGCGCTTGGTCATTTGTGCTGAAGCACTAAGAGGAGGGAAAGGATTAAGGAAACATTGTGTGGCTGGAGTTAGAGCCAAAAGGGATTGAGGGAGGGAAGGAAACAGGAAAGAGGGTGGGACCGGGGAGGGAGAGGGAGGAGAGGAAGAGATACTGAGGGAGGAAGGAAGAGAAGGAGGAGAGGGGGGAGGAGGGAGGCAGGGAGGCTGAAATTAAAAAGGAAAGAGGAATGAGAAAAGGAAAGGTTAGTGATTAATGAGATGGCTGAGCTGGAGAGAAGCAGAAACACAGAGATTGTTTTACTTTGGTGACCCAAGCATATTTCTTTAAAAATTATCTATCTATCTATCTATCTATCTATCTATCTATCTATCTATCTATCCATCCATCTATCTACCTACCTACCTATTTATCTTCCCGGCAGTGGATTTTTTTTTAATCATCCTTTTTTTTCTCCAGGAAAAAGCACAAGAAGAGAAGACTAAATTCTGCCTATAATTCTCCAAAACAGAAAATGCTCCAAGTTCTCTAATAATTTTTTTCCTTCCTTCCCCAGCCAAGGAAACTCTGGGCAACCCAACTGGACTGAGAGAGTCCATCCTGTTTCTCAGGATCATGAGTTCTTGCTGCCCCCTGCAAATGTGGCCCTTAGTCAGCAGAGGGGTCAGAGGAGGGTAGAAACAAGCAGCCTGGGTGCTGGAAAGCAACTTAATGTGTGTACTCAATTCTGGATGATCAGGACATCTGTTCTGTTTGAACATGCTGGCAGAATTGAGTTATCCAAACCAGCTGTTACCCCCGTTTGCATCAATGGCAAAACATTTTTTTCAATCAATCTTTCCTATTAGAACATTTTAAAAATAATTTATGGTCTGCACAGTTTATTTGCTATTCTGATTACCTTTTTAAGAAACCATGCTTGGAAAGGCTGTACTAAAGTGCTTTCCAAATGTTTATGTGTAATGATCCTGAGATATGTCAAGTGAATGTGTACATTAAAACATTGTTTCTAGAATCTGAAAAGAAAATATATACATACATATATGTATGTATGTGTATAACTGAATGCCTTTGCTACCTGAAACTAACATTATAAATCAATGACACTTTAATGAAATTTTTCTTAATTGTTTCTATATGTGAATGACATCTTGATTTGGACCTATAAAAGTCATTTTAATAATAATTCAAATTTGATTAGAGATCTGAGGTATAAAGTAAGTTTCAAAGTAAGTATTTTAAAATCTTTTTTGTCATCAAAATTAATGTACAGTAAATCAATAGCTGATGAAATATCAAGGAAGCATGCTCAGATTCATTACTGAATCAAAATACTTATATAAAAAAATGCTGCACACCGTTGATTCAGGTTTTTAAGAGGGAAGGTACATTTGGGAACTGCTATTTAATTTCATCAGAGTTTATATTCATCTGGAAAGCACTGATATGGCTATTCTGGTCATTAAAATATTAAATGCTTCTGAAATAGCTGTTGCTCTGAGCCCTTGACTGTCCGGCCAGCCTGTCTGCTCTCCCACAATCTTTCCACTACGTAGAAAATAAAGCATTAAGGTTGGGGCAGCACATGCCCTCCAGGATCTATGGAACATCCATTCTAGTTTGCTATTGTCTGGACCGTAATGGTATTAAACATTTTAAGTGCAACCTCTGAATGGAATACATGCTGCCATCTTTCACCAACATGAGGGAATATGTTTGCATGGGGAAGGGTTGATATAATAACCATAGTTTTCTGTTTGTTTGTTTTCAGACTACAAGCTTTTATAACCTTCTTTCCTTCATTGAGGTCCAGCCTATGTCACCCAGTCCCTGGACAGCATTAGAGCTTGGTCTGTAGACACAGGCACCAAGGTGGTGACCCAACTTCCGTTGCTCCTGGTGATGGAGGCATGACTGCATTGGCATTGCGCCTTCTTCCTTCCCACTGTCTTTTCCACTCTGTCCTCGGTTGAAATGGAAGAAGGAGGTGCACACGGAGGGATGAGCTGGTCCTCCCAGCCAGTGTACCGATTGTTTTAATAGGTTCAGGATCAGAGCGGTTTGGGACACCAGTATTTCCCTGTACAAAATTTTTATGTGAATTCTTGATTTAGCTTCCTGAGGCTAGGTTCCTTCAGAACTGCGTTGAAGGTACCACTTCTAACAGAAATCATTAGCTCTCTTCACGAATAATTACACTTATAGGTCTAAAATGGGAGAGCTTTGATCTCCTCTTTTCAAATTGAGTTTGCTAGGATAAGGACCACTGTTGAGAGAAACCCCTCCCTGCTCCAGAGGCTCATCCCAAAGGCCTTGGTTCAGTTCCACCATGTCTAGGCATCACATCTCTTCCCGAAGGTAAATTAAAGCCTTCTCAACTCCATCTTGGTGCAAGATGGTATTCAGGAGATGGAAAGTGACCTCCACTGCACGCACACAGTGGGGCAGGGCAGGCTACAGGAAAGGACTTCCTTTCCCAATCTTCTTTAACACATTCAGCATCTTCTTTTCTATTCTTCTTAATCGCTCCATCCTAGTCAAAAACACATCCAAAATAATTGCCTGAGTTTCTATTTTATACAAAAAAGTTCAAAGGTGTTGAAGAAAAAGCACCACCTCTTCTTTCTGCATTTTGTGAGGGAAAAAAAAAATTGCTGATGTGAACTCTCCCCATTTCAAATCCATTATTTTGTTTTCTCCTCTTCTCTGAGGGTGAGAAGTGATCGAACATTGATGTGTCACATGAAACTTTCCCTTTTCCACTCAGCACTAATGAAAATATTTGCCTTCTTCTTAACTAACAGGTCTTTTCTTTAAAACTTGCTGAACCTGTTTTTTAACTTAGTAACTTCAGTGCAGACCATAGCAGGGATGCTTTAGATTTTCATCTGTTTCATTCCACAGGGGGGAAAAAAATAGTCCTCAAGCTTACAGACTGAATAAGGAGAATGAATAAAAGTTTCTTAGTTCATAAAATAATCATTTAAAACTCTCACTGGTTTATTAAATTACTGTTGTCCATTAAATGCCAAACAAAAAAGCACTTACTATCACAGACAAAATAGATGTAAATTGCCAATATAATTTTATTTTATTTTATAATAATGTGGAAAGCACAGAGAGAAATGACCAATCGTCATTGACAGGTCTATAGTGGTTTAGGATTTTAATAGTAATATTTGCTTATGGGGCTGACTCAAATTGAACCTATGGCATATCCAAGTTTTTTATGCCCTAACAATATCCCAATTCTACCGGAAATGCCCTTCTGTAAATCTAGACACTCAATTTTTTAAAAATTGGTAAGACATGAAGGTATATACAGTCAGCCCAAGAATATTTTAAACTGTTCCTTCCACTTCACAAAATTATTCCACTGAAGCTAAATAAATCGTCATCAAATTACTACCCAGAACGGTCGGCAGCTGCTTCTGTTTAAGACTTTCATACATGTCTCTACTGTCCCCTCCGTACTCCGCTAAGTTAACCCTGGAAAGAGACAGCAGGATTAATTTCAAGAGTTCTTTCTCCCTGCAGGGTACTGGGGGAGGATGGGATGGGGAGCAGCTGCATTTCCTGAGCCCACTCTGTTCCTTCTTGCTGTTTTTCTTTCTTTTCTTTCCCTCCAGTCTCTCCCTTCCTTTGTACCATCTCAATTAGTTCTTAAACTTTAAATTACATTGATACCTTGATGACGCTCTTGAGTACATCTCTAGCCCAGAACTCCTCTGCTGGGAACTCCAGATTCTAGCATCCAGCCAGCTACAGTGCACCTCAGATTTCATGTGTGCAAAATGGAACTCTCAACAGTGGAATGCTACATCACTTCTGAATAAGTAGTAAGTTCAATCACTGTCGATTCAAACCACTATTCACCCAGAAACCCAGATTTTATCCTTGATTCACCCTTTTCTTTTATCCCTACTCTATGTTCACTCTCAAGGAACGTTCTCTCAATTCTGCTACAAGCGAGACCACAAACCCATCTCATTCTCTGTCCCCACTGCCCCCAACCTAGTCAAAAAAACTGCAGTCTCTCAACTGGGCTATATCCTCAGCCTTTGCCACATTGATATTTACTCCCCTCAATCCTTTCTCCATTAAAAAGTAGTAGGAATTATTGTCCTACAGAAAAGGAAAGTGAGGTTCCTGATGGTAAATCAGTTTGCCCAAGGTTACATGGTGGTAAAGAATGGAGATGGAATTTCAAGCCAGGTGAACCACCTCAGAGGTTCAACAATTTATCCCATTTCTTAAAACTACACAATGGATCTGGCCAGTTCAAATTTTGAGTTCTTTTTTTTACTAAACTATACTGCTCCTCTGTCTGTATAAAGGAGCAGTGAGCACTGGAATACTTTTCTTCCCTCCAAAAGTAAAATAGACCAGAAAACTCACACCCATGCACATCTGTGTCTGTGCATACGTACATTGAAGACAATATCAAAATGTTAAGAGATTGTGGAGGAGAGAGTAAAAGAGAGTTGAAATTGTGTATTTTCTTCCTCAGAATTTTCAATTTCTGTATTTTTCCAAACTTTTTGCTCTAATCAGAAGAATCACAATAAAGCTCTATATAGGTCTAAATATAACTTAGAGTACATATGTGAGTAAACTGAGTTAAACTGAAATTGTTCATCCTTTTATACTAGTTTGGTGACCAGATTTTATTATTTTCCTAATTCTTATAACTAGATTTTTATTAATTTTATAGATTGTGTTATAGGATTCATTAAAAGGTTCTTGGCAGCTGAGATTAGAAATCTAAGACTGCTTCCTCTCTATATTTTCCTGGCCAAATCTGTCATCAAAAGTTTTTTTTTATTAATTGCTAAGCCACCCTAAATAATATTTATGATTAAACTGTATTTTCATGTACACTTGATATTAATCATAAGGAATAGGACAACATTTCCACGTGAGCGACAAATGCTTCTCAGAGGCATTTGATTTTTTTCATAATTGTGAACAATCTCTAGAATTCCATCTACAAAATTGCTCCAAAATTGCAACACCATACATCCAGCCTCTGCTGAAACTTGCTGGCATTTTTAGCACAGTAGGCCTAAAGCTTAAATCTCTGACAGCCTCAGGGTGAATTAAGTGCCCTTCACTGATGCTCCCATAACACCCTATGTAACCTCTTTTGACAAATTGTGTTTATCATTATTCATTAGTCTACAGCTGCCACTAGACTGTAACTTCCTTAAAAAGTAGTTTCTATCGATCATCATGTCAGTGTCTAAAAATATGCTACAGGAATTCTGTAAATATATTTTTCAAATCAAAAAATTAACTTCTCTAAAATAATATAATAAAAAGTAATAGTTTTATGTTTACAATAGCCAAGATATGGAAACAACCTAAATGTCCATTGACAGATGACTGGATAAAGAAGTTGTGGAATATTTATACAACGGAATACTACTCAGCCATGAAAAAGGATAAACTAATGCCATTTGCAGAAACTTGAATGGACCTGGAGAATGTCATTCTAAGTGAAGTAAGTCAGAAAGAAAGAAAAATACCATATTATATCACATATATGTGGAATCTAAAAAAAAAAAAAAAAGACACAAATGCACTTATTTACAAAATAGAAACAGACTCACAGACAGAGAAAACAAATTTATGGTTACCCGGCAGGAAAGAGGGTGGGAAGGGATAAACTGGGAATTCAAGATTTGCAGATACTACTGATACATACATATATATATATGTATATAAAATAGATAAACAACAAATTTCTGCAGTATAGCACAGGGAACTATATTCAATATCTTATAGTAACCTATAATGAAAAAGCATATGAAAAAAATATATGTATGTATACGTATGGCTGAACTATTATGCTGTACACCAGAAATTGACACATTGTAAACTAACGTACTTCAATAAAAACAAATAATAATAATAAAGTTAGTCAATCAACATAGATATATGTATATATTTAATGCCTAGAAGATTCAGTTTCCTCTAGGCCAGACTGGGAAGAGTACAGTGGAACAGTTTATCAGCTGGAAAAGTCTGACTTTTGGCAGACAAAGCAGAAAATATCACCAAAGTGCGTTCAGGATGATGGTAAAGTATTTGATTTCAATGCTCTTTATTTGATGGCAATGGTCTTCAGTTTTCTTCTGTTATTCACTAGATCCTATCTCTGTCATTCCATTTAAAAAGTGTCTTTAGACAAAGACTTCATTGAAAAATAATGAATTTCAGTAGGACTGTCAGTGGAGACCATTCCCCTTTTATATAGCTCTCTTAAAAAACCTCACTCTTTTTGCATCCAAATACTGTCAGCATCTTTGAGATCTCTCTGTCTCCCCTAGATTATTCTATTTGATTTCTTTTTAACATTGTTTAGAGTTGGAGCCTAATGTAAAATGCCTCTTTCAGAATTTCAGCATCCAGAACAGTATGTAGAAGACAACTTTTAGTATAATTTTCACAAAAGTCTGACATTCTCCCTCCAGTAATCATGAGGTAAAAAATCAAAACAAAACAAAACAAAAACAAGCAAATAAACAAAAAGCCAAGCATCTACTGGCTATATGAAAAAAAACTAACACTGGGGCAGTGCTTGGTGAATGAAGGAGATTTTAAGGAATTAAGTAGGCAGCCCAAAGTCTATGGCGACAATTGCTGGGCTTAGGGATTTTTCTTACTCCAGTGAGGTATAAGATATGTGATCTCTCGGAGATTGTGTGAAGCCAGAGCTTCAACCCCACGAAGTCTGAGGTTCGAGTTTTTGCCGAGTATCATTTACACTCTGCAGATCATAGCCCAACATTGTAGAAGGGTCTTTGGAGCCTCCGCTTGGCAGCCAGCCATGATTCACTGCAGCAGCATATTGTCAAGGCAGCTGGTCCTTCATCTGCACACACACAGACACGCATACACAACCCACGGCAGAAATTAACCCTTTCCCACCTAACAACACATACACACCCTTGTTTTCACACTCCCTGTAAAAACCACATCTGTCACTCCTTTGAGGGCCAGGTGTACCAACTCTTCGTATAATATCTCTAAGCTTAGCAACAACCCTAGAAGGTAGATACTATCATTTTCAGTTTACAGATGAGAAAACTAAAAGGGTGAATATCTTGCCCAAGATACAAGGCTGAACTGTAATTCAGACCAAGATCTGTCTGGTTCCCTAACCCTGTTGCCAATGATAACTAGTGATCTATTCATGTATCACACAACAGGACCTAGAAAAGGGGCACAAGCTCCTTTGAAGTGCAAACTCACCAAAAGTCATTAGGAAGTTCGGTGAATTCCATTATTAAAGTTACAAGTCTGTCTTCTTTATTACCAGAGCTGACTTGCTTGAGAACCATAAGAACCGATGATTGCTTAAAGTATGTGCTTTAATCTCAAGGATATGTCATATTTTCTTTTAAATATTCAGTACTTTAAGAAAACAACTTATTTTAATAAAGCACTAAAAAAAAAAAAAAGGTTGTAGAAGTTCCAGAAAAGGAAGGGAACTGCCAGTAATGTGGTCAGAATGTAATAGGTTCGAGGTCAGTTGCCTGACTCTCAAAGGGTCATCGTAGGTTGGCATCCTCTAGTGAATTTACCTAATCTAGACACTGACCTCAATTTTTTGATATCAGAAGTTTGATCTGTCTCCGATACTAAAAGTGATTCCTATTAAATGTGACTTTGTGGTCCTCCAGATTGGTTTTCATGTAGAGAAAATCATTAATAGATTGTTAATTGTCTAAAATATTCAATGTATTCAGTTATATATGAAAGAGGATTAGTTCTTCTTTAGTTTTCAGTTCATTTTATAAACCTGATTATCCCATGTAAAAGCTAGCAAAGTTTTAGTCTCTTTAAAGGAGGTCTTTAGTCACTATCCAGAACCAGTTATAAACTTTGCTAGTTAAACTCCTTTTAAACATTTTAAACTGCATTAATGCATTTAATGTACTTAGTTTTTTTCTATGCTTACATAAATTATCTGACAAACTGGCTCAAGTATTTAAGCAATACTTAGAAAATTAATAAGTGAAACTTGAAAAATGATTTCAAGTTTCTCAAATCTTCAAATATGATCATGAAATTAATTAATTAACTAATTCAGTCTAGACATACAATTCTGTATCAGCTCTAATTTAGACATTTTAAAACGGTGTCACAAATGTGGCCTGTTCTTCTAACAGGTTTAAGGTCACTTACACATTTCAGATACTTAATATAGCAAGTATGCGCACACCCATTAATTAATGGAAAAATATTAGTGTTACATTTTGATTCTCTTAAATATTTCTCCAGCTAATTCTAAATCTTCCAGATATGAAAAATTATTTTCCCCAAAGGAAAAGTACCAGCTCTCAAAATTTTAGGGGTTATATCCCCATGTGACTTCAGGAGCTGCCTTCCCATCTGCTCAATGACCTCAGGCGAACCGTGGGATAAAACCAGATCCTGTTTGTGACAGGGCTGGAGTGTGCCGGACCCTGTGGGTTATAGTGGCCGATACTAAGGACTTCCACAGCGAAAGAAGAAGGCTTCATGTGGCTCATATCCATTAGAAGTGAATCACGTCGTTACCTAATTTTCAAGTCAGGTTAGTCTCTAACTCCCAGTGGCTCTGCCTCTTGATTGGATTTTATTTCCCTGAGTTCTTAAGACAAGTGCATGTATTCACATCTAGGTGTAAAGACATTAGATTGTAAGGCAATCCTGCGTTTTCTCACATTCCTAGTACTAAAACCATGTGAAGTCAAATTCTGCAATGTCTTGGAGCCCTGTCTGACTATCTTACTCACAACTTCCAAGGTCATTCTATTGACAGACTCATCTCTTGAGGGCAGATGCACATTAACCAGGCTCATAAAAGTAAAGCGTCAAAACAAAATGCCAATGTATTAATTTACAAGGAGAAACAGAACCGAGTAAGGAAGCCAGGCACTTAAAATCCTCTGGTGCACACATTATTTTCCCATAAACAAGCCTCCTAAAGAGGCAAGCTTTTATCAGAAGGCTGCTTGGTGAGTATGGAATCAGAACAAGAGGAATTAAATATATGATTTGGATAATTAATGACATCAGCATGAGACAATCTGATACCTCTGCCAGGGTTAAGAGGAGCCCAAGAGATAGCATCCTTTCTACCCTGAAAGTTTGGTGCCAACTAACAGGCAAATATGGAGTCAAACAGATGAAGCTCAAGATGTCAGCTTCATTACTGACAAAGGCTGGAGCAGAGACACAGCTTTAGCAACTAAATGCACTTGATAAAATTTCTCCGTCAAACGAGAGCAACTGACACTGTTACTGGTACAGCTGTCCAGTCCCAGTGACCCCCACAGCCAGGCCCCCTGACCACAGGAAGCAGAGAGACCAAAATACGTGCACCCTATGGGAAGGATGGATTCCAAGTAGGGAACAGAGACAGAAAGAGAAGAGTGACATCTTTCTCTTCCAAATTTCACTTAGCAGGTCAGACATTTCTCTTCCTGTGGGGAGGAGGAAACGGGGGGAAGAAGAGGCAGGAGTGTTTCTCTTAGGGAGTCCTTCCACATGTGGAATGGAAAATAAGTGCCCTCGAGCACTAGCGATGTCTCTCTCCACGTGAAGGATTGCTCTGCTCTGCCAATGGCTCAGCAAAGGGTTGTGTACCTGGATCAGAACTGCTGCTGCCTGGATGGAGTCAGGATGGGCACAGCCCACGGGAAAGATTCTCATCTTGCCATGCTTCTACTGCAGAGCAACCATCTTTCTCATTTGTAGGTTTTTTTTTTTTTTAAAGTTTTGTTCGTATAATAAATCAGGTTGACATCATGTTTTGTGGCCCTTAAAGCTCTCCTGCCTTTCTAAACGCTCTTTGCATGCCTCTGCCCTGACCCATTATTATAATCTCCATCTTAATTCCCTCAATTCCAAATTCATGAAGGATAACTCAGTGTCCCCCCAAATCATAATATAAGCACGTTATAGAGTCTGTGGAGAAAAAACTCCTCTATGAGATGGAGAGGCTCTTTTCTGTTTACATTCTCCTGGGAACCTTCATTTAATAGCAGTGTTTGCTTTCTCTTAAGCCTGGCTTGCTACTCAGTTTTTCAAAGCTAAAAAAAAAATTGGTTAGGAATAAATACTTGAGTACGAAATTTATTTTTTTAGGCAAAAGATTAATATAAAAGTCAAAAAAGTGGTTACTTCTGGGAGTAGAGGAGGGGAAATGTAATTGGTAAGGAGCACAGGGGACTTTACCAGGACAGTTAAATGCTACATTCCTTAACCTGAGTTATGAGTACAGAGGTGTTTCTTGTTATTATGCATATATCAGTTATTATATTCATATTTACGTATGAATAGTACATTTCAAAGTAAGAAATAATTTATCCATAATAAAACCAGCAAGTGGAATGAGTTCACTTATGTAAAATTTTATGTATATGTGTGTATGCATAAAAATAAAGGTGTGTGAATTGACGGTCATCAAAATATCACCAGATGGTGAGATTTTAGATGGTTTTTGGTTTTTGGTCTGTCTATGTTTGAATTTTTTCCTGAATTGTTCTTATATTATTAATATAATTAGAATAATCAATAAAGCCCACCTTTCATTGTGAATTTAAAAAGATACATAACTCCTGCACACAAAAATTATTAAATAAAATGGTATATGTAGCTTGGTTGTTTCACATTTGCTATTAAATTCCTAAACATTAATTTTTCTCCAGTTAAAGAAAAAAAATAATACCTAGAATATTATATGCTACATGGGTTCAAAACTCAATCCTGGTCCCCAAATCTGTGTTATTTTTTTATTGCTGCTATAACAAATCACCACAAACTTAGTGACTTAAAACAGCACCAATTTATTATCTCACAATTCTGGAACTCAGAAGTCCAACACAGACCTCACTGGGTTGAAATCAAGTTGTTTGCAGGGCTGCATGCCTTTCTCGAGGCTCTATGGGCTGATCATTTCTTTGTCTGTTTACAGCCCCTAACGGCCACCCACGCTTGGTGACTCCTAGCCCCCTTCCTCCATCTCCCTAATAGCTCTGCCCTTTGATTCTCCCTCAGCCTGAGAGGTTCTTACAAAGGTTCAGATGATTAGGTTGGGCCCATCTGGACAATCCAGGCATTGGCCCCATCTCAAGAACTTTAAGATTAACTGTATCTTCAAAGTGGCTTTATCCATGTAAGGTAACAAGTATGTTCACTGGGTCTAAGACATCTTTGGGTGACCATCTTTCTACCTACTGTAGCTGGCTTGCAGATACAGATACGTGGTTCTGACAATTGTACGTTTATCTGTATGTAATTTTCCTCTAATTTTAAAAAAAGATATATATGTAGAGAGGTAAATTTATTTCAATCTTCAGAAAATACAGCATCAGATAGGAACATAATTTGAATTTACTTCTAAACGAAAAATAGAAAGCATTATGATAACGACTCAGTTGAAAAACAAGAACTTTTTTTAATTGTCAAAGAAAAATGCAGTCACATAAATACTGAAAACCCAAACTTTATAAATAATTTAGGGATTTAAAAACATAAAGTTTCTTCAACAGACTTTTAAAAAGACAATGTAACCAGAGTGCCACAAAGCTGGAGTAAGAATTATTGTACATATTGTATACATCCCTCAACTGGAGTTTGCGTTCCAAATGAGTGACAAGAATGCCAGTGGGAGCCAGTTGTTGTATCCTATTCAGACCGCTTCTTGTACCCCATCTATCACCTGTGTTGAAAATTCCTCAAAAACAGATTCATTCCTTTGGGTTCAAAACCTCTATTAAAATGCCAGTGCTCAGAATGTAAGCTAAATATTAGCAAAAACCTTGGCCTGGATTTGTTAAAAACTAGAATAAAATCTGACATCTAAGGAGGGAAGTGCACCAGAGGAAATCTACCAGAAGCTAAGGGTGGGTCATTCAAATGGAAAATACAACAATCTAACTTTTCCTACTTTTTAATTTTTAACACACCACTCTTTACCAATAATAAGACAAGTCATGTCAACCAGCCAGGGGAAGATAAAAATGTAAGAATATAGAGGGATTTTTATTAAATTTTTAAAAATTTCATGTCCTGGCCAGAGAGGAGATTGACAAGTGGTTCTTGATGAAATAATATAAAAGCTAGATGTAATTTTCAAGAAATGGGAACAAATATAGGCTATGTATCATAAATCATTGATTACATTTATGCCTAATGTTTTAGAACATTTTCCCAGCAGTGCCGTTGTTTATTCATGTTAATAAAAAATAACCTGAAATTCATGCCAAATGCCCTATGAAAATACTGCAAAGCAAGGACATTACTTACAAGATTACTTCTTCTTCTTCTGCTCTAAAGAGTTTGAAAGCGTCATATCACTCGGTGGCATAGTTCATTTTAAGCAGCCTCGTCTGCTTTCATCTCTGTGCTATGTATAGCATGCTAGACTATCTTCATAAGATCAAAGGCAAACTCACTGTACTTTATTTACAAAGGCAAATTTAATGGGTAACCAAGGTACTTATTTTACTAAACTGGCTAGTCCCTTTGAACTACTATCTTCACTGATCCATAGACCATGCTCAAATGTGGAGAAGGCTTCCTTGAATCTGGAAAATGTTCTTAGCCTAATTGATGCACTTTCTTTGAACTGCATGCCATGGATTTTCCTATGCTGCAAGTGCGTGACAGAGGTTCCTTCAGGACACATGAGTGCTGAAATCCTTTTGGAAACAAAAACCAAAATAATTTTTAAAAAATACACCAACACTGCAAGATCAAAACTATTTTATCTCAGTATCAATAAAGTATATGAATACCTCATTCCAAAGTTCGTGATTATGATATTAGTAGTTTTTTGCAATAATTGACACACCTATCTGTGTTTATCTGGCTCTGGAATAATATAAGGCTCACTTTTACATTGATTTAAGCAGAAAATATGTTTGTTCTGTGTGTGACATTACTATAAATGTGAACGTGAGTATGTAGGAAGCCAAGTGATGCAATGGAAAGAATACAGATTCAGGAATTTTGCATACCTAAACACCACATAGGAAGAGAGTGATTTTGCCTAAGTTGTTAATGAATCTGAATCTCTGATTTCTTACCTTCAAAATAGGAAGTCCCCTTTTGTGATCTGGCTCTCCTGCTTTGGGTTCTAAAGGAAATTGCATTCTGTTCTTTATTGGAGTGACACATGGTGCTGTAATTTGCTTTGGCCGATGAAATGAATGGAAGTAACATGTCTTTTCTGGGAAGAAGCATTAAAGTTATCTTTCTTTTCTGGAACAATCTTGAAAGCATATATTGATATGATATGGCGTTGCAAGTCTGAGCCATCACATGGGGAAGAGCTGCCTTTGAGAATTACCTGGATCTAGAATCTTGCTGTTTTAACCCACTGAGAGTTCTTATCACAGGATAGATAACCTACCTTATTCTGACTGAACATCTTTGTGAGATTAATGAAAGGATGAATTGAAATTACACACACACACACACACACAAAGCACCTAGCTGAGTGCTTAGTACATATTAATTGATTAATAAATACTGGTTCTTTTCCTTCTCTTTTTCTTCAATCTTGTGCCTTTTATTTTTTTTTTTTAAAAGTGAATCTGCTGTTACAAGCTTACAGTACAAAGTTAATAAAGTTTTCCCCTCACCCCTTCCGTTTTTTCTTATTACCTTTTCACCTATCCTACCTCTTTTCCCTGGCTCATGGCAACCAGCTATTAGAGGCAGAGGTAAAAAAGTACTTCATAACAATTTCCTCACTCCTCATGGTGGCAGTTTCAAGAAAGAGAGTTTAAAGACTGGTTAAAATCACCTACAATTGCTATTTGTGTCCTCTGGAAGCTACTGGAGTAGTCCTGTCTGGGTTATTTTCCTTTGATGCTCTCACTTCGGACTGCTTCTTAAGAACCATGGCAGCTCTGAAGAGTATTTTCCATTATGTTTGCTTCAGGGTCACAATTTCCCTCAGTCTAATTGGTCTGAGAATTAGCTATAATTTTGTTTAAATTATCTTGGTCTTAAATTGATTTTCTTAAATTTACTGCTGGAGCTAGAAAATGGAAGCATACAGAAACAGAATAAACAATTTTTCTAGTTCAGTGGGTTCAAGAAATGGCCCTGAACATATTTTATGTCATTAATGGCCAACATATGTAGACCACTGACATTGTGCCAGGCACTTTGCAAAGGACTTTGCAAGCCACCCTTTATGTAATCTTCTTCACAATCCCATGAAGTAGGCACTGCAATCAAGGATGATGAAGTTGAGGGGGGAGTTATAGCTTAAATGGTAGAGCCCATGCTTAGCAGGCATGAGGTCCTGGGTTTAACCCCCAGTATCTCCTCTAAAAATAAATAAACTTAATTATCTACCCCCAACTGCCAAAAAAAAAAAAAATAAATAAATAATACAATAATAAATAAATTAAATATTTTTAAAAGTTAAAAGAAAAGAATGATGAAGTTGAGTTTAGAGAAACTAACTCACCAACATCTCTATCCAGTAATGAGTGGAACAGAGACAGGCGTCCATGTGGTTAGAGTCTCCCATCAAACCATTCCATGTTACCAACCCCTGTGGTTGTAGATGCATGGAAGCAGATCATTCTAAATTGGCTTCTTTTAAAATTATTTTTTAATTAAAGTATAGTCAGTTTACAATGTTGTGTCAATTTCTGGTGTACAGCATAATGTTTTAGCCATACATACACATACATATACTCATTTTCATATGCTTTTTCATTATAGGTTGCTACAAGATATTGAATATAGTTCCCTGTGCTATACAGAAGATGCTTTTGTGTATCTATTTTCCATATAGTAGTTAGTATCTGCAAATCTCAAACTCCCAATTTATCCCTTCCCACCCCCTTTCCTCCCTGGTAACCATAAGCTTCTTTTCTCTGTAAGTCTGTTTCTGTTTTGTAAATAAGTTTATTTGTGACTTTTTTAAAAACAGATTGTACATATGAGTGATTATGGAATATAAACTGGTTTCTTGTATACTAAGTGCCACTTGATAACTCCACCACACCCCCCTCCTTCCATAATAAATGGGATGCCTACGTCTACATACAGGAACATCACATACAGAGAATGTTCGTATCTGTAACTTTCCTGGCAAGCAGAGGGAAGAAGAGGGGGTACTTTTGTTTTCTCTTTGTCTTCCAGGGCTGAAGTTGCGGTTATTTATTTATTATACTAGGGTTATTTACAGAAAACATCTACAAGGAGATAATTTTTAACCCATATTTATTGAATTACTGAATATGGTTAGATAAAAGATATCTATGAATGAGAATATTTATGAATTGTGAATATCATGAATATGTATGAAACATAGAGGTCTGATCCTTGTCTCTCAGAGTTCAGTTCAGAAGGGGAAATGGTTGAAAGCTCAGTTCAAAGGGGGAAATGGTTGAAATATACACTAGATTTTTGTTGTTGTTGTGTAGTTGTGGTCACTAGTGTGAAGCGGAAGAGAATAATACAGCTCTAGTTTTCTTTGCAGAATACCTCAATTTCATTCCACAGTTAAGTTAATGTAAATTGCCATGGTAAATTATCTCTAGTGTCTTTACTTCCTAACCTCGATCTAAGTATTTTTACTGTAAGTAAGCTGCTCACAGTACCTCGACTGTTTTGAGATAGAAAGAAAATATTACATATAATGAGCTGAGAGAGCACAGGGACCAAATCAAGGAGCAATTGAATTGTTTTTTAAATATAGTTTTCCAGATTAGCAAACAATATTGCTTTAAAATGACAGCTAGCTTCACTATTATCTCACATCATCTTTATTTCTACCTCAACTTGTGTGTGTATATATATATATACACTATATATATATATATATATATATATATATATATATATATATATATATATATTTCTGCTATTTCTAGGTATGTGTATGAGGATTGAAGGATTCTCAGTTTATACATACATGCATTCACGGAAATTTTTTAGATCAAAATTTCTTGAAAGTCTGTCATTCAGTTGTTTCAATTGTAAAATACTAATTCTACAGAGACAGAGTTAAATGGAAGAAAAATATTAGGCTAAAAAATGCCTTATAATTCCATATAATTTAATATAGGTGAATAAATGTTCATATGAATATAAGTATGTACAAAATCAAAAAGGACTTGGGAGGACATCTAGTTCATACCATGCCTCTAGGTAGGGGAGTCTGTAAATTACTAAAGGCAGACGGTTACTAAGAACTTTTGCTTGATTAGCCATAAACTTGCTGCAGGGAGAAGAGCTAGAGATGGAGTGATGGGGAAGCTGATGTTTCCTCGGACAGCAATTTTAAACTTTAATTTTGTTAAATGTCAGTAAATTATAGCAGCAACACATCCTAATTATAGCAACTGAACCAAGCCAAAGTTATACAAAGATAAAGGAAGATACAGTACCCCATGTTTTAAATACCCTTCTGCCCACGTAACAGAGATAACCCTGGGGTCACAGAAACCACCGCACATACTCTCAGCCTCTCTCTTTCTCATTCACACACACACTTACAGTTTTGCTTATTGTTTTACAAAAACAGATTAGTATTATATATGTTAATATGCAATCTGATTTTTCCTTTAAAAATACATCATATACATTCATTGGAGTCAATAAACATAAATAGAACTCATACTTTTGAATAGCTGCATTGTGTGGGTGTATTGAGATTTGGTTACCCATTTATTACCCATATATTAATAACTCTCAAATTTTTGTAGTCCTTGATCATTACAAATCTTTCAATAAATATTCTTATGCGCAAATATTTACAAACTGATTATCTTTCTGTTTATTTATTTCTATATAATAAATTCTTCAAGGTGATTTCTGCCTAATGGATATTTTTTGTAATAAATACTCCCAATATTAATCTCAAGTCTGTGGAATCCAGGCATCCATGGCTTTCTAAGTAACTGCCCTACAGCTATTTTGCTTACAAGCATTCCCCTAATGATCAATTTATCTAAAACCAAGTCATGTTAAGGCACATGGTGGACCATGCGAGCTCATCATTTGGCTCCCTTTCTTTAAATATTTGTTCAATATTAATTTTGTGGGAGATAATAATTTTCAATTAATGATAATTAAAGACCAACTTTAGGATCAAAAGAAAGGTTCATATTATTTATCTTAAAGAACAAAAAGCATCTTAGTTTTTTGTAACTGTCTTTCCTTTCCAAATTCCTTTCCCATAATTCTTTTAATTGTATTTTTTGTCACTGTGAAAGAATTTCTCCAAAGTGATCAACTCATCAGGAGGTATTTTAAACGTGTGTAAGCTTAGATAATAAAATATATCACCTATTTACTGGACGTAATATGTGTTTGTAGAATTAGTGTGGAGAATTAAAATAGAAAGAAGATAAAAATAAAATATACTTAGTAAAGCAAACTAATTGACTTATTAATGTGACTTATTAAAGTGAGAAATGAAATAGAGTGAAGAATAATACAGTACACTGATGTTTCTTCCTTGGGGTCCTGCAATATATATATATATATATATATGCATAGTGATGAATAATTTTTTTCTATTCATTGAAACCATTATGCCTAAAGCACTATGCTAGGTGTTATGGAGTACTACATAGCTTAGAAGACATAAACCCTGTCCCTTATTTGACTTACACACATAGAGGTAAAACTCTCTTCCACCTCTTTTCCATTGCCTTACATAACGTTCATTTATTTTGGTCTTGGTCAACTGCTCTCAGAAAAAGAACACACTATCCTTTGAGTTTATGAATCTCTGATCACTTTGTCATTAAATTCTTTTTTTCTTTTAAGTGAAGTACCATCAATTATAATGTGTCAATTTCTGGTGAAGAGCATAGTCATTAAATTCTATGTCACCTAGCCAAAGTTCTTCTGATTCCTATCCTATTGTTTGATTTTTTTTTAAAGATTAAGCATAGAATGATTGTAATAGTTTATGTACATGTTATGTAATCTGAGGGCAATTGCATCACAAATGGATCAGGCATAAGCCACAGTAGTAAAGAATTCCTAGATGACGAAGATATTAGACAAGATATACTTACCTATACCTTGATCATAGATAATATATTGTGTTGTCAGGAAGATATCTCCAAAAGGACTACACTGTAATGCTTTGATAGGAGTGGCCTGTTATACCATTCCCATTTCTATGAATTCATCCTCACTCTGAATGGAGATTGAAGAATACAGTTAGAGTAAACTAAACATTTATAGAAGCTTTATATAACTGCCAAAAATTGCAAACAAATTACATCACCTTCAGCTGATGACTAAATTAAAAAACTGGTACACCCATCAATGGAATACCACTCAGCTATTCAAAGGAATACATTTCTGATACCCAGAGAAAACATCGATGAATCTCAAATGTGTTATGCTAAATGAAAGAATCTGACCAAAAAAGTTATGTGTCCAATTCTATTTATATGGCATTTTTAAAATGGCAAAATGATAGGGACAGAAAACAAATCAGTCAAGGGTTTTGTATACCAGGGACTCAGTCTGGTAACAGAAGGTAATGAGAAAAGGAACAACAGTGAATTTAGAAGAAGTGTGGAACTGTACTATATCTTGATTGTCGTGCATTTTTCAAAATGCAAAAAGAATGACTTGCATTGTATGCAAATTATTCCTTAAAAAAAACAAAAACAACAAACTCCACCACCACCAAAAGGAAAATATTTTCTAGTAACTACAAAGCATACTGTCATTAAGTGGAATATATTAACTCTACCATAACCTAATGTAGTAATTTTTATGGAGTTCCCTTAGGTGAACGATATAGCTATGGTTTGGGAATTTAATTCACAAATGCCTACAATAAACATGATACAAAGCCCATATGTCTGCCTCTTTAAAATTGCATGTTTTGTACAGCATAAGCAGAAAGTTGATGGCTTGGCAGCTGTTAGCATTTGTTCAGTTTTCATTATTTGATGAAAATGGAAAATAAATTATTCTTTTGTCAGAAGTAGCAAAAAGGTTCCAATTTTATTAAATAACTAGTTTAAAAGATGTTTTTCAAATTGGAAAGACCAAGGAAACTTTTGTCATGGTTTTTAAAATAAGGGAATTAATCAATGATGGCATTTAAACTAAACATACATGACAATTTTAATGACAAAAAAATAGAATCTTTTAGGAGAAACTAATATACCATAAAAATAATTACTTTAAGATACAAAAGACATATACCAAAAAGGCACTTGTTTTATAAATATGTTAGGGAAATAGAAATACCACTTTTGAAAGAAGAGGTAACATGGAATGAGACCACTGAGAATAGCCATTTATTAGATTTCTGGAATTTTTGACACGTTTCTCTCCTTCTTAAACTGACCATGTGATCCATTGCCAACCAGGGCCTCAACCTATACAAATACAGAGCAGATAGTATCAAATTCTATCCTGCATAATTTTTTTTCTAGCAAAGCACACTTAAAAATACTTTAATGACTTCTCACAGTGATATTATTAAAAAATAATGCCTTGGCATGCATTAATCTATTTTCTGAGCATGTTTTTAAGGAAATGCATCAATGAATTAACTTGATTCAATAAAATAAAATATTGCTAGCCTGTAGATGTATTCATTGTTTATTTCCAATTGTGATTTTCCAAAATTTTACAATCTGTTTCAAATGAATATAGATCAAATTTAAGCATCACGCATCCATCTTTCCATTAGCAACTTGATTCCAGGGGAACTTCACCAACACCTAATATATGTGCTTAAAATAAAATTTCTTATATTAATTGAGCTAATCCATGAGATTTTTCAATTCTCTAAAAATGAATTTATAAAGAATGTTAATTCTTATTTTGTGATTTTTTTAAGCCTATATTTAGTTATCTCTGTTTAGTAATAGTCTTTTAATTGAGGAAAGAGAGCATAGTATATATTAGGGAATGATTCTTGAGACAGGGGAGCATGCGCTGATGCAGAGATTCTGTACTGTGTAACTGTTTTAAGTGAAAAATTAGATATATGTAAGCAACTCACCAATGCCATGTAACTCAAAAACGAGAGGGTCAGTGGTGACTGAAGTGTAGACCTGAGTAACTCATGGATCCCATATGCAGGTGGACTCTGTGGAAAGTCTCAGTCTCTCATGCCTTACAAGTCTTAATTCTACAGCGAGAACGTGAAAACCTTTACCTCATCACAGGAAGTGAGGAGAAGATGCCTGTCCATCAGACTTAACCCTCGTATCAAACCCCACTCAACCTAAACAGAATGTGATGGTCTCAGATACTTGCAAGAGGTGGGAAATCTTGATGTGGGCCAGCAAAATTCAGTGTAAAGAAAACACTATGGACTTGTGAGTGGCATGGCTCCCTACTGAATAGAGGCATAGAAGTCAAAATTAAATGTCATGGTGGCATTTATTCTTCTTCCCAGAAAAATTACATACACAAGCAAATTGGAAATGAGGGATACAGGAAGACTGAAAGAAAGGCAAGTTGCCTTGGGAAGCAAAACTAGACAGACACACTCTTATTAAAAGAATGCCCAAAGAGTGAGAGATCAGCTTCTGGTTCAGCTGAACAAAAGTGTCCCCAACCCCACAAGTTTTCTTTTGGGAAAACCTGAAGACTCTGGGGTTTGAACTGTTCCTTCTCAGTAGGTAAGAAAAGGTGACACTCTATCTGTCCTTCACCAAAAGTTCCAAACACTGTGATGGTGCTGGAGTGACACCTTAACCAAAATGCAGGGGTCAGTTCCCTGCCTCTGCCCAAGGCTGGGAAAAGAACAAGAATTCTCTCTAAAGCTATCCCACAAGCTCTTAATTGTCAAGGTAGAAAATCACCTTCCTAAAAGTGATTTTTAATTACAATTAAGGCTGTGGCAAAGGATTGTGTGTTTGAGGGTATGTGGTGAGTAATATTGAACTGAACTGGTGGGGCGTACCTCAGGTGTACTTTCCAATGGGGGTACTGTGGGGCTTGCAGGGAGAACTAGGACTCTGAATGTAAAGAAACGTTCTTGTTGGAGAGAGTAAAGACTTCATCTTGGTTGACTTGTCTACACTCATGAAAAAACAAAAACTTGCGGGTATAGGTTACTTTAGTATTTCTCATGATACAGATCAATTGGTCACACCATCGTCAGGAAGATTTAACTGCATAAGAGAATTGCAGGGAGAAGAAATTTCCAGTGGCAAATTATGTGCTCATAAAATACTCTAGAGACAGAATTTGGGGAAACTTTTCTATCTATTATCGCTTTTCTATCCATTATCAAAAGGCCAAAGGAAACTTAATAGAGGTTGACTTCATATTTGGGACTACCTGAAAGGACAAACTCTGGACCTGCCTTTGATATTTACCCCTTTTGAACCATATCCTTGAGTCACAGAACGTGGGTGCAGATGCAGATAACTTGCCTGGTTTATACTGACAAAGATTCTTTTCATGACTGAAATTTAGTCAGGCTCCTCTGAGCTCTTTTTCGACTAGACCTCGACTTTTGGGCTTCTGTGTTCATCTCTGCATTGTTCAATTTTAGCAAGAATCTTGCTAAATTGGTTTAGCCAGAATTCCCCATCCTCAATATCTGATCGTCCTTAATATCTAGTCAGGTTGCAGACCCCACATCATCCCCCAAGTGACATTTAATTGCCCTGGCTGACTTTACTAAGAATATCATTGTCATTTCAGCCAGAGTCACCCTTTACTCCTAATATTTCTTCTTAGTAATTTTCCATCCACCACCCACCAGCCTGCTCCCTGGATAAAAATTCCCACTTTTCCTTGTTATATTCAGAATCAAGCCATTTCTTTACTGAGGTCTCTCTCCCCAATTGCAATAGTTTTTCTGAATAAAATCTGTATTTACTGCTGTAACTACAGTCCAGCTCTGTTTTTTCTTTGACTGTACCGCCTCTGGTAAGATCCCCTAGCTAATGGGAAGGCTGCTTGACACTATATATTACTGTGGAAAACAGACCTTGTAAATAACTCTAGGCTGGACCTGTTGGGGCGCTCCTCCAAAGAGCTGCTACCCCAGCAGGGCTCAACCCATACTTCTTCAATGTTGTGGTTCCCCTGAAGCATTCATAGCATGAGCAGTCTTTATATATTGAGATCCAAGTCAACATAAATACAGCCACTGGAAGCTAGCTAGGCTCTTTAGCTATAGCTAGGTCTCTTAGCTCAGACGGTGGCAATATTCAAGTTGCATTTTGCCAGGACATTCAAGCCTCCACTAATTATATTTTAAATGAAAGGATCCTTTTCAAAATGGCTGAAACTGTGAGGCTCAGATAATAACCTGCCATCAACTCTTCGGCTTTTGCTGAGGGAAATGCATTGTTGATCTTTCTTATCCCCTCCTTTTTTTTTTTTTTTTTTTTTTTTTTAGCTGTGCAAATAAATAGTGTGTGTGTGAGTGTAAGAGAAAGAGAAAAACAGACAGAAGGGGAGAGAGAGAGGGACTGGGGCAGGCGGGCATATCTGTACTTATGTCTGGTTATTTGTGGCGTGATGTGTCTGTGTGTCTGAAATCTAGGAGTGCAAGGAAAGATGAAACTGCATGGTGGAGGTGAACAATAAAATTTATGAAAAATAAAAATTTCAAAAACTACACAATTAGCTCCCTGACTGTAGAGGTCATGTCTTTGAAAATTCCTGGGGTGGAGAATTTAGAGTTGAGAAAAACAGAATAGAGTAAGTGAAGTCAGAAATTAACCAATTAAAGCTGTTACACTTTTATGCTCATGACACAAAGCAGAAAAGAAACTGTTATCTCTAAGGAATAAGACCAGTAACGATTGATGAACCCAAGTAATAATTTGTCCTGTGCTGTTATTTTTGATTTACAACTCAAACCAGTATCAAGCCTCCATCTCTTCACTGCAGCTTCAGCAAGAAGCAGGCACAGCTGTTGCATTAAACCGGTGATTTTGTACAAGCTAATGCAATGTTTATAGAGCCATAGTCCATGAGGTTCAAGCTCAGATCAGCAATGCAGTCACAACCAAAGAGATAATTTTTAAATGATTTAAGCTCTTCCCATATATTTCTGAAAGCCCATGAAGGCAGTATATTTCTACTGCAACGCTTAAAATTCCCTTTTCCTCGCTCATCAGCGTCTTTCTCATGTACTAACTTCTGTACCACTCCCTCCAAAATTCCTCTGAAAAACTTCCATGAAAGCTTTAATCCTCAAACCAATCTAGTACTCAAATTGTTCTCTTTCAGCCCACATTCCTTCTTTTAATAGTTCATCATGAAAGCTCCAAAGACAAGTGGAACAAGACAGGACCTTTTTTGGAGATCAGTAGAAGTGTGGTGATGGGGCGGGGTGGTGGGGAACTGACTAGATAAAATCGGAATTTATTTTAATAGATAAGGGAGAGGAGAAAGGCTGTATCATTTATTGTTTAATAGTTGATACTCTCACGTTGAGATTTGTTTTTTATCCAAATGCTTAATGCTTTTCTGATTTGATGGCTCAGGGGTGCTGATATCTAAATGCCAATTCCTTTCTTGCTTTCACGTCCCCATAACCTTACTTGGTCTCTATCACCTTTTTCTTATACATGACCCAGCTCACTCCTGCCTCTTCTAAAGACTTGGTTCTCTTCCCTTTAACATTCTTTATCTTTTCCAAGTCTTAATTGCAAAAGAAAGTGTTCTTTCTCAACTATTTGGCTCCTTTTTATCTCCCTAACCTTATTCTTCATTTTTTAATTGAAGTATAGTTGATTTATAAGATTATATTAATTTCAGGTGTACATCATAGTGACTCAATGTTTTTATAGATTATTTTCCATTTAAAGTTGCTACAAAATAATAGCTACAACTCCCTGCGCAGTAAAATATATCCTTGTTACTTACTTATTTTATACATGGTAGTTTGTGCCTCTTAACCCTATATTCTTATCTCGCCCCTCTCCCCTTCCTCTCTCACTGGTAACTGCTAGTTTGTTCTCTATATCTGAGAGTATGTTTGTTTTGTTATATTCATTCATTTGTTTTACTTTTTAGATTCCACATGTCAGTGATAACATACAGTATTTGTCTTTCTCTGTCTGACTTATTTCATTAAGCATGATACTCTCAATACATTGAAAAAATACTCAGCCTAACCTTATTCTTTAATTCTTCAGCAAGAGTAATTTGAAAAATCACATATTAGGAAATGGACATAAATACATTTTAAAATTCTCATTTATTACCAAAGGAGAATTCTTATTGGGAAATGACAACTGTATTTCCGAGTCTGCCTTCATTTATTCAAGTAAACTCTTAACCAAGGAGATCATGTTTTGTTCAAGGCATTATTACATTACTTGAACTTGGTTTATACAATTGGCTACGTGTTTCTTCTGCTCCCTGATCGCCCATGTCCCCTTTCAGCTTACTGCAACAGCTGCTTCAACATCCTGTTCACAGTGGTGTTGGGTTGCATCAAGAATCACTGAAATGCCAGAAGCCTGGCTGTGGTCCAGGATCTTGGTAGCGGTGATATTATCTGGTCATTTTAGATAAAGTATGGCTTCAATTGATGGTGATGAAATATATGAAGTATAAGGTACAGTAATTATGACAAACGAGATCCCACAAATATGCAATAGGCCACAACACGTCACTGTTCTTTAGACCTTTAGTTTGGTTAAGAATCTGAAGTCAACGTCACAGACTGCTCTGCCATCCAGCCCAGCTAATTCTGATGGCCTTTTTCAGTTAGTGCATTATTTCACAATGCGTTCTCCCTAGGCATGCATGTAGTGACAGCTTTAAATCTAATTTGGCTGATACAAATGTTCAGTGCATGCAATGTATCATTGTATCCAATGTATGCTAAATTAACTCTTCAAAGTGGTTGTTTTCATACTCAGTTAAATAGCCTGAACCAGTTTTTGCATAATCGTTGCCATGCTTTGTGTCTTATGTGTCTGGAAACCGGGCCAAGATACTGGATCTTGTGTAGATACGTGACTGACCCCAAGAAGACATGGCCCAACAACTTCTAAGAACTCTGCAAGTCAGAGAAGCTGTAGTTTGGATAGGGACTAGCTGTGATTATGTGACTCCCTTTTTGAGAATATGAATGCAACAAAGAGGCTGTAATTGGTAAAAACAAAAACGAAAACACTAGAAGCAAACATTGGTGCAATAGAAGTAATGGGGACAAGGCATTAAGGAGAACGGGACCACACAGTCAAAATCCAAATAAAGACCTTGTCCTTTACTAAGGCCACAAGTAGGAAGGAATAAGGAGGCAGCCACAGGCTGAGATTCCTTGACTGGCTTTCCTGGGGATTATGGTTTATATCCACCAAAAAGACGATGGATTTTATGTCACAAAGGACATTGATCATAGCAACATCTGTGATGCTGACTTACAAAAAAGTTTTCTCAAAATAATAGAGAAATTGAGAAAACTGCTAAAGCTGTTTAAAATAAAATATTTACATGCTACTTGTAAATCTTTGTGGCAAACATACATAACCTAAAATTGGCAATTTAACCATTTATAAGTGTACAATTCAGTACCATTCAGTGCATTCAAAATACTGTGTAAACTAAAGAGGAGCAGGGCAGAAAAGGGTAAGGTTGGTCTGAATAAACTTCTGCCCATAATTTTTCTTGTTTTGCAACTAGGGCTTTGCTATTAGGCAAGATCTAAAACTGCCATTTACAAAATGTATTTGTGATCACCAAACTGTTTGTTTATTATTTGGCCTGTGGCCTGTTCTTATCAAACCAAAAATTAAATTTATTTTTGAGCTCAAGACTATGCTGGAAAATACAGTTCTTGATCAAAACCATTTAGTTTATGTATATGCTAACTACATATAAATGCATATACATAGTCATTCAGAAAAAATTAAACTCACATTTTTTGCATTTTTACCAATATGTGTTTCATTTTTAAAAATCAAGTACTTTTTCATTGTTTGATTGGAGAATACCTTTTCAAACAATCACAATTAGAGAATTTCAGATATCTAAACCACCTTTTAATTTTAAAAACTATATTTCTATAAGTCATAGTGTGAGGGGGCTCTTTGGAGAGAGAAAGTCCTGCAACTGTAAACCAAAGATAACTTCCTGTGTTAAAACAGAGCCACGAACATTTACACATATTCAGATTTCAGTGTCTACTCAATACGTCGTAGCCTAGGGGCGGGTGACACTGGAATCTGGAACACAGCCTCTGCAGTTTTTTGTTTTGTTTCTCTTTGTTCTGCATGATTTTGACAATTTTTGAAGACTATAGGCCAGTTACTTTGTAGAACATCCTCAATTTGGGCTTGTCTGATGTTCTTCCACGATTAGATTCAGGTTCTACATTTTTGGCAAGAATGTTACAGAAGCAACGTTGGATTTTTCCAAAGCATCGTGTCAGGAGGCACATGATACTAATTTGCCTCATTTCCGTTGATATTAACATGAATCACATGTTTAGGAAATGTCTGTCTGCCAAACTTCTCAAAATTACAGTATCCCCTTTTTAACTAATAACTATTTAGGGGGAGATCCTTATATATCCTATTTCTCATCACACTGGTACACACTTGTTCCAGTATCCGCTGATGATTTTACTGCCTGAACTGATTATTGCCAAATGGTTACTTTCAAACTTCATTGTTCCTTCAACATTTACTAGTTGACACTTCTACTTAAGTTTTTCCTCCTTGGTCATCTATCCTTTCCAGATTTGGCTAGAGGCAACCCCTTTCAACTGGTTTCTGAGGATACCTTAAACTTTTTATGATGCCAAAAAGAAAGACATGAATGGATAGGTATGGTATATTAAAAAAAAATGTATTTGGTTTTTGCCTTTAGTTCCTGACACATAGGTCCTAAAACTCGGCTTTCCTGAGTTCTATGGGTACCTTTCATTATTCATCAGAAGCCTCTTTCAACTATACCTTTTGCTGAGATGACTTGGCAGGCCCATAGGTGGCTTCCTAATGGGGCCTAATCACAAGAAAGTCCAACCAGATAATTAGAGAGTTAGGGCTTCCAGCATCACCCTTCATCCTCCAGGCAAGGGAGAGGGGCTTGAAATTGAGTTTAATCATCGATGGTTAATGATTTAATTAACCAGGTCTATGTAATGAAATCTCTAAAGCAAACAAACAAAAATAAATAGGATTTGGAGAGCTTCCAGGTTAGTGAAGAAATTAAGATGCTGGGAGGGTGATGTGCTCTAAGAAATTATGGACACTCCCTGCAACCCTGAACTTTTATATCTTGCCCTGTGGGTCTTTTCCATATGGATGTTCTGGAATTGTATCCCCTATAATAAGCCTATAAATGTAAGTAAAGTGTTTTCCTGAGTTTTGAGAGTCATTCCAGTGAATCACTGAGCCTGAATGGGGTGGGGAGTTGTGACAATCTCACAGTTTGTAGCCAAGTCAGACGGAATTGTGGAAAGCCTGAGAGCTTGGGGCTTGGGGCTTGGGGCTTCGGGCTTGGGACTGACATCTGAGGTGAGGGCAGTCTTGTGGGACTGAACCCTTAAATCTGTGGAGTCTGACGCTAACTTTGGGTTATTAATGTCAGAATAAGATTGAATTGTAACACACCCAATTGGTGTCAGAGAATTGCAGAATGGCTTGATGTCTGAAAGACCAGAGTAGGGATTACCCAGTCTCCCAGGGGCTGGACACACTGAATTAGTTTATAATCTTTAGCTAAAATAACAAAGCCTTTGAATTAAAAAAAAAAAAATCTAGGATGAAAATAACCTCAACAACCCTGGACAGTGAAGGGGAAACTAGGAGAAAGGAATGAAAGTAACACAGTGGGGAGATTAACCTGTCACATCTGGTCCTCATCCTGCTGTCTGTCCCTCTGCTGTTCTCAGAAGCTGATGATCCTCCCAAGTCTTCACCAGACTGTCATAGAAAATGAGATGATGGACTCAAATTTTTAGAACTGGACTTTGTCATTCATAAGGAGGCAAGAATGAGAGAGACACATACAAGCTCAGTGTGATTCCCAGCCAAACCTCATTTCCTTAATTGGACTTGCTAGATATGAAATTCATATTCAAAAAAGGAGTCAAGGGATTTTCTTTATGTACATTAGGTCATCAAGCAAACTGTTCATGGCATTTCTGCCAACTTACGATAGGTTAGCAAACTTGGAGAGTTATTTAAAAGTGTGCTGACCGTGCGTTTTTACAGTGGCCACAGTATGTTTGTCCAGGGGAAGTAAAACCAAGGATGTTATCAGCTTATTGAGCTCATAACCACATACACGACTGTGTAGTTTGGACTATTATGGAGATTGACTTCTTCTTCTGGAAGAAAGAGAGGAGGCTGACTCTTAGAATGAGCATCATACAAAACAGAGATACCTTTAAGGGTAAAATTGCCATGGCTGTTCTTGAGACACGATGGCCTCTAGGGAAAGGGTTCTGGAATGGCAAGGACAGTGTCCCCAGTAATCCCCAAGTCTCCTGCTCCCAGAGTGACAGGTACACCCTTGCTAGGTTTGCAATAAGCCTACTGCGTTAGCAGAAGATTGAATGATGCCGCCTTGGTTGATCAAGTCTAAGGATGTGTTATTGGTTGCTGTACTCTCCTTTTTGCCATACCTGGCTCCTTGTTATTCCTAGAACACATCAGGCATGCTTTTCCCCTTGGGGCTTTTTACTCTCTGCGTCCTCTACCTAGAACATTCTACCCAGAGCTGTCTGCCTGTTTTAGCTTGGGATGCTGTATATGCAAAATGCCACGTATGGGGTGGCTGAGACCACAGGTATTTACTTTTCACAGTTCGGGAACCTGGGAAGTCTGAGATCAGGTGCAGATTTGGTGTTTGGGGAGAACTCTCTTCCTGATATTCAGATGCTCACTTTCTCACTGAGTTCTCACTTCTGGGGGGGACACAAACATTCAGGCTATTATACAACTTCTAAGTGGGTTCTAACTGCTCTAAGTGAGCCTGTTGCCTTCTTCTTCATTTCTTCTTATTGTCCACATTTTCCTGTGACCTTCCTTTGATTGTCCCTTCCTACTCTAAACAACAAATGGGTAAAAGACCAGCAGGATCCAAAAGGCAAGCTTAGAACTAGGGAAAGGGAAGGGGGAAATATTTCAGTTCCTTTCTCCCAGCATTTTCAATTTTTACCTCTGTGAGCTTCAAGAGCAATTTACTAGAAATTACCAGAAGTAAACTTATATAGTTTGCCCAATGAGCTGTTACAGGAATTTTTAATGGGAAATGCCCTCTCCTGTGAATTTCACTGAGTCACTAATATGTGATTTAATAATATCCTCTAAGGATTCAAACTTTAAAGCAGGGAACTACTTCTTAAAGAATTTGTTTTAACATGTATTAATAGATTTTAATTAAAATTTCAGTAAATAAACTATCAGAACCAATTAATTTACACTAGCTTGTATGCATTTATTCCAAAATATACATTTAGAACAATTTTAAGTCATTAATTACTGTTTATTCAGGTTTTGAAATTTAATATCTGCAAATCTAAATCCAACATAATTCATTAACATAGTCTGCCTTTCATTGTAATTTTTGTTTTAGAGAATTAAAAAAACAATATTTTGTAGTAAAAGTAGTCTATGAATTACCATATTCTTTGTATAAACATCCCTGCTTATAGAATTCTGTGTCATTACTCATGGCACTCTGGTTAAATCGGCCATATGATTATCATTTTACTGCATTCTTGGATAAGTACCTTGGCTTATAGAGCTATGTGCCATTGATTAGCCCCCTGTTATGTAAAACTGCTTCTTAAATCAATACGCCAAAAAATTCCTTATAAGAAAAGCAAACAATAACGTCCTCCATGTAAAATTTGTTCTCTAGAGTAAACCTGGGGCAGAGTCTTAGCTTATAATACAAATAAATAATAATTTTAAGGAAAATGAGTCCAGAATTGCAGCTTGGAAAAACAAAAGTTCCATCATTATGGTTAACCATAAAATATACATTTCCATGAAGTTAATATTCAATCTCATATTTTCATACATATTTTATCCAAGGAAAGAGAAGTGCATAAAACGCCTGCTGACTCTGAGAAGGCTTGCACGGACCAGCGTAATGTTACTAAGCTTGAAAACGGACAAGGGATGCTCTGAGGTCACCGGCTAATGATTCACTGAGAGTCAAAACTTGTTACTAACTCCTGGATGATTTCATTGAGAAGTATATTCTGGTAGGACTTGCATTTCTTGGGTTCTAGCTTAACGGGATGGTGAAGATTGGGAGTAGCCAGAACCTGACTTTATAATAAATCACTAAGGCCAACAACGTAGGCACAGGCTCACCTACAGTTGTTAAAAAATAGAAAAGCCCTGACTGGGAGACAGGCAAAAAAGTGTCCAATATTGAAGAACAATCATACTCTTACACTGTGTGCTGGGCAGCTTCCAAGATGGCCACCAACAATTCTAATCGCCCGGCAGTCATCCCCTTGTACATTCTCCTCCCGCATTGAATCAGTGCTGCTCTGCGTGACAGAGAATGGCTGAGGTGAGCGAGTGTGACTTCTGAGGTAGTTCAGAAAGGTCCTGTGGCCTTTGCTATGTTCTCTTGGGTTTCTTGTGCCGAGGGAAGCCAGCCACTGTGCAGTAGTGACACTCAAGAGATCCTCTGGAAAGATCCATGTGGAGAGACACTGAGACTTGCTGCCACAAATTGGCACCAATTTATTATTCACCTGAAAGAACTTTCTTGGAAGCAGATCCTCTAGCCCCAGTCAAGCCTTCAGGTGCTGCAGCCCTGGCAGACATCTTGACAGCCACCTGCTGAGAGACACTGAGCCAAAGTCACCGCCCATCCAGCAGCTCCCGAATTCCTGACGAAGAAACTGTGAGGGATAATAAATGCGTGTTTGTCTTTCAAGTCACTAAGTTTTAACTTGTTGTGAAACAGTAGATAAATAATGGATATTGCAATCATTATTAGGATAGTAAGGAGGCAGACAGCACAATAACAGCAAGTTAGAAAAACTCACTCTTGAAAGCACAAGCTTTCCTGTGACAGTGACTCAGGTCTGTGGCGCAAGCTCAGAGTGACTTAATCAGCAAGAATTTTGAGAAGGAAATACCTAAATACATCCTATGGAACATGTTGTGCTTTGACTGCAGTACTATAGGAGAAGGCGGAATACAGATGAGAGAATGTCATCTACGGACAGAAACCTAAGGCTCTGAATTAGTCATAATCATAATAACCGTTCTAATATGTGTATAGTATAAATATGAATAAGAATTATTCCACTTGCTTTTTCCGATGAAAATTTAATGTGATTTCTATGAGTCATGCTCCTATTTGTACTGACCTCTAGTCCTGAATTTGGGCTTTTTTTCCAAGAGGTTATTTTTAGCTATTGTGAAGCAGAAACTATTTTAAAATTAATGATTTCTTGATCTGTAAATTAACAAAAACGTATAAGAATTCTAAAAGTGTGTTCAATTCTTTTTCTTCTTACTGTGTTCACAAAATACAAGTATTTACAAAAACAATCATTTCATTTTGTATTTTAAATTTAAAGGAAATTAGTTGTTCCTTTCTGAGCTTCTCAGGACCTACGAAGTGGACTGCACCCTCCAAAAATCATCTGGATTTTTTAAATGTTCTTCATTCTGTTTCTCATTCAAACTTTATAGTACCCTACTCCTCACTTAGCTGTTAAGGGCTAATGAATAAACCAATTCACAAAATACACTCATTTCTTACAACTTCAAGGAATAGGCATCTTTATAAAGAATAATACTTCTAATGGTGGCTTTTTTTGTGGAGAAATTACTTTTGGAAGGAAAGCCTTCCCACATAGACGTTTGCCAGTCTCGCATGAACACAGGCTTTGGTGTGAGGATCAGCATGGAATTAATATTTGGACAAAAGAGGACATTTAGACTAGTTAAGTCTGGAGTAAGGAAAGAGTGACACAGAATTGCGTTAATTCAAGTCAAAGAGATTTTCACCTCCGTTCCTCCACAGACTGGAACTTAAGGAAATTATAATCTTTATAGATCTAAAAAATACAATTGAATATAAACTAACTTCCTTCCTTCCTTCCTTCCTTCCTTCTATTCTTCCTCCTTCCCTCCCTCTTTCTTTTCTTTTATTTTTCTTTCTCTTTCTTTCTTTCTTTCTTTTTTTCTTTTTCTTTCTCTCTTTCTTTCATTCTTTGCCTGCCTTCACTTTAACATAAAAACTTGCTCTTTGGTTTCTGTCAAAAAACATTTAAAAGCCTGTCTAAAACATATTTGGAGTTTCTGGGTACCATTAATTGAGTGCTTACCACATGGTAGGTATTATGCTAAACCTTTCTTCTAAGTTAGCCAAGTATATATTATTGCTCTCGCTTAACAAATAGGGAAATAGGAGCTTGAAAGAGAGAGCAGGTGCATGACTAGCCAATGCCACACTGACAATACAAGCTAGAACTGGGCCTGGTTCTCAGGTCTGCCCAGTTCCAGTGCCCGTGATTTCATTACTACACTATGTATTGGGGGAAAGTGTAGCTGTTGTATTGTCATGCCTACAGATGTCAGGCATTCTTCTGAAAACTTTACGTATATCTACTCTTTTGCTCCTCACAACAGCTTTGTGAAATAGGAACTATTATTATTATCCCCATTTTACAGATAAGTAAACTGAGGCAAGGAGAGGTTAAGTAACAGCCAGTGAGTTATGGGGAAGGCACTTAATCCTATGCTGCCCAACACCTAAGCACATATTTCAAATCAATACATCAACGAAAGTTAAGGGAAAAAAGCACATATTTTGAAGACACTGTAATATAAAAAGTTTTAAGAAACATTAAAGTTAGAATGTATCCCTAAATTTATTGTCATAGCAATAAAAGCAATAAATGATACTTTATCAAGAATGTCATACAAGAATCAGTCTTTGGAGACATTTCAATATTTTAATGATCTGGAAGTAATCCTTCAAAATTACATTATATTTTAATTCACTTAAAACTGTTAAAATATGGGCCTTCAAAACTTGCAGATTTTACTGCACACACAAATAAAATGTTAAGTTAAAATTGATCTTTTGAATACTAACTTGTCTAAGGGTTGATTACTTTTAAAGATCTTTAGGCTAACAGGAGTCGATAATGATAATGTAAATTAATTCAAACAAATTTTGGAGAAAATGAAAATTAAATGGTTAATAGCTGATGATGTTTTTGCAGACTACAAGGAAACAAAAGGAAATTATGACTAATTCACTGTAAGTGAAATTAACTAAAAGAGAAGGTGTGTATTTCTCTAAATCTGGGCTAAAAGCCAAGTTTGAAGATAGACGGAAATTCCATTTCCTGTTGGTGCACCAAGTAATTAATGATCTTGATTCTGAAACAGATAAGTTGCCACCCATAATTTTTTTCTTTGGTTAAAAATATATGCATAGTTTAAAGTAAATTTTTTCATAAGAATGACATATTCATGGTAATAAACTACTTATTCCGTATTTATCATCATCAAAGTGCATTTATTGACATAGCTATCTCTAAGAGTTTATAATGAAAATGGTTAACACTCGTGCTTACTATAGAGAAAAGAACGTATGATTGCATAATCCTAAAAACCAAATGGTACATGAACGTGCTTCTATAATGTGGACCAGGAAGGGAAGGCGGGAGGAGAGAAAAAAGGCACAGTTCCTATTACAGGCAAGTTTGTGTAAGTGATTAGATTTTAAGAGAATTTAAAAGATTTTCTTAAATAATTTAATGAAACTTGGTTTTAAAGCTCTGAGCTCTAAAGAATGAGAAGGAGAATCCATTTCAATGAATAACTCATTATAAAAGAAAAAAAACTAGGGAAAGATAGCTCTAAAAGTTGTGGACACACATGAGTCATCATGAACTCAGTCCACCAGATTATACTACAAGGCGTTAATGTGGAAAGCACTGTGAATGCAAGAGAAAAAAAAGCAGTTCCTTCCATGCAGAACAGTTAATTGGGAGCACTCCTAAGAGAAAATATTATCTTGTATATGATATATCAGCAGAAATATACATAAAATGTTAAATCAAAAATTGGAGCTAGGACACCAGGGAGGTTATACATGACGGGGGATTTGGCACCAAGAAAGTTTCACGGTCAGTGTTCTCATTAATGTAGACAAGAAAGCCAGAGTTAAGTGGTTAATTGTTGCAACTCATGATGAGGGAGAAAACACTTTTTTCAATTTTTTGTGTTTCTTTAAATTATGCTCTAATTCTTTTTATCTTGGCAAATCATAAAAAATCAAAGAAAACACTAAAAACAGAAAACAAAAATGTGATCAGAACTGAATTTCAACATATGTTATATCATTGTAACATCATAAGTGGAACAGAATACATTCATCTATTAGATTGGGTGTAAAATGATAACTGATCAAATACAAGAGTTAAAATAAAATGACTCAAGAAAGATTGAAAGTAAAAAAGCAAAGAAATACTAATCACTTGTGAAAAGTAAGATTTGCAATGTTAATATTAGGCAACTATTAAGTCAAAGCAAAAGGCATGAAAGAAACATATAGACACTTTAATAAAGAATGCAATCCACAGTAAATATCTCTCAAGGACCTTTATGCATCAAATAATAGCTTCAAAATCCATAAAGGCAAAGCTGTAGGAAATACGAGTAGACAGGAAAAAAACAAAAGTAACAATAACTCACTTAGCATATGATCAATTAAGTAGATAGAAAAATAAGTAGGTATATAAAGTCCTAAGTAACAATATAATACAACTTACAGATAGACATTGAATTCAATATCCTCAAGACAAAACCTTTCAGAAATTCCTTTAAGCATTTACAAACATTTCCCATATATTAAGCTACAAAAATTTAATAAATTCTAAAATGTAGAAACAACATAGAAAAAATTATCTAATCATAGGTAGCAAAATTAGAAGTCAACAAAAAAGGAAACAATGAAAACAATAAAACCAAATCCTCACAACCATGTAGAAATTCAGAATTCTCTGGTAAAACCATTTTGGGGTGAAAGAATATCAAAATCAAAATTTTATAATATTTGCAACATATAGTAATAATGAAAAATAAAACAATGCTTAAAGGAAATGTTAGCATCTTGCACAAACATTACTACACAAGAATGAATGAAAATAAATGTTTTAATCCCAAGAATTTGAAAAGGAGCAATCAAATGAAATGAAAAAAAAAAAAAAAAAAGAATTGTTTCAGTAAGGTGTTTGGTTGAAATGAGTAGATACTAGTTCTGCTAAATTTAGGTGGTTAATAAATTTATCAGAGGAAACATTAGGTAGCTCACCAACTCTCTGGCAGAACCTATCAACAGGGCTTAAAACTTCACAGCTAAGAACAGTATAAAAAAATCACAGCACTGAACTGAACATGCAGTCACCACTGCTAAGTATGGAAAGACTGTACCACCAGCTCTGCACACTGTAAGCACTGGATGTGGACACCACCACCCTTATCAGAATGGATTCTTCATAATGCTGGCTTCATCATCAATTTCCAATCAAGGATATGGTCCACTATGGGTCCCTCTTATTGGCAAAGCTGAGATCACATGCTGTAGGCAAATCTGGGAAAGCAATCATCTATGTGGCTTTTATTCCCGTAAGACAAAGAATGCCCCAAATATAGGCAGTACACCAATGACAGCTCAAAAATATGGCAAGTATCACCACAGCCCAATGCATTTGCTTCCCAACATTACACACACTCTTTGTACAAACCTGAACTTCTGAAAATGACATCAGTAAAAACAACCTAAGATCATGCAACATAATTACATTAGCCCCTCATATACATGAAAATAAGTTCACCCTCTACTTAAAGAGAGACCATCTAAAATCTTATAAACTGCTTCATCTAAACCAGCAGTGTCAGAAGGCTACAAATCAAATATTTGGGGAAGTGGGCCACTCCCACTTGAATTATATTCCAGGATTCATATACTGGAGAAGCAGCACTATATATGGGTCCCTGGTTTAGGGCAGACAGTATATCCTATAAGATAGTACGTGAAATCTGAATCTTCAACTGACCATTCTACCAATCTGTAAAGATAGATTCTTTTAGGATTATTATATGGTAAGACTTGTGATTCCTATGAATCAAAACTGACTATTATTCCCCAAGAAAAAAAAAATCATTGCCACTGCTATCTTGGAAGATTTCCAACATACTCACTTTATCACCAAGTTGACTGGGCCTCACAGGGTAAGATCTGGTTGCTGTTGCTGTCAAATTTGACCCACAGTAGTGGCAGTTACCTACTCAGTCTTGATAAGGAAATGTTCTTGTTGTTGCGCAAAATCTCTGTCTTCACCACAATGCCCATTAAGCAAGCCTTGGAACTGACTCCACAAAATGACTGACTGACATTCACAGATCTGAACATCTTGCTTATCTGATTATGGAAAGCTTGTTTTGCAGTGGAGGTTTTTTTTAAACATTTGTATGAGGCACAAATATTCTCCCATATTGGATCTATTACCCCAATCCCTTTGTTACTAATCTTTCAATCAGTCTTTTTCCAAGTCCCAGATCATTTAGTCAAACCATTAACCATATCCATGAATTGATATCTCTGATTCCTTACCTCAAGTTTTCCCACTCCACAATATTTTCATTAGCATTGCTTCCAATCTGTTCAGTCTCCATAGCCACGGCCCATCCTAATGTTTCACTCTCCATCTGACGTTATCACAGGAGAAAGTTTCACTAACACGATGATACTCCACCATGGGTTAATTACCACCCCACTCATTACCCTCTGACCAGTTAATAACCAACTCCAAAATTCCACATTAAGGACATGCTCTTTAGGGTTACTTCTGGTACCAACTGTCTCAGCTAGGGTTTCCCAGAAAGTGGACCCTATGGCATAGATGGAATTAAACTATTAAGGAATAAAATCCAAGGGAGCAGAGATGAGAGAATTAAGGTCATGAGGGAAGGAAGGAGAGCCAGTGGGAGAATGAATTTCTCAACATGTGTATATAGTGCATTCCCAGATAATCGCTTGGTGGATTGGGAGGTGAAAAAAATCCAGTGGTTGCCATCCTTCAGTGGTCGAAGATTTTCCCCGTAGTGTGTAAAGTGCTCTGCCTTCCCAGGGTGTGCCTGCATAGGCAGGATCGCAGAGCAGAAGCTGGGAGTAAGAGTCACACAGCATGGGCTGGAGGTAAGAGCTGCAAGGTACGGGGGAAAGGGAAGAAGCACGTGCATGAGAAGGATGCAAGGCACCTGTCTGGTTGTGCATTGCTGAGGTCAGTCGGAGCTCAGGCAGCTGAGAACAAGAAACAGGTGATACCAGAGGCTTGGAAGTTGTTCATAAGTGGTGTCTGATACACAGGGACACTAAATATCTGTAAGTTCTTGATATTCAGGTCTTGGCAGCATTATCTTATTAATAGAGTGAGCCAGCATAATATCTAGTAAGATGTTGAGGTGATCAGTGTCCCTGTGGACCATGTGGTGGCATGGAGCTGAAGCAAGATAGGGAAGGTGCACTGCTACCCCTTCTGGATGAAAGATAACTTCTGATGTTCTTGCCTGAGATAGAGAAAAAAGCATTTCCCAGATCAACAGCTGCATATCAGGTGCCGGAGGATGGGCTGACTTTCTCCTGGAAATAGTTCACGTCTGAAACAACAATAGTAATTTGTATCACCACGTGATTAAACTTAAACAAACCTGCTTTCATTCTTGCAAACAAATTTGTCTTTGGCTAAATGACAATGTGACAAGAGTCATGACCACTAAGTCTCCAACTGTTTCTTAATAAATAATTATGAAACTGTTACTAGGTATCAGGTATTTTTTGAGTCATGGGAATACAATGGTGGCCCAAATCAGCAAAATTCCTGATTTCATGGAGTTTACATTCTTGTGAGGATGAAGACAAAACTCAAAATAAGTAAGTAAAAATATTTATATATATAAATATATTTCATATATACATATGTGAGAGAGTGAGAAAAAAAGAGAAAGAACTGGTTGGGGAAGGTGTTGGGGAGGAGGCTGACATTTTAAATAGAGTAGCAAGAAAAAATTTCTCTGAGAAGGGTGTGATTTGACGGACATCCACGGAGTTGGAGGTAAGGAAGGATATCGTGCATATACCTAGGGAGACAGTAAACAGAAAGGTCCTTGGGTAGCTGCATGACAGGTGTACGTAAGGAACAGCAAGGAGGTCTTCATGACTATAGTGTAATGAGTGACTTGAAAATGCAGGGGGAAATGACAAGAGAAAGGTAACAGGACCTGTCATCTTGGACCTTGTGAGTCATTGTGAAGACTTTGGCTTTTACTGTGACTGAAATGGTAAACCACTGGAGGGTTTTGAGCGGAGAAGAAAAGCCATCTGTCTTATCTTAAGGATAACTCTGCCAGTCATGTAGAGACTGAACCCTAGGGAGGAAGGGGATGGGGGCCAGTTAACACTCTATTACAGTCACAAGGAGACATGATGGTAAATTTTCCCAGGCAGACATCTTTCCATTTTTTAATCGTAGAATTAATTTCTCTGATATTCCTGAAATGTAGTATCATTTTTGAGAATTGGGAGTTTTGGAGGGAGAGACAAAGTTTCCACTTGACCCTTCCTGCTACTGTTACAAAATGGGGATTTTTTCCAGTTGCTCAATGTATTTATTTCAACATTACATTACAGAACAGGGGAAATTATCTCAGATTGAATTCGGAGTAGCACTGGGCCCACTGTGAGGCAAAGTCAGTTGAAAACTCTACTAATCACATGAATTCTACAAGTATTTACTTTCATGTGGACCAGAGAATTCTCTGTACCTAAGGATTAACAACTAGTTGATAGAAATATCCAATAGTCCCAGAAAAGTTAGATGTATTCTTTTAAGTGCCTATTGTTTCTTTGTAGAAAGTTAGTAAGAAAATTGATGGCCTTGACTTATGATGCAAGCTCCCTTCTCAAGTGTACCAATCTCCTCTTCATTTAAAGGGATTGTAGAGATTCTAAACTGACTCAGGTCTTGGAACATAAAACGGTGGTTCAAATCAAGTTCCTGATCTCCAGGCCTTGAGATCTGGGGAGCTTAGGGCATTGCCCATCTATTTATTTAATTGGGAACTGACCAGCAATTAGCCATCGCCAAAGATCCTGTGGGTTACGTCATTCAGATTACCATTCAGGCCCTGGTGATTTAAAGATCAAGCCTGTTCTGCCCCTGGTAGTGAAATGCCCTATTTGAATTCTCACGCTGCTTTGGATCTTAGCATCCCCACAGCCATCAGCCAACTACACCATCTTTCACCAGCATTCTTTGCTTACGAAACATTCCCCTAGAGTATTTTTCAGAGTTAATGGTGCTCTCCTCATAAATATGTTTCTCAACATCTTGGTAAAGGAAAGGTCTTCTGGCCAGCTCAGCAGACACGATTAGGGGAAGAATGAGGAAATCACATCTGATAAGTCCACTCCAACTTTCCTGTGTCCTTCAGTTTTAGATTCTTCTCATCAAGGAGTTTGGGCATTTCAACTTCATTAAATGTAGGTCACTGTTAAATACACATTTAGCCAATCAGGCAGAGAACGACTCCCAACTGCTTGTCTACATGCACCGATATATATATATATATAAATTCAGCCCTACCGACAATTGTTTCTTTTTTCCTACTTTAGCATCTTCACAATTTGTTTCCAATTCTGTTCTCTCTCTCTCTCTCCCTCTCTCTTTTGCCAATATAAATTAGCACAATGTTGCAGATGTGGGCACACTAACTTTCTCTCTTCTTGAGTTTGATTTTGTATTTGGCCTTCCATGAGTCAAGCTGGGATTTGATTCTAGTTATGAGTTTGAAGATAATCAGGATTGCCAGGGAGAGATGAGCAGAACTAGCTTCCCTTGAGAGGTAACAGTCTCAGAATGGTCAGTAAGGGATTTTCAAGTAAGGCAGGAAAGGCCTTATTTAACCACAAAAGGAGGGGTTTTTTTTTCTTTTTTCTTTTTTCTGGCAGGGCAGATTCAGGAATTGAAGGTCTCTGAGTTACCTAAAAGATCCCACAAGACCCCCATTCTTATTCTTCATAATCTGCTCTTTCTTGAAAAAGTCATTGTACTCATGGAAGATGTGGTAGGATTGTGAATTTACCTGATGCTACAACCCTGTAATTGATAGAATCAAATTTGGGGTTTACTGATTACAAAAATAAAATTATTTTTATCACAATCCTAAATTTTTGAAATAGATTGAATATAACATAGGAGTTTTCTATTATTTTTAACTTCTCCAGCACAATGTTGAAGCAAATAGCATACCTGTCTTTGAATCACTCCCAGCCTTCACACTTGAGACTAACATAATCCTGATACCAAAATATGACATGGAAAAGATTAGAAAAGAAAACTTCAGATCAATAATCCTCATAACCTTAGATACAAAAAGGCCTCAAAATATTAACAAAATCCACCAATATATAGAAAATATTACTATAGTCTAATCAGGTGGGGTTTATCCCAGGAAGGCAAAGTTGGTTTATTTAACTTTTTTGGGGTGGTGGGGGTGGGGGGAGGTAACTAGGTTTACTTATTTATTTATTTATTCTTAGAGGAGGTACTGGGGATTGAACCCAAGAACTTGTGTATGCTAAGCATGCGCTCTACCGCTTGAGCTACACTCTCCCCCAAGGCAAAGTTGGTTTAGTCTTCAAAAATCTATCAGTGAAATTCACTATCTTATCAGAACAAAGAAAGAAAATCTTACATAATATCACTTGATTTAGGAAAAATATTTGACGAAAATCAGCATCAATTCATAGTTTTGAGAAACAACTTTCAACAAACTGGGAATGGAAGGAACGATCTTCCTCAATCAGATAAATGCTATCCTCAAAAATCATATCGCTGTCATCACATTTATCACATTTAATGATGAGGTGTTGAACACTTACCACCTATGACTAGAAATAAGGCAGGAACGTTTTCCTTACCAATGCCTTTCAACATTATTCTAGAGGTCCTACCCAGTGTAATTAAGGACAAAATAGAAAAGAAGAAGTAAAGTTTTCTGTATTAGTTTTCTAGGGCTGCTACAACAAAATGCCAGACTGGGTGGCTTAAACAATTGAATTTTTTTTTTTTTTCCACAGTTCTGGAGGCCAAAAGACCAAATTCAGGGTGTTGACTGGGCTGGTTCCTCCTGAGGGTGGTTTTCTCTCTGGGTCTTCTTGCTGTCTGTGTCTGTGTCCAAACATCCTCTTCTTATAGAGACACTAGTCATACTGGATTAGGGCCCATCCTAATGACCTCATTTTAAATTAATTACTTCTGTAAGACCCTATCTCCAAGTTTAGACACATCCTGGGAAGGTTAGGACTTAGAAATTTGGGGGAGACAATTCAACCCATAACATTGTCTTTATTCACAAATGATACAATAATATACGTAGAAAATATTAAGAAATTTATGAGACAAAACCAAAAAAAATAAAACCTTACTAAGACAAAGTAAATTTAGGAAGGTAATGGGATATACAATCAATACTTCAAAATTAACTACATGTCATATACCAGAGAGGATAAAGGCGTGTTTTAGGCCGATAACTCTGCAGTAAGCACAGGCAGCAACCAGTATAGAGTAGAATGTAAAAAGGGAGATAGATAATGCGCTGGAGAATTAAACATGCCTGAGGATATAGGATGAGAAAAGTGGAAAATAGCTAGAAACTACAGAGAGGGAGGGAGAGAGAGAAAGGAATGGCAATAACCAGTGGTCCAAATACAAAACAAAGAGTGCCATGACTGACTACTAGCACTTGATGGAGTGCTATAAAATGGTGTTGAAAGTGTTGGAAACATGTCTTTCAACTGTCGCCGCATTGGTAACATTGGACCCCAAAAGAAGAAAAGTTTCTTTGCCTAAGAACTAAAAATGCTTACACTGTGACAATGACGTAAATGTTGCTTAATTTTCATCTTTTAGAGTTATCCTAGAGACAATGCAAGAAAGATGTCTGTGGTTACAGGACAAAACATATTAACAAATATGACGATGTAACAATATAGCTGCAGGAGGTGGGAAATTGAAGGGGAGGAGGTAGGAGAGAAAGCAAGGTGGGCACTTCCAAGGGAGAAGACAAGAGGTGCTGCCTCTAGATGGCAGAGTTAGGATTAGTGTGAGAGTTAGGGTTAAGGTCACACACTCTAAGTGTAAATAATTATCATTCCAAATACAGCCAATGAAGCAACAACTATATATCAAACCCTGGGAGCAAGGACAGAGTATAAGTGTTGGATAGTCTCATCTTTCGTATTGAAGAAGTAATATATCTCATCCAAAATTAATAATTTAAGAACTTCATAAACAGGAAATTTTGAGTTCTGAAGGCAATTACTAGAAAAATTAAAAACAAAAACAGTAATTACCTCCACAGAATGGAAGGGGGCTGAAAAAGGGTAGGGCAGGAGTCTGCTGCATTGCACTTATAAGATGTTTAATACTATTAATTGGTCACCACATGCAGGCATTACTCTGAAAAAATCTATACCTATCACTTATCTCCTTTATTTCTATCTATAAAATTTGGGGATAAATGAATGATCATTTAGAAAATAATCATTTTAGATTACATCTTTTATACAATAATTCAAGGCCAAATTTCAGATTATTTAAAAATATTAATAAAGGAATCAACAAATTCTACAATAACTGGAAAAAGTGGGATGGGCATTTAAAATCTTAAAATAGATAAGGCTTTTATTGCAACATGACATAAAATTCTGAAGCCCCAAATAAAAATATTGATAGTTTTGATTCAGACTGGGAAGATTCCTGGTCTTTCATTTTATCATGATTTTTATTATTATGAATATAATAATAATAAATACTATTTTAATATAGTACAAGAAGAAGGGTAATAGTATTGACTATGAAAAATGGCCTATTGTAACTCTCTTTGACTTTCTGGGTTTTTGATGACTATTTATTAATTTGGAAAAAGACAAAGATATATTCTAAAGTTCCTTGAGCATATAAAGTATAATGAAAAGAGAATAAATGTCTCTGAACTTCATTAAATCAACTACAAAAGAACATATACTTCGGTAAAGCATGTTGGTTGGGCAATTCCCAGAAATAAGTTATTAAATACTTGAACAGTCTACCTCTCAAAAAAGTATCATCAATTATACGTTTCTATTAGATGATACATTTTACTTTATTAATATTCAGATGCCATTGGTATTTTTTTTAATCAGTAAAAAGTTGTGGATGTCCATGTTGAAGATATACACTAAGAAGATAAAAATGCAGTTCCTGTATCTGTAAAACTTCTATTCTAAATTTTTACTATACTTTTCTGTAAAATGTGGTGGTTTTATTTTCCTCAACAATATAAAATTATTTTATTTTTATGGCTCTGCTTCTGTTATTATTCCTGTTTCAGGGACTAGAGAAACAGAATGAGAAAGAAAACTCTGGAGGACAAATGACAGCATAACATAAAAGTTTGTTTATCACTGCCCTCTACTGTACGATTTTCTCAAACCTACACTTAAGTTTTGGTTAAGGAAACCACAATGTTACTGATAGGCACGGACCATTGACCCAAGAATGTTGGGAGCTCCTCAACTATGACTTCGATCTGCAGCAGGTTTTCTCAGCCTTGACATTTGGACCCGCTAACCATCTGTTGCAGGTGCTGTCCTGTGCCTTGCAGGATGTCCAGAAGCAGCCTTGGCCTCTACCCACCAGATGCCAGTAGTGCTACCCCAAGTCGTGGTGACTACAATGTCTCCAGACATTGCCAGATGTCCCCCGGCGGTGGGGGGAATCACTCCTGGTTGAGGACCACTGCTCTACAGTTTAGCAATCACATCTGTAACATTGTCTCCTTATGAATCAAGACCCTAGACATCCAATAATGTTATCCAATGTCTCCGAGGATCCACTTCTAATCCACGTGACACACAGACTTACTCGTTTATTCCATCAGTTCAGTCCTAGAAATACACGTGTTGAGCTAGGTGAGGCTGCGGCTCAAGCGATAGCGGGACACTGATGGCGCTATGCCTCTCAGCATCGTGCCCTCCAGCCGTCCCCACACAATCAACACAGTGGGAGAACTCTGTTATTACTCAGTTCCAAAACCTGAACAATGTTGTTCCTGCTACCTCAGCTGACCTTAACCTAGCATTTTGCACGTTGTCCAGTGTTCCAGGATTTCACTTGGCAAATAATCCCTTCCTCCTTGTGTTCTTGACCTCATTTCCTATTCATGTATCTGCTTCCCCCAGATCCTGACCTTGATGTGTCTGACCCAAGGTAATGGGACTAGGTAATGAGACTCCGAATCCTGAATGTTTCCTTTGCTTAGTGACTTGGTTTGGTATTTTTGACACTTGGGCAGCACTTTGACACTGGCAGCAATACAACTCAGCATGAAAGTTTTTTGAGAATAAAACTGATTATCCTAAAAAGTAGTTGAGATATGTTTGCTCCATTTTATAGAACTTGGAAAAATTTGGGGATGCAGACAAAACATATTACATAGGTTACGATCTGATTGTTCTCATTTCCCTCTATCTCTCTCCGTATGTATATTTCTGATTATAAAATAATTTGGAAGTCTGGAAAATATATAAATATATAGAGAAAATTCAGTCACTTATAATTCCACTGTTGTTCAGAAATAATGGCTGTTAGCTATCTAATGTAAATTAAGTCTAAATCTACATATTTCTCTAAGTATGTATGTGTGTAGCTATCCACATACGCTTTTTTTTTTTTTAAAAAAAGTACTATCAGATTCCACACAGTATTTGTAACCCATTTTTTACTTCATAATGTATTGGGTGTGACCTCCAAGATAATTAACAATCCACATACAGAGGTTGGCTCCACCAGAGCAGGGACCTGGGGTGCCCTGTGTTAACTTTACTGTAGTTTCAAAATAAGGGAGGCCCAGAGAGTCTCACAGGAGGGGCAGAGGCAGCCAGGGTGGTATGGGGTACTCTCGTGGCTCAGAGCAGCTGCTATATACCAGCCTGTAGAAAGATTTCAATTTTGAAATAATTTTTTAATTACAATTTTATTTATTTTTAGAGCATTGTGCAGTTAACAGCCAAATTAAGGGGAAGGTACAGGTATTTCCCACATACCCCTTCCCACACATTTACACAGTCTCTCTCATTATCAGCATCCTCCACCAAAGTGGTACACTTGTTACAACTGATGAACCTACATTGACACATTGTAATCACCCAAAGTCCATAATTTAAAATATGGTTCACTCTTGGTGTTGTAGATTCTATGGGTTTGGACAAATGTATAATGACATGTATCCATAATTATATTACACGGAGTATTGTCACTGCCCTAAAAATCCTTTGTGCTCCACTTACTCATCCTTCCAGTCCACTTCATCAACCCTTGGTAACCACCAGTCTTTTTACCGTCTCCATAGTTTTGCCTTTTCCAGAAAGTCACAGTTGGAAATCACAGTATCTAGCCATTGCATACTGTCTTCTTTCTCTTAGTAATATGCTTTTAAGTTTCCTTCATGTCTTTTCATGACTTGATAGCTCCACGTTACTTTCATTTTCCCTCTGCCCACTCTTCTAGGCAAGACTAATTAAAAGTCACTTTGGAAGTCCATCTACTCCTGTATCTGGGAATTTTTCAAAGCCTGCTACTTAGCAAATTTTCCTCAGCATTCCATTCCAGTTACTTGATTGACCACTGGAGTCTGATTTTCTTCCCAGAGCTCAGTAGTTAGCAATCATGGTAACTTCATCTTGCCCTCTTTGGTCTTCACTTTGAAACTTATGAACTTGTGCTTGATACTTATGCATTTATTCATTCAATAATTCATTCCATCTTTATTAAAGTCATATTACCTTCAGATCTGTGGATTAGCAGATGAGTAAGACATGGTATTTGCCCTTGAGGAATTCCAAATTAGTCAAGGAGGGAGACTGTCTACTACAGTGTAAGAAGTCTCATAATATATTTATGTATAGAGTGTAAAAAAGCACTGTATGGTTGTATTTCCACATTCGATTCCCTCAGTGGTAGGAATGCTCTAACCATTTTAGAAAAAGTCTTGCCTCTACTAGCAAAATAAGACCTCCTAAGCCTTTAATGACTAAAAACAAGATTTAAATAAAAGTAAAAAAAAAAAAAAAACCCTTGAATTTTCCAAACAGCACTTCTTGTCAATATCATAGAGCTCCTGAGTGATAAAGGACACAAGAAAGGGAAAAGTAGAATCTTTGAAGGCTTCCCAGCAATATTAAAAATCCTCACAGTCACTGAAATGTTTTCACATTGTATCACAAAGAGAAGATGCTTGATAATTTATCTTTATATTACTAGTCTCATGAAAATGAATGTTAGAGAGCCCAAGGCTTTCAAAATCAAACACAGAAAAGTAGTTATAGACCACAATGCCACTGTGTATAAGTAAATTTACATTTTCCTTCCATGAGAAGCCTTTAAATAAGTATCCTTAGTGAATCTACTACTTGGAGCAGATTCATCTTCTTAATATACTCTTTCTCTTTCTTAATAATTAAAGAAAATTCTTTCCAAAGATGATCATTAAATGAAATAAATAATGATCAGGGCCAGAAGAGAAATTCAAACAGTATACATTTTCTTTTTATTAAACTTCATTATATAATCATGCTTGTAATGAATAATTAATTAATTAATTTTACAGTAACGAGAAAAAGAAAAAAGTAATGGATTAATGCCTTTTAATTACATTTGAGCAATTTTTGAAAAGGGAAAACATATTGCCTTTTGTGCTAATAACTAACTATATTAAAATGTAATAGCAATTAAACAAAAATAACAATTTTAAAAGAATACATTTTGATTTTCAAGATATTATTTAAATTCAGCAATGTTTCAAGTATGAACTAAAATTTGTATTTAATAAACAAAAATATTACCCCTAGTAGTTCATAGACCGTTTCACTGTTTTAAAATACTAATTAAAACTCCAAGTAATCATACAGAATTGTATACTTGAAATAACTTTAAGTTCTGTGTCTTTGTCTTTACAATCATTGTGCTTGCAATGTTTATTTCCAATCCACTATTTAACAGGACTGTGTGGTGCCAGTTATTAAAATTCAACCATAACTTCAGAGAATGTTTAGAACTTAGACCAACAAAACATTCTTTTCAGGGAGAAATATTTTATCCTTGACATTGTTTAGAATTGCTAGCACACTGTGACAGTAGAAGCAGACTGTAAAAATCAGTTTTATTATTTTTAATCCTCTAAAGACAACGCTCCCTCTTATTTGCCTGCTCCCATTGTAATGCCCTTGGAATAGCACTTACTGGACCATTCACCTAATGGTACTGTCACTTCTACAAATAATATTGTTTCATGATTACACTTCTGTGCTGGGCACTGTGCTAAGTACCCTTATACATTATCTACTTTGAGCTTCACCACAATCCGACAGGGCAAGTACCCCTCCTTATTCTCATTTCAAGGATGAAGAAACAATCCTAAGGATATTGAGTAACTTGGTTCAGGTCATATGAGCAAATAACAGTGTTCAAATGCAGGTCTGTCTGATTCAAAAGCCCTAATACAGTCAATACTATTTCCATTTATTCATGCAACAAGTAGGAATTGAGCGCCTTCTGCAAGCTCATAATGGAGCAGTGCATAAGACGCAGTCCTTGTCAGCAAAGGGGTCTAAGGTTAGTCAAGCACCTCACTTTCCCCAGAGGTGGCCAGTCTCCTGTATCCACCACCCTAGGTTAGTTTTATCTATTCAGAAATTTCATCTCAATGTTGTCATAGAGTATATATACTTTAGTGTCTCCATTTCTTCTGTTCCCCCTGGAACTCCTAACAATCAGGTATTGAAACTTCATCCAATTTTTATATCTTTTCTCTTTTCTAGCTCTCTGTATTTTTCTTATTTGTTCTTCTTTCTGTGTTGATTTCATCAGTCATGACTTCCGATACTTGCATCTTTAGAATTTCCCTATTTTGCTATCTGCTGATAGTTTCTCACAGTCTTCATTTTCTTAAGTGATTTGTTACATCTTAACATAAGCTCATTTCTAACAGAAGCTTCTCTTCTTTGCATCCTAGCCTGAGGAGCAACCTTAATGGGTGTTATTATATTTGTCTCTGTATGGGCTCTGTCACATTTCACTGGGTCAGGCTCTTTATCTTGGTAAATAGTCCCTGCACCTTGAGAGGAGTCTAAACTTGGACTCCGCATTCATGCATAGGGCAGGACTAGGGCCTAAATTCCTCTGGGTTGCCTTTTCACTTACGATTTTAGGTGGATGTTTGGTAAGTTTCTTTGCTGTCTCCGGCATCAGTTTCACAGAAGGAGCAGCCCTTCGAGATTACTGGCTTTTTTGCAAGATGGTTAACTTGAGCTCATACAAATATATGACCTGAGGATTGTCTTTAACAAACGATTAAGGAAGACAATCTAGGTGATGCAAAAAAATGTTATTTAACACTTCAGGAAGTAGACAGACTCCATTTAGAGAACTGCAAAGTAGGGTGGAAGGCAGGAAGTTTTTTTTACAAGATGAAGAATACAGAACAAGGAAGAGAAAAATAGAAAATATCTAAGTAGGTGGGGCCACACAGTCAATTTTGTTTGGGGTAGCAAGGAAATAAGGAACAAGGAAGTAAGTGTAGAGTTCACAGTGGGCCTGGCATTTGGGGACTGGCTGACTGGGTACACTGTTTTTGGTCAAGTGGAGCATTTACAGGGGTATGAAAGTTACCTAAATTTCAATTTGCATACGTGGCACCCCGGGCAGGAGTGCCTCCATCTTGGGCCTAGAAATTTATTTCAGTACTTGTAATATTTGCGCCCTACTACAGTCAGAACTCCCAAGTCTACAAACTCTCCAGCTCTTCTTGTGCACTACTCTGACTTGGAGTTTATTCTTCAATCCTGGCATCTGGGGATTTCGTTTTTAGTTTCAAGGGTCTTTTCCCTTGTATTTGTGAAGAGTTTCCACTTATTTTGAGGGATTGGCTTTGTGACACTTCATAGCCCGTTATCCATCCTTCTATTCAGTATCTTCCCTCTCTCTGCACTGAACGCTCACACAGCAGTCCCCTCCCCTCTGCAAAACCTCCTTAACTCTCCTCCTGTGAGACCTTGTTGTCTTCTTCCTCTCTCTCCTCGTCTCCAGATTCTCCCACCGCAAACACCCGGGAACCAGGCCAGGAAAGTAGCATCTTCCTTAAAGGTGTCTTTTTAGTGAGTACTGGGAGTGGGGAAAGCAGGAAACGTCAATAGACACGTAAAGTAAAGACATTGTCCTGCCGCTTACAACTGACTCAGCAAGTGGTTCAATGGATTTCAAAGATGTAAAATTAGGGAGGTCATGGAAAGGCAGCATCTGACTCTGCTTTCTTCCAATGTCACAAACGTCTGCCAGGGAGGACAGATCGCTTGGCACAAAGTGAAGAAAATATTTCATTTGAGTTTTTGGCATGTTTTCAAGATGGTAGTTTTCTTTGTAAGATAGGGAAGTATTAGAACCTTAAGACATGGGCACAGGTCTCCCTGAGGACATGCTATATGAAGGACTTAAATTTTCCTTTCTCTTGGACACCTGGTAACAGGTATATTTTGCATCCACTTCTGAATCTCTTCCCTATATTCTAATGCTTCTACTTAGCCTTCAGTGCAGTACCCTTACACAGCCTTCCCTGAACCACTTCTCCTCTGAATTTAGGCCGGTCGTGCCAGTGTAACAGTTGAGTTCTAGGTGATATCCAACCTCAAAATAAGCAGGGATACAATCAAAGCTAAGAGCAGCACAAAAGAGCATCTGCAGCTTGGATAACCTAGGAGGGGACTTAATGATGATGTGTTAATGATGACAGTAATAGAAGCTGACATTTATTGTATCATAACATTAATTAGGCATTAACCTAACTGCTTTGCACAGATGATATTATCTCAATGTAACATCCCTATAATTTAGCTACTACTGCGATTTCCAATTGATAGATCAGGAAACAGAGGCACAGAGTGTTAAAATAACTTTCTCAAGGTCACATGCAACTAGTGTTAGAAAGAATGATAGAGAAAGGGGGAGGGGAAGGCAAGGAGAAAACCAGAGCTGCTCTGGGGTATCTCAGCATCCGGCGCCTGTGGACCATGTATTTATTGTGCTGAAGTTAATGCAATTCTGCCACTCTGCCTTAAGTTTCCAAGTTTCTTCATTCGCAATTTCAAATTCCAACAGAATGCATCGAACAGCCCCAGCTTTGGTCTGCCCTGGTAAGTTAGTGAGCTCTGATCAAGGAGCACAGATATGGTCATTCTTGTGTATGAGGGACACTGCCTAGCAATGCAGTAGTGGTTGTTAGTGGGGAGTTACCCCAAGCGGTATTTACTATATGACCTAATGATGTAAGAAGCTATCACATGTGTGTATGTACATATGCAATTTTATGTAACTGACACATGGTCCAAGAACAAGAATTACATTCATTAATTAAAATATGTAGACTGTAAGTATTATTACTTTTAAAAAATTTCTGTGTGTGTGTACATATATTCACTGAATTGGGAACCATCTATTATCTCATTTTCCTTAAGATGCAAAAATCCTTCAAGAAGCTCAGTTTACAGTGAAATGATGGGCTTCTATTTCTATTTTTTCTATTTCTGACAGCATGCTCTTTTAGCTACTCTGAACGAACCACCTGTTGAAAACAACAACAACAACAAAATGCCACGTTAAAAATTATCGAGTATATTGGTGATCTGGTAGGGAATGAGAAAATTCTCACAGGGGGACAAAAGAGGAAAAAAAATGAAGAAAAATGGAAATATCCTAAGAAGTAAGTGAGGGCCAAAGTGGGCTTCATACTTTCCTTGACCTTGGAATCCAGGAAAGGAAGAAGAAGCCTCCCCAGAGAATCTATAACAAGCCACTTGGATTTGAGGCCAAAATTCAATCATCTGTGCAATCCAATAAACCTCAAGTGGAGAATTTAATCTGATACTAAGATTGATGTGCCTCCAAGCAATTTGCAGAAGCAAACTCTAATAATCTCTAAGAAAACTCAGTTTTAACTCTGGCCTCAACGAATTCCCAGTTACAACCCCAGAAACATGAGTACAGAGTCCAAAATAACAATCCACAAGAAATCAGGCACCAGGCGCGAAAGCTAGAAGAAACAAGAGACAACACAAAAGATCCATAAATTTTTCAGTGTTGGATTTAACAGATACAGACTACAGATTGTTTAATTAATTAATTACAGACTGTGTAAGAAATTAGAGAACAGCTCAAAAAGAGAAGCAAATAGAACTTCTAAAAAGTATTTAAAATTTTTGAGATGGATCATATAAACGAAAGACTAAAAGAAATAGAGAATAAAGTGAGAAAGTCTTAGCGATGTCCTACAGATATTCTAAAAGATAATGGAGAAAAATGAGAAATAAGCAACACTGAAGAGATAATGGTTGAGAATTTTCTACAATTGTTGCAAGACCTTATTCCTGAGATTCAGGAATCCTTTTAAATCCCAAGCATGGTTTAAAAAAATATTTTTTTTTTTTTTTAAGGAAAATAAGGAAGGAAGGGAGGGAAGTAAGGAGAAGGAGGGAAGGAAAGAATTCATAGCTAGATTTGTCGCTGTGAAACTGCAAAAATATCTAAGAGATCTTAAAAGCAGCCAGAAGGGACGGAGGGAGCGAGGGAAGAAGGAAGACTGAATGTACTAGATTTTCAATAAAGTACACAAAATAAACTACATAATTCTTATTAGAATTGGGATAAATTTCCTTTGAGATTCATCAATATGACAGGTATGTATCTTATTAAGAGCTGTGAAAAAGTCTTGAGTGCAAGAAAATGTAAAGGAGAAAGCAGGAAACACAATTGGATAGTGTTTCAACTCCAATTTGAAACATAAATAGAACACTAAATTATGAACTAAAGACGCACTTCCCTGAAGAAGAAAAAAAAAAAGGCGAGTAAAGACAAGTGGAAAGTAACAACAGACAATCTCTACTGAGTGCAAACGTTTTTAAGAAAAAGGAAACAAACTGAGCAGTGAAGGGCTAAATATATCACGGCTGAACATAAGCGGGGAGGAGTCGAAAGACAGAAAAAGTCTACGCCCAGGACTATAGACGTCTAATACAGGCTATTTACTCAATGAAACCTAGTTTTGCTAAAAGAGCTCATTAGATAGTAAGGCTTCATCCGTTATTTCTGGCTGCTCACTTTTTTTTCCTTCCGGATACAGGTATACAGATAGATCAATTACATTACAATGACGACGAGATGCACCGCAAAATAAAATGTCTAAGAGGTTATGAGAACTATTCGTGCATTTCTATATGGGAAATACATATTTACCCCATATTCTGAGTATAAACTATTTTAGTTACATGGCAGCCAACCAGACGTCCCATTTATATTTTTAGGATTGGATACTGAGAAACAAATTCCAGCGATGAGTTCTGTTCCAGACAATCGCCAATTGCCCGAACTTTGCTGACTATTCTAGCGTTAGAACCTTTGCCGTTAGCCTGGCACTACTTGAAATCCATGACTCACAAACGCCGGACCGTGGAATCACAGCAGCAAGGAACAGGTGAAAAGTTGTTCCTAGTTGTATTCTGCAGAGGCATACAACTCCCGTCATCCCCCTTGCAAAAATCAACAAATAAACAGCGGCACCGCATTTCGGATTCTGCTGGGGACGGCTCGCAGCGGCGCCTGGTTTTCGTAGTTTCCACGTGGAGGACTGCCCGGCGTGTCCATTCTCGCCCGGAAGGGCCGAAACTACACTTCCCACAAAGGCGCGGGGGCCGGCTTCGGCCGGCGCACGTCATTGCCTCAGCCAGCCAATGACCGCTCCGGGCGGCGGTGAGGCAAGCGCCGTCAGGCGCCAAAGTGGTTTTTTTTTTTCTTTTTTTTTTTTTTTCCGCCGAAGCCGAGCGGGTGCTGCTAGCGGAGGCGCCATATTGGAAGGGACAAAACTCCGGCGACAGCGAGTGACACAAATAAACCCCTGGACCCCCTTGCTCCCCCAGCTCTAAGGGCCGCGATGTTGTACCTAGAAGACTATCTGGAAAGTGAGTGGGCGGCGCTGGCGGGCCCGTCCGGGGGACCTGCGGGCGGGCGAGAGCGGGAGTGGACGGGCAGGCGGGATGGCGGGAGGGAGGGGGAGGCGGGGGGTGTTTCTTTCTCACGGTAACTGGCAGCCTCGCTGTGGGCTGCCGGCTCCCTGGACCCCCCCCGACGCACGCACGCACGCACACACGCACGCAACGACGTAGCGCGTACTTTCGTTGTTGGCCCCGCCCCTCTGACGGACTCTCCATTTGACAGTGATTGAGCAGCTTCCAATGGACCTGCGGGACCGCTTCACGGAGATGCGCGAGATGGACCTGCAGGTGCAGAGTAAGTGCAAGGGCACGTTTGCCCTTGTCCGCTGCGCGCGTTCAGTGCCAGGCTCACTTGCCATCGACGCCAGCGCCTCTGCTATTTGACTCTCCTCCGGCTCGCTCGCTAGTATATAAGGAGTTGTCGAAAAGAACCGGCAGTGCCGAATCTTGCCTCTTCTGTCTCCCACGCTACTTTTCTCCAGGCTTTTTTTTTTTTTTTTTTTTTTAACAAGAGAAGGTGGCATTAGAGCACGTGTGTTCCTTTCTTGAATTTGAGACTTGCAATAAAAGTTTCAACACCTTCATTGAGAATGTAGATATACGTTTTAGTGCACGTTGGCATAAACGTTCCCAAGATTTTGACTTGAGACTTTATATATAGAACATAGATTTCAGCATTTAATGTTTTTGTTAGAGTTAATTGTGGTCAAAATTCAAGAGCGGAAAACACGTAGAAGCACAGGTTATATATAGTTCTTGAGAGACCCTGGTGAACTTGGAATGTCACATTTTGAGAAGTTACACATTATAGGATACATTCTCAATTGTCAACAGCATGATAGTTTCTCAACATGAAAAGGAAATAAGATTTTACTATAAAGCTTTTTGTCTGCTGTAACAAAAATTTTGACTTTTCTTCTTTTAGTTGTAACTTGGTAGTCAGGAGACTTTTCCCCAAAAATAACATTGTTCTTTCACAGAGCAGTATTTAGTTTAAGTGATCTTTTTTTTTTTCCCTGTAAAGTTTTTTTAAAAGAGTTTATGATTCAGAGAGGGTAAAAAATAAATACCTTTGGAGATAACGAGATAAATACAGCAAAATCACACTTGAAAGCAAGAAAACAGTGCTGAGTACCAAACGTATGTCCATCATGCTCACACACCTTTTCCCTTTGTGAAATGAATATAATGTAGCTTTTCCAACTGTCTTGTTGAGATACTATATTAAAACTTAAGAATGTGAAATGATACATAATTAAAATATGTAATCAAGTGTACCTTGATGACTGTGTATCACTCCTTTTGTTTGGAGAAATGTTAAGTACTCCTTAATTGCTTAAAAAATATTAATGGCTGGCCCTCATGGGGTATATCTGCTTGATCCCATGTATCTCACCTATGTTCAGACTATACATAGAATGTTTTTTGTGCTGACAGGTTTTCTTCTTATTAAAGTAGGGGTGAGGGGAAGATGTGGGTTTTGGGGTGTGTTAGGGAGGAAAGGAGTATCATGGAAAGAGATCAGAGAACAGAACATTCCAGACTGTGGAAGTCTTCAGGTAGCTAAGAACCTGTCTTTTTTCCCCTCTCTGGCTTCTTTGTCCCAGCACCACCACACATACTTCCATACCCATTGTTCATGAATATTATTTTTTCAGCCTCTTGTTAGTTTCATGTGGCACATAATACAAGATGATACATCATGGAAATCACCTTCTTCTGTTCAGTGGATTGTCGTGTGGCAGTGTCAGTTGTGTGTTTCTCCAGCTTGCTCACAAAATTCATTTTAACTTTAATGTGCTTGAAACACTGAAGATTCGCTGAAGTAGTGTTTTCTATGGGATTAAGCATAGATTTTGTTGTCAGATAGATCTGAGTTCATTTTAGGGCTTTACTAACATACTCAGTGGTCTTGACCGCATTGCCATTTCTGGGGGATTTTTATTGTTTGTAAAATGAGAATGATCTTGAGGATTAAAAATAATACAGATGAATTAGAACGTATAGTACCTCATACAAAGTGGGCATTCAATGAAGGGTAGCTGTTACTTTTTTCTTTTTTCTTTTTTTTTTTGCCTTTTTTGGGGGGGGGAGTAATTAGGTTTATTTATTTGTTTTTAATTGAGATACTGGGGATTGAACCCAAGACCTCATGCATGCTAAGGCATGCGTTCTACCACTGAGCTATACCCTCCCCGGTTAGGTGTTACTTTGTACTTTTTCATTGTCATTGCACATTTTAGGTTCTCGAGCAACTTGGATTTTATATAAATTAGAGGGTTTTTTAAACTTGCATTTTTTATAGTAATTAGAATTGTCTAAAGTTAATAGGTATTATAGATTAATAAAAGAGACCTCTTTATCAAATAAGTTAGGGTGCTGCTATGCACTGAAAATCTCCAAAACAATATAGTAAAAAGGTTTTCCTCAACTTATAGAGGACCAAAATCCTTTTCATTTATTTTTCCTTTTTTTAGCAGATGTGGAATGAAATTACTGTTCGTTATGAATTCACTTCAGGAAAAACTTATCCAGAACAAATAATATTGTGCATTAAGTGAATAAATGATTGTACCTACCACTTTCAGTCATGTTATATGGTGGGGTGCTTAATACTATATAGAAAGAGGTTACAATCTTTTTATCATATTTTATTATTTAAAGAAATGTGAGGATTATCTCATGCTTTCAGTAAGAAACTGTGTTTTGGCACATTTGGCTCATTTAATACCATTAGCTTTTGACCTCAAGGTTGTACTATTCAAAGACTGTGGTATAGAATCTCTCTACATTGTTGACTAGTTTGACTATCAGAAAAAGTTTTGAACTAAACAATAAAAATAAATTGCCAATAGGGAAAATTGTAACTTTTTTTTTTTTACTAAGGTAATTAAAGCATCATATATTTACGTTATTAGAACATGACAGATTTAAGTTACAGACCAAGTGAAGGAGTGTATGTGGTCAGATTTTTTTTTCTTTCCCCACATCAAAGCATGTATATTCAGTATATGAGTTTGATCATCTATGGAATGTTTTTATTCTGTCCTAGACGCAATGGATCAACTTGAACAGAGAGTCAGTGAATTCTTCATGAATGCAAAGAAAAATAAACCAGAGTGGAGAGAAGAGCAAATGGCCTCCATCAAAAAGGTATGTTCAACACTCTGGATGATTTATCAGTAAATTTTGGGACCCGTTGAGAGAGAGATTTAAAAATTAGTTTTCAGGATATCAAAATGAGGGAATGTTATCAATGGCTCTTTAGAATTTAAACATGATTTATAAAATTAAAAATGATTTATTACATTTTAGAGCTTCAGGTGTAGGCATTTTTAATCATTGAAGCATTTTGGTAATTTAGAAAATGATTTCAATAATTAGTGACTTAGAGAATTATACGAATTAAAAAAAACATTTTTTCTTTTAATTTGTTTCATTCTGTTACAGGTAATTAAAGTTGCCTTGTCTTTAGAGATATGCTGTCTTCCAGTTTTGGCCACAAATTGGGGTGAAAATTAGCAGTCTTGAAGCATATTATATATATTGCTAGGTACCTAGGTTGGTGAAAGCACAAAAGAACAGATTCCTAAGAGTTGAAAGGATCCTTAAAAAGTCTTTTTTGTTTAAAACTCTAAATTTATATGTCTGTTGGTCCTAGAAATAAAGAATTTTTTGAGTTTTTGTTAGTTTTGTGGTACTTAGAGCTCTCTTCCAGATTAGAATGGGTACCAGATGTTCCCTCAAGGTTTTCTTTAAAGGTATGATTTAGTTTCTCTGGGGATACATTGGAAGAACCACTTAGAAGGCCAGAGTTTGGTCCTGACTTTGCCATTTGTGTATGTGACATGAGACCTTTAATATGTCTGAGCAGTAAAGCTCCCTTACCCCGAACCGTTATAGGAGCAACTGTTCAAGGATCAACTGAGAAAGAAATTTGCAAACTATACATTTAATATCCTGTGGAGAGGATATTATTACTGTTAGGAGCAAAAATTTCAGAATCTATAATAGAATTAGTCCTGACTTAGAGGATACCTGGAGGCCCAGGTGTGTCCCAAAGTCATTCATTATCCCTTTATCCTATTAGGTTTTTGGTGTAGCACAGCTTGGGTGTACCCTGAAAAGTCTAAAACTCCATGGAAATTCATAGAACTTTTTAAAAAACACAATTTTCTTTATACTGAGGAGAAATCTAAGGGGTAAGTTGAGTCGTATGACTGACAGTAATAACGAGGTGTGATGATGAAAATGCAGTTATATGTTCTGGATGCACATATTTTTAAACTATTAATTTGTTCTTGAAACACAATGTTTTTATTCAGGATTACTATAAAGCTTTGGAAGATGCAGATGAGAAGGTACAGTTGGCAAACCAGATATATGACTTGGTAAGTAAGATTAATTTGTCTTCACCAAGAAGACAGATAAATGTAGTATTTCTCAAATTGGTATAATTATGGTGCTTTTTTTTTTTTTAAATAAAGCATCTTCGCCCAAAATATTTTAGGAAATACTCATTTCTGATTTGCCTTGAAGCAAGTTAAAGCTGAAGACAGTGCTCACTTTTGATTAACTTTAGCATATGGATTCATATCTTATTTTGTAGTCTTGTCTGGATACAATTTTATTGCTGAACAAGTACATGTTAATGTGAATGTTATTGCTGAACAAGGTGCAGGTAGAAGGTGCACACCACATGTGGTGCACATTGTGAATGCTCTGCCTAAACTAGGAAACATTTGTCATGCAAAGCCATAGAAAATGCGTGATCATTTTTACATAGCGAAAATATTTTAATGGCTCTTTTGTTCATACAGTTATTCTAAAGACAGTTTCATAAAAGATACTGCCTAAAGGAAGGTAGAGTGGGCTGTAGCTTAATTTACTGGGGAGATGAAACCCTAAAGAAGTTCTTAATTGTTTTGGTCTTCAGTTAGGTCTGTAAACATAGAAAAAGGCATTTGTGTTTGAATCCACAATTTGTTTAGGAGCATTCTTGCTCATACGTAATCACTATGTGCCAGTCTTTATTTAGAAACTACCTGCTTTTTAAATCATGTAGCTCTTTGGTTGTAATCTTTTGTTTATATCTTATTTTACTACTTTCTACTCCTTAATTAAAAGTACTTCATGCATTTAGAAAAATATATATATAGCATAATGTATGCTTTCTGAACAAGTGTGTGTGTGTGTGTGTGTGTGTGTGGTTTATGAACCATACTGCTCATCCACTCTGCTTGGTGTAATGGCGCTTTCTGTGGGTGCAGCGGAGGAGTGAAATGCTGCAAGTGCTCCGTCCTCAGGGTGTCTGTAAACTGTTCGGGAAGACATGCCCGTGGAGTCAAGTGAATAGCCTGTATAGAAACATGTTAACAGATAGAGGTTCATACAGTTGGGTATTAAGGGGAATCTGGTAAAAGTCTGAACTCAGTCAAGGAGTTGCTGTTGATTCCTTAGAGGGGATGAGGTGAGTTTTGTACAGAATTTATTCAGAGGCTCAGGCACCTGGATTTGATGTTGTGCTGAGGGGAGAGCATTTCGCTCAGAGGTAATGAATGGACACAGACAGAAAATTAAAATTAGTAAATTCTTTGAGAGGAATAGATTATTTAGGCTAGAGATTGAAGCCAATGAATAAATGTAATGCAGTGTAACAAATGTAATAAAAAGCAAGTGCCCATAATGGATCTTTGCAGATGTGAGTTCAGCTACTTCAGTGACAGCAGGACTTTGGAATTTATTTAGTCTTGGAACCTGTTTCCTTATGTATAAAATAACAGTGTTAATTTGCAACTTATAGGAGAGAGAGAGAGATACAGAGACAGATACAGATGTATCTGTGTACATGTATCTATCACTTTATGTCTTATCTGTATCTACATGCACACACACACACACACAATGCTCGTAGCTTGGCAGGCAGTAGGCTCTCACTCCTTTAAAGACTCAATCTCATTTCTCTGACTGAAATTTTCTACTTTCCTGAAGCCACTGCTTCCCTTTCAGCTCTGCCAGGTTAAACCTATTTTTTTTTTTTTCCTTTGTTGCCCATTGTTTATTTCTAAGACTATCTTTTGTCTTTTCTTTGCTCTTTCCTATCTCCATCCCTTCTCTTCCCTCCCCTTTTCTTTTTGTTACATTTCCTCGCTCTGTGCATCCCTTCCTTCCTTTTTAAATACTCCATTGCTGTTCCAGGAGACCATGATATCCTTAATATAAAATCTATTCTTTTTTGAGACTTAATTTATTACCCTCCCCATTTTGTGGCCTTTCTCAGTCTCCTTGGGTACCACTCAGAATGGTTGCTGTTCCTCAGTGCTCACTGTTAACCTACGCTGTTTCTTACTCTCTCCAGTGGCTCTCCCGTGGAGGTACCTCTTCTCATCTATGGCCCCAGCTCCAGAGGTTGATGAGACCAGGTTCCACATGGTGAAGAACTGCTCTGTCAAATGCCAGATTTTAAGATGCAGCAATTGAATATATAATCGTGTTTGACTTTGCCCCTCAGTGTTTTATATGTCATGGTATCTCATTATATTATTTTTCATTGAAATATTTTATTTACTTTTAAAATCAGGGTAAAAATTTTATTCCTGGGACCAGCACTGTACTGATTATGACTACCTCAGTTCCTAAGGTGAAAAATTAGGTGGCATAAATATTCACAAATGAAGAAATTTGTGGACTTAGGAGTTTATTGGAACAAGTCAACACTTTATTTAAGTAGATTTAGTGAAATTTGAACAACAAATGAAAAAATCTATCCTGTTAAAATAATTCCCTTCCAGAATTCTGACACTCATAGTCATTAAACACTTACTTGTGTTCCTCAGCCAGATGTCACTGTCATAGGCCATGTTAGGCTACAAGACCTAATGAAGTTGATTTAGATATACTCTGATACAGTTTGAGCTTTTAGTTAATGCTTGAATGATTTTAGCCGTTTCTTGCAGTGCTCAATACCCTTGAACTTGCTGCTTTGTTATATCCTGGCTTATTCCTGATATGATTATATTTCAGGCCCACATTTTACCTATGACTTTGAGAATTCTTCATCTCATTCTCTAATTAAGGAGTAGATTATGTGAGTTTGACCTTTGGATTTGTCTCCTATCCTTATTGCCTTTTAGGCGAATGATTAGATGTAGTTTATGTGCTAAGGCTATAAGTATTTGATTTACCCTAAAGATGGATCAAATTTTCATCTGGTTTAAATATAATTCAAGATGTGAAGAATCATTTTCATGACTTACCAGAGATGTAATTTGCCATCATGTTTCCTTTTTCTTCCCCAGTTTACCCTCCTTATTCACTATTACCAGATCTTTTCACGGGTATAAATTTGTCTTTTATTGCCACAGTGAATTTCTACTGAGGACCTTATAGCCTGAGTGCTCATTCTGAAAGGGCGAGCTTGACATCTAAACTTTAGAATTTGACAGTGTTAGAAGCCATAAAATCGTGGAAGAACTTTTAAAAACCTGTATTTAGTTCAGTTTGAGTCCATCAAGTGACACATTTTAAAATTTGAATATTGGAAAACTAGAAGAGACAAAAGAGAAAAAATAAAGGATTACAACTCCATGTAAAAATAATTAAAGGGTGAGGCTTTTTTGTTTGTTTCACGTAAAGGGGCCAAGTGTGACGTAAATGTTTTTCTGATTATGATTATGTGAACAAGTAATGTTGACAGAATTTTGTCTCTGAAAAGGTCAGAAAAAGGAAACTAGATTTAAATTTAAAGAAGTTATGATTTGGGTTTGTAGAATGGGATTTGGAGTTGTAGAATAAGGGCACTTTTGTGGTGAGCATTTGTTGACATTAAGAGGGGAACAAATCAATAATTAGACTCTGTGGTCAGCCTTGTGTTAGCCATCTATGGTTAATAGGAACCTCTCAGTTGAAGCAGTGCCCTCCTTATGACTATAAATCAGTCGTACAGTCTTACAGGGTCAGGTGTGTGTGGAGGGGTGGGAAACTTAGCTTCTTGCCTGGCCTGATCTCTGTGGGGCCACGATGGTGATCAGCTGGAACAGGTGCTTTGCACGTTCAGAATCACGTAGGAAGAGGGGATGCACTTAATAATAGGTTCAGCCACGTTCAGTTCAGTTCTTGCTACGGCTGTTTGGTACTCAGTATCCTGGTGATTTATAGCTTAAATTAAATCTTGTGGTCAGTTTCCTTTCCAACTTGTAATTTGATTTAGTACAGCAATGGTGAATCAAAGAAAAATAATTCTTATTGCCTGATAATTGCTTATAACATTAATCAGTTCATAATCTTTTTTTTACCTATTAGGAAGTGGAAATAGTTGGAAACTGTCTTACAAAACTGCCCACCACACTGTGTGGTTAAGGCTCTTCTGTCTTCATTTTAATTATGAATTTGGTTTTTAGAGTTATGAATTCTTTGGGTCCCATTGCTTTTTCTGAGCTATCTAACATTGAAAATTCCATCATTTCCCTATTTTCAGGTATAATTAACCTTATCAGTTTTATCTTTAAGGTAATCCTTAAATGCCAGGTGGAGGAGTGAGTTAGCAGGTGTGTGTGGTTTCTTCATCTCACCCCAACTGCACCCTCCCGCGGAGATTCTAACACCCTTCCTCTCTGCACTGTCTGTACCTGTGACAGTCCACTCCTTACTCCACTTCCCTTTTCTCTGACAATCCTGTTTGTAGTCCCGTCTCTATGTTTTCTTTAATTATTACTCCTTTCCATCTATTTGAAGACAATCTATTCTTCACTATCTTAACTCATTCATAACTCCTTAGTGTCTACGACAGCCTAATGTTATATTTTTTTCTTTATGTGCTACTTCTGACCCTTTTTCATTGTTTTTTTTTTATTTGTTACATCTAGGAGATATTTATTTATTTACTTATACCTTTATTATGTTAAAAATCTGATATCAATCTTGACTTGTCAGCTAAATTTTAATTCCTATAGAAGGCAGGGGTTGTCTCTCATTCTTTAGCTGTTCTCTGCATACCCAGCGCCAAGCACATAATAGGAACTCAGTATTTAGTAGTAGTATAATTGTAGGTGAGAAAGGTGATGGAGTATTTTTCACTGCATTAAATGGACTTGGAATTTAAATATGAGCATTTTTTCTGATTTCCCTTGAGATTAAATTTTGACATTGTAAGAGCTTTGTTGAATAACTGAGGTCTGTGTTCACACTTTTTATTGAAAGGGAGGTTCCATTAAAGGATGCTCAATTACCTGCAGGTTCTTTGAATAGGATCAAGGGTCTATAATATGCCACCCTATAGAATTTTAAATATTGTAGTTACAACTTCTACCAAGTTCTGAAAGACAACTTGTGTGTGAAGGTGGGAAAATTGGGCTTTAAATTATTGAAAAGTCACAAACCAACACCCCACTGATTGCTAATATATAAAATATGAATAATAAGGTAATATTTATTTTCAATTTTATTTATATTTGAGTTAAAAAGTTGGCTCTTGCATACAGAAGTTCAGAGGGCAATGTTAGGTATAAAGAGTGAAGCACAATTTATTACAAATAGATCAGAGTTAAGGCTTGTTTCTGTGATGCATTAGCTATTGAATTCGGGCCTGTTGCGTATCCCTTCTGAGCTTTAGTTTCTTCACTTAAGAAAGGGAGATAGTAATAGCTATCTCAAAAGATCAGAGCAAGGACTAGAGGCATAGACCATCTGATGCACCAAGCACGTTACCTGGCATCTAACACCCACAAATCGTCTTTTGCTTCTCTTCGACCCTACTCCCCTCCCCTCATTTTAGATACACATTATTTAATTGAAAGTCTTATTTAAAATTGTTGCCTTCTGTTGTATCATTGACATTTTGATATTTGTAAGAAAGTTACTCTTAATTATAACAGTGATTGAGGGAAACTGGAGTTTGAAAAAACTTGTCAGTAATATGACATGAGTATTTTTCCAGACTTTGTGTTTACTAGTTTTACTTCAAAGTTACAAATTGGAAAAAGTATTGAAAAAATTTAATATTCAGCGTAAAAAATATGTTAAGACTTGTTGCTAGTTTGAGGTGTCATACAGTTTTCTGAAATGAGTCCAAAGATCTCTAGGTGAATGAGAAACTACAATTTTGCCACCTTAACCAAGGGCAATAGTATTACAGTAAAACCATTTTAACCAGATTCTTTGTAGAATGTAGTTTTCTGGCTAAAAACCCCTTTTGTTTCAACCCTTTACATAAATATTTACAAGTATAATGGTCCACTTCCTGGTCTTAGAAAAATGTACGTATAGAATATAGGAGCCTCTTTGTCTGTAGACTGAGGATCTTTCATGCCTCAGTCTACGTAATAGTTACTCTGGGCTGGCAGTGCGAGTGGCCTTGTGACAAGCAAGAGAGGTCAGGCTGAATGTGACCCCACGGCTCCTACATAAAGTCACCAGCTCTGCAGCGCCGCCCCGCCCCCATCCCTGATGTCAGTTTCGCTTTACTTTTCGTATCCTCCTCCTTCCAGTTTCTAACAAAGTGCGATTCTGGTTTCTTAAAACTTAAAATTTATTCAAGGAGATGTGGGAGATTGTTTAGGTCTTATAGATTAAAGACCTGCGGTGGAGGTTAACTGACTTGTTCGAGAACACAAAGCAGATTAACGAAACGAAATGAAGATTTAGGTTTCCTCATAAAACTGACACTTTAATAGTGTCCCAAATTGTGGTGGTTATCTTTGATCTTCTTTGAAACAGGTAGATCGACACTTGAGAAAGCTGGATCAGGAACTGGCTAAGTTTAAAATGGAGCTGGAAGCTGATAATGCTGGAATTACAGAAATTTTAGAGAGGCGTAAGTAAAATTTACAGTTTTCCATCAATGTTGGACAGTACATGAACACATCATTGAGGAGACGCTCAATTGTGGCAACTGGGCGGGATAGCTTGGTCCCTAGCAGTTGGACTGTTTGGGTCATGGATCCTTGGAGAGATCAGATAGTGTATGATCCACTCACTCTTTATGAAAATAAAGTATCAAGTCATTCCATTTCTAATATATATATATGTGCTAGTAAGCTGAGTGTTAAGAACAAAGATTCAAAGAAATATAACCATGTAGAAACAGGTTAGCCATCTGTCATTAGATGTTTTGATTTTGCCCTGCCTGCTTACTGCACTTAAGCATTGAGGAAGGTTGTTATTTTTACTTCTTAAGAGCTACGTTAAAGCTTTTCCTCAACTGTTTACTAAGAAAGATATTAATGAGTTCTACAATACTTCCTCTTTTCTCAATGAAGTCTTTCCTAACTTTCTATCAGCAGAGGCCATTTTAGTACTTATTTGCAAGGCTTGATTTGATCTCCTGCTAAAATTTACCCTTATCACTTCTGGGGTTTAACTCAGGAGACTTCTCCAAAATGGAGACAAGAGTTCTGTTTCTTTAAGTTAGCCTCTCCTCCAGCCTAAATAGGTAACGTCTGTAAAAGCAGATAGTGCGGTGCTAAGCCCAGAGTAGGCACTCACTAAATATTAGTTGAATCAGGACAGTATTATGACTGATCTCTACTCAAATTTAATTAAGGGTTCAAGCATTTCTTTTCTTGGTGCATTTCAACAGCAAGAACATGTACCTATTTCTACACACAGATGAAAGGTTTCTTTACAGCATTAGGTTATGTATCTCTGTTTATGTACTCACCAGAAGTCAACTAGAGAAGCAGCCAGACACGAATCCATCTTGGTACCCATAGTTGCACTTTTGTATTGAAGAAATAGAGCCATCACTTCAGATGATCATCTAACTTACTTGTGATACTTTTATTCCAAGGGAGCCCTATCTGAGGATAAGTGTTTTGAGACAAAATTAATATTTTATTTTAGTTTTTTGAAATGCCAATAGTAGCTTAGCTGTGAGTAATAATTCATGCCTATTCAGTACTGCAGGAAGGTTAATGAAGCATCCTCTGTAAGGACACAGACATATGAAACTAAATCATATCGATAAAAAACTGCTCCACCCTGTGCCCTGCCATAATTTCATCTCAAGGGATCAAAATATACCCAGGAAATTTCTTTAACAGTTTTCCAAAGCTTGGCAGTAGAGCTTCTGAGCATCACTTTTCACAAGCAAAATCCCTAACTTCTTTTAGGAAGTCTCTGCTATCTCATGTCATTTTAATGATCGAAGAATTTTCTTTCAACTAATACTGTCCCATCGCCTAACACTTGAGGATCTCCCATTAAGAGGTCTTCAACTCAGTAACGCTAGGTTGAGTTTTTCAGATCTTATCAGTAATGGAGTTATAATACTCATTTGTCCACTTATGTGGTACCAAAGGTCATGAATTCCCTAACTAGACGTTAGCATGCTTGAGCCATTTTGTACTCAAGGTAAATATCGAAAAATGAATTCGTTATTGTTGAGAAAGAGGATGAGACTGGCTCAGGGTGAAATTGGCAGTGGACCCTCTAATGTGTTTGGCTAAAATGACACCGGCATAGGCATCAGGGCTTGCCAGTCCTCTGCTGGGTGAGGGGATGCCGTGCCTCTAGTTGACTGATGTGTGAAATTCTGTGGTGGCACCTCATGGTGGTGTACCTCTATGCTCTCTTTTTTTATTTTTTAGGATCTCTGGAATTAGATACCCCTTCACAGCCAGTGAACAATCACCACGCTCACTCACATACTCCAGTGGAAAGTAAGTTGGATTTAGGGCAGCTAAAATTTTAAAGACAATTAAAAATTCATTACATTATGAATTCTCTTTCATTAGCTCTATACAACCGATTGAGAAACAGATATCCTCCCTTTTCTTTATTTTGTGAGGTGTATCTCTTCATTGCCATCACAGGCAGATTTGTCTTCTTCATTTGGGAACAGCGTATTTGATTTGGGAGCAGGGAGTCTGTTTTCCCTGGAATTCACAGAAGAAGGATGTTTGGTACTAACAGCAGCATATACTCACTCCATACAGACACCAGGGAGTTCTCCCCAGGGAGTGTTACAAATCAGCCAGACAGTGAACTGTTTGCTGTGGTCTCTGTGTCTCTGTCATCCTTGCTGCTCCAGTGCCTCGCCTACTGCGTGGCACGTGATAGAAGTCTCAAATGGTCCACGAGTTAGTGAGTGGATGACTGTTTGTCAGAACCTGGCTGGCTAGATGCCTCCTGTATTGGTCCTTTTTTTGACAAATCAGTTTGATATGAAAAAAAGGTTGATGGAAAACTATCCTAAGTTGTAGATAATGTTTTGAAAATGAAATTCCCTTCATGTTCTATGTGAAACCCCAGTGCATCGTGGGTTATCTTCAGTTCTCTGCTACTGAAGTGTTTTTGAAGGTCTGAACAGTCTGCTCTTAATAAGACATGTGACACAGAGAGTTCTATTTGTCCTGTCTTCTAAGAAAATATGATGCTCTCTATTCCATGAGAAACTCAGATCATAACTGCATCGGTTTATAACCAGGTGAAAGTATTATGCCCTGTTCATTGTTCTCTAAAATCTAAAAACACGTGAATTCTTTACATTCAGAAAGGAAATACAATCCAACTTCTCATCATACGACAACAGATCACATACCTGAAAAGAAGTTTAAATCTGAAGCTCTTTTGTCTACCTTAACATCAGATGCTTCTAAGGAGAATACACTAGGTAAGTTTATTATCTTAACTCGAATTGTTTTCTTCTTTTGTTTGTATTAAAATGAGGGGAAATGAAAGCATTTAAGATTAATTATAAAGACTTTTTACCTGGTTAAAGTCTACGTAGGAAGAAAGAAAAAGAGGAGAAAATATGACTTGGAAATTTTAAATTTACTGATTGTATCTGTGCTGGAAAATAACACATTTTAAGTTCACTAACATTATGTTCTCGCCAACTGATTTTATTTCTTCTTTAATGCTACACAGGTTGTCGAAATAATAATTCCACGGCCTCTTCCAACAGTGCTTACAGTGTGAATTCCTCGCAGCCTCTGGCGTCCTATAACATTGGCTCGTTGTCTTCAGGAACCGGCGCGGGGGCAATTACCATGGCGGCGGCTCAGGCCGTCCAGGCCACAGCTCAGGTAAAAAAGGGAGGGGGTTGGAAACAGAACGGTAAATTCTGTCTGAGTCCTTGGCAAACCCTAATAGAAACAACTAGATGTGAACAGAAAGAATTTTCTTGCAGGGTATAGTTTCTTTTTTAAATCATATTTTTATGATATCTGACATTTTGTTCCATGAAACGAATATGCAGAAATTGCCTGACCGATAATGAAAATCAAAAATAGGTTCGGTTCCCACAGCCGCGTGCAGGTCCCTTCTCGCAGGGGTGGCTCGTGAGGCTCGTGTTCTTGACTGTCAGCCGCAGCCCCTGCTGGGACAACTCTTCACCATTTCTGCCAGGCCCGGGGCTCACTCTCTCACCTCAGAACTTAAGTTGCCTTGAGGTTGTTCACTTCTGTACTGTTTGTCTGTGTCCCAAATTAAGTTACCCATCCTGTAGTGACTTCCTGACTGGGTGAAAACTGATCTGAAGTCTTTACATAAAATAGCTTAAATTACAATGATGAAAATAATGCCTTGAACAAAAATAATATTGGCTAAACCAAAATACTGCTGTAACTAGTAAGACTTGAAAAAGAAAATCTACGTATTTATATTTATTAACATGATCAATGAATGCCTTTTTAAGATGAAAGAGGGACGACGAACATCCAGCTTAAAAGCCAGTTACGAAGCGTTTAAGAACAACGACTTTCAGCTGGGAAAGGAGTTCTCCATGCCCAGGGAGGCAGCGGGCTACTCGTCGTCTTCAGCTCTCATGACCACACTAACCCAGAACGCCAGTTCATCTGCAGCTGACTCCCGGAGCGGGAGAAAGAGCAAGTAAGTTTGATCCTCACAGCGGCCTGTACCTTTACTAAGTGTGCATCTGCCTGGCGTCCAGCCAGGCTTCCATATGCTGAACCACGGCAGCGTGCGTACCATGGGTCAGGATGAACCTGGGGGGGTGGGAAGACGTGGTATTTCCTTCACACTGACATCCTTTGAAAGGGATAAAGTCTTTAAAAAGTGTTGAGACCAATTTTTCTAGAGTCTTAAATTGGGTTTGTTATAAAATGACTTCTGTTTACTTTCCTTTGTTGATTAAGATAAACCATCTTATGAAATTTTTCCGCTGATAGACCCTTATTTTGTCATGTGTTTCCTGGAAATTTTTTAAATAAGATTCTTCATTTTGATTAAGAGCAAGTTGTCTTAATTCTTGGTATTATGTCCTAAAAGTTGAAATTATGAAAATATCCCTAGATTTTGTGTATGATATTCTTAGGATGATTATAAGAACTTCACATTTGAAAACTTAACGGCTTTTGGCAGCTTTACCCAAAGTACCTGCATTTGCTAGGTATTCATACATAATGACAGTTTAAATGCTAGGCCGAATGAATTCATCACCTAATAATTGTATCATAGTTTATTTTTTGAATGTGTTGTATTTTCTGTAAGTGAATGTTGTATTTTCTGTGTTCCTGTATTTTCTGTGAGTAAATCTCTAAAAGAATGATCAATGTAGAATTGAATGTAGAATTATTATTACCCCAAAAGTGCTAGGTATCTTAAAAATTCATTTAGTGACCCAAATTTATTGTAACTGCTGATGATAAATTTTTGTATTTTTAAGATTCATTAGCATACAGATAATTGTAAATTACTTGTGAATTTTAACACTGTTTGTTTCCTGTCCTACACAGGTAAGTATTCACATGTCAGTTGATGGTCATGACCATTTTCATCAAATGTTTGTGTATATTTGTATTTTAGATTTTGATAAAGAGTATTCAGTTTGCTTAAAAATACAAAGACTTATGTGTAAGGTAGCTATGACTAGTACTAATTCTTTAAAGTATTGCCTACAATTTAAATCAATGGTAAGTAGTAACTGATTAAAAATGTATTTTAAAAACTTTAAAATATTTTGAAAGAATTTCCTTTGAATACTTTTATTCTCCAGAAAACAAAAAATTCAAACAAAAATAAACCATTATGAAAAATAGTGCTCTTTGTCACTATAAACAATTGTGCTTGTAAATCCACTTATCAATTACTTTCACTTAGTGTTGAATGTTAATTTATACATTTGATGTCATTTCATTGCATACAACAAATTTAGTTTTTCTCAGGTAACTTTTGGATGCTGAGCAAATAAAACTGACACTGTTTTTTCAGAAACAACAATAAATCTTCAAGCCAGCAATCCTCCTCCTCCTCCTCCTCTTCTTCCTTATCATCCTGTTCTTCATCATCAACTGTTGTACAAGAAATTTCTCAACAAACAACAGTAGTACCAGAATCTGATTCAAACAGTCAGGTTGACTGGACTTACGACCCAAATGAACCACGATACTGCATTTGTAATCAGGTAAAAGTCTGACTTATGGCTCTAAAAGCATAATCTGAATAAATTAGAAAAAAAGAGGTATTTCATTTTTTTTTAGCATTTTTTACTCCAGTTAAAATACCTTGCTTTTTAAATATATTTTCTCCTATTTCTTATAAAAATGATGTGTTTATTGTAAATACAGGGAGTACAAAGAAACATGTGTGAGTCGTCCATAATCTCAGCCCTCAGATATAACCTATACGAAACATTTCGATCTACTGCTACCGTAGACGCCGCGTGGACGCTGTCTTAGCCTGCTCAGGCTGCCATGGCAAAATACGACTAACTGGGTAGCTTAAGCAGCAGAAATATGTTTTCTCACAGTTTTGGAGACTGGATAGTCCAAGATTAAGGTGCTGACCAATTGTGTTTCTGGTGAGGGTTCTCTTCCTGGCTTAGAGATGGCCACCTTCTTGCTGAGTCCTTACACCAGAGCGCTCTGCTGTCCCTTCCTCTCACTATAAGGGTAACCAGCCCAGTTAGGGCTCCACCCTCGTGGCCTCGTTTAACCTTATCACCTCCTCACAGGCCCTGTCTCCAAGTGCAGTCACACTGTGGGTTAGGACTTTAGCACATGACTTCTGGGGAGGGGCGCATTCAGTTCATAACATGTGCACTTGACAGTGGGAGTCATGGTATTCTTTTACGTCACTGGCTTTTTTTGGTAAATCTTGGACACTGAACATGATCTTTCTATAAGAAGTTGTGCTATAAAGTGCTGGTGATGAACAGCAAAAAGAAAAATGAGAAAGGACATATAATAAATAGATAATAAATTTAGAGGTTTCAGTGAAATGGACTGTTGAATGCAAAAGTTTAAATGACCTAACATGACCCAAGAAAGAATTAAGAGCTGAAGTATGTAAATAACCAAGAAAGAAACTTAAAATCTTTACAAAAGGAACCACTTACAAAGTTGATTCCTTCGTTGAGCTGGTTTACAGAGCAAGTTCTTGTAGACTTTCAGAGAGCACGTAATTTCTGTGTGCCCCTCACATAATGCTTCTGTCCCCCTCAAAAAAATCTTTCAGAAAAAAATTATAAATTATAAAAAAAAAAACTATATACCCTGTTTTCTTAATGCAATTGTATATTCAGTGTATTTCCCTCTAGTTTCTTAACAGTGTTGTAAATAATTAATTTAGATTTAGGTGCTGGTTATATACTCATAATAAGAATATTTATTTTTTTTTTAAACTAGGTATCCTATGGTGAGATGGTGGGCTGTGATAACCAAGATGTAAGTATTACATTTTTTCATTTAGGAATGACAGATATTGTAGTTTATTATTACTTGAATTTATATATTTTTTCTGTGTCTCTCAGTCTCAGAAAACAGGTTTGCAGATGTGTTCATTACGTTATATTAATGCTAGAGCATTCCTCCCCCAAGTAGGATAGGTTCCCTTAATGTGTTCACTATTTTAACTTTTTTAAAGCTGATTTTATGGTTTTATGTGCAGATTATATTTCTCAAAAAGTGTTACTTGTATGAAAATTAGAAGCAGCCCCCCCTTCCCGTTTTACCAAAGACTGCTGTGTTAGCTGGACTCCCGTTCACTTCTCCCAGTGGAGAACTGGAGCTTTGGGACAATGCACTGCTTCAGGAAGCACGGCGTTGGGGTGAAGGCTCCAACGTGCGTTGTTTTCCTCCCATTAGTGTAGTGTTTCCTACTGCACTGTGCAGGTGTCAGCTGATAAGAGCCACTTCTGATATATAAAATAAAGACGGTCTGAAAGAAAAGAATTCCTATTTCTTTTCTGTGAAGCTTACTTTGGGTTAGAGCTGTGTTAATTGAATGCTGCGAATATTTTTGTCCAGTGATTTCCGCTGCCTTCTTCCTGTCACACACTCAGCCCTCTTGTCCATCTCTTCCCCTGGAGGGGTAACAGAACCCGGGGCTCTAAAGTACTCATCAGTAATGTCAGGGTCCTAAGGTTAATAATAAAGATTTATATTTTTAAAACAATCTGGAGATTGAGCAGGGTTGGCTCATGAAGATGTGTTACTTTCCTGACCTGCCGGGTCCCAGCCACACGTTCACGTGGAGGAGGAGTCTCCTTCCGCCTCCCTCTTTAGAACCACTTTTTGGGGCTGTTTGTGATTATGGCTGAACAGTAGCACCTAACCCTTTCAAGAAGACCACTGTAAACTGTCCTCTGGGGCAGTTGGTGAAAATGATGAATGAGATTTCTGTGAAACCCCCTCTCTCTGATCCCTCTCATTCCCAGTGGTGCTCCTCTAAGCGCTAAGGTTTGCTGTGGGATATATTGCACAGTGGGATTCTTTTTTCTACATACCCAGGAATAGATACACCCAGAAAGGGGACTCAGGGCGTCCCTTCATGTCTCATTATTCTGGCTATTCTACTAGCCTATTCTGCTTTATGAGGGAACAAATAAGGCTGAATATTAAATAAAGTCTTTAAAACACATGTATCTTCTATATAAGAGACCCATCTCACTTCTTGTCCTTATGAATAGGAGTCAAGGTACGCTCCAGCTTAATGAAAATTAGTGAATTTGTGTAAGATTGTGAGAGTAGATTACATGAACATCAGAGTTAACAAAGATACATAATTTTCTGTGCCTCCATTTCCTCATCTCTGAAACTTGGCAGTTGGACTAAATGATCTATAAACCAGCTTCTAGGTCTCAAAGTTCTATTTCCACGAATCGAATTATTAATATTCAGTCTGCGGGGCATATTTTAATATACTTCCTAATTTTTACTAAAAACTATTTCTCTGCGTTTTCGCTTTCAAGTGCCCCATAGAATGGTTCCATTATGGATGTGTTGGATTGACAGAAGCACCAAAAGGAAAATGGTACTGTCCACAGTGCACTGCTGCGATGAAGAGGAGAGGCAGTCGGCACAAATAAGGGTGGTCGCTCCCTTTGAGGAAATAAAAAACTTCAACATTTTATATAGGACTTTAAAAAAGACGAAAAGAAAAAGAAGAAACAATGCATTTCCGGGCAACCACTTAAAGGATTTACATAGACAATCCTATAAGATCTTGAACTTGAATTTTATGGGTTGTATTTTAATAATGTAAGTAAATTATTTATGCACTCCTGGTGTGCTCTGAATATTATTCCAGTTAGCCTTGGATTATTTCAGTGGCCAACATATGCAGACATTTGTACTCCTCAACCATTTTCTCAAAGTAATGGGCATTCTATAATTTAGACTTCAAGGAATTCCAACGATGAAGATTTTAAGGAAAGTATTTTATATTCAAACAGGTATGTACTGCTGCATGTACTGTACTCCAGAGCTGTTATGTAACACTGTATATAAATGGTTGCAAAAAAAAAAAAAGTCAGTGCTTCTAAAAAGAATATAAGATAATGGTTTTTTAAATACCTTTATAATAAGCTTTGTTTCTTTGTGAAACTAAATTCAGCGGGCTGAAGGAAATGGTTCATGTGACAAAGTGGGCTGGTGTCCTCTAGAGTACCTGGGTACATAAACAAAAACTCCTGTAGGTCAAAACTAATTTGTGCCATTAGTCTTTATATGTTTCTGCATCCAGATAGAGTGCAGTTCATTGGGGGGAGGGAGGGCCGAAGGGGAAAGGGTGTTAAAGTGATACATTTTTATACCAAATGTGTTTATTTTTTTGTGCAAGTAATCCTTAAAATTGGAATTGTATTAGGTGTTAAAATAAAATTTTTAAAAAATTACCTGTATTTATACTTTACACACTTAATAATGAACATTTCTTAATTCCAATTAACTTCCAATTTTCATAATCTAAAAAGGACAAGAGGCCCAGGACACAGAATGCTGCGTAATCTGATATTTCTTTAGTAATGCTTGGAATTTGTGATATAAAAATAGGGAAAGACATTTTTTTAATGTAAACTTGAAATGCAGATGTATTTTTCTAGAACATCTCCCTGGCTTTTCCTTCAGTCTAAGGGATGTGAAAGAAGCCTAATTATGGCAGATAAAATGAAAATAATGGTCGTAGTCGTTCTGACTTGAGGCAGCTTAAGTATAAGACCCCCAGGATTGGACCTTAGAATTCAGTTCTATTTTTTGATTCTACCACATGTTGGTATGACAGTTAATTCGCATTTTGATTCACTCTGGGCTTTATTAAACCAGAGTGATGCTGGCTTCAGAATGTCTGTAAAGCACTCCTAAGGTTTTAGTGTATAGGTGCTATTTAAATTATAAATTTTGCCTAGTGGAGGTTTTATTTAAGGTATAATATCGAGTCTGGTCGGTAGAAAAATCCTTAAAACTTTAGAAATACTTACTACATTATATTTCTTTTATATTGAAACTTACTGGGTCCATGAGATTTCTGCTTTAATCAAAGCCACTTATGAGCCTCTTAGAACTTAGAAAACTAAAATCTATGCAATGCTACCAAAAGGGTATGGATTAGATAGGTGATCTCAAAGGTCTCTCCTTCCATCTTCGCGATTCCACACTTCTGAGCTGCTGCAGTCTGATTTTATAACAGGACAGCCCGTCAAACTAAATTAGGTTCATTCGTGGGTACTCATGATTTCATGATACTCAGTGTTTTCATGGAGATTTTATAAATCTTTAAAAAGTAATATATAATGTAGTATTCAGTTAGCTTATTAGCATGTTGCCTGGAGATGCGCAGCGATATTGTTTAATTGTCTAATTACATATAAGGACTTCTCCAAACTCATTTGTTTTATAGGAATTGGTCAAAGGAAAAAGCCTTATGTACAGCCTTACTTCAAAGAGAAAGTTCCTTGTCAGAGTCAGGAACATCCCTATTTCCAGCTGCTACAGCCCCTTTCGGTGTGTGAATTCCACTGCTTAGCACATCACTCAGAAAAACATTTTGACAAATTTTAAGCTCAAACATTTGACTATTTTATGAAACGTGTAAAGAAGTAAACCAACATTTTGTGCAATTACTTAGTAATGGGCAGATCTGTTAATATCAGAGACCTATATAATAATGGGCCAAACGTGGAACTACCTCATTGGGGGAAAAAAATAGATGTGGCCAACTATTAATATTCTTTGTGACATTTACATCAAGGGATATTTTGGGTATTATAATATACACATTCAAAATCTTTGTTGTACAAAACTCGTGTGACAATTGGTGGCGCAAAAAAATCCGAATGTGGGTTCACAGTTTATAGGTGGTGAAAATTGAGGCCTTACTGCTATGGAGTGTATATTAAAATGTTCATGGTAACACATTTGAAGCAATAAATGGCTTAATTAAATGCCTAAATGAAGCTGAGTGTTTGATAAACATACAATCATTCTTTTTTAAGGGCAGTTCATTTTTTTTTTTTTTTTTGCTCTTTTCTCCTTTAAAGCAAATTCCACATATTTTAGATTTTTTAACCATTTTTGTTTTATGCAATGTTAGTGCCCTTTGTCCTTAAATCTCAGAAATATTCTTCTTGATCTTACTAATTCGTTAATTTAGTCTTAAAAGAATAAACGTCTAGTATAGTTGGGTTGTAAGGGGTAAAATTCTCTTTGTGTAAACATTGCAGTGTTTTCCTTTAACTCACATTTTTTAAAAAGAAATCTTTCAACAGGTGGATTTTAAGAGAAAAAAATATCCTCAAGAAAGTTTATTTTTATAATTCTACAAACATGAAGCACCTAGATGTTAAGAATACATGGATAAAGATATTTGTGTGTGTATGTATGTGGTGTGTGTGTTTGTGTGTGTGTGGTGCGTGCTGGTGTGGGGAGCAGGAAGGACAGACACGTTAACAAGCAATTGCTGTATTTTGATGTGTTACAATAGATGGATGCACAGAGTATTCTAGGAACACTGGGAAGCTTAACATAGAAATATCATTTGAACTGATTCCTAAAGATAAATGAAGTAGGGAAAGTTTTCCTGGCAGTGAAACTGTTCTGGAGCCACATGCATTCTGAGAACATAAAAGCAGTGTGGAGTAAATGCACGTGGGGTTGGGAGATGTGTTGTCAGGGGAACGGAACTTGAAAGCAAGAGTCTAGCCATGAACGTTTCACACTGTACCTGGAATTGTTTGTCAGTAGGAGTAATGATAACATTTACATATTGTCAGCCAAGTACATTATTTTAACTGTTTAATGAAATCGTAACACTTTTCTTATTAAGATTATAAACTAGGGATGACAAAAATTGTCTGTAATTTGGAAATTGCGTAAAAATTCTAAATTTAAGGTGAATCTTTTCTCCCAATTTTTGAAACTACTAATCAGAATTGCTGATCAAGATTTTTAAATTTCCCTATTTAGATGGCAAAATCTGAGTTACTAAAACCGATTGTAACTTCTTCCCCAGAATCTTCATATCCATGATTTGATTATGCTACAGAGAAAAAGTTTGAAGTGAGATGAACTGACTTCAAAATTCTTTTGCTTTGTTTTGTGTATTAATTAAAGTTTGATATAAGGGAAAGATATGCCCACTTCTGGCCATTACCATTTTAAAGTAGTAGGTGATGTATAACTTATAAGTCAATATTTTAGCTTAATAAATAACTTCATTTAATGACAAGTTATTTGAAACCTAGGCATATTAAAATGTGTATTTTAAATAAATGTAATAATTTCTTAATAGGTTCTTCAAAGCCATATATTTTTACTTTTCTTCACTCCTGGCAAGGGAGACTATAAATAACATAATCATTCATTTTTCTGCTGCTTGTTAAAAATTCAGATGCTCATATGGGAGGTGAGGGTGGGGTATGTGTGTGGTTTGGGTGTTGCTTATTCCTGTTCCCCATTTCTACTGGCCTGTGTTAATGAATAAGAATACTTTTTCATAGGAAAGTGTATACCGGCTAGTCTTTAATGATGAACTGTTCACAAGTTGAATACTGCTTATAGGAAAAAAACAGTGGTCCTATTTTAATTCTTTTTGCACTGTTAACTCTACTCCAGTAGATGGGCTCTCCATGCTATTACCTTAAAATGACAATTTTAATTGGTACCAAGTTATTTATTTATTTATTTATTTTTAATTAAAGTTTTTATTGAAGTGTAGTCAGTTACATTGAGTTAGTTGTCGGTGTACAGCATAATGTTCCAGTCATGCATATTTATACGTATACTCATTTTCATATTCTTTTTCATGAAAGATTATTACAAGATACTGAATATAGTTCCCTGTGCTGTACAGAAGAAATTTGTTTTTTATAGGTTTTTACATATAGTGGTTAACATTTGCAAATCTCAAAACTCCCAAATGTATCCCTTCCCACCAGTACCAAGTTACTTGAAAAAGCTTTCAAGTGGAATACAAGAGGCCAGGCAAAATTATTTCTAAACAACCCCTGAGCATAAGAGTCAGTTCATTAGAATGATTTTGCTAATATAACTATCTAGTAGAAGCTTTTAATGTGATTTCCCTAGTATATCCCATTAGAATTCATCAATTTTATATTTGTATCCCTGAAGCATGTATCTATTTATCTTTAATATGACAAATGATTACTTGGCTTTAGTAGTTTGAGGAATTGATTATAAGGGTATTTTTTTCTTGGGTTTCCCAAGTGTGTCAAAGATTTTTCATTTTGCCAATGGTTCTCATTTATAAACGCTTAAACCAGTCCACTTATCTGTTGGGAAATTTTTTTAAAAATAGAGATCATGTGGTTTAAATATAGAAATAATCTTTTGACTTTGTGTGGTATACATGTGACCCAAGAACCATACTCTGGGAAAGAATGTTACTTCTTGATTACCCAGATTGGCTAAATGGCTCCCAGCCTTCACTGGACTGATAAAACCAGACCAACCCCCCCCCCCCATTCCTCATTGCATACATCAGTCTTTCAGGGAGCAAATTTAATGCTGGGAAAATTTCAAAATACTTTATTTTCTGAGAATTAAAATGGATGATTGAACTGTGATTACATTTTTAAAAAGAAAACAAGCCAAGTTATGTGGCTATCTTGAGACAATTTCTTTTAATGTATTGTGGTTTCCAAGGAATATTATATTGTAGATCTACAGAGAAGAGGAATGAAATTTGTAATTAAGCTGAAGAATGTAATTTGATGCTATTATATAACAAATGAGAGCTAAATTTGTTCATGTTTTATATATTGAAAAAAAAAAAAGTAGGGATCCTGGCTCCATGCCAAGTTGTAAGTTTGCATACAAAAGAGAGTCAAGCACTGGGGATGTATAATTCATTGGATTAAATGTTTAATATTCTACCTGTGTGCTCACTGCTTGAAGGGATTCCATCTTCTATCTTTCTATCTATCTATTTTCTATCATTTAGAATCATCTATCTACATTTAGAATGTGTGTATACACATATACCTAGCCATAGGCTTTTAGAGGATGCAAACCTTAAATGCAAATCTGAAAGGCTTAAAGGAAATTGTATGCCCATGTTGCATTTTGGGGGGAGTGGTATAATTACACATTCAAGAAGTGGGTAAAATCCCAATGAAGCTAATCAGGTCATTGCCACAAGCTGCTCAGGGACTCCCTGTTCTAAATTAACAGATCATCTTGGGCCTCTTAAGTAACAGAACATCATGTTAAAATTGTGCAACGAACTTCTTTTGGTTAAATTTCAGGTTTCCAACCGTAGCACCATTGACATTTTATGCCAGATGATTCTTTGTTGTGGAGGTGCCGTTGTGTGCATCGTGGGGTGCTTAGCAGGTACCTGGCATCTACATATGAGATGTCAGTAGCACCCACCCTGGGCCCACAAGTTGTGACAACCAGAAATCTCTCTAGACATTGCCAAATGCCTCCTGGGGGACAAAATTGCCCCCACTGGGTTAAATGTTACCAAGATGTGAAGTATTTCTCGTGGGGAAAAAAATGGGAACAATATGGAAAATATTTGAATCTATGATGTATGAATCTCTACAAACAGGAATTTTTAAATCGCTTGCAAGTAGACACTGCTAGATACTGCAAGAATATGGAGATGAGTAAAATAAATTTCTGTCATAAAAGCAGTTTATACTGTAAAGAGATAGAAGCACACTGGTAACTAGAATACAGCACAGAATATGACAAAAGTAATTTTTGGTGCTGGTGCAAACAAATTCAAAATGCTTATGAAGAAAGCTGTGAAAAATAAGTAAGGTGACCAGTTGAGAGCTATGCAGCGCTGGTGAGGGTACGCCCAGTTTCGAAAAGACAGCACCAGGTCGTGTCGGGAGACTTCTATGCTCAGAAACACTGATCTAGTGGACAATTTAAAATGATAAGCATTTAGTTTGGAGGATTTAGTCTATCTGGACTGTTTTGTTCATCTAGAAACTTAGACACTATAAAATGTGTCTGTTCAAACAAACATCAAACAAGAAAAAGATAATAGAAAGTTGAAGACTTTCCACCGCAGCATTTTATTTCCATGTGTAAATTGAACAAATGCTGGGCCTTTAGGAAGTCCCTTTTACCATTTAACACAATTTCCAGACCTCTGCCAAATCCTCAGCTTACCATTCTGTCACCTAGAGTGGTTTTAGAACCACTACAAAGGCAGAGAAAAATCTCTCTCTCTCTTTTTTTTTTTTTAATGCACAAAATGCCCCAGAAAGTTTCTGGGATAGATTTGAACAGAAAGTGACTCCACGTAATAATAGGAGAGATTGGGAGAGAAGTAACATAATTGAGTTGAAAGGAAATTGATCAGGTTTAGATGTTGACTGCATTAGAAATTGCAGAAAAATTGCAAATACTGTTTTAGGATTTTTGTTCATACTCCTCTAGCATCTCAAGAACCAGACATAAGCCTGATGGCAGACTGAACTTTTCATTTGTCTTTGTAGTGAGTGGTAGATGTGAAATTCTAAAGACAAGTGAAAAGATATAAGTAATATAAATTAATGTTCTGTGTTTGCATGACTTTGTGGGCTAATACATAATCAGGTGTATTTGCACGTACCTTGGACAAATACAGCATTTTCCTCCGAAGGGAGAGTGAGGGCTTTAAGGCAAGAATTTGACATTGCATATAGACTTAAATCTTGTGTATATTTTGCACCATGGAGAGTAGTCATATAAGCTTGACCCGTGCTGTTCTTATGCTACCTTAAAAAAAAGAAAAAGAAAAAAAAAAGGAGAAAAAAAGTAATTTTTCTTTGTGAGTTTACAATGAAAGATAATGGTAATATAATAGTATTCTCAAAAAATTGAAAATAATGGTCTTCCTAGCCTGACATTTATCACAATCTCTTCATTAATAAATCATCTGGGGAAGAAACTTTTTGGATTCTCACTGTGTACAGGTAAAGGCTAGATATCTTTAACTTAGAAATTATAGCCAACCCTGATGTGGACCAAACTCTCCAGTTTTATCTTTAGTGGCCTCCCACTAAGACGTAAAACCTGTGGCATTTGAAATCTTTGTGACTTTTCAGAGCCCAGCTGAGAAATGACCACTTTCCTAAAGCTTTTTTATCACCTCCCAAAAGATGCGAACTCCCTATTATGATTCTCTGTGACACTTGACTTATCCCCATTTTAGTTGCAGCTGGGACTGCAATCTGTTTATCAGCTTCTTTTCCTTTCTCTCCTGGGCATGTTGCTAAACCTCAATTTCAAAGTGGGTCAATGTGACTGAGCTCTGACCAATAGAATATGGGCCAAAGGATACATGCCAATTTGAAACTTAGTCCCCAAAAAATCTCCCACGTACTTCTCCATGCCCTCTTCTCATTTCTTATCTGCTAGTGGGAGTCAGAGGATCCAAGGGATTCAGTGGGTATCCAACATTCTAGAGAATGGAAAGTCACCAGATAGACCTTGTGTACTCAATGTCTTAATGCAAACTGACACACACTGGAATATTATATGAGTGCAAAATGAGCTTTATTGTATCAAGCCACTGAGATATCGAGGTTATTTGTTAAAGAACTTACCCTACCCTGAGCATTTCATCATTGTGTTTATCATATTTTAGTCCTTTACGGTATTTGTCATTTGTCTTGTTTTCCACATTGCTTGGGATGATGCTCTTGCATAGTAAAGATTCAGTATGCAATTCATGATTTAAATTTATGAGCCTGTTATGCTCGGAGCTAATGGGGAAATTTCCACAGTCAGTATCAGATGAGAGGTGGTGGGAGCTGGGAAGAGGCCAGTCAGGCTCTAGGGAAGAGATACTGGAAGGTGAGTACCCAGGCGTGGCTGACAGCACCCTTGGGACTTTGTTCACGACATCACCACCAGTGTCTACAGCTGGATTTTACATCATTACGGACAGGAGCCTTCTTGAAAGAGAGAGGCTCTTCCCTGCAGGAAATTCAGAGGGCCCGGAATCTGAAGATTTCCTCTTCTTATCAGGTTGCCACAGAAAGGAAATCCGTGTCAAAAACGTGTCCCTGAAAGCATAGCTCTGGAGCCTCGGGTGACATTTGAGATTACCTGGTGATAGCTGAAGCCCCTATTTTATGAGGAAGCTACACTCAAAGAGACAAATGACCTTCTCAAATTTCCTGATCTGATCCTAGAATCTTCTCTGTTATAGATAGCTTTATTTCTCTAGTTTAAAAAATAAAATAATTTTAAAAATACCTTTTTCAAACAACCATTTTCAAATTCAACATCTCCTTTCACCCCCACTTCATACGATACCAAAATGAAACATACGTGTGATGGAAGAGTGTGCTTTGTGTAGGAGACATTTGAGGAAGAAGATTGTTCTGTTTTGTCCAACCTTAAATTTACAGAATTCTAAAAGGTCTGTCATTCTATTGCCCAAGTGTGATGCTGCTTAAATACAGGCCCTTGAATACTGCAACGATTTAGTGGAAGGGGTGCTTTATGAAATTATATGCACGAAAGCAACCAGTCCGAAACACTGCCAGAATCCGCAGGTTCATGCAGTTCTGCTGTGTATCACCCTCCCACTCCTCTCACTGAACCAACCGACTCTGTCTTCATTGTTCCCCATTCTGACGCTTCCAGACTCTGACGCATGCTCCTTTTTAGCCTTCCATTCCAGCTGAGGCATAAATATCTCCCACTCACAGTCTCCACCTTCTACTCCCTCCCATCCTGCCCTTGCTCTCATTCCCCCAAACCAGCATCTGCCACCCACCCCCATCTCACAGAATGAAGAGGACTAGTACTATGTGCTCATGTTTGCTTTGAGGGCTTCCTCAAGAGGCCCATTGTTTGATACTTATCTGTTCATGTGTCTGACACCAGACCAGACTGAGCTCAGCCCCAGGATCAAAAACAACAGAGAGGCGTTCAGCATGCCTGTTTCCAACAACCGTGCAGAGTGCTTATCTCATACATTGTCTCTTCCAACCATGCCAGCAACACTTTAAGGGAGGCATAAGTGTCTTCATTCCACAAATCCCTTGTTTAAAATAGGTGATAAGAGGCAGCATCGTGATTGTACCCAGACTGGGTTAGCTCTGATGTCAGGCTTGTCTGTGGACTCTCTTAGTGATCACTCCACTTGGTGATCACTCCTGCTGTATCTTCTTCCCACCTTCCCACTCTCTTTTCTCACTTCTGCAGATATTCCTTTATTTACCATCTTCTCTCATTCCCTCAGATTCAACGGTTAAAATGGGAAACTGGGTTTTTCAACCTGTTCATTTCTAGAACACTACTTTGTCACCTTCCCCCCATTCCTGTTATTTGAAGTCTACCTATAAAATTACCTATGCTGTATTCTTTCACTTCTCCCAGCCTCAAAGCAGTATGATTTTTAGCTTCTGACATGCTTTCTTTCACATCTTGTACTCAATAATTTAATGATACATAAAAATGATGCTTCAGATTCCTCAAACTCTCCATTTCCAGACTTTCTGCCTTACTAGAAACACACATCCATTTCTTTTTCACCTCGTAAAGAACTTGATCTCACCTTGGATCACATCAGTACAGGGACGTTTCCAGTTTACAGGTCTCATAATTCCTATTATCTCTCAAATTACATTGTGTCTACCAAACCTGTATCTTCCAACACTACTGTTCAGCTATTTCCTCTTGAAATTCTATTTGCTTCTAAATGTCAGATGCCGTGTCATTTTTCTCTACTCCTTCATTTGTCATAGGATTGAGGATTCTGAATCTATAAATGAAATAATGTTAAGCACACTGGAGGGGACATGTGCAAGGGTTTCGGATAAATCCAGCATTCGTGTGAATACTTGTCCTTTAAAACTTTAATTCACCTGTTGAGGTGTTAATGTAGTTTCCTACAGACCTGCAGACGCCCATGCCTCTGACTCTATAATAGAGAGGCACCCCTAGGGGGCGCTCCGCCTCACAAAATTTACGTGACTGCCAGGAGCGTGCCTAACTGATGGGATCACTTTAGGGGTGTGGCCTCAGAGGAGAACTTCAGCGCGCAAGAGTTTGGGTCAGAAACAGGTCACAAAATCTATGTAGAAGAGCCTTTGAAGAATGTCTGCTGTGAGCCTGAGCCAGCCCCGGGTATCCAGCGTTCGCAAAGCAAAGGCTGGGAGAGGTGAGCAACATGCCCTTAGACGGTGTGCCTTTCTCCACGGCGTTCCCTCAGCTGACTCAGCAGGAGTGGATGGAGTTTGCAGACTTGCCCTTCTGAGGGTTCCTCCTGGCCGGCCCTCTGTATAGCTTTAGATTGAGTTGACTTCTGGACAAAGCCAGCTGTGTTCCCCTTAACGTCTGCGACAAGCCACTTAATGGAGGAGTGCGGTGCCAGGCAATTAGCCTTTGAAAGACTCAGCCTTAGACCGGGCAAGGATAATAACAACAACAGACGCCACCGGTGAGTTAGGTACTGAGCAGAAAAAAAAAAAAAAAAAAAAAAAAAAAATGATGCCTTCAGTTATTGCAGTGCATACAACAGACTTTCCCGTACTGAGGTCCAGACAGTACTCGTGACCTTCTTCTCCAACAAGAGTGACCGCAATTCCCTGGAGTGAAGATCCTCCTAATTCACCCGCAGAGTCGCCTTTAGCCTCCTCGTCGACCTTTGTCATCAATTGATGAAGGACCATGTGTTTTTGCAGTGCTGTATTAGGAAAAAGAAATGACAGAAAGGGCCTGACATCAAATAATGTACTTAAGATTCTGCAGCTCTGGGTGGCAGCCACATGTCAGGGGAAAGGAGAACTGTTTCCAGTCTGGGGAAGCTCCCAGTTTCTGACCCGGGCTGACAGCGGGCTCCGGCCGCCCCCGAGGACCGAGGAACCCCGGCCTTAGCCCCGCCCCTCGGCCGGCCCGCGGGGCTGCGCTGCCCGCCTGCCCCCAGCTCCCCGCCCGGAGTGCGGCCGGCGCGCGCCTGTGGGTCCGTGTGTCTGCGTGCGTGTGTCCCTGGGTGGGAGATGAATTGGAGTCATACGACTGGGAGTTTCCTTCCGAGTGGTTTTGATCAGCAATCCATTAGGGGATCATGGAAACTTTTTTTTTCTTTTCTGGCTAAAAGGATGAAAACTGAGTAAGTACATAGAACTTTGAACTTGAAACGGAATGAAACAAATGCAAGCAAAACCCTGCGGATGGTAACCAGGTCCATTCTGAGCGTGTTTTCCCTTTTCTGTTAAAAGCCGTGAAGGTTTACAGGAAAGTGGCAATTTAAACCGGAATGAAGGGAAGCAGTTAAGAAACATGAAAGGCTGAAAAGCAGGACTGCTTTAAAACGCGAGGAAAAATGAGGAACTGTTAAGGCCAGCTGGCCTGCGCCCAGCTGTGCAGCAGCGCTTTGGTTTAAACCTACTGCGTTCTCCAGTGCTGTTTTTAGGCTTCAGATTTACTTTGGTGCTGTTTCTCTTTTCCTGTGAAGCCTTTACTGTGAGTTTAAGGATGTTGTGAAAATAAGGCATCGCCGGAAGCCACAGTTTGGCAGCCTGGGCTACGCTTAGGTTATTAGTTACAACTATTATTATTTTGATGTCTTTTTTTAACCCAGGCCAGTCACTTTTCGCTGTCAGCCATGGAAGTGCTCTTATAAACCGCCTCAGACTTTTGGGACCTACGCTTCTTTGGCATGACACTTCGGAAAGTTCTGAACTGGGGATGGAGCTATCTTGATTTAAGTTGTGGAAAAAGAAGACAGATTTGTTATTTTTCATGCTGACAAAAAATAGCTGCTATGACTTTTCCGGCATCGTGGACGGCGGCCAAGTGAAGCTGGACTGGTCATGGTCTGTCGTCCAGTGTTCCTTTGTCGTCGGCGATTCTGCCCCCGGCCCTTCTTGGTGGGCTTGGTGGTGGCAATCTGTCTCTTCTACCAGACCCTGACACTCCGGGGGACGAGGAAGCTCACAGCAGCTGTCCCCGGGGCTGCCCCAAACACACCCACCGAAATCCCAGACAGCAGATGCAAGAAAGGATTCTCCCAGGACAAGCAGTGCTTGCTTCTCTCCGGTGATGCACAGGAAATCAGAAAGGTAAGGCTGTCATAAGCTTAACCTTGACATTTTCTGCAAAGATAGCAGTCTGCCTCTCTGTCCCTTCTGTAAGACTAAAATTAACTTCTGTGAGGTCTGAAAGGGATCCAGGGTATTCATGGTCCAGAGAGTAACCTTACGACATGTTAGCTTCAACTCCTTATGTTTACTTCCAGAGAGCCCTGGCCATTATGTTCTCTCTCAGGATTTCGCTTCATTTCAGCTGAATGAAACAGACAATTTGGAGAAGTTGGAAGCGGATTCCTTCTAGAAATACTGGGATTCTAAAAAGTCTGAAGATTTACAGTGCAGGAACATAAATCAAATATTCAGAAAATTTGGTAAACATGGAGGGTCTCTTTCATCCAGGCAGTTAGTACAAGTGGCCAGATCATTCCACACTCAGAGTTGTCCCCACATTACACTTTATAATTGATTAAGTTGATTTTTTTTTATTGCTGAGCACGTTTCTAAAGCAATATATTTATTTCTCAAGCATTTAAAAATAGTATAATAGGTTTCTTCAAAAGAATTGACACACTGCACTTTATTGTTTGTAGAAATAGGAAAATACAGATTATCCTAACTTACACTATTCTGATTAACTTTACTTGTTGGAAAAAACACAAAGCACAGATAAACACGCAGAATCTCCGTTTTAATATACCACTCTGTTCATGCCTGCTAGTGAAATGATGACCTTTAAAACAGCCCAGTCTAAAGAAGAAAAAGAAAAACACACACAGAAATTCCTGGTTGCAAAACCACTGATTTCTATGCTACAGTAAGTAGTGTAGCAAGGTAATTTGGGAATGTCTAAGTACTATCATATCTGCAATAGAGTTAGGTAGATCCTATGATCATGGTTATTTTTTGGAGCAGAGTTTCCTGTTGAATACCAATACTTACTGCTACCATTACTGCTAACACCACTACCGTCTTGTTTTAAAGACTCTTTTATGTATTTCCTTCCAGGCTCATTGCCCTTGGAGATAGGTAAAGCAGATCTGATGACTCTAAGACGTTAGGTAGGCCACAGGGCTAACGTTATGACGTGGTGCATTCATCTGGTTCCTACTGCAGGGCTGATGCACCAAAGGACAGTAAATTCAAAACTCTAATAACAACTTGTGAACCCACAGCTGTAAGAACTTACTGATACACAAGATGATATCAGATTTGAACAAAGACAATTTGAAGACTTTTGAGTGACTTATTTTACAGCAATGTCAAGAAATATCCCGACCAAGAAATATGGCCAAAAAAAAAAAGCAGTTAATACAAGTAGAAACACCTCTAGATGAAACTTCAACTGCAAGTGTGAATCAAATGTTAAATGCTCTAAAGTAACTGAAGATATCACATTTTTCGTTGGCTTTAACTTAACTCTTACTTGCATTTTTTAATACATCATATTTATGATGAGTGTAAACTATGACCTGAAAGTCAGTTCTTGTTTGTTTCCAATGAGTATAATTTCCTTAAAAAATATTCAAGTACCTAAAATTTTCACTAAGAATTTTGGACAAAAAGGTCTTTGATGCATTAACTTACAGCCCTTCTCACTCACTACTAGACTTTACGTGACTCCTGCTCTTGCCTGTAACTTAGGCATATGTTAACTGTTATTTGTAGGCTGTCACAGAAAATTCCATTTCAGCTTTGGATCTCCTACCACTTGTAAACCATCTGAAACTTATTGGCTGCTCGTGTAAAACTTCACTCTAGAGTTTTCTTCACAAAAAGTGCCAAACACAGGATGATTTTTTCCCCACACTCTAATATTTTAACCATCAGCAAGGTTCTGAATTCACAATTATAGTTCAAAAGCTCAGTGGATATGAAAACTGACTTTCCAAACATTTGCCATATACCTCTATTTTCAGCTTAACTTGGACCAGCCGTTTGTTTATAGCCAGTCTTTATTAGACAGATAGCAAGCTAGAAGGAATCACGTGGAAGTTAGTTAAGATCAAATATAAATTAGTTCTCCTTGTAATATATGTTCCAGGAAAGAATCAAATAATCATCCCATTTTGAAGATGAAACAGCTAAAGAGAAAAAAGAAATATCTTTGGAGTCAATACTCAGATCTTCGAAAACAGTGGTGAAGTTCATTAAAAAAAAAATAACTGTTGAGGTGCTATATAGATTTTCCTCAAGACCTAAAATATAGCTGTTAGGCATTTTATAGAAGAAGCATTGTTTGTATCTATAAATTTCAGATTTTGTTATTACTTTTACTGGCAAACTAAAAATAGTCATGTTAGTAGGGCTTACTTGTAACCATTCATCTTTAGGTGATTTTTCAAGTTACCTGAAACAGCTGGTTTTGACCTAAGAGTCATGGATTCCAGGAAATATTTGGATGTATAAGATATCTACCAAACCCAGGCACTTTATGCAAAAAAAAAAATTGTGGGTACATGTATGTGCAGTTCTCTGGGGGAAATTATGATCCTTTTCAGATATTCAGACCTCAAGAAATCATGGGAAATAAGAAAGTTTTAAAAGCCATACATTTAAACTTTAAATTAACAGCCTCTCCAGAAGTGTAAGTTGGGTCCAAGTTTATAAATCTGAAAAAGGGAAAAAAAAAAAAATTAATTAAATAATCCCCTTGAGGACAGTTGAAAAAACACTGCAATGAATGCTGTAGTGTCTGCAGGGATAAACATTCAGAAACCAAAGTATATTCACAGAGTATTTCTCTAATCATAGTTTTCATACCTTCATGAATAAGCAGTAAGTATTTCTCCCTTGTTCTGTTTGTAGTTCTTTCTAAGAGAGGACCCTGTACTTTATCAGCCTAGTAACAGAGGGTTCTATAGTAGCAAATATTTAAAGGTAAGTGACTGTGCTCTGTCCACCTTTGTAGTTGGGACCTGGTTCAATGTCTAAAGCTGTCTTCAGTACAGATTGAGATCATGGTATAGCAGATGCCAACTTTCCATAGTGAGGAAGTGTTCTCCCTCTTCTGGCCAAATTTTAATTCTTTTTTCCATTCGAGCTTTCCAAAGGGCCTTGCTAAGCAGATGTGTGTTTGTCATTTCTTCTGGGTTTCCTCCCAGCATTAGTTGTCTGAATTTTGGCTGATAATCTGCTATGTCTTAAAATTACTTCAATTGAATATATACACTGAAGGCAATTTCAGTTATCTTCACTGAATTAGGTCTCTCAAAAGATTTATTTATTTTTCTAAAATCTAACATCTAATATTTCATAACATAGGAAGTGCATTCAATTTTATAAACAGACACAATGGAAGAAAATCCCTTTGGTATATGCTCCTTTAATGGAAAATTAGCTATTTGGGGAATACATTGACACTCACCATAGCCATGTGTTTCTGATTACCTCCTGTTGATGCTCCAAGGAGCCTTACCATTTCTTTGTTTCTTGACTCTTCGTTTTCCAGTTCTCCCTGACTCTTTATTCTTCAGTGAGTGTTCCCTACAACTACTGTCCCAGTGTCAACCATAACCCAATGCAAATAAATGAATGTTTTCACTACAAACAATTTTTATTTAATCTGTGTTTCTAATAATGCATAATATATTTAACATTTGAAAATGTCTGAAAGTTACTTGTTTAGCCTAGGTTTTCCAGAAACAGAACCTACGGCAAACACTTAGATGCTAACATTTTATTGATTGGTGCAATCCCAGGGGCATAAGAGAGGGGGAAATAAAGGAAGAAGGAGAACAAATACAAATAGGTGACTTGTTGGGAGACATTTCCAGAGAAGCTGTATTAGACCATCGCATCTCAGAACAGGCACTGGGGGAAAGGGGAGGAAAGGACTAGCAATTTATCTCCTGGCTTTCCCCTTCCGTCTTTCATTGATTAGAGTTGGTCCCACGCTACTTGCATGTAGTGTTACCTGGGCTCTCTGGACGGCCATGGGGGAGCCAGGGCATCAGTGGGTGCAGTCCTGCCAGGGCAAAGGTGAGGTGGTCCCTCCCTTTCAATCTGTACTGGGCATGGGAGCGCTCAGGTCTGTGGTGACCATGGTGGTGAAAATGGTGTCCATAGCTTTCTGATCACAATAATGGCATGAGTGATGCCCACTGGAGAGGTATGTGAGGCAGGGTGATATAGTAGTTGTGCTAATTTTGCTTTCTAAAATCCACAGACAATTTCTAAGTATGTTCCCACTCTTGGGAAATGGCATCACTTTCTTTCAATAAAATATATGTAATTATCTTATTGAGAATGCTCCTCTCCAACTGAAAAAAAAAAAAAAAAGCTCTGGCCTCATCTTTACCCTTTCTTCCCCTCATCTCTTTCATTCATTCATTCAGTCATTCATTTGTTTTGTTCATTCATTTAGCAAATATTTATTAAGCAGTTTATACATGCCAGACACTGTGCTAGGTACTGGTGATATGGAAACAAAGGGCACTGTGAGGCAGACACATAAACAAATAGAATGCTAGGGAATCCACAACCTCAAGACGACATTTTAAAAGAGGAGGAGAAGGAGCTAGAAAGAGTAGAGAAAGAACAGGGTATTAAAAGCAGAAAACACCACATATGCAAAGAGGAAATTAAAAAGCCTGTGTGCGTGTTTGCGCGTGTGTGTGAGAAGTGTGAGGAGAGCAGAGCAAGAAGGCAAACAGAAGGCGGAGAGAGTTCGGCGGGGTCTAGATGTTGGAAATGTGGTCATGATGAGGAGTCCGGGTCCTGTCCTGAAGGTAACAGGGAACCCCCAAAGAATGGAAAGTAAAACATGCCATAAATAGATTTATGTTTGGAGAGAACATTCTGGAAGGCACATTGCAGAATGGACTGGGTGGGAGGGCTGAATTGAAGGCAAGCAGATCAGGTGGGCTGCTGTGTCAGAGATGGGAGCCATGCAGCTGCAAACCAGCACATCCTAACGATTGGCAGCAAATCACCGGACACTTGGAAGAGGCAAGGAAATATTCTACAGGTTCTGAGAGGGGGGAGCATGGCACTGCTCACACCTTGATTTCAGGCTTCTAGACTCCAGAATTGTGAGATGATGTACTTCTATTGCTTTAAGCTGCTCAATTTGTGGTACTTTGTAATAGCGGCTCTAGAAAACTATAAAGTTCGGGAGACACAATGTTCAGCATAGAAACTCACAAGTCACATCAATAGCACTTGTCACCTTGCTACGTTGGGAATGTTTCCTGATCGCTCGAGGATTTTGTTTTCTCACCTGAAAATGTGTATATTACCACCTACCTTACAAGGCTAACGTGAGGCTGAAATGAGAGAAATCATGTGATCATGTAAAGCACTTACAGCTTCTGGCAGCTAGAAAGCACTCAATAAGGATTAACTCTCAGAGTAATTATTATTTAATCTCCTTGAGGATTTACCCATCTCTGTAATTTCTTTAGACCCTAACACTTGCCCTTCATGAAGTAGGTGAGCAATAAGTCATTGCTACAATGAGCATAAGTACGTGGGTGAGGAGTGTCTGAGGTGATAGCCTTGTTGAGTTTCTCTCCCTGTTCTCCAGCCTCTAAGCCGTTGCCTTTTCACAGAAAATGAGCCTTTAGAGTCAAGGAAGGCTGATATGGTCACTCAAAGTCACGCCTGCTTATCTGTAAGCAGGGTCTTCAGTTGGGGCTGAATCTGTTTTGTTTTGTTTTGTTTTTAAGTTTAAGATGCTAGCATTAAGTACATGTTATTGTTGAGAATGTGGAGAGATGAACTGGGTGTAGAGTAGGGGAAAGAGGTTAAGATTTTTGACCCTGAATAAATATCTGTTTGTTTACTATCTGTCTCCCCACATAGACTATAAGCTCCTTAAGAGCAAGGACCTTATTTGACTTGTTTACGCTGCATCGCCAGTGCCAAAACAGTGTCTGACACATAGTGAGCACTGAAGGAATATCTAGTCAACGAGCGCACAAATAAATGAATGATTCATGCGTCTGAGGGTCAGAGAACATCCTCTTTAAAGCAGAGGCCAGGAAATGAGAGGAGCGCCTTTCCTCTCTTTTTCCCTGTGCCAGACCCGCAGGTCCTCCATTCCATCTTTTCCCTGTACCAGTATCCCTCGAAGTCCTTTCGGTCCCATTTCTTGCACTTTGGCCCGGTGCCCATGACCTTACCATTTTGTTACACTGAATTTGCTTCATTAGTTATCATCCATCTCTCCTGTCCTCTTCAGCTCATTTGTCTCTTTGGGGTTCTTATCCTGTAAACACCCTCAGGTATCCACCATAAAGTTTTAAAAACATCCTCTTCCAACCTATGTGCCTCGCTGCCTATTCCCATCTCTCTTGGCTTCTTTGTCCTAGCATCTAACCTCTCTTTGTAGCAAGCAATTTCCTTTTTTTTTTTTAACAGACTGATTCTGCCAAAAATTGAGCTTTTCCGTTTACATGTTTTTATATTTTAACCAGATTTGGAGGTAAATATTTTAAGATCATGCTGATGGCATCCAAAGACAGAGGTCAATGTATAGGAGGCTCTCAAGAGATGTTGTCAGCATACCAACAGGTATGCGACTCTCATAGAATTAGTTAGGCTGCCTGATGAGCATTTAATGCTTGTGGATTTCTCTGACATAGTTGATTAGACCTATGTTTAAATTTTATAATGAAATATAAATATTTATATATTATATATATTTATAAATATAAATATAAATATAAATATTTCACTGCACATGGGTGAAAAATTGTTCACAGTGAGAGAATTTTAAACAAATCTGAATTTGCTGACGTTAGGCAAACTTTAATGAAGGCTTGGTGAAGCTCATATTTAAGCACGTTATGTTAAATTTCCTTTGAATCAAGGAATCAATCAGTTTAGAGGTGTCATTCTCTCTTGTTTTTCCACAGTAGTGGCAATAGCTTCAGCCTCTTTCTCTCTGTAAGCAAATTTCTTTCTTGTCCTAAGGAAACTCACATCAGATAAACCCTCTGAAATGGAAACCACTAGATACAGTAACATTATTAAAAGTGCTTCCTACACAGCATTGTAAACTGACTATATTTCAATTAAAAAAAATATATGTGTGTATATATATGTGCTTCCCATTATCAGCTTTGGGTCTGTGGCCTTTGGGGTGAAAGGAATGTTTTGGTTTTATTTTTCCCTTTGGTTTCCTTTGGACATTTTTTTCTAGGGAGCCATTCAACTAAAATGATGAGCTCATGCTCTAAAATAAGATTTGTGTTCTCTGATAGAAACTGTACCAAAGCTGGAAATCTGCAAGGTGAAAGACTTTTGTCAGTCTTAGTACTTTACAGAGCCTTGTCCAATGCAAAACAAAACATCTTGGTTTATCAAGTACAGGGTTGAAAAAGGAATATAACAGTAAAAGATGCATTGGTTCTTGGTTATATATAAGGATCTTAATGAAAAAAAATTATTCAGCTTTCAATGAATCTCACTAAAGGAGGCTATGGGTACTTGGTAGATGAACCAAAATAATTATTTAGAAGATCACATGGATTTGAAAGAGCAGAGTGGGCCCTATCAGCATGTTCTGAAATATAATTATATTTGGTTTCTCTAATCCTACCTGGGGATTCTAAATAGAACCGCTCACAAGTTTATTTATAGTGCAACCCCGTCAGAATGATTCTCTGAGGGAGAGGCTCAGAGATGCTGCATGTTGCAGGTAAGAACAGACCTGGCTATCCCCAGCAAGCCCTCTAACCCCTAACTTGTTAAGTATATTGAGTAAGCAGCCTAATAGAGCACAGGAACGTTGTGGAACAAACATGGGCTTCCTTGCACGTTGGTTCAAATTCCAGCTGTGCCATTTACTAGCTAAAGGACAGAGACAAATTTTACCTAGATTTCTAAACTCTCAGTTTTCTCAGTGAAAACATGGAGCTACCTAAGCCGCACTCGTGAAAACTGAATATGTGTTTGAAAACTGAGTATGTGTTTGAAAACACCAAAAAAAGTGGTGGCTGACCAGAGTTGGCATTCAATAAATGTTGGTGTCCTTCCTGCCCCAGAGAACCTGGGTTTAAGCTCTGACCTCAAAAGCAAGCACTTTAAATGGCTTCTATTAGGTTTGTTTCAAGAGTGCACATAGAGTACGTATTTTTGATCCTCAGCCTATGTGCATTCTTCATTATATTTTGCTTAGACAGATGTTTAAGGCGACATGTCCTGTGCGAGCAGTCTTGTGTCACTTACCTGTTTGACGCGGCTCAGTGCAGTCAAACGCAGGCACGTTGCACTGGTTTCCCAGGACTGAGCACAAGGCTTCCTTCCTCTCCCACTCAAGAAATGGTTTGACAGCGAGTAGTGTGAGTACAGCCCATCTTCCCTGGTTTGCAAAGTATAAATTACTTACAAATTTTGATATTTTAATTCTTTTTATAACCGATTTCTTACCACACACCTCACAGCTGATCTTGACACAAAGAACCTGGGATGTGCTGCCCTATGTGTATTCTGACGAGGCCTAAGAGAGAGACCTGGGGAAGAGTGGGCGATTCAGGATGGGAGAGTCAGGCAAGGGGAAAGCCTGATGAAAGTGAATAGTCTGTGGGAGAAAAGAGAATTTATTTAAATAGTAATACTGCTCCAGGATCCTGGTGTTTCTTATTTGTTTCGACATAAGAAAAAGCGGATGGTATTGGGCTGGTGGTGCAGACTTGGAAACCGGCTGAACCACCTGTTAAATGTCCACGTATCTCAGGCAGATCCTGCTGTGCCCTACTCACGGTCTCCAGGCGAAAGAGGACACGCCCCGATGGGGACCCGGTGCCAGTGCTGAAAAGCTGAGCGAGCGTGGACAAGCGACTCTTTCGGGTTTCATTTGCCCGGACCCTGGCGTCGGGGTGGCAACGCCTGTCGCAGAGATGTTGCAGGATCGAATTACGCACTGTAGCTCAGAGCGCTGTGGGAAACACCGAGATGATTAAAGGCAGGAGAATGAACATTAGCACATTTGTTAAAAGATAAACTGAGGGGTACTGAAAATTTTTAGAGTTTATCTGAGCACAAGTCGACTAGAATCAGGCAGTGCCAAACTGCCCTCCACCCTCAAGAGCGGCGGGAGAGACTTTTACGCAGCAAAGGTGGAAGCAGAGCAAGGAAGTTACTGATTGGCTGTAGCTTGAAGCCTCCTGCGCTGCTCCTGATTGGTTGTCCTTAAGTTTAAGTTTCAAAACCTGCACTTCGATTTACTTATATAGACCACCGCGGCGTTAGAGCCACCCCAGGCTCGTGGCGTCCTTGTTCAATTAATTTAACACATCCTAAAGGATAATTTCATGAAAATGTTCTCATGGCACTTGGCGCCTCTTGAGGGAAAAGGATGCATATATGCAACGTAACCGTGAGTACTAGGAAATACTCCTTTTTTCATTAAAAAATTATAGCGTGCTATACAAATGTCAAGTTATTCAGCTATGTTTCAGAATGCCACTCGGAGTCCAAAAACTGCCCTGTCACAATTGAGTTTCACTGTTTCTTTAACAAGCAATAGGAAGTATAATAGCATTCCCATGTTTCAGCCCCAAGCCTAGTCCTTTGCTAGTGGAAAATCTAGCGTTAATTTAGACAAAGTGCACAGATGCTTCAGGAAAAATGGAACAGGAAATTAACTTTTCTGTAGCAGCGTAGGGACTGCCTGACCTTCGCAAAGTATCAGTCAGAAAGTCGACTTTCACACTGGACACACCTTCCCTAGTGGACACACCCAGAGGGCAGAAGTGATTTCAAATGTTTTTTTTTTTCCCCTCATGCTTCCTTTTATTATTCTCTCTCTCTCTTTTTTTTTTTTCTGAGTAGACAGTGAAAACATTCATAACACATCTGAAGCTTCCTACACACAAGCTAAACCTACTTGTCCCCGTATTTCAGTGCTACATAAGCTATTTTAAGAGCAGATAGATTTGGAGCAGAGTTAATTTTCTCTCTCTCTCTCTTTTTTTGTAGAAAAAGTAGATATAGAGGAAAAGGAGGTAAGCTGATTATTTTAAAGAAACAATGGTTAAAGTAATACTAGGTCTGCTTTAAACACACTTGTTTGCTGTAGAGCAGATAAAATGTATCTGTGAAAATAGATTCTGTGAAAATACAAACCTTAAGAAGCTGCTAGAATTATCTCCTGCTTTCAATATAAAATAATGACACTTTAAAAGGAAGCCCTTCTCTGTGATAGAAATGGGAGGATGTCACATCATTCAATGATGTGCATGTGATCTAAGCACACAATTCTTAGCAAAACCCTGAACAAAGTAACCAAGTATTTATAATAACGCAACCACTCCCTGTGAAGTCTAACATTTACACAGAACCTTCTACTAAATTACTGGCATTTGGATCAGGGCAGGGATCAAGTTCACACAATGCCTGGCACATAAGGCATTGAATGAATGGATGAATGGGAATTGTATAATTCATGCTGTGTGTCCAGTATAGGACTTCCTGTGGTGGCCAGCAGTCCTTAAATTCTCCCTTTGTACTTTCAATTGGATTCTTAAACACTGATCTCCCCTGGGTTCATTCAGAACTTCCTCTGTTTATAAGATGTCCTTACCGCCTGCTTTCCTGAGAAAACCAAAGCAGTCTGTCCTGTTAGAAGCCATGCTTTCTTCTTTAGGCCTGACCTATGAGACCATCTGCTGGACCCTTTAAGAATAAACTGGACTTGTAGAAAGGGAACTTACTTTTCTAGCCAGTCACAGAAAAAACAAAGCCAAATGCTATCCTGCAATACAATCCATCCCTTACGGAAAGGATTATAGAGGTTAGGGGTTTGAAAATTAGATAACAGTATTAGGTGATGTCTGACTCCTTCCTCTAGAGATAGTGCTTATGTTGTAGTATTGCTGAATATTGTCATTTCCTGCCAGGTTTTTTAATTTTTAAAGCAAAAATTTGGCCATCAAATACATACACGTTCTAGAATGCATGTGTAATTTGGAGAGCTCTAAAATTGGTTTTGAAAGGGGGTCGTGAGGTCGTGTTACGATGTGTTGGTGTGACAGTACAGCATCTGGAAATGGGAGGAGACTCGGGGTGGGCTGGGTGGAGGAGAAGCATGGGGAAGGGGGCCCTTAGGGCTTCGTCAGGCTGGGTAAAGCGTTGTCCCGCGTGGTCCCCGAGGTTGTGTATCGGTGCTGGCCAGCGAGCTGAAGGGCCACAGAGAGTGAACAGCCACAAAGGCGCTCAGAGTAAGCAAGAAAACCGAACGCGTGCCAAGGCATAAACGTGCACTTACGGAGGCTTGGTGGGAACATGTGGTAGAAGGCAGGATGTTTCTTCTGTGCAGAGCTTGGTGCCTGAGTATTTCACACTCATTCCCCGATGCGGGTAGGATGAGGCAGAGTTCCTCTGTTCTGTAGCCTTTCATTCAGAAACCAAGAACTGGAGCTGACCTCTGCTGCCCTGGAGATGCAGGGCCACCCGCATGGAGTGTGTTGGTTTTCCGTCCGTAACTATCTGTGCGGTGCGTGGGGACCCTGGATTTCTGGGGAGGATCCGAATCAAACTGGTTGCTACACGAATGTGAGTGCTGAGGGAGCCCGAGATACTATCTGCATTCACTGACGATATTGGACACTTGAAGTGGGCTTTGGAACCTCTCCAAGGGGTATGAATGTGGTGACTGGATAGGCAGTGGATGGAGAATCTTAATCCCCATCTCAGTGCCTGAAATCTCCCTTTACATCGGCAGGTGTTTCATTTAGGCTGGACCCTCTATCCAGGGTAGGGCGTATTCCCTGTGGTGCTGCAGGAGAATCTTGGCTGGCCACCACGAGGTTTTTCATGATGGCCTGATGCAGAGGCCTGGGACCTTTGTGTGTGCAACGATGAGATGCAGAGAGGACTGCGGGGCTAGGAGGAGAGTCGGGGTCACAAGCTGGGCAGGAGTGGGGTGGGAGGATGTGCAGCAAGCCTTGTAGTAGAGAGAGTGGGGAGAAGAGAACAAGGATTGAAGTGGAGAATGTAAGTGAGTTCAGGAACCTCGTGGGTGAGTCCTGAGGATGTGTAACTGAGCAGGTCCCTGGGGGAGCCTTTCAGGGTCAGACCCCTCCCCTCGTCCTCTGGTGCAGCTCCTCTCTGAAGCACCCAGATAATAGTATCTCATGTATATTTCTTGAGTTTTTCGGATGCTCAAAATCACCACCTAAGGGAAGAAATTAACTACTTGACGATCGAGGGCACCTTGCCCCCAGACCTTCTGGCGCCTGGGGGTTGATGGTGTTGACCTCCCTGTTACCGCCACATCAACCAATCAGAGGACTGTGCACGAGCTGATCATGTACCCTGTGACTCCCCTTCCCTTACCTGGCCTTTAAATATGCTTTGCTGAAACCCTTCGGGGAGTTTGGGGTTTTCTTAGGCATGAGCCACCCTGTCCTTCTTGCTCGGGCCTGCAACAAACCTTTCTCTGCCTCAAACTTCGATGTTTCAGTTTGTTTGCCCTAGTGGTGCGGCGGGCACGCAAACTTGCCTTCGGTAACAGAAGGTTCTAAGACCAGCTAATGGTGACCATATTTTCTAAGCCCTGAAGAGGGAATGATATGTGATACAGAGCTTTTTATATCCTGCTTGTGAATTTATTTATGGAATATTATAACAAGATAAAACATTAAATCATATTTAGTGGTGAAGTTAACATACTTCCTAATTTTTGCCCAGCACCCAAATCTCAAAAGGATGCCCATTGTGTATATGGTATCAGTGGCCATACTTTTTTCATAATGATATGTTTGCTCTGACACTGGATTTTTTCAGAGAAGAATAGTAGAAATGGTGGACCACTGATTGTTTATTTTATTTAAATGCTTTAATGCCCCTAATATAGAAACACTACCTTGTCATAGTCTACTTGTGACAGAAACCTTGTGAAATCATATGATTGAAAAAATTCAGTTTTTCATTTTGTTAATTAAACAAGGAGGTATGTAGACTGAGATGGTGCCTATGGAAGAAACCAAAATCTAAGCCTGTGAATGGCTCCAGGTTACCAAATCAAAACGCCAGGGACAGCCGGTCACAGACAGCCAGCTAGGCTTTAGGTTGCAGTCCATCAATAATTTCTTTTCTCTGCTTCTGCACTTTCTCTGTAGAAGTCTTTCCCCAGCGCTGGTTGGCGGAGTGTTCCTAATCACTTTGGGTTTGGTGCTGTCCAGCTGGAATGGATTTTTGCTCAAATACACACTTAAAATGTTAGGTATGCCTCAGTTTATCTTTCAAGAATTTAAAATAATTTGTCAAGAGGTTTTTTTTATGTGATCACTTTTTAAGAGATATTTAAATACACCTTACATGTATAAGGGGCTATACATTTTCGAAAGCTTTTATTTCACTGTTGGGGTCTCCTTTGATCCTTACAACGGCAGGAAATTTGCAGATAAGGAAAGTAAAGTGCACATAGTGGAGCTTAAGTGGTGTCAGCAGATGATGAATGCAGGGTAGGGGTGGGAAGCGGAGCGGAGACCCAGGATTCAGAAGGCCTTGCATTGGCTGTTGCTGGCAAAGCTTCGAACATAGATTCAGAATCTCTGGCATCCATGAACATGCTTGGTGGGTTGTATGATGCTTAGGTATCGATATTGTTGTCATGACCCCAGTGTTCTTTCCTTTCTGTTACGTTGCCTTTGCAGGGACTTCCTATTTTAAGACTGAATTGCTGAATTAACTCCTTGTTTTGGCATTAGGGGACAGAGACTTGCTATTAATTTAACATTTTTCAAGAGAACAAGGTCTCTCCTTGTCCTCTGCTTGGTGTTTCATAATTGGGAATTGTCAACTCTATATTTTCTTCATTACGGATGTCCTTGAACTATTGCCGACACTGTGATAAGATTCAGGGGGTTGGGGAGACGTTACTCCAAGACCAGCAAATGCGATCAGGGCTTGAGGACGGAAAGCAAATAACTTCTTCCTCCTCTGAAGCTCTGTGTGCTCTAAGTGTCTGGTTAAGAGAAGACTAAGGAGGGGGAAGGATTGTGGAGAAAGAGGAAAGCAGAAGGAAGAAGAGACGAAAGAGAGACCTTCAGAGTGGTTTTTATTTGATCCGGAATAGAAAGTAAAACTCATTTGTGCCAAAAGAAAAAGCAATGTGCGTTCTCTCCTGATCTCATTGAAAGCTTTATCTTATTCTGGACGCTATCTTGAAGGAAGCTATCATGACCTCCATCTCCCAGCTAGTCCTGTGTTTTTGTAATCTCAGCTGGGTTTTGTTATGTCTGTAAAGTCACAGCAAATAGTAAACGGATGGCCCACAGCTGTGCATCGTGGGTGGCACTCCAAGGAGTCTTGAAGTCGTTGGAGAAACAGCCTCCAGAGGAGGCTGAAAAAGATGCTTAATATGACTTTCAGAGCAGCTAGGAAAGAAAAAACGGAAAACTTGGGAGAAGCAGAGAAGGGGATATAAATTCCTCCATGCTGGCTGAAATGGGCAAGCACGTTGGTGGAGGGTGGTACGCTCGGCTGCCGGCCACTGCCGGGGACGGGCAACACAGCGGGAGACGGCAGAGGGGGACTTGGGGAGAAACCCCTTTTCTTGTGCTCTTGGTTAGTTTTTCATTTCTCCCTGTTTCCAAGATTCCTGCTTCGTATGAGGGTTGGCCTGGGGAAGGAGTGAGCAGCACCCAGTTGAAGCTACGCCCAGCATGACTATTTGCTGGAGTCTGAAGAGCTGAGACGTGGCTTCTTTCTTCTTTCTTTCTTTCTTTTCTTCCTTCCTTCCTTCCTTTCTTTCTTTTCTTTTTTCTTCTCCTTCTGCTCCTCCTCCCCCTCCTCCTCCTCCTCATCTTCTTCTTTTTTTTTTTTTTTAACTGTTCTGCAAGTTGCTCTCCTCCGGTAGCTCCTCTTCTCCCTCCTCCGGTTACGTAAGCTCTGTACTGTGCACCTCTTTTAGAAAAGCACCCTGTGGTTCTGAGTTGTGCGGGAGGAGGGTGGCATTAAACAGAGATGACCCAGGTGTTCTCTGGGTTCACCATCACGTCTATGCTTCATATTTTGTACATGGGATGGGAAGTCTTTTCTGATAAGCAAAAACCATAATATATCTCAAGTCTCAGTGTTACAGATGTTCCCAGTGCACCAGGGGAGCTTGATGTTCTTTCTCATGAAATATTTTCCAGCTTAGGACGGCTGGGTCAGGCTCTGCCCTGCCCTTCTCTTGATTTCCTCTTTTGTGCCGGCCTCTCTTCTTCCAATGTGTCAGGCTAACAGACGCCCTGTTCAGTATCTTCACAGCAAATCCTTTCCTTTGACTTTTCTCCCCACTTCTGGGATGTTCTCATCCTCTGTTCCTTACCTCTCCCTCCCTCATGCTCTGAGGTTCCACTGTCTGGCCTCATTGGCGCAGGGCACTTACTGCCCGACCTTCATGCTGCCCACTGTGTGCCATTAGATGCCTCCTTAGGACAGTTCTCAGGTCTCCTTCTTGGAGCCTTGTCGTCCAGGTCACTGAATGCTTCCATTTAAACAAACAAGCTTATTCTCTGCATCGTGGGAATAATGACATATAGTTCTTAGGGAATCCTGTGATTTAGGTAGTAAAAGATTGGTTCTTTGAAACTTGATCAGGGTACCATCCATCCAGAAAACAAACTCAAACGAGAAAACATCCTCCCTCTATCTCTCTGTAGTGAGTCTAGTTTTCCTCAACCACTTCCTCCCTGCTATGGCTTTTAGTAAAAGGAATCGAAGTTCATCAAAGTTGTCCCCAGGTGCAAAGACCAGCATAAAGTTACCAGCTGTTAAATTCTCCACCACTTACTTTGGTTTCCTACGGGCTACTTAGCATGACAATGTCATGTTGCATCACCTCTACTTTCATCCTCATTCCCAGTTATTTCTTGTTGCCTACCTGACCGTGTTTACCATTCACGATACAAAGTGCCTGTTCTGCCGATCCTCAAGGACTTCTGTTGTAACACCTCTTCCCATCTTTTCACTCCATCTAAGAATTACCTGTCTTCTCTCATTTTCTTTCATGTGCAAAATTTGTAACACACAGGAGCCTAGAACCATGCCTGACACATAGAATGTGCTCAAAAATATTAAATGGGTAAATGAAGAAATGAATGAATAAACATTAAGAAAGAGCCAGCGGGAGAAAAAGGAGAGGGGATATTAAGGATCCAGGAGAAGGAATTGAAAGGAAAAAGTTCTCAGGGATTTGACGATGGAAGTTGGGAGAGGGGTTATTGTCTAGGCGGAGGGGGAGTGTAGAGTCTGGAGAATAAGCAGTGATTAGTCTTCAGTAAGAAGAGGACAGGTTTCTTCCATGGAAATCAGAAGGAAAGAGGAAATGTTAGTTGTGCTGATAGGCGCTAGGTTTGCCGAAACAGACGCTGTGTAACTCAGTGTGTTTCCTTTTTTTTCTTTTTCAGTTTAATTAGGTAGAATTATTACAGTTCAACTGCATGTACACATTATATTGCGTGTAAATATGTATACACAGTACACTGTACTTTTTTTTTTAGTTTACATAGATGTACTGATTATTGTTTCTAAGAACAGATTAGAGCTTTAGCATTTTAAACTTACATAGATATCAAAGGAATAAAGCCAACTACAAAATAAGAATGAACAGAATGTGGTAATCCAATCATAAAGGACAGTCAGATGTGCTTACACATATTCAAGAAATCAAGCATCTTAGTTATAAGTAAGAAGTAGTTCATTTGTGTCCTTATTATTACTGTTATTGTTTTTTAGATTCTTTTCCTTCTAAGATGGCTGATTTCCTCTGCCACGGGGAGGCAGTTATCTGAAGAGCAGGAGGTAGCTGGAGAGTGGACACGTTTGTCACTTTGGAGAATGTGAGAGAGAACTGACCAAGGAAACACAGTGGGGTGGTCTGGGGAGCATGAAGACTGAATTGGCTTTGCCAGCCAGGATCTGGCCAGCTGGCCTCTCTCCTTCAGCAGCTCTCAGCAGCCCCAGCCCTGGGGCAGGTCAGGCAGGCGGTGGAGGTCTTGCTTCCTCGGGTCTCTCAGCTCAGAGTTGCGACAGCAGCCTCTTCCTGCAGATTTACCTGGCATGTCGTAATTCATTCGAATGAGGTGCTTACGTCTGCTTTCCACGATGGGCTGTCAGCTCTGAGAGGGCGGGACTTGCTCAGTGCTGTAGCCCCAGCTCTTCCATGCTTAAGGTGTTGCCGTATGATCGTGATGCATGTACAGGGATCAAGGGAATTTGACACATTGGGTAGAGAGTATCGGGCCCTGGAATCTGAGAGGGAAGGTGAAAAGGAGGCTAGTAGAAAGTCGACATTGGGGGGAAGACTAGTGGTTGAAGAACCGCTGTAGTAAGAATAAATATAAAGAGCTGGAAGTATGTGAATGTGATCAGCGAATGGAGTGTCTCATTTTATAATTCCAGAGATGGGGCTGTTTGGGGGACCACAGAGATCAAGATTTAGCCATTGGAGTGGGTGGTCACAGTGAAGTGGAGGAGACAGTCATTAGAGATGAGGAGGTCATGGATATTTTAGGATTTGAGATGCAGATGTCGAAGCCTCCACTGAGACTTCCTAGTGGGTTTTTTCACCTGATAGTAAGTAAAACAGTGAAAGGGTGTGCAAATATTTACAAGTAATGCACTCATCCTTTTCATTTTTGCATTGATTCATTTGCTCATCCATCCTTCCATTCACTCCATTTAGAACCTGCCAGGTTGTACAACAGTGTGTACAACAGAGACCAGAGAGACAAGTCTAGGTCCTCATGAAACATGTAGAGTTGCAGGACAGGCAGGCAGTAAACAAGTAATATACAACTATAAATTGTGAAGGGTGCCAAAGGGAAGTGAGACTGAGCAACAGGTGAAGATGGGTTTTGCCAATAGCTGTTTAAGTGGGTGCCATTTCATCAAAGCTATATTGCAGGTACATTTTTTAATACTGAAACTTTATGGCTTTTGTTTCTGTCTTATTTGTTTAGAACCTACATAGAGACAGAGATGAGTAAACTTGCCTTACTTTGGATGTTGGGATAGCCCCCAGGTACAGTTTGGGGGTGCAGTCAGAAGGTGCTGGGTATCATGGAGTAGTTCTGAAAAATGTGTGGTCATTCCATGGTGGGCTCCAGGTTCAGCTGAGTCAGCTGTGAGATGAAGGCAGAGGGTCACTATAGGTTTGTCTAGGGAGGGAACATTCTCCAAGGCTCCACTTACACATCCAGGGAACTCGTAGTTCCTAAGCTACCCTACAATTATAAATATTGTTTATGTAGAAAATGGATAGGGTATGCATCCTAGAAAGTGCCACCCATTTTATTTCTTGAATTCTCTAAAATAAGTGTACATTTTGCCAATGGGTGAAAAAAAAAAACTCTATTCTTACAGTGGAAAAATTAAAATGTAATTCACCTTGATCCACTCAGTATTTCTAAAATGCCAAAAAATCCAGACAGCATGGCAATTTGGCTTTTAGTTATATATGACACACATCCGAGGCCTACTATATGATTTGTACTTGAGCATCAAGAAATGTCATAAATACATGGCTACTTGAATAAATCCAGAAAAAAAATCTCTCTGTCATACGGAAAAAAAAAACCCAAGTTTTATTTTTCATCTCTACTATATTTCCAAGAGCTGTATTTCTTGCTTTTTTGGTAAGTCTCAGTGAAGACTTTTGAATAGTAACTAAGAAATATAGTGCCTTTATATGATAGCTCTTCATTAAATTCTTTTTACTGTAAATTCATTACTTTTCTCAAACACTTTTGTCATTCTTGCCACTGTTCAAAATTGTACTGAAACGATTTTTTTAAACTGAAGGGTAGTCAGTTACGATGTGTCGGTCTCTGGTGCAAAGCATAATGTCCCAGTCATGCATATTCATACATATATTCATTTTCACTAAAGGTTATTACAAGATCCCAAACATTGTTCCCTATGTGAAACAAATTTCTTAATACAAATTTTCCCTTCTTTCTATCCCAATAGCCCATGGTCGTATTTACAAAAAAGACTTCCACATAGTGAAAAAAAAAAGATGATTGTATTCATTCATTCAAAGAATATTTATTGTGTGCCCATTAGGTGCCAAATATTAATTCTTACATTGGGGAAACAGAAGTGAACAAAACAGACAAAAATACGTGCTTTAATTTACTTTCTTTTATGGTGCAAGGAAAATAAACATAATAAATAAATCATATTTTTCACCTTACGAGGTGATAAGTCCTACTGAGAAAAATATATATCAGGATATGCAGAAGCATATAGTTAATTGTAGAAATGCTTTTTATGACAGAAACCAAACTATTGGTCTCTTAAAGAATTTGTAATATAAGAACAGAGTTAACAATATGATATTGAGTTGTTTTCCATTTTATTCAGATATATTTAACATTATTTATTGGTGGGATGCTGTGTTGGACACTTTCATATAGAAAATTCATTTAATTCCCCATACAGTCTCACGAAGTAGGCTTCGTCACTTCAGCTCTACAGATGAGAAAGCCCCGATGTGAGGAGTTACGTGACTCTCCCCACAGTGGACGCGGTGAGCAAACGGCAGAGCCAGAATCCAACTCCAAACTTTTGATTCCCAGTCCTCCTGGGTTCTTCTGCTGCCTTGTTGCATCTAACCCTCCGACTACTTTATTACCACCCTTTATCCTGAGAGGGCATAAAGGTTTCAGATTTTGAAGTCCTTCCCATAAAGATAATAAGTGTTCCGTTATAAAACAACTTTCATGTAGTCTAGCGAAGTGACTTCTGCGGGAAAATTTCAGACCTGTCCAGAAGGAGGGAGACGGGGCAGTGACTCTGGGGCTCAGAGTGTCAGCGTCCCTCATTTTTCCCCCAAATTCTCCTTGGCAAGACCCACAAGTATCAAGTTCAGTCGTAGTGGTGGCCAGGTTAAATGTATTCTTCCGCTAAAAAGATACCCTCAAAATTGCAGGAGTAATCAGGAGCTCTCATTTCCAAAAGGGCTGCTCCGGGCATTGGATAATCCCGCATTTGCTGGTGCGGTTGACATAATTGTGTTTCACATGCGCAGGGTGTGCACCTGTTGTCGGATCGGCTGAAACTGTTCTCGCCCCTTGGTATTGGGTCATTCTGCTGATACAGTGTGTTATAAATATTACAAGGACAGGGGCAGTTTGTGTTACAGGGGAATACAACGTTATCTGACGGACAAGCTTATTTCCTATTTATTCTCTGTAGTCTGAGACATGAGTTGAAATTTCAGTTTGTGATAAAGGTTATTACAAAATACGGCCAGCAATTAATACTCTATTTAGAATATGCTGTCTATAAGATTTGCTGGTAAGAGCTACATGGCTCTTACTTAAACTGATCCTGGTTGGGGTGCGGGGCAAGAGAGGGATGGTATCTTTTAAAATAATAATAACTCAGAGTTTGAAAATACACTCTGCTCCTGTGAAATCACTGCTGTGCTGGAGCCAGCTGTAACTGAGAGGAGCATCCTGTGATTACGAAAGAAAATAATGTGAGAAGGGAATTCTGGGCTCTGTGCATTTTGCTTGAGTGACACTGATATATTTGGAAGCATCTGTCTTCCCCTTTTACCTAGACGCATGTTTGTTTATTTTGGCCTCTTGTGGGCTACTGGGTCCCTCTAACTCCTGAGTCCAAAGGCTCACCCCGGGTTTGCTTTCAAATACTCCTTCTTGAAAGTTTATCATTACAAACAATTACAATGTTTGCTGGGGAATTATGTCCCAATTTGCAGTTAAATTCTTGAGTTTACTAGTTTCATTATCAATAAAATGTGATATCCTTTAACAAGGGACGATATCTGATCATGTTTTCCCAAAGTTCCACCCACAGAAGGTGTGACTAGCTGGTGTTAGCTTCCTCTCTATTGTATTCACCACACACGTATGCAGCAGCTATGTTAGCATGTGCCTGGCAGAGCTCAGACTCAGAAATGCATTTCCTGACTCTTTGCTCTTTTTGACATATTATTATTTTAAAAACACTTATATAGATAGGACTTTCTATGTGCCAGGCACAGTTCTAAGCCCTTTACAGATATTAACTCCTTAATCCTTATGGCAGCCTTAGGAGGAAGGTATTGTCCAAGGTCACACAATTAGGGCTGGTGGAACCAAGGGATTCAAACCCTGCAGCCTGGCCCTGCACTACGCTATGCATTGTCTCTTAATTTTCAGATAGCAATAATTTGTATGCAATGAAAAATAAGATACGGTTCCTGCTCGCAAAAGGTTTACAAGCTCAATCTATTCCTTCTTTCTTTCCATACATATGTTCAAAGATCTTGACAGCTCTTTAATTTACTAGATATCTTCATTTATGAAGTATGTCCGATGTGTACGAGAGACACACAGACAGCACATGCTGCCTGTTAAGGAGCTCGCTTTAGGAAGAGATGCAATTTCATAAGTGCCGATGGATGGTTGTACTTCAATTAAAATTTTCCCAAGAGGTCATGTTTGATTTGGAGTTTGCTGAACAGACAGATGGAGAGAGAGGTAGGAATTGTTGGTGCAAGGCACCATGGAGTGCTCTGAAGGAGTGAGTGGGACCGGGATGGAAATGATTAAGAGTGTGACATGACTCAGAAGGAAGATCGGGTCTAAGTTCAAATGGCCTGCATTCCCTGATAAAAGGTGGAATTGATTCTATCAGTAATGAGATATAATGAAGAAATTTAAGGAAAGGAATACGTGGCATACAATGGGTTTGAGATCTATGAAATGGACAATTTAATTCAGAGCTGCCACTAAAAGTGAGGTGGAGTCCCAATTTCTTTTTTTTTTTTAACTTTTCCCACTCATCTTCCTCCTCTAGCTCCTTTGTCTCCTCTTCTTTGGCCTCTCCTGATTTTTGGTCCTAACCCCCACCCAATCTTAACACTCCTTCCGGTAGTAAAAATGTCTGTTTTATCAAGGTTTAACACAAGTTGTTAGGAAAACACACAGTATCTCCTAATACTTTCCATTAGTATTAAGCCCCCCATTAAGCCATATAATGAATTTAAATGTCAGCATTCTTTCTCCTTGCCGATTCAAAACTTCTCTTGTGTTAATGATATTTCAAACATCAATGTGAGAAAGAATATTCATTTGGAGGAGCAATAAACCATGGAAGGAAGAACCTAAAATGATGCTTCTCCAGTGATACCCTCCTCTTCTCACAGGAGAACCCATCCTGCCTCACTGAGATGCATTCAAACTCGCTGCATCCTAATGGAGAGAGACAGCAGCAGTGTGTCTCCCCAGAGCTCTGGGACTGCTTCTCAGGTTGGCTCCCTGAACGTGGCTTCTGGTACAAAATCCATCCTCCCTGAGTCTGTCTCCACTGCTGTGTTTACCAAAAAGAGCTGTTAACAGATAATGCAGCTGGAACTACTTTAGAAAAGCATGTTGCAGATGAAAAGCAGGGTTATTCATTTGTATTTTCAGCTAGAGTCGAGCTCTGTATTTCTAGGCCACTGTATTCCTCCAGGAACTCTATATTCGAATGGCCCTGAAATTGCCACCTTTCTGTAATGTGAGAAAAACACAGTTTGCCTTCAGTTCTTGTGGGTGAGGTTGCCGTTGTCCTTGTCAGCCTCTCAGAGAATCTTTCATTTCTAGAGAAAAACTTAAAAGACAGCTCTCTGCATGGCCCCTGATTTGCACGAATGGTCTCCTTCAAGGGAAATGTTCTTTTTTTCCCTCTTGAATTTTTATGCCTTCTTTCCTTCTGTAGATCGAAGAATCAGTTGAGACCCACTTTGGCAGCCGTGGCAGAAGGGCCTTACTCTACGGGCCTCCTTCCTACAGCAAAAAGGAACTTCAGCTCCACCAGCGCGTTCTCACTCAGCATCGCTATCAGGTTGTCATCGCTGAAGGAAGGCTCGGTGCTGACCTTGGGCTGGAGCTCCTGGGAAAAGGTCAGACTGAGAAGTAATTAAGCCACTTACTATATAATGTTAAATACTTTCTGGAAAGCGCTACTCTCTTCCTCTAAAAAAATTCACAAGAGCAAATTTTTTATCCATGATCAGCTTTCTTGCATCATAGGAAACTTGGCTCCTTTTCTGCTTCCTCTCAGTTCTCCTTTAGCTGCATTTCTTTCTTCCTAAAATTATTTTGTTTATATTTTTGTAGCATTTTGGAGTTACATAGTTCATCTTTAAACGCTACATAAAAAATGTTTATGTTTATGAGCCTGAATATGCGTTCTGCCCAGCACCAAACTGCTCCATATTTTACGAAAATTGCCACTTCATCTGATGGCAAGGAGAATGTGCTGGAAATTGTTTCAAGAAGCCAGCTTAAATGTGATTCACAGATTGTCTCTAACTGTGAAAGAAGTATGGATATTTATCTCACATGCCATTACTAGTCAAGGACTTTTATTTCTATCATTTGAAGTGAAAAATAAGAGAAAGTTTTTAAAGAAGTTATTTGAAAAGAAAGTTGAGTAGATGATGAGGGTCAAAAAGGGCAATAATGTTAAGAGGTGGCATTTCTTGAGCCACTAACCGTGTGACATGTTATATTCTGTATTCATGCCTCATTTAATCCTCACTGAAGCCCCCTGAGTACCCTGAGATGAGGACATATTAATCCCTCCCCCGATTCCAGAAGAGGAAACTGAAGCTTGACGAGGTGAAGTGACTCACCTTATACCTTCAACCTGGGGGATGGAAGGGCAGGGTTTGAACCCCTGTGTCCCCGCCCTCACTTCTGTGCTTGCCCTCTTCACCTCCTCGTTACCCACTCCCTGTTTGGACCCCTTATCCTGCACCAATCTGTCATGATTAGAACTACCAGGATGTGGAGCTCTCATTCCGCATGAACCAATCTGATTTTTCTCTTTATGATGACACAGTGTATCTGTTTTCTTATGTATCAAAAGGGAGGGGAGGAAAAGCTGATTTGAAATAACTGCTAATCTCCAGGGTGGTTTCCTTTGGGAGAAAGCCATCAGATCCTGGTGCCACAGTAACCTTCATTTCTCGTTTCACTTTCAACCATCTTGCCATCCACATAGTGCTTGTTCTTCAGTTGGGTTCCCCCTTTGCTCTTTAAAGTGATAGTTTATAGATCAACTACACTCCAATAAAAAACAGAATTAAAAAAATAAAAAGATAATAAAGGAAAGTATCTTAAAGAGAGGGAAGAATTTCTTAAGACAAAAAAGGATCAACCATAAAAGAAACAATTGATAAACTTGACCGTATTAAAAATCAAGAATTTCTGTCCATCGAAGACAACCTAGGGTGAAGAGGAAAGCCATAGAGTGGGAGAAGCTATTTATGTTACATGCTACTTACAAAAGACTGGTGTCCAGAAAACCACTAGTACCCATAGTCACACCAGAATACGAAGCTAACACATGTTATGACCCAGCAAGTCTACTCCTCAATACCAACAGAAACCCACGGGCACCAGGAGATGTGGACAAGAATGCCCATGGCAGCATGAGCCAATGTATGGCAATGATCCAAATCTTCATAAATAGTAGAAGGGATAAGCAGTGCTGTTCCCACAGGACAGAGTGCCATTTGATGCTAATGAACTAACTACAGCTAAATGCAACAACACGGAGTAATCTCACACATCTAATGTTGAGCAAAAGAAACAAGATGGAAAAAGTTATAGGGTATGACTCTATTCTTATGAAGTTGAAAAATAAAGGCAAAACTGAAATGTACAGTCTAATGGTTTTAGAACCTAAATATTGCTAATTAAAAAATCAGGATCACGGAAGGCAGCGTGGTGGTTACGGACAGGGTTCTGCGTGGGGAGGGCATGCGGGACTCTTCCAGGGTGCTGGCCATGCTCTTTTCCTTGGTCTAGGTCAGGGCTCAGCAAACTTTACGTGAAGGGCTAGACAGTGATTATTTTAGGCTTTGTGGGCCATATGGTTTTTGTCAGAACTACTCAACTCTGCCGTTATAACCTGAAAGCGTTAGACAGAGACAGTACATGAAGGAAGGGCATAGATGTGGTCTAATAAAACTCCATGAACAAAAAAAGGCCAGAAAAAAAAGAAGTGCCAGTTTATGCTGGTCAGTGAAAGGCGCTGGGGACATTTAGCCACGATCACCCTTCACCATATTCACCTTTGCCATGTTGGCAGGTGAGTTGTAAGCTACTTAGCTAGCAAAGCTCCCAGGGAAGAGAGCCCCAAAAGAGTCACTCTGATGAAAAGAAAGGACTTCAAATGTGCAGAGTACAGCCATTTGGACAGATCTCCAGGAAGGCCATTTGCTGGTCCCTGCCCCAGGAGAGAAGTATGGAAATCTAGAGCCCTGGGCTTCTGGAAGCAAATAAGAAAAACAAGTTGAGGGAAGTTGAAAGGTCTGGAATACCAAAGAAGCTGGAAACAAAGTTTACACACCTCAGTGTGGTTGGTTCTATTAAGAAGAACCAATCTAAAGTTCTGGAACATCCATAAATGATACTGTCAGAAATCTGTTTATCAGAATAGCCACCAATGTTAAGGAAAAATATAAAAGATCCAGCCTTCCTCTCATCCCATGAAATATTTCAGCCCATTGCTGAACCGCGTGATTGACTGTATAACCATGGCAGGAGCGCCATGTCAGCTGTGCTCCAGAAGTCCCGCAAAGCATCGGCCCTGCTCACACCCAAGTATTGTCTGAAACTCCCATGCTCCTCTGCCTCCTGCGTGCTGCTGCTGTGTATGGGCACAGCATGTATTATCTGTGCATTTCCATTTCCATTTCAATTATTTTCTCCAGTTGCAAAACAAAGAACAGGTCTCTTCTCTCCCTTGATATTCTTGTCCTTGGGTCAGTGTTACAAGAAAAAGGAGGATTACTTTGCAGCTTCCAAATATCAAGAAAGTGCAAAGACAGCCTGGAGGCAATAGAATCTGGCAGCCAAAGGAGGCGCAAGGCTGAGTGGCACACGATAACGAGACGGTGTCACCAGAGTTTGTCAGTGTAAATACTGATTCTGCGCCCTTTCCCCACGTTCCCTCAGCTTTTAAAACATCCACTGCCTAACTCTTTCTTGCTGTTCTTTTACTCTGTATAATAAGGTATTATTCCTGGATAAGCCTCAAGAAAGGGTAGCAGTTTCACAAGGATGGGAAATTGATTTTCAGCTTTTCATTTGATTTGTAGTTTTCACTGTGAGAGCAATGTGCGTTGAATACCTGAGCTAAAGAAGTTCTGTGACCATAATCTAATGTGTCCCTGATGATTTAACCTACAGAAAAAAAGCTACCTTTAAAAAAAATTGCAGCTTATTTTCTACGGCCACAAATTTAACCTACAAATTATGTTTGAATTGAAGCATTTACTATCAACAATTATTTTCTAGTGATTTGATTCTTGTAAAGTTTGTTTTTCTTTAGTTGTGTATATTCACCTCCTGTATGTACAGGAGCAGAAAGCAGGGCTCTGTTGGGCACATTTAAACCTAATCCGCACCCCACCATGTTGAGCAGCTTGGGGGCAGTGGAAGCAATTTAGAATGACCTGGAGACCTACCCCACCTACCTTTCACTTTACCATTGCAGTTTCTGCTATTTGCTATCCTGAAATTTGAAAGTATTACATTAAAACAAAATAGGTTATTTCCACAAAAGTTATTAAGTATCCAGGTGCAGACTTGACACGTTTATAAAAATCCATTCTTGGTCACAGGAAAATAAATATAAAAATGCATTTTCCCTAGTCTACCCATCTATTCCACCTGCTTTCCTCTCCTTCGGGGGTACTGGGGAGGTACTGGGGATTGAACCCAGGGCCTCCTGCATGCTAAGGATGCACTCTACCACTGAGCTATGCCCTCCCCCCACCTCTCCTCTTTCAGCTTGATCCCTGTCACTTCTGCTGACCTCTTTTTGTGCCTTCCTTTGACGCACAGGTGGCCTTTTCCAGTGTGGGGCCACTTTTCTTAACCTTTTCAGGCTGGAAATGGATAAAAATTAGAAAAAATAAAAGGGTGCAAGTCCAGGCTGGCAACATTCTATTGCTAAGTATAATCTATTCTTGCAGAGTAACCTCTGGGCTTTAGATTGTATTTAATTTTCCGACTACTTATTTATTAAGCATTTGTTGAAAGGAAAAGTAAACAGTCTTGGGTTGTAAATTAGAATGCGGGCATTATCTTTTTCCCCGGGTTAATTCCATTCGATAAAATAACAGAACTTGGTGTTCTATCCAGAAGGACTGTAAGGCTGTGGAAATTTGACCTTAAGCAAGTTAAGTTCTCTGAGTCCTGGTTCTCTTATCTATTGAAGGCAGTGATGATATTTACTTCATAAGAGTATGTAGTGAGAATTTAATCGCCTTGTCTACACCCGTGCGAGTTCCGGGAAGAGGCAAAGTCCAGCCAATATTTTTCTCATTCAGTGGGAGTGGGGCCCAGAAATTTGTATGTTAAAAACAGACACAGATAATTCTCATGTGCAGCCCAGTTTGGGAAGCATTGTGCTAAGGGATATACTATTGGTTTAAGGAATAGACATCCTTAGAGTTGATTTTAGGAATAAAACGATACAAAAGTCTGCTTGCCACTGCACTACTTCAGATTTCCTTGTATAGTTATTTACAAGCGGTTCAACATCAAGAGTGATTTTGAGAGAAGTAAGAGGACAGTTGTCTTTACATACTTACACCTACAAAACTTAGCAGATTGTAAAATTTACACATTTATGTCCTTCAATCTCTTGCTTTGGAAAAATGTATCTTACGTCCCTGCATTTGTAAGAACGTGTCATTTCTTAAAGGCAAAGACTGAAGGACCAACAAATTATTCCTTTTCCTAGTATCTAGATACCACTTAGTAAAGCAGTGCTTTAGAACATGGAATAGTACAGAGGCCTAAAGAAGGGGAGATGTTTTCCAAAAGTTCTTAATCTATTCCCATGGCAACATACAAGGAGGCTGGGATCCAAGAGCCTCTGATTCAATAGACACCATCACTGGGTCAGAATCATTTATGTATACTTGAAGGGTAAAGCATATTTAGCAATCATCTGTCCACTCCTGAGGACATCCTACACTTTCATATTAAATGTTTTATACAGTTCATGTGAAAAGCAAACGCCAACTGCTATCAAAGCTGCAGAATTAGAGTCACTCTTAGGGTTTCAGATTGCTCGTATTTTTGTAACTTGGGGGTTTTACGTGGAATGCTTTTTGAAGAAATATGAAAAACGAACAACCATATAGATTTCCTTGCCAGGGGTTGGCTAACTATGGCCCACTGGCCAAATCTGGCCCCATGTCTGTTTCTGTAAACAAAGTTTTATTGGAACACAGCCACACATTTGTTTTTGTGCCGTCTTTGGCTGTTTTTGTTTTACAACAGCAGAGTTGAATATTTGCAACAGGGACTATCTGGCTCTTAAGGCCTAAAATATTTATTGTTGAGCCCTTGACAGAAAGCGTTTGCTGACCCATGGATCTTAGACTAATTCTACGTTATTTGATCTCATACCGAGCTGATGGTTAAACTCTAGGACTGAGATAGTTTAGTTTTTTAACTTACGTCAAACCTCATTCAAAAAGGATCTGATGGTTTATAGTAAAACATGTAATAATAAGATTACTAAAATGGAATATAAAATTAGGGCTCACACTGGATATTCCTCTTAGTCACCATAATTTTGGCTTAATTTTGGCTTGAGCCGCCAAGTACCCAAAGCAACAAGGGAAAAAATAGAAGTTTTGCTCTCAGGAAGAAGGGAACGCTACAGTTCCTTCCCCTAATCTCCAACATGCCCAGATAGTATATTTAAAACAACTTTTCAAAAGGATTTTTAAGTTGACGACATTGAGTTATGTAATGGGTCAAGGGCCAGAGCAGCATTTGTGTTGCAAATGGTGTGGATGTCATATCTTGGTTCACATAGCAAACTTCCAACAGGAGCTGAGAGTGTAACATCACAGCATGGTCAAGGGAAAGCATTTCTAGGAAGGGCTAGGGTTAACACTGCAATAAATAGTATTTATCAATATTTGTATTGATATTGCACTTGATATATTGTGTTATGAAGATGATATTTTAAATAATGTTGCTTCGCACCTTTCCCCCAGTAATAAGGACACTGTGATTTACCCAACTGTGTTCTTGGGGTGCACTATTAAAAGATACAGTTAACAGAGCAAGAGACACAGATGACTACTTAATGTTGTAGAAATACATGAAGAAAAGAAAAAGAAAGCTTTCCTTCCCTGTTATAATTTAATAGATTTCTATCTTCGCATATTTTTATTGACATTCACCTGCGCTCTTAAAAATGTTCAACACATCCATGTATCATTTGCAGTTTAGTCTAATTTTGCAGGTTTGTTGATAATGGCTATTTACCAAGAGCCATTTTGTTTGTATTCAGAAGGAAGCCATAAGAAAGTTGAGATTTCAACTACCCATAAGTAAGGAGAGCTTAACTGCACACAAGAAAAATGCTTTCTTGGGGAGGTAGTAGACTGCGGTAATTAAAAAGATTAAGCTGTAGAGTAAGACTGAATCTAGCTTGGGGTCCCTGGTCTTACTTTTCAATCGTTACACTGCCCTGGGCAAGTTATTTTGCCTCCTAAAGCCCTAGTTTTCTCTTCTGCAACTGATTGTTTTCACATAGTTCCGAGAATGGCACATGGCAGGCGCTTGAAAAATGGGAGTTAATATTGTGACTGCTGTCAAGAACTAGATACAGAAAAGGGATGGTGAAGATTGCTTTGTAAGGAGGTGCATTTCACATGGGCTCCATAAGAAGCAGCAGGTGGGTGCTGCTACTGGATATTTCAGGTTAAATGAACTTGGTAAGTGTTTTCAAGTCTCCCTCTCAGCATAACATGTTTTCATTGAAAGATCAGGGTTGTAAACCCTCCTGAAATTTCAACACACAGTCTCTTGGATCATTCCATTTGGAAAAAAAAAAATTCACTTCTAAGAAAATCTGTAAACTCCTTAGGGTCAGGAACTGTGTCTGCTCTGCTCATCACTTAAAACCATGCCTTCCACATAGGGTACATGATAAATATTTATTGAATACATGAATGAAAGAAGATAAAATCGAACACCAATAGTTAAGCCCCTTAAAGTGTGAAATGCCTCAGATTTTCACGTTAAAACTTTCTTCATCAACCTTTCATTTTTATGTAACTTTACAGGAACACTGCTATTCTACTCATGTTCAAATCTGCTCTTATAACAAAAATAATGCAACCACGAGTGCAGTAGTAGACAAGGCGAATGCTTTATACATCAAATGATTCTCGACTGTTGACATTTTTAACGCTGTGTCCATTTTTCAGTCTTCTTTGGCTTTCAAGACGCCTCTGTCCCGTTTAGCAGTGTTAGCCTGTTGGTTTTGTGGGGAGGGCTGATGAATTTAGTTCGGAGCATACTCAGGTGCCTTGAGCTTTACATATGGATGTGTTTAGCAGAGACTGGTGGTCAGGGCAGGAGATGTAGATTTGTGGGTTATCTGCTTAGAGGTGATAATTGATTCACTGAAGGTTTAATATTCCATAAAACAATGGAACTCTCAGTGTTACTTAAAAATGCTTTCCAGTAAAGGACATGGAAATAATAATCATATAGCTTTTACTGGTCGTGAACATCGGCGAGCATTAAAGGTCAAAAGCCCCATCATGTCATTTAGGTCCTGTTTTGTGTCCTCTATCTTACGCTGTCTAGTTCTTTTCTTAGCCTAGTGTAAAATATTCACTTTTATGATCTTCTAATCCTTTGCTCTGGAAAAATCTATCATGTGAGCCAGGATTTTTACAACATATACTTCTCTAAAGAAAAAGAAAGAGGCGCCATCAAATTCTCTTTCATAACATCCAGGTACTATTTGGTAAATCATTGTTTTAGTTCATAGAATGAATAGTGGCCTAAGAGAGGATAAATATTTTCCAAAAGTTTTTAACTTGCTCCCAGGGTAGAGTCTAAGTAATATGTAGTTCAAGAGACTCTGACGCGGAGTGTATTTTATCGTTGGGTTGGAATTATTTATGCATACTTGGAGAGGGCATATTTCAACAGTTGCAGCAGAAACCAGAACTGTAGCAAGAACAAGAAAATAGATTGTTCCGATTGGAAAGACCATTTCTGGGAGGCTCTGCAAGCAGTTGGGCCAATATTTTTGTATTCCCACTGTTTAACGGGACGTTTGAGTACAAGATTTATTTGTAGTAACCCAAGAAGGCATAGCTAGGACCAGTTTAAGGATGAACATTGTATCAGAGTTATCCAGCAATGGGACAGCCCAACTCAAAGGGTAGGAAGTTTTGTTGGGATGGGAGCAGGTCAGGGATATTGCTCAGGGGTCGCTTTATTACTCGGGAGAATGAGTAAAGTCACCACCAAAGCATTTTTCAAAATCCGCAGTCCTGGGACGCACGGTAGCATTTATACACGCAGAATGAGAGAAAGCAAGACAAGATTTGAAACCTCTGACATTCTAGGATTCCTTTGCTTTAGTCTATGCTATTAGTCTCCTGTCCTCTGGGCAGAAGAGAAGAGTGGGAAGCAAAGAAGTGGAGAAACATGGATCTGGAGGCAAAATTGGAGGTTTATAGCATGTTTATAGCAGATACTTCTACCGATCATCTAAAATGTGAAAGCCTAAAGAACTTCTCATTCCTTCTCCCCTCCAGCCCCACACCAGCACCCCGCCGCTTTCCTGAGTTTAATAAGCACTATGACTGTTTAGCAGGAAGACAAAGGAGTAAAGGTCACATTTAAAAGGCACAGTGTGTTTTGCCTTGTTGGTATTTCGCCTGGAACACGCTTGACATACGTTTTTTATTAGGCAAGTAATAGGTTTGGGACGGTGTCAGAAGTGCTTCTGTGCCTTTAGTTAATCAAACTGGGAAAGAAAAGAAATTGAGTCAGAGAAGCGCAGAGGGCCATGCATTCTATTTTATTGTATTATGACACATGGTAATTGTGTGTTCGGGTTTATTGTTATTTTTCTCATTGCTGATAGAGTTCCTGATGTATTTACAACCAGACAGAATTTGTTCTTTAATTGGCACATGAGAGCTCAAGGAATGTTTATTTAACTTTAACTCAGTTGGGTTGTTTGTACTATAGGGACCTGAGTTCAATTTACTTTAGTTTCTGGGAAAACAAAAAACAAAAAACAAAAAAACACTTTCTTCTTTATGAAAGTTGAGTTTTGAGTGACCTCCCCATTCTGATGTTTCTTTTACCCTCCGCTGTGCAAAGAGAACAGAAAGCCACTGTCTCATTTTTACTCCAAAGAAACTAAACTACTTCCTTAAGTGGGTTAGTTCTTTCAACTGAAAATGGTAACCAGATGTTTACTGAAATCCCTAGCATTTCGCCTTCAATTCTAGCTTCCTTCTAATTGTTTGATCTTTTTAAGTTTCATAGAAACCAGATTGGGTATTTGAGTTTTCCATAGCTGGGACATGTTTAATACAGCTTTGAAGATACTTTCTCCGTACTGTTTCTTTAAATGTACTTCCTTCTGCTTTTATTTTTTAAAAAGATGCACCATTGAAATTTTTTGTGAGTTTTTATTTATTTTTTTACAAATAATTTATTGCAGGTCGTTTTTCTTTTCATACTTCTTTAGAATTGAAAAGACTGGTTGTTTTGTTTGTTTTGTTTTGTTTTGTTTTGTTTTGTTTTGTTTTTTAGAAATTAGACTTTTTTGTTTGGTTTTTCCACAGACTAAACTGTGCTTTGAATGACAGATTTAACTTGTAAAAACAAATATTCATATTATATTTAAGTGAAGAAAGACTCTAGGAAAGAAAACAAACTCCTTCATATGGGACCTTTCAAGTGACAGTGTGTGGATTAATTTAAGGGAGTTTAGAGACTCCAGATTTAGTATGTTTACTATGCTATGTATTATCAGATTTAGCTGCTTGAAATATTTTAGACCTTGTCCTCTGGGAGGAGTCCAGGAGGGTCTAATCATATTTTTAAGACTGTGTCCTAATTTTTGCACTGCTTTTACTTTATACTCTCAGTGTTAACAAATATTGTTGAGACCTTCCGAATAACTTCCTTTTTAGACTTGACTTTCCTCAGTTAATAACTATTTCCCTCTGGGTATTCTTCATGGTTTTTATCTTATTTTTAGCTAACGTTGCTTCCTGTTAACAACACATCTCTTCATGGATGTCCAAACTGCAGTTTGGGAAACAAAGACTTAAGAAAAGTATACATTTTTCCTTGTTAATCTCTCTCTAATTAACCCTCAATAATCAGACTTCCACCCCACCACACCCACCTTCCAAAATTGTCCTGTGAAAACTTACCAAAAAACTCCTTTTTGTTACAAAATCCATTCACTGTATTTATGATTGCATTATTTTGGTAAAGAGCAGCTCCAAGCATGAGTAGAATATACATTAAGCTTTAATGTAAATTCACTGAGCTCATTTCTCAAGTTCCTCAATCTCACTCTAGCAGTGTTTCCCAAACTTGGTGAAGTGTATGAACCAGTGGAATAAACACCTATCCTAGTGCAGCATGGGGGGCTACAGGGTCTGGAATTTTCTTACAAACTCATTTCTCTCTTGACACTTCCTTAGTTGTGCCCTTTCCTGTGTCTCCCACCTTTCTGACCCCTCCTTTTTCATATTCTTCCTCTGAATGTGAGCATTCTCCAAGACATTTATTCCGAGTCATCTTTCCCCCAACTCTGTCTTGATACTCCCTCAAGAGATTTTTCTACTCTACAGATTCAATAATCTCCTCTGGAGAACAAATTAGTGATTACCAAAGGCAGGAGCAGGGTGGTCGAAAGGTACAATCTCCAGTCATAAATAAGTTCTGGAAATGTAATGTATAGCATGGTGACTACAGTTAACAATACTGTGTTGTATATTTGAAAATTGCTAAGACAGTAGATTGTTTTACAGTAGATTGTAAAGGTTCTTGTTACCAGAAAGAAAAAAATGTAACTATGTGTGGTGATGGATGTTAACTAGACTTATTGTGGTGATCATTTCACAACACAGGTATAGAGAGAGAATCATTATGTTGTACCCCTGAAACTAGTATCATGTTTGATGCCAGTTATAGCTCAAAAAATCCCTCCGGGGCTATAACCTCTAAATAACGTTGAATCCTAACATCGCCAATAGGCAGAATTTTGAGAAAGCATCCATTTTCCAGGTACCTGATAGATGTTCTGATCTGTGTGTCCCAGGAGCTCAACATGTATGAATAATGGCTAATGGATCCTGCTTCCATCCTGTGGTTCTGGCCCTCCGTGTTTCCCTGACTAGTACTACCTTCGCTCAGCATCTTAGTCTCGAAAGCTCCTCCTCAGGTCCTTTCTCTCCTTCAGCCACAGCACACATCAGGCACCGAGCCCTGTGAAGTGTGCCTTCTCTCAGCCCTGACTCCAGCTCCTTACAGTTACTCTGCCTCCCTGGTGCTATCTCAGTGGCTATTAGACGCTCCTGAGTGCCGGTCTCTTCCTTCTCCAATACATCCTCACCACGGCTGCCACAGCTCTGCTCACATCACTTTCCTGTGTGGCGTCTTCAGTGACTTCTCATTTCCTCCTAAACAGAATGCAGATTTATTAGCCCTCCATTCAGAGTTTCCCCTGCCGTGTGTCGGGCACCTCTTCATCCCTGCTGTGTAGTAGGGCTCTCAGGTGTCCTCACACTTGAGTTACCCAGGGATGGAGAAATTAGAAAAGCAAATGCCCAGGCCCCACTTCATAAAATTATGTCAGAACTTTGGGGGGAGGGGGTTGGACCTGGGCATCACTATTTTGTAAAAGCTTCCTGGGTGATACTACTTTTTGCGCAGGATAGAGTACCACTTTGACGGGCCAGCTCACCTTTACCTGATCATATTTCAAAGCTTTCTACTTTGTGGCTCTATTGAGGTTTTTGTCTCCTAGAATTCCCTCCTTTCTGCTAGTTCTTAAAACCCAAATTGATATATAAATTCACCTATAAATTCTCCTCAAACTAGAAATGGTAAACAAGTTACCTAAGGCCTCATCATACATTATTCATACACCTCTGATGCCAAGAATATGCTTGCATTATACTTTTTATAATTTTTGTGTGTTCTTCTCATCTCCCCTTCTACATGATAAACTTCTTGCAGAGCAGGGAGTGTTTTATTCCTCTATTTATTCGTTATTCTGTGTAAGACTGTGCCTTGCACATACCAGCAATTGCAGGTACACAATTAAATGAAAAAGCAGTTGGAAAAATAAACCTGCAAATCTCCTAATAAAAAAGCTGAATCTTTCCTTCAGATATTCAAGCATCATTTGCTTCTTTGAAGCTTATAGAAAAACTAGTGAGTGCTTGATAGGAAATAGCTGTATGGTAGAGCTGAGTGAAATGTGTCCAGGGCTCGTATCTGAGCAAAACCAACTGAAGAACAGAACTCACATACCCACTGCCCCTAGCAAAAGTTCTCTGTAACCGTGTTTAGAGTTGGTCAAGCCAGTGGCCTCTGTTTTCAAAGAAGGAAGAATTCTGCCAATAAGTTAATAATAACCTTTAATAATAAGAACCCATTTCAGCTCTTTCTCTAAGGAAAAATATGAAAGTCATATGTGAATCTCATCATCTATGCAAAAAAATGGTCTATTTAGAGCAGGGAACTCTTGGAATTTAAAAAATCTGTTTAGCATTCCACCTCGTTATCAGAATGACCAAACAAGTGATGAAGGGCTGCAGAGGGCAGAGATGACTCTCGGGGGGCCCTGCTTCTCTAGTTGCTAGCTCTGTAGTTTGTACCTACCAGAAGGTAAAGGGAGTCCTTCCCTGAGTGCTTAAGGAATGCAGTTTTGGTAGGGCTCAACCATAATATCTGCAGGTACGCTAGGACTTTGGTTCTCAAGCTTAGCACGCATCAGAACCGTCTGAAAGGGTTTGTGAAACCACAGATTGCTGAGCCCTGCTCTCAGCTGATCTGACTCAGTAAGAATGGGGCGTCAAGTTGAGACGTAACAAGTCCCCAGGTAATGCTAATGTGTTGTCCTGGGCTACTTGTTGAAAACTGTGGTCCTAGGGATCTCTTAGTCACGGATTTTCAGTGTTTCTTCCGGAAGCGGAGAGGAGTTCTGCCTGTTTGCTTTTTAAGCAGTTAGTGGCCAAACAATTTCCCATTCGCCTCACTAGGTTCCTGAATCAATCTTCCACCTTGGTGAGAAGCCCCCCTCCTAAATTTACATAGATGTGAAACCCATTAATTGTGAGTTGACACGCAAACCCTTGGAACATGTTGGCCTAATTCTTTATAGTCAAGACCAGTGATCCCATTTAAAATGAATAGCAACGAGCAGCTGAATTTAAATTGTCTTTGGACGTGTTGGGCTTGCTTGAAGACTGTGGGATCCAGGTGAAAATATGGACAGATGATTTATCCCAAATGATGTCTATATGCTCCCAGGGGAAGCAAGATGGTACCGTGGGAAAGAGGAATATTGGCTTGGGTCACAATGTCTATGTGAAATCATGACTAAATTACTTAATTTCTTCAGATTCCTCCCATTTTACAGGAGATGAAGATTTATGGATTAGATGATATTTAAGATCTATTCCAAATGGAAAATGTATACAAACACTAATAAAAAATGGGAGAGACTACCTAAAATGCCACCAACAAAGGCAGTTAATTTGGGACATATTTCTTTACAAGTTTTTTTTTTTAAATACATGTCATACAATTTTCTGGCTTTTTTCTAGCATACTGTTGTGTCAGAAATACATGTCATAAAAACTTTGTAAATGTTATTTCAAGGGCTACATAAAATTATATTACCTGGATTATTTAATATTGACTTAATTTCATGTGTTTCATCTTTCCCACATCGTTAGGTGTTTATGATATTTCCAACACTCTGCTATTGTAAATAATGCGCTCACAAAATTGTCATTGTTCTCTGGAAGCAGGGCACAGAAATGCAAGCTCACAGCTGTAGTAGAATGCAGATTAAGTTTCTGCTGGAAATTGGTACTTGCATCGTAGTAGGAATGCTGGGAATGCCAGAGTGGCAGGCGCATTCCACGGTAATCTGAAGGCTCATCCGAGAGAGCCAGTGTCAAGAAGAGTGAGTGTTTGCCTTTCCATTGGTTTGTTTGCTCAAGAATTCCTGTTCATTATTTGTCCATTTTTGGAGAAACAGCATATTAAGATTTATCAGGAAGATCTGATTTTGTGCTGCCTGGAGTCTCTAACTCATAATTGTGCACAGCGTGACTACAGCATGCTGAGACTGATTTTGTTTCTTGTCTTATGGAGAGAAATCCTATTACTTCGTCACACTGAGTATTTTACATCAATTTACATCGGAGACATTTTGAATTTTAAAATGATTACGATCGAGGTTGATTTAATATGTATTTTCATTTCTGTATAGCAGTTGACTGGCATCTCACAGCCCTTTGAAAGGTATACAATGTTTGAAAAGGCTCAGTGTCTGCTCTTCTTAAAGAACAATATTTCTTTATTTGGATGCATATTCTAACTGCATTTTTTAGAACATAGTTTTCCCACTTACAAAGATGTTATATGTTTATGGTAAAATATGGAATCAAATATTTGCAGATACAAAGGTGAAGCTGAAAGTCACTCCAAATTCCACCATCCAGAGATACCGCAGTTAACAATATTGGGCATGTTTCCAGGCATCTCTCTAAGCATAACACACGCACACACGCACACACACCCACACACGCACGCGCACACACACACACACATACACTTACATCCTGCCCTTTTGCCTCCTGCCTCTTTTCATAATAGTTTACCCCCCATATTTTAACAGATAAAATGTTAATATTTTGATAAAAATAAAGACTACGATCAAAGACTTGCCATCTCAATGTAGTTTTTAAGAATTGTAATACCTGTTTAAATCAATAGTTTTAAGTTAGCCTTTTTTGATCACTAACTAAAGGCACTGTGCTGTATACTTTATGTACATTAACTTACTGAATTCTCACTCCTAGTCCACAAGGTCGCTCTTCCTACTTCGCAGGTGAGAAACTGAACAGTCGCAATCTCATAAGTAGTGGAGCTGAAGTTTGACCCAAGAACTGTCTCTCTCCAAACCTGAGACTTTAACCACAATCTCATACTAGTTTCTTGAAAGTGTATGAAAAAATATTTGCTTCTTTAATTTTAGTATTTTATTGTATTGGTGTACCATAGTTTTTTAACCAAGTTCTTCTTGACAGGTATTTAGAATATTTTCAACTTGTGAATATATAAAACACAACCTGACTATCATAGTCATTTATATTGTTTTTTTAGATTTGAGTGTAATGATGAATTATTATGTGAATGGGTGAAATATTAAAACTATGGTTCCTCCTACCACATTCCTCTACAGAAGGATGGTTCCTATTTTTACTTTCATCAGCAGAGCTAGTTCTCCATGGATCCTCAATATTAGATGTTACCATATTTTTTTAATCTGATGAGGTTAGAAATGTCACATCATTTAAATTTTTTAGTCAAGAAGGAAGTTTTACTTACACAGCAATTTAGAAATATTTTTATTTTTCCAAATAGTGTCTTTTAAACAATTTTTAATTTGTAGATCTTTTTTGTATAAAGAATATGAATAAGCAGTTTATAGTTTCACATCCAAAAGCCAAAACAATGAAGAAAAGATTATGAAATTCTTTTTAAAAATTACAGAAAGATGATTTGAAGTATAGCATACCATTTTACATTCACAGGACTAGCAAAACTCAAAATTGGTGATACCACCTACTGCTGGTGGGAATTCTGGGAAAAGAAGCTCTCATACATTGCTTGTGGAAATGTGAAATATTGTAGCCGTCTTGTGGAAAGCAATGTGGAAAATCTGCAACATTTAAAATACTTACATTTTTAGGCCAGTAATATTTTTCTTGGGAATCAATTTGATAGAAATTAAAGCATCAACACATAACAAAATATACATATAAATCTTTAAATTAACAATGTTAATGAAATAAAGAAAACGATTTTAAATAAGGACAATCAAAATGAAAGAAATGAGATTATTGTACAGATTTTGAGTAGTGCATAATTAGAGGAAAAAAACAGCAAATTATGTCCCAAGCGTCTCTGGAGAGGTGCAAAACTAATGTTAGGAGATTAGAGGAAACTATGATTTTGCAGAATTCTGTTAAAATATGTGGAATGAAATATGCTCCTTAGATGTGTAGGAGCAGTACACTTTAATAGCACTTGGCACAGTTTCACCTTGGCTTAAATATTTTTCATCTCATAGATGACAGAATTATTAGCCTCAGGAGACACTTCTGATACCCCTTTGGCTTCTGGGAGCAGGGCCAATTTTAAGAAAATTGTAAAGTGGATGAAACTTGTTTTAGGCACTAGCCCTGCTTACCTGGTACCCAGGTCCCTCCTTACCTGAAGCACACACTTTAGGGTTGGCCTCGCTAGTCAAGTCACACCCGCTGCTTGGGGCTTGTTGCCACTCATTCATGAAAATGTACTTTCCTTCATCATTAGTTTCAGGGCTTAAGATGTCACGTATTCTAGCAAATGCACTTGTACTGCCAATGAAAGAAAACTGTCAACCCCAGTGCCAGATAATGTGCATGAGTGTTAGCTGCAGCCCTCTGCTGATGCGGTCTTCTCTTCCCCTTAGATCAAAACCAGCAATGGGTGTCTGTTGAGTTCACATTTTTCTCTTCCTGTGGTAAGAAGGTCTGTTAAAGAAACATGAGGGGGTGGCACAGCTTTGAGAGAAAAGGTTGTTGTCTGTGTCTTTTGAATTACATTTGTATCATTCTATTCTGAAGCCTTAAATAATAGGCTGCAAGACACACAGAAGATGTCACACTATGTTTCTAGAGAGTTTATCATCGAGATCTCAGATTGATCTGCCTGTATCGACGTGGCCCCACCTGTCTATTCATTAACAACAAGCACTCATGTAAAGTTTACTGAGTACTAGGCACTGTCCTAAGCACTTTGCAAATACTAACTCGTTTAATTTTCATCATATGCCCCCAATATTGGTATCATTATTACTAGGAGATCTGAGTTTTATGCTTCACTGCCTTTTGGCATCTGCTTTTGGGAATGACCTTGAACAAGCTCATTAGATTATCTATTGCTTGGTTTGAAAAGGGAAGATAAGACTTGTTTCATAAACGTCTCACAGAAATACTATGATTGGTTTAAGTAAATCTCCAAAGATTGTTGGAAATAATGCTTTATGAATAGGAGCTGTGTAATCCTAAAATGCTTGTGGCATTAAGTAGTAAGCCATTGAGAGAACTGATTCTTTTTCTCATGTTAGTGAACTATATTTTCTCAAGCTTTATTTCTCATCTGTGCTGAATTAGTGTGGAATTATTCTTAGAATAAATTTTAAATCAATGACTCCCACCTCTCTCTCAGATCGCTCACAGTCCCCAGTGCATTATTATACAATGTTAAACCAGATATGATTAGGTTTTATTCACTGCATTCTAAAGAAGTCATGCAAAATGACTTTCAATAAAACAGGAAGAAGGAATAATATTTGGTTAAATGAAGTGTCACAGTGCTAATTACACACCAAAACCTCCTGTGCCATTCTGTGGAATTTGGGATAAGGAGTGTCTATCAAAAACTCATGTCAAGTACTCAAGTAGTAAAAGAACCCAGCTTAAAGCATCAGCCTCATAACAAGGATTATGAAAAGGACATTATAGCCAGGTATCAGAATATTTTATAATTGACACTAAACACACACGTTTTATTTAACACACAGTTACTAAACACGAGCTATGTGGAGGACACTGAAAATGGTATGGGTGGAGAGAGAGCATTATAGGTGTGAGTGGGATCTCTCAAGAAACTACAGGATAGAGGTGTAGAGCAGCGTTTCTCAAACTCACATGTGCGTACAGGTCACCTGGGGGTTTTGTTATTGACAAATTTGACCTGGTAAGGTCCAAGTTGGGGACTGACATTTTTCATATCTGACAAGCTTTTAGTATATGAAAATGTTACAGGTCCAAGGACCATTTCTGAATAAGAAAGGTATACATGTTTGTAATATAAGGTACAATGGAAGCAGTATGAAGGGCAGAAATAAAATATTCTGAAAGAACAGAAAAGGAAGTGACCAATTCTGAATGCAGGGCTGTAGGAAGGTGTTACAAGTGGTCACTTGGTATGCAGCGATGATTTCTCAAGCAGGTTTTGGGGGGAAGAGCATTCCACGGCATGAGCGGCGTGTTAGGACACACAGCTCTGAAAGTGTGTGGAGTCTCGGGGACCCACAAGGGCTGGGGAGACTGAGAGGAAGTGGGAGCGGGGGGTGTTACGTTGGGGGAGATGGACCAGAAGACGAGGTTAGAGCAGGTGTGAAGGGCCTCTGTTGCTTTGCTAAGGGATTTGATCTGTGTGGTGCTGGCAGGGAAAAGATCTGTGTTTTCAGAGGATGACTGTGGCTGTGAGGAGGAAGATGGCTTAGTGAAGGGAAAGGATTAAAAGTAGGGAGACTGATCAGGAGACTTTGCAGAGACAGTGAGACCTTAGATTTAGAAATTGGGATAGGACTTGGAAAGGTCAGGGTATATTTAAGAAATTCTAACGTAGAGTGGATGGGGATTGGAAATCAATGGAAACTGGAATGAGAGACAAGTTCTACTGCAGATGACGTTGTGCTTTGGAGCCTGCAGGAGAGAGAGTGGCCACACTTCTGACGGTAAGAAAAGTGGAGGGACGGACAGGTTTTTGGCAGGAGATACTAGGTTCTGATTTGTACGTGTTCAGCAGGGTGTCTGTTCTAGAGTGTAACTGGAAATCTGAAGCACAAGAAAAGCTGAGAAATGTAAATCTGAGAGGCAGTGGCAGGGAAGCAATAGCTAAAGCAATGAATGTAAATAAAATCACCAAAGCAGTTGGATATAAAGAGAAATAGCAACAAACATAAAGAAAGTTTAGAAATTTGGGCAGCTGCATATACTGAGGAGGGTCTCAAACCCCAGCCTGGATCTATTTTTCAGTCCTTTTGATATTTGAAATACCATTGGAGTATTTATTATCAGAGAATCTATCTTGTATAGAAAGGAACTGTTTTTCACTTTCTGCATTGTAGTGCTGGTTGGTTTTGTAATACAGCATTCTTAACATAAAATACTTGGTGAGATATGGAATTAATACGTGTCTAGCCACAACCATATACTTAACAATCATCATCTTTTCTCTGGAGAGTATGTTTATTCTGATTTTTAAAAAAACTAAAGTCCATGCTTTATTCAGAGTTTTGAAGTTTTTATGTGATGTCCTTTTTCTCTTCCGAGATTCCATCCAGGATACATTACATTTCATTCTCATGTTGCCTCAGGCCTCTCTTGGCTGTGATCATTTCTCAGGCTTTCTTTGTTTTTAATGACCTTGACAGTTTTGAGAAGGACTGGTCAGGTATTTTGAAGTCTCTCAATGGCGATGCCTGATGTTTTCCTGATGAGACCAGGATTATGGTTCGTGGGAGTAAGAACACAGAGGTAAAGCATCGTCCTCATCATATATCGTATCAAGGGGATACACCACCCGCGTGACATCACTGTGGGTGTTAACCTGGAGCCCCTGACTGAGGCAGTGTTTGTCAGGTTTTTCCACTGCAAATTATATTTTTATTTTCCCTTTCCACACTGGACTCTTTGGAAGGATCTTACTGTGCACAGTTCACGCCAAAGGACTAGGAAGTTGTGCTCCACCTCCTTGAGTTTGGAGTAGCCGTGGAAATTATTTTGGGATTTTTCTATACCAGAGATTTGTCTCTTCCATCCCATTTATTTTTTCATTCCATCATTTGTTTATATCAATATGGACCACTGGGTATTTATTTTATACTTTGGGTTATAATTCAGCATTACTTTACTTACTTTGTTGCTCAAGTTGTTCCAGTTTTGACCATTGGCTCCTGTGCCCCCTGAATAGATGTCTGTCATTGCTTTTGTTTGTTGTCTGTTTGCTTGTTTGCTTTGGAGCTCTACCTTATTTTCTAGCACTACATTGCTCTAGGCTCATCTTGTATATTTACTACCCCAGCCCATGAATCAGCCTGGTTCATTTTATTGGAGAATGATATTAAAAGCCAATATCTGAGCAATATCTGAGCATTATCTGATTTTTAAATTGCTGCAGAGTTCATTTCTTTTAAGGTCTTCTAAGCTTGTGAGGACCAGGCTTTTAGAAAGTTGGTAAAATGTGATAATGAGAGTTTTCTCCCAAACAAAAGTCTTGAAGCAGTAAAAGTTTAAATACACATGCATGCACATATAATCAGTTATACTTCAGTAGAAGACCACAGAAATAGCATGAAAATCTTTTAAAAGCCACTTAAAAAACCTAAAGAAGGAAGCTTCAGCAAGTCCGCTAAAGTAAACATTTCTTGAGTTTATTTCATAGCAATAAACTGATCTATTTCTTTTCATGCTCTTCTTAACGAAACGTTTCTTCAGAACAAGAATCTTGAATTTTTGCAAAAGTTTAAGCATAATGTGGCTTTCTTGAGCTTGTGAGTAGATGAGAAGAATTTCAGGAGCACAAAACTCTTCACAGAAACAGTCTTTACAACCTCTCTTAGGACAGAAGGAGGGCAGCCATTAGGACAGCAGAGCTTTATCCCCAGTGTGGATTCAGAACATCAAGGGAGAGAATGGTTTAGAATTGCTCTGTGGCAAAACACAAAGTTTTCATCATCAGCTCTTAAAGGATAAGGAGCCCGAGGCATAACAAGCAAAAACTCATGGCCAGACTCTTCTGGGGCAAGAAACCAGATTTAATTAGATTTTGTGACTATGTTGTATAATGCATTGAAGTTCTCAAATTTCTGTACATGAGATTTCTTTTAAAGTGAATTCTGAAAATTGAAATATCCAATCCACCTACTAAGTGTTTACTGCAATCAGTGTCAGGTACAACAAGGTGAATGTTTTTTGTCCTTAAAGAAAAGCCATGCATAAAATTAATTAACTATGGGTGCTGTGTTACTGTTCTGCGGATCCATCATTTTAAGAACACAGTTAAGGAAACTAGGTTAATGCAACTTGATTCAGAAATGGCTAATTTATATCTGAACAATCTTGCAGTAGAATCAAATGTAGAACCCAATTTATTATCAATAAGTTGATAACGTATTCATGAATGTAAACCATTTACTAATTCTGGTAAAGGAAGGATACGGATAAAGGAAGATTTTTTTTATTCAATAAGAATCTTACAGGGGATAGGGAAATAGCTCAGTGGTAGAGCACATGCTTAGCATGCATGAGGTCCTGGATTCAATCCCCAGTACCTCCATCAAAAAAAAAAAAAAAAAGAATCTTACAGGTGTGAAAAAGAAGATATACGAATGGAACAATGAACATATGGAATATCCTCATGTTATATTATAAAGGAATATTATGTATTACTTAAAAATAAACCATTTTAATATTTCACAGTGAAATAAAACAAATTTTAGGAAATCAGACTTACTTACATCCTTATGGAATATAATATTATAATACTGTAAGTAAATGAGGCTTGGCTTTGGTAACTATGTATCTTGGAAGTTCCTGGACAAGTTTGTTTTCCAAGTCATACTTTATAAATCTTTTCTGCTTCAATCTAATGCATGTATTCACAGAAATGTTCTAAAATAAAGCACTTAGAATCTGGTATTAGTTTTTAAAATTAATATTGCAATTCTTTAAATGCAATGAGTGGTTGCTGTTGTTTTTTCTTATGTACTTCTCTTTCATTCTTACTAAGAACAAAAATGCATTTTTATATCCTTTTTTAAAAACTACATTTTTTTCTTCCTACCCACCCATTTTTAATTTTTACAAAAGTATTTCAATATAATAGCATTTGATTGAGTTTTAATTATTGATCTGCTTCTCGGATTCAGTTAGTCATTTATGCATTTAGCAAATAGGTAGCAAATCTTAAATTCCAGCCACTGTTGTAGATACTGAAATAAAGCAGTGAATACAGTAGACGGAGTTCTGCCCTCATGAAGCTCGCATTCAAATGGGGAGAGACAGACAATAAGCAAAGAGACAAGAAATATATACTCTGTCAGATGGTGATAAATGCTTTGGAGAAAAATAAAGCAGGAAGAGACTTGTCATTCCCTGAGAATAAACAGCGTTTGTAGGAACGATGCTGCCTCTGGATTGAACTACTGATCCAGTGGACTTTATCAATGAGGAGGTCATTTGAGAGCCAGGAAACGATTGTTTGCTTTATATGGCAGCCTGCCTAGGAGAGACTGGAAATATTCTAGAGGCAGCCTCCCTCCTTAGGGCAGATGCTTGATTAAAACAAAAACAAGAACAAAAAACCTTTAAAAATAGCTCATACTTCTAACCCTGAGGTGTTGGGTGGTTCCTGAGAACACTGAAAGAAGGATACAAACTACAATCAGGGCTGTACTGAGTCTGAATTAACAAGCTGGACCCTGACACCTTTAAATCATCTGTGGAGTTTTCATGGCTTCCAGAGTCAACACTACGGAAGCATGATAATGAGCAATTCTATCAGCAATTTTGTTTCACAGTTTATGGGGAGAAATCCTGTAGGTTTTTCATGTTTTTGTAGTTTTGAGATGGAGCATGGAACATCCTTGCCCTGTTCTCCTAGACCTGTGCCCTGTGACCTCCCTAGTTAAGGGCTTGGTGAGCCTGATCTGGGAGCCAGTTATGTTCCTGAGCACGTGTGCAGTTGAGTACTTCCTCCTTTCATGCAGGAAAAAAATGTTTCTGATTTCAATAACAGTGCTATCACTAATGATGTTTTAGGCTGCCATTGCTGGGTGAGGACCTAGGATACCTGAGGTACACCTGTTATCGTCTTTTTTTCCCTCCAAGGTCCCAGAGGAACATAGACACTGGAGAGTAGCTGGAAAAAAACCAAAGCTAGATAATTCCCCTGTGCCTCAGTGTCCTCTCTTGCAAAGTGTATGTAATCATTGTTTCTACTCCACAGTGCTGTTGGAAGTTCTGCATGAGTTAATACACATGAGGCATCAAAAGCTAAGTGTCTCTGTTGCCCCCCTGTCTTTGGAAGGCATAATGATGTAATGGTTACAAACATGGCCTCTAGAGATGGACTCTTGTATTCAAAAAATTTTTTCCCACTATGAATTAGATGGCTGACCTTGGGCAATTTATTTAACCTTTCTGGGCTTAAAAAATTAAAAAAATCCTGTCCAGCATGGTATTGTGTGGAATCAATTAAGACAAATTCTTGGAATAATACCTAGCACACCGTAAGAGCTCGAGAACTATTCACTGCTGACAGCATTACTGCTACTGCTGGCACAATCCTTTGTATATCCGTGTGGCTTTGGCACCCAGATCCTGACGCAGTGTTCTGAAGAGCTAGGCTGAATCACGTAAGGTTTCCTTTCCCTGTGCCAGGAAAACCTAAGAAGCCACTATCCTAATTGGCCAGGATCCACTTGGCCTGTTTTTTTTTCCCCAAATCCAAATCTGACTTCTCAGCTTTTACCCCTGAATGTCAACCATCTGGGGACAAACAAAACACATCAAGTAAGGCCAGCAACAAAAACGTTTGCCTCAATGCCTGGAAGGAGCCGGTCCTAGGCCACTTAGACTTTGGCAACAGCCCTGAAGCAGGCTGATGTGGAGAAGAGTCCAAAGAGAGAGCGTGAGCAAGAAAGAGAAGAAGACAGGCCCACCTCTGTGTGGGACCTGGTCCACTTTAACATTCCGACTGGAGAGACATAAGTGAGAAAGATGACTACAAGCCAATCTTTGTTTTTCCAGGCTCCGTAGAGAAGGAATGACTCTCAGAGGCCACACTTCAGTCCTTTAGCGTAGCCAATGAAGTGTCTCCAGAGTTGAAGTGACCTTACTCAGCCTTGTGGAAGAGTATGTCCAAAGCTGGAGATCAAAGGGTATGTTCAAACATCCTTAAAAGACCCACTGACCGCGTATCCACGTGCCTACAGGCATCTCAGCAAAACCAATTTTCCTAGTGAGCAAGCCTAATTCATTAAAAGCTGAAACAAGGAACGCCAGCTTGCCGAACGAGCAGTTCGTGGAAAACCCACACACCAGGGTTTCACATCAGCCCTCGGACTGCTGGCTGCTGCTCGAGGCTGAGCCCAGGCAGGGCTGGGAACAGGCGGGGCCCCTGTGGTTAACTTCAGAAGATGTGGGAAGCTGTCCTCAGCTGTCAGGAGCAGCCTTGTAGGACATGGACCCAAAAACCTCTGCGTTTTCAAATGGAAGTTGAAATCTGGGTTTTTATGTGACTTGTGCTGACGTTTGCGTTTTGGCAGATACCTAAAATTAAAAACAAAAACAAAGCAAGATCTGTGCAGCCCAGTTGTACCCCAGGTGCGGGCGTGATGCCCCCTGTGGCCTGCAGTGTCTGCTCTACGCCCTGGGCTTTGTCCGCTCGAGGTCGTGCTTCCAGCTTGTCGAGTGTGGCCCCAGAGCTTCCCAGGATCCACTTGTCTGTCATCTTCTTGAGGCACAAATTTGTATCTTAAATGCTCCAAGGTTTTGACTTCTGTCTGTAATCTATTTCGCTGGTGAGTGTGCTTTTCTCTCTGCCCAGTTTCTAGATTTCAGTGTGGCTTTAGAGGTTTTTTTAAACCAAGCTTGAATTCATAGCTCCACTCATAAAACAAATAAAGCTTTTTCATTAAAAAGGGGCTGTGGGATTCAGGGAAGGGAGTCGACTTCTACATAGAAATGAAGAGAAAGTGAAAAGGTCTGCTTTAACTAGAATTTTGTAGATACTGACAGGCATATGCAGAATAGATAAACAAGATTATATTGTATAGCACAGGGAAATGCATACAAGATCTTGTGGTAGCTCACAGCGAAAAAAAATGTGACAATGAATATATGTATGTTCATGTATAACTGAAAAATTGTGCTCTACACTGGAATTTGACACAACATTGTAAAATGACTGTAACTCAATAAAAATGTAAAAAAATTATAAGAATAAAAAAATAACTAAAAAATTTAACTAGGAAATAGAGCATTGGAAGTTTGACGTTAAATTCAGCGAGGGTAACAATAGGATTTCTAAGTAGGAACAACCAACCTTTTTTCAGACCATGGTAGCAGGAATTAGGCAAGACTCATGTAAAGAGAGCACCTAAAATTTTTGATTATACTTTGCTTCATTTTAAGAGGAAATTGATGTACTATAAGGTATTTTTGAAATACTAATTTTTAATTTAAAATATTAATTAAATATTTTTGAGAGAAGGGGGTAACCCTTATGAGAGTCAAGAAGCTGTGTGATGCTATACAAGTTGCCCTGAATTCTTTTTGATGTTTAGGTACCTGACAGATTTCTAGGGGCAGTGACTGCCTGGCCTTTTGTTTTGCTGTTTACTTTCATATTTCTAGTGTAATGTCCTGCTCAGAGTAGGCTCTTAATAAATTGAATGCTTTGAATTATTTAAATGTGTTTCCAGTTTCAAACATTTATGACTTAAATATATATTTCTGTCTATTGGCTCTAGAAATCGTGTGTATGCATTGGTTAGTGAAGGGGGCATGCTCCAGGCTTAAAGGAATATAAAACATACTCTGTTTTCAACACCCGAACAATGCAGTCCATAATTTGAAATCCCTCTCTCTCTCACTACATATTCTTATCTCCTTAAAATATCTAGTTGAGTATAGTATGACAGGAGGTTTCTCCTAGGATTTTGGTGTTTTCTGGGATAGAAGTAATATCAAATGAAAACAGTCTTTGTGTTTTTCTCTTATGAATCCATATCAAAAGGTTGTGGCTGACAATGCCAGGTGCACATTTAGAATAAAGCACTGGGATCATTACAGAGGTTTTGACTATAGGAATCTGTCAGTCGTTTCCTTCAAAGTGAAGGTGCATGGGGCAGGGTAAGCCTGTGATACCTAAAGCCTGATGGCTGTTACCTGGATGCGATTTCTCCCACCTCCTGGATTGCCAGCATCATTTCTCCTTGTTCTTTTGAACAGCTGTGTTATCTCCCAGCATCTTGGGATACATCAAACAGAGTTCTAGGACAAGAGCTCAACTGTTAACTTGAGTTCAGTTTTCCTGATCCTTCTGTTTGGCAGAGCGGTTTCCCTTCTAACAACAAGACTCCAGAAGAAACCAGTACCTCAAACAGCACAGAACTTGTCAAATGGAAAAAATCTGATTCATGGAGAGAGATATTTCATTCCTAATTGTCATAGATCACTCTTCCTCATCAACTAGTTTTTTTTTTTTTAACTGTAAAGCTCTTCTTTCAAAGCATTATGCTCTCAAGTGAGAAATTCTAGGAAATTTTAAGAAAACAGAATTTGGAGGCATTGGATAATTTCTAGCTTTTTAGAAGCAACTGATACTTAATGCAGGAGGTGACTTGTAAGGTCTGGCGTACATAATTACTCGAAGAAACATTTATCTTAGGACTGGTCAACAAAAGATGCCATGTGTACAGAAATTGCTTAATTTTCTAAACTAGATTTCTATCCAAAATGGGGAAAGTTGCCCCAAGTAGTACCAATTCTTTTTCACATTATTTCGTGTTCTTTTTTTCTGGGCTCTGGGCTTTTTGTCTGTTTGTTTTTAAGATGCCTATTTCTATATTGTCTCTGAAGTAATGTATTTACTACTCTGTCATTGGCTAGTTATTCATTTATTTAACAAATATTTCTAAAGCATCAGTTATATGCAAGGTGTGCTGATACGAATTTATGTAAATAGATCAAAAAAGAATAAGGGAAAATAAATCCATATCTACATAAATGTTCATTTTTAAATGGTCAAGTATTATGCAAAAATGTACTCTTCTGAGATTATTTTGGCAAGTTAACTATGATTTATTGGCAAAGAACTTTGTTCTTGGTGAAGTAGCTTAAATATCATTTGCTTTAGACTATGTAATACTTTATATTTTAAAGTCAACTCTGCTGTCTATAACTAGAACACAAATTCCTTGTAGACAAAACCTATCTTAAAGTTCTCATTAAATTTTATTTTTCTACCTAGCACAGCTTTTTCTTTGTAAGAAATCTTATAAAAGCATTTTTGATTTAAGATCTTTGAAATGTAATGGTGATACAGAAGCCCAGGAAAAAACTTTCAGTGTTTTAACTTCTTATCATTATTTGATTTTACAACTCTGTCATCTCTTAGAGGACTTCATAATCTGCTTTCTTCTCAGTCTCAGTAAGTCCTTATTAATTTACAAAACTAGTGACTTGAAACATTCTAATTTTAGTCTTTAAAAGGAATGTTATGATATAGCTTCAGATAATTGCATTTTCCCCAGGATACAATATTAAATATAAAAATGTTAGTTCTGCTTAATTAGAAAAGTAGAATTTTAGTGACTCTGAATATTGACTTTTAAGTATTTTCAGAATCATTGTTACTTGTGTTTTAGGATTTAAATAATTATATTTGTTAATCTGAAGAAGTAAATGGTACCTTTAAAAATCTGATAAAAAATTGTTTGTTTTTGTATACTCTTTTGCTATTAGGTGATTCAGGCTCTTGGGATCTGCTCATTTGCCTGTCTTCCAGGAAAGCTGGTGGAAAACCCTGCATATCCAAGGAAGACATGTGCCATTTAGGTCTGCATCAAAAGGTAAACATTCTTTTTCAAAGTGTGCACAGATTTTATCAGACCTATGGATGTTAATACCCATATTTCCTGGTCCATAATGTTAAAAAAAAAAAAAGTCTTAAAAAACTGGAGCCATTGGATGGAGAAAGTTTCAATGGCCATGCCTTTTACACTTAACCATAAAGTGTTCACCGTTGTTTTGTTTGTTATGATCCCCTTCAACTTCAGCTGCTACCAATAAGGATCCAGTTTCCCCTAGCAGGACCCCGAACTTCCTGTAGATGTATGTAGCCTGTGGAGTGTTGCTTACCCTGGCCACGTGTTCATCCAAAGTAGTACAGATTTTATTCTCTAGACCTTTGTTTTGACTTTTTCAAATTTAAATTGATATTCTGAATTATAACAAAATGTATGCAGCTTTTCATTCACTTTTAAAAATTGGCATCCAACATTTACTATTTTGTGTAGACTTTTACAAATGTTTTTTAGAAAAATTAACTAAAAATTATCAAATGTCTGCATTATGCTAGCCATTGTCCTGGAAAATTTGTGTATGCTCTATTTTTGATAACTTTCAAAAATCTGTGAGAAAAATGTCAAAACCAATAGCTGTTTTTCAGTAGTAAAATTGTACCATAGAAGCCACCCCGATCATTTGATATTTCTGCAGTTGACAAGTGCAATCCTCCTTCCTTCTTCTCTTGGGCTGAGCACATTCTTGTGGTTCTTCTTGTACATCTTTGGCCATCCTTTCTGTGTTCTTCAGAGCTGAGCCACCTTTCTTCTGTCAGTTCTTTAAACGCCTCTGTTCCCCAACACCACCCTGAAAGTTTCAACCACCACTTGTCCTTGATGACACCCAAATCGGCATCTAAAGTTCACAGCACTTTCCAGGCTTCAGCCTTGCAAGATATAACTGCCTGCTGAGCATCTCCAGTTCCACGTCACCCAGACACCTCACACTCAACCCAGAGAAATTGAATTCATTGTTTCCCCCGGTGAATTCACTTCTGCTCTTCCTGTTAGTAGCTCTGCAGGACCATTCTGTTGGTTGTAAGCATGATTAACCACTCTGTCACTTCCTAAGATAGCAGTCTGGCCTTCACCTTCGAGCCCTTCCTCTCCCATGTCATCTGCATCCTATCCATCACGAATACTAACTTGTAAATAGTTCTTTAATATCTTACCTACTTTCCACACTTACTACCTTTATTCTGGTCATTCCCCATATCTGGCCAGGGCAATTGCCGAATCCTCCCCACTGATTTTTCTGAAGCAAGTATTTTGCCCCTGAAATCCACCCGGCACACAGTAATCAGCATGAAAAATATAAAAAGCTGAATTACCCTGGCTACCCTTGTGCTTAAACTCTTGCATGGCTTCCCATCAGCTACAGAATAAAGTCGACAGTATTTGCTGTGTGTATCAGTCAACCTCCCAGCAGGAAACACATGCCGTACTCAAAAGGATTTAACTGAAGAGGAACTAATGAAAGAGCTATTTACAGAGCGTTTGGCAGGATGAGAGAAACAAAAAGATTAGAGGCCCCCAGGGATCAGCATCAGCACCAGATTTTACCATCCTTGGTCTGAAGAAGGCCATGTAGAAGGAGTGGTGTAGCAAAATCTGAGAGCCGGAGCCAAGAAAGAGCGATCCCTGGAAAGGAGCTCTACACATAGAGGAATGCAGCCATTGCCAAATCATGGCCCTGCAGAGAGGAAGCCAGGAAGATAAGTGCTCAGCTTCTCTCTATTCCCACCCTCCACTCTGCCAGGGGCTCCTGTGGGTGCCTTTCTGAGTGCTTACATATTTGTTTATATCCATCTTTACATAGGAGGAGACTGAAGCACAGAGAGATTAAGAAAATTGCTTGAGTCCTCCTGGGTAAAAGTGAAGCCCCTGGGATTCACACTCAGGCAGTCTGACTTTAAATCCTGTTTTCTTAACCGTATCACTACAGCATCTTTCTAAATAAATATTTAGCCACTGCACTTACAGCCTATTCTAATGAATATTCCTAAGGAATACATAAATTCTAAATGGCGCATATTAGATAACTGTCAGTTTGGAGCATGAATAATTTGAAGTGTTTTGAGCCATGTACTTACTTATGTGAACGTAACTATTCAAAACAGAAGTTGCTTCAGATTTGTTGGGGATGTTGTAGAATTGTCAGTGACCTTGGAATGAACAGAGAAAGGGCACCTGCTCAAATAAGGATTACTGACCACTTCAGAGCTTTGGAATTTAAGTGTTTAATGAAAACGATCATGAGATCTGTTATAGAAGATGAAAGGCCCGGAGTCTCTCCAGTCAGGAGGAGAGTACCAGGAATTTAAAAGCGTGTTGGTCCATGGGGTGTAAAAGTGAAGTGAGGTCCATGAACGGGGTGCCACCAAGTTTAGTAAGAGGGGCTCTCTCTCTCACCTCTCACAGACAGGTCCTAGTGTTTCAAGAGCAGAGAGATTTCACTTCTAGTTCTAAATGTTTGTAGGATTAGCAGTCCCTGAATCCAGGATGCTGTTTTTAGTGCTTGGAGTACTGAGAAGGACTGAACTGGCTCATATTTTGGAGCATGCGAGGCCATTGTCAGATGAATATGGTGGAGTGATAAATGCACATGAGAGACATAGGGGATAAAAATACTTTTTTTCTTTTAACTGGTTCTCTTCTTGCCATTAATTCTCTTCCCAATGGATGGTACTAAACAGTTGTCAGAGATCTGATTTTTGATAAAATAAAAGATGTGAACATCTGTACAGACCTAATGAAGGAAAGTTCCCTATGATGCAATGTGAAGTGTGTGTCCCTCTCCATGTTCATGAGTAACAACAACAAAAAAATCCCTGGGTGCCCTCTTACACTTTATAAATAGCCCAAATTCAAATGTCTCCTCTCCTTAATGAGTTAATGGTATTACTGCCATCTTAGTTTTTTTGATTTATTACAACACTTTCTGAATGTTTATAAATAATATTTTTACTGTTGCTCTTATTGATTAACTATGTCTCAAAATAAGAATTATATGTAATGAAAACAGTTTAGATGCAGATTACCCCAGATTAGGATTCTAGAAAGTACGTTAGGATTGAAATCTTCCTAAATGCACGTTTCCTTTCTCCCAGTTTGATCTCAGAAATGTTCCGGGGCTCAAATGCCATTATCATTTTTTTCAGATGCATTCTAATCTTTTCAAAGATATGAAAGGTTTTATACCAAGAAAAACAGCGGTCTCTATAACACACACACATTTACAGACTCTATATACTCAATTCGATGCATTCAAACTTAATACAAATATATTATGTTACTATATTGGTATATATTTAAAAATGACTATTTGAGTGGTAATGATGTGTCAATGTGGGTTCATCAATTGTAACAAATGTACCCCTCTGCTGGGGGATAATGGAGGAGGGTGTGTGTGGTAGTAGGGGGGCAGTGGATAAATGGGAAATCTCTGTATCTTCCTCTCAATTTTGCTATGAGCCTAAAACTGCCCGGAATAAAATCCTAGTAAACAATAATTATTGCAGTATTAATCTGGAGAAGCTCATTGTATAAAAGTCAGCTAATTCTAGTTAAAACTTCTTTGATTATTTTCTACTTGATAACAATGCAAATCTTACATATTTTATGAGGTATGTGAAAAATAAGAATAAAAACACTAAGATATTGAAGAATATTATTAGGCTTAATAATTAAAAATTTAAAACACGTATAATAAAGTTGATTTACCACAGCTGTAGGACCCATAGCCCTTGCATGTGTTTAGTTCTTTGTGCCAAGTTATTCAGTTTAACTGCTTAGTTTGGTGCTCGGTTCCAGAGTAGAAGGGAGACAATATTTCTAGTGTCATGTGTCACCACGGTCATGTCATCTTCTTCGACTCTGTGAATTCCAAGGCTGTGCTTTGGAGGAAAGAGCAGGGGAAGAGGTCATTGGATGGCGGGTGGGAAAGGGAGAGCAGTTGCTTCCTTTGGCTTGGCTCTGGCCTTTTCAAGCAAGTGCTTTGTTGACCCTGAGTCAGTTCATCCTTCTGACCCAGGTCTCATGTGAAAACTCATCCATCTCTCTAATATGACACAGCAACTACCCGCCAATCTGGAATCTGTGCAAGCTGCACTCTGTCTTTGCAGCATCTACACAAATTCTTCTGGCCCTTTGGTTCAGTTACTGCTACCCATTTTACCAGGGCTCTGCTCTTCCTTTCAGTTTGTAGAGGTCAGGACGGCATAACAGGGATGCTCTAAGCATCTGCAATGGCGGCACGTTTGCTCTGAGCCCAAGAAGTCGGAGAGGGTTGTAAGCAGGACCTGGGTCAGTAGCCTCACCTGCTGCTCACCTAATGCTGGTTCTCTTTCTTGGTCCTCCTGTTGTTAGAGATTCTATTTCATCAACAGCAACTGAGTGATCTTGCCTTACGTGGTGGAAAATGGTTCCAGTTTATTGACCTTTAAAGCCTTTCACAATTTAATTTAGAGAAGTGCCCTGTGTGTTAATAATAATAGCAAAAAAACCCCCAAATCTCTATGGTGGGTTCCCCATAATTTTGCAGTGCTCTGTCCCCTCCCTCCAGCCTGTCTTAGGGATTCTGAATTTAAAACTTCAGGACTCTGTGAAAGGCCTTCTTCTTTTCCTACATTTAGTCTCCGAACTTTCTCACTTTTGAATCTGAGAAATGTAAACATCCCTAAAATCTAAAGTGTGCTATTTTTATAGCCTTTTCTCAATTCCCAGATTCACAAGAGTGGATTCTGCTAAAGCCTGGCTTTATTCATAGATGACCTGTGTTGAAAGTTTACAGTGTGCTGAATATATGGATAGAGTTAACAAGAGTGCCAGGGTTAGAGAATTTTTAATCCATGAACTGTTTCAAAGCACTGTAAATGAATCATTTTTTAAAAACTACTTCTGATTGAATTATTGAATTGATCAAAGCTCAGGGCAGAGGTGGAACTTAGAGACCGAAGTCTCCATTTTACAAATGGAGAAATTGAAAAAGAGAAGCAAAGTGACGTGCTCAAGGTTCTGATTCTGTTACGTACCAGAAGTGGGACTACAACCCATGTTTCTGGTTCCTTCTCTTTTCTCTAGCTGAGTTCTTTTTATCAAGTCGTGCCAGCAGGCCACAGTAAAGAAGCTCTAATATGGTATTAGTGTAGAGTGGATTGATTTGAAAATAATCAATAATTGCTCAAAAATGCATCTAATTTTCAAGCTGATTTACACTCATCTCTTTCTGTTGGTTTTAACAAGGCGTTACCATATTTGGCATTTTTTGAGGGAATTAGTTGAGAATTGCTGGCTTAATCTGTAGATTCAAAAAAGGAGAGAATCAAGCTTGTTTTGTATCTCTTCTTTATAAATGAAAAAATATATTTGAATTTATGATAACACTTATGAAGCTTCCTAAGAACAGATTTTTGTTCAAATAGAGTTTTGTGGTGACTGGGTTTTATATTTGGAAGGAATAATGCCCTCAGTATGACTTGAAAGCTATAAATGCTAACAGTTTTAGAACTAAATTACCACTTAGATGTTTGTGATTCAAGTCATTGAGGGGCTTTGGAACTTTGGAGTTTAGTTGACTTTGAGGTATGTTAAGTGCTATTTTTTTTGCCAAGGCAAAATTTGCAACTATCAAGTTAGTCGTCTTCCTCCATTTGCCATCGTGACATAAATTATTCCTTTTTTTTTCTAGCGAGTATCACGGCTTTGAAATATATCAAAGTTTTAAAAAGTGTTCCCAAATATTTTGAAGATTTCTAAGAGCAAGTTTTTATTTTATGTTATCAAATAAGCCGCTTTATTATTCTGGATTTGAATGCTGACTTACAGAGATTTGAAGGTAGGGGGTGAATGGTGTGGACAGTGCTTCACACCTGTACCCTTCGGGCTGTTTGTGTTTTCTTTGCTGTAGCATTTATGAACGCATAACTCACTAGAATCTTTTTCATTCCTTTCAGGTAAACATATTACCAGAAATACAGCATCACCTTTGCAGAAAGGAAGGATTATGTCAAATAATTAGAAGATTTCCAGGTAATCTTCCGTTTGTGTCTTTATGCATAAACCTGTGAAATATGTAGGCTTCCTCAGTAGGCACCAAATAAGGAGATCTCAGCTCAGTCTACTAAGCTCCTTTGTTTATCACTTTCACAAATCTTCCAGAATCCACAAGCTTTTGCCAGTGGGAAGAAAGACCTTGATAATAAGGAATAACACGTAACACTGATATTCTTTCTTTAAGTCCTGCCTTCTCACTTTCTAGATGAATGTTCCTTTTCTTACTACATATTTGTCTTCAGAAATAATTGCTGCTTTATTTTAAAAGCAATTATCCTAGTATTTCTTAATTAGATAAAACTCGAAGTTTTTAAAAAATGTATTTGTTTATGATTAAGTGATTCTGATCCCAGCAAACATGTTTCTTCCTTCTGAAAATATCTCAGTTAGTCTTGATAGAAAGTTGGGACAAAAATTACCATCTCACTTCCTCATAGATTCCCACAGTGGAAAGAAAACATCAGATAGCGGATGTATCTTCATAGAGGAAATTATAGCCTACTTTAAAACCCATCAGTGACAGGGTTCCTCACATTTCTAGTTTAAAACCCATTTAATGTTTAACAGCTTATGCCCCTGGAAAGTATTTCACTATATAATTAAAATTTAGATCCACATAGTTTTCATAATGTTTTTTAAAAAATTAATTTGTGTCCCAAGTCGAATCAGAAAACTGATATCTTAACCCATTGGCTTTTCCATGGGGTTTCGGCTTCCCCACCAAATGTTAACCACATTGGTATGTCCCAGTGTTAAGACTATGGTCTTCTACTGTCATTTACCAAGGATTAAATTAAAATGAACATAAGTCAGCAATTAAAATTTCAGTTTAAGATACTTGTTTTAAATAAATAATAGCTGTTTATTCCTGGTTCTGTGGTTATTGTTTTACAGGACAGTTGTAACTGACTCCATAATCTTTGTTTTGTTTTTGTAAATCTTAGCTGGATAGTTTTTTATTTTATGAAAAAAGTAATGTTTTCATGAGAAGCAAGTAAATAATTATTTCCATTAAGGCATTATTCATAAGTATCTGGAAATCCTTTAATTAAGGCAATTTGGAAAATATTTGTTTAACATTTGGAATGGAGCCTGCCTACTTTTAAAGCATGTTTTTCTTTTTTGCTGTTTACATTTCAAAATGATTGATGAGCCTTGGAGTTTGCAGAATAAGATTGTAAGAATGAAAGCCTGTTTATAGCCAGAAATGGATTAGCAGTTTTAAAAAATTCCCGAAGCAACTCTTACCTAAATTTACGTTTTGCTTCCATAACCTTAAAAAGCTTTTTTTTCCTGTCTTTTTTTTTGCTTCAGGTATTTTTTATTCTCAAGAATATCTGCAAGTTCTAGACATACGTAGTCCCTTCCTAACTCTGCCCAGTTTGTTAATCTTCTATTCTTCTCTGTGATTAACAAGATAATTTCACAGAATACACAGCCTTTTAAGTGGAATTATTTCTCTTGTAATGTTATCTTTCTGCAGCTGAAGATAATTTTCTTAGATATGTAGCTTTAAAGGAGTATGTCTACAACACTGTTTTCTGATATAAGCTTTATAAACAATCGCTTATGCTGTAGACTTTTGCTATGAAAACACAGCATATAATACAAACTCAGTATTCACAAGATTAAAAACATGTTATTTGTTGTGAATACTGAATATTTGGTATTGAATACAGATTAGATAGAATCATGCTGGTACCTAAATATTTTTTAAAAGGCAAGTTACTATTAAAAAGATAAGATAGTAAAACTAAACATAATACTATATACTTTATCCATTTCACTTCAAGTCAAAGTGGCCCATGGCATTTTGAGCTGGGTTGCATTTCGAGACAGGCAAAACATAAATTTTCAAATCAGATTTTAGCTCCGCCACCTATTAGCTGTGTGAGTTAAATTCAGGCTGCTGTTGGTTTTTTTGTTTTGTTTTGTTTTACTTTTTTAATCCAAAAAACGAGGATGGTGAGACTCATTTCACAGATTTAATTTTAAACATAAAGTATATTCTACTGGTATGCATATGTGTGTGTATAATTTGAAGAATGATGCATATAAGATATTATACCAACATATAGTGCTCGAAAACTGGATCATCCTACTTTTGAAAAGTCAAGCAACAGGCTCGCAGTATTTTCTCTCTTTATATGATTGATTATCAGCACAATTTTATGTTTCTGTCAAAGGGTCTGAGATTTTACCTACTTCCAGGCTTACAAGTCAGCCTGCCACGGTTTCATAGGAGACGGCAGAAGACTCCTGGGTCAGAGACAAAGGACTTTATTATTTATAGCAATAGCAGCAGACAGATTATCAGCGTTCGCACTGGTTCACTGAATCCTGGCTCCCATGGGGTGATGTGAAGAGGGCTAGGTGACACTTGTATACTTAGTGGTTTGCGTTTCAGGAGAGGAACTCTGAGCCTCGGGAGTTTGAAAGTTTGTAATGGACAGCGAGCAGGCCTGCCCTTTGCCCCAGAGAGAGGCATTGTTTTTGTTATACTGGACAAAACCTCCTCTTTGCTCTGGAGTGAGAGACCATCTCTTTCAAGGCTATCTGCTGCATAAATATCTTTGAAAAGATAGTTCAGGACAGATCGTCAGTGCCTGTGTTTGCAGACGGTGCAAAAACATGGAAGATCCGTGGAGAAGGGTCTCCTGGCTGTTTCGGAGAAGAGTGAATACCTGACAGATTCTAGCTCTGAAGCTTGATCAGTGTATAGTTCAGAGCAAGATTTAAAGCCTAGCTGTGCTTCAGGTTTTTTTAATCTGTGAAAATACAACATTTGGCAGTGACTAATAGTGCCAAGATTCCTCCCTGCCCTGTTTCCATACAACATGCTGCCCCAGGCTTTATCCTGAGCAGTAAGTAGAGACAGGGATGCTAAGAAAGAGGGGATGATTGCCTGTCCTGCAAGTGTGGCAGGACAAACAGACTTAGGAGCCGATGCAGACAGAGGCGTGTTGAAGACAGCATATGAGACTAACACATTCTGTTCCGTTCCACAGCCACACAGAATGTACCTGCTGTTAGACTTGTGACTCACATCGAAAGGCACAAAGCCATGGCATTTTTATTGCCTCCCGCAGAGATTTATCTGTATCTTGCCATTTAATGCTTTGCTTTTTGAAAGAAAAAAAAATGTTTTATAATTTTTCATCGGCCAAAACTTTTTGCTAATGCTCTTGGTTGCTCTTTATTAAGTTTGGTTTTTTGAGAAGTTTTTTTCCCCATATTTGAAATATAACTATAAAACCAAATATGAGGGAACTGTTTTACTTGGATTGTGAGTTGTTGTTCTTGTTCTTTTTTATAGCAGGATCAACATCGAGAAGCCCTGGTTAGGAGTGTGCCAAAGTTTGGTCATTACTCATTTTCTCCAGTAGTTTTATCTTAGTTCTGGGCACTGGCTTTCATGTGAAGTTTGAAATGTACCCCGACTTGTACTCAAAGATAGCATTTTGGACATTTTAGAATCTATGTGCTCATCGTTTTAGTAACCCATGAGTACATAAAGAAAAAGGAACATGGTAAATAACATTTATACCTTTTGTTGTATCTAAACAAGACTGGACCTTAAAAAAATATAGATATTCACTACCGAGTATAAAATAGATCTTTAAAATAACATAATTAAACTTATTTTTAAATGTTGACCACAAATTAGTTATTTCTCTCACATGGAACTGATGATTGTTTTTTAATATGCCAGGTCTAAAAATTCCTGTGCAGCTTATGATATCAGTGAAATATTGTCAGGCCATCAGGTAGCCTAGCTTGAATTTAAACAAAGCCACGTGGAAATTGTCAATGCTTAATGCATTTTGAGGATTTTTACTGATTTCATTTTTCCCTCCCCTCTGCTACAACTGGAAGGAATGTTCTCCTTCCAACAAGAGAACAAGAAATGGGATTCCCAGTATAAAAGAAGACTGGGAACTCATCTCTGTGAGGCAATCAGGCAAACTTTCAGAGAGGGCCAAGTTTGCTGGTTCTCTGGCTGTCAAATGCCGACACTCCTTCTGTGTGTCCTCTGCATGCTCCTTCCTGCTTCTGTCTTTCCAAAGATTCTCACCTCCTATCCCACACACAGTTATATCCCTTATGCAAAACATTTCCCCCCAAGTAAAACTCTCTTCCTTTTAGTATGACTGACTTCAGTTAGGTGATAACAGAAAGAAAGCTGATGGAACTAATTCAAACTAAATTACACCCTCACCGCAGTCCTAAGCCTCTTAGATGTATTTGCATTTTTATAAAAGGAGTTTGCAAATGCAATGAATTTCTAATTGGTGGAATTTCTGGAAGGGCATTCAAATTCCTGTTCAGTTCCTCAGCCAGCCCTCCACACCCAAAGCTAACAGAATCCATCTGCTTTTCTCCATCTCTACCATGACCAGTTAGTCCAAGCCAATGTGCTGTCATAACTTCCCACTTCCCTTCTTGCCCCCAGATAATCCAGTCCATTATCGAGGCTGGAGCTGGAGTGATCTTTTTCCCCTATCCCTTCCATAAATAAAACAAATTTCTTGGGCCTGCTCACAGCAGTCTGTCTAGGGACTAAACAGTGAGGACCCAGTAACTAGTTCTCTGATGTTCTGACTTGAGACAGGAAGAGACTTTTATCTAGACCAGAAGTCACACACCCAGATGTTCACAAGGGCTTGGTATGTGACATAAAAAATTTGTAACACATTCAGAAGTTTGAGAGACCAGAGAAACCAGCACATTTTCAGCAAATGTGTAGACCCTTTAACATGAGCCATTTGGGTTCCAAGAAGAGAAGAGGAGTTGAAGACATAGGAAAGCATAGGCAGCACCACGTGGCATCACCCAGCTGGACCTCGGCAGAGTGGCAGTGTCGGGAACTTAAAGTGCCCTCCTGTTTCTCATCCCTGTAAAATGTGGCTACCACTAAGATTCAGATCCCATCCCGTGGCCCCTCTTCTCCCACCTCCTTATCCCCTTACCTCTCTATGCTCTTCCCCCTTAGCATGTGTTTGCATTTCCCTAAACCCTTGGTAACTCTGGCTTTCATTTTCCTTCCCAAATGCTAACGTTGCTGGCCCCTCAGGACAGGGAAGCTGGGTCCTCTACTAAAATCTCAGTCTCTGGAGTTGGGCAGGGTTGTTGACATCTCTTTGCTACTTCTTCTTTCTCTCATCCACCAACATCCTGATCATTCAACAAATCCAGTAGGAGAACATCCCCCCCGGGTTAACTTATTCCCGTCCACTTTGAATCTGCCATCATTTCTGTGGATTTTGATACCCACAATGACTCTTTTGTCATCTTAACCTCACAGCTCCTGGATCTCAGCAAATCCTTGACCTTATTTCTCGCTGACTTCAGCCTCCCACTCCTGTCGCCTTGCTCAGTAACTGGCATTGCAACAGTACTCCATCTTTGAGAGCTTAAGCTCATCCACCACTTTGCCCTCCTTCAGTGCCTCTGAGCCTGGAACCTCGGGTGACACTTCTGGTGCTCTTAATTCTGCTACTTTCTCCAAGTCCATCAGCCATTTTTGGGGGGCCATAATTTCTCTCCTACCAAACCTGGACCACCCAGTCTGCCACTTGTAGTATTTCCTTGCAGGCATCTGTATTTTCCTTCCACTCAAGCTCTTAAGCCATCAATTAAGAAAAATCACCACAGTCTAACTTCTCTGCTCCCACACAACAAACACTGGTGAACATCACACAAGTTTGCTGTTCTCTTTTCCGAGGATGTCTTCCTCGCTTGCTGAAATGGAAAAAAATCACAGTACTCCTGCAATTGTCAGCTCAACCACCACCACCAACAAACTGGCTGGTGACCCCTGAAGCAACCTCTCCTAATTTCCCACTAATATACTTAATAACTACTCCTAGCACTTGTAGTATAGAAAATACAGGCGGAATTTCCATGTATTCTAAGGCTGATGGAAGTAAATTGTAGTTCTTAATGCTGTTTTCAATTCAATACAGGTAGAGAAGACCCTCTCCTCCATGTTCAGAATGTAGGTCAAAAGAAAAGCCTGCAGAGCGTGCTGATGGTTTGGGTGTGGTTTGTAAAAAGATTGTCTCCTGCAGTTTTCGGCAACTACCGGTTGGGCTAAACAAGTTAGATGCCAGGAGCTTAAATCTGTCATTCAGCTGTAGGTCTCAGAAATGTCCAGTGGTGAGAAAAGGACACATTCCTTCCAAGTTGAGCATATTGTTTTTAAAATGAAGAAAATGCAAAGAAGAAACTAAATATCTTGAATTTATCAACCCAGGGATAATTACTAGGAACCTCTTTGCATGTGTATTTCATATTGAAAATCTAAACTGTTGTGACTCAGGAGTGTCAGCCAAGGGAGGTCTACCTGATTTGCTGGGATAGATTTGCACTTTCTTTCCTCTTTGTTCCTGTTGTACGTGTGAAAGTTTCCGTTACTGCCGAGTTGCCGTGTGTCTTAGTTGGATGTGTATGTGTTTGCCTTCCTTCAAGAACTGAGTCTCCCTGAGGTCAGGACATGATTTTTCACTTCTCAAGCTCAGCTCATGGTCACTACACTAACATTTTTAGATGAAAGACTGGAGAGGATGCATTTAATGGAGGGGGTTAGAGTTGTGGAAGGGGAGCCCTGCTGATCCTCAGGGGGTTTTGACAATGCTGGGGTGGATTTTTCCCCTTACCCACTGCAAGCTCAATGGTGAGTTGGTGCTATGGGGCAGAGAACGGGGCAGGAGAAGTGAAAAATACTGTTTCCTTCCTCCAAGATACAATTACCCATTTTGAGTAATAAGGTACTTGCTCTATTGAAAGGACTAGAGAACTTATCACGCTACACACACAGGCACAAAGATACCAATAGATGACATGATGCAGTACCATCTTCTAGGTGATGGCCGTTGCAGCCAAGAGACTGCTCACCTGACTGCTGTCTGAAAAGAACAAACTTCACACTATCTCACATTGTTGCTTATCCTCATTCACGCAGGCTGCAGATGGATGTGGACTTCTCATTGTCAGGCTTGCATTTTTCTACCATTTCAATAAAGCCTTTAAAATATGTGTTCACCATTTCTCTAGAGGAGGGGCTCAGGGCTGACCGCCAGAGGATGAAGTAGGAAGATAATGGTGAGAGGTGCCTCTCTTTACTTATGCCGTGATGTGTTCTGACTTCTTATAGATTAGCTCTCTGGGCAGTTTTCTTCATCTTAATGGTTCTGCATTTGGGACAGGGGAAATAAATCCAATACTTCTTGCTGACTGTTGTGCTTCCACGGTTTTTCTCCGTGGCTCCTGTGAAAGGAAGTGAAGGTGTCTGAGATGTGGCCAGAAAACCTAAATCAGAAAGGAAGAGCATTGATCCGACTGCAGAGGACGTCAGGTGGATTACTTTTCTTCTTTAAACCTTTAAAAAAAACCCCAAAATCCTGAAAGTGAAAAAAAAACCAACCCAACCTCAGAAGCCCTATTTAATATAGGAAGAAATGAAATTGCTTTGATCGAAAAAGGGTAGGATCCTCCTCTCTTTGCCCTCTCCTTTGCCCTTTATTTTCTTCCTCCTGGTGGCCCTGGAAGCCCCTCCTGACACCTACTGGACCCTAAAAAGCTGTCGAGAGCTCAGCCTGGGAATCGGGATTCTGGATAAGGAACTTTAGAATAGAAAGCATGAACAGCAGTCAGTGGTCAGTGGGGGTGGAAAAATACCTTTGTGATTCTATTTATCAAGCATGAGAGTTATCAGGATGTTCTCTTTCTTTCCTGTATCCTGTTTAGGTTTTTGGCCACCCATGAAAAGGAAGTTAATGAAAATAGAAATCAAAGTTTAAAATGACCACACATGCATTTTTCACTCTTTTTACCTTTCCCTTTTATTGTGCCTTTATTGCACTGATGAGATACATTTGTTATGAAAAGAATAGAAAATGGAGATAAACAAAAGGAAAGGAAAATGTGAACTTAGTGACATTAATAATTTTCCATACTTCCCTGTTCATGTACAATTTTTATATACAAAAGTGCTATGCAATTCCAAGTGTGAACAAGGCATGGTATATTTATTGTTGGAAAACTATCAAGACATCAAAAATAATGGAGATCTACATATATTGGCATAGAAAAATATTCACAACATACTGCTGAGTTAAAAATAAAAGGAAGAAGAGTAACCCCAATATACACATATATTATATATTTTATATTATTATGTATTTTACCCATTAATACAATATCTATGTAAAATATATATTAACAATAATGTGTTTTGTTTTAAAAATACATACTTACATGTAGACCTACATATATTAATTCATTTAATACCCACAATGTCTCCATGAGGGAAGACATCATTATTATTCCTTATTTACTCAAGTGTAGAGAAATTAAGTAAAAAGTTCAGGGTCACATGTCTAACAAATGGTATCTGCTGACAGCCAGGAGGAGTCTGGAAACTACTTTCGTAACCACTTCGCTGCTCCAAATGCCTCTGGGTGGTATTCAGGGCCCCCTTACGGCGGAGGCCAGCCCCATTTCTCCCTGGTCTCTCACTGTTCCCCAACCTACCTCTTTGCTCAAGCCAAGCTCCTCCCTTCACTGTCCCTTCAAAGCCATGTTTACTGCCCTCTCCTCTTCTGGCCTTTACCCTGATAACCTCATTTAGCTTAATCATCTCTTTAAAGACTTGTCCAAATACAGTCATATTCTAAGGTCTTGAGGGTGAGGGACTCAACATGAATTTTGAGGGGACACAATTCAGCCCATAACAGCCAAGGGTGGGTGGAAGAGGCGGGAAGCTGGGATTGGCAGCTCCACCGGATCTGTATGGAGACAGGAGAACAGATCCCCAAAGGAAGAAAGAGAGATTGGACAGACGGAAACAGTAGATGTCTATTATTACAGGTTTTGGATAAATATTGATTGGTTGGTTATAGTAAAGCTCATGGACTTCTTTATGCAGAACTAATGATTTTGCCTAAATGATTCATTTCAAAGTAAGGGAATATTCATGTTTCCTTGAATCCCAGTTCTCACAGTTTCTCCGATCTTTCTCTGCTCTCCAGAGATTGCTAACATGATCAATCAGTTAGCTCTGCTCTATTTTCCTCTCTCAAGTATACCTTTTTTTCACTTGAAATACTTCAACCCCAAATAGTAATTTTTTTGATAAGAATTTTAGACACCATTGTAGACCAGTCAGAACCTCGTGGAAACTGCTGAATCACGCAAATGCAGTGATAACCTGCTCAGTCTGACCAATCCATGAAATCGATCACTCTGCCGGCGAGCCATAAACCTCTGAATGAACTAACCACAGTCACAATCAAATGGAAGTTTTGGGAAAATGAAAGCACAGCCTTGCTTCATTTCCTTGAAAATGGGAAAAAAGATCTGCTGCTTATTATCGCCTGTTGGTTGGAAACTACGTAACTCTTCCTTCTACTTGGCGTATCTTGAAAACTAAGAAGTATGCTTATGGATGTGCCTGGGCTATAAACCGGGAAGTGCTTCCTGCCCGGCCAGGTCGTTGTAGGCTGGTAGCACTGGGGTATGAGGGTGAGTGTGAGCTCTGGGAGATTCACTTTTTCTTCTTGTCTTCGGGAGAAGCTAGACCAAGCTCACTGACCCAATAGCATGTCCTGCTCTTGTGTTGTTTGCAGATTCGTACTTTGCCCTCTTGGCATCAGGCCCATTCGAAAGGGACAGCGTGTCCATTTTTCAGTGAACATTTGGCAACTCCTTGACATCTCTGAGGTTGTGCTAAAGACCAACTAGCTGAGGGAGCTGATTAATCACTCTGCTCTTTGGTTAAAAGGCCCTGACCTTTTAAACTTGAACTGGTTTGGTAAATCTTTATGCTTCTGGTTCATGACTTGTGTACCTCCTGCCATCACGCCGGTGAAAGCATTTATTTCGCTTAGAGAGTTTGTAATCTTGTGCCAGACACCGCGACACACAAGGGGAGGGCGGTGTGCACACTTAAAATACGTGTGATTCTGATTATTAATTCCGATTTTCAACACACTGTAAAGGAAGAGGTGATAAGAGAGATATTCACTTTTGGTGTCCAAATCTCTGCAGCAAGTCCTCATTTACTTCTTTCTATGCTAAACATAGGGGAGTAGCATTGCGTCTACATGGCACCAAAGCGACTTGTTAAAACATGGAGAACTTTAGACGACAAAACTGGGTTTCTTTGCATTACTTAATAGAAACTCAGTAAACTATGTTTGTACTTCATGGATTTGTTTATCCTGTTTGGCAGCCTGCAGTTATTAATCAATAGTTTATTCCTTGCCATGTGTAGATACGTTCCATGACTCAGTACATTGCCCTCTAAAATAAACTCTACCACATTTGTTTGTGCTTTCCTCAACAAATACATCATCCAAACAGTGATTGTGGTTATTTTCCCCATATCACTTCTTCCTGAGCCACTGTCCATGCAGTGGGAATAGTAGCAGTGAACTGAAATCTTAATAAGATGCCTAAAAAACATAACTTGATTCAAAACAGATGAAAAATGTCTTACGGAAGTGGCCAAACAATTTTAAGCCGTCAGGGGCTGCACTATCTAGGGATTACAAGAGCTAGGTTAAGAAGGTGTGAGGGACAAGATCGCATTCTAGGATTTAGCTGCTGACGTGGGGAAAACCCATCCTGAAACTTACATACTTGCCTTGTTTTGTGAGTTAACTCAGTAAGCAAAAGAAAACTATACCATAATTTTGATTCATTTTTTCTGTGTGTGTGTGTATGGAGGCAGGGGGAGAGAGAGAAGGAAAGAGAGATTTTGGTGTTGGAGGATACAGTCTGTTAAACTTGAAGACAGCCTCTTCTTGCCCAGTCTCCTGGTGGTGGAGGCAGATATTGAACAACAACAACAGCAAAATTACAAGTGTTATGAAAGAAAAAATTGTGTGAGTAGGTTTGCGGTGCTCATGGCTTTGTTCATTCATTTTCATGGAACTCCAGGGCCAGGCACTGACTTTTGATTTGCAAGATATCATCCACATTAGAAAATGAAAACCCACTAAAATGATGCATTAGTTATAAGGCACACACTTCATAAAGTATATGTTATCCAGCACATTATTCATGGGAAGATGATGTCATGACTTGTCTCTTGAAGGTCTCATTGTAACTGTAATAATTAAATAATATAATTTATTAGGATTGATACGTTTTAATAGGCATTTAGTGTCTTCCAGGCCGACACATCCTGTTGAAATATATGTTGATAAAAACCCAAAATGAGAGTTGCAGCAAGCAAAGTGAAATTGTTTATTTCCCTACATAGAAACTTAGACTCCTTCATTTGTAGCTGGAGTTGTGATTAGAAAGGTTACGTATCGTGGCAGAAGTATAATTAACTGAATGGATGGGGTAGCTTTGGAAGATGCTTTAGTCTTTGATGATGGGTTGGGTGTTCTGTCTGGGAGCGACACACGGACTCTATTGTGTAGTAAACACCACTCAAATCCTGTGATTCACTGCATCAATAACTCTTGAGGCTGTTTTTTTTTTTTTTTTTTTAAACTTCCCTTAGCACCATCTAGTGGTAAAACAGGGAACGTTCTCTTTTCTTCTGAGTCATTCTGATGAATGACATCATAGAGTCATAGCAGCAGTGCAATCTCAGTGTTGACGATCATTGCACGAGGAAATGAGTAGCTTATCATAAGGGTCAACTTACTCCTAAATAGACAAAAGTAGGTAATTCAGCCACATTAACTGAGAAGGCCTTTTGAAGGCCTGTCTTGCCTCGTCCACTTTAGAGCATCTGTAAGATGTTCATGAGTGCTGGTAGGAATTCTAGCCTAAGAGGTCAGAAGAATTCTAATCTTCTACCTAGTGAAGGCAGAAGTCAGGAATCCTGTGGTCCGCATGTGAGGAGACCTGAGTTCTAGTTCTGCCCAGCTACCAACTATAGTTCCGTGCCTCTGGGGAAGCTACTTAGTCCGTTGGTGCCTCTTTCCTAGACTTGTAAAATGGGGACAATTACACTGGCCATTCTTTCCTCGGAGAGATGTCATGAAAATGCTACCTAAGAGAATAGGTGTTGTAAATCTATGGGCGTAATATATAAGGCACTATTTCTGTATTACTCAAGATATCCATGAATTGATTTGGAGAGGAAAATTGAACGAGGTTTTCGGTTTTCCACATTCACATAAAACCGTCACAAAAATATATAGTGTTCTTTCTGAAGGCATTCTGATACGGAAGGAAATAGGCAGGCATTTCTTAGAGTTGGAAGCTGAGTACAGGTAGTTATCAAACAGAATTAGGTCTAGTTTTTGGTTTATTAATTATAGTGGGGCTTCATGATTTAAACCACAGGGTTATTTCCTAGATAAATTACCCTAAAATAATAACAAGAGGTAACAGTAATTTCTTACTTGTATGTTACGTGCTGTGTCAAGCACTTTACAGACCTATTCTCTTAACCCTCTAAAGCCACCTGCGGGCAGATCCAGTTGTGTCTTTTTTGGGTAAAGGAATGGAAGCTCAGAGAACCTCTGAGCTCTACAGCTAGGAAGAAGCATGGTCATTGTCACAGGCACTGCCCTACACCTCTTATAATAAGCTTGAGCCACGACGCTGTGTTTTAAGCCTGTCTTATAATGAAAGAAAACAAGAAAGGAGCTATTTAAGAAAGCCTGATGTCTGGGCCTGATGAGAAAATGAACCTGTTTACCCACTCTGTTATTACTGTTGTTATTACTTGATCAAGGAAAATAATCCTTATAATTTCTTACTTATCATAATACTTACATAAAATGAGACGTTAAGTGACTCTGCTGCAGGCAGAAGATTGTTTTTGTTTTGTTTTGTTTTTGTCTTTTCCTAGGGAACTCAGTAACAGATATTTGAAGGCATTCTGATATGGGACATTGCCAGCCCTGGGAGAGTCAGAAGCTGAGGTCCTCCATGTTCACGGGCACTTTGTCCCTTGAGGGTCCTCTTTACCTTCCTTCTGTTACTTTTTTATTCGATGTGCCCACTCAGGCTCAGCTTCTAAGCCATCTGCAACCTTTTCAGGCAAAGGAGAAAATTTACTGTGACAAACCTCATGCTGCAGCCACAGACCTGGGGTTCGGGGAGACTCAGATGTGGGTGTAGCCCCCAGCCTGAGGTCGGGGCTTCTGGAATGAGAGTGACCCCCTAGGGCCACTTGAAGGACCGAATATTAGTTGTCCTGGCTCTTTAAAGCTGCTCTTCTGACCTTCTTGGGAAGGTTTTTAGAATTTACTGACTATGCTGCCAAAGGGTTTATAAAGCACCCAGTCTGGGGATGTGAACTAATAAATGTGAATAGAACCAAATTATGTTTTGTGGGACTGCAGGATTTCTATGGAATTAATGGTTCTCAAAAATGGTTTTCAGGACAAGTAATTGCTTCGACCTGATCGCACATCTGCTGTTGGATAGTGACAAGGTGCAGATTGAGCCCGGCTGCGCGTGGGAGGATCCCATCCTGGTGTCTTAACAGCCCACTGTCCTTGGGCAAGGTTCTTACTTTCTCTGTGCTTCAGTCTCCTGTCTGCAATGTGGGAACAATAATGACTCTGCTTCCTAGGATTGATAGGGAGTTAATACACTTAAAGTACTTGGAGCAATGCCTCACACAGAGCCCGTAACCCACAGATGTTAAGTATTTAATAAGCATTTCCGTAAATATTCATCGATGAGTGCTAACTACTACTTTTATCTGGTTTGGTGAGATCAGTGTTTTTTAGGGTTCACTAATCTGGGAATAAAAGTAGGATCTTAAAATGGTCATAAAAATGTTTCTTTGCCTCCACCCACTTCACTATCTTTAGGCCTGTTCATCTCAAAAATCCTACTTCCATTTACTTTCAGATCATCCTAAAGCAATCTTTTCACTCCTATCAGAGCTCACATTCTTTTTTGATAACAAGTCTATTTATAAACCTCTGGGTGGTCTGGAAGGAAATATCCGTAACTTACCTATAAGCATAATTTCTGCAAGTCAGTATAGTGCCCTAGCTTTGCTATAAAGGATGAACAAAAGGAAAGTACTTTATAGTGTAACAATTTGTAATCTAATATATAAACAATTAGGCATAATGACACCACAGGTGTCACGACTGTGTAATGAAATAGTCAAATGCTCCCGTTTTAATCTGAATCTCCAAGAAGGTGACAGGTACAAGTTCAGACTGGAAACAGAGTCCATGGGGTCCCCTTGCTGTTGGTAACCAATTCCTGAGGAAGTTACAAATAAAGCATAGTAATCCCTTGCTTGACTCTGAACTTACATTCCTGAAAACTTCAGTGTAGATTAAAACTGGGCAAAATCTTGGAGTTTCTGCATAAAATGGAGTCAAGCTCTAGGTTCAAATAATTGAACAGGCTTTTCATCTACATCACTGTCCAGTGAGACATTCAAAAGTGATATGGTTGCACAGGAAGAGAAACTATAAATAAAACAAAAAGACAACCTACAGAATAGGAGAAAATATTTGCAAATGATGTGACTGACAAGGGCTTAACTTCCAGAATATAGATAGCTCATACCACTTAATAACAAAACCAAACCAAACCAAACAAAAAAGCAAACAAATCCAAAAATGGGCAGAAGACTTAAATATTTCTCCAGTGAGGACAAACAAATGGCCAATAGGCACATGAAAAAATGCTCAATATCACTAATAATCAGAGAAATAAAAAACTACAATGAGGTATCATCTCATGACAGTCAAAATGGATATCATTAAAAAATCCACAAATGATACATGCTGGAGAGAGTATGAAGAAAAGGGAACCCTCCTACATGGTTGATGGGAATGTAGTTTGGTGCAGCCATTATGGAAAACAGTATGGAGATTCCTTAAAAAAAACTAAAAATACACTTCCCATATGATTCAGCAATTCCATTCCTGGGCATATATCAGGAGGGAACTCTTAATTCAAAAAGATACATGCACCCCATTGCTCATAGCAACACTATTTACAATAGCCAAGATGTGGAAAGAACCCAAATGTCCATCGACAGAAGATTGAATAAAGAAGATGTGGTCTATTTATACAATGGAATACTACTCAGCTATAAAAATGATAAAATAATGTCATTTGCAGTAACATGAATGGACCTGGAGGTTGTCATACTCAGTGAAGTAAGCCAGAGAGAGAAAGACAAACACCACATGATACCACTTATATGTGGAATCTTAAAAAATGAGACAAATGAACTTATTTACAAAATAGGAATAGACATAGAAAACGAAATTATGATTACTGAGGGGATGGGGGAAGGGATAAATTGGGAATTTGAGATTTGCAGATACTAATGCTTATGTATAAAATAGATAAGCAAGTTTCTTCTGTGTAGCACAGGGAACTATATTCAATATCTTGCAGAAACCTATAATGAAAAAGAATATGAAAAGGAATATATGTATGTATATTTATGACTAAAACATTATGCTGTACATCAGAAATTGACACAACATTGTAAACTGACTATACTTCAATTAAAAAAAAAAGTGATATGGGATGGGGGAGAATTGGCTGTTTTGCACAGAGTAATGTTCAACATAGTAACAGCTGTCGTGTTATGCACACTGGTCAATGAAAATGGACCTCTAACTATTCAAACAGGTGCTGGATCTACACCTTACCAGTGCATTCCAAATAAACATCAGCTTTATCCTACACAAGGCAGAGATCTAGCGTTTATAACCCTCACCCATTAGATTTCAGTAGCATTCTTTATCATTGTGATGTTCCCTTTGTCTTAGAGGGTATATCCTATGAGCTCATGGAAGTAGTCCTCTTCTACTTGATACCACATCCACTATTTACTTCACTTCTGCTCTGGTGCCCTCTTGTCATCTGCTGCTGACCATACACCACTGGTCAAACCCACCAGTGCACTCTGTGCCCACCAAAGTTGCTCTGTAGTCTCCACCATGAGTCTGACATGGCAGAGGCTGCTGCTGCGCCTGCCATTGCCTTTGCTGTCCCATCCCCAACTTCAGAGATATTGAGGTTCATGCTGTGCCTGCTTCTCCTCTGGCTGCTGTGGAAACTGTTGGTTCCATATCTTGTGTACCGGTCACTGTCTTGTCCATGGTCTGCAAGTCAACTGGTGTTATCAGAAGCCTGAATAAGTCAAAACTCAATTGATTTAGTAATTAAAAATCAATAGTCAAAAATTTTTTACACTGAAATTTTTTTCTTTTTCTTTTTTCTATTGCATATAATGTTATACTCTCAACTTTTCACAGATAATTTGGAAAAAAAATGCATTTTTTTAGTACTGTTTTCGCTTCTGACCTAAAAGCTGGAGTGGAAGTAAGGACCATGGAATATAGAAGCAACATAGCAAAAGCTGCCTTCCTCTTCCATGTCATCTTGTTATCCTTGGACTTTTCTTCTAGCCGCTCTTTTTTCTTTAGGACAGATTCCTTACTATCAGGCTTCATCCACAGTTCTTCCAATCAAGGTCAGACATAGTAAACTCCTAGCTGAGCACAGATCAGTGTCGCACTGAAACTCTATTACATTGGTCAATAACACCCAGCTAGCATTCTTGTCCTCACTCATGGAGCACAGGGTTTCCAAGAACGACAACAAAAAGCAAGTGTCTTTTCCTGTTTTGGGGGTGCTGGGATGGTTGTGTTTAATATCACTGAGCTCTAACAGTGTCTTAGCTGGACCTGAACTTTTTCTCTAGCACAGGGTGTGGAAATGGGGCTGTGTTTATCCTTCAAATGTAAAGCCATACATACGATTTCTATTGTTGTGTTCCAAATATTGCAGAAGCAGGAATGTTTACTTTGAATTAAAATACAGAACTAAGAAGGAGAAAGATTACATGGTGAAGTAAACCGATTCGGCCTAATTTATCTTTTCAGCCCAGTATTTTGTAATGTTTCTGTTTCGAGATTCCTCCTCCCAGCCCTGCGTAGGTCATTCCACAGCCAATTTTAGAAGAGCTTGTGTCATTTAAGGGAAAGAACTTTAAACTATATTCAGAGCCGGCTATAAAAAGCCAAGAATACCGCCCACAAAGTGATATTTAAAATTTTCCAGCTACATGATTTATTGGTAAATCTACACACATTGTGCTGAGAGCAAGATAAACAATGTGCCAGGTGTACTCTGAGTTTTTAATTAAGAGAAATTTTACCTTTTGGACAGCTTTTACTAGGGAATTTTGCTGTTTATATGCTATTGAAACAACGTTCTCAGCCTTTGGGGGTGAAAAGTCTTTCATTACGTGGAATACGGCTCACGGGGGAAGCAAAACTGAAAAACAGCCCCAAATTCTAGAGTCTCATGTCAGTTTTGAAAATTTCTAGTGAGAAACATGGGCCCTACTGTCAGCTCAAGCTCCTGGGACTACTGGATATAATGGATATTGTGACTGTTTTAAGTGATTTGGTAAATAAAAGCCAGATTTGGGGGAGAGAAGAAAATGCTGAGCAAAGAGCATTTTTCTTTAAAAAATCAGCTGGAGCAGCAAGTTGGAGACCAGGTGTGAGCTGTGTAAAACTGAACTGCAAATTATTTGATGGGTGATGGCAGCCCTGAACCTTTTCACCTTTCACTCGAGAGCCAGGAAATTGAATGAACACTCTGAGTTCAGCCTTTCTCCTAACAGAAACGTCCTGTACTTTTTCTCAAAATCAGATTTTGCTTCCCCCTTCTCTCACAGTGGAAGCCCCAGTAGCCAACTGGGCCAAAGGGACCCGACCTTGGCCCTGGGGGGATTGAGCCAGGTGTGGTAGGGGACCTTGGCAGAAATGGCCCCTGCGAGACGATGCTGAGCATTCTGTTGTATTAAGCAAACAAACGAAAACACTGTCTCCAACAACAACTGGTCTGACTCCACAAGCCTTAAGGAGTAGTTTAAATTTTTTAATTTTTTTTTTTTTTTTTTTTTTGAGGGAAGGCAAGTTGGGGACAAAATGGCAGTGAAGCAGGGATTAACCTCACTCAACACACAATGGAATTTCTGCCAAATTCTGCTTTAACAACTCTCTCTTCTCCCTAGGCCACCCTATTAGCTCACCAAAACGCCATCCTGTGCATCCTCTCTCCTCACCGGTCTCTTTGTTCACTCTCTTATTACTCATTTATACAGATTAAAAACAAAAATCGGTTTACTTCTTCCCATTACTTCAAACAACAGTACAAATACTTGGTTCCCAAAGAAACATCTATCATTCTTTCTTAAAGGGGAAAGAGAAACAGAAAACCTGTACTTTGATATTTTTTCACTGTTACCCAATATTTTCCCCTTTTGACTTAAAGGTAGCTTGAATTCTTTCTGCTACTTACCATCCAAGCTTTTGCTTCAGCTTCCACGGGCTGGGTCTAGGGAATTAAACTCTAGCAGATGGCTTGACTATTGACTCATGACTTTGAATGCCTGAGTGATGCCACAGCTCTCAGAATTTTTTAAGCAATGACAACACATCCCTAATTTATTGAAAATGACTGAGACACCATTGGGTGCCAGAAAATTCTTTTCCCTAAGACATTTAATGTGTTTCAGAAGAAATAGCAAGATATAAATGACTTTTATCCACCACCCGCCTTATTTTAAGGCATCTAAATAGCAGCTTAGAATAGGAAGTTCAGTCTGGAACTACTAAAAAGGGCATTTAATTGAGATAAAATGTTGATGTCAAAACTCTAAAGTCTGAGTTAGAGTGTATTAAATCTCTGGAAAATAATATATATGTATAATTATATTTTATATAATATATTCAATTATATATAAACTAGGTAATTTATATATATGTATATACACACACACATACATATACACACATGCATGCTAAAAACATCTTGGCAGTACAAAAGATGAGAGATATGTGAAGAAAATATGAAGAATATCCTTATAGAAAATAGTTATTTGAATTTAATGTCCTTGCCTAAATTCTACCCAGAGTAGAGAGTTCAGGAGAAAAGAGTCAAAATTTGAATCAGCTAATTAACATCTTTAAAACCAACAGTTATTCAGCACCCCAGATATGAAGACCCCTCCATGGTTGGCTCAGTTAATTGGTTAATTCTTTCGTCATTTACAAGGTACAGAATAAGTCCAATGTACCTGGCTAATGATGGGCTTGCCTGGCTGAAGTTGAAACTGAGACCCCATTTCAGAAGCTCTTGCCAGGTTCTGCCTGGCTTCAGACTCTTGCCTTTTGTACCCTCACGTATCAGAAGTGGACTCCAGTGTTGTGAGGCTGCTCAGCCAATCCTGCCCTCCATGGACTCCAATCATATTACTGGTCAATTGAAGGGGAAGGACCTGGGGACAAAAATGATTCTGTAGGAACATGTTTGCCCAGTGTCACAACCAAAAATCTTTTCTGACATATTTCCATGTTCTTGACCTGTTTCTGGCATTTGAATCTCTGGCACTCATTAGATTTCATTTTGGCAGTTGGCTCTAGTCTCTGCATATTCTATATTTTGTCTCACTCTTGGAGTCAGATATTATGAAAATGTTGTTTCTAAATATGTACTTGGTCTGCATATAATAAGTGTACTTGTAAATACTATGTTAGTAGAGAAGGACATTGGCGGTAATACCACAGACATTTTATTATACCAAAATACAGGGTGAAAATTAAAGACCGAGTTGAGCTGTGAAGTTGCCATTAATGAAGTGCTATGTTAATGCATGGTTTCTTTTAAAATCGGGACAATGACTCACTGTGTTTGTGTCTTACGTTGATTGAGATTGACTTCAATATACTTACAAAGGAACTCGGAATCACTGTGACAAATTTCTAGTAAGTCATTAATTATTCTGATGGAAATGATACCAATCATATTTCGCGGTTAACTCCAGGAAGTGTTCCTGAGAAAACGTTTAATATTAATAAAGTGATTACCCTGTTTTCACCGCAGGTGGGCTCAGACAGCTATCATATTATCATATTTGTTGCACACTAGGTTACTAATATTTGTTGGAGGTTGTGCTTCAAATTGTTATTAATGATGCTCGTTAACTTATTCCAAATTATTCATGTTTGGTCTTGCTGAAGTAGCCAAGTGTATTTTTTTCTCCTTTTCTTTTCCCCTCGAAAACTCATGTAGAAAAACATCAAAGCAAAATTAAGCTGCCATAAAGTAATAAAACAATCTTTCATGCTGTTTGGTCATTGCAGTGAAATCATAGGGGCAAGAAAATTGAAGTAGTAGTCTAGACATAGCTTTTATTACCAAGGACAATGAGCAGAATTCAAGGTTCTTATGTTGTCATGGTCAAAACAGAGAGCCATCCGTGGGGAAAATTGTTTTTGTAGAATTGCATGACTTTGACACTTCCACTGAAAAAAGAACAAGAAGGAAAGCATTTATGGCTTGCATTTACTGAGTGCTCAATAAGCAGTTGATTGATTGATTGGTTAGTTGGTGGAAACTTTATGCAGTAACTGTCCCTTGAACACACATTGCTATGAAATTGATCTGGTCATTTTTATGACTCAGAATGTGTCTCCATTTACATCAGGATGCAGAATGCATCTCATTTCCTATAAAATAAAGTGGAAGTTATTCTTTTTCCCAAAAAGGTACTATATTGAATTACTGTGCAATTTGTGTTTGTGGTTTGATGAACCCTTATATGGTTACAGCATAGGAAAGATATTCTGAAACTATAGTGTGTAAACTGTTGGTATCAAAATCACATAGGTAATAATATAATAATGTCAGATCCTGAAAAAGAAATTTTTAGTTGCCCAGCTTAAGGCGTGAATTATGTATTAATAATGCTCTTATGTGTTTGGTAAGTCCATTCTCTTGCAAATCCTTGGCCAATGCCACTTGGCGTAAAATGAAAGTAAAATTGTGTTAAGGAATTGAGGAGCATATAAATTCTCAAATTATATCATTTAAGTTCAAGTGTAGGTCTGAAATAGTCCAAGAGTTTTATCTGTGTGTCATAAATAGTGCAGGGAGTTTTATTTGTGTGTTATGAATCTGTTGTCTAAGTGCTCGTTCTAAGAGCACTTGACTAAGAGCTAGTTGTGCCGATTGTTCGCGAAGTCTCGCCCTGAACAAAATAGAGAGGAACAGACTTAAATATTGCAGTAACTGGATCAGTCCCAGGCTTACCCCTCCTCTGGAAACCTAGCCTTAATGCAGAACTCCTTTGAGTAAATGAAACAGAGCAGGAAACGAGCTGCTTTTCCTGGGGCAGCACAGCGCCAACTTGAGGAAGGTCACTAAAAACCACGTGTGTCTTAGAGGCCTCCTACAGCGAAGTGCTATGTTTTATTTTGGTCTACACGTTTGTGTTTATTACACGTACTTCCTGCTTCGTTCCTCACTGACTAGTGTCAAATGTCAGGTTTTTAAGAATCACGTAAAAGAGGATTTCATAGATTAGCCTTTATCTGATAATCAGCAGTGCTGAGAGTTCCTTAGCACTGGATAAATTCAGAAGAAATAACATTTGAGTTACACTTTGAGGTTTCCAAAGTTAGAAACAGGTTTTCTCTGTCATAGAAAAGGATTATGCGAAACTACTACCAGTAGTAGCTTTTCAACATTTTTTGAGCATTTAACATATGCCCAGTGCTGCGTGCAAAGCACTTAAAAGGAAATTTCATATTTCATCCTGTCGGTATCCACATGAAGCAGGTTTGTCTTCTTATTTCTATTATTATCATTCTCATTTTCCACATAAAGACACAGGACTTAGATAAGTTAAGGAATTAGTTCCTGGTCATACCTAAGAATAGGAATCCACTTAAAGACAGGAATCAGGATTTTAAAAGTAAATGTTATTTGGAATATCATTTGTAAAATACAGTTTTGAAGAAAAACATTAGTTATCAACTAAATTACAATGAGCTGGACAAATCAGAGCTGCCCCAGTGTTGTTGCCGTGGCCTGATATGATCACAGCAAATCCCGTCGCTCTAACGAACACCACATTGAGGTGGAGAGAGGAAACCTATCCCTGCCCGTGTCACGGTCACCTCCTAGGTGGGGGAAAAAAATCACACCGTGTACCTGTAGTAAAACCACTTAGCACTTGGTTTGCTCATTCTCCACTTTGTAGTCGCGGTTTTCTCTGACCAACGCACGTAACTCTGATCACGTGGGGAAGAGGAAAGGGAGGTCACCCATCAAGCAGAGATTTATTGTGCTCCTATATTTGGTGCCAGCCTGTGCTTGGCACTAGACGTGCAGCGGAGAGGAAAAGCGAGCAAGAACCCCTGCCCTCGGAGAGTTTACAGTCCAGGGACCAGAGGACCGACCCTGATGCACTGAAAATAATCCCCCTCGGTAGCTGCCGATGAGCGATCGAGTTTGTGAACCTGACTGTACCTTGGGTGTGTTTCCTCCCCATTTTGTACACTGCTCAGGAGACAAAAGGGTGGCTGATATTCCCCAAATACTTTCTCGGACTGTGGGTGCCTACGGAGGGTCCAGCTGTGGTCTCTCCTATGAGGTTTATCAGGCTGCAAATAAAATGACAGCTGGTGGCCCCTGAGGAGCACTCATGATGGCTGGAACCCACCTGAGCTCCGAGGGACCGCGGGTCAGCTCTGACCCTTGATCCTTGTCGCTTGTATTCTTCATTCGGTCATAGGCAGCATATGTAAAAATTATAACTTTTCACCTAGGATTGCAGAGACTTGGAATTGTAAAGGAGCTTAGAAATCATCCAGTTTATTCATTCAGCATATTAGCTCAGTGCCTCTGTTCTGGCTGCTCTGCTTTTTCATCACCATGCAAAGGAGAAAACAGTTAGAGGTGAGATTTCTTTTCTAGGGATTGGTAGAACTGGGACTGCGCTTCTCTTGTCTTCAAGGCATGTGCTAAATACTCACTGAACACTCATCCCTTGCACTAGTCCGGATTCTCCTGAGAACAGGGGCCCCTTACCTGTGGTTTCACTTTCTGAGGCTTTAGTTACTTGTGATCAATCATGGTCCGAACATACTACGTGGAAAATCCCAGAAATAAAAATTCCACAAATAAACAATTCATGAGTTTTAAATTGTGCGCCTTTCTGAGCAGCGTGATGAGACCTCTCACCGTGCATCTCCATCCCACCTGGACCACGAATCATCCTTTCGCCCAGGGTCTCCCGCCCGTAGCGGTCTCGGTTATCAGATCCACTGTCTCAGCCAAGCAGTGCTTGTGTTCAAGCAACTCTTATTTTACTTAATAACAGCCGCAAAGTGCCAGAGAAGTGATGCTGGGAATTTGGATATGCCAAAGAGAAGCCGTAAAGTGCCTCCTTGAAGTGAAAGGGAATAGAAGTTCTCGACTTCATAAGGAATGAAAAAAAAAAAAAGTATGCTGAGGTTGTTAAGATCTACAGTAAGAATGAATCTTCTATTCGTGAAATTGTGAAGAAGGAAAAAGAAATTGGTGCTAATTTTGCCGAAGTACCTCAAACTGCAATACTAATGGCTGCAGTGTGTTGAGAAGTGTTTAGTTAAGTTGGAAAAGGCATTAAGTTTGTACAATAAGACATTCTGTGAGAGGGAGAGAGACCACATTCACTTAACTTTTATTACAGTGTATTATAATAATTGCTCTATTTTATTACTAGGGATTGTTGTTCATCTCTCACTGTGCCTAACTGATGAAATGAATTTTATTATAGGTATTTATGTTTAGGAAAAAACATGGTATCTTTCGGGTTTGGTACTATCCGAGGTTTCAGGCATCCCCTGGGGGTCTTGGAATGGATAAAGGGAGAAGGATTACTCTATCTATCTATCTATCTATCTATCTATCTATCTATCTATCTATCATCTATCTATCTATCTATCTATCTATCTATCTATCTATCTATCTGTCTGTCTGTCTGTCTATCTATCGAGAGAAGGAGAAAGAGAAAGACATTATGAAGTATTGGCTCACATGATTTTGGAGACTGAGAAGTCCCATATCTGCCATCAGTAAACTGGGGATGCTGGGAGACTGGTAGTATAGAGAGTCAATGGTGCAGATTCCAGTCACTGGTTCTCTAAAGGCCCAAGAACCAGTCTGCTGAGGGCAGGAGGAAGTCAGTGTCCCCGTTCAATTGTTCTGACAGCAGATCCAACCTGCCTCTCCTTTTGGTTCTATTCAGGCCCCCGATGGGCGGGATGAGGCTCCCCCACGTTGCGGAGGCCACCTGCTTTACTCAGTCCACCGATTCAAATGCTAATCTCTTCCAGAAACACTCTGACCCACACACCCAGAAATAATGTGGAACCAGCCATCTGGGCATCCCTTGGCCCAGTCAAGTTGACATGTAAAATGAACTGTCACCCTTCTTTGTCACTCCTGCCTCCAGATAGGCACTGGAATCTTCTTCTGCAGGTAGTATGTTTATGTGCTGTCTTGCGGCCTTTCAATAGACACCATAGTGCAGGAAGAGGAACCTTGTGAAATGGTTGATATTTAATTAATATTCAATCATTTTTGACCTAACAAAGGGCAGTTTCATATGGTTCAGCCTAAACCATCATCCCCTGCTGCCAAATACAGATGCTCTTGAGATCAAAGTGAATATTGTTTCTCTCTCACTCACTTTTTCTGTATGTGTGTACACACACACACATGCACACACACATACACGCACATCATTGTTTCTCCAGGACGTGTGGCTGGAGTAAGAAGGAGACCAGGGCGTGGATTTACCAAGCGTAGGGCTGTATAGGCAGTTCAATCTCCTTTGGTCCCTCCGGAGTCCCTCTACTCCCTTCCCCAGGGAGCTGCCCTCCGCAGACGCATGAGCGGGGCTCCCTCTTCCACTGCTTTCTGGGAGGGGACCAGAGTGCAGGGGGAGGGAACTTGGGGACGTTTATCCCCTGGCTGCTTCCCTGCGAGGCCCTCTACCTGTGGCCGGAGCTCCCGCTCAGTGCCCTCTCCCACAGCGGCGCTGCCCTTTGCCTGGGTCTGTAATGGGCTCCCTCCCGGGCTTGGGGGGAGGGGGGTGGGGGGTAAGAGCTCCCTTTTCAGTCCTGGGGAGCTTCACCACCTGGTGGTGTTTTCCCTTCACCCCAACTGTGCGTTTGTTATCAGCCCCTTCTTCCATAGTCTCTCGGTTAGTAGTCACTCCGGTTACCCCTCTGACTCTGCCGTCCATCCGTTTTCTCCTGGGTTTTCTCCCGTTTTCTGCCTGCTAGAGTTATTTCCTGGCTGTGACCAGTTCGTGCATATGTTAACTTCTGCTTGCTCTGCCTGGAAGTCCTGTGGGTGCATCTGCAGGCTTAAGGAGTAAGACTTGGAAATGCCCTCGGGAAAGAAGAGCAATGGATACATCCGTAAACGATGCTTATTTTCACGTCTAATCTTAAAACCAGTTGTTAATTATTAATTAAGGGCTTTTATTTTCACTGGAAGTTTTAAAATAAGAAAAAAACTGGCCAAGTTTAGCTTCCTCATGAAATGCAAGACAATATTTAAACATTTGTGAAATATAATTATACTTTCACTATTACTTTCCCTTTAATTATTAGCCATGGGCAAAACATTAACTCAAATACAGTATAAATTTGGAAGCTAATCTTTGCTGGTACAAGTGTTTTCCAGTATTTAGTCTTTGCCTGTGATGTATATAATTAAGTGCCATGTAGAATGGAAAGAATAAATAACCAAATAAAATATTTTTAATACATTGGAATGCTAATTTCATTCTCTAACTGCATGTTAGCTTAACCTCCCAAAACTAATTCATTGCTAGAACAAACATTTACTGTACACTTGTATCAGCATTTGCTCAGTGATGTGGGAAGTTCAGAAGATTCGTGGGGAAACATATTCTGGATTCTAGAAGACTCCTTGACAGTGTCACAAGCCCATTAAGCATTGGTTGGTAAGAATCAAAATGAGAACTCAAGTTTAATTGTCCTTTACAGAAAACTGCACCACAGTCAGCAGGTACTCCTGACTCGGCCAACCAGATATCAGAAGGCACAAAAAGAGCAGTCTTTCTGCGTCCCTAACAAATTGTTCCTTTTCACTCTTGAGTGATCAGCCAAGTTATGGCTTCAGGACTCTTTAAAATAAGCTAAGAACAGTCAGCAAATAAAAGTACATATGATATTTCACATCTCTGTCTGCCATCCATTCAGTCCTCACAGTATGGTGTAGGAAAACCCTAAAGATGCACGCTGGGCCCTCCGTATTTAATTACTTTCTGAAAATATTCAGCCAGTGCACGTAAATGTATTACAAGGCCATTTAGAAAACTATCATGTAGCCTCATCTCCCAAATTCTTTCCAAAAACAGAAGCTAGTTTTGGTATTATTTGTGGGAGATTTCTAAGCTCTGTGTGCTTGGGGGTCAAGGGAGAAGGGGAGTGGAATATTAAAACAAGAAGATTGGACTGGTCTATCAAGACAGATATGCCCAATGAAATATACAAGGAACAGTGACTACTGACAAATCTTTGACTCTGCTAAGAACCTAGGGCACTTAAAGATTCCACAATTATTTATTAAAACTCCATGAAAGTGGTGGCTTTTTAAGATATTAGTGGAGCTTATTCTTAATTTTTGGCTGTAATCAAGGGAAATGGGAATAATTTTAGATGGTGAGGACATCTAATTAGAGTTGTATTTTTTTGCTGTTGTTTTTTTTTGTTTGTTTGTTTGCTTGTTTTTTGCTTTTTTTTAAAAAATTGTTCAAAGTAACTTACAAACCTGGAATAATATAATGGAAAGTTTGAGATTATATATTTATTATCACACAAAAGGTCAAAGTTAGTTTTAACAGTATTCAACTCCATTACTCAACCCCAGTTTCAGGGGCTGATGTAGAAATTTGACATATTCTTGGCAATTCCTAGATTGGATTCCTTCAACTACTGGCTCCTCCACTTGAACTAAACCAGAAAACGATGACATAAAATTGTGTATTCTTTTGACATTTTTGCTGACCACCTCCTCAAAACCGTCGAGCTACTACCTTGGAGAAACATTTAACACATCTAGTGTGTTCAAAATCAGCTCTCCCTGGGCTTCAAATAGGTGCTGTGCTTCCTGGCAGCAAAGGTAAAAGGGAAGTCACAGTAAATTACACAAATAACTCCTCTGGAGAGACAAAATTTCCCCTAGTAATAGATTCTAAAAAATGTCTATTTAGTGGGAAAAAACCCACTTATTTTCTTACTGCAAATGTTAAGGGTTTTATAAACACTTAAACTCTTTTGAAGCTGTGGTTCTCAAGGAACAAAATTACCTTAATGGTTCTTCATTTATCACCTCCAGAAACCAGTGACTTGAGTATTTCTTTTATTATGATGTATTAGAACTTCATGAATAGGGAATCCCTACAAATAGGCTATCCTTTGTGTTAAATAATGAGAGATGGGAATACATTGAACAGCTTGACTTCTGCTGACTTTTACTTAAGAGTGTGAAGTGTTTTAAATTAGACTGTGTTAGTATTGATGAAATGTGCACAAGAGGGAAGGATAATTTAAAGGCTTTGTTCCATTTGGGAAGCTAGATAAATTGTGTGAGTTAAAAAGAAAGCACTGTGACCTGGCAGTAAGGAAACAACAGCTCCCACAGGCTGTTGGAGAGCTTGAAATTGGAGCACCCCTTTTAGAAAGTGACGCAGTAAATGTTGATCACGTTCACAACGCATTTACCCATTGACCTGGCAGCTACACACGTAGATTAGCATTTGCCCCTAGATAAACTTGTAAGAGTATAGACCAAAGTAGATCTACACAAAATAGATGTATATGATTATGATAGTATTTTTGAAAAAGAAAAAGAAAAACATTACAAAAATAATCTAAATACACAACAATAAGGGAATCGTTGAATTAAATGTACGTTCATTTAATGGAACACTCTAAGCCATTAAGAAGTATAAGGTCGTTCTGTATGTGCTGATATGGAAAGGACTGCAGGGTGGATTAGTAAGTAAGCAGGTAAGCCAGACATAGGCCATTATAATGTCTCTTTAGGATAATTTTTTAAAAATCTACATATAGAAGTTTATATAGATATATTGATATTTATATTAATTTATATGTTGAAGAATCATATGCATCTTATCCATTGTGTACTTACCTCGACTTCAGAAGTAAACATGTAAGTATTGGTTTTGGTGGGGAGAAGTCCTAGATGGCTGTGGATTGCCGGATGTGGGTTTTTTTTTTTTCTTTTCATTTGATAGCTTTTTGTACACTTTGATTTTTCTAACCACGTACATACCTCTATCTTTTAAAAATATCAGTACGAGTGTTTGGAAATAAGCCATTATTGTTGGTTTGATTAGTAGTTTGATCCACTTCAAAAACCCAGTAAGTAATATCTTACAAAGTAAAAAAGCACTCGTGTTGAGGTTACCAAGGTCACGAAGCATGCCAGGTGAAGGAAGGACTGTATTGTCAAGAAATCAACTCAAGTTGTCTGTGTAATATTCTCATCACAAACAAACGTCAGCTCCTGCAGCCACCATCCCCTCACTGAGAGTGTGTCTCCTAGCCGTGTGGAGGATGGGTCCTCGTGGTGTGGGACAATTGGAGGCATCATATCTACTTCCCCTTCTGAGCAAGAAAATTTGAAATCTGTTATTACAATTGTTTTTCTAGTCTATGGTAAGAGAACATACTACAAAGCAAAGGTCTCTCTAAACATGCCTTTGTACTTGGTGGATCTAACCTTGACTCAGAATGGGGAGAAAATTTGTTGTATATTTCCCTTGGACCCAGTAGTTTAACACAGCAGACTCTACTTTGGAAGCTATTCCGAAAAAGAAACAGTAGAATGACTGTCTTTTGCTCTTCTGAATCTTTTCAGAATTGCGACTTCTGGTGAGCCCCTCTGTGTGTCTGAATCAGAGCATACAATTAAAGCTGAGTACTTCAAGTCACCTTTTAAAAACAGCGAAGACACATACGTGGAAACCAGAGGACTGGAGACGTGAACAGCTGTAAGCTAATCATTTTGGATTGTTATATCAAGCATGCATTTTAAGAGAGAGATAAGAGAAAAGCACCAAACAGATCTAGGGGGTTTTACACGTTTGACTTATTAGGTTCCATTCTATAAATTTTCTGCTATCTCTTCTTAGTAAAGAATGCCATCATTGATTTTCTTCTAGACTAATTCAAGCCTGTCCTGCTGTAGAGTAAACATTTGGGTAAATAAGACCCTTATCTAGGAAGTTACATTAATGGAAATTGAATTTAAAACCTAGACAATGTGAAACTATAAAAATTTAACTTCCATTTTATACTCAGACGACATGCCTTAGGCTATGAGTATGACTGAATTTTTTTTTCTAGTTATTATATTTTTATGGCTCCTAGGATCTAAGAGGTAGGGTACCAAGTTTATTCAAGTTATCTCCAGGGAAATGATTTTGCCATGTAGATAAAGAATAGTGAAAAATTAAGAGATTTTAATTCTCTTACCCAGGACACAAAATAGTTTGCCTCTTGTAATTTTATAATTATTAGGTACTATTTCCACAGTTAATGGTATTTATTGAAGAATCATATACATTTCTGCTTACCTAGACTTTAAAAGGTGAAATAGCACACTCTTAAATGATCAAACTTAGGTATTTGAAACAGAAATACGGTGCAGAAAATAAATATTCATTTTGACATTATTTATGATGCAAGCATATTTGTTTCACCATGAAATATTAAATTAGTGTTATTTTTTCCTTTTTTAGACTGAAATGTTTCCTCATACTTCATTCCTCAAAATAACCCTTAATTTTCTGTGGTACAGGTTATTAGGTAGAATCAAGCTGGTAGGGAAAGTATTTTGGCATATTTTTGGCGACCTATCTACTTTAGAGAAACTTAGTATCTTTTCTTGTGGAGGAAAAGATACAGCAAAAGTAAGTGAGGGCAGAATTGGAAAATTTCAGGTGTTTCCTTAAGTATAATTCATAACACTTCTGTTGCAACGGTACCAGATGTGATTAATTTAAGTGTTTTTTTAGATCTTTGAACCTTATTTTAGGTACTATTTTCCTACTTTTCTTTCTTTTAAAGTTTTCTTGATTAAGTTTTTTTTTGCGAAGTGGAGAACTCATCAGTTCGATCACTTCTCTGTGCACCTTTGTATCTGGTCGTGATGCTAGTAAGTGACAATTTTTAAGGAAACCCACACACCTAATGCTGGGATCCAACAGAGGAGAGACAGGCTGCACACAGCTCTGAGGTAATTTACAGATTACATGCTCACTCGAAATTATGGAGCTTTAACTGTGTTGTTTATTTTTCAGGAACCAAACAACAGTCCTTGCTCCACAAGAAACAGTCTTGAGAGCCAAGGATCTGTCTGTGATTCTTAAAGCTTATGTGTTGGTGACATCCTTAACTCCTCTGCGTGCATTCATTCATTCAACTGGCACAGTTTGGAACCCACCAAAGAAAAAACGCTTCACTGTCAAGGTAAAATTCCCATTGAAGCCGTTGTTTCCCACAAAGTATACGGAAGTTGAGTCAAGTGAATTTCTCTGACGTTTATGATGATCAAACCCCATGGAACAAAGATTGTATCGTTCTACTGCTGCAAGCAAAGGTTTTCATTTAATAGTTGCCAGTTCAAAATTGAACTGGAAACAGCTTAATGCACTAAGGATCACAAAGGCTACCTCTTTTTTTTTCCCCCTCAGTTCATCGTTTTAGTTCTTTGACCCATTTTGGAGCTAGTTCTCAGCTCTAGTCTGTTTTTCTTGACTTGGTTTGACTTTCCACTTATTCAAGAAAAATATAGTCAATGCAACAAAGAAAATACAATTTTGCCCTTACGTTTTTTGCTTCATTCTTAGGAAGCATAATACCTATTTCATTTCACCATTCAACATGGAATCTTTGCTGAGTGAAGAACAATGTTCTCAAGGGTGCTTAGTATAGTAAGCGGTGACACAAAGCATGATGAGAAAGTTTTCAGGGACGAACTTAATAATAACCTCCAAAAAGTTTAGTTATAAAAGGTAATTCAGGTTAGCTCAGTTGAAAGTAAGTTCTAGTGAGAACATATTGCATCAATTTTAAGGAGTTTCTGATTCTACAGAAATAATTGTTTCACAGTACAGTTAAGAGGAACTGCACACACACATTCTTCCAGTTTCCTTCCACTTCTTCCTATCTGTTTTCTGAACAATTATTTCTGTAACATCAAAGATGCTTTCAAAGAACAAATACCACATGATCCCACTTATTGAGGGTAACCTAAACTAGTCAGACTCACAGAAGCAGAGAATGCTATGGTGGTTACCAGGGGCTGGGGAAAGAGAGAAACGGGGAGGTGCTAGTCTAAGGGTAGAAAGTTTCAGTTATGTCAGATGAGTAGGTCCTAGAGACCTGTTTATAGCATAGTGCCTGTGGTTAATGTTACTGAGGTTTGCTAAGAGGACAGATTTTAAGTGATTAATCAACCAATCAATTGAGGGGGAAGAAACTTTTGAAAGGACTAGATATGTTTCTGATTTGATTGTGGTGGTTTTCATGGGTGTATATTTATCTCTAAACTCACCAAATTGTATATATTAAGTATGTAAAGGTTTTTGTATTTTAATAAAAAAATAGTTTTTTTAAAAAAAGAAGGCACAGATGCCTTTCATAGTTTCAAAATATTTAAAACTGACTGAGCTTGATGCTTTTCAAACTGCCTTTGAAGTTCTGGAGAATCTCCCAATGGTGAAAAGTTTTTAAACTGCACTTTTAAATATTGTCAGTAAAAAAACAGATCAGTATGATAAAAGATGCAGGGGCTATATTACTAAATAAAATAGATTGCTAATAGTTTAAGGAAATGGTGTTGATGACTTAGGTCTTAAGAGTGGTTTATTTTAAGGACAGTCATCTCAATTATATCAATATATATTGTTTTCAATTAATCATAAAACATGGAATCTAATTTGATTTGACTTTCATGTTATCTCCTACAAGTCTTTACCGTGGCTATGTATATTTTCCTAAGTACCTTTAATTACTCACCAATTGCCTCTTTCTATTAAGTTGAATTGTATGAAATTGCTGACAATTGGCCATTTTTTGACCTACCGAAAATTGCAATTTCATATGATTCAACCAAATAATTGGAACTCAGGTATAGAGAGGTACAAAAATCATAATCCTCAATTCATGTCACATTCATACATTCAATACATGTTTGTTGATCAGAGACCAAAATCCCTGTCCTTGTGGAACTTGCAACATCAGAGTGGGCAAGACTCCTCTCTTGCTTTATCCGTTTTCTTTTTTTTCTTTTTAAAAAAATTAAAAAAAAATTTTATTGAAGTATAGTTAGTTTACAATGTTGTGTCAATTTCTGATGTACAGCATAATATTTCAGTCATATGCATTCATACATATATTCCTTTTCATATTCTTTTTCATTATAGGTTACTATAAGATATTGAATATAGCTCCCTGTGCTATACAGTAGAAACTTGTTGTTTATCTATTTTATATACAGTAGTTAGTATCTACAAATCTCGAACTCCCAATTCATCCCTTCCCATCCCCTTTCCCCTCTGGTAACCATAAGTTTGTTCCTATGTCTGGGAGTCTGTTTCTGTTTTGTAAATAAGTTCATTTGTGTCTTTTTTTTTTAGATTCCACATATGGGTGATATCATATGGCATTTTTTCTTTCTTTTTCTGGCTTAATACATTTTATTCTCATTTCCCACTCAATTCTCCTTCCCTTCAAAGGCCATCATTATAATGATTTAATGTGTATCTTTTTGTGTCTATCCTTGTAAAATAAGCATTTTTATTTTGTTATGCATGCATGTATTTTTAGCATATAAATTGTATTATATTATTTTATATATTTTTTCTAGCTTTTTAAAATGCAGCATTACATATTTTTAAGAAGGAACCGTCCACATTGCTATGTGTACATCCTCTGTGTTTCTTCACTGATGTATAGTATTACTGATGTGTGTTCCATTATAGTTTACCAGTCCACTGCTTCAGTGATTATTCTAGTTCTTGGGTAAAGCAAACAATGCTTCAAACATACAAATCCTGGTATCTGACTTTTTATGAACATGCATGTGATTTTCTGGAGAATATATATTCAGCACTGGAATTACTGGATCATAAGATAAGGGTTCATTTGATAAAATTAAATAATGTCAGCTTGCCCTCCAGAATGCTCGGATCAGTTTCCATGCCACTGTTAGGTGTTCCATGACCCCACAATTTGGCCAACATTTGACCTTTTCCAGCCTGTGACAGGTGAAAAGTATTATCTTGCCCTTGCAAAGAGCTCAACTTTTCATCTGTCTGTTAAATTTATCAGTGTTCTTTGTTGATCAGAAATCTTCAGTTGATTAATCAAGTTAACTTTTCCTTATGGTTCCTGCTTTGGGGATGTAGTTCCAGAAATCCTTTCTTATCTTTAAGTCCCAAAGATGTGTTTCTCCATTTTTTTTCTATTATTTTTATAATAAAAAATTTATTTGTAAAATAAATATAAAATAATTATATCAAATATAAGATATATTTATATTTTATAAAATATAAAATAATAAAGAATATAAACTTATATTTAATAATAAATATAAAATAAATATAAAGATATTTTCCCCAGACATTTGAATATTTAATTCAACTAGAGTTTACCTTTGATCCAGCTATTTTTGCTGTATAATCCTTTCTCACAAGCTAAAAACTCATCATTTCCCAAGAGTCTGACATCACCTTTATTGTATAAATTTTCATGTGTATAGAGAGCTGCCTCTGAGGTCTCTATTCTGTTCCAGTTGGCCCATTTGTTTTCATTATTTTGCCTCTAAGTATGTCTTGATTCCTGGCGGGGGCGGTCCCTCCTGACTACTCTTATCTTTTCAAGATTAAGTTAACTATGTTGTAGGCATTTATTTACTCATAAACATTTTAGAATATAAAGTATATTTTAAAATCCTACTGGAATTTCAATATTTAATAACATTGAATTTATAGTTTAATTTTTGAAGAATTGATTATTTATAATATTAAGTATCCCCATTTATTGAGATCATTTTCTTTATCCTTTATTAGAGTTTAATCATTTTTTTCTCCACAGAGATCTTATGTGGTCCTGCTGAAGTTTATTTCTATATTTCCTGGAGTATTTTTTGATATTGCTTTTAAATTACATTGTCTAGTTGGTTATTACTAGGATAGAGATATACTATTGTTAAAGTTGAACTTCTATTTGATCAACTTGTTCCAATAATTTTACTATTAATATCATTGGTTTTTCTAGGTTTTTTACCTGCACATAAGTTATGTTAATCTCTTTCCTTTTAATTCTTGATATCTTGTTTCCTTCTTCCCCCCCCCCCTTTTCCTTCACTAATGTTGGCCAGAATCTCCAATACTACCTTTAAAAGTAGAGCTCATGGTGAGTGTTAAAGGGGACATATCTCAAGTTTCTCCATTAAAAAAAATTCTTGCAGTAGGTTTTTAGTATTTAATCTTTACAATCTCTGCCAAACTACTGAGAATAATATAATTAACTACAATGGATTTGTCATTACATTTCAGCCATTACAATTTTGGGGTAATCTTGTTTCATCTGTACCCTCTCTACTCCCTTTCCCTAACACTAATTTATCTTGAAGCAAATGCAAGACATCATATGATTTCACTTATAAACCTTTTTAGAGTGTAACTCTAAGAAATACGTACTTATAAACTTTACAAAGTCAAGGAAGTTCCCTTTCATTTTTAGTTTGCTGGGTGTCTTTGTTATGGAAAGATTTTGAACTTCACAAACACGTTTTTTCTGCATTGATTGAAATAATCATTTGATTTTTTTTCCTCCTCAAGTTTATGTGGTATATTACATTGCCAGATTTTCTTCTAATAAAATCTCCTTGCATAAATGAGACAAAACTTGCTTGATAATTTGGGGCTATTTTTAATACTCTGTTGGATTTTTTATTTATGATTTTATATCTATGTGCATAAGTGATATGGACATATATTCTTATATTTCTCAAACTTTGTTTTTACCGTTGACATTATTGTAGCTTCATTAAAAAAAGGTGAATAACTTTTACTCTTTTTCAATTTTTGAAACAACTCATATAAGATAGGAATTAGCTTATCCTCAAGAATATGGTACAAGTCTCTTGAAAAAAATAGATTTGGAGCTTTTTTGTAATAGCATTGACATTTCAATTTATTTAAAACATTTTGATTGATTTTAAGTTCTCAATTTCTTCTTGTACAATTTGGCATTTTGGGGGGGTTGTCAATTTCATCAAATTTTCAAATTCTTTAGTGTATAGTTGCTTATAACGTTTTGATTTTTGTATCTATTGTGTCTATAGCTGTTTCATTGTTTTCATTTGATATTTTGTGGATACGCATTTTCTCTTTATTTTTTGGTCAGAATTGCCAGAGGTCTTTATAGTTGGTTAAACCTTTTTAAAGAAGCTAGCTTTTTGTTTTGTTAATCTTTTCCATCATTTTGAAGTTGCTGTTGCCAGTTTCACAGATTGCTGCCCGTATCTGTGTCATTTTTTGCTTCCGGCATTTTGTTTGTTTGCTCTGTTGTTCCTTTTCAGTGTCTTCATTTGAATGCTTGCCTCCTTTATGTTTAACATTTTTGTTTCCTAGTAAAAATATCTAAAGCTATACGTTCCTTCTACACACTGCTTTAGTTGTGTCCCAAAGATTCTGAATTATTTAGTTCTAACTACTTTTTAATATTTTTTATGATTGCCTTGTTTAACTAAAGGTATTAAATAAAATATTCAGTTTCTAAACAAAGGAGTCTTTCTAAGCTATCCTTTTGTTATGAATTTCTAATTTATTGCATTCTTATTAAAGAGCAAATCCTGTATGCTACTGCTATTTTGGAATATATCCAGTCTTTCTTTTATCGACTAATAATCTTTCTATTAAAAAAAATCTTCCATGGGTACTTGAAAAGAAAAATTACATGGATATAGAATTCTATATATATTTAAAGGTTCACTTATTAATTGTATTTTGCAGATACCTGTTTTTGTTGCTGCTTGATCTGACAGTTGCTAAGTGGAATGTGTTACAATCTCCAGCTACAATTCTTGGTCTGTTTCTCCCTGCCATTCTGTCGGTTGAATATTTTGAAGCTATATTGTTTGTTACCTGTTTATTTGTGATGGCTGCATCTTCTTTCACCATAGTTCCTTTGACCACTGTATATTAGCTTTCTTTTGTCTTAGGATACTACTGCCTTAATATCTATTTTAGTCAGGTATTAAGATTGCTCTTTAGTTTTCTTTTGGTTCATATTTTTGTTTTCCCCTATATATTTAAAATTTTTACCCTTTCTACATGTCTTTGTAGTAAATGTATTTTTGATAGGCTATATAGTTCTTGAATTTACTGTTTTCATCCAATATGAGAATCTTCATTTTCTAGTTTATGATTTTTAACTGATTTGCATAGTTAGGACTTGTTCCTACCATCTTATGTTTTTTTCAATTTTCAATGCATTCTTCTTGTTTCATTTAAAGTATCTTTTCCTGCTTTTCACTGTAAAGCCCAAATTTCCTTCTGTAAGCTTAAAAGTTGTATATTCTTAACATAACATACAGTGAATATTTTCATTTTAGACACACACTCATGTTTGATTTATCCAACTAAGTTCTTACATTTTTAATATCTGTGCTCTATCCCTTCAGACTCATATCTTTTATTCTTGACACTCCTTCCTCTCATTCCATCATAATTCTGCTTGAAATAATTATGTTTTTGTTTGTTTTGTTTTCTTTAAAAAAAAAAAAACCCCGAAACCAAAACCATAGAGTTTATCAAGTAATTAATCACTTTCACTTCCCCTAACTGTTCACAACATCCTCCTAGATTTTTTTCTTTTTTCATTTGTGTTTTCATTGTGGGCCTGAAGCCTTTACTCTTTAATTCTTAGCATTTGTTTTCATCATTTCTTGGAATATCTTTGCTTACTGTTTATTTCTTTTTTTCCTTCGGTTGTCCGGATTTTGACCCCTTCCTTTCATGTGCTGATTCACCTTGAGAACAATGCAAATTTTTACTTATATCCATTGATTTGTTACTATTTTTCCTCTTGGTTCTTTTTAACGGTCTTTTTTATATCTCATTTTGCTACTAGCTGCCATAATGCCCGATATGAGTGCATCAGTTATGCTGGTTTTAAATTCCTGGCCATTAGTTTTAGGAGTGCAAGGCGCTATCCATTGCACCACAGCCCATAGTCCATCGGCTTATGGCATTTAGTCTGTTGCTTTTCTTTTGAGGTAGCTATACTCTTCATGTGTCCTCTGTTTTGTCCTTTGAGCTTAAGTTCTTCTGCTGACGCTCTTTATTCTAGCCTACATGGTACTTGGGGAATACAGTCCTACAGGTACATCCAAGGAGAGGGATGAAGATGAGTTCCAGACTTTTTCAAACCACTTCAATCACTTCTCTCTGCAACCACTGTATCAGGTGACTTCCCTGGTCCATCTTGATGGGAAATGGAAGCACCTAGATATTCTGAGTAGTTGTCTAAGTGTTTTTTTTTCTTTTTTTCTTTATTTCTTTATTTAAACACCACATCCCTCAGCCCCAGTAGAAGTGAGTGGTAGAAACGATGTGTGTTTTTGTGTGTGTGTGTGTGATCGTTTTTACATATTTCCTGAAGAAAAATCATGAAAAGAAAGCTCTTGGTGGCTTGGTTTTCTTTTGACGTTCACACTGTATTCACTACTCCATTTCTTGTTCATATTTTGCCGTGTGCAGGACAGATGCGAGCTGCAGGTGTAGCACGACGACGCGTGCGGCTCTTGTCCTTTTCACCCTCTCCTTGGCATTTGTCTTTTCAAGATCTTGCCTGATTATTCTGGACTGTTACCTGCCCTCAAAGGGAGGTGGTGCAGCTTCCTGGGTTAATATGCCAAAGACCAATTATTTCCTTTTGGAGGCCAAAATATACTTGATGCAACAGAAAGATTTCAGAAAACAAAGGACTATTTATTTACCCTTCAACTGAAGTACTTAGTGCTTTGGTTATAAGAAATAGATTATACTTATTTGTTAAATCACTTAGCCATCCTCCAAAATATGGCTTCCTCGTGGTAATTTTAGATGTGAAAAAATAGATGGAAATAGTTTTTAATGCCAGTGTGGAGGACAGGACCAAAACTCCCTTTAAAGACTAACCATGTGATACCAGTATTTTATTAAACACTGTTCTTAAAATTCCACAAAACATAATTTGTGTGTGTGTGGACCAAGTCCTTAATTCAAAGGCTAAATTACTCGGTTAAATCAGTAGTGATTTATGCACTGTGCAGTGAGGCAAGCCCACTAAACTGGTTATCAGTGGCCATTTATAGAACATTCTGGCAGCTAAAGGAGGTATGAAAGTAATAACAGATACAACTATGAGCTCATTTATTTCCAATTAGGTCTGCTGCTGAAATTCTTTATGTGCTAAGGCTTCGGAGAAAGTTGAAAAATATCATTAATGCAGATTTGAGAAATAATGGATGTATAGAAGCTTTATAAACTAAATTTTTATAAAATCCCCTTCTGGACAATCAACATAATTTAAAATGCCAGTGTTAGATGTTTCCAAAGAATGCTCAAATTTAAAGGGGGGAGGAACGGAAAGAAAATGAATAGCAAATGCAACATTTGATTATTATATCCTTTGATCTGGTTTTAAAGCAACCATTTTTTTTGCTGCTATTAAGGCAGTGTCATTTTCTTGGTGAATATAATAAATCCAACTTCAAGCTATATTTTAATTCAAAAATTGCTTCCCTAAAAAAGCTCTCAATTTAATTATAAAACACTCCAGTTATACCTGTGAGCTGAGCTGTAGGATTCTTTCACAGCCATTTTAACTATAACTTTCAGTCAAATACAGTTTTCAAACCTGTCTTTATATACATGTCATATAGATTAACTGCAAGAAATTTAAATTTGCTTCGTAGATTAAAAAAATCACAAGCTATCCCTTCATCCATTGTAAAGTTATCCAGCAGAGAGGGAAACTCTCATATCTGTTACTTCTTTATGATGCCTGGAGATTCTTTATACTTGTGATCATAGCAGACTGCTTTGATGAAAATGTATTGCTGGAGTGATTTGTGACTCCTGGCAGAAAGACCCGTCCAAAAACCTTATTTTGTCTCACTGAGACATAACTTAAATGAATTCATTGTATTATCAACCATTCCATATTTGAAGAGGTTCTTTTTGTTGATATTTGGTATTCAAAAGTTATATGAAGATAATTTCTTGAATGTAATCAGCCCTTGATAAATGTCTTGGATTGAATTCAATTGAAGATCATTTAAAAAATTTTTAACCATGTGAAGAAATTGCCCATGTCTGTTTAATATCTCAGTGTTCTAACTTAGCCCCAGTGTTTTGCTATGATCTTCTACTGGCTTTCCAGGAAGTGTAATAGATAGATGTCATAATCTGAATGTCCAGGCAGGGCCATTTTGATAGAAAGGGGTTAACATGGGACACTGCAGAGTTTTCTCAAGTCAGTATCTATGAGAACCATCTCCAGTGGAAAGCAAAGTTAAAGCAAGCTTCTGCCCAGTCTCTAAATCACCAGCTCTCTGCCACCACCGCACTGGCCTTTGGGGAATCATTCCTCCATATCCAGTGCCTGCAGGTCCTTCTCATGTTCATGCAATCAGCCAGTGCACACAGAGGAGAGAGAGAACCTTGGCAAAGAGGGGAATGTTGTTATTTACAAGCCCCCTTTTTAAAGAATGCATATATTTCCTATTCAGCTTTGGAAGCATGGCAGTTGTGGGGATGAAGTTAGCCTCATTTGTCGTCCATATTTATACAGCACCTTTCATAATGGCAGGTGAAACAGCTCATATATTCCCAGGGTAAAGGTGAGTAATGTCTTTGGAAGCAGGTATAAAGTTACAATACGGTTTTTCAACTTGAGGAAGTGTTCTTCTCCTGATCTTCATTTTACGTGTGAAACTGCAGGCTGTGGAACAGACCTTGTAAAAGCCTTTTTCACCAACCATCTGGCCCTTCTGCAGGCCTGAGAGATTTATGTCAGCTATAGCAAGAATGTGAATAAAAGCCTGCTTCTGGGAGTTTGTAAAATGAGTTGATGTATTACTTAGTCTACTCTTGCTTGGATTAAATTTAAAAATTACATTGGGGTGTTCATTTTAAAGTATGATTTTATATAAACAGCAATTATAGATAGGCAGCATAAAATTAAATAAACATGTGATGAAAGCTGACTAACACTAAAAACCTGAATAATAATTGCAAAATAACACTTATCTAATCTGCCCACATTGTATTAAATATTATTTCAGATATATGTTTGCTCCAGAAAAAAAATGATTATTTTGCAACTGCACAGGATTTTAAAGTGCATAAATGCAAAATCATTTTATGCAGTTGATCACGACTTTGTTTCTTATGTTGAAAAATTTCATTTATCCACTCATTTTATTCACTCATTCATTTCCACCTTTGTTCCATAAAAGGATTGTCATATAATTTTGTACTGTTCATTCATTCTGAATACTGAACCTGGACTATTATCTTGAATAGGAATAAAATTAATCATGGCCATATTTACTTGATCAAAAATGGTAATTGAAACTCATGACCCTAAGCTTTCAGAAAGGCAGGGAAAACCTTGAGACTGCCAGGCACACAGAAGGCACTCAAAAAAATTCATCAGTGGATGGTTGTCTATCATTAACAGTTTTGTTAAAGGTATCTTATTCATTGTAACTTGGTGAAAATAGACATTTGGGGGAAATATTTAAGAGTGGGCTCTGCAGCAAAAAGATGAATGATGAATTTATAGATACCATCTTTGTCCATTATAGTGTATCTCCTGAACTAATGTAGTGAAATGATGCAATTATCTGATATGGACACATATATGTGCATTGTAGCAAAAACGTTAAGGTGAAATTTAACCCTAGTAAATAAATTTGCTAATTATTGTTTCCTTTAATACCAGAAAACCAATGGACAGGTTTTAGTTATATACCCAGAAAAATGGAGGTTAGCAAATATTCAGGGACTTCAGGTGAGATCAGGTGAGGTAAGTGAATTCCTTCAGGACGCTGGAGAGCTGGAAAAGGGAAGGTTTCAGTGGTATTTTGGGATTGAAGATGTGTATTGCCCACTCCTTTGCTCCTCCCCCTTCACCTGTCATGTTCAACGCTTGCTTCTCTCTGGCGCCATCTAGTGGATGCCTCTGCGGGATGAGGAAGGTGTCCAGTTGAGGATTTGCAGTGTTCCTTCTTCAAGCTGGAGCCTAGGAGTCATAGGAGCTCTTAAAATTCTTCTTCTTTCTGTTGCTATCCTTCACAGGAATGTCGCTCTGATTTCTGTTACACCTCGCCGATCAGAAGTTTATAAAATAAACAAGTGTTTAGAGTAAAAAATGAGCATGGAAGAAGAGGACTCTTCTAAGCCATGTTCCAAAGCACTTTAAGCATCTATAGAGAACACGGTCTTAATTGTTGCATTCCTCATTATTTCTTCAGTAGATGAGCTAGCTAAGCCAGGAAGATGTTCATGAACAGAGCAGCTATAATCTCTTCCTTCACTACCCTCCGTATGACAGAGACTTGTTAAGATGGATCTTTGGGTAATGGACCCCATGATTAAGGCAAAACTCCTTGATTTTTTCCCCCTTCAGGGCAGGCACCAAGAGAGTTACTGAATTTGATTTCATAAATCTTGGTTCCTGGACTTTGACAGTAAGGTTCCCCTGAGTTTTGCAGCCCCGTGGTAATGTTAAAAATCTTCTGAGGACAGGAAAATTTATTGGGAGAAGGAAATCAGAAAAAGCAAGTAAAACATCAAGAGAACAGAAACCAAGCAGAAAAATTTACTTGCCTAAGTACATTTAAAATCCTTGAAAGAAGAGATTGTGTTGATTTTTTGTTTAAAAAAGGAAAAATCTCCAGTGGCTGACGCAGGGAGAAATGGGTTGGCATAGAGATTCCACTCATCAAATTGCTGAAAAGAATAATCAGTAATAAAATCACCCCTTTACAGAGTGCTCTGTGAATGCAAAGTAATAACAGTGAAGGCAATGGCAGTAAGTGTCTCCAAAAATTAATTACTTTAATGCTTGAGTTTGTTCTAAAATATATGCCCAGTGGAGAAGACAGGTGATATTTCCATTTTCACTTTAGGTACAGAATAACTTTCCACCAGTACATTCTGAAGCCTATTACATGTTTGTCATTTTAAAATTTTTGTTAACAATATCCTTTACTATTTGAGATCTATCTCAAAGGCTGTGACAGATTCTAAATATAAAATATCCCCAAATGTGCCAACTAGGTAAAACTGATTTGTCTGCTAAAAGAAGACAGACTTTTGCTCCCTTCAGGAGAAAATCTGACTTGCATTTGTCTTATGTGATTTATGCATTGTAAGTTTAAAATGAAATACCGCCTTTTCCCTCCCATATATTAAAATGGGGCTTCAAATTTGAAAGAAACAGCAATCTTCTGTGAAACCTACATAGCTATGTGATGAAACAAAACAAAAATACTGTATTGCCCCCAAGTGGTCTTTTTAGGTACTGCCTGAACTGTCCAATGGTGAAAGAGAAAAAAGAAAGCAAAAACGCTTGGACAGCAAAGTTTTGACCGTCCACCCTCCCCCTGCACTAGATTATACATATTTAACTTAAAGAGTTATTTGATAATCCGTGTTGTGGTAGGAAGGCTATATTGCCAAGCTGAGATTCCAAATGGTGGTAAATCTTCAGTGCAATTTAAATTGCCTAGGTCACACAATTATTTGGAATGATATCAACGTTTGTAACTCACTGGGCTTTGTTTTTCCATGTAAAGAGATTTTTCAATACATAAGTTTTTGTTTTTAATTACCATAAAGTTAACATTAGGGCTTTATACTCAGCATCTGAGAATGCATCACTTTTCTTCATTTATCTTTTGTGTGCACTTCTATCTGATTTCAACCTGAACCTCAGTGTTAACCTGAATTCCTTTGAATTATATAAATGACTTACCATTGTGAGGTGGAATTGAAAATTTGTCTTTCATTTCTCTGAATGTTACTAAGTCAGACGAAGGTGGATTCTTTCTCAGGATTCTGCACACCTGCATCACGCTGTATTCTCTACCTACTGCAATATGCAGACATAGTTCATTGCTTTTGTAAGTTCTGTCTCTTTGGAGCATCTTCCAGCAAGGCAGTCATCTCCGACTCCCTCATTCCCCAATAAGAAGCGTTCCCATATTCCCCTCACTCTGTCCTCTGTCTCATAACAGCTTGTGTTCTCTCCCTTACCTTCATGCTTATAAAACTAGCTTAGAAGTTCCATGAAACGTTTTAACATTTGGAGAAAGAGACTGCAAACAGAAGAGGAGTTCCAAGTGCCGCTGTATTGACAGGTGTCGGTATATGGAACGTGTCTCCCTCTAAGCCAGCTTTCTGTTGCCTGGTGTCCAGCCTCCCAGACCCCAATATGCAGTTATCTCAGCCTCCCCTACCTGTTTAAAACACTGCTGCTCCAAAGGTGATTTCTGCCAGAAATTTTACTCCAGATATCTTTGAAAGGAGGCCTGAGAATTGTCCCATGTGCCTCATTACCCAAATAATCTACACAAAGAGTACGTATTCAAGCCACGGAGAGTGAAATCATTACTCTAAACTCAGAAGTCACAGGAGAAAAGCATGAGGCTGAGGAAATACGTTACCTTCTCAGGCTTTCAAGGAGTTACTGTTAAAGTAAAAGGAAATGCGATTTTAAACTATGAATAGGACAATGGTGACATCCTTTCAGGCTGAGTGATAAGCAAATAGCCAGTTGCATTTTTACTCTAAAGGAGAAATAAATCCTTGGCACTGGATCTATAGGGCTGTGTCTACAGAAATAAAAAGAAAAATTCCGAAGCATGAGCTCCAGAGGTCTCAGTATGGATGTGCAGTAGGAAATCTTTGTACCAGCTGATATGACCTCGGGCTAGTCTTTCAACCTCTCTGAACCATGTTTTCTACCGATAAAAAAAGACTAGTTTCCTGTGGGTTAAATGAGTTTTTGTTTGTTTGTTTGTTTGTTTGTTTTATTCCTTCTGCAAATATTTCCTGGGCACTTCTCAGATGCTAGACATTGTGTTGGGTTCGGATGCCGTAGTAACAAAAGAGACAAAGTGCTTGCTTTGGTGGAGTTTACTGTCTTGAATGGCAGATGAAATACAGGCAAAGAACTAATTACACATAGATAGACAAATACAGATAATTACACATTTTTATACAATTTTGAAAGGTTACTTTTCATTTACGGTTGTTACAAAACATTGGCGATAGCCCCCGTGTTGTACAATACATCCTTGAATCTGTCTGACCCCCAGTAGTTTGTACCTCCCACTCCCCCACCCCTATGTGGCCACCTCCTCCCCACTGGTAACCCCTGGTTTGTTCTCTGCATCTGTGAGTCTGCTTCTTGTTTGTTATATTCACTAGCTTTTTGTATTTTTTAGACTCCATGTATAAGTGATAGAACACAGTATTTGTCTTTTTCTCGCTGTCTTGCTTCACTTAGCATAATGCAGAGCTTTGATATAGCTAAGAATGAAACAAGTAGGCTGATGTGGAGAACGTGACTGGGTTGTCCACTTTATGAGAGGTAGAAAGGTCTCCCTGACCGGGTGACATGTGGGCTGTCGTTCATGGAGACTAAGCATCGTTTGAAGAGCGAGTGGTGAGACGATCCCAGCAAACGGCCAGTTCCAATGCCGTGAGGTAGGAGGGGCCTGGCACCTTCACGGAACACCATGTCATAGCTTGAGCCGCCTGTCCAGGCCCCTCTGCTGCTGTGTGGAGCGCTGTGTGAAGAGGGCTGAGTGGACGCAGAGCAGTCGGTTACAGCTGGGGCTGGATGGTCTAGTCTGGCCTCACTCATATGCCCGGTTGTCGGCTGGGTGTGAGCTGAGGTCATGACTTGACCATGTATTTCTCATCATCCAGCATCTTTCATAAGGTGGCATTGTCAGGGTTCCTAACAATAGCAAGTGAGTTAGCCACGAAAGCCAAGTTCTTTTCTAGCTTTTGTTTGTCGTGGGTTAGATGGTTGCTCCCCAAAAGACATGTCCATGTCCTAACACTCAGAACCTATGATTCTGACCTTACGTGGAAAAAGGGTCCTGGCAGATGTAATTAAGTTAAGGATCTCAGGCTGAGATCCCCCTGGATTATCCAAGTGGACCCTAAATCCAGTGACATGTGCCCTTATACGAGAAAGGCAAAGGGAGATCTGACACAGGCAGACGAGGAGAAGGTTATGTGAAGATGGAGGCAGGGATAAGAGTTACACACCCACCAGCCAAGGAGTGCCTGGAGCCACCAGAAGTTGCAAGAGGCAAAGAGCAGATTGTCCCCTAGAGTGTTACGAGAGAATATGCCCCTGCTGACAGCTTGATTTTAGACTTTTGTCCTCCACTGTAAGAAGACAAGTTTCTATTGCTTTAAGTCACTGTGTTTGATGTAATTCGTTACATCAGCCTTAGGAAAAAGAAACAGCTTGCATCAGATGTGCTGATGCTCCATTGGCCAAAGAATATAACACGACTAAGCCGATTCAGTGAGTAAAGACATAGACTCCACCTCTGGTCGCACTGGGAAGGGGTCTGCCGACAGGAGCAGAGCGTTTGTGGACAGTCTTTGCGAACCCCCACATCAATGAAAAGAAAGATTTTGTAATAGATCAGTGGGAATCAGTGTGCTTATCTACATCTTCTTGCATGGATAAGGTTTTTGGGTTTCATCATGGCGTCAAAAACAACTCAAAGGAGAAGCAGTGTTGATGATTTTTGTAATCGTTCAGAGTCAGTTCAACTCAGTTGTGTTCCGAAATTGTTTAAAGGATGCCTATGTGCTGGGCAGTATGGAATGGGACTCAAGAGAAATGTTGGGTTTTGCCTTCAAGAAGTAGGGAAGAAAGTGAGTCAGGGAGAAAGACGTATTATAAGTAATTCTAAATCAGAGCAGAGTGCAGCAAACAGCTGGGTTGCAGGGATGGTCAAGAGGAGGAGAGAATTGTTCAGCCTGGAGAAAATGAGGTTGGCTTCACCAAAAAGGTAGGATCTTAGCTGAGCTTGGAAAACTGAGTAGGGTTTCTTCAGAAGCAGGGAGGAGCTGTTTGCATTTACTTTGGAAAACGTGACGCATGCAGGCAGAAGGTGGGTTATAGGCTCAGAATTATGAGCTGCCTTCTTAAGCTGGAATATATATATTTATCAGGGTTGCCTGAAGCGGGAACGGTGGAGAAAGCAGGCAGGGAAAAGGCATCGGACTTGTGGAGTCAGGGAAACGAGAACAGCTGTTAGAGTCAGATCCTGAAGGTCCTGGATTTCATGCATAGTAGAATGAAAAATGACCCCACTGTCATTTTATACATCAGAGTATATTCTCTTCAGTGTTCTCATTTGATACTTTTAAGAACCCTGGGAGGTAGGGTGATACGATATGTTTCTCACCCATTCTATGGATGAGGAAATGAAAATTCATGATTTAGTAGAGATGACAGAGCTAATAGATGTGACTAGAATTAGGACTCAGATTGCTGGTGAATAAAATCCCTCCTAATTGTGCGACCTCACTGCCGGCAGCATTAGGCCGTGCGCTGGTTGCCCTCCGTAAAGCGCACTGCCTGCTAAACACAAGAACTCAGGGCTCCAAGCAAGCGTCTATGTGTTTACCTCGTCAGGCACTGATGAGCTGTAAGTGCAAAAAGAGACAGACTTGCTTCCATAAAAGCAAAGTTAGATGTTTATAAAAGAAGCAATCCAGGAAAGTTGCTTTAAAACATTGTAAGCAAATTAAATGTGGGGTAACAACTTCAAAGTTTGGGGGAGCATCATAAAACCTGGAAGGATTCTGCCCTGAGATGTCTTTGCCCGTGTCTTTATGTTCTAGCTTTCACTACAATTACAACCCACACATTATGGGTGGGGCTTCAGCTAAGATGGGTAGCTGACAATTCCACTTAGTTGACCCAGATGCAAATGAAAGAGATCGGCTTTGTGGGATTGACAAAGGAACGTGTATTCATGCTTTTTAAATTACAATAAAAATTTTAAGAATTGCATCTATCGCTTTTTGAGTTCTCACGTAAAAATAGCTGTCCCTTTGTGGCAAAAAGGGTCAAAGCGTTTCTATTGTGTGTTATACCACCTCCTTCTGTGAATGTTGGGGACTTCTACCCTTTATGATTTGAACTGTGCTTCATTTAGGTGACTCTGGCCGCACTAAAAGAGAAAGTGGTTTGGGGCAGGGAAATCAGAAGTCAGTAGTTGGGACCACCAGGAGAAGACATGGATTTGAGCTGTATAGAATTACATTGAATTAGAATACTAAATTATAATCTTTTAAGTTATGCATAATATTTAAATACTCATTTAAAATATCCCATATAAAAGAATGAGTTTCATTTGAACACTCATACGAGAGAGGTGTAAGGTAACTGATCTGAGAGAGGTGTAAGAAGACAGCTGAGGGTTGTGACAAATCCACCATGGAGACGACAAACTTTCACATGACAGCCCTCCTAAGTCAGGGCAGCCTGCTCTATCATTTTCTTTACTGTGTATCCCGACCCCTTTACTTTTATAATCCATTTCTTTTCCTTTTGTGATTGGTCATGAAACTTAATAAGACCTAAAATAGAGACCCTGCATAAAATATCCAGACCATTAATGGAAAATATTTTCCATTTTCCCATTCTTACTCATTTTGAGAATACTTATAGATATATAAGATAGGTATCTTTCTGCCAAATTTTGCGTCCCTGTTTGCAAATTTGGTACTGCATGTTGTAAACGTCGCCTGTTGTAAATATTACCAAATTTCAATGTCATTTTCTACTCAAGACAGTTAATAGAAGATGGAAGATTTTCCAAACAACTGTCAGACCTTATTTTACTGGAGGCTTGAAGAAGGTCTGTGTTTTAACTGTAACGGAAATAGTTGTGACCGACTTGAACAATGGCATTCATATAAAGAAAATGAGTAGACATATACCCACAGAGTCCAATGATAAAATCTTTACAGCTTTAACTTTTGCTCTTTACTGTTAAATCTCTCTGATCTTTTATATCCTACTGAGAGATTCCAGGAGGGGCAATAAAGATAACCTGCCAGTTCTCTGAAAAGGTTGAATATAATGCAATCAAGGCTCTACCATTCAAAGCAAATAATTACATTTTATGCTGCTCATAGCCTTTTGTATTTTGGTACCTGATAATTCTCTGATACACATATGAAAAGTTTTTAAATTTTTAACCATGAAACTGATTAAAATCACACAGAATCTACTTTATAAATTCCCAATTTTATTAGAGGCTTTAAACCTTAGGGTTATTAAGAAGTACAAATGAATAAAATTATTCATGTCACTGGAAGCATGCAACTTATTTAAATATTGGCATATTCTAATTCCAGAGAATGAGTAAAACACTATCCTAATTTAGGTTCAGTCAATTAATTTAGTTTTTCTGTGGTTTACCCTAAAGCAAGCCAATTTTTAATGAGCTCAAACAAATGATGAGAATATTTATGTTCTTAAACCATTTGACTTAACACAAAATTTGTTCTTGATCCAGGCAATTTGATTTAAGTTACAAAGAAATGTTCCTAGTTTTTCCAGAAGGTAATTAGGCTACACAAATGCTCAAGTTGTTGACTTGACATTGCAGATGTGTGGGTGTTTGAGAATTGTGACAGTTTCAAACACATTTTCCGTGAAAGTAAAAACGTGGCTGATTTATTCTTCAGTATTTCAGGGTCCATCCTCATTCCTAAATCCAGTGTAAGCAAAACCATGACGGCAGAGGTAGTGCTGGGGCTTTGCCGCTGAGCAGATTGGCTTCAACACCCATATTGGTTACCTCTTAGCTGTATAACCTTAGGCAAATTACTTGTGTTCTTAACCCTCAGTTTCTTCATCTATAAAATGGGGATAATGTGTATCAACCTCACAGCATTGCTATGAATTTAAATGAAACCCTGCATGAGAAACGTGCAGTGTCTGGCACACGGTGTCAACTTGGCTGAGGGTAGTGAGTATTATTAAGTACAATATAGGGTTATATCCAAATACGACATGTGCATGAAATGAAAAATTACGTCACTGCTTAGGTTTGTAATTTAGTCATTTTTCCCCTCCCTTTCCCAAATCGTTTTTCCTCTTTTTCTTCTGTTTTTATATGTCTGATTTTCCCCCTAAATTATGCCCATTTAAAACACAGAGATTTCTTCCTGAGGTTCAGAATGCTTGCTTCTCAGCACTTCACCTCCTGCCACAGCCCTCTGATGTACAGCAGATGTGTGCTTGGGCCAGACACACCCAGAGCTGTGATCCTGAGATGGGGTGTCATGTTCCTCTGGGGAGCCATGAAGACTCTCCAAGGGGGTTCATGGGCCCATGGGTAGTTTCAAGAGAATCAATGCCTGTAACTTCATCTTTCATGTGAATACCTTCCTAGAATTTGATCTCGCTGAGACAGCGCCTCTGAAGCAGGAAGCAGGTACTTCTTTCCCCATCCACTTCGTAGACACCCCTCTGCTCTTCAAAAGATAGACCTAGCTCGCATCTATCCCTGACATTATGATGGTGACTGCCCCAGGGTGAAGCAATTCTGCAAGCCCCTGCTCCAAAACAGACACGTTTAAATATGGTCTTCGTTAGAGAAAGTGAAGGATGCTAATGACTAAGTAGCGAATCTTCCACAACTCAGGTTATTTTCAGTTTTTAATGAAATTAAATATTTCATGATAAATCACTATATGATTTTTTTTCCCTGTACTTTGGAGGGAGCTCAAGGAATTAAGTCATGTTGGTATAACTAGAAGTTTTCCATTCACATCTATGTATTTATGTGAAGAAATTTTATCCATGCTTACATTGAAAATAATATTAATACTAATGCTGAACCCTTCTCATTCTAACAATAAGTACTATTGTCTCAATGGAAATATGAATAAATTGAATAAAAAGAAATCATATCCATCTAAGGGATGCATTGCCAATACAGTTATACTCTTTCATTTTACAAATTATTTATTTAGATTTATGATATATTTCTAGTGTTCTGACTAGTTGTGTACAGCAAATAGTTGTAATCATAACTCTTTGGAAGAAAAATATGTTAAAATTTAGAGCCATATGGTAACTAAAATTTTAAATTAAACTTATAAACATTTTTCTTATTGGTAATTATAGGCTGATCAAAAAAATCCTTTTGTATATAAAATATTATTACATGGGGGTAAAATTCTGGGATATTTAGATTCCTTCGGATACATTTTAAGAGTTCAGCAAGTGCTGGGGAGAGAGTCAGAGAAAGAGATCCCAGCTGAGTCTGTAAAAGGCAGAAAATAATACCGATCAAGAACAACAGGCTTAAGTTCCCACTGTATTAAAGATGGGTAAATCTGAATGCATACTCATTCCCCCTTTAATTTGGAAAAGAACAGAGACTCTTGGATTTCATATATTTGATTAAGTGCCTTTAGTTCTACCTATGGATGAAACTGAGTCTGAGCTCTTGTGGGATGCTCTAAGCCTTGACTGTCATCCGAAGTGATCATCTCTAGACTTTTGTGTCCCATCATTAATTCTTCCTCTCTTCTGGATCACTCCTAACAGCATTTGAACTTGCTGGGTGATATTTTTCATCCTAAACAAGGAAACAAGAAGTTCAAGGTTAAAAGAGTGTTTGTGGATGAAACAGTGACTAAAAGGAGATGAAATAGAGATGGAGACTATTTCCACTACTTGCAGGAGCTGAGAAATGGAGCAAGGGAGGGCTTATTTTTTGTTTAGTTTCTTTTGCAAAATTAAAGGCGTGCCCTTTTGGACTTTGGTGATAACAACATTAGCAAGCATTTAAACAGAGTTATTGGAGGGAGTGAGGCTATGAAACTGCAAAATTATTTCAAACATTTTTTAATTGTGGTAATAGAGACGTAATGTAAAATGATCATCTTAACCATTTTTTAAGTGCACAGTTCAAGAGTATTAACTGTATTTATATTGTTTTGCAACCAGTCTCCGGAATTTTTTGCTAAACCAAAATTATGTACTCATTAAACAACTTCACATTTTCCCCAGCCACTGGCAATTGCTGTTCTATTTTCTGTTTCTAGGAATCTGACTACTCTAGATACCTTATGTAAGTGGAATCATACAGGGTCTTTTGTGACTGGATTATCTCACTTAGCATAATATCCTCAAGGTTCATCCAAGTTGTAGCATGTGTCAGAATGTCCTTCCTTTATAAGGCTGAATAATATTCCATTGTATGTACAGACAACATTTTGTCTATCCATTCATCCATCGATGGATACTTGAGTTGCTTCCACCCTTAAGCTGTTGTAAATAATGCTACTATGAACATGGGTGTGCAACTATATCTTCAAGACCCTGTTTTCAATCCTTTTGACTCTGTACCCAGAAGCTGAATAACTGGATCATATGGTAATTCTATTTTTATTTCTTGAGGAACTTCCGTACTGTTTTGCATAGTGGCTGCACCATTTAACCTTCCCACCAACAGTGCTCAAGAGTTCTGATTTCTTCACATCCTTGCCCACACTTAATATTTTATGTTTTTTTGATAGTAGCTATCCTAATGAATGTAAGGTAATATCTCATTGTGGTTTTGATTTGCATTTCCCTTATGACTAGTGACACTGAACATCTTTTCATATGCTTGTTGTTGCAAAATGATTTAAATACTAATATTCTTTATTCTGAGAAGATGAAAGTCACACGATAATATTAGGAGAGATTCTGGTAAACTTTAGTAAGGTACAATGTTATTAGACATCACTGGAAGTTCAAAATATTGAAATATTAGTATTCTGCTCTAGTTTCTCAGTTAGCCAAGAACATGACTTAAAAAAAAAAAAAACCTCTAAAATTGGTTAATCCTTCATCCTTTGTTTTAACTCTTATATTAAATTTTCTTATCTCAAAAATCCTCTCGAACAGCTGTGAGGTTCTATTTTTCAAAGGTTTTATTACAAGTCACCAGAAAAATGCGTATCCTCCCTATCTCATGAGATGGAAACGAGAGATAAACATGTTGTCCTAAGGAGAAAATTTATGTTATCCAGAAGCTCCAGTAAACTACTTCTCTTATCAAAGGTTCTGTGGTTTCTGTAATGTTATTACTTAGGTTTATTTATTCAGCAGAATTTACTCAATGCCTACTCTGCATTTAGATACTGGCCACCCAAAGGTAAAATAGTTCAGTGTCTGCCCTAAGAGATCTCATGGTCTAGTGGTGCAAGCAAACAGGAAGTCAGCAAGTTTTACACAGAGCAACACGTGTTGCCACTGAGAGTAATTTGCCCAAGGTCTCATGGGAGGATAAAGGAAATTAACCAGACGAAGCCCAGAATTTAGCATGGGAGGGGCTGTGAGAGGTGGGGTGGGGACGGAGGTGGATATAAGGGTGCCTTAGAAATATTTTAAGATATCAAAAGCATAACTGAAATTTTCCTACAAATACTTTGAAGTTTCTCATCAGTTCCAGTCGTCCTTCCATTTTTAATTATTTTGATTCTTTATGTATATTTCAATACGTTGCTTGAATGGATAGATGTAAAAATTATAAATACCTTACTGGCTTATTGCTTGAATTTTATACCAGTGCAAACAAATGATGATGCTTTTACCTGCCTGGTTTTTCAGCCAAGATCCTACAAGATCATTTTCTAGATAATTTATTTGGCAGTAAATTCGTATTTCATTTTTACACTGAAGGAGGACAACTTATAGTTCACAAAATAGTTTCATGTCCTTCTAAAAGTCTTCGATCTTCCTTTATTCATTTTACATCACTGCCAAGGCACTGATTCTCTTGGGATCTTATATTCTTTTGTTTAGGTAATTCAAAAGTAACAATTAAAAGTCTTCATCTAGAGAGGAAGAAGTCTCCTTGATATTTGAGTTCACGGTTTGTTTTAACTTAGCAACAAAAGTGAAGGTGTTCTTTCAGGTATTTGTGCTTGAGTTAAGAAAGCTCCCGAGTGAAAAGTGTTCTTCAGGTTCTGATAGCTTTGAATGGAATTAACATCAAACAAGTTCAGATTTGACGTTGTCTGATGAGATCACCAAGCACAGCTCTTTCTTCCTACATGTGAGCACATCAAGATGCACAGAACTCAAGATTTTGACAAAGCAAATACAATTAGTGTGACGAATGACAGTATGACCAGACACTCAAAGAAGTCTTTCACTTAGCCTAAGTGGATTAGTTTCAAAAATATGGTATGAATGTTCTGCCCTCTCTGGGTGACTTATTAAAAGTTGATGATTAAAAAAAAATACCTAGTAAACGTTTGCATGGTTCTACTTCCATTTCTGGCATAGGTAGTTTGCTTGCCACTGTACTAAATAAATTAAAGACAGGTCACTCATCTAGAATTTTCTTTGACTTGAAGGACTTAAATAAATTGAAATGCATGCCGTGAGGTCGAAGGAAATGCATATAGAGACAAAGACGGGTAACAACTAACACAAAAATAAAAGAAGTCTCTCCTTTTTTGAGTTGTGCTTTTGGATGCCATTTCTCTCCCCTCTCTTCACCCTTAGGTACATAAAGGCAGCTATCTTATCTTCTGGTCTCCCTGCTTTCATGATTGGTGGTTGAGGTTCATTCTTCTCTTAGCAGGCTGAGTTTTAGGGAAACTCACAGTTATTTAGGTCCTTCAGTTCTGCTCTTTGACTTCTGCTGGGAGACATACCAGTGATGGGGTCTATTCAACCATCATGGCTCTTTATCCTCTCTTTTTAATTTATTTCTATTGAAAGATATATATACATATTTTTAATATATTTTTATTGAAGTACAGTCAGTTTACAATGTTGTGTCAATTTCTGATGTACAACACAATACTTCAGTCATACTAGAACATACATGTATTCATTTCCATATTCTTTTCCACCATAAGTTACTACCAGATATTGAATATAGTTCCCTGTGCTATACAATATAAACTTGGTGTTTACCTATTTTATATATGGTAGTTAGTATCTGCAAATCTCAAACTCCCAATGTAACCCTTCCCATCCCCTTCCCCCCTGGTAACCATAAGTTTGTTTTCTAGAAAGACATATATTTTTAAAATGTCTTCTTTTGTTGGTCACAAATGTTTGGATTCACAGAGGCAGTATTTTTTTTTAATTGACGTATAGTTGATTTACAATATCGTGTTAGTTTCAGGAGTACATCAGAGTGATTCAGATATATATATATATATATATATATATATATATATATATGGATTATTTTCCATTAAAGGTTATTACAAGATATTGGATGTAGTTCCTTGTGTTATACAGTAAATCCTTGTAACTCATCTATTTTATGCATAGTTATTTGTATATGTTAGTCCCATACTCCTAGTTTATCCACCCACTCTTTCCCCTTTTGGAAATCATAAGTTCATTTTCTTATGTCTGTGAGTCTGTTTCTGTTTTATGTGTAGATTCATTTATATTATTTTTTAGATTTCACATATAAATGATATCATATAATGTTTGTCTTTCTCTGCCTGACTTACTTCACTTAGGAAGATGTGGTATACACACACACGCACATGTATACATACATGTACACACAATGGAATATTATTCAGACATGAAAAAGAATGAAATATTGCCATGTGATGGACCTAGAGAATACCAGAGGCAGCTTTGATTTTCCACATCATTGATGGCATTATGTGAATCTGGGTTCAGCAACCACTTTGAAATACCCAAAAATGGCTGTGGACTTGCTTTAATTAATAAAAGGAGCTAACGTGTTTGAGTATTGGTGTGTGGTGGGTTGTGACATTCCTTATGTACATTTTCTGATTTAATCCTAGCAGTACGTCTATAAAGTAGATACTGTTACTAATCTCATAAGGTCTCACGATTTAATAGTAACAGGCATAGAACCAGAGTTGAATCTGGGACTTTTTGCCTCTTAACTCTATAGAGTTTACCATTAAGCTATGTTCCTTGTCCTCAAAAGCCCAGCACACAGTGCTTTCCACATGGTGAAGTTCTCACTAAAAGTTCAATGGAAAGGGTCTGACAGAATTGATGTACTGAAAGCCTATAGCCATTGCTTACTGTTATCAGGAATTAAGAAACACTCATTTCTATGGTAGAAGAATAAATACAACCCTAAGACATTAATTTGCTAATTATTTTTTACCATGGAGGATGTAATCTAATAATCAATCTTATACATCCTATGTGCTACATAAACATGTCCAGCTTTCTTAAATTATTAACCTTGACCTCTGCAATATTCTGAAAGCATTAAAATGTAAAAATGCAATAGTATTCTCAATAATCCTTTCTACATAATATGGTGAATTGAGTGAAATGTGATGAGTTACTTTTATTTGGAAAAACATATTCCTCTGTTTTGACTCAAGGGTGTTAATATTTTTAGTCTTAGCCTTAATTTGTTTTCTTTTGATCATACAATTATTACATTCATTTTCCTTAGTCCTTAGAGAGGGAAAAACATCTCAGTTGCCAAATGCTGATGGTGTGTTCATAGGGTCTTAAAGTGTGCATCTCATTAGGTTTTTGTTTTTCAGCTGGAAAAAAAGTTTATGAAGTCAGTATCTGTTTCTCTTGAGGGAATTTTGCTTGTATATTTTAAAGATACACTTACCATTTCCCTCAGGTGATTTATGCCAGTATCTGTCCTTCATTATCATAGCAACAAAAGGTTTTTCCCTTTGCAGTTTTATGCAGCTCAGATAAATTTAGTCTTTCCTTCCAAAAATATTAATAGAATACCTGCTGTATGTTTTTTCAAAAAATATTTTTTGTTCTTCATTTTTCAGAGTATGTTTATCCAGAGAAAACCTGTGAATCAATAGATTTGTTTTATACTTTTGGAAAAATTTGACTTGAACTTTGATGTTCAGCATCCACAAGAAATAATTTAGAAAAAGAATAGTTTCATTGTTGTGATTGTTTTAAGATTTAAGCAAATAAAAATAGCCATTTGTGATACCAACGGGAGTGTTTCTGTGATGACATAAACCTAACATCATTCCCGCTTTTGTAATACTGCCCTGTTCTCTCTAGCCATGTGAAGCCTGAAATTAAAGTGTTAGGAGGACACTGAGATTCTCTGAGTCTTCTCTGGTTGGCTAGATCTCCCACAGCAAAGTATCATGAACAAGAAGCAATTTTGATACAGTTATTTTTGTTCTGATACGCAAGGCATTGATAAAAATAAAAAGCTCACATTTGAATTTCATACTTTACAGTGGTTTTCAAATGCATTTTCTTCCAATTTGGCATCACAATTCTCTTGTTGGTAGTTATTAACCCATTTTGAAGAAAAGGACTCAAAAATCTGAAGAAGTGAGTTGCAAGTCCAAGTTTACCTAATTAGAAGAGTTCCAAATTAAACTTGGGAGTTCTGATCACAAGCTCTGTGAGAGTCCCACTTCACTTCCTATGATTAGGTGACATGAAATGAAAAAAAAAAATGAAGTAAGCACTTCTAAAGTAATTTGAATTACAAGATGTTTCAGCACCCTGTATTCAATTGAAAGGCTTACAATATATTTTTAAATGTATATAATATATTCACATTATATGTGTATGATATATACTCACTATATAGTATACCTTAGGTATATAATACAGTCTTTCAGTATATTGTATACATATATAAAATATATATATTATGTTTATATATCTTAGATTGTCCAATTTTCCTTATTAAGGAGTTTTTTGAGTGTGGCAGGAGAGATAACCCAAAGGGATCACTTTGGAAACGATGGACAAACTGAGATTGTAGTTTTAACATATGAATCCTTTACTTTGTTCACAGCTGCAAACATTTTTTGAGACGTTCCTGAGAGCCAGTTCACCTCTTCAGGCTTTTGATCATATGAAGGAAGCCATTAGCAAACTCCTGCTGGCAGCTGAAGTGTTCAGTGAAACAGCTGCTCTGGGACCAAAGGCCTTCGATAGGTAAAAACAAAGTTTACTGTTAAAAAAAAGAAAAAAAAAAAAACCTACTTTCTAAAAATTGTTAGTGAAAATATATCTTAATTATCATAAGTAGGTGCTCCTTGGAAAATTTTATGTCAGTAGAAAATGTGAACTTCTAAACATCTGTTTTCAAATTTATAGATCCTAGAACTTCTGAGCAGTTTCCAGACTCACCAGTATCTAAATAGTGGTGACAAGAAATAAAGCCCAGTTGTTTGAATTATTTTTTTAATTGCAGCCCCTTTCAAGCTCAGCTATTTTTAATCATATATGCTTTCCATTGACTAGGTATATTTTTGTCTATAAAATTTTATTAACAAAATACAATAACTTTTATCCCCGTGCTTCGATTTACTTGAGTATAATTTAATGCCTTTTTTTTCTAGGGAACTGTTAAATAAAGTGTGTCAAAAAAAAAAAAAAAAGGTGATCCCTCAGTGTAAGCTTTATCATGCTTTCTGTGTGCAGAAGAATGTCTGGCAGATAGAGTGGGAGAGCTCCCCTCTGTTTAGGTTTTCATGAAATTACTTCATGGTGTAGTTTAATGTGTTATGAATACTTTAGATATATTTGTGTTTTTTTTGTAAGAAGCAAGGAGACTCCAAATCCAAAGATAAACTGTATTCAATTTTGGGTTCTCCAAGGTACTGTTCTTTCTAATTAGTACGACCTTGAAATTTAACTGCAGTGATTATTAACAATATAATACTAAATAATAGAGTAAATACAGCAACCTTGTGTTTTTGTTTCAGATGCAGATTATGTTTTCAACTTTTAACTTTTGACATTGGTTACGGCAGTTTCAGGTCCCCTGTCGTGCTCAAGGTGAGTATGCCAAAGTCCTCGTGTGAGCTCCTCCCCTGCCCTGCCGCTTTGCCGAAGGGTGTGTGTGTTTGTATGTTGTTACTGTTTCCATTTATAGTAACCAATCAATAAATAGCAACTTGCATCAAACTTACTGCAGACATATTTACTGTGGTTCAGAGAATTAACTAGGAAGTGGAGGATCTATAATTTAAGTTACAATACCCACTGTGCCTCCCAGTTGAACAAGCATGGAATTTTCTATGGTTCAGCCACTGTTTATGAAATAAATGTGGCATAAAGTTAAGTGTGTGTTAATACAGAAGAGCAGAAATTTAGATAATAGAAAATAGTAGATTGCTTAGCTTATTCACATGGATTTATTAAAAAGGTAACTCCTTTATTCTTGACATACAGATATTTAGTTTAAAATGGTTCTATATTTTAATTTTAAAAGCTGTAGGAATTTTTGAAACATTTGTGGTTTTTTTCTAGTATAAATATATGTAAGTTGAAGTGTTTTTTGTACACTTTGATTCTTTTATTTCCTCTTGGCTCAAATAAACTCATTCAGATCATCTCCTCCAACATATTTTTAATCTAAAATAGCCCTTAGTCTCAAGAAGATTTCAAAATTGATTGCATCAGTCCATAGAAAGTTATCTTGGGATATGGGATGAGAAGAAGTGAAGAGAAACAAAATAAAATTATGTGCAACCAGAATTCAACTTCATATTGCATTGGTTTGTTTTCAAACTATTAGGCAAGGAAAATGGTTGCATTATATGTGGCTCTGATACTTGGTTGAATAGCTCAAAGATTTATCCATAAAATTTTGAAATTTTATAAATCTACATCTTTTAATGGTCATTTTTCAGTATTTTATACATATATCTAATAGCTTGTATTACGATTTAAAAATTTTATTGTTCAGAAATATTATATATTATTTCCATAAACACAAATTCTTCAACAACAGGTTCAATATAAGCAAATGTGATGTTATAAAACGCTAATTAATTTCCCTGTAAAGAATTGTATCTTCAAAAGAATGCTAGACTTTATGAAACTGTTGACCTCCAAAAGGACCACTAGATGTCAGTTCTGATCTATAATCCAGCAGGAAATGACATGCTTTAGAAGTGGTTCCACTGTATTAAAAGTAAGTCAGTGAAAAGTATTTGTTGTGCTTTTACTTTTTCATAGGTGCATGAGCATTTAAATTTTCACGATGATGATGATATTGATTTTGAGGACCAAAACACAGAAGAACTCCTTTTGAAAGATACTTTCAATTTTCTCCTGTCTAATGAATCTTCACTTTCCATATTTTCTGAGATATTTCAGAGACTTTATAGATCAGGTGTATTTAAGGTAAGAGCAAATTTTTATACTGAAAAATATTTTTAATTCATTTTTAGAAGGTGCCATTTTCTTTATTGTGTGGTTAAGCAACCTGATAATTCATTTGAGATTGATTTCTATCCATTATATAAACCTCTTAATCTTTTTCTGACCTAAGGGCCAATGTTATTTTTATGTCTACTAAGTGTGTGAATGACTGGTTATGATGAAATGATGGGTTGAAAATGAAGTAAAGCAGTTCCTTATTCCCAGGGAAGTTTTGTGATTATAATGAACAGTACCTACCACATGCTGTGGAATACTTTAAAAGGAATACCTGAACATTTTGGAGGCAGTTGGAACCACAGTGAGTGCTCTAGATTAATATCAAAGGACATGAGTTATAATACTAGTTTTTTTTTTTTTTTAAGAATTCACATCTGGTTAACATCTTTGGTTAGATGCGGATGATTAGAGAGTAGTGCTTCAGTGTAAGATTGGTTAATTTTTACAACACATTAGTACAAGTTTTTTTGATGCATCAAAAAATCTGTACAGATTACTGGGTACAGTATTGTTCTCTATATGTCTTTTTGTTTTCAAACTATAACTGGAAAATTTGGAAAATTGGAATGTGAAAGGTTGTACCAACCAACAATGCTCCAAGGAGAGATGTTTTTGAGAGATATGACCTTGTAGACTGTTGTTCCCCTATGGTTTTATTGATTTGTTCCTAGAGTTCCTGATTTTCCTTCCTTAGTGAGTGGACTGTCATTAAAGCCATTAGAACCACTTGCCCCAGAGAGGATAGTCTGCTCTCAGGGATGCACTAGAAAAAATGAATATGGGAAAATGTGAGTGTCTGTTTAGTTGAATCCTTGAAACTCTGGAATGGTAAGGTCTCGTACATGGGGTTCATGTGTAAATTTGCTGCTCTGATCTCTAGTGCTCTGAAGACTGAAGGAGACTTTTCCTCCATTTCCAAACTGTCACATTCTGTGCTTTGGGCCCCAATTCCCAAAGCCTTGCTACTACCAAAGCACTGTTAAGCTATTTCAGGTCCTTTCTGTCGAATATGAAGTTTTCTTACATTCAGACACCATTGTGACAAGTTGAAGTTATTATGTATTATTTAGAATTAATTAGCTCAGCTGTTTATTTATAGAGTTCAAAATTTGATTGGTTTGTGAATTGGGCTAAACATGATTTGACTTTGTAACTATTGCTTAAGAGTTGTTTTTTTTCTCCTCCCATTACAGGGTGAAAACTATCAAAAAGAACTAAATCAATGCCTGTCTGTAGAGGAGATTAACTCAATTATGACTTTTACAAAGGAACTTGAGAGTTTGGGACAATTCCAACTGGTAAAACAAAAGTGATGTTTGATTCCTCTTGATTACTGAGATTATAGTAGATCAACCATAAGCTACTTGATTTTAACTTCACACTAGGTGAAGCTATTTCTTTAAGAAATAGAAATCTTTAGGAATCATACCATAATGAAAGTGTTAAAAAAAAAAAAAAAGAAATAGAAATCTTTGTAAGTGTCTTCTTCTTTTCAGGGATATAAATATTAAGAAGAGCAGAATGCATATTCTTTAAGAGTTTGTAAATAATACATGACTTGCTAAAAGTAAAAGAATGTGGGATTAGTAGAGCTGGCAGGATTTGATAGTTCTTGAGGGGAAAATGTTAACAATTTTCTAAAGAAGTTTTGCTTTTTAGCTTTGGGATATTTACATGTAACCAGTTTCCTTCTGCTTATTATGCCTTTTTTGTTTGTGTAAAAGTAAATATGACTGAATAAAATTACAAGATTTTAGAAAACTAACTAAACCTTAATTTGTGGTAACTCTATAGCAACTCCAAAGAAAGAAAATGTAAATAACTCTATAATAACTTTTACTGGTTTTAGCCTAAAAATATAAGTGTGTTTATTTTATTTTCTATGTATTTTCTTGGGTTCTGTTGAGTTATTGGTCAATATCAAAGGATAATTTATTACCTATATAGGTGCGTGCTCAGCACTTGCTTTGTTTCTAGTTCTGCCACTTATATGAGCAAACTATATTGGATTTGTGTTTTTCTACCTAAGATTTGTTTATACAAAACATCTCTGTAAAATAGCATTTTAAAAAATCTACTAATAATTTTTATTATTTATCTATTTGGGCCAAATTTTTTTTTTTTTTTACTTTAAAAACTCTTATGTATTCATATGCTACTCGTATGAGTAATAACCAGCTTACTAATTAGTGAATGTTTGACACTTGTTTATAAAAATTATAAAATTTAGCTCCATATTTTAGTAGGTTCAAAGTAAGTTTATTACTCCAATTATAACTTAATTGATAGGTTATTTTAACTAATTTAAATATAGTAAGTATTATATTCATGACAGTTTGGCTCAATACTATACAAAGATAATCAAAGAGACCTGGCTTCATCCTTTAGGAATTTATAATTTAAGGTATTATGAAAGTGGAGAACATCTCTTAGCACAATGTGAGGAAGAATAGAAGAATTTTGCAGGAGAAAGGGCAAGCACTAGTTTCCTTACTCTCAGAGTAGAAACAGGATAACCATGAAATTTTTTTCTTGATAAAATTAATCTCTCCCATCCTGACATTTATAAGACACTTGTAACCCAAGAGGATTTCTCCTAATTTTTCCTGCTGCCTGACTCACTCTGTTAGTCATCTTTTTCCTGGTATCTTATAGAAAGGAATATCCATTCCCATTCTATTAAAAAAGAAAGAACGTTCACTCCACTTCGATATACAAACATCAACAAAATTAGTTCTTTATAAAATGTGGCATTTACCTTGACAGCAACACAGAAAATTGAATTATGGTACTAATAATGGATTTTTAATAAATATTTTATTTTCAAAATACCTGAATAAATATAAAGCCTTTCCTAGTAATACTACATTTTATTTTCCATAACTTACTCTGATATTGTGCTTTTGAAAATTCCTTTTCAGCTCTTCCCGTCTGCTACTCCCGGGTTTCAATCTTTGATGCATGAATTTTACAATATGGCAAATCCTATGGGAAAACCTGGTTCCATCCTGACCCACTACTGGTCTCTTTTAAATGTATTTGAACAATTTCAGCTCCTGAATGAAAAGGCACCGCTATATTCGCTGGAATGGTAAGAGAGCCACAAATTTGAATTGTGCAACCCCAAAAATCTCCAAAGATTGATTTCAAAAGGCATTGCTACATTAAAGAAAGCAACAAAAAGAAGTGTGTCCAAAAATTCATGCTCTGGAAAATAAGCTTCTTTAAAACATTGAAACCATAATGATTCTAGTGGTCTTCAAACACTAACAAAAATATATCCAACAGTTTTTCAAACCAGCAGGACTCGACTCCACTAAGAAGTCATGTTTAAAATTAAAACTTTCAAGCTAGTTTCATTCTGTGATATATATCCTTGAATTACAGGAGCATCAGACTGAAAGAATTAGGTGAGATTTGTTTTATGAACCATCAGTCAGAGTGGAGCCCTAGACGGTATGAGCTTTCAGAGTTTTTGAGACATGACTTTATTCTGGGCAAAACCTATCCACATTTATAAATATGTCTGTCTGTACCACAGATTAGATTTTTTTTTTTTTTTTTAAGAAAATGGAATCTCAGAGAGAGGCATTTGGCCAGGAGAAAAGGTTCCTGGCCTCCCATGTCCACTTCATTCTAATGAGAGGAAGTCATGAAGGAGTAAGAGGGACAATGGGCCAGGGGAACATATTAACATTCCCAGATGCTGGTGGAAGGCGTAGCGCCCATGGGGCTAGCAAAGTCGGCCTCCCTTTTATAGGATGGAATTAAGCGAGTATTTGACTTTTCTACTGCCAGGAAAGCAGAAGTGAACCTAGCCTCCTAGGGAGATGAAAGACGAGGGGGCGGCGCCGTGGTCTCTGACGTCACCCTCAGGAACCGCCTCCGTTCGCCGGCCTCGCGCTGCGTTTCCTTCTGCCTCCGGGACAGTGAAAACCGTTCCTTAAGAAACGTTCTTTTATAGGTCAACAATGCAAATCGTCACATCTTCGAAGAATACTTGGGATGCCCGCCAGGACCAGAACTCACTTAATTGCCACCACTTTGTGCAGTTGGCCTTAGCCCCTCAGTACCAGAAGTAATCAGATTGATACATTCTGTTTGGTTGTTTGAAAATTAGGTTGTAATTAACAGAACTCGGTGCCGCCCCTTTGTTCTTTGCACTCACTTGAATAATCCGAGACTGTCTCGTTCTTCATTCCAATGGAGGAAGAGCAGATTTGATTTACCAAGGAGTCTATTTAAGTATCGTTTTTAACTTTGGGTAAAGTCTCTTGAGATATGCAAGCTTTGGAAAGTTTATTCCCCAGGTTTCTCTCAAGGTCTATGTATGTTACAAGGTTTAACAATTGACTTCGCTTAAATTCGGAATATTGACTTTAACCCTAGTCCTAACTCTAAGGGTTCCCTTCCAACAATGAAATGTACTAAAGGTCAATGTTTAGTTAGAAAAAATCAGAACTTTTTTGAATCAGACTTGGATTCAAAAACCCCAACTTTAGAGTTTATTAATGACAGCAGGTCAGGGTTTTCTCTGAGATTTAGTTTCCATACCTGTAAAATATGGATTATACTGCCTACCAAGTATTGTTTCAGGATTACGTAAGATAATTGCATATACCAATGCGTGGTGTCTGGTGTGCTATAGCGCAGATAGGTAGCAAACATTAATGAACTGTCCTTTTCCTGTTTCTGTCCCATCCAAAGGTCACTTTAGCATGCATAGTGGGGGAAAATTTTTTCTTTCATTTATAGGAAAAGTCAGACAAGTTAGAAAGATTTATGTAAGTTAACACTGAGATAAGTTAAAGTTAATTCTGTATCCAGAAGCAATTAAATTGTTTCTGGAACATTTTAAGACAGAATACTCAGTTCTAATTATCTTCAGGTTGGCCAGTGAGCGTATATATGCTTAATTATCATTCATGCTGTATTATAAGTAGGGTGCATATTATACACATTTTCTAGATGAGGAAACTGAGGTGCTGAGATGTCATTGGCTCAAGCCACACAGATAATAGAAACAGAGTTTTGACTGGGACCTTGGCCTCTTGTCCCTGGTCCAGTGCTTTATACCAGTATCTCGTGCAGACAGGGAGATCCCCTGTAGTCATCCAGAACTGCCCTTATCTTTACAACGGTCTCCTCCAGTTTTTTGTACAGAAGAAGCCAATTCTACATACCTACACTGTCTGTGGGGTTTAATGACTTTATCCTTCCTTTTAAATAAAGATCATCTGCTTATGGCAGCAACAAGGTGAGGAGAAATAAAGTCAAAAAAACAATATTTAGAAAAGGTGACACTTATGTCTGTGCCCTGAGGCTCAGAATCCGAGGTCCCGACAGAATTAGTGTATTTCTAAACAGAATGAAAATGCTAAAATCAATGTTTGTGTAATTTCCGCTCATTTTCACTTTATTGGAAATAAAGTAGCAAGAGTAATTTGCTCTAATCACATGCTTTCCGTGAAAATTCACATTTTCAAAACAAATGCATTATTCACAAAATCACACAAGACATCACTGTGCAATGCTTTAACATACAAAGCATCTCATTCTGTTAAGAGAGTAACATTTTTAAAATTCAGTTTCTGTGCATTTGTGGGTTGTATCTTTTACAACCTTCACTTAAAGTGCTTCATACAAATTTACATTTTTTTTTTCACCTTGGCCTGGCACCCAGATCTCAAGTAAATGTATCTCACCCCACGTTTGCTTTATCTGTTTCTTCGTTCCTTGGGAGGAGGAAAGTATTTTAAAATAAGTCCTACACAGTATTATTTTTCACCCATTGATTACTTCATTGTAAATACCAAAGGGGGAAAAAGACTTTAAAAATAAAACTGCAATAAAATGATCACACCTTCCAACATTAGCAATATTTTTAATTCCTTGTCTTCTGAATTTCCTATCTGATGTTTATATTTTGAGGGAACTGAAAATGCCTTATTCATCTCTACTGCAGTGCTCAGTACAATGTCTGGGACAATAAATATTTATAAATGTAATTTAACACAGAACGTTTGATTGAATTCTCAGAGCATCCCTGTGAAGTAAGGGCAGGATTGTTATCTATGTTTTGCTGGAGTAGAAATGGAGACTTGCAATATAGCACAGTAAAGTCACATTCTGCCCAGTATTCTCTGTCATCAGGACCAGCAATTTTTCTGTCTGCAACTTAGATTATTTTGGTCCCAAATTTGAGGATTTAAAGGGCAATCTGGCTGAGCATTTAGTTATACAACAGAAAAGTGAGGCAAACGCACCAAGATATAACTCACCCGTGCCATTCATTCCTTAATCAGAGTTTAGGTGTAGAAGAAGCCTTGGCAAGACTAGGTCGTTTTCTGTATGGTACACTTAAATTTCTCAGATTATATGTATGTTCTTCTCAGTCTGTGCCTCAGAGTTTCCAAGGCTTCCTGCTTCAAGACTTTGTAATTTTAGCCAAACAACTCCAATAAGAGTGTGTGTTCCTGAATCGTTTCTGTTGGACCTAGGCTATCAGAGTCTGTTCACTTTTGGCCTGAAGAGTGACGTTTTGCCCTGGTTTTCTTCAAATGTGCTTCTGCTGATTAGAGATGATGAGATTTCCAGTCACCTCGCTTGAGGCAAGATTGCCAGCTTTGAGGAATGAATTCCAGAAAGGTTTTTCTTGGTGTCCATCAAAATAACTGTGCTCACACAGGATAAAAGATAGTGTGTTCGATGTAATTTCCATGAATTTTGTTCAGCTCACTGATCCAGAGCCGTCTGACATTGCATTTGCAGGAATTCCTTCGCAGAAGATGAGAACCTTAAAAGACCTCAAGTGGCATTTGATGCAGTTGAAAAGAAAAAAGGTAAAGGATGTAGTCCTACTTACATCTACATGAAAGTAAATTTTGCGTGGCCAAAAAAACATTAAAAATGTTTAGCTTCATTAGCAATAAAATACGAAAATTAAACTGGAAAATGCTATTTTCCCCTCAAATTTGGGAAGATTTTTTTCCTCTTAAAGATAATAGAGTTGGGGTGAATGTAGGAAAATGAGTGTTCTCATGTTGCTGGCGGGGGTATAAATTGGAACTTAAGGGGCCATTTAACATGTAAGAAAGACTTTAAAAGATATTCTTACATACCAGAAATTTCACTTCCAGTTATTCATTTTTAAGGAAATAATTAAGAATGTACACAAAAATGTGATTACATAAATTATTAATAAATGAAAACAATAAGAAACTACTATTATTGCCATGATAGTGGACTGAATTAAGCTATAGTCATCCAACAAAATACTATAAAGACATTCTAATATTATGGGAAAATATTTGGGATATGAAAGTTGTGTATGCTATATCGTTAAATGAAACCACTGGCTATAAGCAACAGGGACCTCCAGGAAAATTAACGGTGGCTTTGATTTTCTCTCTTAGGCTTATCTCTTATTTTCTAATTTTTTCCCCCTAAAGAACATCTGAGCTTTTTGTCACACGAAGAGAAAATGTCTCTAATTTTAAGATGAAAAAAATAAAAAGGAGTTAGCATGTGTCTACAGTTTTTTAAAAAAATCCAAGTTTCCTATTACAAATCAAGGCTGAGTCCAGTACAGTGGTTCTCGGTGTGTGGCCCCTAGGCCGAGAGCATCATCCTCATCTAGGGAGCTTGGGAAATTCAGATCTGCTGCATCGGAATCCTGTGGTATACATACAACCCAGTATTCTGTGTTTTAACAAGTCCTCCAGATGATTCTAAGACACGTTAAAGTTTGAGGACCACTGATTTAGTAAAATAAATCAGTACACTCAGTGAAGAACTGATTTTAAACTGTTCATCTGATTGTCTTTCTCTCTCCTATCATTTTTTTTTTTGCTTCTAAATGATTGCTTGAAGCATTTTTGTGTGTTTTAATTCATTTATTTGTCCCATCAATATTTACCAAGGAATTTTTTAGATAAATTGTATCCAGAAAGTTAAATACCAGTGGAACAGACTGGATGGAATCTATGTAATTCCAATGATTTAGGAAATTATAGTCACAAGATCATAGAACTGGAGGAATTTTGATGGATCACCTTTAGGCAATGGATGACATTTAGACCATGCATTTTTCTGCCTTAATATTTTCTTATTTGAAATAATCATTTTTCTGCAATTTGAACCAAGTAACTTCATCTTACAGTAGCTTTCAGTTTAACTTGTAAGTGCCTTTTGATGTAATAAAATTTAAATAATAAAATCTGTGCTTATTAAATCATCCTGTGTTTCAGAATACTGAATAAGTATCCTTTTTATTTTGATTAATAGCTTCCATTTTAAATGTACATTTCTTTTTGTAGCTGCGGTTCCACAAATTATGAACGCAACCAAAGAAATACATTGCAGTAATGGTGAGTTCCAATGAAAGCATTTCAGAATCATAATCAACAGTTAAGCACTGCTCTGTTCTGAATAAATCATCATTTTATCATATTTGGAGATTTTTAGGCTGCTAATGTATTTTATGTACATTTTCAGAAGTTACGAGATTTCTCAGTGAATTAATATTTATCACTGTTGCATAAGAAGATTTTTAATTTTCTATTTTGAAAGTGAAATATTATGTTTGTGTGTTTGCTTGTTTAAAGTCAGGAACTTCCAAACTCATTTTGAGGGACCCCCAGTGGTGCTAATGCTTTGCCTTGGGAGTGCTCAAATGGAAGTGTTTGGCATCCGGTCTGTATATTGATTTTTAGGGCTTTTTACCACCTAACAGTGGTTCTTTTCTGCCAGATGGTTGACATAATGGATAGTACCTGAGTTGAGTTTTCTTTAGAACAGTGGAGAGTTTTTAAGCCAAGTTTCAATTACTTTTTAAAAATTCATGAATTTTTTACCAAGGTATAATCAATAAAATATATATATACACACACATATATAATAGTAATACATTTTAAGTGCCATATAGATTTTTAAATTTTTAAGTAATTTTCTTCCCACTGTCTGGTCAGTATTATTCCAGTGGTCTTGCAAATACATCATTCTAGGGACTCTCACTGACTTTTCCAAGATCACAGTGCTATGAAATGCATACGCTGGATCATGAAGCTGGGTCTTCAGATTCTTTGTCCACAGTTCATGAATTACCTTAATAATGGAAAAATAAGAGTTCTACTTAACAGGTTTGTCTTTCGACCATGTATACCTTTTTAACATATATATGTGTGTATATATATATTTATATATAATTGGTGCTAAAACATACCCAGAAAATTTAGCCTTTCACACAAAAATCTATTCTGATAAAACATTAAAGCTGAAAAAATAAAATTTATGGACTAAGGTCTAATTTATTATGAATAAAAGTCTTCCAATTTAATAAATCTAATCTGTCTCTTCTAAAATGCAATTTAATTTATTCAATCTGTTTTAACACTGTCTTTAAAATCAGCAGAGGCTGAGAGGTGATACAATAATGTGGTTGAACAGAATCAACAAATACATCCAATTAACAAAAACAGCATTTTCTTTTGCTCATCGGGATAAAGTAACAGATACTGCCCACACCATTCCCTCTCTACAGTTACCATCTAATCTCCCACCCCAGGAAAATATGTCATACTCAGTTCTTCTGTTTTCTCATTTATAAAATGAAAAAACTGTATGAGATAATCTCATTTTTTTTCAGTTCCCAGGTAACATAGGGTAGCGGGTGTGAACATGGTAAATAAGCTTCAACTTTGTTCATATTTTTATGTTGATAAAAACTAGTCCTACCTGGGTCTTCATAATTAATCTTCCAACTTTGATGGTATGATGTAAGATTTTAAAAATAACTTGATGTTGCCTAAGAACAGGTGGGATTACCCTTCAGCGTCTAGGCTTTTTTTGTGTTTAATGTGAGTTATGATTATCCCTCAAGAGGGCAACAAAATTCTGCGGTTAAAAGAAACCCATTAAAAGCAACCAGAACTGCAGACAGCTTTCCCACATATACTTGCCAAGTACGATAAGCAGCCTGCTACCACCTTACCTCACACTGGATTCTCCACAGACATAAGGTACACTGGCCTGAGACAAGTTGGGACTGGATTGGGAAGGATGCCAAGGAAACACCAGGTGTTTGCAGGCAGCAACACTGATGATTCAGTTGAAGATGATGTCAGGACTAAATCAGCTTTCAAGCAGGGGTCTAGGATGCAGCACTGAAGCCGGAGGTGAAGATTTTCTGATGAAACCAAAACCAAGCACTGGCGAAAATCTTGCTGGAGAGAATGATTACACATTTAGTCTCATTTAGAGCTGAGTTTCAGTGTTGTAATGGGCAAGCTCCATTGAAAATTTTTCACTGTTAAGTGAAAGTTTAAACTGCAGGGAAATGGACTCTCAGTGACTATTTTATAAAGATATGCTAAGTTCAAGTACATTTGCTATGATTACTCTTTTGAAAAAAAATCTTACACTTTGTTATTCATCTAACTGTGGCTCAAGTATTTATATTCCCTTTCTGCCTAGGAAATGGTCCGCTTGAAAGCACATTCCATATATCGGGACTCCACTGGTTCAAAGTGTTAGGTTGGATTCACAGCCTCCATTTGAATCAGAGCTTATGACCAACAACAGCCTGATTTTCCTGTGCTTATCTGGGTGCCTTGAACACAGACTATGCCAGAAAAAAAAATCTTTCATGAAAAAAAGAAAGTATTATTAATAAGTGGTCAAATTCAAATGAAAAGCTATGATCCTTTTCAAGTTGAAATCTAATAACAATCTAGCCTTTATTTTTAACTTTTTTCTCTTCTATTATAAAAAATTTTAGACGCTGATAGGATCATTGAAATTATATATGCAGTCCACCTACATCTATCAGCCAGATAAAATCTTTGGTAACAAGTAGAATCAATCAAGCAGGTAGTTTACCCAATTCACAGAGTTATTCAACCGATTGACTAGTTGTTTATTTTTTCATTGTCTTTTCCCTACAATGAAATTACAATCTGTGTGTTGTATTATTATTGTTCCTAATTTGTACCTGCATAGTCTTTTCTTCCACTGGCTGAGAAGACCATAGACTATGGGTTAGAAATACACGTTTGTTCATTTTCATCTTTTTAGAGCATAATGGGAGTTAAACTGAGACCTAATTCACAGAACTGGAATAAAAAATCTATCAGGTTGGTGATATTCATTGCTGTGGATTTGGTGGTGCATCTCCACTCCATGTCTGTCCAAGAAATATAAAAAGTTTAATATTGTTGAATCACAAACTCCAGAATGTGATGAGAGATGTAAAGGAGAAGCTAAGGGAGAGATTATGTAATGTCTTGCCTGCTTTATTAGGAGCATGGCCTGGATTCTCGTGGATGAGAAATCATTAAAGAACGGAAGCCAAATCATTAGATTTGAGTTTAGAAAAGTCACTGTATAGCTGTCAACAACAGAGGAAGAGACCACAGCTAGCAGGACAATCTACTTCCTTTAATTTCAGTTGTATAGCTTCCTGCGGCAAATACAATGTTAGCTTTATGGTGGCTGTGTTAAACATCACTGGCCACTTTATTTAAAGGCAACAGAAAATGCTTTCATTTTACTGGTTTCTAGAGAATTTTCTATGTTTATCTTTACTGGAATTTTGTTGACTATTGAAAAGTATTTCTGGCACAAAATACTTGTTAATAGTTCTTTACAGAACATTTGCTTTTGAGTAGTTTGTTTATTTCAAATATGAACACAATATAATTTAGTAGTGGCTAGTCCATGTGCTTATGAATATGTTTTTCCTTTTTTGCTCACCAAGATACTTTTGTAAAAATTGTGCTACCAAACAGAAACTGTTTTTTTTTTGTTTTGTTTTGTTTTGTTTTTTTGGTGTAGTAGAATCAATGATGTGAAGTAATATTCTAGGTTCTATAATAGTATTGAGCAGGATATAGCATTTCCTTCTTCTATTTTAGGGTACTTCCTTCGGGTGAGGTGACTGAGGTATGGAAGGGGGTCTCACGAAGCCCTGCTGATGTTTTTGTATCTGAGTGTTTGGTATAATATTAGATTTCCCATTCTTTGCTCCACCCTACTGCCTGTAAGCTACATAGCAATCCAATGGTAGTTTAACGACACTCTCCATTAAGAAAATTTCTTTATTCCCTGCTGGTACCCTCTGTCACCACCCCACAGAGTCATCTCCTCCAGTCACACAGTTGCTTGATAATATGCAGTAAATGCTATGAAAATGTTACCAATCCACTGGAGAGAGATTTTCTGACCTCCTGTGCCTTTACACTTTTAAAGCCTGAGCAAAAAAGATCATTTGTATAACACCAACTAAAATCAACAACTGTTATATGAGCAAAGTCTACAAAATTTGACAAATAGAAAATCCAGCTGAAGCCATAAATAATGACCAGAGTGCAGAATGGAAAATCAGCAACGATCATAAAAGTTATTCAAAAGAATTTCTTAAAACTTTAATCATGTATTATTTTTAAACATTTATTCATTTCACAGTTGTGTTTTGTCTTTGTTTTTCTTTTCTTTTTTAAAACAGATAAAGACACACAATGTCATATCAAGGAGATCTTCACACATCCACGTTTGGAACTAAATCCTGAATTTAACCCTAAGATCAAAAATTATTACTCTGAAGTCCCATTTGATGTGGTAACACTGACAATTGGAGTGGAGACTTCTAAGTGTCAGTGCAAGGTGTACCTGCATGAACGGGCAGGACTGAGGTATGAGGATGCTGGCAGGGAAACAGACACTGGAAGCAACCTTTGAAGGTGGTTCAGAAAACCCTAGGCACCAGATCAGCTGGAGGGGTTGCCAGGGTGTGAAATCCTTCTGCTTTTCAGATGCTGTGTGGTTAAAAAGAACACAAAAGTGCTCTACTGATCTATTCACAATCTTTGTGTCAAATCTTTGTAACAATGTTATAACAAGAGAGGATGTTATGGTAGGAAATATTACAGAGGACTCGTAAAGGACAATTTTCGTTTATTGTTGTCCTCCTGGTTTTAGATCGTTGAAGAGTTAATTCTTCTGGACAGCCTCCTCCTCCTACCCCCACCCATCTGTTCAAGTGTTTCAATATTCAGGTGTTAATTACTTAATAAAAATGTTGGTGACAATTTGTGGACATGGTAACACTAACTTTCCTAGTCTTGTGGGATTTTTTTTCTACTGACTCTTTTGAGAGTCACCAACTCTTTTGTTTACCATTTTGAATAGAAAATAGAACCTCAATACACGGTTTGTCCATGGCAAGGGAACTTGTGTTCCAATGTTGTGAGCGAAGAGATACGCTTGGCGCTCCTGGGAGCTAAAAGAGTATAGAAGAAAGAAAAGAGGGCTTAAGCCAGACCAACCTGGGTCCCAACCCTGACTCTACCGTATGATTTTGGGCAATTTGTTCCCAAGTTGTGTGTCATGGTCTTTATATTTAAAATGGGGACCATCATAGTTTTCATACAAAATTGTTGTATTAAATGAGGTAATGTGTAAACCTGACAGATGGTTAATAAATGTTCATTCCCTTCCCTGTAATTGGCTGGGGACACGGCTTGCTCTTCAGGATAACTCTTGGCACAGCAGAGTACAATGAAACACAAATTAACACTTTTTTCCCCCACATTTTAGGCTTCTCATGAAATTTTAGACCTTACCTGCTTTTTTATGCAAATTGCAGGCATTTGACAAATATTTGACAAGTATTAATCTGTTTGGGCTATTTCTCCCTCTCTCCCCCCCAGCTTTGCCAACTACCCTCTGGGCTTAGGAATGAACAAAATCTCAGTGCTTGTGGTGGATGAATCTCCAGCCCAGGGTGAGACCCTGATCACGTACAAACTCACCATCTATAGAGAAGACCGTCCAAGTCTGCCCTTGTTTGAGGACTTCGTGGCGTGCGGTTTTGTGCAGGTAAGTGAATTTTACATTTGCACTTGGGTTGAATTGGGCCAAATGAAAATTGTTAGGAAAAAAAAGTACGCTTTCAAATCCAGATTGTGGCCTCATTTCAGAAAAGAGTTCAAGCCAGGCATCTAAGATACCTTGTTGTGAGCGCTTTTCTTTTTACTGTGGTGGCTGTTCCCTGCGCTTAGAGTGTGCAGTGGATTTATTGTAGTTAATATTGAAAAATAAAAGTCTGCATACTCACACTTGGTTACAAAATTGGTTTTACATTTCCTTTTTGAATTGTGCTGTGTTTCTTGGATTTGTCCCTGGAACTACTTTGAAATTTTAAATTGGATTCAGTGGAATTTGTTTCAAAGAATGAGAGGAAAATTTATGAAACTATTTTACGGAAGGGATACCAGATGAATGAAATCAAATTTCCTTGGACAGACACATTTCTCCTTTGCTTCTCATACCTTAATCGTTTCTAAAGGCCGTAGCTTCTCCTGTGAGCAACACATACCATTCTGTAGTCCCATTGATTTTGGAGGAGGGTGAACATTACCCAGAGACTTTGTCTTATTTGGTGGTTCTTTCCTCTGTTTGTTTTTTTTCCCCCCTTTTTCAGGATTCTGTGTATGACCTTCTCCATGTGCTTATATCATATACCCTGGCTACAAGTGATTCCAAGGAAGTCGTGATTGATACTCTTACCATATCTACTAATCTATTTAGACAGAATAATTGCACATATGTCATGTCTCAGTGATTCATATGTTACTGGGGCACTGAAGCAAGATGATTAATAAAAGAGAAATGGCCTCAGCGAGTAGGATGGATACCATGTTTTCTTAAATGTGGTGGCCATGTAGAATATTCTCTCCCCCTTTACCTAGGGGTCTAAGTTTTAAATAGTATTGAACTTTTGAGAATGCTCAAAAGTTTAATACTATTGTGTAAGGGTACCCACTGCTGAGATTTTTGTTTTTTAAGAAAACATACACTTGTGATTTATGAACTACCCCCAACTCAAAGGGAATTTCACATTGGTGTAAAGGTTGGTCTAAAGCCGGACAGAACCATTATTCTGAGCGCTGTTCATAGGGGTACTTAAAGAAAAAGATGGAAAGGAGTAGTGTTGTGTGGTTACGGAGCAATGAGTTAAACAAAATGAACTAGGTTTCCTTATTGTAGGAACTTACCCGAACATTTCGTATAGTCATTTAAACGTTGGGCCTTCAAAAGATGAATATGACGTGTCCAGCGTTTCCAGACTTATTTGACATTCTTTTCATGGAATAGCTGTTAGTATTCTTTGGTGGGGACACAGTTGAGGAAACACTGGGCTGGACATCGGAGACGACTTCAGAATCTGACCCTCTTAGTTACCACTTTTCAGTTTGTTTTATTAAGATTGCTCTACTTCAGAGTTTTTCCAAGCTGGAAAACAAATAATAGAGCCACGCCAAAAATGTTCCTGAGGGCGGGGACCCAATCCTAGAGGGAAGTGTGTTTTTGTCTTAAGTGTGTGTATGCGTGTGTTTGTGTAATTATTTCCAAACTAAATATTCTCATCTTCCTCGGTGTGTGGCTATGTTTTTGTTTTTCTGTATCTCACTCTAATATTTTAGATATAAACTAACTCCTAGAATCAGTCATCTTTGAGGGAAAGATAATAGTATGAATGATTTTTTTCCCCCAGAATACTTATGGTTATCAACAAGTTATTTTTTACTTTACAAAAGCACTGGAGATTTAATTTTCATGTAGATTTTAATTTTTAAAAGTCTCTGTGAGTGACTTCATTTTTATTGGTCAATAAACTTGACTTTTGTATGGAGTAAATATATAGTAAGGGTTAAAGAAGAAAATAAAATTTCTATATTAGGGCATGGAAGAATGTATTTTTACTTTTCATTTGTTACCAGTTAGGTTCGTACTGTTGAATTTTTGCTACATCTTTTGAAAAGTAATTGTGTTGCCCACAATTATTGGCGTAGGTATAGATTTTGGTTCCACTCTAAACTTAAATAGGGTAAATGACTTGTTCATTATTCTGGTATGTGCAAAACCCATTTAGTGGATATTAATAGTTTAATATGGAAAAGTTTTTCAATTTCTAAGTGTTCATAAAAATGTAAAATCCGTAGGCTGAATCTTTAAACACTGACATGTGTTTCAGGAATATATATTCCTTCCTGGGTGCCATTTGGAGAGACCTGTTACAGTTAACTGTAGTTATATACATGATGGCTAAACAGAGGGGTGTCAGTAGGAGTGGGACTGATCCATGAGTGGAAGGGACATTGCAGAGGTGGAATCTGCAGGATTTGCCCTCTTGTCTCTGATTTATCATTTCTTATCCTTCCTGTGACACTATTCTGGTTCAGTTCTTGTTGCTTGTTGACTCAGGTACGAAAACAGTCCCCAGCTTTGTTTCCTCATATCTGTCTGACTCTTTTCCAGTTCAGTTTTGCAAGCTTGACCTTGATCAACTTAAAGCACCCTCTGTTGTAGACTTTGCCAAAAGTGCTCCAAGCTGCCCCGTGATGGTCATTCACTTCTCTCATGTTGGTCCATATGTTTTTTCAGCCTCATGTCCCATTATTTGTCAGTATATTTTATGCTTCTGCTAACCTGACCTGTTTACCCTTCCTCAGACACATTTCCCAATCATGTGACACTGTCTGATGCTGTCCCTCCCACGGGAAACTAAAAAGAGTTTATTTGATGTCACTTCCAGTATAGGAGTTTTGATCCAAATTGTATAAATGAGTTTTTTAAAGGTCAAAACTGCCCCCAAATAGGTACTTGGCACATCATTTATTGTGTGCCAAGCTCTGTCCTAAATGCTTTACTTTTAGTTATAGTCTTTTTAATCCTTGCAGCATCCTTATAGATTGAATTCTACTCTCAGCCCTTGGTTTCAGAGGATAAACCCCAAAGATCAGAAAGGTTAAAGAAATTGCCCAAGGTCACACAGCTAGTGAGTGTTAGAGCGTGGATTCAGATCTAAGTGTGCTTAATTCCAAAGTCCATGGTGTATTACATTGCATCCTGGCAGAATGGGCTCTCCCACAAGTAGGGATTTTTCTGTCCCAGGAGGTGTTCAGGCATCAATGGAAAATACATCTCTCAAGGAGTAGAGGAGGAATTGGATTAGATGATTTTTAAGTTTCCTTGACGTTAATAAAATGAGAAGTCTCGTTGACCCTTGGTGTAGTGCAAAGTCCTGTGATTAAAATACACTGCTGCTGAGGTGGCCTCGTGCCAGGGTGGGCCAGCTGGGTGGGGACGGAGTGTGCGGCCTGCAGAAGGAGGGGTGGGCCCCCGCCCTTGCTTGCACCTGCTCAGCTCCGGGCTCCGTAGCTACAGGCCGCCATGTCTCTGCTGGGGAGCAGACCTGCCCATGTGGACCCCAGCGAGGATCCAGGCTCCCGGAGCTCACCATCCCTGACTGCCTGATCCCAGCTGTCTGTCAAGCACTCTGTAAGCCCTGCTAACCTTGGCAGGAACCTGCCAGCTACGTACCCAAGATAAGGAAAGCCATATGCCCGTCAAAAAGCATGTCCAAGAGATCTTTTTTTTTTTTAACTTTTAAAAACCTTTACTTTTAAAGGCAGTTTCAAGTTTACAATAAGTGAGAGGAAGGTACAGAGTTTACCTGTATACCCCCGGCTCTACACATACGTACCCTCTTGTTATCAACATCACTCACCAGAATGGTACATTTTTTACTAAGGATGAACCTATGTTGACACATCATAGTCAACACAAGTCCATCATTTACCTCAGGGTTTACTCCTTGTGTTGTGCATTCTATGGGTTTGGACAAATGTCTGATGGCACGTATCCATCCACGCAGAGGATTTTCACTGCCCTAAAAATCTTCTGTGATCCACCAGTTCATCTCTCCCACTGCCCACCAAGCCCTCGGCAGCCACTGATGTTTTTCATTGTCTCCATAGTTTTACCTTTCCTAAAATGGCATGTTGTTGGACTCCTACAGTGTGTAGCCTTCTCAGATATGTTTCTTTCACTTAATAATATGCATTTAGGTTTCCTCCATGTCTTTTCATGACTTGTTAGCTCATTTCTTCTAAGCACAAGAAATCTTCATGTCAGTTCTATTTATAATAGCTAAAAGCTGGGAAAAGTTCAATAAGAAAAGAGATAAATAGATTCGTTGGCATACTATTGAGGCATTTAAAAATAAGTTAGTTATTGATACACACAAACATGGATAAATCTCCAAAATATTATGTTGAGATAAAGAAGCCAGACATAAAAAGACATACTATATTTCATTTATGAAGTTTAAGAACAGGCAGCACTGATCTATAGTGATAGAAATCAAAACAGTGGTTACCTGGAAGGTCTAGGAGCTTCCAAGCATGAGGAAACTTTTTGGGCAAATGTCTTACGTCTTAACCTGGGTAGTGGTTACATATATGACCAAGTGGCATAGAGATGTATCAAAATTTAATTAACTGTGGACTTAAGATTTGTGCAATTTATGGTGTATAAAATACTTATAAATGTGTTTGGCTGTATATAAATTATGTTTACTGAATATAAATTGTACCTCCATACTATAAGAAAAATACACTAATAGAGAAGTGCATATTATCTTTCAAGACATACCTCCCTTCTCAAATATACTGATCAGAAATGAGTTCATTACCATACAATTACCTTAGGCAATAGCTTATAGTAGGTCTTTGTTTCTATAATATAAAAAAAAAATTAGAAAATTCTTGTGGGTTGTCTCCTTCAGATGATTGCAGAAAACTATTTCAGTCATTTATGAGACTCCTTTCCAGAAGTTCTTATTTAAATTTTCTGTGTGGTCCCACAGCGGTATTCTAGTTACATAACATGAAAAAGTGTCTAATAAGCACTAGTATTTTTTTAGCCTTCCCTTTTAGAAACTGTCAAATGAATGAACAGATAATGAATGAGTAATATGGATTGCTTTAGACACTTAACTAGGCACTCGCGGCCTCGGGAACGGAGAGGAGTCTATGGCAGAAGTAGGATTTTTTCACCACAGGCTCCAGTTAAAATTCTCATCAGAGACCTTTCCCTGGTTTCTCTTTTGTGCTTCGTCTCATGAGTCTTTGGGTTTCATGGGAAGCTGATGCTGCGATGAAGTTTAGAACAGAAGGAGTGAGGGATATGTGCTGTACACCAGAAATTGACACAACATTGTAAACTGACTATACTTCAATAAAAAAAAAATATATATATATATAAAAGAGTGAGGGATAACATTTTTAATCTCTTATCAATTCTCAAGTATTTTTGAATTCCCAAATTAAGTTAATAGCCAAACAGATATACATTATGAAACTTAACAAACTTTTTTTCTTCCAAATTGTTCTTTTTCTTGTCTGCTAACAATCGTAGTATTTTCAGTGTATTCTTAAGATGGGAAATCCAGAGTTGAACTAGCATATTAAATGATAGACTGTTCTATTTGAATCTCCAAAGCCTGTATGTGGCAAGCTAAAAGGAAATGGATTAAACGTTAATTATATTTTATTTGTTGGTTAAAGGGAAAATTATAATTCCTCTTCACATTTCAAATTAAATTTTGGCCTTATGTTTTCCATTATTAAATTTTTAGTAAACATAGAAGACCATCCACCTTCAAATAACCAAAAAAGGAGAATCCAATTTGCAGTTAATCAAGCCTTCTAATTTCTCCTTCCCCCGTTCTCTCCCCTTCTGGACATCAACTATTCATTTTCCTATTTCACCAAAAGACTAACAGTGAGGAGGAATGCAAATATAAAGCATACCAGTCAATTAAAAGATCAGTGACAATTTGGTGAACAATGAGATGATTTTAATTAATGGTGTTAATAGACATTTGGTATTATGTATGTGGCCAAGCATTGTTAAATACCTCCTTACCCATGACTGATTATTTGAGTTTAGCATCTGTTTCTAATTGTATTACCAACTGGAATTTTTCTGTGGTAGCCTCAGAGGCAACTTTTCGTTTAGTTTTTACCAGTGAGGGAGAAAGGGTTAATTTGCATGACTGATATAAAGCAACCAGATTTGGGCCAAGGCTTCTCAGCCCCAGCATTATTGGTATTGGGGCTGAATGAGTCTTTGTTTTGGGGAGCTGTCTTGTGCATTGCAGGATGTTTAGCAGTGTCTCTGACCTCCATCTACCAGATTCCGGTAGGACACCCCTCTCCAAGCTGGGACAACCAGAAATGTCTCCATGTGTTGCCAAATGTCCCCTGAGGGGCAAATTCGGCCCAGGTGAGGACCACTGATATTTATCAATAAGAGGCCCTGCTTTATCAATAAGAGATCCTGTTTATCAATGAGAAGTCTTGCTTTTCTCCTTTCTACCAGTAAAGCTGGTCAATCTGCAGGGGATTTACTAGAAGTATGAATAGTTTAGAGGTAATTCTTTAATTTGAATGTTGAAGAATTATTCTTATCTTTTTTCACCCTTGTGTTTTTAATCATTTCTGTAGTCAATGATACTACAGTGACAGCTCTTTATTCTACTCATTAATTTGCCATCTTTTCTGTCTAATGTAATTATAATCAGAAATATGCATTCAATTATAGAACACATGATTCTTAATGAAACATAAAAAAGTCAAATAACATACCCTAGACTACTTCATTTTGATTTATCCATAAATAGCATAACATTTTGCTGTTAGAAGGGAGGATTTAGAAAGTAATAAACTGTTAGTATTGCTGGAATATGTCATGCATAAGAATTGATAAAATATATTTATGTCCTAAGGAAATTTAAATACATATGGGAGAAATATTTCTTTTAGTATCTCTTTCCAAATCAAGATGTTTTGACATGGATAACCATATAGCACCCACAGAAATTGATTTGTATAGATGATCTATGGTCTCGTATACATTTTGCTCCCGAAGTGTTGTGCCAAGAGAGAACCGTAAAGTCTTCAGGAAGGTCATAGAGCAAAAGTGTAGGAGACTACGTTTCATGGACCCATTTGCTAGAAGCAGCTTTCATTTCAAAATAAATTACAATTAATAAAGGGAAAATACCAAGGAAAGAAAAAAAAATTTTAAAAAAAAGGTATGTTCAGCATTTAGCTACACATTTAAAAACTGGTACTTGCTGCTTTATTAAAAAAACTAGTTAGCAATCTAGATGCTCAGTCATTAAATGATGTGTGAAAGACTCCAGTGATAGCATTAGGGAATGCTTCATAATTTTCCCATTTATTTTTTGCATCTTTCCAACACCACAGAGGACTATCATAAAACAACTCAGGTGGCAGTTGTCAGTGTCTTACCAATAGCTATAATAAAAGAGCAGAACCCAATAAAAGCAGAGCTTAATAAAAACCTTTGTTTGTTTCCAAAGTTGCAATATCGATTAAATACTCATTTTAGTGGTTTTTGGTTACCTCGTTTACCTCAATATACCAGAGGAGGAGTGTGGTTTAATTTTTCAACGGTCGAGTCTGTGTTGCAGTGAAATGGTCCCAACCAGCACCTGTGTGTTAAGTACCTGCTCTGCACTTTGTTCTTAGAAATTTGCCATGAGCTGTAGGGGGCGACACTAACAGCAGTGACAGCAGAGGGAGGAGTAGAGAAATGTGACATTTATAGAACCGTTATTATGTGCCAGGCATCATGTTAAGCATGTTAGCTGCCTACCTTACTTAATGTTCTCCACAGCCCTAAACGAGTGGTTTTTTTAAAAAAAAAAAAAAAAAAAAGAACCCTCCTTCTTTTTTAACATATGGAGAAACTAAGACTTTAGAGTAGTGAGAACAGGTAGAAAGCTTGCCCAGGCTTTCTAGAACATATGTAATTAGGGGCAAAGGTGGGATTTGAATACAGGTCTGACTGACTTCAGGCAGATGCCCTTAATCATTCCTCTGGACTGTGGACTCTAAAACCCTCCTCACACTTACAATCTCGTTGACCTTTTAGAGTTTAGAAAACTCTCATTCAGCCAGCATTCATCCTGTTAAAATTTATTTAGCTAAATTTGTTTCTGTGGTCATGTACAGTGATAATTTTTACAATGTCCTGGAATCACTGCAAAATTCTAAAGTCTTCCTAATCTTTACTTCGGTGGGTAATATCAGATATCATACTTGGATAGTATGAGGAAAGCTTTAGAGCTAATATCTAACATTTTACTACACACCATATATATCTTAACATCTGACTCTCTTTATTGGTATCCAATATTTAAATCAGGTTATAATATTTTACATTTTAGAGTTCTACTTAGCCAGAATACAATTATTGCTACTAATTGTTAAAATGATTTCTAGCACATAGCTTTTTTTTTAATGTTTCACTTGATTACACAATTACAGCAATTTCCAATGAATCATTTTCACAATTTAACACAACTCAATACTTGATTGTTTCCATTAAAAACATCTATGATACATTTTTTCAAAACTTAAAAAAAATACTATGTTCATGCATACTTTGTAAGTGAAAAGGCTGTATTTAGGAGCTGACCGTTGACAATACTTCAATGACACGTTCGTCAGTGTGAAAAAAAAAGCCCTACTTTTCCATACCCTTATTCATTATCTCCTCCTCCCCTCCCCCTTCTAAGAGGAAACCAAGTCTTAGGCTAAGTGTTTTATATTTTTATATTTATTTATACATTTATTGACTTGTTTCTATTTATATTAATTTATTTATATATTACTTTATAGCTCATGTTTAGATTTTCTATTGTTTCATATTTTGGTGGTAGTTCTCAAGTGCATCATGAACAGGTTCTTCAGTGTATATTTCCACCTTCGATGACTTACTGTGATATCTCTCTGCCTTTGATGAGAGAAAATTAAGTAGGCTCCTGAATGCCGTGATTGAATACTGCATTTAGCTTTTAAACATAGAGGACAATGTCTCCTTTGTAAAATATTCTCTTGCTGTAGAAATAGGAGAGTTGGTTTTCTCTGTGGAAATCATTTTGAGCAAATTTTGCATCTTAGCAAAGTATCTCAGGCCATTTTCTTAACCTAGTGGTTAAGAGTCATGGACTCCAAAGCTCATAGTTGTAATTGCTTTCAGGGAAGCCAGTCCTGGCCAGTCCCACCTCTGCTTCTCACTGCCCTCACTGGCTGTGTCTCCTAGCACAGGGCATATAAGCTCCCTTAAGCTTCAGTTCCTTATTTTCAAGAATAGAACTAGTAATAGAACCTATCTTTTAGCAACATTCTGAGGATTCGATTAGGTAATAAATGAAAAGTTCTATCACACCCCTAGTGCAGGGCCAAGTGCTCAGTCACTGTTGAATTAGCATCATCGCCGTCGTCCTCGTCATCGTCATGAAGACTCTTGGTCCGGATGCCCCCGAGGGCGTACCTGCAGGTTTGAAGAGCAGGAGAAGAAAGGGGAAGAAAGGGAGCAGCAAGAGAAGTAGGCGCCAGTCATACCGCAGAATTGCTAGAATTATACAGGAATCGGGGCAGGAAGAACTAGCTGGGAGTGAGGCAGGACGGTGAGTGACCTGGGCTGTTCCACGAGGTTGCATTCCTGAGGTCCATGGGTCCTGGCACTTTGTCTTTATGGACTCTTTCTTTCATGAAAAAATACTTAAAATTATATTTTACGACTGTGTTGATATAAAGACATGTATATGGATATTCACCTTCATAGAGAATAGACTTTTCACTTTACCTAAAAGTTCATTTGTTTCTTCTACATGTGAAGGAGATTCAGACATTTTCCTGGGACACTGAAAGTACTGTGTGCTGTAAGTATGGTTCCCACTGTGCCTAATTGAGAAGCGCGCCCTCATCTTCCTCGTGCCTCTGCGGATCTGCAGCAGAGGCTTCCATTCATTTCATTAGCAATGACTCCAACAGTAGGCATTAGTTCAAGTCTTGTTAAATGCCCTTGACTTCACCACTTAACCTTCTGCAGTTGTTTCAAGTCCTGTGCGCAATGCCTGAGCAGTCCTGTGCCAGTGTGCTTGAAGAGCCCACGTTGCACCAAGGGGAATGATCTGTTATTTCCACGAGCAGTTTGCACACCCAGACATTCCGAACACAGACGCCTCCTCAGTGGCCAGTAAGCCTTCACAGACATCAAGGGCTTGAGAATTTTTGTGTAGCATTCAATTTTCTTAAAAAGCAAGCAAAGATGAGAGGGGTGCGTTCCTTCATTCATGATCTATTTTAGTGCTTCTCTAAGTTATCTTTCTGAGTTGGTGAAAAAGAGTTATGTTAAACAATGTTAAACACTCAACTCATGCGTTAATGTAACTTACGGTCAGATAGATTACCACTCAAATAAATATGTTGGCTCAGCACATCTGTTCTCCACGTTTCTCCAATTCACATCTGCTTCTTTTACAAGAAGAAACAGACTTTCACTACCGTTGGCGCAGCAGCACAATACAATGTGGAAGAGAGCTGGATCTTTCTGGCTTCCGACAGCACCCAGAGGTTTGCCTGAGCACCACCTTCTGCTGCATACGCTCTTTCTCATTTGAAGTTTACGTTTTGGCATTCTAATAATTAGTCTTCTGATTTCAGGATTGGACAGGGAAATAGAAAAAAAAAAAAGAAAGAAAGAAAGCCTGGGAGGTTTTTAAATAAAATATTCTGTTAGAGTAACTGGAATTCAAATGTGACACTGGAAACTTTGAAGGAAGTTGTGGCTAAAAGAGAAGTGGGTAAAAGGAGATTCTTTTTGATCATTCCAGCTCCTAATCCCCACTCTTGTGGGGGCTCTAGTTGTTCCAGAGGATCCCTAGATCTTTTATCTCTCCTTCTCCATTTTTGTACCATTTCTCAAGTCCAAATTAACTCTAGAAAAGGTACGTCCCAGAACAGCGAGGAGGGCGGTGAGAGAGGGGAGAGACCTTGGGGATGAGGGTAGGCAGTTTGACAAGTCCTCCTGCCACAACCAACTAAGTCTAGAACCGGACTTATTTTTAAAAAAGACTTTTTTGGCTTCATCTAACAACAGAGTTTGGCTCTCTGTAAGACAACTTAAAGGAAGTGATGCCTCCGGGTCAGTGGTTCATCTTTTTGGGGAAAGAACGTAGCCTTTTGAGTATCTCATGAAAGTTTTGACCCTTTGTCTCAAGGAATATTGTACAATCACACCTAATGCTGTGTACAACTTCAGAGTCATGAAAAGCCCCAGGTTAAACAAAAATTCTTGTCCTGGTAACTCATAATCTGAAGCAGAAGATGGCTAGCAGCAACCAGCATAATAAGGACAGTTTTATTTCTGGCATGAACGTACCTGATTGTAATTCAGTTTATTGGGTACCTTCTTTTCCCCAGCAACTCTGCCATTTACATACATTATTTTATTTGTAATTCTAATGTTAAAGAAATTAGCATCTATATATAACAATTCTGGAGTAACAGTATTTGGCGTTTCATTTGGAGTAACAGACAATATAACATCGTGGAGTTATGTGTGCTCTTACAGTGATCTCTGTTAGCACAGAGAATTATCACAGTTCTCAAAGCACAATGCCACCAAATGTAACATCGCCTTGGGATAAACATCCACGAGGAGCTGCCTTGGCACTGCTTTCTTCTCACAGACTCAGAAAGTGGTTATGAGTTGTCAGTCGTGGTGGTCCTGGGGGAAGGTTTAATAGTATGTCATCTGGGCAATTTGTATTGTCCTCATTAGTCAAAACTACTGATGTGCTTTCTTTCAGCAGGCTATAAGAAATTGTTTTTTTGTTCAAAGAAAGGTCGGCCCCGTGTTTCAATTAGGTAATGCTGAGAAAATTTCCATACGCAACAAACCAACTCTAACCTTTCTTGCAATAGGCATGTGTCGTAGGAACAAGAATGAGGGGTGGGGTATTTCTTGCATATGGTTTCAGCGATTGTAGAACTTCAAGCTGGTTTGACACATGTTCCCTCGAGGCAGAATTAGGACACCTGACTGCCTGACATATTTAACTCCTTTTGAAAATGCTGCTAACTTGTCTTTTTTTCTCTCTCACCTACATCCATCTTTTTAGATAGGACTAATGAGTTTAAAACATTGAACATGACCTCACTCTTGAAAGCAGATCGGGTCTCTCCACCCCAGTGGCCCTCCAGCTCTTCGGAACCTCATTCTTCAGCAATGTGGTGTAGACTTTCACTGACTTTTTTTGAGTTTTTCACCTCCTCTGCCTCCCCTCCCTCTCACCTCTCAAAGGCTTTAGGATGGTCTTTCCAGATCTAGTGATTTGAAAAATAAATTTTGCATGTGGAATTCTTGACCTGATAGGTTATTTTAAAATTAAATTCCTGATAAAGTGAAGAGAGCCAGATTTCAAAGGTTTTAGAAATAATAGGGAGGGAAACATTTTCTTTAAGTGAAATAACCTCTCTTAAATATTTTCATCAGAACATTATTTATGCTGTCTGGATTTGAGTTGCAATTAGCCATATAGCAATTAGCCATGTTTGGAGACCTTATGCAAGTTTCTCATCTGTCAGGGATATCGTAGTACTAACCTCAGAGGGTGGTTTTAAGGAAAAACTGAGTTAATATTGTGAAGAACTTCAAATAGTGTTTGGGCACAGGAAGAGCTCAATATATGTGTTTGCAAAATATAAATAGGCAGATAATAAAATATGTCTTCAGGTTGGTTTATGAGGAAGTTTAAAACAGGCTTTGTTTTTTTCTATTGGGGTCTAACAAAATGAATTAGAGATTTAAAAATTGCTTGTATTTAAATTTAGATTTAATAAGATGTAAACATGGGAAAGGTTTTGCAGAACAAACCACCTGTGCTAAATCATACAGAAAATTTTGTAGTTATGTGCTGAAACAAAAAATCCAGATTTGAGTGTAAAATTTGCCCTGAACATGTGTTTCACTTTTGATAGTTACAAGATTAATTTTGTACGTCATCTTATTAGCAATCTTGACTGAGAGACAGAATTCAAGAGTTTTTAACAAAAAAAGGGGGGGGGGAGTATTTGCCTAACAGAGCAATGTTCTTCTGATGGATTCCATTAAAGGTAGGGAGATCAGCATTCCCTGTGCCATTTTTACAAATGAACAGAAAAGGACAAAGATCGTACCTTTGTGTCATCAGGCACAAGGTATAACCATGATGTAATTTAATCTTTTAGTATGTTGGTCATTTTTTTTCTATAAAAAAAGTTTGCATGTGAGGTTAGGTTACAGAGAACCTTCAGAAATTCTCTTTGTCAGTTATATCTCAATAAAACTTGGAAAAATATCTTAATAGATGATATCATTCATATAGTGGGAAGATCCTGAGGAGGATTAACCCTGCAGGTGACACGTGGGGAAGGGCTTGGGTGGCCAAAGCTGTAAATGGGACAGATGGCAGTGGAGGAGAGTGTGAGCAGCGGGGCATGTCTGTAGCTGTAAGACTGACCAGTAGCTCTGTGAGCAGCAGTTACAGTCATTTTTATGACATTTGTGAATCTTGTGTTCCAAAGTCATACTAAACTGAAGAGCTGAAGGGGTCTTGGGTGTCCAGCCCCTCACCGTGGATCCACGTGGACCTCAATAACTTGCCAAGGCTCTTTGTCAGGAATGTACAAAGGTTCATTGCCAGTCGGTGCAGAGGAAGGATGAGAACCCACTGGACTGGCTATCAAACCTCCTGGCAGTGAGCTGTTGTACTCTGCATGGAAGAGCTGTTGGAATCCAGACCTAGACACGGTTCCTGGGTTCCTCGAGCCAGCTCTCTATCCTTAAGAAAATGTCTAATGCAGAATTAGTATTTCTAATTTTATAAAATGAACGATCGACTGCAAATTTGCTGACCACTCTCCTTGAATAAAAAGAGATCTCTGTCTCGCCTTAGAATATATACCCTGTTATTCCATACCCCTATTTGTTGAGTCTTAGTGGCATCCTCTTGATATAAAGAATATATCCTTTTGATGAATGGAAAGCGTCATATTTAGAGGTAGTTATAGATCATTACTTTTAAAAATCCTCCCAGAGGGATGGCTCCAAGGATGAGACTTATTTTGGTAATCGGTACATCTTCAATAGCCAATCAACAAATACATTCGTCTGCATCAATACTGGCATAGAATGAAAAAATAATGATTCTTGTAAAGCCCTGAAAATAGCCTGGGACTCTCTGGCATCCTCTTTCCCATGCTAAGTCCATCTGTGATCACACTAACCCCTCGGTCTGGCCCTCAGCCCTCCTGCCAACTGGCCACATGCCGCTAATGAACAGCCTCTCACCCCCTTTCATAACCAGAGTACAAATATTAGATGAATTTCCTTTGAACCTAGCTTCCCCTTGGCTCTTAACATAGTCTAGCTCCTTAGAAGAAACACTTAGGTTCTGGGAGCCACAGAATCCCTTATTAATCATCTTTTTTTTTCCTAGATAAGTGAATATGAAAAGAATTTTGATACATCTCCAAGGTATTTGTTACCTTGTATCATGATCAGAAACAACACCCCATTTCTTAAATAGTTAGAATCTGTCTCTGCAATATGTGAAATATTAACTGTTTAGCCCTTAAAAGGATAACTAAGGTTTGTCTGAATAATAATAATAATATTAATAGTAATAAACCACAGTCATTTTTCTGTTTGATGCTTCTGAGAACCGATTTCCTTGATACCTTCGTGTGTAACTGACCAGACAAAAGCCAATCCATGTTTAAATAACTCAACTTAATAAAATAATATTTGCTGCATATCACAAGGAACATTCCAGCAATATTATACTCTAACACCATTATCTAGTTAGAGCACTTTTGTCCATAATGATAATCATTTCCAGCTGCTTCAAATCCTAAAAGTAAAGTGCCACCCCCCCAAATATATTTTGTTACTGAAACATGTGTAAACAATTATGAATATCTAAACCATACTGGCATTGGTTTTCAGACTCTCTCCAAAACTGTAGGGAAAAAAAAATGCCTCTAATAAGTATGTTGATAGATACATCCGACTTCAAAAGTTGCTCTTGCAGACCCACAGAATAAAGGTTTCACTTTTTATTGGGTATAATTAAAATTTTCAATTTTATATTCAAAAAAGAGCAGAAGACATCTATGAAGTTCATCCTTTTGAATAGCAAAACTCAGATTTTTCCAAATTGCCCTGAGGACCCATGGAAAGAGAAGGGTGGTCACTTTTCAGTAAGATCCTGCTTTGGGGGAGATCAGAGAGGGCCTCTGACTTGAGCAAAAGTTTGTGTTTGTTTGCTTGTTCATGTTTTGTTTTGTTGTGCCTTTTCAGAAAATCCATTAGGCCAAGTACATGGATGCATTACGCCAAGAAAGAATTTGAGGGGGTTCACATGTTTAAATCTTGAAATGCTTAGTTTAAATGTATTTTTACAATGAACCTAACTCTTATTTTTTTACCAGAAGAAGCATTCACAACCTCATTCAAATCCTGTTTTAAACAGAGTGGATTCCCCTACCGATTAGCACAATATTATTCAGGCTGGTGAAATCTTTCTGAGTATCTGTACTATAACACTACACTTAACTAACAGCCTGTTCCTGAAACTTACTCTGTCTCTCTGCTACCTCTCTGCCTCTCTCTCTTTCTCATTTTCTCTCTTTATCTCTCTCTCTTGCACATGTACACTATGTGCATGGGTGTGTTTGCACACACCCACACTTATACACACACAGACCATTTCTCCAGGCCAAATTCTGGGTCTTTGATCACCCCTCTTAGTAGAATATCTAGAAAGTTTTTCATTAATATTTGTAAATTTAACTGATACTTCTAAGCTAAACACAAAACATATATTCTATTTTTTTAAGTTAAGGTGCTCTAGGTCATGTGAATACAACCTTTCAAAAATGTTAAAATGTATCATTACATTTGTAGGAGAAGAGCATTAGCATCATTCCTGTTCCTGAGGGTAACCAAATACACAAAGTTTCTGTGTTCTTCACATCTCAGTAGAAAGAAGGCCTCCTTCTTAGTCTCGGACTTTCATGTGCTCTACATCAAGAGAGATATGAGGGGACTGAGAAAGAGAAGTTGACTTTTGGGGAATGTATTGCTCAAGAAATAAGGCTCTCCACTCCCCTCCACTTCTAGTGAAGAAAGGGGTCCATGATTTCACCTCTCTGAAATAATCGCCTTCAAAGTTTGGAGATGGTTTCAAGAAGGAGAGAAAGGTGCTGGTTTACTGGGCTGGATGTCTGCTTAGTCACGTGGCTTGCAGGCTGGCCTTGCACTATTAGAGGGCCAGAGCTTTGGGGGACACGACAGTTGGTGAGGTTCACCAGGCTGAGAAAGGACAAGGACCTAGAAGTATATCTAGACCCAGAGGTGGAGATACAGCTGTCTCAAGCCGTAGCCCCCAGTGTTGAAGCTGAAGAAGGTAGAAAAAACTAGGATCTGTAGGCTGTCAGGGACCCACAAGGGACAACAAGGGACCCAAGGCTGTGAATCAGGACCAGCTGGAAAACGTAGCTGAGACTCTCAATGGTCCAGGCAGCTGCTCCAGCAGCAGTGTTTAGTTGAAGCTACCTTCATCCGCATCAAGTGTAGGCTGTGGTGACCACTGAAAAGGAGATTTCCTTTCCCCTCTCCTTCTTCCTCACTCAGATCAAGAGGAGTGAGCTGAGGAAAGCTGTGAGAGAACAGGTTCCACCCACTGCCTCCCACCTGCTGGAACCAGTGTAATAAATGATCACAAATGTATCAGCTTAAAGCAACATGCATTTACTAGTTCACAGCTTGGTGGCTCAGAAATCCAGGGACAGTGTGACTGAGTTCTCTGTTCAGGGGCTCAAAGCAGAAACCAAGGTGTTGGTCAGGTTGAATTATTGGCTGAAGGTTCTGGGGAAGAACTGGCTTCCAAGTTCATTCAGGTTGTTGCAGAATTTGGCTCCTTGCAGCTGTAGGACTGAAGTTTCCGTTTCCTTGCTGCCTGTCGGCCAAGGGCTTTCCTCAGCTCCCGAGGCTGCCTGCATTCCTTGCCATGTGGTTCCCGCCCTCCACCTCCTGAGCCAGCAGTAGAGAATCTCCCGCACCTTGAATGCCTCTAAGGATTTGTCTCTCTCTGTCTTCCGTCTCTGATGTCTAAACTTAGATGTAATCTCCCTAATTTAAGGTCAGCTGATTTGGGACCTTAACTACATCTGCAAAAATCCCTTTATAGGAACACCCAGATTAGTGTGTTCTTGAATAATTGAAAGAACATGCAAATACACCAGGGGCCGGGAACCAGGGCCATCTTAGAATTAAGCCCATCATAAGGTGTGGGAGCTACAAGTCTAACCTTCCTTGGGGAAAGCTTTGGGTCTAGTATAAAATTAAAGTTTTCATGAATAGGCCTAAGTCTTTGTAATGAAAATGAGACATTTTATAACTGACCAATGTGTAATGATACAGAGCTTGGATATCATTAAGGAAGCCAGGCCCATTAAGACAGGGGGCAGATTAGGTAATGGAGCATGACAGTTGTAGTTACTGGAAAAAATAAAATTAGTTCTCATTTCTACCTCATAAGTTGAAATTACTCAGTCCGAACCGTGATACATTATTGGAATAAGATGATGCAGTAGAGGAGTCTATCATAATAAATGACTACATGTCACATTCTGTTCTTGGCATATTTGATCACTTTTTATAACATGGCAATCACATTGATGGGCACCATCATTGCAGCAAACAAGGGGCAGACCTGGGATTTAAATTCAGATCTCTCTGGGTTTCAAGCTCACGATATTAATTGTTATACAATTAGGTGATCTTAAGGTACTAAGGTATTTTTACCCTGGATGACAAATGAGGACACTTGTTTAGTGATGAAATAAAATGCCTATGATCAGACCTTTGGATTTTTCATAATCAAATCATGTTCTGCCCCAGATAAATACCTGTAAGTCTGATATGCAGAGGGTGACGAGGCTTCTAAGTGTGTGTGAGTTCCTTTTTCAAGATTAGCAGTTTTACCGCATTTTGTTTGCATTTCTTTGTTTGCCTTTTACTTAATGAAATAACTTCAGGGGCCTGGGACAGACCTCACTGACCATAAAGTGCTGCAAACACAAATCCTTTCAGAGGTGGGTAATGGACATGACAGAATTAGGCCAAGTGTGAGGCAGTAGGAAGCGGAAGAGACTGTGGAAAATGGAAAGCATATGCCTTGTTAAAAGTGAACAGCAACTACTCAGCTCAATGATTGTGCCATTTTGGAATTTTGGCTCCATAGTGTCAGATCTCCTGAGTCTTCAAAAGAACCCAAATATTTGGATTTAAATGGAAGACCTCCCAAGTTTTATATGTTGGTAATCATTTTTTAAAAGAAGCCCTCTGCAAGCCAAACAAATAAATAAAAATTCTGTGACCAGGTTCAACTTGCAGACCACCAGTTCGTGTCTGTCGATAGAACCCAATTCTCTCAGATTACAAAGGATAAACGTAATCAATGTGTGTGAGGAGGAAGGATAGGGTGGAGAAGAACTGATCTAATGGTCAGGACAATTTATGTTGCTGATGTTAAATTCCCAACTTGGACTGAATTTTAAAATAAAGAGGATTTACTAGCTGATGTAATTGCAAAACCTAGAGATACTTTTTGGTTTCGGGTGATGTCTGATTCAGTGCTTCAGTGGTGTCACCTTTTTCCTCTTCAGCTCACTGGTGTACATTCTAGTTGCTGCTTCTCCCTCGGACTCCACCGGGGAACTTTTGGGCAACTGTGGGTCCTCTTAGATGTTTACACATGGCCAGGGCCATAATAGACTTCATATCCTCATGTCATATTCCCTGAAGTTCTCAAAAGATCTGCACAAATCTCATTATCTCTGATTTGGTTTTGTGCCCAACTATTTACTATTGATTGGCTTAAGCCAATGAGGTCTCTCTCTCTGTAGGACTGGTGAGAGGCCAGTTACCCAGAGCTCATAGCTGAGTATGGATAAGACACAAGTATCCAAGGAAATTAGGAATACTCTTTCAAGAGAGTTGGGGGAATTCTATGTAGCATTCGTCTGCTGTGAACACTTCTTCAGTGCCAGGACTCTGAAGATGGCTGCGAAACACCTGCCTCCAGTCTCTGCCCTCCTCGTGAGCTCCGCCCACGTCCTCAACTGCTGTGAACCACTTTCACTTAGACAACCCAGCTTACGTCACATTCAGTATCTTCACTGTCAAATTCATTATTTCTCCCCCTCCTCCCACCTTCCCACACCCTTCCATCATAGCTACTTTATTAGTCAAGGTTCTTGGGTGCAAGAAATAGAAATCAATTCTGGCTAAACTGAGTGGAGTTTATATATAAAAATCCAAAATATATCTGGTAACTTAGAGAACTGAGCTATTCTGGGGAGACTAAAGAACCAGAAAATAGACAGGAATTAAGGGAAGTAAAAGAAGTCACGGACAGTGGCACACAGGGAGAACCATCTGATCTGGATGCCACTCACGGCACCGCCACACCTGCTATCACTGGACACACTCCCATTTCCAGATTTTACCTTTTCCAGGTCCTCCAGGCTGTTGCTTCTGCCACCACTGCTGAACATCAGGGTTGATAAATAATCTCAGCACTGTCTCTTCTTATGTATCATTTGCTCCAGACTCAAAGCCTTGGGGTGGGACATCCAGTTGGTCAAGTTTAGGTCACATGTCCTCATCCAGTTTATCAGACAGTTGGAACAGGAGTACCTGGATTTCATAGTAAAGGATCCCTTCTAGATAAAACGAGGTTGAGTAATGGGTAGTGAAAAAAGTGACGAATGTCGCCAGTTCTGATACTTCGCTGAGCCCCACAACAGCGAGACCAGCTCCGTGTAAGTGGGTATGTTATCACACCTATTGCTTTCCAACGACAGAATAAAATAGGTGCCCTCAAGAAGCAATCAATGTCTCCTCAAAGTAGCCGAAGCATAGACTAGTTGACCACTTGGTGTCAAAATTAAAGAAAGAATTCAGACATCACAGGGTTGGACAGACTAAATGACAGTTTAAAACCTCACTAATCTACACCTTTTAAATAAACGAGAAGTGAGGACATCCCAGTCTCAATTTACTGCTTGGCACTATTCTATTTTTTCACTGTGTGTGTGTTTGTAAATACCAAGGAACAAAAGTTTAGGACAGGACAGGTCTGATTCAAGGGGCCCACTAAGACCCTGTGATCACTCCCTTTCCCGGACGCCATGGGGCCTGTCCCACTGCTGGCTACTTGGCCCAGGGTTGAAAGGGGCTGTTTGCCAAAGCAGATTTGGAGGATTAGACCCACGGCTGGCCATCTCATTCCTCTCCTGTCTAGTGCACTTCTTCACTTCACTCCCATCTCAACCTTAGCGTCTTAAGTGTCACCGATTGCTTGTGTGGGCTTACAGTACCCTCTCCCAGAGACAGTTGGGCCATTTTACAGGGCCTCACTGTCCTTGCTAGAGTCAACTGCCGTCAGTCTTTTCATTCCTCTCCTGTCACTGCTTTTCCTTGTACTAGTAATTCTCAGACTCGAGCGTGCGTCGAAATCTCCCTGAAGATTGGTGAAAGCATAGATTGCTGGCCCGAGGCTCAGTTTCTGACCTGGTGGGGCTGGGGTCGGGTCCAGAATTTGCATGTCTAACAAGGTGCTGATCCCGGGCCTCTGGTGCAAGAACAACCCTTTGAGAACCCTTGCCTTGTACTGTCGCGAATGTGCGCTCTTCTTTCTCATAAAAAACACCCGCTTTTAGGCTTATGCGACTCAGGGGCATTCTCTCTTCAGTACAATTCTTCTGTAGTCTATTTAGTTGTTTGATAGGAAAGACAGTCCATTTCTCAAAAAACCCTGTTGAGGTGTGTGAAAAGACTGATTTCTAGATTCATGTCACCAGGAAGATAGTTTTCCTCAGGGAAACCCCTTCCCTGGTGCTTTCCGTAACTGACTTGCAGTCCTGTATTGATCACTCTGTATTCTTTACGGCACAAATGCATTTTTCTTCATTCATTTTCTTAACATTTTCTAACCTTTCCTATAAGTGATTCTGAACAACAAAGATGTTTTCCTACGTGTTTTTCTTGAATTTTCCAAAATTGTCAAAGGCATTCATGCTTTGCTTTTGTAACATGTCAGAGCAAGCATTCCAGTGATTATTCTGATAACATAAACGATTATGTTTTTCAGTTTTATTTGCCCTTGCTAAACATAATTTGAATCCATGAAAACAAAAGGAACCAAAACAAAAAGGAAAACTTCAGCAAATATCAGATAAAAGGCATACCAAACAAGGTGGCATATTTTTGGATAAAAACTTCATTTAAGAATCCAATAAGTGTTTTTTCTTGTTTTCTTTTGTTTCGTTTGCTTTCATCTATTTTGGCAAAAGCGACTTTTAAAAGCAAAAGTCCACTTTTGTTTTGTTAACATTAAGAAGTTAAAACTTCTAAATTGACCAGTAATGAAAAAAATAAAGACTGTGCTCATTGGTGGACCAGACTCATGTTTGGCGATGTATTATTGTATGAATATATTCAATAATCTTTACCCCACTCCTCCTGCTGTTCAGCCATCAGAGAGCAGGGATGTGTTTAGTAATCATCTAACCAATCTGTACCTCATTAAAAAGTCCTTTTCTTAGAAATTAATGCCCTCCATACTCCAATGTCCTTCTCTTTCATTCTGTCCCCATCTTTAGAGACCTCACCCCAGAGTTCACAGTGCACCCCCTTCCTCCTGCAGTCCCCTGAATGATTAACCACCGCTGAGTCTAAAGTTTCTCAATTCTTCCTTTTTCTTCTTTTTGGTATGTGGGTGGATGGGGAGGTACAATTTTTACAATTTAGAAAAGGTCTTAAGATATTTTAAGATTGGCATTTATAAAAGTCCAACATTTCTTTTGATTCTGGTTTTCACTTAAATCATTCATATTCCATTTGTTGATTGAATTTGTACACAGTCTCTTCAGCACAGCATCAAACCAAAATATGGTTTCTTGCATTTGTGGCTTTTATAATCTTCATGCTATGCCGAGTCATCCCAGGTTTTAGAAACATTATCATGCAGGTAGCTATTCGGACAAATTAACATCCTTCGTATTAAATCAATTCAGTATATCTGATTTTTTCACTTTAGAATGCTAATTGGGTAAATCCAATTTACCTACCACTTCTGCCAAGAGGGCGTCATTGAATGAATTCCCTTAAAAAAAAACCCCAAAACCCACTAGTGCATTCCACCAGAAGGCCACATTTTATGAAATGTTACTCATTTATACACAAGGATTAGTGTGGCATCAGATGACCTGGGTTTTTGTGCTGGCTCCATCACTTACTACCTCAGTGACATTGAGATGCCACCTCTCAGAAAATTGCTGTGATCCTTAAAGTGGAGATAGTATTTGTCGCAACCCATTTCACTGGGTTGTTATTAAGAATATAATAATGGATAGAAAAGCCTTTTTTAAATTATGAAGTATTATAGAGACGAGAGATACTGTATCACATTCGTTAATAAATTCAGCATATTGATTAATTTTGAAATGATTCCAGTTCATTTTTGGGGGGGATGGGGTTTCAGTTAAGCATATATTCTAACACCGTACTCCATCAGAGGAAAGATTGCTATTTTCTCTGATAATAAACTGAAATTTGTAACCAAATTGGATGAGCCTGTATTATAAAAACAACTCGTGATGGTATTCCATCTGCCAGTTCCAAAAAGATGTTTGTCTTTGAATTTTAAGAGGCAAACTTATTTTGGTTCCTTTTATCTTTAGAATACTTCCATGTTTCTTCTTCCCTTTAAAGTTAAGAATCATGCAGCAATAAAAAAATATACAATAGGTTATGGCATTTTCCTCGATGCTGCAAGAAATCAATGTAAAAAAAAAAAAGTTCTTTAATGTAAAAATTCCTAAGTGTTAACAGATCGTGAAAATCAGCAACAACTGTTGTTCCAGGATCATGATCTACAAGCAGAGGGCAGATAATTCCACCGAGATGAAAAGAGTGCGTCTGGTGTTTGAGCTGTGGCCACATTTGACTTTCATGTCCTTTTGGGACACGACACATTTTGTGGGAGAAGAAAGTTAATGCAGCTGCCTTCACAAATCAGTCAGTGCACCCCAGCCCCTCGGGGAGGAAGGCAAAGGCAGCTACACTCAGACCCACCAACCTGGCTGATTAACAGCAAATTTGCTGGTAAAGTCACCCTCTGAGTCTGTCTAGCCCATCAGACCTAGAAATGTAATTTAGATGATTATCTCTGTGCCCATTAAACCCTGTGACCTATTGCAGTTCGTTTGAAGTCGGCCTGCTTACACTTGCTAATAGGAAAAAAAGAAGGATTAACTCGAAGGTCATGAAATCAGAGTGCAGCCAAGATGATGGCAGAAGAGCGTAAGGAACCTTCCTCAGCCCCTGTAGGAAAAGGAAGGACCCTCAGAATAAGGGGCTGTCAACAGAATTCATTTCTTTACGGGAAAAGGAGTTCTTTGGAACAAGACCAAGACTGAATCCTTCATCCTCCACTAGTTTCAGCCTGTTTTGTTTGATTTATAAGCCTCATATTCTAGGAAGGTGGGATATCACATTTACGATCACGGGATTGTTGAAAGGGATCGTAGCATAAATTCTGATGGGGATACTTAATGAAGATAATAGATGCATTATCTGCATCCTGCAACTATTTGAAGCAGAGGCCCTGACATATTTGGAATCTGATATAAACGTGAAATAATTTTGTGTGGATTTTATGGCATGAAAGAACATGTTTTTGTTCACCTCAGGAGTCTGTTGCTTTTAAACTTGCAAGAGCCGAGCTCAGTTTCTGAGGTCCGTACTCAACTCAGCTTCTCCATGTATGCAGAGTACTTAAATACTGGCACACTTTTTAGACACCGAAATAGCATGAGTATTTATTACTGATCAGAGTTGTAGTATGTAAAGACAGTTGTTCAGATAAAGGCTACTTATCAGCTGACCTCTCTACCCACTGGGTACTTAAACTTTCACCTTATGCAAATCTGAAGTGATTTTTTTTAAGTCTACAATTCTTAAAAAGTTAGAAGATACTAATATTTCAGAAGTAGTCTTCCCTAACCATAAAATCAAAATTCTGTTCTTTTCTTGAGTATCACATTAACTATGACTCATGATTTTATTAATCATAATTTTACTTGCTAAACCATGTTTCTGTATAATTTTTTTAGACACAAGACTATTTGTAAAGCCAGACACTTCCATATTGGCAGGCTCTATAAGTGTTTCGCGGTTATAAGAAGAGGGAAAATCAAGCTGAAGTTTAAAACTTCAATGAGTGGAATTGCTGGGTCATATGGTGGTTCTATTTTTAGATTTTTGAGAAACCTCCAGACTGTTTTCCACGGTGGCTTCACCAATTTACATTCCCACCAACAGTGTACAAGGGTTCCGTTTTCTCCACATCCTCACCAACATTTGTTATTTGTATTCTTTTTGGTAATAGCCATTCTGACAGGTGTGAGGTGATATCTCATTGTAGTTTTAATTTGCATTTCCCTGATGATTAGTGATGTTGAGCATCTTTTCATATGGCTGTTGGCTATCTGCGTTTCCTCTTTGGAAAAATGTCTATTCACTTCTCCTGCCCATTTTTAAATCGGGTTGTTTATGTTTTTGATGTTGAGTTGTATGAATTGTTTATATATGTTAGGTATTAATCCCTTATCAGTCCTATCATTTGCAAATATTTTCTCCCATTCAGTAGATTGTCTTTTCATTTTGTTGGTAGTTTTATTTGTTTAATTTTGCTTTTATTTCCTTTACTTTAGGAGACAGATCCAAAAAAAAAAATTGCTGTGATTTATGTCAAAGAATGTTCTGCCTATGTTTTCTTCAATGAGTTTTATAGTATCTGGTCTTATATTTAGGTCTTTAATCCATTTTGAGTTTATTTTTGTATATGGTGTGAGGAAATGTTCTAATTCCATTCTTTTACATGTAGCTGTCCAGTTTTCCCAGCACCACTTATTGAAGAGACTGTCTTTTCTCCAATGTATATTCTTGCCTTCTTTGTCATAGATTAATTTGCCATAAATGTGTGGATTTATTTCTGGGCTTTCTATCCTGTTCCAAGCTATGTGTCTGTTTTTGTGCTGGTACCATACTGCTTTGATTACTGTAGTTTTGTAGTATAGTCTGAAGTCAGAGAGCATGATTCCTCCACCTCTGTTCTTCTTTCTCAAGGTTGTTTTGATTATTTGGCGTCTTTTGTGTTTCCATACAAATTTTAAAATGATTTGTTCTAGTTCTTTGAAGAATGCCATTGGGATTTTTGATAGAAGTTGTACTGAATCTGTAGATTGCCTTGGGTAGTATGGTCATTTTAACAATATTGATTCTTCCAGTCTAAGAACACGTCTGTCTTTCCATCTGTTTGTGTCATCTTCAATTTCTTTCTTCAGCATCTTAATAGCTTTCAGAGTACAGGTCTTTTGCCTTAGTAGGTAGATTTATTCCTAGTTATTTTATTCTTTTTGATGTGATGGCAAATGGGATTATTTTTGTAATTTCTGTTTCTGATACTTTGTTGTTAGTGTATAGAAATGCAACAGATTTCTACTTATTTATGATAAAGCTCTATATTAATGGTAAAAAAACGTTTATGATAAAAAATATTCTCCAGGAAGTGGACACAGAGGGAACATACCTCAACATAACAAAGGCCATATATGACAAACCCACAGCTTACATCATACTTAATAGTGAAAAGCTGAAAGTATTTCCTTTAAGATCAGAAACAAGACAAGGATGCCCACTCTTGCCACTTTTATTGAAGGTAAGTCCTAGCCACAACAGTCAGAGGGGAAAAAGAAATAAAAGGAATCCAAATTGGAAAAGAAGAAGTAAAACTATCACTGTTTGCAGATGACATGACACTACACATAGAAAATCCTAAAGATGCCACCAGAAAACTATTAGAGCTCATCACTGAGTTAAGTAAAGTTGCAGGACACAAGTTTTTTTTTCTTTTTTTTTCTTTTTAATATGAAATGCAGTTGATAAGTAGTTCAGAATGCAAGTGTGAATGAATATGTATACAAGTTTCAACATCAAACAGACTTCAAGTCATTATGTTCTATAAAACCATCAAACAAATTAACAAACATTTATAGATAAGTTAAATTTGTTTAAACCATATTCCTAAGAAAGTATTATAATGGCTGTAAAAAACAATTAAGTTCTATAAAGAATTTAATTAAGTAAAATTAACTTTAATAAAGCAACTTTATTGTTTATACTTTTGAAATTTTTGATCCTATTTATTTCCCCTTTTAAAGTGTATTTTTGTTTTTAAATGCAACTTTTTATATTAAGAACAGGATGACATTGAATTAGATTTAGTTTTTATTAGAATGTAACAGATATTCCAGACTTCTTTGTTTCCATGAAGCTTTGATCAAAATGTTTTCATTTTTGAATCAGCTGCCGAATTTAAACATTAAGAGGTTCACATAAAAATCTGAATTTCCATTCCTGCTCAAGATCTGGCAACCCCAGGCCCTTAACCCCAGATGATAACCATTCCCATCGCCTGATTTACTCTCCATTGAAGTATAACCTGGACCAATTTATACTCTCATTTACATGTCGTATCCGTGGGCGATCCAAGCGGGCTTCTGACCTAAATAAAGCGCTTGTCAGGAAAGGGACTGGATTTTGTAGTAAGTGTGGTTGATCTAGGCAGTTGGCTTCAATCCAGTCATTTGTTTCCCTATTTCTAAATCAAATAATCATTTATCCCATTACTTTCGTCTCCCTTTGATAACTTCTCATACAGAACTCAATTAAGGGGAGGGATTTTCGTCTGTTTGGTTCATTCTTGAATCCAGAGCCTGAGTTGTAGTAGATGCTCAATAAACATTTTTTGGTTGAATGAAAATTAGATTCTCCACGAAGAGAAGTCATTTTCATGGAATTTTTCATTTAAACAAGAATATCAAATGTAGCTAGACCGCTGAGTAAACGGAGGCTGACTTTCTCAGTTTCTCATTCTTGTACCCCAGTGCCTGACACATGATGAGCATCCAGTAAATATTTGTTGAATAAATGAATGAATGACCTCACTGATCTGTGGCAAATATGTCAAGAGAGGAAGAGCAGCAGGAATTTTTTTCACTTTGCATTCAGGATGTAAGTGCTGAAATGTGGTTTCTCTCAGGCATTGATAAAACTGATTCTGAGTTACCATCCAAGGTTGATTCAATTTGTTTTACAACATTAAAGGAATTGTGTTTAAAAAATATTATCCCACTAGAGACGTTTCTACCAAAGCCAACAATTTTCTCAGTGTCTGTGGGAGGAAATCACTTCCTCTGTCCACCCCCATGACGTCTTACCCTTCTCTGCTTCACACTGACTGCACCTCAGTGACACTCTGGTTTACAATCTGCCTCCCCTATCATAACTCTTCCTTGTCTTGATCCCTGCCACCCTGCAATGCACGGTGGTGCAAACAAAGTACAAGTCCAGGGAATGTTTGTTGAATCAGTGTATGAGTGAGGAAGAATAAATCCATATAAAAAATAGTCATAGCTTTTAAAGTGACTTACTCAGTGTATAAAAGTTGCTAAGATGCCCTATATTCAGGAGAGTTAGAAGCATCATCAGAAAATTGACATTCTTCACATTCCTCTGTGACTTTATGCAGGTGGCTATACCTCTCTGAGCGCTAGTTTTATCATTTATATAGAGTAGCTGATCTTTACAGGCACTCTCACCCTGGGCTCCATTCTGCTTGGCAGGAGAGTCTTTTGCCAAGTGCTTCTTTCTATAGATCTAAGGTCTTTGATTCATTATCAATTTATGGACTTAGTAGCTCAACAAGTATAATTAAGCGAACTTTACAGTAATACATATAAAATGCTCAAAACAGAGCCTGACAAATAATAAGCACTCAATAAAAGTTAAAACATTATTAGAATATTTCAAATAAGGTGCTGATTAAAATAGACATAATCTCTGGCCTCTTGGAGTTCACAGACTAGTAGAAAAAAATCAAATGTTCAGTAAATAATGACACAAATAATAAATTAGTTATAATTGTCATATGTACTATGATGAGGAGTACAAAGTGTAATGAGAAAAGAGTTTTCATCCTTCATTAAAATTCAAAAGAAAGGATCTTTATGTCTTTCAATCTAATATTACCCACAAAGGAGTTTTTTTTTTTTTTTTTTTTTTTTTTGTCATCAGCAAATGATTTGTAAAGTGTTGGTTAAAGAATTTCTAACATACTCAGTAAAATGTTAATCCTCTTCTGCCGTTTAAATTTAGAAAAACTCCTGTGCCAACCATTAAAATTACTCAAATTTAAATGCCCCGTTTTTCTTCAATACATCCTTACATATTTTCTAATGGAGTATGTTTGTTTTAACTGATAATAGAAATAACATTTTAGATTATCAAATGAAAAAATGTAGCATCCAAATTTAATCAGAAACAGACTCAGATACACAGAACAAACTACTGGTTGCTGGGGTGGGGAGGGGAAGGGGGGGTGAGCGAAGTAGGTGAGGGGATTAAGAGGTACAAATGACCAGTTATAAAATAAGTAAGTCACAAGGATGTACCATGCAGCACAGGGAGTAAAGTCAATAATATTGCAAAAAAAAAAAAATAATAAAAATAAATAAATTTAGAAAACTTCATCACTTTAGTTTAAGATCACTTATATGTCCATTAGCTAGTAAATTTTCCCTGATTAAAAATAACTATCTTTATTAGCAACATACGACATTTCAAATTCTGCTATTATTCACATGATTGCAGACTTCATTGGAAGCAAGAATTTAAAAAAACACACAGTGTTGTTGTGTCCACGCATGTATCCCCTGAGCCTGCCCTCACACTCATGTTTTCCTGCAACTTATACACATTATTAAATAATAGAACCGTTTGGACTTTCTTTGTAAATCTCATTCAATGCAATCAAATAATACTATGAAATTATCTGAAAAATCCTACTTGCTTTTCCAAATTTTTCCTAATATCCCACGAACACAGCCTGTTTATTCATGGTAAAATGGTGTTTCTTACTGTTTTTTAAATCTCTCAGTGCTTAAGAATTGAGAAATCTTTATTTATTATTTCTAATTAAAATGCATTCATTATAAAATTGATGACTATTTATCACTACATTGATTTCTAATGGACAGTAATATATTTGCAACCATCATCATGACCTTAGAATTTGGAATCAGGAAAAATCTAGGCTTAGGTGGCTTTTTCTTTGTAGAATCTGTTTATTTATATCTTTCTGTGAAAAGGAAGGCTTTGACGTGGCTTACAGGGCAAGCTACATAGAGCAGAGTGTCACAGAGCCTGAGGGAAAGTGGGTTAACTTGCCAGGATGAAACCACTTGTAGCTCACAGACCACATCCCCATGTGAGGCCCAGTCCCCTCTCTGCACTGAGGAGAATGGTTAGATCTGCCCTGGAAAGGATTGTCTCAGATGGGCAGAAATCAGTATCTTCCTGGCTGAATGTTTGCAGACATGTATTTGCAGATTTACAAATATTTTTACAGATTTGCTATAAATCCAGTGCTTAATTCACAGTGCTCAGCAAGCTTTGAAAGCCAAGGATATATTTCTTTTATCTCTTTTTCTTTTTCTGTTCTTTACTTTGCTATAGTGAATGTATCTCCTATTAAACTTAAAAATTATAGAAAGCAGCTTTCTCATAGAAAAGTAGAGTGGTGTTGGTGTCAATAAAATATTTTAACAAACGTTTATATATATATGCTATCAGAATTTTGATTTATGTCCCCGTCTGTTTAAAATATAAGGAAGAACTGTCATTAGTGGATAGACAGATAGACAGATAGCTTGGACCAAATACATGTAGATTTCAGGGTTTTATATGACATCTCACTCTGCTCAAAGGCAGGTCCCAAATAGAATATAATCAGGCATAACTTGGAGAAAATGCATGTCATTGATTTCTCAGTGCATAGACACATCCAGCTGGCCCTGCCTATCAGGCTAAAAAGAATCATCTAGATTTAGTATTGCAGGATTTGCAAGCCTTTAGTGATGAATAGTTTCAAACTTTATACAAATGAGTGTGAATCTGGGTAAAGTATATATACCACCCTACGTTTGTCTGTTTTCTTTGTGTGCGCCTACATGTTTTGAATTTCCAACCAGGAATCAGCGTCCTTGAGGCAGAGACCATTTTGCGGGGAGGCTGGGAGGGACTTGCCATCCTCTCTTATCTTTTAGCTCAATGACTTGCGGTTCTTCAGAGGCGCTGTGACTACTCACTCACAAATTAATAGTGTTTTAAGTATGGATCTTCATTGAATTACCACAGCAGCCCTTGAAATAGATACTACCATTAATCCCCCATTTTATAATTATGAAAACTGAAGCACAGAGAAGTTAATTATCTCACCAAGGTCACACAGGATAGTGGAAATGTGATTCAAATGCAAAGAGTCTGGTTTCAGAGTCTTGTATTCTCGACTACTCTTCCATTCTGCCTTAGCTAAAAGCCCTCAAGGTCACTACTGCAGAAATGTTTCTTGGATTCAAATATGAATATTTCAAGATGGCTACAAAATTGAAGATGGATTATCTTTAAAATGAAGGTCTAATTTTTAAGTTAAAATAAATTTTGAATTAACGACTATCATGTTTTGGAACTTGTCAGCAAGGCTTGGCTATTTACCCACCATTGGAAGAGGGACAGAGGAAGGCGAAAGCTGGCACCAGATGAGCACTGATGTGAGATCGTAGCTGGGAAGCAGCTCTTGATAACAAGAGACGTGTCGGGCAAGGCAGCTGGACCGTGGGATATGGCGCATCTTTTTTCAGAGAAACAGTAGCCGTAAGGTTACAAGAAGCAGCATGTCAACTTGAGATGAGTGTCCTCCAACACCGAGTAGACTGGAATGAATGACACTTGGTGATTTAGGACAGGCAGCTTTGAAGCATGCAAGGAATTAGCCCAGTGCCAGCAAGACTCTGTCCGCAGAGACAGGGTTAGAGTGATAAAGATTTCATGTGCTTAAAAAAATGGAAATAACATGAATTTCATAACTATTTTTTATTTAAATAAGAACGAACAAAGCCTACCAAATCACCATGAAAGTGGAGAATTTCTATGAATATTTCATGAAGTTACAGCGGTCATGGAAGCCACCACTCTCTCTCACTGTTTCCTTTGGTTTTCCTTGGTTTTGTTTTTTGATCTTCCAAAATTGTTTTACAGGGAATCAATAGCTTTTGTAATATCACATTTGAAATACTACAAAAAAAAAATAGGACTCACAGTTGAAAGATTAAATTTAGTTTCAGTTTGCTCTTACTAAAAACATATAAACCAATTGGATGTAGTTCAGAGAAAAGCAAGAAAAACCATTAAGAGAATGAAAGGACTGATTTATTAGCCATGATTACAGGCACCAAGCATGTCCAAAAGGAGAGAAGGGGACCATGACAGCAGCTCACGAATATCTGAAAGGCGCAGTGGCTCCTGGAGGGAGACACATTTTTTTATCCAAATCACAGCATGTATATCTTGTCAAACAGATTAGATTTACAAAGAAAAAGCGTTACTTTGTGCACTTATAGAAATAGTGGAAAGAACCACTGAGATGTAACTTACTGTGCACTTTTGCAGCAGAGAGTTTCCCATTTGGAAAAAGATCAGAGAAACCTGAAGTAAAAGACAAGTTATTTATATCATTTCTATCATGGGAATTTCTGAAATCACTGGAAAGGAAGCATCTATGATTATATATGATTATAGTGACTAGAAGGGCTCCAAAGAGTAAGATGGAGAGCTTCAAGGTAAATCTGTCATGTTTTGACCTACAGTGACTTTATTTTACTACCTAGAGGGTAAGAGCACTCTGGCAACAGGATGCTTGCTTCTGAGTAGCAAGGGATGGTGGCAGCTCACATTTGGTATTTTGGTGTGTTGGTTGGTTTTCGTGGGAAGTACCACTGAGATTTAGGTGCATCGGGACCAAATTATTTTCTAGCTATTTCCCCTTCAGTCATGTGGCTTCTTACTGAGAGACACAGGCTCCTCTCTTGGCAGTGTCACTTACTAGCTTCTTAAGATGGGAATGATGGAATCTCACCTCCCTAACTGCAAGGAGTAGACAGAACAGTCAGGTGTGTCAAGTGGTCCAGCTCACAGGAGGTGCTGAGTTGATATTAGCTCTCTGTCCTTGGTGCCACCTCATCCTGTCTTCATCCTTGAAATCTCTAGTCAAGCCAGTTCTGTACAAATCCTTGCCATTGCCCATTTGTTTCCTAGAAAAATATTAGAAAATATTGATTTTATGTGAAAACTCTTAATTCATGAAAAAATTCCCAAAAAGCTTTAAAACTTTGAATGATCACCCCCCCCCAAAAAAAACCCCACATATATAAACCATATATTTACCTTAAACAATTCCTTCCTATAAGAGTTTTGGGAAAGCTGTGGTTGACATATATGGTGAGCTAATATCTTTGAAAATATATATATTTTTTAATTCTTAAGAAAAACAGGCATTGAATGTTTATGGAACTTAAACCTGTTCATAGAAAGGAACAAAGTTTAAAGAAAAAAAAGTACAGTGGGCAGTTCCTTCCAATGAACAGCCTATAGGAAAAGATGCCCTGCAGCTGGGCGGTTGTCCTGTCTGGAGGATAGATGTGCCAATGGTTTTTTAAGTTCTGCTGCTGGCATGTCATGAAACGATATTTTGTAATATTAACCTCGTCTTCTTCCCTCTTTTTCCTGCTATCCCTTCCTGCCTTCACTGCAGGAAGTAGCTTTTGCCCAGCGGGTAAGGCTGTTATAGCATGAACACAAGAAGATAAAGTCATTTCAATAAGCTGAATTCTGCCTTACAGAAAAGGTTTCTAGGAACCAGTCCCTCACCACCAACCTCAAGAGAGGATGGTTCTCTGAATTGTGGAAGTGAAAAGCAGCAGGGAAGAAAGAGATCTAGGTGCAGGGAAGTGTCCCTGAGGAGGAGCCCAGGTCCCGGATTCTTTCTGTCACCAGAACCACAAAGATGTTGGAGAGCAAGTAGCATGGCAGCTCTCCCCCCTCCGCCCCCCTTCTGAATGCAGCCTCTAAGGGAGGGGCAGGTTGAGCCAGCAACTTGTGACAGCAGAAGTGACAGTGTGAATATTCAGGAGATAGCACCCGAGGCAGCCTCCTCAAAGGCCCGATGGCCCCATCACCAAATGCAGATGTGTCGAGAAGTTTCCCATCCTTCGACTGCTTTGAGGTATAGGCGTTTAGCTAGAAATTGGATGTCTTTTCAGAGAAAGAAAGTTACACTTCCACATACCACATGTGTTTGTGGTCTGTGAAACCTGTAGTGTGTATGCACGTGTGTGTGTTTTGGTCATGGTGAAGGGTGTTAACCTTATGCCTTCATGTCATGTTGGGGCAGAGAGGGAATCGCGGAGGTGCTCGATTTGAAGTATCCATTTGAAATTCATTTGAAGATGAATCTTAAACACCAAAAAGAAAGTTATGCAGCCAGGTGGTCAGGACTGTGTAAGATGCTGCAACTGAAACTACAGAGGTGATGGACAGGAAAGAACTGCTCAGAGTGAAGCAGCCAAAGGGGTGAAACGTGATAGAAGGATTTGAGCTTAGGTGACAGAGGATGAAGGATGGCCTTGATAAATATGCAGGGAGAGCAAGACTAGCTGACTTTGTGGCGGGTAAGAGGATGTTCACTGGACAAATTGAACTGAAGGCAGGTCATGTAGTCAAGATATCGAGCAAACCGAATAGAAATTTGAAGGAGAGGGTTGAGACTAGGGTTGGAGATATGGGTGTCATTGGTGTAAAGGTGGTAACAGTCTGTGAAGCCAGGGGAGATTCTCCAAGGAAGACAGCGGACTAAAGATACCCAGTGGGAGAGTTAGGGGACAGCCCTACCTGTACGGGGGGAGGAAAGGAAAGCCCCAGCACGTGCAGTAGACGAACAAGGTCAGAGATGTGGGAGGAGGGGCAGGGTGTACCATGCCTTGAAAAATCAAGAGAGAAATATGGTTCCAAAAGGAGTGATCTGGGGAATCAAACACTGGAGAGGAGCAAGAGTTCGAGCCGAGCTCCTAGCCTAGTCAGTTAGGAGGTTGGAGACCTCAGGACGACCGATTTCTCTGGAATGGCGAGGGCAGACGCTAGGTTGCCAGGGGTCAGAAAGGAGTGAACGAAGGAGACATTAATAGCAGTAGATGTGTGTACTCCTTGGCAGTGAATGAAGTAAAGATTGATGGTTGGAGTAGGGTCAAATGAAGCTTGTTAGAAAGCGTCCAACTTAACATCACCCTTTACGTTTTAATGTACATGTGCGATAAATTTAAAGGATGAGGGAGATTATTATCTGAAGATGATTTTATGCCCCACATCCTGCTGGTGTATTATCACAATAGTGTTCATATTGGAAGAGCACCAGAAGACAGTTTTTTCATGACTCTGTATCTGCAAGCCTTTAATTTTGGAACTCGCTTTATTTGCTTCATATCCTTATTTGATTTTCTACTGTCTACCTGAATTTAAGAGTGTTCAGGTGCTTAAGACCTGAGATGAATAGTAGCTCAATGTCAGTGGCTTTAAAACTTAATCTAGAAGTTTATTTTTAGCTTTGTAATCACTGTGTGTTAAAGGTTACTGTTCAACCCTGGTCCAAATAGTGAGGGAGAAGTACATTTTAATTAGTATAATAAGAAGTCAAATTAATCACATTCCTTTGATAGTCTGAAGTTTTGTTAATAAACGTGTAATGTTTTAAATTATTCAGTGTTTGTGAAGGAAACAAAGCATCTATTGCTGTGTTCTGTGATACACATTGCAATGAACAACCTCCCATTCGGAGCACAGAGCTGATTTGCAGTTGTGTTTTTCTTTTTACTGTATGATTTTGTCAAAGTTCACATCGCTTCCCTGTCCTCTCAATCAATGTTTCTTGGATTTCCAAAATCCTGGAATAATATCAGATGGGGCCCAGATGATGTCTAGCTTTCTTCCTGACATGTTTCAGACAGGAAGGGTTCCATCGCACTTGAGCAAACTGCACAAGACGTGTGTGGTGCGTCCTAAACTGACTCATTGTGTTTTCTCATGAGTAGATTATCGTCCTGCAGGAGAGGCAGCAGTGCTCAGCTGATGGCCTATTTTATTTTATTTTTTTTTAATCAATACATGAATTGTTTCCTAAGATTTTCAGAAATTTATTTCTCTGGGAAAAAAGAACATTGAAATAGAAATAGTCTCTTTTTAAAAAAACACCCTTATTGTGGTAAGATTCCTATACAGTAAACTACACATATTTTAGATGTACAATTTGATAAATTTTGATAGATAAAGGCATCAATGAAATCACCACCACTATCAAGATAGCTAACATTTCCATCACCCCCCAAGAGGTGCAAATTTTGAATTCCTGATTTATCCCTTCCCACCCCCTTTACCCCCTAGTAACCATAACTTTATTCTCCCTGTCTGTGAGTCTGTTTCTGTTTTATAGATAAGTTCATTTGTGTCCTTTTTAAAAAAATTCCACATATAGACAATATAATATAGTATTTTTCTTTCTCTTTCTGGCTTACTTCACTTAGAATGACAATCTACAGGTCCATCCATGTTGCTGCAAATGACATTATTTTATTCTTTATTATGGCTGAGCAGAATTCCATTATATATATATATACCACATCTTCTTTATACAGTTATCTGTAGATGGACCAACAAGAGACTAATTTCCAAAATATACAAACAGATAATACAGCTTAATATCAAAAAAACAAGCAACCCAATAAAAAAATGGGCAGAAGACCTAAATGGATACCTCTCCAAAGGAGATATCCAGATGGCCAACAAGCACATGAAAAGACGTTCACCATCACTAATTGTTAGAGAAATGCAAATCAAAACTACAATGAGGTATCACCTCACTCCAGTCAGAATGGCCATCATTAAAAAGTCCACAAATGATAAACGTTGGAGAGGGTGTGGAGAAAAAAGAACCCTCCTACACTGCTGGTAGGAATGTAAATTGGTGCAGCCACTATGGAGGACAGAATGGAGGTTCCATTAAAAAATAATAAACATAAAAATAAACTTACCATTTGACCCACTCCTGGGAATATATTGAGAGGAAAATATAATTTGAAAAGACACATGTACCCCAGTGTTCACAGCTGCACTAGTTATAATAGCCAAGACATGGAAACAACCCAAATGAACATTGAAATAGACTCTTAATATGCCAGTGACTTTGATTTTCTTTCAAGAATTCTGAGGCTCTTAATTTGCTTTTTTCCCATTATTCATGCACAGTTACAAAGATATACTATTTTCCTTTTCAATCAGAATACATCTTTATCTATTTTTTAAAGAACACTAGATTCTATATGTTTATCAATTTAATTGGTAGTTTAAACTCACCATTTATCTAATTCTTATTTTTTACAAAACACATAACAAAAGTTGGACTTTAGAAAAGTCAAAAATAGCAAAGTAAGCATTCCTTTTGATGAGCGGGAACTTAGTTATGATTAATATGATTAATAGTCATATTAATACTTTGAAGCCAATAGGATGGTAATATCCTAAAAATAATTATTTTAATACAACCACCTACAGTTCATACAAAAATCTAGAACTGTTTGGTATGTCTTCTGTATAGTGTCATTCTGCAGGTGTTTCCCGTCCTGCAGTCACTTTCCCCATAATTACACCTTGGTACACACTCTCCGTATTGCTTACATCTGATATTATTGGCCCCAGTTTTTCAGCGCCCCGTAGGTATTTCTTTACTACACAATGGGGAAAGAAATGAAGAGAAAAAAGGAAAAGTGTTAAATCTACCCTCTGTGATAGGAACTGGCTACTACCACGATCAATCAGTAGTAGTTTTTTAAAATGGATACTTCATCTCTAATTTTTAGTCATTTTTAAAACTAATGTGGTGATCAGCAGGGATGTGTCTGAGCATTTAATTATCTCCAAACAAACCTGACTGATTTTTGCCAAATAACTTTTTATACATAACTTTTTATACTACTAATGTTTTAAAATCATTTTCAAGAAATACCCAACAGCAAGAGTCCTGTTGCAGTTAGGCATATGACATGAGATAGTGTGTAATGATTCTTAGGTTTTCATTGATTCATAATGAACTGTTTCATTGTGCTTTCGTGTGAGTGATTATCATACTGCAGGAGAGACATCTGTTTTCAGCTAATACCTGTTTCACATTTTTTAAAAAGGGCAAGTGTTTTCCCTCGCCTAATCAACACGGAGATGAGGTCTTCAGGTATCCATTTAAGAGTTAGGGTTATTCTATTCATCATGTAAGAGCAAAAGGATATTCCATACAGAGGGAGCAGTAGGAAAAATGAAAATTCTGGGTCATGAAGTTCCTGGTGACTCAGATACTTACATATTTACATGTTGGTTGGTAAAGAACCACTGTCCCCAGGTCCCAGCAATGACTAGATTATATTGGAATCTTCTTGGATGGAATTCAAGATAATTGTTTGAAATACAAAATTACGAAATATTGCTAAGATTCATATATAAATACATTATGGATTTTTAATGGTAATCAAAGTGTTTTGAAAATGTATGTTCAATATCAGAAACGTAACATTAAAAGTGCCTTCCAATTTCATCTCTGAGATATACTAGATATACTAGATATACTGAGAGATACTAGTCAGTCCTTAAAATGTCAACTTGGCTAATATTAAAAATTTGCAAGTATTGTGACTTGCATGAATAGATTTGTAATATTTTCATCAACCCTAGTAAAACTGTTAAAACCTATATCCTTCAAAAATGTGAGAAAGATGTAGTTTTAGGTCCAGTTTACAGATGAGAAAAATGAAACACAGAGTGGTTGAGTCACTTTCCAAAAGTCACACAGCTAGTTTATGGCAGGCCTGAGATATAATTATCAGACAACTCCAGATAAAAGAATATTGAATGCATATTAATTGAGTATGTTTCAGTCTCACAACTCTTAATATGGTTCTGAACTCGGTATTTCTGGACAAAGCTGATCTGTGGAAATTCAAAAGCTGTATCTATTCCAAAATAAACATGGGAAACTATTTAGGGGGCCATTAATGTCTGTCTACATCAGCTGTGTCATACATGTTTACTTCCCTCCCAAAAATATTCTGCACTGGACTCATCCGACGTATTAAAATATTTGTTCTTTTAGACAATGAGAAACAATAAAAACCACCATAAAAACTATAGTAAAATTAGACCTGTCAGCCCACTCTAAACACTTCCATGAGAGCTTTTTAAAATTTTAACGATGTTACGTTTCCTGAAATAAAAATTCATATAAAATTCTGAAAAATATGCCAGATGAGTTAGGTAGACCGTGTTAAGGTATTTATTACCTCATTAAAAGCAGATCAACCCTTATCAAAATGAAAGAAATCCACTTAATGGAGAGAGTAACTGGTAACAGTTTAGCAAGTCATTTTTCTTCCTCCCCCTCCATTCCCTCCTTTTTCCCTTCCTTCCTTCCCTCCTTCCTTCCCCTTTCACTCCTCCCATCCTGCCTGCCTTCCTTCCCGCTTTCCTCCCTCCCTCCCCGCTTCCTTATCTTCTTGCATTATTGGCCTCGTGGCTGTGGAGTACGTTTCCAAAGCTAACTTCTCCTCCCTTTCACCTGATGTTCGGTGTAACTGGAAACAGCAGGCCACGGAGAATTCCCGCTGGTGAGAGCCAGCCAGCCAGCCCAGGGTTAAATGCCAGGGCTCCTCTTGCTGTTGGGACTGCTTTGGGCAAGTGACTTTACCTTGTCTCTAAGATGGGGATCCTGGTACGTACTTGGCTGTGTCATTGTGAACATTATTTAATTAAATAATTTAAATTAACTAGTTGATTTGATTATGAAGCCTGAGGACCACTGTGCCTGCGACATGAAAAGTGTTTCAAATATATTAGTTCCCTCTTTTTACCTTACTCCCCTTTATACTAGCATTTTTTTCTTCAAAGAATTATTTCTATTTATTATTCTAAGGTCCAACTTTTGTCCTTTCAAAGAAAAAAAAAACTCACTTAGTTTTTCTGCAAAGCCTTACAAAAATGTGAGAATCTGCCAAAAAATTGTAATTATTAATAGTCATAGATAATTCATAGTAATTATGTCCCATAGAACCCAGAAGCTTCCCCCAAGTGCCACAGGCTTGTCTAAACGTTTTGGGCCTAGAAATCATTTGGCTTTGACAACTCAGTAGGTTCTTGCCCTAAAGGTTTCCAGCAGCTCTTGCTTCCATTCAGCTTAGAATTTCTTCTTTTTGTAACTGTCAGCAGGAAATTTCTTCTTGTTGTAGTTGTCAGTGGTATATGGCAACAAAAATTTTTGAAATTTAAGTGATACTTGCTTCCAAGTTTTTAGAACTTTGGAAAGCTGGAGTTGGTGACAGTTGTCAGCCAGGAGGAATTTACTGGATATTAATTTGGACGTAGATTTGAGGACATGGAGGGCCATTACCCTCAAAGAGCTTCCCAAGGGAAGTTAGGAGGGCAATGCGGACGCTCAGGAATTCCAGATATCTGCAGAGCAGTTCAGAAGGCTGGGAGTCTCCTATCCATCACAGAAAGCCTGGGTTTTATCCTCATGGTCCCTCACAGGCCTTTGGCCCTAAAAGAGAAAGCAACAAAGAGCGGGTAAGTGAATGAATAGCTGCAAACCCCTCCAGTAAATGCTTACCTGTTATGAAATACCCCACCTTGTAGTGGGGGTTAGAAGTGTGTATAGAACATAATTGATTATTTTTTCCTCAGGTGAATTTCAGTTTTACTTTTAAAGCTAGTTTATAATATATATGAAAAATAAGGCACAGAACATGTTCAAGTTTTGATAACTGAAGAGGTACCAGAGTGTTAATGATTAAAAATTCATGCAGCTCATTTGGGGTGGGGGAAAGACATTGTTTTCCACCCTTCTTAAAAATTATTTCTTTCCTGTGACTCTTCATCCAAAAGAAAGGAAGTGGAACCATAGTTACATTCTTTATTGGATGTTGAAGCATTTCAATTTAACCATCTTTCTTATTTTTTCAAATGATATGTAAATTGACAGTGTAAAAAGGAGAAGAAAGTACCTTTAGTCCACAGAGAAACGAAGGGCCAACAGACAGTTTTTGTGAACAGTCGAAATGTAAATGCAGTTGAGAATTTGGTCCAGTTTCAGATAAATATAAAATAAATAATGTGATTATTTTAATTTAATCTTAAAGCTGTTTTTCATTATTTCTGGGTTTTACTATACCCATCAAAAGCCATGCGATATATAACCTTTCTTGTTAAACTTTTAAGGGGACTCATATTTCTCCTTAATAAGTTTTGCGTTGCATTTCATACAGAAAGCCAGTGGGTGGGTTTTCCATTTCTTCCAACTTTAACAATATTAAAGACAATTGTTAACCATTTTCTGAGTTATACTGAGTACACTTAACAACTGCCTGAATCAAAAACCTAGCAAAGAAATTACAGCAAGAACTGGAGGTGGGTGAACAGAAAATCGTTGCAAAATAGAAGTGTATTCAGTTCCCACTGATAGTAAATGACTGGGGGCAGAGGAGGGTAAATATGCTTTAAATAAAAGATAAACAGCTTCTTCTCTCTGAAAACAGTTATGTTTCTTTAGCAAAGTGACCCTTGCAAAGCCTAGACGAGGGAATAATATTCCATTAAGCATGTGGTTGAAAGCTTTAAAATAATTGTTGCTACGTCTGGAACTATTTAATTCTTACAGTTAAGTAAAGAGTGAAGGAGATGCCTTTCCGAGGAGATTAACCCCACTCTGCTCTGCAGTTAATACTGCACAGCAGCCTGCAGTGAAACACCAGTTTCAGAACTGGGTGCTGTTCATCGTAAGTGCTTGTGTAAAGTGTGCAGGCCTGGGTGTGACTCAGTCTTCACCCTCACCCTCCCGAGACCCGGAGCACCACAGAAGTTCTCTAGCAATGGCATCAGTTCTGTATGCCCCTGTATGTTCTTTGTGGAGAACAGTATTATTGTTTGTGGAAATTTTTCAATGGTATATACAAATAATAGATATTTACTAGACCTAAAAATGCAGCATGTGATGTATCTCTGTTATAGAGGTGGAATTAGATACAAGGATCATCCATTCTCTTACTCGTTAGAAAGTAGACAGATACGTTTATGAATGGCTGTGATAAATAGTAGAGGAAAACATTTATGTGGAATTATTTCAGAGTATCCATTTTTATCTCAAAGAAGTTTACATTTTAATTCCAAAGTGTCTCTTAATTGACAGGAGATAAAATCGTTAATAGACAATGGTCAATAAAATAGAATAGCCAAGAGCTAAAAATAAAATTTATTTTATTGCCTGTAATTAAGCATGTAATTTTAAGCTGCGGAGTCAATAGCTAAGTAATAGTGGAAGTTTTGGTAGAAACTAGATAGAGGAAGATAAAGTTCAGTATGACTACCTTCTGCGCTTCATTCCCCATCACTGCAAAGCACCATAATTTGGAAGTGCAGAGCTCAGCAAGCAATTGCATTTGGTGAACACAGGCAGACTGCGTCTGCTGGATGTTCTTGTGGTGAATTGCTGTTGCTGATGTGTGTCTGATTATCACAGTTTCCTTATGGATTTTTAGATCCACAGTATGCTGCTGGTAACTGAGGTTCTCTGCTCGAGCAATCCATAAGCCCCATCTCAGCAAGCAAAAAAGGAAGCAGTGCACTGGGAAAATTGCAGTGGGCAGGTAGTAATCTGACAAAGGACATTTCAAATGCTTTTCAAACAACTAATTAGCCATATACAATAGTGTGTTAAAGAGCGGAGAATAACATCCAATGAACCAGATACGACACCAATTATTATGGAATATATGTTTTTGCGAGTTACGCTGGTTGCCCTTCCACAGCATCATTAAGAAAACAGATCCAGGAGAAGAAAGGCATTCAGGTTCACAGGTTTTTATTTGCTTCCCTGCCCAAACTGTTACTGCATATTCAAGGCCTTGTTATTTATAATTTTGAGCAGACAGGGAAACACATTTGCAAATGTTGTCCAAATTTTTGTTGCGGCCTTTACTCTTTCTCTATCTTTGATAAAATATGCTTCAAATTTTGCTTCAAGACTTGCAAATTACCTAAAAATTACATACATGGGGATTTGTAGTAAGCTTCTTTTTCCATAAATTTAAAAGTTCATGAAATAGTGTTTGAATGTTGTAGGTGAGACATTAGCACTTTTCTGTATGGTTATTATAAAAGAGACTCATTATCGCTCTGTTTGGAATTCTTGAAATTTTATGCCTCCACAAAAACGCTATCCCTAGGCCGGTGTGAATTTTTTATTTCCTGGTGCCTGAAATGCTGAGCGTCAGCATAATATATGCTTCTTAGAAGATTCACGACATATAAGATATTGTGCACACTTCTAGCAAAATTATCAAGATAAGACATCAAGTGTTATAGGTGCCTAGAAGTTTTTCAAAGAAATAAACTAATTTATGAGACTCTAAGAAATGAAAGAATTATGTATTCTGTAAAATTGCTGGAAATATTTTTATCTCAAAATTATCTTACGTCTTTATAAGTCTAGTGGTACTTGTTTAATCAGCTAGTCAATGGCTGGATTTCTTACCCAGTGATTTAGTTTGGTTAAATTTGTCTTGTCTTTTCTAGAAGAGAAAAGAAATTCCCTACCCACTTTCTCAGACCGTCACAAAGGAGTCAAAAGCAAGGGTATGTGTTTAAACATATATCTCAATGAGCTAGGACATTGTGCTTCAAAGGATTCTGCACTTGGGTGCAGCCTACTCTGATGCTTCCTGCATCCCTGCAGCCTAGACTGTAGATCCAGCTGGGGTCCACTCGCTAGGATATCTGGTCAGTTCTGGGACAACACTCATTCATTCTTTTCATTGTAGATACAGTTTTCTAGGCACTAAGGTACAGTGGTCAACAAAATAGACATGGTTTTTCTCCTGCTCTTGTGGAGTTTACAATATACTGGAGGATCTAGACATTACATTTCCAAATAAAGGATACAGTAATTATGGATTATGCAAAGTGCTGTAAGGGAGATGGTGGACAACGACAAGGACCCCTGGAAGTAGGGTTGTCAGAGAATGTCTCACTGTGAAGGGGGCATTTCAAATAAGGGGGAACCAGTCTTAAGAAACGTTGGGTTAAGATAATTCCAGGTGTAGGAAGCTGGTTGTTTAAAGGTCTGTGGTCGAGAAGAGCTTGGCACTTTTGAAGGGAAAAAAAAAATGAAAAGGTCAGTTTGGAGAGAAAGTGATGAACAAGGGAGAAGGTGGTGCATGAAGAGAATGGAGACGTACCCAGGGCCAGCATCAGCTCTTCGTAGGCTCTGGTAGCCAGTTTAGATCTCATGCTCATTGCCTCTAGAGGCACCCCAGACTCATCATGACCAAAGTTAAACTTGGGCTCTTCCTGTCGGGATCAGGTCAGCCAAGAACAGGAAGCACTCCAGGTCTTTTAAACAGAGTTAGTTGAGGGAGTTGCTTACACAGCTGATAGAAGAGCTGAGATGCAAAACAGAATGGTGAGGCAACCTAGAAATGCCAGAATCTCTATCACCCTGCAGGGACAAAGAGACAAGCTGGCTTTTCAGACCCTGATCTCATTCTATATTACAATGAGGCCATAAAGTCTGGAGCATAGATGGCTTCTTGCTTTTTACTTATGTACGTTAACTTCACAGATTGAACAACCAGACGCTGTATGCTTCTTGATAGGATGCAAAAGGGAAGGACACAGTACTACCCAGTCAGATGCAATGTTTAGATTTTGTTAGGCTTGTAATTCAAACCAATCAATGATTAAAAGACAAATATAAACAATAAACACCAAGACTAAGGCATTTTGATTTTTCCAAACTTGACAATGGTGTTTTGGTTACCTTAAATAGTGCTAATCATTTAGAGATACTTGTTGAAGAATTTACAGATGAAATGACATGGTGTCTGGAAACAGCTTTGCAATAATTCAATGAGAGTAGACGAAAGAGTAGGAGCTTCGATTAAATAAGATTGACCATATGTTGCTAATTGTTGAAGATGGGCATTCAGTATAGCAATTAATCTATTTTTGTTTTGTCTGAGCTTTTCTTCAGATAAAACATTGAAACTGAATAACTTTGCGGGAAAGGATGACACTTTCTAGAGGGAGTTTGTGAGGAAAAACAAAAAGATAAGAGATGCAAAAATTGAGCCTTGGAAACTTAATTTTTAGAGGTGGGGAAGGGGGAGAGCCAGAAAAGGAGACTGAAAAGGGGAAGGAGGAGGACGAAGAAGGAGAAAGAAAATTAGGAGCAGGTGACATCACAAAGCCAAGAAAGAAGAGGAATAGTGGACAAAATCTGTGGAATGTGACCGCGAAACAGAGTAAGATGAGGGCAGTAAAGTCCCTCTCATCTCGAATGTGATCCAGGGCTCTGTTATCTCCTTGGGAATAGGGTAGAAAGATGAAGAGTTTGGGATTTGTTCTTGGGGTGGAGAGGTATTGCTCCTTGCACTTGAGTATGTGACCTGCCCAGTTTACTAACGAAAACTGGGACACAGACTCGAGCCTGAGTGACTTTGGTTCCCATTTGCCATTATCCCTTATATGATTATCTCAGGAATTTCTTTAAGAGAAATGGCTACACCTTACGGCAAGATTCAGGCATTCATCAGTCCTGAATGTACATCGTCACATAATAGTGTTCAGTGCTGCCCTCACATCCAACACCTGCCACGTTCCATGATAGCTCTTCTCATTTATGGGGGACAGTTTTGAAGTCCGTATGAAGTAGTCCCTTAAAAATCAAAGAAAGATTGTTAGCATACATAATTTAGCCATAACGCCTTTACATTTATGAAAAAAAAAAGAGTTTGTCCATGGATAATTTTTTAAGTCCTCACAATTTTTTGAAAAGCAGTGAGGCTGGTTCTAGTCAAACCCTTATTCCGCTTTCTTAAGGTTTTTTCTTTCATATAAGTTGCATATAATTACCTTTTTTAATCATCTTAACTCGGTGTCCATTTAGGATAGAGATGTAAAGATTTATTTATTCATTCTGCTGAGAAATCAGTAAGTATTTATTGAATGTCTGTTACATATCGGGCACCATTCCAGACACCACGCAGTAACAGTGGACGAGAACCAGACAATAAACAGAAACAGACAAAATCTCTGCTTTCATGACATTTACATTTGGGTTGAAGAGACATTTAAATTTTTTTAAAAAATAAATATATTGAATGTTAAGTAGTGACAAGTGCTATGAAGAAAGAGCAAGCAGAATAAAAGGACGAAATTTAAGACTACTTCTTAGAAATGGTCAAAGGGTGAACATCTTTTTATATCTTAGGAGTTCCACAAGGCCATGCAAAAAGTCCTAGAAAAGCTCACAAAGTAACTTGTGACAAATAAATGAAATACAGTGTTATAAACATGGCCAAGTTGCCTTCCTAAATATCAGGATATTAAATTCAGTATGTCCATATTGATTGACAGTAATTTCTAGCCCAGTTTCTCCCATCTCTTTCTGGTTTGTAGAAGAAGAAACTAAGATGAAGGGCAGTTAGTTTCTCTGTCCAGAACCATGTTATCTGAGTATTTTAAATAGGACAAAGGCCAAGATTTTCTCACTTCCAGTCATGCATTTTTCAGACACTAATCTGCTCCAACCCTGTATATTGTTTTGGTGACTAATTCCAACTCTAACTTAAAAAAAACTAGAGAGAGAAAGTTTTTCTTGACTCAGGAATATAAGAAAAGAAATCAATAACCAGGTGATATTTAATAAAATACTTTTTTATTTACTCACTTTTGTTTACCATTATCAGAGAAATGTATATTCTTTACTGACTAACAAAAACTCTCTCAATACAGACTCTCAAACTCTGAAAAATGAAGTCAGCTCTGAATTATTCTACAACATTTAACAAATATCTGAAGTCAAAACCTGAATGTGATGACAGGATTTTATTAAATCTTGGTAAAGTCATCTGAGTTAAACTACAAATTAGTTTACAAAAGTCACACACATACAAATCAGATTTTCCCCATCCCTAAGTCTTTCCTGAGTTTAAATCCTGTCTGGCCAATCTTGACTGTTAAAGTGTTGGTTCCTTTAGCCTGTAAATGTCAAGGTCAGTTGGAGGTAAGGGCCATGTGGTATTAGGGAAAGAGATTAAAAGAATGAGGAAAATAGTCCCAAATCTCAGAGGCTAAGTACTTTCGGAAAAAGTAAAAGAACTGTATGATGCATGCTTTTTGCCACATTTTGAAATAGAAAACTTAAATCCAAAGTCTTCTAAAAGTACTGAGCACATGCAAAAGATAAGGTATTTAGAGATTAACAAATAGTTACAGATTTTGAGGGAAGTTCATGCCCTAGTGGGCAAAGGACACTGTAAGTCTATATCCTGCAGTCTACAATGCAAAGCATTGATTTCAGTGTTATCAGGGAAGACTTCTTGGAGGAGGTGGCATCTGAGATGATTTTGAAGGACTAGTAGAAAGGAGGCGGTGGAGGTGCATATATTCTCAGCCTAGGGGACATCAGAAATAAAGATCAAAAGCAATGCAGTGTGTCTGAGAAATGACACATATTTCCCAGCAAAAACTCCCTTGGTACTTTTATCTGGTGGAATGGATACACTGAAACTCATTTACAATGTTGACAGAAAAGAGTTATTAAAAATTGTCAAAGAAAACCTAATGTTAATTTTCTACATCCAAACAGTGCCTTTTAATGAAGGATTTTGGACAATCTAAGCAACCCTTCATTTTTGTCTCCCTCCCAGTTCCAGATGAGTTGAGTTTAGATCAAGCTGTAAAGTCAGGTAGCACAAATTCTTGCAATTCTCAACAGAAAAAAGGAATACATTAAAAATATACTTAGGAAGATTTGTTTGAGGTTTTTAGTGGTATTCTGCCTGTGTGCCTCTACCTACACCTAATGGATCAACAAGTCCTAGCTTTTCCACAACTTTTGTATGTGTGTGTGTGTGTGTGTGTGTGTGTGTGTATGTATGCATGTATATATGTATAGTCAGTTACAACGTGTCAATTTCTGGTGTACAGCAATCATAATGTCCCAGTCATGCATATATATATACATATATTTGTTTTCATATTCTTTTTCATTAAAAATTATTATAAGATATTGAATGTAGTTCCCTGTGCTATGCAGAAGAAATTTATTTTTTAATCTATTTTTATATATAGTGGTTAACATTTGCAAATCTCAAACTCCCAAATTTACCCCTTCCCACCCACTTTCCCCCAGTAACCATAAGATCTTTAATATATTTTGAATTTTATCTTCATTATTTCTCACCTAGACTTCTGACAAACTTTCCTCTCTACTTCTAGCCTCATGCAATTTTAGGCAATGGAGTGATTTTTCTCAGATGCAAATATGATTTTATTCTGTCCCCATACCTCCAGGATAAAATCTAATCTCCTTATATAATGGCCCCCTCCCGGTTCCAATTTCCATTTTGTGCCTCATCTGCTGGGTTCTTCATTTTACCTCTATTTCCTCTAGTTTGCTGTTTGTTTACAAGTGCCACCCCTTTGCTTGAAATGCTTTTTTTCTCCTTTTCCTGGCAGATATGTTCAGTTCAAGTTTCTCTCTCCGCAGAACTCATTCTGAGGTTTTAGACCAAGTGTGGGAGAAAACATCAGGTTTCCTCAGATGACCTTCTCTTACCTGTCACAGAGTACAGATCACATTGTATTATACGGGTTTCTCTCACCAGCTGAGAACTTACTGGCTGGGGTTGTGTTTTTTATTTATGTATCTTTAGCACCCCATGAATTCGCTTGATTTAGTCAAATTTCTCAGTGCATTGTGTGAAATAAAATGAATGAGTGTGTTCTATCCCTGAAAGTCATCCACATATGTCTCTTTTTCAAATGTAAAAAATACAGAGGAAAAGTTAAAGGTTAACTTTTTAAATAAATTTACCTCCCTCTATCAAAAATATGAATTGTGTGCTTTAGATTGGATTTTTAAAGGCATATGTTTAAAAAACACTTGAGTGAAAAACTCAGTCAAAATTGTTATCAGAAAGGCTATTGTTTTTACAAGGGAGGCCTTTGAATTGAAATGTGGGGTTCTTTCTGCGCTTGTTGAAGTAAGAATGTAGCGGCACAATTATGTACAATCTGTGTTCATTTTTTATACTTTCCATCAATTCTCCAGATCCCCTTGGGGCGGTGGAATGCCTGTGGCTTTCTGACTAGTGTGGCAAAACAGAACAGTTCTAATTTGCTTAAATTTGGGTGGTTATTGGTCGCATGCCTCTGTGGTTCTTTTTCATTGAATTTTGAGTTTAAAATATCGGTTTCAGACTTCAATCAAAATGTCTTTTTAATTGGCAAGCTCATCACAGAAATTGAGAAAGATGGTATAAAGGAAAAAGGAAACACTTTTACTTGAACAATTCAAATTTATACACTTTCCTTCAGCATTATTTCCCTGGTGTCACAGCATAATGGCACTACAGTTAGGTCCACAATAAAAATTTTAGTCAATCTGTTGTTTGATCTCTTATCCAAATGGCAGCAACAGAAACACTCCCTAGATAATGAGTATATAAATGAGTCTATAAATAGACTTTTACATGCTTGAAAACACCTTGTAATAATGATCCTGTTTCTGGTGTTATGAGTAAATCTTAGCCAGAGGCAGAGAAGAAATGAGGGAGAAGAAATCTGTTTAAGCTTCAGCGTTATATTTGACTTTGTAGCTGCTAACTACCCCATCTATTGGCTGCTTCCTAAATATCCTTGGCACTCTTTGGTGTCGTCTTATTTTTTCCACCATTCTCCCTGACCCTTGCCTACAGCAGGGAGAATATATTGTGTACATGTTGTGTATGTGATGGATGATACACATGAGCTTACCTGCTGCTTTGTATGTATACTCTCTGAAATCAAGTGACAGCATCCTTGAGTACAAGAGCTGACCTCGTCTGACTGATTACCCTTCACGTAGCTTAAATCTGTGCATTGGATGCTTGATACATTGTGCTCAAATCCGAGCAACTACAGTCAGACTTTGTGGGCGAAAGCAAGGCTAATACGTACCAGGAATCAGGGGATTAGAAGAAGGATGAAAGGATAAAGAAATTTTCAGAAAAACATACATTTTCTTCTAGGTCTGAATGTAAAACACATGCCTTAAAAGAAATAAATGTTCATCCCTGGTGACAAAGAGAGTGCACTTACACCAAAATTAAAGAATAAACAAAAAGATAAGATTTTTATGTTTTCGGCTGAGGAGAAGCAGAGCATTTCCTCCTGACTTTCTGACAATTTGTCGCCAGGCTCAGCCATGTATTTTCTGGGAACTTCCTCAAGTAAAATCATTCTAAGACACTACAGCTTTCAAAACTCAGATCAGATTTCCTTTTGGATCTGGGATCTGACCAAGAGCATATAGAACACTTAAAATGGATTAATTCTTACTCTGTTCATCTGATCTCTTTCATTTATCATTTAATGAGTTGACACAGGGACTGAAATACACAGAGACATGAAATTTTTGGTTACCCAAAATGACCTGCTCTGACTCAGTCAAATTTGTGGTTTATGTTTTAGCCATCACTATGGTTAATTTCTATTTGTTTTTACAATGCATACGAACAAATGTCTGATAAAAAAAAATTAAAAGAGAAAGAACCAACAGTGAAATATGAGAGCAGTTAGTCCAGCCAACATTGTATTAGAGATACCAAGCTAAACGATGGAAAATGTGAACAATCTGGGTTACTTTAGTTGAAAAAATAAGCAATTGATGGTACCCTAATACCTTTAAGGCTTGTTTGGTAGATATTAAAGCTTTTCTTTCTTTGGTGTGGAAGTTTCTATTGGATCATTGCAACTAATAAAATCGAAATCACATTAATTCAGTTTCTTCTTTAATTTCTTTGTCTTCTCATGGATCATCTGAAAATTTCAGCTATGTCGTGATGTGCTCCAAGAGTCTAATGAGTAGGCAGTAAGCAAATAGAGGGGAGGAGACTCAGAGCAGAGCAAAGACAGGGAAGATGGGGGGAACTGCCGTTTCCTGAGCCCCTACAATGAGTTCTGCTTCATTGGGTACCACTGTATGCATTGCTTCACAAGACTCCACTATGGATGTGTTATCAACTCTACTTTATAGATGAGGACTTAAAGGTTTTAAAGGGTCAATAACTTGCCCAGGGTTAGTTAAGATTTAATCCTACTTCAGATTTATGCCAAATGTTCACTGCTTCAAGAGGAAGAAATGCCTGATACAAAAATTCAGAAATAAGTCAAATGTATTTTCTTACTTGTGTATAGGGAAGTAAAAGTTAGAAATTAGTATCTGTGGATTTCATTGATCCATGAAAGCATGGCTTCCACTACGGAGGACAAGCAAGCCCAGACTATATTTCTAAATGATAGCAGTAACTAATGTTCATGGCACTGCCTGAGTAATACTGATTAAAAATAATTCCCACAGATCAAACTATAAATTTATTTTACCAGTTTTCCAGGTCATTGAAGCAGAGCGTATATTGTCTCCACATAGCAGAATGGTGACTTATGATCATTCCAATTACCAGCTGAACATGGTTTGGCTTTTTATTTTTTTTCCTTCTTAAATCTGTCAAGATTTTCAACTCAGTATGTCTCATTGCTTATTAGAAAATGTAACATAATGTGAAGAATAGAAATAGATCTGAATTGGTTTGTGTTTTGGGACTTATTAATGTCTCATGGACAAGGAGTTTTTAATTTTATAAATCCTACTAAAGAAGAACTAAAATGATCTGTTATGTCCCCTTTATTAATTTTTCTAGAAGAAATTATGCTTTTCTTCCTTAGTATACTACAATATACAAACCACCACTCTAAAGTCTCCTGTTTTGATTGATTCACCTATTAATTCATTCAAAATTAGGAGATACAAATATACACATATAAGACCCCAGACCCCTTAGTAGACCCGATAAAATGTCTGTGCAAATATCTACACCATTAACCCAGGAAATCCTTGTGTAGAATTAACCTGATTAGGAAGACATACAAGTTAAAAAATACTTTTTTCCTTTATTTCCTCATAAGTTGATTAATCTCTTTTTTCTTGGAGATAGTGGGGAATGCCTTTCACTCTATGATAGCCCTTATTTAAAACAAAGGACTGCTCTTTTGTCCAGTGATTGAAGGTACGTAGACATAACCGATGTTGATAATTCAAGTAAGGATTTAATGTTGTAAAGGTCATTTTAGGTCAGAGGAGAAGTAGATCTAACACACGTATGCTAAGCTGAGAATAGGAAGCACTGCTTTAAATGTTCACTCTAGAGCCAGATGGAGAAAAGTTGGGGCGAGTCATGGGCCAGTCATGACTAAATTTACCTCAAGAATGTTTCTATTCCTCTCCACCTGGTAATGACCATTAAAGGGACAGGGAAATGTGCATATGTATCTAAGAAATTTAAAGAACATCCAGACAGCTATGAATTTTGAAGAAAGTGTTTATCTTCTTCCTAAAACGAACAAATAAATATAAGGTGTCCCCCCCACTCCCCCCAAAAAACTCACTACTCACTGCTTATTCCTGGTGTCTTGACTTCTAACAAAACCTCAAGCCTGATTGGCGTTGGTCTGGATGTGTGTTCTCAGGAAGACGCTATAAATTGACTGTGGAGAAGTCGGGGTTTGCTGGAGTCCAGGAAGCCTCGTTGTGTTGTTTGGCAGTTGTGTTTGTGCCGTGAATGTAATGCGTGAAGCAACTGTTACCACTTTCCTAGAAGGCTGGGGGAGATGGTGTTCAGCGGGTCCGCTGGGCGAGTGGGCCAAAGTAAACTGCTGCAAGCTCTGTCTCCTGGTAGAATACAGTCTCTTGCCAAGCCTGTCATTCAGTTTTCAGACATAATTTAGCTGCTTTGGGATGTGGAGAGCGAGGAGGAATTTTGCTTTTGCTTCCAGAATAGTCCTGGTGAATAAGATGGTGGGGAGATCGCTGTGAGCAATCTGTTGCTAAGAGCTGGGGAGAACTGAAACTTCAGTCTGCTCAATTGGCACGAGCTGTATGCAGTCTGCTGTGGGCCTCGTGTGACAGCTACCTGCAGACTGATGCTCGGCCAGCAGTTTCCAGTGGACCTTCTGACTGCTTGCAACCAGAAGGCAAATGTGTAATCAGGAGCTTTTGAAAAAGAGCACGATGAATAAACCCATAAAATTCTCTTCTCTGATTAAAGCAGCAACTATGTGGCAAAATCTATTAGAGCTTAATTAGAGACCATTATGGTGGAGAAAATAAATTACTCTAGGGCGGATTTGTAGGAACTCTAGGAAAAAGATTTGGCTGAGCTCATCCTGTCTCCCAGCTGTGAGGATTAAATAGGAGTCTGGGGACATGTTAAATTTAGTGCAGGACATCGTTATAAGACAGCAGGGGAAAATAGTGTAACTGAAAGGGGGCCGTTTCCCTTAGAAAATGCACATTGATTTTCAAAGGCCAAAAAGTGATTCTTCAGTCCCTGAGCTACTGTACGCGGATCAAGAAGAACAGACGTGGCCACATTTCAGATCACACTTCATTTTTTTTTAAGCTTTATTTTTAAACCTTTTGCCACAAGTCTAGCTCATTAGAGCAGGGAAGCTTTAATGAGACAATGGGCATAAAAGTCATCTGGAAACTTAAACAACTCCATTCAGTTGTCATTCAGCCTGAACTGAGCTCAGTTTTCATTTTTTGTAAGGTTATTGCAGTTGAAGGACATCAAATGTAAATTAAGATGAATGTTTGCTTCTCTAGACTTGCACACAGCAATATATATTTTCAAAAAGTAGTTCATTCAAACTAGTGGTTACCGGTGGGTGTGGGGGGTGATGCGAGGGGCAACGTGGGGGTGAAGGAGTGGGAGGTACTGGGCGTAAAACAGGCTCAGGGATGTATTGTACAACACAAGGAATACAGCCAATATTTTGTAATAACTGTAAATGGAGTGTAACCTTTAAAAACCGTATGAAAAATGAAATATTTTTTCAAAGTAAAGTAACAAAATATAACATCCCTCTAAATAGGATACTAGTACAATAACAATGCGTTGCACCAAGAATTAAAAAAAAGTAGTTCATTCATAAATTGCCAGCAACAGAGCTTTGTGTTATTTCGGTTCTTCCTTTTTAAAAATTTATAATTTTTTTCCCAAAAAGTATCCAGTTAAGTCCTGATATTGTTAAGAGAGAATTCCTAAAGTGCTTTTTAAAAATAATGACAAATTAGTGCATTGAATCTCACTTTAAAATTTCTTGCTTTGTGTTTATTTACATATTTTTTTATTCTCTAAATGTTTATGGAGCCTGCATAATGGACAAGTTCGCACGAAGTGCCATCAGGGATACAAAACTAATCATAATACCACTAATTCTGTTACTATGACAACTGGTACGAATAACAATCACTTCCAAAAGGCTTATTGTACATCACGCATTATTCTAAGCACTTTCTGGAAATTCATTGATCTCTCACAACAACTGTATAAGGTAGGTGCTATCATTATGCTGATTTTTACCTTTGAGGCAACTGAGACACAGAGAGGTTAAGTGACGGCCAAGGTCACACAGCTAGTAATTGGCAGGATTTAATTCAGGCAGGAAAATGAACTCATTACACTTGAGTGTGTGAGTGTGTGTGTGCATGCGTATGTAGAGGAAGGGGTAGAAGATGCTGGGGGGACCCAGAAGATGGAAAGTCCCAGCTATTGGGAGAACCGTGGCACTAAGCTGAACCTCAGATGCTGAGTGTGAGCTGGATGTGCAGAGTCAGAGGCTGGGCCTGCCAGGCCACAGGGGCGGAGGAGCGGCTGCCCTAATTGCCTTGTCTGTAGAGTATACAACGCTGATTATGGGCAAAGCTAGACTAGTAGCTTGGGCCAAATTGTAAAAACTCTAAAGGCCAGGCTAGGGAATATGACCTTTGTTTAATACCCATAGAAAATCTTTGATTTTTTTTTTTAACATTATGGACATGCATTCAGAAACGTGTTTCACAGTTTGTCTAATAACAAAAGGTTGCCAGTTGGATGGCGACGGAGAAACTCTGATACAACTAGTTGAGAATACGACTGCTGTAAAAAGAGTCAGAAAATAGCCTTTGGGGATGGCCGTTAATATGCAAAAGACAAGCTAGTTCCAGCGGAGTGTTTGACTATTTAAGACGAAAACCCCCTCATTTCCCCTCCATCTTGGAGTCCATGAACTAGAAAGTCTCAAAAAGACCCTGCAGGACCGGCCTGATGAAATAAGAAGTTCTGTTGTTCACATGAAACTCCTGACTGTCACAGGCATGCATCTTTCTTGATGGCTTTCTGTAGCTTCTTGAACGAAAGCTCCTCTTTGGGAGTGACCATCAGTATGGTTTCCTGTGTACATGCTACGCTTCTGCATGAAAGATGAGTGTGTATCAGATGCACTTTCATTATAATTCTCCTCGGATGGCGAGCGTGAGTGGCGAGGGCACACTTTCGTCTGACTGGAAGCATCTGCAGTTTATTTTCCATGGTGGTGTTCCTCATTTCTTGACTCTGACTTATGCCTTAGAGAGCACTGCCCAGTCCTGCTTTTTCCCTCTCGACTCAATTTTCCAATCCGCTGTCTTCAAGGCTGTCTTCTCACCATTCACTTCTGGAATTCTCCGGGCCAGAAGCTGTTCTGTACGCTCAGGTGAAGTAGTCACCTCAACCCCCTTCACCTGGCTATAGATTCGGGTGGCATCTCACTGGCATAATTATGTTACAGATGTGGGATGACTTACCAATGCAGTGATTTTTATCTTAAATTTCGTTGCTATCAGTAACTGAAAACACAGCCTAAGTCAGTTCTTTCCCAGCTGTGTTGCATGGACCCTGAATGTTCGGTACACATCTGTGAGGAGTCCCCTAAAGCAAGTGTAGTAGTAAGGGAGATTTTTAATTTTTTTTTTCCTTGTACCCTCCAAGGAGTGGAGTAAGAGAGATTCTGAGAAACAGGAGTCATCCCCTCAGCAAATACGGATTCAATGCCAAGGAATAACTCTACAGTTTGTAAATTCCTAAAATCTATGGAAATTTACTGAAATGCCATCAGAATGGTTGAGGTAAAGTAGGAATTTCAAGTGCACATTGGCATTCTGACCAGGGAGCTAAAAGAACTTAACAAGGGGCCTCAGATAGTCGATACCAGCTCGGCATTTCCGGACTTTGTTCTCTGAGATTTAGAGGCTGAAATAGAGAACAGGTAATAGGATAATAATAATAATGAGTCAGACTAGGAACACTTTGAAGAATAAGATTCAAGTCAGTGGCTCTCCTGACCTTGCCAACCAAATTAATTCAGCCAATGAGAGTATTTTAAGTATTTTCATTGGGTAAAGCATCCTTCTGCGTGCTACAGGAAAATATAAAATATGAGAAAAATGCAATGCCTATTTCCTTGGCCAGTGCCATCCAGTAGGAAGATGATGCAAGCCGTATATGTAATTTTAAATGTCCTGGTAGCCACATTTGAAAGAGTGAAAAGAAAGAGACAGAGTTAATTTTTCTAACTTTTTAATTTCAAGGAAAGGGAAGAAGCATATTCTCATAAACATGTCAGCAAAATAATTGAAATCCCGCTTGATTTATCTTAGAGTATTTGTCCATTATCTGTTGGTTATTTATTTTTTTGCTGATAGTAAGTTATATCTACCAATTTGTTCTTTTTTTTTAACCATAATTTTTAGTGAGATAAAAAAGGCAAAGTTCATTTTAATCATGTTTTTAAGTCAAATATACCCAAATTATTTCAATACATAATCAATAAAATATTTTAATGAGCTATTTTACATTTTTTTATATTATTTTCTAAATCTGGTATGTATTTTATACTTACAGTGCATCTCAAACTAAGACAAGCTTTACCATCTTGGATAGAACAATTCTAAACACTTAAAAATCCATTTGGTAGGAAAGCTAATAAAAATAAAACCTTTTCACATGGTGACAAAAATAAAATCCTGCAAACAAATGGGATTTTCATAATATTTTCATATTTATCATTTAGTGAATCAATTAGGGTAATGTTTCCAAGGGTGTGACCAGAGAAATGTGGCTTTTCCTATATGGCGTTTTGCAGAAAATGATGTGTCATTATATAGCATCGGAATATTCTGGGTTAAACACATTTCCTTCTGCTTCTCTGCTGGTAAAAACCTCAGATGTGCTGATGTACATTGCAGATTCCTGAGAAGAGAATGTGTATGTGATATTTCCTATTCTTAATTGATCATGAAATTGTTTTTTCACAGAAATGTCTCTTAGGTCTAGTGTTACAAGGAATATACTGTGGAAAATGCTGATTTAAGCCCAAAATAAGTGATGGAGGAATTTAGAAATCAGACTGGCAAGTGGAGAGGTCCTGGGAAGCCTTCATGGGGATGTGGGTGTACCTTCAGTTAATTCTTCTCCAGTGCGTCCAGCAGAATCTCTAGTATAGTATTTGGCCCATTCTGCACATGGCTGTCTCCCTCAAACATGTTTAACTTCCTTAAAATAAGAGGCAGAGTCTTATTCACATCTTGCTCCCACAGTGGACCAAGCACATTGATCAGTAAGTTTGTGGGGTTGAATTAAATAAAAAGTTCAATAGAGGCCAGTGCAGAATTGAGAACTTAAGGAGACAGGGACTTGTAAAGTCTATGAAGAGAAACAAGTCACACCATCACCTTGAAGTCAGTGGGGAAATGGGAATGAGAAGACCAGTGTCATTGCTGACACAGCAGGGAGGCACTTCTCAGCTCCCCTCTGGCCTTCAGGGTCAGGGTCTCTCTCAGGAGAATATTCACATTCAAGCCCATCAGAGAACAGGAGGGGCCAGGAAAGCAGGAGCGTGAAGGAGGATCCAGGCCATGCGGGGACCACATACCAAAATGGAACCAACAAAAACCTACCTTCATTCTAACGCGTATGAGTGTGTCTGCCTTTATCAGGAAAATCTTTAGGTTTTTGGGAAAACCAGATCCGAGACAAAGGGCAGGAGGGGGTGTGTGTCAGTTGGGAAAGTCAAGCACCAGAGCTTGAGGAAGAAACTCTGGAAAAGATAACTTTTCTACCCAGATACCCTAAGAAGCACATGGTTTACTGAAGTCAGTTATTTAGAGATGACTGTTCAGGAAGTGACTTCCTTCCGGGCTTTTTGCTGCTTTTCTCACATCCAGAGATGGGGTGATTGGCCCCTGCCCCTACTGGGTAAGCTCTCAAGGAATCTAATTTCTGAATCCGCTTAGAGACACAGCCCTTCATGGAAGAAGACAGAAAGCAGAGAGAAAAGCAGTCTCAGCTTCATCTTCCTCCTCCCTTTCCTGTTCTCCTCATCTGCAGCCTCTATTTTTTCTTGTTTGAAAAATCCTGGTTTTAGGGATGGACTTCCTCCTTAGCCTGAAGGGAAAGAGTTCCGACTGCCTTCCGCCGCTGACAATATTTGAACATTAGAGAAAACAAAAATGTGAACTAAGACGTGGGATGCTAAAGAACACTGGGGGTAGTATAAAGAAATTAAAACTGGCCATAACTCTAATGATAGCCTCTTCCCAGAACTCCTGGATACATTTCAGGGCTTTTTTTTTTTTTTTTTTTTTTCCATTCTAGACTTAGACATCAAAAAGAAAAGGCAGTTTCCTTAATTCTCCTCCCAGAAATCCTCCCCAGAACATTACCTTTGACCTGGCTTTCGATCACCAGACATAGCCTTTGAGCTTGTCCTTCCAAAGTTTTGACCATTCAAAGAATGCATCAGGCTGGAGATCAAAGAACTCTTCTGGTTTACACTTGGCTGCTGGGACGGCTCTGTGTTGTGCCCCTGCTGGAATTAGCACCAGTGTCTTCAGAGGAGCCAGCCACAGGGATAGGGCGACCAGTCACTGGAGACACGAGGAAGTGGTGAGGCTATCAAGAGCCCAGTGTAAAGCCAGGCACCCCGCTTCCCAGTGAGTGACAGTGGCTGCCCTGCCTGGCTGGGTAGCTGTGAGGGAAAGAATTCTAAGCCCATGAGAACCAGGGGGCATCGTTTGGAGATAGAGTCTTCTATCCAGAAACTGTCATTGCTATGATTCTGATCACAACAGGACAGCTGTTTCAAGGAAAAAAAAATTGCTTGCTTATGAATATATTTTTCTCCAACTGGGCTCTAGAATTATCAAAACACATTCGGATGTATTAACTCATTTGATGCTCCTAGTAAAGGAAACGGTTGGGAGCCGCCAGATGGAGGGAAACTTGAGAAAAGAGTGTCTTGTTTACTATTGTGCCTGCAATCCCTAACAGAGCTCCTGGCATGTAGTAGGCAGTCAATCAATATTGAGTATATCAATGGATACCCATTTGCAAATGGAGAACCTGATTTGGAAATAATGATGATCTTTTCAAAGACAGCAAAGCTGTTAAGTAGCTGAGCTGGTGCTATAACCCAGATCTTCTGTTCCATTTCTCAAAGTGTCTCCAGAAAGACTTGTTTACTTAGTGAGTTTTCAAAACCTGCTTGATGCAAAATATGTTGGTCACATTTTCCCTAGAATTCTTTCCTCCTTTGGGCTTAGGCTTTTGTTAATTTCTGAAACCAGTGGCTCCTGTTTTAAGACACGCTGACCTGCAGTCCATCATAAACAAAGATGGCACACCTGTCCCACCACCAGAGGACAAGATTCATCCATTCCAGATCTTTTCCACTCTTCCCAAGCTTTCATCCTTACACCTGCAGTCTCAACAGATCATTAACAAGATCAAAGTCAGCTGGTATGAACCTACAGTGTCTCCCAAATTCTTCTATACCCTCTGAGATTCCTCCTCTCTCAAAGTCTAATCTCTCCACTTCCCTCAAACCTCACTACCTCCTATCTCCTGGAAGCCTTACTCCATCAGTTCATTATTTTTCAGACTCATCCTTTCTACTACCTCCTTCCTCTCTGTCAGCAAACATACAAGTCACCCCTATATTTAAAAATATATCCTTGTGACTCCATCTTGCCATCTCCAGCTTCCACTCTGCCAATAGACCTTTCTATACCATCTCAGAGGTCACATTTGGGTGTCCAAGGATAGAAGGATAGAATAAAGAATAGGAGGGAAATAAAAGAAAGGAAAAAAGATGGGAAGCTCCTTGCTAGTTGGGGATACAGGGCAGTGCTGTGCCCAGGTCTTGGAGATGTCAGTACATGAGTCAAAAAAGCCAAGACATCCCCCTCTCCACCAGGATCCCTCCATTTGCACCTGCTCTCATCTCTACCCTGTTCTCCGCTCTTAGGGAGGGGGCCACAGAAGGGTTCAGAAAAGAGAGATTTACTATAGTCTATATGTTCCAAAATGAGGTAGAAGGGGCTTTAAAGACAAATTAAAGTTCAGTGACAGTTTAGTAAACAAAAATAGTAATATCCTTTGCTTCTTGCTGTGGTGACCGAGACACTTAGCAGGGCAGAAACTGGAAAGTCCGTAACAGGTTTACAAAGGAGAGGCCCCGGCAGCACAAAAAGGATCGGAAAAAGGCTGGAGACGCTGAAGGAAAACTTCTCTAAACTAAGTGTATTGGAAAAGTCCAGCCTTGTTCACTGTCATCTGGGAAAAGGCAGAAGGAAATTCTATACAGACACATTTCGAAGTCTGCCAGACAGCACACACCTACAAGGAGCCAGATCTCAGACCCCTCTCCTGTGGGAGAACATCCTCAGGTGCCCCACCTGGGGCAGGTCTGCCTGATGCCCCGGAGCGACGGGCAGGTCACAGTGCCTGAACCGCGTCCAGGTTGTGCTGCTTGTCCCTTCACAGCGGACTGGTCAGTAGCCCACTTGATCTAAAAAGGGGAGGCACATTATCTCATTTCCCCTGGATACAATACTAGTTAAAAGTGGAAAGAATTATAAACAGAAAGTTACAGCTTCATTAAGCCCGTGATGCAGGTCAAGTTTCCTGGCAGCCAGTTCTGCCCCAGGCTAGTGCGAGACATGTAGTCATTTACAGGCAGAAATAATAGCAGATTATACAGTCCTTTCTGTCCAACATGTGTGGAAGCTTTATATAGCTATTAATGTTCCTTTCCTGCAGAAAATGGTCAGATAAATACAACGAAAAAAGGGTCATTGCCTAATCTTGATGATTCAAATGGGGGTTTAAGCCACCTCCATAAAACATTGCTTTTCTTTTCTGAAATGCAGTTTCTTTTCATTATTGATGCCAAAAAAAAAAAAAAAAAAAAAGCTGATTTAATTTCTACTCCGGAAAGTGAGGTTTCTTTTGTGGGTGAAGATTTCCAATGAATTTTAAATACGGAGAAAACTACATGACTGTACCCATTAATAGGTATAATAATTATTATCATTTTTCCTTTTTTTGAAGACTTGTTTAAAAATGCATATGTTATCAAACACAAAATGTCTTCTCATGTTTTATTAGACCATTAGAAACATTGCCCTTTATAAATTAGAAATAGAGAAATTGTATACATTTTTATAACTTGGGATTTCATAAATCCCACTTACCTGTCAATGAAGCAACAGTTCCATTTGGAGTAAGTTAATTATTTCACTCCTCTTTTGGTTTTCACCCTGTAAGTAATTCTGAATTCTCGGTTCACTTTTCACACTGTGGACAGATTTTCTGGACGCTCTTCAGTTTATATTTAGGAAAGTCCATTTCCAGGTGTTTTGGGATATAATCTTTCCTTCACACCTTCAGAGGTTTCTGATATTTTATTTTTGCTTTCTGAAAACTGAGCTCCAGTTAACATTGAGCTAATTTTCTTTTTGAGTAGTCCCGAATTGGAGAATGGAGTTATATATAATTTTATAAAAAGAAATAAAATTTAAACAATTCATTTTGCTTATTTATCTTGACTCTCTCAAAAGTATTCACCTTGTAGGGATTCCTGGGTTCAAGCTAACAATGCGCTCACTCTGAAGGCACAAGACGCTGTGACCTGTTGCGTTTCAATGTATTTTAACTATTCAGAAACTAAAAGACTCTTTAAAGCACGGGTATGAGGCAAGAGAATGCTGCAAGTGATCTGGCCAGTTAGTTTGTTATCGTAAAGGCTGATAAAGCCTGACTTCGGACCAAGCGTGGGCATCAGCGTCGTGCCTCTGAGGTAAAAACAGCTCAGCTCTCTGACAGGAAAGCTGCTGGACAGCTGTTGGATCAGATTTTTTTGTTGTTGTTTTAATTATTTTTATTGAAGTGTAGTCAATTTACAATGTTAATTTCATGTGTACAACAAGGTGACTCAGTTATACATGTGCTTATGTATAGATATTATTTCAGATTCTTTTCCATTACAGCTCATTACAAGAAATTGAATAGAGTTCCCTGTGCTATACAGTAGGTCCTTGTTGTTTATCTATTTTATATGTAGTAGTGTGTATCTGTTAATCCCAAACTCCTAATCTATCCCGAGAAAATCCAGTCATCTGCTTTTTATATGGAAGTACAGGCAGCAGGAACTTTCCTTCTTCCATCTTGAAATGGATGCTAACTAATGCTAAAGGGAGCTTCAACTGCCAGAGACCCATACCCTCCCTCAGAAGAAAAGAGAGGGACCAAAACCTTAGAAGTGGGGCACGGAGCTTTCCCTGAGAGGGGTAATAAAGGCAAAATAATGACATCTTTCTCTGATAAGTTTTAAACAGATAATTAAGAACCCTTGACTTCTATGTCTCTGAAGGACAAGCATTAAATAGGCCAAAACGGGCAGCCGGGAGTCGTGAATATTAATATCACAAAAAAAGGCATAGTCACTTTACAGAAGGATATTTTTCATAATTGAAAACTCTACTGATCTAATTAAAATACAATTTTCCTTACTAAAATTTAATTTAGACAGAACTTTTAAAGAACATATCTAGGGTATAAAACAAACCATGATGATCTTTTGTTAATGGTTTTTTTTTAATTTCTCTATTTTTATAGCTTTTAATTTCAAACATTATGAACTGTATATAACAAACCTTGAACACTTTTTCTAATCCTGCCTCAAACATCACAGGCTTGTATATATACATCTGGCCTTTTAATGATTATACATCCTTACCAAAAAATGAGACAACTCAACATAAACTTTTATTTGTAACTTCCATTTTTTTCACTTGCAATATTATGGATATCTTTCTAGATCAATACATACCACTTTGCTTTATTCCTTTTATTATTTTTTCTTTTTATTGGTTTAGATAATACTGAGAATCGCTGAAGAAAGAAAAACCCATAATCCTACCACTTTAGAAAAAAGCTTAAAAAACAAACAGTTAACTTCAGGTGAAAATCTGCTATTTACTCATCCGATCCTACTCACTGACTCACTTGATCTGATAGTAAAATACTGTTAACAGTTGGGAGAAAATCCTTCCAGATTTTGACAACATTGGTACTGACGTATCTATCTACATACCTGCATATATATAGATTTTTGAATAAAAATGAAACTGTGTTGTTATAGTGGTCTGAAACTTTCTTTTTTTCCTCCAACCTTGATATGTATGTACATCTTTTCAGATCACTAGATATAAAATTACCTCTATCTTTTCAGTGGCTACATAACACTTCATTATGTGAATGTACTGTATTGGCTTATTTAGTCCTTCACTGACAGGCATTTAGATGGTTTCTTATGCTTTGCTATCAAAAATATATTGCAATAATGATCATCCTTTTGCATATGAATCTTAATATAGTCGCACCCTCATGTCTGTAGTAAAGATTCCTAGAAGTGGAATTAATAGATGAAAATGGATGAGAATTTTGAACTTTAGTATTACTGCCAAATTACTTTCCATAAATAATATATAAACATGCTTGTGTCCCCACACCCTCATCAACACTGATGTTTGTTACCTTATATGTTACAGTGAAAAATGTCAATCAGATGGTCAGCCCGGGCCTCAGGCACACTGACAAAAACTTGCACAAAGAAATGCTCCATCAATTTATATAATCACTGAGAGATATTGATTCTTCTCTCCAATAGCACTGATTTCAGGTTTTCTTATTACAGAGGCGGATATCATTACATGCTGAGAAGCTGGATGAGAATTTAATTGATATTTAAAATTGATTAAATATATGGCTTAATATAAATCTTATATTGAATAAAGACCAAAGTGACTTAAAACTCGTATTTATTCAGTAGATGTTATAGTCTGTGTACTGTCTAGGTTGTCTAGTTCTTGAGGCAAATCTATATACATATGTGTGTGTGTATGTATTTGGGAGGGAGAGACAGGTGCATAAATCATATATGTGTATACCTATACATTACGTAAAGAGAGATACATAGATACATAAATATCAATCTTGGAGGAAGCCTGAAGAGAGGGCTATACCTACCTATAGACAAGCAGTTACCATAAAATACAGTATGTCTGATAAAGGTGTTGTGTATGACATTAGAGCGAAGAGAACAAGTTCTTAAGGGCAGGAAGGAGAGTGGGAGCCAAGAGCGATTTCTCACAGGGCATAACGATTTTGTGTGGCCTCGGAGCATCCTAGGATGTCTAGACAGAGCGGACAGCACGGGGTGAGAGGCCAGCAAGGAGGTCGCGTGAGCAGCACGCAGGATAGTGACAGGAGCAGCAGGGAAAGGCGTGCAAGGGAGAGAAGCTGAGCTCAGTTGGGAAGAATTTTGGTTGTTAGGCCAAAAAATTTGGATCCGAGCCTTGTGCCCACTAGTGAGCTAGTGGATTTTTACAAAGTTGAGTGAGTGATGGTAGAACATCATCATTCCAGAAAGATGACACAGCATCACTAGGGTGGACATGTGCAACTTCTCATAACCCCCGTTGAGTGACTAGTCAAAGAAACATTACTCGGATTCTGAGAAACAGAATTTTGGTGCATACCACCATATTTGTCCTCCCCTCAGAATTCTACATTTAAACATTTCATCCCACTGTCTGCTGGACAGTCTGCCTGCATATTTCACGGACATTTCCTGTTGAATAGCTGAGCTGAGCACCTCTCCCTCCACCTCACTTTGTAAACAAACCACCCTCTTCCTTCTCATGTGTCTATCAAGTAGCCCAAAGATTTCCAAGTTATCCTTTTCCCCCCTCTCTTTCACTGCCTATCATTTTCTCCTATACATCTCTCGTATCCTGGCCACTGCCTCACCATTCTAATTCAGACTCTCATCCCTTTCCCCAAACATTTATAATCGTCTCCTAACCCACCTTCCTGCCTCTGGAGTCAGCTGTTCCAGTCTAGTCTCTGTATTTTTTTTTTTTTAACATGGAGATCTAATTATGGTCCAAGATCCCACCTCACCACCATCACCATTAAAATCCTTCTATCATGTCCATGATATATTATCAAGGTAAAAAAGAAAAGGTTACAAAACATAGTGAACAGTGTAATTTCACTTTTGTAATAAATGCTTTGTTTGTAGTACCGGAGCGGAACAGTGTGCCTCTATACAGGCATGGGGAAATCCAAAATGTTATCTGAACTTTCCATTTTCCTTCTTTTAATTCATTTTTTTATTTTCCAACTTCGTAGTGAACATAGGTGTATTACAAATAACTAAATAAAGTAAATAATAAGTAAAAAAGGGAGTGGAAAGATAAAATTCAAGTCCCTTGGTGTAGTTTCCATCACACCATTCTTTGGTCCTTGCTCCGTACAGAACCTAAAGTTGAGCCACACCTGTGTCCTTGAGGTCCTTCAACTACACCACACCTCTCTGATTGCTGGATCTTGTATGTTTATTCCCTTTTCTTGAAGGCATTTGTCTCCTATTCTCTTCCTAGTCATCCTTCAAATCTCCCCCACGTCTAACACTATGCTCCTTGAAAACTAGGACTGTCCATCTCTGTATTCCTGACACATGGTGAGAGCATAACAGATGATCACCGAGTAGATGAATGTTGGCTACAAACTGAAGATATAGCCTCTCTCACTACTGACATTAATACTTTGTATACAACCTCATAAAAGAACTCCAGATGGCTTTCTCTGTGGTGTTAAAGTAGACCGTGGCTGCTCAGGGTGAGCACAGCTTCAGGAAACATGGACTTTTAACTGTATGAATCCTCTGTCTTTAAAAAAGGACCCATGTTTTAAGTTGCAGTTGAATTTTGTAGCTTTTTATTTTTATTTTATTTTGATTATTTTTACATACAATGCATTTTACTTCTTTAGTATGGAAAAGACCACAGTCGTTTTCAAAATCATTAGAAATGACTCATTTAACAACAGATACAGTTGTCTCCTGGTATCTGCTTCAAGGATGCTCAAGTCCCTTATGTAAAATGGCATAGTATTTGCATGTAATCTACACATATCCTCCCCTATACTTTAAATCATCTCTAGATTACTTATAATACTTAATACGATGTAAATACTATTTAAATAGTTGTAGATAACAGTGTAAATTCTATGTAAATAACATGGCAGATTCAAGTTTTACTTTTTGGAACTTACTGGAATTTTTTTTTTTTGAATGTTTTTGATCAGTGGTTCTGTTGAATCCACAGATGAGGAATCACAGATATGGAGGGCCAACTGTACATTGCTATTTAAATTCACTGAGAGTTTAAAAAGCTAACACTTGGGTGATTTTAAAAGAGTTTAAGATTAATAAAAGCAAAAAGGAGCACAACAACTTCTTAATTCTCAAGCATGTAAATAGTCTTAGCTTACAGGTTAAATTAGTGAAACCGTTATGATTCAGTATTAAAAGTGAACTTTAAAAGCTGATTTTTAGAACATAGTGTTTTCTCTCCTATTCCATATTGAAGGGAATATTTTTGGATATGTGTTCTTATGTATATCCCAGGGGATACAATTTTATCAATAATTGTTTTTTCTAGCCTGCCATTTACTTTTACCATTTAATACTGCTAAACAGTATCAAACTACCTTCTAATTTTTACTGATTTACAATACTTACAAAACTTAGAATGTGAGAAATGTTTGAATGTCTAATTTTCATTACAAGTAATAAATGATTTTTATTTGCAACCCCTTAACATTATAATAATTAAAATTATATATATATTTATACTTTTGTGTCTTGGTTTTTCATAAGACTTAGTTACAAATAAAAATAAATTTTCCTTCTATATATATGTTAGAAAATTTCCCAAGGGGGAAGACAATCCCTGAAAATGTTGGGCCAACTCAAAGGAAACTTAAATTATGCACGTATTTCATCGAGTTCACTCTGCCACCCTGTATATTCATCACAAACCAGGTGCTAAGTAACAGATTAGATGGTGGCCGTTAAGAACAAAAACAAAGCACCAGGTTGTGATTTACAGGCAACCATTGCCTTCTCACACACTATTATCTGAAAGACAGAAACAATGCTAAGGTGTACAAGAGCAATAAATGGCTGCACCCCCATTTTAAAGGTGAAAAAACTGAGGCTCAGCGAAAATAATTTACTTGTCCCATGTTACACAGCTAGCATGAACCCAGGTATTTTCATTTTAAATTCCAGAATGATATAAGGAAATGAGTATGGGTTTTAAAATCGTACACACTTGTGTCTAAATCCTGACCACACATGAGATAAATTACTTAACTCTGTAAGTGCCATATGTTTAGAATTTCTCTAAGTGGATCTAACACTATCTAACTATAGATATGTTGTATAATGTATCTAATGTGACTTTTGGCACATGTTCTAGTAATAGCCACATTTATTGGGATCTCATTGTGGGTCATTCATGGTTCTTCATTGTTTATGTGTGTTAATTTATTTAATCCTCTCAATAGTCGTGTAAGGCAGGCTTTCACAGAAGAGGAAACTACCCCAAGAAAGCGTTTCATTTGCCCAGGGTCACAGAGTGGTGGAGCTGAAATCTGAATTCTGCAGTCTAACACGATCACACTCCCCCATAACCCCTGTACTACTAATGATATTAGATCCAGACCCCTCTATTCCATTATCATGTGCTACCCTGGCCTCAATGTTTTCTAGTGCTCTGCAGTCAAGCAAATTTCAAAGGCAAGCTCTTTAGTATATAACCAATTTCAGAGGCAAAATAATGGATAGCATCTGATGTAGCAAAGAAAAATGACTGATATTTTTCAGAAAAGAAATCCCATTTCAAAAATTAAATTTAGTAGCATAGTGTACAGTCTGAATTATGGCTTTTGTTATTGATATACAGAAAAACAGCTATAAATGAACAAAGAAATGGGTGTATTCATAGAATATGATTGTATCATGTAAATAATATGTGACTTACTTGAAAAGGAAAACTTCCAGCTAACTTAAGAACTTATTTTTCCCAGAAATGATTTCTTAGTTATGCCAGACAGATGCCTGTCATCAGAGAATATTTCTTTTGTTTATAATTTTAAAAAATAGTAAATGGATTTACTATTTTTAAAAAATGGTAAGTTGTAAATTGTTTCCATAAAGATTTGTGCTATTTTCTTTTATTTTGGTCTTTGCTGCCACATATGAGACTTTCACTCACAACCCCATCATAGAACAAGTGATCGCGCATGATTTCTTAGTTCAGTGTTTTTGATACAAACTAGTCATCAGAACAGCTAAGTTTATATAGAGTCTCCTGGTCATGGGTTCACTAAGAGATAGTTAAAGAGATTTAATAAAAAAATGACTTTCTCCTCAGGGAATTAAAATGCTGAGATAGCTGAATTTACTCTGGTATTAACAATGACAACTTGTTAAACATTTTTCAGAATCCACTTCATTAAACAATAAAAAAATTTGTTGGTAGAATACCTAATCACTGACAGTGAAAATAAGCAAAATCTATTTAAAGTTTTTTTTGCCAAAAATTAGTTTGGTTGATCTACACCATTGTGTTTTGACTTAACACCTGCTCACTAACCTCCCAGAAACCTGTATTTCATGGAACACACTTTGGAGAACATACAGCCCTTCTCTGAATCATTATACGGTTTTTATTTCAGTAAAATTTTTAGAGTACAATGAAAATAGGGTTTTGAAACTTTATGAAACACCGTAGGGAATGATAAAAAATAATGGCCAATCTATTGAACAACTTATTCTCCAAGATACGATTTTTTTCCCCAATTATCAGCCTTAGCTGTGAAACCATTCAGTCATGTGTACAGCTCCAATTACAAGGAATGCCTGGCATAAGGAAGGGGAGTCAGCGGGAACTAGCAGTGTCTAATGCTGTGTCCATTTTGGTTTTGACCTGAGTTAGTCAATACAGTGGAGCCTTAAGACACAGATGGCGTTTTAAAGATAAAACACTGAGGAGCAACCAAGTATCAGATCTGGGCAGGGTAACAACTGCAAAGTTCTAGAACAAAGACAGGACTCCGACTTTAAAGCCACGGTCCCTGTAACTTGGCTCTGCGAGGCCAAGCATGCATATCTGATTGGTGACGGCAAAATCCCACAACAGCTGTTGACTAATGCAGAGAAGTGACACATTGTGGTGATCAGCTTGAAATGCCACGTGGTTGTGGATTATCAGGAAGCAACAGAAGAAGGCAGGTCTGCGGAGCATCAGGCGGAGGAGACAAGGCCCAGAGATTGCAGCTGAGTGAAGGGAGGCAACCTGGGGCAGACTTTTGAGGCTAGTGCTGTGGAGACTTAGATGTGATCTATAAGGACTCACTCATCAGACTTGGCTTTGAATGAAAGAGTCACTTCATCCCACACAGCGAATTGTGACAACCACTTACCACTAATGATCAAATCACAGCACCGGCGTTCAAGTTCAGGAAATGACGAGCGGATTTTAAACCCCTGGGGAATTTAAGACAAGCTGAACGACAATCTTATATCTTGAAATTTCCCCAGGACACCTTCTCTTAAGTTCCTTCGTTAAAACGGGCAACCCTTAATTCTGCATTGGATGCCAAGGAAGATAACACATTTTCCACAGGAAAATGCCAACTCCTCACTGGGCAAGCCTTCTGCTAACTGACACTATCAAAGCCTGAACTGATATGCCCGGGTTGGGTTCCGAGCAAACAGCTTCAGAGTTTTGTAACTGACACCACATGTTTTGCACAGCCCCCAAACACAAGTAGGCAAAATCCATCTCCAATCTGTTCCAGATTATGTTGTGTATTTTATGGCTAAGGACTGAATCCCAAGTTAACAGTCACAGCACAGGGGAAAAAAAATAGAGATTTATAAATTAGGGTGCAGTTACTCTTCAGATATAAAGGATGCCCACTCCTGTGTAAGGACTGGCACAGAAGAAGTTCAGCTGCTTTGAGTGCCCACCCCCACCCCGCCTGCCTCCATTGTTTCTACTGCTTGGAAGCCCATCGGCCACCATCTGCCTGGTGAACTCCAGTACCTTTCAAGCTGTAATCTCCGTTGTAAAGCAGAGTAGATCATGTTCCTTTGTGCCAACACTGTGTCCAGGGCAATTTTCACGAGAGCAGTTTAGCACCGTCTACAGCAACTGTGTGTCTGCACACCTGTTTTCTCTGCTAGAGCTCCATGAGGGCAGGGGCTGTTGCTGGCTCATGGATATGCTGAACAAACGTCTGTTAAAGGAACCCACTGGAAAAAAAAAAAAAAAAAAGAATAAATGTCATAAACTATAAACTTCTTTGGAGAACTGGAAACACATGACAAATGAGTGCTGATGATTTTGAAAATCATATGTTAAAACAAATCTATTCCTTGATGATAAGCAATAATATATAAATATTCATTGTCCACCATGGGAATCCCTGTTAAGTCTTTAGTTAATTTTTAATTTCCTAATGTGCCATTATTCAAAGTAAATATTACTTGAGTAACAAGGCATAAGCTGGAAAGGTACTTTGAGGCTTTTTTGCACCAAAGGGAATAGATTTGGCCTGAATCGTTCGCACTCTTGCCGAGGCTTACTTTTGACCAACTGTAAGCATTTAAAGTGCAGCTGGTTATGTTTAGGGATGCCATCTGTGGCCATGAAAAAAAGAGTCTCCCCTGATGAAGAGTTAATTGGTCTAAATGTTTCATAAACATGATCTTCGTTCCTTAGTACAGTGTGTTTTATTTTATTTTGTTTTGTTTTTCAGTCTATGAAGCATGGGTTTGAAGTCAGATAGACTCGGAGTTCAAACTCTAGCTACTCTATATACTAAGTTGTTTGATTTAAGCAAAGCTTCTACAAAATTCTACAGATCTTTATTTTCTCATCCATTGAATGAGGATGAGACCCACTTCAAAGAGTTGAAAGATTCATTGCAGCAGTGCATATGACGTGCCTACCCCAGTTCTTGGCATAAACCAGGTTCTCTATAAATGGCATTTTCTTGACCCTTGCCAACTCACCGGGAGATTGGTATCTCCCAAAAAGTTGGTTCATAAATACAGTGGATATTTCTTTAGCCTATGGATTGTCCTCCCACAATGACCACAGTTTTTCAGAGCAAGATGCTTGTAGATCACAATTTGGGGGATAACCAGGAATGCCAATAAGCTGTGACTACATGGAGCCATTGCTCTGCTGTATGAAAGAAACTCCAACAAAGCCTTTTTAAAGCCTTTGAATGATTAGAACATTCTTCTGTTGCCAATGTATTTTGCCTTCAAGAAAACTCTAAAACATGACTGTCAAAATGCGCTAACTTTTTAACTTGTAGCATTGCTTTTAGATTTACAGAAAGTTCCCAAATACCCTCACCCAGCTTCCCCTGATATTAACATTTTACATAAGGTTGTTCTTTATCAATACTATCAATACTAAGAAATTAATGTTGGGACAGTGTATTTACTTAACCAATAATTTCTATGATTTCACTAGTTTTTCCAGTAATAATCTTTTTCTGTTCCAGGGTCCCAAATTGCTTTTAGCTATCATATTTCTCAGTCATCTCTAATCGATAACACTTCCACAGTCTTTCCTTATTTTCATGACCTTGTTCCTTCAGAAGAATGTGGGTCAGTTATTTTGCAGACTGCCTCTCATTTTGGAATCGTGTCATGTTTCTTCCTCATTAAATGAAGTTCAACATTTGTGGCAAGAATACGGCAGAAGTGATGTGTTTCTCGTGGTCATTTGATGACGGTAGTATTGGCCGGGTTTCTCCATGATAAAGTTACATTTTCCTTGTGTAATTAATAAATATCTTAAGGCAATGACCTTTAGACTGCTCCTAGAGTATTTTTAGAGTATTTTTTTAGAAGTCTAATTAACATGCTTTAAAAATATGACTATACATAGAAAGGATTTGCCTGGCATAGACGATTATTTTCATAGTTACCTAGTTTTTGCATTGTTAGGATATGTTTATAGTAAAAAGTAGTATTAACCTTTGATCTTACAATGTCATGGTAGTTTGGATGTTCGGTTCTGAGTGCATCAGCATTTCCTTCTAAACAGAATTTAGCTACATTTAGCATGATTTGAGCTTAACTGTGAATGGAGAGGTTGCTGATTAGTGGATAATCTTAAAAAAAAAATACTATTTAGTGCTAAACAATTACTATTAAAGCCTCAAAGGAGGCAGAGTTTATAATTTAAGACATGTAGTGAGAGAATTATTTTGTAGCATAACATATTTCAGGTCACTTTGGTTTAAATAAACTCCCTCCAAATTTTAAAATCTCACAATTCTAAGGATTGTGTGTATGTGTGTGTCCGTGTGCAGGTGTGTGGAGATGGAGGTGTGTTTGTGTAGCAGTTACCAAGATGAATGTAGGCAGGAAGTGCCCATGTGGTACCCAGAAGTAGTGTAACTGCATGTTTTATTAAAATATTCAACTCTGTTTGTGCCCCCCCTGCAAAGATTTCTGACCAGACCTACATTTTTAAATATCACAACCTCACATGCTTTATCAGTGGACTGTTTATAAGTGGAATGGTCCATGCTGAAATACTTACGACAGCAGTTATGTTCACTGTGGGTGATGAGTATCTCCTTGGCAGTCCTGCTTGCTGTTTTTTCTCAAATGTGGCCAACATTTCTTTTTTTTTGGTGTCATGTCATTGATAAGTACACATCTTTTAAAATATCTCTCTAGCCTGCTGCCTAGTTCCACTCACTACTATTTCTGCTTCAAACTACAAATAATCGATTTGCTCCTTTGGAGTAGAAATAAACTTTTCTTTGTGTCATTGTTGTCACTTCCCAAACTGATCCGGCTTCTTCAAAGTCGGAGAGAGTCCATGGTGGTGTATTCCGTTCCAATTCCACACTTCTTTGTTCACAAATCAAAAAGAACTGCACTTTTTCAAATATCCAGACATCTAAATTCATTCGTTCTTTTCATTTGCACTCACATCTACCCTTCTGGATTCCATCTGGAACCAAAACCAAAAAGTACTGAAAGACCACAACAAAGGCTGCTTTCCTCAGAGTTTCTAGCTCACCGGAAGCGGGAAGCGTTAGTCATTGCATGGGCCCCATCTCACTAGATTTTCCCGTCCAAATTCTGCAAAGCCTAGGAACTCCAATGTATTTCTAAACTGAGAATTCAGGGTGCCTTTCAGAATGGACTCCAGCTAGCAGGATCACACTGGCCCTGTCCTAGTCAATTTGGAGACCAGCCAGGTTAAAAAAGAGAAAACCACATACTAGTTCAGGGATTTGGAATTTGGAATGCATGAGAAGTATAAAGGAGTATTCCAAATATTGATGTCATATTAATAAATTTAATTGAGTAGAACTAATTCATCTGCTTATAATTTGTTTCCATTTCCTTTGTTCCTGAGTTCACTGGGGACTAACTTAAAATTCTTAGGTAGTATAACATATGGCCACTTTTCAGTTGCTATTTATTTAAGGAAAGAAACCCACAATTGTATTTATTATATTGTGGTTTGTTACTACTTGGATTCCAACGTGTTATATATAAGAGTATATGAACTCCAAACACAAATAGCAATTCAAGCTGCAGTATGCAATTCTTCTTCCCAACACCAGGTTCCGTTATTTGAAACAAACAAACAAACAAACAAACAAAGTTGCAAGCTTCTTTGTAAACTCTCACTGAAACAGAATAACATCAAGCATTGAGACATATCCATTTTCAAAGTAATGTTGTTGGAGATCCCTTCTGCATGGAGTGACTTAGCTAGCTACTTAGTTGCATTAAAATTCAAAGTAAGGCAATTATATAGGTAAACCTTGTTCACTGCAAATATTTTATTAGAACAAACTATAAATAAAAGTCAAAATCTCTCCTTGGTAAAGACATTGAATTTTGTACTCTCCCTTAAAAGGGCAGCTGCTTCATAAAAATTTTTTATAAGTTTTATAAAAGGGGGTAGAGCTTATAGACTTGTAAGAATCTTTAAACAGAGCAAAATTAAAGAAGTTTAATTCATTGCCACAGCCCTAAACTTTGTGTCATTAGAATGAGCCAAGGATGAATATTTTCCAAAATAATCACCGATTTCTGCCCACTTCTTATCTTGGTCTCCAAACACCATCCACCTTGAGCTTGAATGGCCGTGTTTACACACAGTTCTAGAATGATTCATTCTCCTCCTCCCGTCCGGAATATTTACTCGATTCCATTTAGTTCTGTTTCCTGTGATAAACTGTGAACTCTGAGAACGCAGGGCGATATTAAATGACTGTGCAAGTCCACAGTCCTTCGCAGAGCTCAGGAGGAACCAAACCCGCCAACGTCGTGATTTCAGACGTCCAGCCTCCAGAGACGTGAAGCAATAAAAGTCAGTTGTTCAAAGTGCCTACAGCAGCCGTAGGAAACTGATATGTCTTCAAAGGGGGTATCAGTCCTTTTCTGGTTTTCCACTCTTTTACTTTACCATTTTAAATATTATCTTCTTCACTTAAATTTGTATCTTAAAAAAATATAAGCATGATTCCTACTAATGACAAAATCTACCAACACATAAGTAAAAAGTAAAAGTTCAGGTTTGATTCCCCATCTCCGGCTTACCATCTTTAAATCTTACAAGAAAGCCACGGGTCAGTGTTTCCTGTGTATCATTCCGGAAGTTATGTATGCACGGTCAAGCATACATAATTTCCAGCACTTTATTTTACTAAATAAGATGAAGGTATATACAATGTCCTGCAACTTGCTTTATTGCTCGTAATAATATACCTTGTATACCTCTCCATATCTTCACTCTGCCTCCTTCTCTTCTAAGAATTACAGAATATTCCATTGTATGGATGTAAGACCTATTTAACCAGTTCCCTATTGATGGATACTTGGGTTGTGTGAAATTTTCTGTTATTACAGAAAGAGCTCTAGTAAACTTTCTTGCACGTGAATCTTTGTAGACCTTGCCAAGTGTATCTGTAGGATAAAACCTTAGCAGTATAATTATATTTGTGAGATACTTCCCAATTGCCTTTTACAAAGGGTATAAATCTCTTCTCATATGAATTTATATGCATTGCATTCTTTTCTTCACGAAAAAACATTGAGTTTTAGAATCCCTGTGGTATGTTAAAGATGATTTCAGACGGATTACGCTGTAATGATTTATGGCTAACGTATATCTCAGCTAATTATTCTGTGAATGTTCGTTCGGTGTCTAATACTGTGAATCACACAATACCTACGATTTTACGGCTGGCTGACTATAGTGCAAGGAAAGCAGTCATTAAATTTAGAGACAATGTGAAGACAGAAAATAATTCATCCCTTTGGAACAAGATAGTGAAATTAGCTCATCAGGAACTTCGTCTCTTG